>NC_053391.1:84300280-85566530 GCF_905171765.1 Bufo bufo
CCTAGGTGCCTTATATGTTAAGAGGTGTCTAATAAAAAGACACAAGCAGAAGATCTATATATTCCACACCGAGTTCTCTAAGTGAAGCGAGATAGACCAAAGTCCACAGTTTAAATAACCATTCAGACCCTTGTGTTTTGCCTCAGGGAATGCGCTCATATTTTTTGTTGCTGTAAGTGAAGGTTAGTCTCTGCACCAGTGCAGATTGGCTAGGTACATTGGAAATGCAATAACATAAAGGCAGTCACACCAGTAATCATTTCTTTGCTGTGTTTGGCATTTGTTGCCAGCTCTAAGATCAGTTTCTAGTACACTCTAATAATTTCACCTCTGACTATCAGAGTGGTATATACTGTTAACCATTTCATGGCCTGATCCATTAGACATCAGGAAGCTGGGACTGCCGGTGGAGTATCTTGAATGGCCAGCTTTTCTATTATTGAACAGTAAATGAGATACAGTACATGTCTAGCACATATGAAACTCCTATTGCTATATCTCCAGTTGGAAAATTGCTTCCTAAAAATAATCTTGCAAATTAAAACTTCAAGTTCTGTAGGTTTATTTTTCTTTTCATTCCCATGGAAACTTTTCAATGTCTTTCACAGAAATACTTATTTTTGCAGAAATTATACTGAATGCATTAATGATTTTCTTTCTTAAAATGAAACCTATTAGGAGGCCAGGTCCTCTTTAGATTGAGGCTTTTGTATAATGCTTTGTCAAAGATAAATTAGGGTGTAGATTTGTGGCCAGAAAGTGCCAATTGTGGAAGCTGCACTCCTTCAAAAGAAATCAAAGATTGCATTGAATGTTTAAAGGGGTTTTCAAACAAACATACTTTTCTGCTATCCCTATGCTGTGGATAGGAGAAAGGTAATAAGTGTCTAATTGGTGGCGTCTGACCACTGGAACCCCCCCCCTCCCAACTGATTGCAATAACAGGGGTTCTATGTTCTCTGATTTATAGGGAGCAGTGGTCACTCCAGAGATAGCTGAATGCTATCCCATAGGCAGTCTAATATAGAGGAATGGAGAGGCAGTGGACATGCATGACCTCAAGTTGGCCCACTCAGCTATTATTATCGATTGATAACATTCTCTGTGTAATCATATATACAGAGATAGCTATCAGTCACTGATAGTTGTACACGGGGGAGGTGTTATCAGTGATTGATAGTATTCTCTGTGTCAGTGTGTATACAGAGATAGCTGTCAGTTACTAATGCCTGTACAAGGGGGAGGTTTAATCAATGATTGATAGTATTCTCTGTGTAAGTGTATATACAGAGATAGCTGTCAGTCACTGATAACTGTACACGGAGATGTGTTATCAATGATTGATAGCATTCTCTGTGTAAGTGTCTATAAAGAGATAGCTGTCAGTCACTAATAGCTGTAAACAGGGAGGTGTTATCAGTAATTGATACCATTCTCTGTGTAAGTGTGTATACAGAGATAGCTGTCAGTCACTGATAACTGTAAACAGGGAGGTGTTATCAGTAATTGATACCATTCTCTGTGTAAGTGTGTATACAGAGATAGCTGTCAGTCACTGATAGTTGCACATGCGACGCACGGGGGCTCAACGGCCATGGGATCCCTTTAAGAGGGAAAAAGTTTACTTGTTTTGTCCTGACGCCAGTTGCAGTAAAGCAACAAGGGCACAAGGCCCCTTTTAGTGTTATGGTGGTACCCAGGTGTCGGAATGCCAGATTGGTGTAGGGTGGCCTAAATGGCCCTTAATGGTGTTGCACGTGTCACGGTGCTCCTACCTGGATACGCTGGAACCCCAGGCATTGTCGTGCAAAGCAAAAAAAGGGATAATTGATGAAGGGATGATAAAATTAATTGAGTCCAGACCTTGCGATGAAGTAGATAACTGGTTTACTTATAAACATTCATCAGGAAACAATCTTCCAGCTTTGTCTTGGTTACCAGCAGACTTTAGCATTAACTCTGGCAAGCAAACAATCTCAGCACTGCTACATCTGTTGCTCTCTGGTTCTGCTGTGCCAACAGGATTAAATAGGAAACTTTTCCTTTCTGCTGTACTTAACTTGGTAGTCTGGTCTGTCTCTGGTTTAATCCAGGGAACTTTCTCCTCCTGGCTTGAGAGGCTTCAGGCTTTGGCCTCAATATCCAGCAGAGCAGAAAGTGCTCTAACTGGCCTAAGCAAGGCTCATCCAGCAGGGATGAGGACCTGCTGCCTTCCCCTAGCAGGGGGGACAGCAGACTGCTCCTCACTAGCTAAACTACTCCCTCTCTTAGAGAGAGCAATAGAATGGAAAGAAGGGTTCCATTCTATGTAAAATAACTCTGCCATTTATGCCGCCATCTGTTGGTGAACCTGGCACATTACAATTAAACATAACAGTTACAGGGAAATAGGAATACACATTTTGCAGGCCCTAGAAATGAATACAGAGGATGACACTAGGTTAACCGTAGGAGATAGTAGAGGGGTGCAGAAGGTGGTAATGCACCTCTGGGGCGTTACACACATGGGAGAGGTGTTATCAGTGACTAATAGCATTCTCTGTGTAGGTGTGTATACAGAGATAGCTGTCAGTCACTGGTAGCTGTAGACGGAGGAGGTGTTATCAGTGATTAATAGCAGAATCTGTGTAGGTGTGTCAGTCACTGATTAGAGGCCCTCATGTACAACTGAGCTCAGAAGAAGCAGAGACATAAATGTGTATATTTCACGTTTTGCTGAATTTTCTTCCCACAAAACTATATATCATACTGCTCCTTCTGCTCTATAACATGCTGTAGTATGCACTGTATTTTGTGGTGACGGGTTCTCTTTAAATGATATCTCTAATTCTGAATATCACTTTGTAAGGTGAATTACACAATATATCTTCATGGCATTCTAACTCATCCATAAAGTTACATGATAAAATTCTGGATAGCTGCATCCACACAAGTGGAGGGGATTACGATGATACTGCATATGGATCTATTTTTGAGTTCTGTCCATGTGCAATAAACTCATCTAGTGGTGGCTGTAGGGAGCAAGAATTTTATCATATGGTTATCTTAATGAAGCAGGTAAAAATATGTATCAGAAAACAGACCCCATCCCCCGTAAAGATATTATTAACCCTTTGCAGACCAGCGCCCTACTAGTGCGGGGCTTTAAATATGGCGCCAGCTCCTGAGCGGAGCGGGTGCCATAGCCATGGGTGGCCTGCTGTTTCTTATAGCAGACACCTGTGGCTAATGTCCGCAGCCAGCAGTAATGCCGATCACGGACATTTAACCCCTCTGAGCGCGTGAAACACCTGAAGCGCACACTTCCGGTGATGCTTCGGCTCCCCCATGCGGCAATCGGAGGAGCCTGATCTTGTGTGCAGCAGCCCCTGTCTTTGTGAATGACAGGAGGCTGCTGCATAGTATTTCCTATGGAGCCCTTGCCTGTAATAGGGCTCCATAGGAAACTAGCAATTTTCTCATAGACTCTAATGCTGGTGCATTGGGGTCTATGAGAATAGCAATCTAATGATTGCTTGTTATAGTTCCCTATGAGAACTATAAAAAGTGTAAAAAAAAATTAAAATTAAAAAAATTAAATTAAATTAAAAATACATAAAAATTTTAATCACCCTCCTTTTCCCAAAGTCATAATAAAAGAACAAAAAAAATAATAAAAAATATACATCATGGGTGTCGCGATGTGCAAAAATACCCATAGTATAAAAATATATTCCCCATACGGCAAACAGCAAAAATGAAAAAAGCATCAAAATGGCCAATTCGTTGTTTTTGGTCTCTTCGTTAAAAAAAAAAAATCTAATTAAAAGTGATCAAAAAGTCATACACACCCCAGAATGGTATCAATGAAAAGTTCAGATCGCCCCGCAAAATATGAGACCCTACACAGCTCCGTACACATAATTACAAAAAAGTTATAGGGGTCAAAATATGGCGATTAAAAAATAAACAGATTTTTTTCAAAACGCAATAAAAACTATACATATAAGGATTCATACTGACCTGTAGAATAAAAGTTTTATCGCACATCGAACGTCGTAAATAAAAAAAAACACAAAACTGTGGTGGGATTGCATCTTTTTGCAATTTCACCCCATTTGGAATTTTTTTCTCGCTTCCCACTTCTGTCCTGGCGAAGGGGGGGGGAGTGTAATTGAGGGTGGGCGTTTCCTTCATACTGTTATTTCCACCCGTTGATCCTCCTCCTGGCAGTCCATATTTTTATCAAAACACCTATTTGATCAAATTATTATGTTTAATTTCCTAATATAAAGGGGCTTATAGAATAGCTAACACATACATATGGATTTTTTGGTTGCTCCATTTATCTGCTAAGTGTAACCTATGTGACTTAATCGGGTCCCATGACCTTGCAACTTAGTGATTGTAAGCATTCTTTGCTTATGTAGAGGAGGATGAGGAGGTGGTGGCTGTAGTGTGGGGAATGAAGAGCTGCTGAGGGGCGGACATGCAGCAGTTGACATTCTTCCTTCAGACTCTGCTTGTAGTTTTAATCTGCACAGGACACAGAGAAACTGGCTTCCTGGTGAAGACATAAATATAAGGGCAGAATGGTTAGTCCTATCTAAGTCCCATGATGCAGTAACTGAAAATGAATATGCAAATGTTTGTATAAACTAAACATCTAAAAATTTAACTTTATTTCCAAAGGAGGTTTAATATCTATTTGAAATGCAAATCGAAAAAAACATGGGAGTGTTTTTTAAGTTAAACAGGTTATCCCATATATTATTTACATATCTAAAGTCCTGAAAGGCTAATAGATGTGTGTATGTGCATCCTCTTTGTTGTTGCAAATCGGTTCACTCAGATATAATTTTTAGGCTGAATCAGTCTCCTTCCCCCTCTGGCAGCTTACAATAAAGTCTCTTCCGGTTTTCTTACTGCTCTTGCAGAAGGAGTCTTCTCAGTTTTAGTGCTATACTACTGCAGATGTCTTTCCCTAACAAGCCAAGCAGAAAGCTATTTTAAATGGCTGCTCTGAAGTGATCAGATGATCCCTATGCAGACACCTGGCTATAGGAGAGTGACTGATCATGTATGACCACTAACACTCCAAGGTAGACATGCACATTCCAAAATGATTTAAACACATGTTCTCGTTGCCTGGGCTGTCAGTTTAGGTGGACGGCCATGTCTTGGTAGGTTTGCAGTTGTGGCATAATGCTTCCATTTTCTAAACAGTTCTCCGTGAGATGTTCCGAGCTTGGGATAATTTTTATAACCTAACCCTGCTTTACACTTCTCCATAACTTTATCCTTGACCTGTCTGGTGTGTTCCTTGATTTTCCTTTGTGCTGTTTGCTCACTAATGTTCACTAACAATCCCCTGAGGCCTTCACAGAACAGCTGTAGTTACACTGAGAATAAATTACTCACAGGTGGACTATATTTACTAATTCCATAACATTCCAATAAAATACATTGTGGGTGTAATGTGGAAAAATGTCGAAAAGTTCAAGGGGTGTGAATACTTTTTAAAGGCATTGTAAATCAGGAATTTATGCTGGGAATGAAAATGAAGTAGGGTATGGATGAATTGAACCGGTTTACCAGGCTGAGTTCAGTGAGGTTTCTGTGTGAGATACCTTATTCTGACCATAATATGAGAGGATCATTGTTTTTTAGTTTGTGTAGTTGTCAGCCTGCTTCCCTTTTCTGACAACATATACTGTACTGTGTGTGTAAGTTCCAATAGTAAATAGCTTACAAGAAGAGTTAACTGCAAAGGTTTTAGCTCATAGACCATTTAATTCTAGTGCTTTTCAAATTTATAAAGCTCTCAAATTGTAATAGCTACAAATTAAATCACTGTTTCCAACATTTTTAAGGTTCTCAGGTTGAGTTCAGCTGAAAACTGGTACTGAGGGCATTTGAAATACTCTGGGTATCTGAAATAACATGGATTCCTGCTGGGAAGCTTTTCACATAGCTGCTTTTTTAGTTTTCCCAGAGCTGTGGCTAGCACTTACTGTAACATGCTCCACGTGGCACGCTTCATTGATGACTATGCAGAAGAACCAGGGGTTTACGAAGATTTCCCATTATATCATGCTCAGTCATATCAGTAGGGGGGATCCCACAGACCTTTTTATTTAACCTCACTTGATTATCATTTTGTGCAGTGATCTTGGACCACAGCAGATGTGTCTGATTTTTATATAATGGGAAAGAAGTTAAATAGTGGTAAAAATAGGTAAAAATCATCCTTTTACCTTACAAGAACCTAGAGTACCAACTCCAATCTCTACTTATTAGATTATAATATTTTAGTAAAATTAGATTCTACTTTAACATTAGCTGCGCCACATCTCCAGTGTAAAGTGTGTGCATCCAAAAAATATCTGGCATCCAGTGTACTTTTTCCTTAGACGGTGTCCGCTGCGTACAGTGACATTAGCTGCGCCACATCTCCAGTGTAAAGTGTGCACATCCAAAAAATATCTGTGACATACAGTGTACTTTTTCAATAGACTGTGTTCGTTTCTGACATTACCAGTGCCACATCTGCAGTGTAACGTGTGCGCTGAAAATTTTTATCTGTGACATAGTGTACTTTTTCCATAGACGGTGTCTGCTGCGGACAGTGACATTACCAGTGCCACATCTGCAGTGTAACGTGTGCGCTTAAAAAATGTATCTGTGACATACAGTGTACTTTCTCCGTAGACGTGTCTGCTGCAGAAAATGACATTACCAGAACCACATCTGCAGTGTAGCGTGTGCGCTGAAAAAATTTATCTGTGACATACAGTGTCATTTTTTAAATAGACGGTGTCCGCTTCTAACAGTGACATTACCAGTGCCAAATCTGCAGTCTAAAGTGTGCACTGAAAAAATTTACCTGTGGCATCCAGTGTACTTTTTCTATAGACAGTGTCCGCTTCTGACAGTGACATAACCAGTGCCACATCTGCAGTGTAATGTGTGCACTGAAAAAATGTATCTGTGACATATAGTGTACTTTTTCGTAGACGCTACGGACAGTGACATTACCAGTGGTACCTCTCCTGTATAACGTTTCCTCATCCCAAATACCTGTGAAATTCCCTGTATTTTTTTATTAGCCGCTGCTGACAGCATTGACATTATTTGCGGGATATCTCCTGTGTGACGTTTCCACATCCCAAATACCTTTTTAAATTTGTTTGCGCATACACTTCCAAATACTACGCTACTGTATGTGTGACAGACAGTCAAGCATATATAACATTTAATATGAAGAAGGCGAGCAGTAAGGGACGGGGCAGTGGCCGTGATGCTGTTGGTGCACGCAGAAACTCTGCCTGCTGCCAGAGCACAAGAAAAACAATCATTTGCGATACCTAGCTTCATGTTCCAATTTGCAGGGTGGCGCAGGACACCACTCTTGAAGTCAGACCAGTGCGACCAGTTTGTCAGTTGGTTTGCAGCAGATAATGCTTCCAGTCGGTTAAGCACCACCCTGCCTTCCACCAAGTCCAGTTTCAGTAGCCAAGAGTCTGCTCAACACAATCCTGACCCTGATCCTCCTTCCTCCCACCATGGAGAGTCTGGGCAAACAAGTGATCCCACACTCGGATATTCTGAGGAGCTCTTTTCAGCATCATTCCTTGATTTGGCCCTCTCGCCATGCACACTTGAAGAGGGACAGATTTTGCGTCCTGATTCCCAAACTCTTGAGCATCCACAGTCACAAGAAGATGATGGTGGGGAACGGCAGTTACTGTTTAATGAGGTGGATGATAATGAGACACAGTAGCCAATAAGTCAACAGCAATTACTGTCTCAAGAGGTTGATGAAGAGGATGAGACACAGTTGTCAATCACTGAGGTTGTGGTTAGGTCAACAAGTCAGGAGGATGAGCAGAGTGAGAAAGTGAAAGAGGTGGATGATGAAGTGACTGACCCAACCTGGGAAGGTGGAAAGCCGAGTGAGGACAGCAGTACAGAAGGGAAGGGATCTGCAGCATCGCAACAGGCTGGAAGAGGCAGTAGGGTGGCAAAAAGGAGAAGGCGGGCCATGCCAAACAGGCCCGCAACTGTTTCACGGAGCAGCCCCTTGCGGAAATCTCCCTTGCCAAGTGGTAGGTGTTCTGCAGTGTGGCGCTTGTTTGAGGAAAGTGCGGACGACAAAAGAATAGTAGTTTTCAACCTGTGCCATACCAAAATGGGCCGTGGCGTGAACACTAGCAACCTCACCACCACCAGGATGATCCGCCACATGGCATCCAAGCACCGTAATAAGTGGGAAAAACGCCTGGGTCCACAATCTGTGTCTGCAGTTCACACCACTGCCTCCTCTTCCCCTGTGTTACGTGCTGGCCAATCCAATCACCTGTCGAAGGCACAGGCCCGGATGCCTCCCGCCCTGCACCTGGACCTTCGCAAGCACCATCAGCGACCATATCCACTTCCTTGTCCCAGCGCAGCGTACAAATGTCCTTACCCAAGAAATTTGAACGCAAGCGCAAATATCCAGCCACCCACCCACAGGCCATAGCACTAAATGCGCAGCTTTCCAAATTACTGGCCCTGGAAATGTTACCATTTAGGCTTGTGGACACTGAGGCCTTCCGCAGCCTGATGTCGGCAGCCATTCCTCGTTAGACAGTCCCCAGCCACCACTATTTTTCAAGGTGTGCCGTGCCCGCCTTTCACCAACATGTGTCCCGTAACATCGCACATGCCCTAACCAACGCAGTTACTGAGAAGGTCCACTTAACCACGGACACATGGACAAGTGCATTCGGCCAGGGACGCTACATTTCCCTGACGGAACACTGGGTGAATGTTGTGGAGGCCGGGGGCGAGTCATACCCTGGGATAGCACAGGTGCTACCGACGCCAAGGATTGCAGACCCTAATTCCATCCGGGTTTCCGCCACCACCTACGTTAGTGGCTCTAACCCCCACTTCTCCTCCTCCACCTCCTCCTCCACTTCCACCTCCGAATTATCTGCGTGCAGCATCTGTCAGCCATCAGTCAGTAGCTGGAAGCAGTGTAGCACTGCAGTGGGAAAGCGGCAACTAGCCGGGCTGAAGCTGATATGCTTAGGGGACAAACAGCACACCGCCACAGAGATGTGGCAGGGGATAAGAGACCAGACTGAGCTGTGGCTCTTGCCACTCAACCTAGAACCAGGCATGGTTGTGTCTGATAATGGCCGTACCTTAGTGGAGAATTTGAAGCTAGGCAAGCTTACACACATGCCATGCCTAGCCAACATCTTAATGCCTAGCCCACATCTTAAACTTAGTGGTTCAGCGGTTTCACAAAACCTACCCCAATTTTCCTGAGCTATTGGTAAAGGAGCGCCGCGTGTGTGTACATTTCCACAAGTCATCGACAGCTTCAGCCGGTCTGTCTATGCTGCAGCAGTGCTGGAAATTGCCAGCTCACCGGCTGTTGTGTGACGTTGCCACACGCTGGAACTCGACTGTCCACATGTTGGCCAGGCTTTGTGAGCAGCAGAGGGTAGTAGTGGAATACCAGCTGGAACATGGTCATTACCTTTCCAGTCAGCTTCCGCTCTTCACAAGCGACGAGTCAGCATTGATGTTTGACCTCTGTGAGGTTTTATGCAACTTTGAGGAATCAACACAGATGGTGAGTGGCGATAATGCTATTATCAGCGTAACCATGCCACTTCTGTGTCTACTCAAACGCTCGCTGCTCACAATTAAGGACGACGCTTTGCATGTGGAAGAGGTGGAAATGAGGGAAGACATTACACAGAGTGATAGCCAGACCACCCTCAGTTTATCTTCTCAGCGCGAATGAAGAGGAGGAGGAGGAGCAGGAGACGGTTGCCTCCACTACAGAGGGTAGTACCCATGGAAGTTTAATTCCATCTGTTCAGCGTGGGTGTTGGCAGAAGAGGAGGAAGATGATGAGGAGATTGAGAGTCATCCTCCTGATGACAGCGAAGTCTTGCCTGTTGGTACTCTGGCACACATGGCTGACATCATGTTATGCTGCCTTTCCCGTGACCCTTGTGTTATACGCATTTTGGCCAACACCGATTACTGGTTGTTCCCCCTTCTCGACCCCCGCTACAAAGAGAACTTCTCATCTCTCATTCCTCTGGTGAAGACGAGCAAAACGGTGCAATACCAGAAGGTCCTTATTGAAAAATTGCTCCAAAAAGTTCCATCTGACAACGCTGGCGACAGAGTCCGTAGTTCCTTGGGAAACCGATGAGGGGAGACGAGGGGAACACACAGCAGTTCCAACAGAGGCATGGCAACACTCTCCAAAGCCTGGGACAGTTTCATGACACCCCACCAGCACCCTCACCCTGATGTGGGGCCTAGTGTCACAAGGAGGGAAAAGTTTTGGAAGATGGTGAAGGAGTACATAGCAGACCGTGTCTACGTCCTCAATGATCCCTCAGTGCCTTACAACTATTGGATGTCCAAGCTGCACACGTGGCACGAACTTGGAGGTGCTGGCCTGCCCTGCCACCAGAGTTTTGTCTGAGCGGGTATTTAGTGATGCTGGTGGCATTATAACAGATAAGTGTATCCACTTGTCAAATGAAAATGCTGACAGGTTGACTCTTATAAAAATGAACAAGGCCTGGATTGCCCCTGATTTCTCTACTCCTCCTGAGGAAAGCTGATGAACATAAAGGCACTCTAAATGTGTTGTTTATAATGTACTGAATACACTGTATTCCCATGCACCCCTTCCACCACAAACAAGGGCATATGGTTGAATCTTCCTTTTCTCATCCTCTTCCATCATATCAACATGCTTATTTGTTGCATATAATGTTTTACAGGGTTAGCTCACCTGCAGGCCCTCGCATACAATTTTTTAGAGGGTCAGCTCGCCAGCAGGCCCTCACATACAATGTTTTACAGGGTCATCTCACCTGCAGGCCCTCACATATAATTTTTTAGAGGGTCAGCTCGCCAGCAGGCCTTCACATACAATCTTTTACAGGGCCAGCTCACCTGCAGGCCCTCGCATATAATTTTTTTGAGGGTCAGTTCACCAGCAGCCCCTCACATATTATGTTTTACAGGGCCAGCTCACCTTCAGGCCCTCGCATATAATGTTTTACAAGGTCCGCTCACCAGCAGGCCTGCACCTAAAATCTTTTGCAGTGTCAGCTCACCAGAAGGCCCTCGCGTACAATGTTTCACAGTGTCAGCTCACCAGCAGGTTCGCACCTAAAATCTTTTACAGGGTCATCTCACTTGCAGGCCCTCGCATATAATTTTTTTCGAGGATCAGCTCACCAGCAGGCCCTCACCTACAATCTTTTATAGGGTCAGCTCACCTGCAGGCCCTAACCTATAATATTTTAGAGGGTCAGCTCACCTGCAGGACCTTGCATATAATGTTTTACAGGGTCAGCTCATGAGCAGGCTCGCACCTAAAATCTTTTACAGGGTCAGCTCACCTGCAGGTCCTCGCATATAATTTTTTAGAGGGTCAGCTCACCAGCAGGCCATCAATCATAATTTTTTAAGGATGTATGATGCCCTCCTTTATGTGTAATAAAAGGTGTATTGGAGTGCCGGTTCCTTGTAATCTTTGGCAGCCCTTTCACTTAGTGCATAGGCTTTATGAGTGTAGGAGTCCCACTACCAGAACAATTGTACCACAATGTGAATGAGGCCCTCTATTATGTGATATACAGGTTGTATCGGAGTGCCTCTTCCTTGTAATTTTTGGCAGCACTTGCACTTTATATAGAAGCAAATATATAGGAAAGAATGTTTCATTACAATTTTTCCTCTAAAATCGATTTTATCTTCGGTTTTGTGCGTATTAGTGTCAGTCTGTAAAAGTGGCGTATTATTCAGACAACATCGTTCCCAGCAGCAACCTGGGAGTCCAAGATGCATTTAGACATCCTCCCCATGCTGTTCCCGAATCATTTAGGTGGTGTTTCCATCAATTTCTCACCTTTTTCTATGAACCAGACACCCTCCCCTCTTCAAAGCAGGGGGTGCCTGGTTTCATGCTCGGGTTCTCCCATTGACTTCCATTGTGCTCGGGTGCTCCGTAGAGAACCCGAGCATCCCGAGGTTTACGGCCCGAGCACCCAAGCGCTTTGGTGCTCGATCAATACTAATAGCCAGCCATTTTACCATGTGCTTCAGTGTTTTGCAAATGTTACAGTACATGCTATTCTATACGTTATACTTATACATGTTATTTGCTGTTTGACCGCATACTTGTACAATCTCTCACTCACGCGCATCGTGCAGAGAGTACAACCTGTTGACCAATAAACAAGTTAGACTACAAAGAACAGTCCTCTTATTTGGAAGACAGAAATAGTTTATGCTGAATATCAGACTGCACACTGTGTGAACATGTATGAAGACAGAACAGAGCGTGTCCAACTTCCAACACCCGAACCAGTCTGCTGTTTGGGGAACCTGCGGCGCTCACCAGAGCTCTAATAAAAACCATAACCTCCTCGCAGCTCACTAAGCACAGAGTTGTCTATTTGATAGCGGTCATGCTGTGTATTGCATCTGAGCCCAGTTCACTTAAATGGGACTGAGTTGTGCCTTGGGCATGTGACCGATGAACGTGATCTCACATGGCCTAGGAAGAGGCCTAAGTGCTCATTGAGCTCTGCTGCCTCTTCAAACAGCTGATCGGTGGGAATGCCAGGAATCGGACGTTTGCTAGTCCCAAAATGATGACCTATGCTGAGGATAGGACATCAATATGAAAATCCCCAAAAAACCTCTGTAACGGATAACTCATCTATGTCTAAGAATTAATCTCTTTAGAAAATTTGCCAAAATTAGTCTCAGGTGAGATTCAATTGAATCAGCCCCCATATTCGATTTGATCCTAAATATCTTCTCAATCAGAAGTGCCTCATTTGCCTTGAAAAGTCATCTATGACACTCTGAGATCTTCTAGCACATTATCCAAAGTCTTTCAAGCTCTTTAAGTGCAAGACCATATTTTGGATTTTTCGAAATTAGAATCTTTTGGTTATTTACTTTGTAACAAATTTGATTTGTGTAGAATTTATTTGCTCATCTCTAGTTGTTCTATTCACTCTTGCATAAGCACCATTTTGTTTGTTCTATTCTTAAAGCTTACCTGAGTTTTAAAAAAAATTAATAAATTGCCATTCTCATTGCTACAATCATAAGGGGTCATGCTGTTGAACGTATTTTTTTCCGTGTCCGTTTAGGTTTTTTTGCTGTCTGTATGCGGAACTATTCACAAAAAACTGAAATTATCTATTATGCATTCCGTGTCTGTATGTCTGCATGTCTGCATGGCCATTCCACAAAAAAATAGTACCTGTCCTATTATTGTCCGCATTACAGACAAGGATAGAACTGTTCCGTGAGGGGCCGGGCCCTTCTGTTCCTGCAAAATGCGGAAAGCACACAGCTGTATCAGTGTTTTGCAGATCTGCAATTTTTTTATGCCAAAACGCCCAACGCTTGTGTGCATGAGCCCTCACTGCAAGGGAGCAGGTGTTTTTTTAGGCTTTTTCAGCCATATTATTCCCTCTTTCAGCTGCACACCTAGATGCATTTCACTCAGAAGTAGGGGGTGTCTCCCTTTTGCCAGCAGTGTACTGCTGTGATATCCTTTCCCTTACTTCCCACTTACTGTTTGTTTTCAGCTCTGGAGGGATAAATCATACTTACAGACTGTGGGGACTCGCTCTGGTAGACAGGATTAGCGGACGCAGTATTGAGGCAACAACAAGTTCTTTGGATCAAACAGTTCAGTGTTTTATTAACACGTTAGGCAAGTGACAAAACAAACAGTCATATTCACACAAAAAGTCACCTTGTGGTGTTGGTGGTAATTGACCCCATGCGGCAATTCTGCCTCAAAGAGTCTGTCATGGACCAGAGTGGGGGAAACCCTCATCCGTGCGATGTTAAGGATAAGGAAGCTGCTAGGCCTGGACAACAGAATTAGGGAGCAGGTAACCTCCTAAAGCGTCCCTAACTCTGACCCTGACTCCTAACTGTATGAGCCAACCCAGATGGTAGGAGGGCTCATACTCAGGAACCTCGAGCCCCTACTAGCCCTCAAGAGATCCCTGGACTAGGAGCAGGGTAAGACAACCTGTTCCTCCTAGACACGGAGGAACAGGAGTCTCCCAGGCCAAGCTGCAAGGAAAGGAGAACATCAACAGCATATGGATATGGCAGGCGAGTGAAACCACTTCCACACCTACCTGCCACAGACACACAGACTGGAACCCGTGCTCAAATGCTGATGTCCACACCAAACACAAAAGGACACAGCACACAACATAACTCACACAGGTAACCAGATCCATAACTGCAATAAGGTGAGACTCCACACAAACATAGGCATAACATTAAAACATTAGTTTTATGACCACAAGGGTGGCCCTCACTGGATAGATGGCATAAGGATACCAGGAGGATGACTCCAGCATAACATGCCTGGAGTACCCCTCAGCTACAGGCTTTCAGCAGAGGCTAAATAGCCCAAGTAGCCACACCCACACAGACATACTAGGAAAGGAATTAACCCTTCCAACACCAAAGAAGGAAAGTGTCACTTAAAGGGGAAATGCACACATAACTAAAATCCCGTGCACACCAAACATACAAAGTGCACACCTACAAAGATAGGTTGCCAGGTGCAACCGCATGCACTTGACAGCAAGCTGCCTAGCAACAAGCTCAGGCTGCTATACTGCCAAATAACATCATGTTGCCAGCAGTAACCACACGTGAGGCATCATACTAACAGCCATCACCTGTGATTGACCACAAGACCAGACCGCAGGCAACTGCATGCGGCTCAAGGAGTCACGACCATGACCATGGTCGTGACACTCCCACCCCTCAAAGCCCCCCCACAAAAAAAAAATGGGGAAACTAGTGAGGGACCCAAAAACAGGGATAGGAGAAGGGGAAACGAAGCAGAAAGCGTGTCAGTGCCAGCGAGTCTCCCCAGGACTGCTGCCAGCCCCTGGAGCAACACACAGGAACCAGGGCGCTGACTGCCAGACTCTGGAGCAACACACAGGAACCAGAGACCAGCAAACAAACAGCCCGGAGAGACCGCACTGAACGCTGCATCCACTCTCAGCTACGGTTCCCACCAAGTCGCTGCCAGCATGCATCCTCCACCAGCAAACACTAAAGCCAGTCCAACAAGGACTGCAGCTAGCCACACCGACACAAGTGCAAGAACGACTGAGACGTGGACGAGGAGAGACCTAACCACAACTGCTAGTTCACACACACTGCAACCACTGCTACAGAGAACTGCATTGTATCAGGGTTCCCCTTTCACCCTCCCTCCGGAGGATAAGCATGCGTGCCAGAAAACGACAGGCGCCACATGCTGCGCCCTCTTCCGAAGGCCAGACATACTCCCACCCCTCAAAGCCCCCCCAACCACAAAAGGGGAAAGTTGGTGGGGCACTACAAACAATGGGAGGGGGGAGGGGAATAACAAGTAAGGGGGCACCAATACAGACAACGGTGAGAATGGAATGGCCGGGAAAAGCCACTCACCGCGCCGTTAACGGTGAAAACCCCCATAACGCTCTCCCTCCGGAGAACGCGCATGCACCCCATCAACAGATGGCGATACATGCTGCACCCTCTTTCGAATGTATCGCAGCAAGGAGCCATTGTGGTCATAATGTCACGGATGAGAGTGGGGGAAACCCTCATCCGTGCGATGTTATGGAATCGGGTAGCTGCTAGGCCAGGACCACAGGATCAGGGAGCAGGTCACCTCCTATCGCGTCCCTAATACTGACCCTGACTCCTAACTGTATGAGCCAACCCAGATGGTAGGAGGGCTCATACTCTGGAACCTAGGGTCCCTACTATCCCTCAGGAAAAGCCCTGTGCAAGGAGCAGGGTAAGACGACCTGTTCCTCCAAGACACGGACGAACAGGAGTCACACTGGCCAAGCTGCAAGGAAGGGGGAACATATACAGACATATGGATATGGCAGGTGAACTACACCAGTTCTAAACCTACCTGCCACAGCCATGCTGACTGGAACCCATGCACCAGTACTGCTGTCCACACAAACACTAAGGACACAGCACACACCACAAAACACACAGGTAACCAGATACATAACTACAATAAGGTGAGACTCCACACAAACATAAGCATAACATCAAAACATTAGTTTTATGACCACAAGCGTGGCCCTCACTGGATAGATGGCATCAGGATACCAGGAGGATGACTCCAGCATAACATGCCTGGAGTACCCCTCAGCTATAGGCTTCCAGCAGAGGCTAAATAGCCCAAGTAGCCACACCCACACAGACATACTAGGAAAGGAATTAACCCTTCCAACACCAAAGAAGGAACGTGTCACTTAAAGGGGAAATGCACACATAGCTAAAATCCCGTGCACACCAAACATACAAAGTGCACACCTACAAAGACAGGTTGCCAGATGCAACCGCATGCACTTGACAGCAAGCTGCCTAGCAACCAGCTCAGGCTGCTATACTGCCAAATAACATCATGTTGCCAGCGGCAACCACACGTGAGGCATCATACTAACAGCCCTCATCTGTGATTGACCACAAGACCAGACCGCGGGCAACTGCATGCGGCTCAAGGAGTCACGACCATGACCATGGTCATGACAGAGTCGTTGCTGATAGCAGCACCAACCTGTTTTCACGCCAAACCGGTAGTAAGCCTTCATCCAGACACAAGGCTCCCAGATACCAACACAGAGACTCAGCTGCTGAGCCCAGCTGCCTATTTAAGGACAGCCAAGTGCTGCCAAAACCCAAAACCGGCACTTAAACTCCGGTCCGGTATTTGACCTCACCTGGCTGGAAACCAGCCCAGTCGCACATGTTGGGAGGAAAATACCTGCCTTCCCAGACAAAACCCCTCGCTGTGTCACATACCCCCCCTTCGTTCAACCCTGAGGGGGTGAACACACCCCAGACAGTGTACCCGGGACAGGGCATCCAAATTTCCCTGTAACTGGCCTGCCCTGTGTTCCACAAAAACGTAAAGTTTTGTAGGGACAGAAACCAACGGGTGACCCGGTCATTTCTGTCCTTGGCCTGGCTCATCCACTTGAGAGGGGAGTGGTCAGTCACCAGGCAGAACTTTCTCCCCAACAAATAATAGCTGAGAGACATGAGTGCCTACTTGATGGCCAGACACTCTCTTTCTCCACTATACTATACCTGGTCTCGGCTGGGGTGAGCTTACGGCTGAGGAAGACAATGGGATACTCCTCCCTGTTGACTTCCTGAGACAGTACACACCGAGGCCTACTTCGGAGGCATCAGTCTGTACTATAAAGTCCCGTTTGAAGTCGGGCATCACCAAAACCGGTGACCCGCACAGGGCTGATATCAAAGTGGAAAAAGCCTCTTCCATCCGCCCCTCCCAGCGAACCATCGCTGACTTGTGTCCCTTAAAGTGTCCTGTCAAGGGCACGGCTAGTGTAGCAACCCTCATGTAATAGCCCACCATTCCCAGGAATGACTTTATTTGCCTAGTGTTGACAGGTCTGGGCCAATTCCGTATCGCCTCTATTTTGTTCACTTGTGGTTTGATCACTCTGTGCCCAATGACATACCCCAGGTACTGTCTCTTCTAACCTTATCGCACACTTTTTTGGGTTAGCGGTTAGGCCAGCTTTCCAAAGGGAGTCCACTACAGCCTGTACTTTGGGTAGGTGACTTTCCCAGTCGGTGCTGTGGATGACAATATCATCCAGGTAAGCCGAAGCGTACCAACGATGTGGACGAAGCAGAATGTCCATTAGTCGCTGAAAAGTGACAGGGGTGCCATGCAGACCAAAGGGTAAGAACTTATATTGGTACAGCCTCAGGCGTGATGAAGGCAGTTTTCTCTTTGGCCTCCTCCGTTAAGAGCACCTGCCAGTACCCTTTTGTGAGGTCCAAAACAGAAAAATACCAGGCTTGTCCTAACCTCTCGATGAGCTCATCCACCCGGGGCATTGGATACGCATAAAATTTTGAAACCTCGTTAAATTTTCGAAAGTCGTTACAAAACCGCAACGTCATCTCGCTTGGGTATCAATACTATAGGGCTGGCCCACTCACTTTTTGACTCCTCAATGACGTCTAGCTGCAACATTAGCTGCACCTCCTCCGATATGGCTTGTCCCCGAGCCTCGGGCACCCGGTATGGTTTTAATCAGACTTTTGCCTGAGGCTCAGTGACAATGTCATGCAGGATTATTGAAGTGCAATAACAAATCCGTGTTCCGACTAACGAACTCCCTGGCCTCCTGAGTGTGCTTAGAGGAAAGGCTGTCAGCAATATTTACTGTGGAAGCCACCTCTCTTGCATCAGACAGAAGGGCCGGTACCTTTTCTAGAAAACCCGGCCTCGGGCTGTCTTCTGTACAGGTTTCCCTATCTTTCCACGGTTTGAGTATATTCACATGGTAAACCTGCTCCGGGTTTCGCCGCCCTCGATGGTGTACCTTGTAGTTTACATCTCCAATTTTCTTGAGTACCTCGTAGGGCCCCTGACACCTAGCCAGGAACTTACTGTCCACGGTCGGCACAGAACCAAAACCCGATCACCCGGGTTAAAGATCCGGACACGAGCCTGCCGATTATAGACTCTGGGCTCGCTGAGCTGCTTCCATATGCTCCCTAACAAGAGGCAACACTGTCTCTATCTGATCTTGCATCTGGGTAACGTACTCAATGACACTATGTGGATTGGGTTGTTGTTCCCACACCTTTTTGGCCACATCCAACAGACCGCGAGGGTGTCTGCCATATAGCGGTATGAAGGGCGAGAACCCAGTAGAGGCCTGGGGTACCTCTCTCACTGCGAACATGAGATAGGGCAGAAGGAGGTCCCAGTCCTTCCCATCTTTAGACACTACCTTTTTCAATATATTTTTAATGTTTGGTTAAACCGTTCTACCAGACCGTCCGTTAGCGGATGGTAAACGGACGTCCGTAGTTGTTTTATATGCAGCAAATTACAGAGTTCCCTCATCACCTTAGACATAAAAGGGGTCCATTGGTTGGTTAGAACCTCTTTAGGTAGTCCTACTCGGGAAAACATCTCTATTAGCTATGAGTTTGGCCGAGGTATGTCGCAGTGGCATCGCCTATGGGTACCGAGTGGCGTAGTCTAGAATGACTAAGATGTGTTGATGCCATCTGGCAGACTTTGGTAATGGGCCTATGAGGTCAAAAGCTATTCGGTCAAACGGTACTTCGATAATTGGGACAGGTACTAGGGGACTACGGAAATGTGGCTGGGGGCTAGTTATTTGGCATGTTGGGCAAGACTTACAAAACTCTTCCACTTCTTTTTGAGTTTTCTGCAGCCCCAGGTGACCCCCGAGAACGTGTTGGTGGACTACATCTAACACAAGCTTGCGATAAGCCTTGGAGACCACCAACTGTTCAATAGGTTCACCCCGTAGTTGGTGTACCCGATACAACATATCTTGATGAACCAGAAAATGGGGAAACACTGACTCTGCCCCAGGTTGTTGTGATTCACCATCTACTATTAACACATTTTCCCAGGCGCGGGATAGGGTTGGGTCCCGACGTTAGGCGGTAACGAAATTATTCCCGGAGTCCTCCACGTCTACCACCATCACACTTAGTGGGGTTGTCTCCCTCTCTTCCACCGAAGTGGCAGTCACCCCTACCGCTGGCCCTTTGGTCTCAGGTTCCTAGAGTTCTAGTCTCCCCCCTGAGCCGGGCCACTCTGCTAGGGTTACCCCTGTCTCATGGGTATCAGTCACTCTCATAGTAGGCCACAGTGCTGGGAAGCCCGGGAAGTCTCTCCCTATTATGAGTTCATAATGTAAATTGGTGGCGACGACACCTCATGGGTCCACTTGCCGGCCACTGTGGACAGACACACAAGGGCCGTGGGATAGTCCTTTAAGTCTCCATGAATGCACACGACCCCGACTTTTCGGCCAGTATACTCGGCGGGTTGCACCAGGGAAGCTCTTACCAGGGACACCAGACTCACTGAGTCCAGCAGAGCTACTGCCAGAGTGTCTCCCACTTCCACCTGGCACAGGTGGCTATTGTCTGTAGTCTCTGGAGTACCTGTTGCACACAGCTTCCTGGAATACAAGGAGTGGCGGTAGCCATAGTTAGTATCCATGGGTTCGCCCTGATGGGGACAGTCAGCCCTTATGTGGCCAGGCCCCTGACACTGCCACCAGACTATCGGAGATAGATCTGTAGGGGGTATATCCCGGGCGGGTTTTGCCGGTACCAGTCGCCAGGTCTTGGGTGGAGATTTCCGGGATTTCACTGCCCTCCTCCCAAAAGAACCCCCCTGTAGAGTCCTGGTAGCCTCATAACGCTCCACCAGATCGACCATCTCAAGGGCATTACCAGGAGACACCTGGCCGTTCCAGTGCTGGAGATGGTACAGCAAAGCCCTCCAGAATACATCAGCCAACAGACGGTCCAGCATAGCAGTGGAACTCAGCACATCAGGCTGCAGCCATTTTTGCAACCGGTGTTACAGATCATAAGACTGATGTCTCGCGGGTTCAGCCGGGTTAAACTCCCACTGATGCACCCACTGGGCCTGGACCAACACGTTCATCCACAGTCTTGCCAGAATCTTACCCTTTACTGTCGTGTAATCGGTCGCTTGATCATCTGGTAAGTCGAACCTGCTGGGGTCCGGATGCCAGGAACGGAGCGACCTCAGCCCACTGATCTCGGGGCAGTCTCTCCCTCACGGACACCTTCTCGAACACTGCCAGATAGGTCTCGACGTCGTCCGAGGGGGTTATCTTAGGGATAGCTGCACGGACCGCTTTTCGGGCATTGTGGACCGTCTGGGATGCTCCTGCCGCTTGTAAAGCCATCACATGTTGCAATAGCAGCTGGTTAGTTTCCTGCTGCTGCTTATTAGGTTCCCGCTGTTTAGCCTCCACGAGGGCTTTCACGACAGCTTCCATTTTGTCGAGAGACACGGGTTGTAATCTCGCTGGTTTGATGTAAGACATACAACCGTGCCCGGAAAAACAAAAATATTTCGGCCTTCACGTCAGACTCACTGCACCTGCCCGCATCCTCCTACAACTCTAGGGACTCGCTCAACAAGTTCTTTGGATCAAACAGTTCAGTGTTTTATTCACACGTTCGACAAGTGACAAAACAAACAGTCATATTCAAACAAAAAGTCACCTTGCGGTGTTAAGGACAGCCAGGTGCTGCCAAAACCTGAACCGTCACTTAAACTCTGGTCCGATATTTGACCTCACCTGGCTGGAAACCAGCCCAGCAGCACATGTTGAGAGGAAAATACCTGCCTTCCCAGACAAAACCCCTCGCTGTGTCACAAGACACATAGGAGGCGCCTATAATCTTCAAAAGCTGTGTAGAAGCAGTTCTTCTATCAGGCGTAGGATTTCAGCTAGCTCAGACAAGCCCCCATTTCCTGTGAACCATCTTCTGTTTCTCTTTTTACTAGGGATGGATCTTGCCTGACAGCAGGCAGTGGCCTGCAAATTAGGTGGAAGTGAGACCTCTAGTGTTCATGACTTTTTTTCAGGTAGATGCAGGCAGATTTTTTAAATTAAGTGATTTAGAAATGTGCTAATTACAGCATTCTCTGTTAGACACCCGGACCTAATGATCATGACCGGTGGTAATGCCGATCATGGACTTTTATCCCCTCAGATGCTGTGGTCAAACATGTCCATGGCATCTGGAGACGTGGAAACCCAGAAGCGGGTGCTTCCAGATGTGCTCTGGCTCCCCCCTGGAAAGGATCAGGGGAGCTGGAGTATGTGTGCAGCAACCTCTGTATTCCCCAGTGATACATGGCTGCCACACATTAGTTCCTATGGAACCCCTGCCGGTGACAGGGCTCCATAGGAACATAGTAAAATCCTCATACACTCCAATGCTAATGCACTGGAGTCTATGAGAATAGCAATCTGATGATTGCTTGTTATAGTTCCCTATGGGAACTATAAAAAATAGTGTAAATATTTATCCAATACGGCAAACGGTGAAATGGAAAAAAAAGTAAAAATGGGCGATTTCCTGTTTTTTGCTTCACCTCCAACACAAATTAAATAAAAAGTGATCAAAAAGTCATATAATACCCCAAATGGTATCAATGAATAGTTGACCCACAAAACATAAGTCCTCACACATTTCTGTACACATAACTACAAAAAAGTTATTCGGGGCAGAATATGGCAACAAAAAGAAAAAAAATAATTTTTAAGGTTTTTATTTTGTATTCAGTATTCCAACGCAAACGAAAAACTATATATATGTAGTATTGCCATAATCATCTTGACCTAGAGAATGAAAGTAAGGCCTATTGCACACGACCGTATGGCTTTTTCAGTGTTTTGCGATCCGTTTTTCACGGATCCGTTGTTCCGTTTTTTGTTTCCATTGTGTTTCCGTTTCTGTTCCGTTTTTCCGTTCCGTTTTTCCATATGGCATATACAGTATACAGTAATTACATAGATAAAATTGGGCTGGGCATAACATTTTCAATAGATAGTTCAGAAAAAAACGGAACGGAAACGGAAGACATACGGATGCATTTCCGTATGTGTTCCGTTTTTTTGCGGACCCATTGACTTGAATGGAGCCACGGACTGTGATTTGCGGGCAATAATAGGACATGTTCTATGTTAAAACGGAACGGAAAAACGGAAATACGGAAACGGAATGCATACGGAGTACATTCCGTTTTTTTTGCGGACCCATTGAAATGAATGGTTCCGTATACGGACCGTATACGGAACGCAAAAAACGTCCAGTAAACGGGAAAAAAAAACGTCCGTGTGCAATAGGCCTAATAGGTCAGTTTTACCACATAGTGAACGCTGTAAAAAAAATAAAAAATCGCCATAAAACTGTTGAAGAATTGTGTTGTTTTATTTTCAATTTCACCCCATTTGGAAATTTTTTTCAGCTTACCACTACATTGTATGCAATATTAAATGATGCCATTAGAAAGTACTACTTGTCCTGCAAAAATTAAATCCTTATACAGCTATGGGAACAGAAAATTTAAAAAGTTATGGCTCATAGAAGGCAAGGAGTAAACAATGAAAACAAAAAATGGAAAATCGCTCCGTCAGCAAGGGGTTAAATAAAATGAAATAGTTTGATAGTACAGTGACTCTAATGTATAAAGGTCTAGCATTTTGCAGAAATGCATTTCATAAAATATCTTTCTAGGGTTCAGAGCATAGTTTTTTGCTGATACATCCTCTACATAAAATTTTAGCTAAAGAAGACGTAGTTCAAAAAATTTGACTTTGTCTAATGTAATTTTTCATACCTTTTCAATGAGCGCTTGTGATCCAGCGTGTCACCCAAATAACCTCATCAACCATGTCAGATTTATTTTAACTCCTTAAGGACTCAGCCTAATTTCACCTTAAAGACCCGGCCATTTTTTGCAAATCTGACCAGTGTCACTTTAAGTGGTAATAACTTTAAAACGCTTTCACTTATCCAGGCCATTCTGAGATAGTTTTTTCGTCACATTTTGTATTTCATGACACTGGTAAAATGAAGTAAAAAAAAAATCATTTTTATTTATAAAAAAATACCAAATTTACCCAAAAATTTTAAAAAAATTGCAAATTTCCAAGTTTCAATTTCTCTACTTCTATGATACATAGTAATACCTCCAAAAATAGTTATTACTTTACATTCTTTATATGTCTACTTCATGTTTGGATCATTTTGGGAATGATATTTTATTTTTTGGGAATGTTACAAGGCTTAGAAGTTTAGAAATGACTTCAGAAGGTCTGAAGTCACTTTGCAAGGCTTACATAATAGAAACCACCCAAAAATGACCACATTCTATAAACTACACCCCTAAAGGTATTCAAAACAGATTTTACAAACATTGTTAACCATTTAGGTGTTCCACAAGAATGAATGGAAAATAGAGATACAATTTCAAAATTTCACTTTTTTGACAGATTTTTTCCAGTTACAAAGCAAGGGTTAACAGCCAAACCAAACTCAATATTTATGGCCCAGATTCTGTAGTTTACAGAAACACCCCATATGTGGTCGTAAACCGCTGTACGGGCACACGGCAGGGCGCAGAAGGAAAGGAATGCCATACGGTTTTTGGAAGGCAGGTTTTGCTGGACTGTTTTTTTTGACACCATGTCCCATTTGAAGCCCCCCTGATGCACCTCTAGAGTAGAAACTCCAAAAAAGTGGCCCCATTTTAGAAAATATGGGATAGGGTGGCAGTATTGTTGGTACTAGTTTAGGGTACATATGATTTTTGGTTGCTCTATATTACACTTTTTGTGAGGCAAGATAACAAGAAATGTTTTGGCACCGTTTTTATTCTTCGTTATTTACAACATTCATCTGACAAGTTAGATCATGTGATATTTTTATAGACCAGGTTGTCACGGATGCGGCGATACCTAATATGTATACTTTTTATTTATTTATGTAAGTTTTACACAATGATTTCTTTTTTGAAGCAAAAAAAAAATGTTTTAGTGTTTCCATAGTCTGAGAGCCATAATTTTTTCAGTTTTTGGGCGATTACCTTGGGTAGGGTATGATTTTTGCGGGAGGAGATGATGGTTTTATTGGCACTATTTTGGGGTGCGTGTGACTTTTTTATTGCTTGCTATTACACTTTTTGTGATGTAAGGTGACAAAAAATGGTTTATTTAGCACAGTTTTTATTTTAAATTTTTTACGGTGTTCATCTGAGGGGTTAGGTCATGTGATATTTTTATATAGCTGGTCGATACGGACGCGGCGATACATAATATGTATACTTTTTTTTATTTATGTAAGTTTTACACAATAACAGCTTTTTTAAAACAAAAAACAATGATGTTTTAGTGTCTCCATATTCTGAGCCATAGTTTTTTTTATTTCTTGGGCGATTGTCTCAGGTAGGGGCTCATTTTTTGCGGGATGAGGTGACGGTTACATTGGTACTATTTTTGTGCGCAAACGCCTTTTTGATCGCTTGCTGTTGTACTTTATGTGATGTAAGGTGACAAAAAAATGGTTTATTTAGCAGTTTTTATTTTTTATTTTTTATGGTATTCATCTGAGGGGTTAGGTTATGTGATATGTTTATATCACATACGGACGCGGCGATACCTAATATGTATAGTTTTTTTTTTCCCAATTTTTTTTTATTTTTTACTTTATTTGGGGAAAATGACTTTTTTGTTTATTTTTACTTGAAACTTTTAATTTTTTGGGGGGAAAACTTTCTTTTTTCAACTTTTTTTCACTTTATTTTTTGTACCACTTTGGGACTTGAACTTTTTGGGGTCTAATCCTTTACAATGCATTCCAATACTTCTGTATTGAAATGCATTGGCTGTATGAGTAATACTGTGTGTATTACTCATACAGCTTCCTGCCTGTGAGATCCAGGGGGCTGGATCTCACAGGCACGTCACCGGAAGGCAGCGCGATGCCTTCCTTAGCCATTGTGCTGCCTTCTATGCCATCGGGTCCCCCCTACAGCCGCATGGGGACCCGATGACACCACCACACGCAGCCGCAAACCGCAGGTCTGAATTGATGGGACCCCCCTGCGCATTTAGCCAAGGTGCCTGCTCAATGATTTGAGCAGGCACCGGGTTCCGATCACCGCCCTCCGGGCGGCAGTGATCGGAACAACACATGATGTACCGGTACGTCATGGGTCCTTAAGGACTCGGGAAACCTGCCGTACCGGTACGTCCTAAGTCCTTAAGGGTTTAAAGCTCTATACACTCATATAATAATGTCCAGTTTGAAGGGTGTTGGTCACCAGAACAATAGGCCCTTATAAAGCTTGTATGATACTTTGTAGACTCATTACAAGCTTTTCCTCCTTCTGACAAGTCTAATGGACTCCAGCCATTAATTAGGAGGTCCCACTGGTCAGGATGTCAAAATAATTGTATCATTCATTTTGGTCATCTGGTTGGTTTTCTGGGGTGTGGGACTTTAAGACAATAGAGTTGTATCTAATATTTTAGCAATATCAGGGTATCATAATAATGCTGTAAACTCAAGTGGTGTGCACAGTAAAGGATTGAACCAAATTCTTTCTCAGCTGACAGTAACTTAAATTTATGTTTACCTATTTAATAGATATTAGCTAATAAATTAAATATTTTGACAATTTCAGGATGTGTCACTTAAAGGGGTTGTCCCAGGAAAAATGTTCTACAGTTTTCAAACCAGCACCTGGATCTGAATACTTTTGCATTTGCATGTAATTAAAAATTTTGCATAGCCACTGAGTTATTCAATAAACTGTATCTGTATAGCGCCACCTAGCAGAGCAATGAATGGGGAGATCTCCGGATCCACATGAGGTGCAGGGCTGGTTGTAGCTTTGCTAGAAAGAGATTGCCATGCACTATATGATGTCTGATTTTCATTATTTTACATTAAACATGGGAGAACCCCTTAAGAGATAACCTGCAATGCTGAATATATAATCCAGTTTAGGAGTCCAGTAGGCAGTCTCATCAGTGACTGACATCTATCTCTGTGGGGGAAGGGAAGTGACAAGTTGCCATTATTTTTAATTGGTCACTAACTTTTCACACAACTTAGGATAAGTCATAGAGGTATAACAAAAGTTGTAATCGGTGTGGGTCTGAGTGCTGAGATCCCCACCAATCCCTAGAATTAGGGGAGAGAAGAGTGCGTGAATCTCACTGTCTCTCCTCATTGCAGAGGATGAAATTGAGACTTCTATGGAAACTGTCTCATGTAGTGAGAAGAGAGAGCACAATATGTGCGTGCTTCTCTCCCCTCGGTCCAGTGATCGATGGGGGTCTCAGCACTCTGGTCCACACCGATTACAACTTTTGCTATGTCTCTACGACATATCAAAAGTTTTGTGAAAAGTTAGTGACCCTTTAAGCCCATGCAGTTAGGAGTTCTCTTTTCTGTATAAAGTTGTTCTTCAGCAATAAAAATAAATGACTTCTTCACCGATAAATGCCACTTCCAGTATAAAGGTAAATTCTCAAACATCCGCTATAGCCACCTTACGTTTCCATAGCCGAGATTAAAAATGACTTTATTGTCTTGATGTGTTTTCCCTTCCCACTGTCAAATGAACCTTGAGCTCAGAATAGGTCACGGTGAATAGATTTCTAGAGTAAATGTTCCCAGAGTTCAGCAATTATGTCCTTGCAAACCTTTAAGAGATTTTAATTGAAGACCGCTATAGAAGTCTGTTTAGTTTTGCGCACTTCGGTCAGTGATAAATTGAAGTAAGGAAATCAAACACATTTCAATTAGCTGGAGCCTTTGCCACCTCTCTTGTCAGGACCCATATTGATTCCCTCCACCAAGGCTTAAGTATGAGATTACATGTTTATTTCTCTAATAGCTGGAGTGCTAATGTCCAGCAAAGCAAAGTACAGCAGCCACTTTGTAATTAGAACCTGTGACATAAACCCTAATTGAGTGACTCTCAAAATAGAATCGTCCTCAGCGCTGAGTTTTATTTAAAAGCCGATATCAGATTTCCAGAAAGTAAATGTAGTGTTTATGATACGGAAACGAGAATGAACTGTATTAGACATTAAAAGGAAGATAGAAAATAACTAGTGTTGAGCTAATCGAATAATCCGGAGTGGACTTCGATTAGCCGCGAAGCCGAATTTCCTCCTGCTTTGTGGTAACAATTCAATTTTCCCTGGAATGGTGTACAAAAAAAAAATACATACTCACCTCACCCATTTGAGCGCGAAGAGGCCGCCACGGCCATCTTGATTGAAGATCCCACACAAAATATTGTGCGTGGTTACGTTTGACATCACAACGCCATGCACCGTGCAAGATTATGAATGGGATCTTCAATCAAGATGGCCGCGGCAGCGTCTTCATGCTCAAACGGATGTGGTAAGTATTATTATTATTATTATTTTTAACCTCTGAAAGGCCCCCATTCTTACATCAGATGCTGCGGTCAGCAATAAACGCAGCATCTGAGGGGTTCAATGATGGGGTTGCAGTGCAATCGCTAAAGTGGCCTGAGTGGGGTAAAGTCAAAGATTTTGCTGCAAAACACCAAAACAAAAACTGTAATTACGACAAAAACTGACATAAATCAGATAATAAATGACCACCTTTTATAAATGACCACCTTTTTATAAAAAAAATCTTGAAAAAAATTCTGTTTTCACATGCAAAAAGGTAACAATTATCTTTATAAAAAAATAAAATGCTGCCAGCTTTGCTGTTTAGACTTGGACAGAGTAGCACAGTCATCACATTAGTTTTAAAGTGTCACTATACGTTTATTAACTTTTGACATGCTATATAGCAGGCATGGCCAACCTGCGGCTCTCCAGCTGTTGTAAAACTACAACTCCCACCATGCCCTGCTGTAGGCTGATAGCTGTAGACTGTCCGGGCATGACGGGAGTTGTAGTTTTGCAACAGCTGGAGAGCCTCAGGTTGGCCATCCCTGCTATAGGGTAATATCAGAAGTTTAGGTCAGTGGGGGTCTGAGCACTTATCCTGCTCACTCTCTCTTCGCTGCAAGAGACAGGAGCAAGATAGGCTCATAGACCTTTTTATTGAGTCCATCTGGCTTCTAGTCCTGAAGCAAGGAGAGAGAATGTGCTAGGCAATCGCTTCTCTCCCCTCTTTCTAGAGATTAGTGGGAGTCTCAGCGCTTAGTCTCCCACCGATCTAAACTTTTTATATCAAAAGTTTAATAAAAGTACAGTGGCACTTTAATAATTGGGTGAACTTTATTGTACACCTGCAGATAAGGCAGAACCTCAGCTGTATGTACTACATGCACCCAGATAAGGCTCTGTATGCCTCTTCTCTGTTACTATATTCCATCACTTTCTAGAGGCTGTAATAGTCTATGACATTCCTCATGTTCATTGCAGCTGCCATAAAGCACACATACACACTCCCTTCTACAGTTTTTAAAAAAATAGAAGAAACATTATTTCGCTTTTACATACTGAAATCTCATTAATGAAAGAAAACTCAATAAACGAGACATTTCCTTTAACGCTACGGTTAGAAAATAGGAGATATTTTATACCACATTTCTACTTTCACTGCCTGTAAAAGATCAAAGGCGTTTTTTGGGTCAAGTACAGTATAGGAAATCATTAATCATGGTTAGTCATTCTGAAACAAATTGTATTTGTAGTGTCATGACTTTCAAATAAAACTTTAGAGACCATGTTCAAAGTGAAGGACAAGCTAAATTACAAACCAATTCTGCTGATGCTGGCTCCATGGTTTTTGCTCTTTTTCCACAGGCAGCGTATTTCCTGCAAATAATTTGGAGGTCTTTGTCTGATAGGTGTGCACAAAGCCGAATTCACAACAATTAGACGCGTCCAATGGGATTTACAAAACTGAAGATATTTACTTTGTAAGAGGCCAGTGTATATCGAATCTATAAGGGGATAACAGGCAATTAGTAGTGATAAGCGAGCACCAAAGTATTCGGGTGTTCGGCCTGAACACATTGCAATATTCGTGTGCTCGGTCGAGCACCCGAGTATAATGGAAGTCAATGGGAGACAACCAGGCACCACCTGGTTCATAAAAAAGGTTAGAAATTGACAGAAACCCCATCAAAATGGTTTGGAAACAGCAATAAGAGGATAGCTGGATGCATCTTAAACTACTATTATGTACGACATACAATAGACAACCACACAAAGGCTGTATGCCAAAAGCCGGGTATGTGCAAGCCATCAATCTATCCATGAGATAGCTTGCATCATTCTCAAAGTGCAGCATCTCTAAGTGCATTTGAGATATTCAGGAGACTAACTTAGAGCTTTTCCACTGTAGCAGAACTTCAGGTGTGTTTTTGGTGGCTACCCAGACACTCTGCTTCAAAACAGCAGAACTTCAGCTGTGTTTTTGATGGCTACTCAGACACTCTGCTTCAAAACAGCAGAACTTCAGCTGTGTTTTTGATGGCTACTCAGACACTCTGCTTCAAAACAGGTAAGGAATTTGTTAGACAGGTTTTTGCTATTGTCTGATTGCAAATGAGCATAGGGTGATTAAGGTGTTAAATTTGTTGTTGGGGAGGAGCTTTTGTGGGAGTGTGTGTGTATATATAGCATTTGAGATATTCAGGAGATACTCAGAAGGTAATATGGAGGTGGATACAATCTAAAAAAGTAAGATTTGTTTGTTTAAAATATTTCCCCTCTTTAAAATGGCAGACCTGCTTCTGTGCAGGAATTGTTGTGCTTTTATGTCAGTTTCCACTCTTCGGAGTGAATGGAGTATATTCAGACCATGGTCTTGTTACCAGTGGAGTACCTCAGGGATCTGTTCTGGGACCCATATTGTTTAATATCTTTATCAGCGAAATTGCAACAGGCCTCGATGGTAAGGTGTGTCTTTTTGCTGATGACACAAAGATTTGTAACAAGGTTGATGTTCCTGGAGGGATACACCAAATGGAAAAGGATTTAGGAAAACTAGGGTAATGGTCAAAAATCTGGCAACTAAAATTTCATGTTGATAAGTGCAAGATAATGCACCTGGGGCGTAAAAACCCAAGAGCAGAATATACAATCAGTGATACAGTCCTAACTTCAGTATCTGAGGAAAGGGATTTAGGGGTCATTATTTCAGAAGACTTAAAAGTAGGCAGACAATGTCATAGAGCAGCAGGAAATTCTAGCAGAATGCTTGGATGTATAGGGAGAGGCATTACCAATAGAAAGAGGGAGGTGCTCATGCCGCTCTACAGTATTGTGCGCAGTACTGGAGACCATATCTCCAGAAGGATATTGATACTTTGGAGAGAATTCAGAGAAGAGCATGGTTTGCAGGATAAAACTTACCAGGAAAGATTAAAGGACCTTAACATGTATAGCTTGGAAGAAAGACGAGACAGAGGGGATATGATAGAAACTTTTAAATACATAAAGGGAATCAACAAGGTAAAAGAGGAGAGAATATTTAAAAGAAGAAAAACTGCTACAAGAGGACATAGTTTTAAATTAGAGGGGGCAAAGGTTTAAAAGTAATATCAGTAAGTATTACTTTACTGAGATAGTAGTGGATGCATGGAATAGCCTTCCTGCAGAAGTGGTAGCTGCAAATACAGTGAAGGAGTTTAAGCATGCATGGGATAGGCATAAGGCCATCCTTCATATAAGATAGGGCCAGGGGCTATTTATAGTATTTAGTATATTGGGCAGACTAGATGGGCCAAATGGTTCTTATCTGCTGACACATTCTATGTTTCCATGACAGGCTTAGTCAGCATACCTTACAATGGCAGCATTGTGCACTATGAGATTTCCCAAACCAGCTCTCATCTGACTAAGAAGCAGTAAACCTCAAAGTTATATTGCATCTAGTAGATGGCTTGGGTGGACCTGCACACCTACATCAATATCATTAGGGCGACAAAAAGTTTTATGATTGTCCTAACATAATATTCAATACAGTTTTGTCATGTAAAAGCTAATTTCCATAAAGATGGACATATGGGAAAGACATGCAAATGAGCAGAATCTGCCTTGTTTTTCAGCTGTCATAAGACTATGAAAACCAATAGATGGCCCTATTGAGCTATGAAAGGCACCCTCTATTAGTTTTACAGTCTTATGACAAGACAAATATTCTTGTCAGAAGACTATTAAACCAATAGAGGGTACTATTGAGTTATGAACAGCGCCCTCTATTGGTTTCACAGTCTTATGACAAGACAAATATTCTTGTCAGCAGTGATGTATCCTTCAAACCGATGTGACCACTGAGGCCTGTTATTGGCTGCAGCAGTCATGGGCCCGTGCTGCTTCTTGGATCTATGGAAACCAGAAGCGGCTGGGAATGGAGTATGTTGTTGCTGGGAATGGAGGGTGTTTTTTGTTGTTGTTATAGGGCACAGTTTAGGAGGTTACCATAGGAGTTGTTAGCTACAAGACCAGACAACCCCTTTAACATATTACGTGTGCATATTTCAGCAGATTTTTCATTATTGTCTGTACATACCTTTATGGTTATTTTACTCATATTGAGTCATTGAAGAAGTGGATGTGCTGCCCGGACTGGCCATTCTTTCAGGGTAGTATACTGTGTCCTGCTTTTCTTCATTACATATTAATTTTTTCCATACAGAAAATTATGTTTGTATCTATATGTGAGATCAAAGGTCAGAAGTCAGACATCATTTCATGAATCTACACAATAGAGGATCTAATGGAGGATAATCTGTAATATGCAAAATTACTTGTGACTTAATTAGTCATCTTTAGGGTTCTACTTATCATTTAAATGGTTTATGCAGGAATGGATAATGATGACCTATCTTTAGGACAGGTCATCATTATAACATCGGTGGGGGTCCAAGTCTCGACATCCCTACTGATCAGCTGTTTCAGGAAGCTGCCTCACTCCCCTGAACTCTGTTGAGCGCAACCGGCTCTCAGCAGCTCTCCAAGTACAGTGATACCTCGGTTCACGAACGCTTCTGTTCACGAACAACTCGGTTCACGAACAGAAAAGTTCATAAAAATATGCTCCAGTTCACGAACTCCGCCTCGGTTCACGAACAGGAGCCGCGGCCATTTTAATGCTATTTCCAGGCTGTCACATGGTCGTGACTTCCTGTAGGAAGACCGTGGAGAGAAATGATAATGTGGTCTCTCATTTACGGAGGGTTATGCAGCGCAGGAAGAGACAAGTGACATTGGACAGATTTTTCAGAAAAACTGAGCCTGCAGCTAGGAGACAAAGGAGAGAGGAAACCCCTGAAGGAGATCCCCCTGATGTCCTTATGGAGGGGGACTCTCCCTCCAAACAATAAGTGCCTCCCACCTGCCTTTCTCCATGCCAGAAGTCATCTCAAGCAAGGTTAGTGTCCTCTCTTTATACATTACTATACTGTACTAATGTGTATTGTAATTTGTTTCATATTTTTGTGCTTCAAAAAACCCCAAAAAAAGGTCAGCACAGATTAACCGGATTTACATTGAACCCTATGGGAAAATGTGCCTCGGTTCGCGACCAATTCGGTTCGCGACCAGAGTCAGTTCACGAATTAAGTTTGTGAACCGAGGTATCACTGTACAGTGCCATACATTGTACAGCAGCTGTGCTTGGTATTGCAGCTCAGCTCCGTCCACTTCAATAGGACTGAGCTGCAACTAAGCCATGTGCCCAATATACAGTGACGTTACATGATCTACAGTAGTAAGAGGCTGCAGTGCTCACCGAATGCCGGCCTCTTCTATCACTGATCAACGGGGGTCATCAGTATTAATTACCGAATAACCCTTTTAACTTTAGCCATTGTCCTCATCTGAAGACGGAGATCTTGTCATCTCAGATTTGGTGCAGTTTTTGCTAGCATTTTTTAGGTGAAGCCAGTAGTGGAACCTAAGGCTTCATTCACATGAGCATATGCATTTCAGCCCATGCATCTGTATTACTCACAGATATAAGTTTGCTTGGAGCTCCATTTCACATATTGAGTTTTCCTCTACAAGTACTGAAATCAGTGTTTCTAGGGAAGAAGTTAATGCAGTGCAGTATCAGACTAGCCTATAAGAGGATCCTCCAGTGGGACCAGTTTTTTAAAGCCATAGTGGGCCCCAAAGGTCCAGAAAAAAAAACGTGGGAGCTGCCTTTGGAGCCAATCACTTGTCACTAGGGTCTCTTTGAGGGCTCATGCACACGAGTGTTTGTGCCCGTGCCCGAGCTGCAGACCACAAATAGTGGTCTGCAATGCACGTGGACCTTCAGTGTGCATGCCATTTGCAGATGTGGACCCACTGAATTGAATGGGTCCACGATCCACAAGCGATGGTTTGCACTGCAATAAAATAGGACATGTTCTATTTTCTTTGCAGTGCAGAAGAACGAACCGAAATCCTATGGAAGCACTTTGTAGTGCTTTCGTGGGCTTTCGATCCGTGCCTCCGCTCCGCATTACTCAGTTTCTTGAGGATTGCAGACCCATTCAAGTCAATAGATCCGCATACGTGATACAGAGTGCACACGGCCGATGCCTTTATATTGCAAACCCGCTGTTTGCGGTCTGCAATTTAGGCATGGGGCACACATGCTTGTATGCATGAGCCCTAATTCATAGCCTATTAGACTTTATTGATGATATAGGGCTTAGGCCCCAATATAATATAGTATACCCCATTGAAATTGATTTTAATGGTGTATACCATACCACTTTCTAAAATGGAGTACTTTATCTCTAATGTTGATCGAGCATGCTCGGCCGAACACCAATTCGGCTCGCACATGTTAGTATTCGGCCGAGTACCGCATGTGCTCGAGCGCAATGCTTGAGTCTCCTTTCCGCATGTTTCCGCATAAACGTGCAGAGAGGTACTGGCATGCACTGTAATGCCGTAGCCATGTTGGCTACTGGCATTACAGTGATTTGTTCGGCTCAGTCTTAGTCAGGGAGAGCTGTGCATAGGAAGGGACAGACAGTGTAGGGAGTGTTATTGGAAGATTTTTATTAGAAAAACTTCTCAGAGACCCAAAAGTGGTTTTAAGGACTATTGTGTGTGACAGCAGCAATATATATTTTTAGCACATCCTGCGCTAAATAGCGTCAAATAGTCCGCTGCGGACCGTAACATTATCTGCGCCACATCTACTTTGTAAAGTGTCCGCATCCCTAAAATATCAGTGACATCCAGTGTGCTTTTTCCTTAGACGGTGTCCGCTGTGGACAGTTAAATTATCTGCGCCACATCTCCTGTGTAAAGTGTGCGCATCCCTAAAATATTAGTGACATACAGTGTACCTTTTCAATAGACGGTGTCCGCTTCTGACAGTTACATAACCAGTGCCACATCTGCAGTGTAACGTGTGCGCTTCAAAAAATGTATCTGTGACATACAGTGTACTTTGTCAATAGACGGTGTCCGCTTCTGACAGTGACATTACCAGGGCCACATCTGCAGTCTAACGTGTGCGCTTCAAGAAAATATCTGTGACATACAGTGTACTTTTTTGTGTACAGGCTGCGGACAGTGACATTACCGGTGGTACCTCTCCTGTATAACGTTTTCTCATCCCAAACACCTGTGACATTCCTAGTCATTTTTCATTAGTCGCTGGTGACAGCATTGACATTATTTGCGGGATATCTCCTGTGTGACGTTTCCACATCCAAAATAGCTTTTTAAATTTGTTTGCACATACACTTCCAAATCCTACGCTACTGTACGTGTGACTTTTAATCATATATAACATTTAATATGAAGAAGGTGAGCAGTAGGGGACGGGGCAGTGGCCTTGATGCTGATGGTGCACGCAGAGGCCGTGGCCCTGGGCGCGGTGAAACTGTGCCTGTTGCCAGAGCACAAGAAAAACAATCATCCATGATACCTAGCTTCATATCCCAGTTTGCAGGGCGGCGCAGGACACCACTCTTGAAGTCAGACCAGTGAGTCCAGGTGGTTGGTTGGATTGCAGCAGATAATGCTTCCAATCGCTTAAGCACCACCCTGTCTTCCACCAAGTCCAGTCTCAGTAACCAAGAGTCTGCTCAACATAATCCTCACCCTGATCCTCCTTCCTCCCACCATGGAGAGTCTGGGCAAACAAGTGATCCCACACTCGGATATTCCGAGGAGCTCTTTTCATCATCATTCCTTGATTTGGCCCTCTCGCCAAGCACACTTGAAGAGGGACAGATCTTGTGCCCCGATTCCCAAACTCTTGAGCATCCACAATGACAAGAAGATGACGGTGGGGAACTGCAATTACTGTTTAATGAGGTGGATGATGATGAGACACAGTTGCCAATAAATCAACGGCAATTACTGTCTCAAGAGGTTGATGAAGAGGATGAGACACAGTTATCAATCACTGAGGTAGTGGTTAGGTCAGCAAGTCAGGAGGATGAGCAGAGTGAGGAAGTGGAAGAGGAGGTGGTGGACGATGAAGTGACTGACCCGACCTGGGAAGGTGGAAAGCCGAGTGAGGACAGCAGTACAGAGGGGGAGGGATCTTCTGCAGCGCAACAGGCTGGAAGAGGCAGTGGGGTGGCAAAAGGGAGAAGGCGGGCCACACCAAACAGGCCCGCAACTGTTCCACGGAGCACCCCCTTGCGGAAATATCCATTGCCAAGGGGTAGGTGTTCCGCATTCTGGCGCTTTTTTGAAGTGCGGACGACAAAAGAATTTAAATTTTCAACCTGTGCCATACCAAAATGAGCAGGGGCGTGAACACTAGCAACCTCACCACCACCAGCATGATCCGCCACATGGCATCAAAGCACCAAAATAGGTGGGCCGAACGCCTGGGTCCATAATCTGTGTCTGCGGGTCACAACACTGCCTCCTTTTCCCCTGTGTTACATGCTATACAATCCCCTGTCGAAGGTGCACCTGGACCTTTGCAAGCACCATCAGCGACCACATCCACTTCTGTGTACCAGCGCAGCGTCCAAATGTCCTTACCCCAGGCAATTGAACGCAAGCGCAAATACCCAGCCACCCACCCACAGGTCATAACACTATATGCGCAGCTTTCCAAATTACTGGCCCTGGAAATGTTGCCATTTAGGCTTGTGGACACTGAGGCCTTCCACAGCCTGATGTCGGCGGCTGTTCCGCGTTACACAGTCCCCAGCTGCCACTATTTTTCAAGGTGTGCCGTGCCCACCTTACACCAACATGTGTCCTGTAACATCGCACGTGCCCTAACCAACGCAGTTACTGAGAAGGTCCACTTAACCACGGACACATGGACAAGTGCATTCGGCCAGGGACGCTACATTTCCCTGACGGAACACTGGGTGAATGTTGTGGAGGCCGGGAGCAAGTCATGCCCTGGGATTGCAGGCCCTAATTCCATCAGGGTTTTCGCCACTACCTACATTAGTGACTCCAACCCCCACTTCTCCTCCTTCGCCTCCTCCTCCACTTCCACCTCTGAATTTATCCGCGTGCAGCACCAGTCAGTCATCATTTGGTAGCTGGAATCAGTGTACCACTGCAGTGGGGAAGCAGCAAGAGGACGCGCTGAAGCTGAAATGCTTAGGGGACAAACAGCTTCAGCCGGTCTGTCAACACTGCAGCAGCGCTTGAAATTGCCAGCTCATCGGCTGTTGTGCGACGTCAGCACACGCTGGAACTTGACGTTCCAGATGTTGGCCAGGCTTTGTGAGAAGCAGAGGGCAGTAGTGAAATTCCAGCTGCAACATGGTCGTCGCCCTTCCAGTCAGCTTCCGCTCTTCACAAGCGAGGAGTGGGCATGGATGTCTGACCTCTGTGAGGTTTTAAGAAACTTTTAGGAATCAACACAGATGGTGAGCGGTGATAACGCTATTATCAGCGTAACCATACCACTTCTGTGTCTACTCAAACGCTCGCTGCTCACAATTAAGGACGATGCTTCGCATGTGGAAGAGGTGGAAATGGGGGAAGACATTACACAGGGTGATAGCCAGACCACCCTCAGTTCGTCTTCTCAGCGCGAATTGGACGATGAGGAGGAGGAGCAGGAGACGGTTGCCTCTGCTACAGAGGGTAGTACCCATGGAAGATTAATTCCATCTATTTAGTGTGGGTAGGCAGAAGAGGAGGAAGAAGATGAGGAGATTGAGAGTGATCCTCCTGATGACGACAGCGAAGTCTCGCCTGTTGGTGCTCTGGCACTCATGGCTGACTTCATGTTATGTTGCCTTTCCCGTGACCCACGCGTTTTACGCTTTTTGGACAACACCAATTACTGGTTGTTCACCCTTCTCGACCCCCCCCTACAAAGAGAACTTCTCATCTCTCATTCCTGTGGTGGAGAGAATGAGCAAAACGGTGCAATACCAGAAGATCCTTGTTGAAAGATTGCTCCAAAAATTTCCATCTGACAACGCTGGTGGCAGAGTCCGTAGTTCCTTGGCCAACCGAGGAGGGGAGACAAGGGGAACACACAGCAGTTCCAACTGAGGCAGGGCAACACTCTCCAGAGCCTGGGACAGTTTCATGACACCCCGCCAGCACCCTCACCCTGAAGCACATTCTAGTGTCACAAGGAGGGAGAAATTTGGGAAGATGGTGAAGGAGTACATAGCAGACCGTGTCAGCGTCCAGCGATATATGGTTGAATCTTCCTTTTCTCATCCTTCTTCTGCTCTTCCATCAGATCAAAACATGCTTATTCGTCGCATATAATGCCCTCGCATATATGCCCTTTGCATATAATGTTTAAGTGGGTCAGCTCACCAGCAGGCCCTCACCTACAATGTTTCACAGGGTCAGCTCACCTGCAGGCCCTCACCTAATTATACCTAATAGGTAATTTGCGCGCATGATGCCTTGCTTGGATGTGGTAGCCGTTTCCCAGGCTCCCTCTCTGGAATCGAACCCTGATTCCCCGTTACCCATGGTCGCCATGGTTTGCGCTGAAAATAACATCAAAAGTTGCTAGGCCAGACATCCGAATGGATCATCGCCATCACAGGGCCGTGTGATTGGCCCCAGGTTATCTAGAGTCACCAAAGCGGCAGCAGGCCCTCATGCATAATGTTTTAGATGGTCAGATCAGCAGGCCCTTGCTCCAAATGTTTTTGAGGGTCACCAGCAGGCCATCAATCATAATTTCTCAAGGCTGTGTATGATGCCCTCCTTTATGTGTAACAAAGGGTGTATTGGTGAGCGCCGGTTCCTTGTAATTTTTGGCAGCCCTTTCACTTAATGCATAGGCTTTATGAGTGTAGGAATCCCACTATCTGAACATCTATACCACAATGTGAATGAGGCCCTCCTTTATGTGATATACAGGTTTTATCGGAGTGCCTCTTCCTTGTAATTTTTGGCAGCACTTGCTCTTTATATAGAAGTAAATATACAGGAAAGAATCTTTCCTAACAATTTTTTTCTTCGGGTTTTGTGTGTATTGTCAGTCTGTTAAAGTGGCGTACTACTCGGACAACATCATTCCCAGCAGCTACCTGGGAGTCCAAGATGCATCCAGACATCCTACCCATTTCGATGGTGTTTCCATAAATTTCTGACCTTTTACTATGAACCAGGCACCCTCCCCTCTTCAGAGCAGGGGGTGCCTGGTTTAATGCTCGGTTTCTCCCATTGACTTCCATTATACTCGGGTGCTCTGTAGAGCACCCGGGCATCCCGATGTGTTCAGCCAGAGCACCCGAGTACCCAAGCACTTTGGTGCTCGATTAACATTATTTAACTCTAGTGTGGTATATATGTGTTTTAGTTCAAGCTAGCCTGACGGAGATCCCTATGGATTTTCCAGCAGCACATGAAGCAGCTGAGGCACTTAAAGTTGTTTTCCAGTAATACTTACATTTTATGTAATGCTTGCATCCTGAAATGGGAGATTCTAACTTACCTGCTGCACCCCGACGCTCTGGTCCTCTGCGTTGTCTCTGCTGTTTTCTTGTTCCAGAATATATACATATGGAGGTGCATGGGCATGGTCACATGCTCGACTGCAGTGAATAAATGGCTGCAGCGGTGATGTGGCCACAAGCATTACGTCACTGCTGAAGCCACTCATTGGCTGCAGCAGGGCAAGTGACCCTGCCCTTCTTGAATGTTACAGGATGGGGACAGCAGCAGGGAACAAAGGAGCCAGAATGGATCAGTGGGGAGCAGTATGATTTTTTTCCAACAGGTACAAAACACTGCGGCCCACACTTAAAATTATGGGAAACCCTTTAAAGTGTAACTGTCATATATATATAATTTTTTTTTTTTTAAATGCATAGGGGCAGTGATACTGACCATTTTTGTAATATACTTTAATTACAGAATTCGTACATTTCTATTAGAAAAATAGCTCTGAAGTGGCTCATTTTGAGCCTTAGCAACGTTCCTCTGTCTTCTGTTTACATAACTCAACACTGACTGTGTTATGTAAACACAAGACAGGGAGTGCTTCTAAGGCTCAAAATGAGCCACTTTAGAGCTATTTTTCTAATAGAAATGTACAATTTCAGTAATTAAAGTATATTACAAAAATGGTCAGTATCACTGTGCCTCCAAATTACAAAAAAATATTAAATAATGACAGTTACACTTTAACCACCTCAGCCCCCAGTGCTTAAACACCCTGAAAGACCAGGCCACTTTTTACACTTCTGACCTACACTACTTTCACCGTTTATTGCTCGGTCATGCAACTTACCACCCAAATGAATTTTACCTCCTTTTCTTCTCACTAATAGAGCTTTCATTTGGTGGTATTTCATTGCTGCTGACATTTTTACTTTTTTTGTTATTAATCGAAATTAAACGATTTTTTTGCAAAAAAATGACATTTTTCACTTTCAGTTGTAAAATTTTGCAAAAAAAACGAGATCCATATATAAATTTTGCTCTAAATTTATTGTTCTACATGTCTTTGATAAAAAAAAATGTTTGGGTAAAAAAAAAAATGGTTTGGGTAAAAGTTATAGCGTTTACAAACTATGGTACAAAAATGTGAATTTCCGCTTTTTGAAGCAGCTCTGACTTTCTGAGCACCTGTCATGTTTCCTGAGGTTCTACAATGCCCAGACAGTACAAACACCCCACAAATGACCCCATTTCGGAAAGTACACACCCTAAGGTATTCGCTGATGGGCATAGTGAGTTCATAGAACTTTTTATTTTTTGTCACAAGTTAGCGGAAAATGATGATTTTTTTTTTTCTTTTCTTACAAAGTCTCATATTCCACTAACTTGTGACAAAAAATAAAAAGTTCTATGAACTCACTATGCCCATCAGTTCTATGAACTCACTATGCCCATTTTTTTTATACAAAGTTGGCATTTGACCAAGATATTTATCTCACCCAGCATGGGTATATGTAAAAAGACACCCCAAAACACATTCCTCAACTTCTCCTGAATACAGAGATACCAGATGTGTGACACTTTTTTGCAGCCTAGGTGGGCAAAGGGGCCCATATTCCAAAGAGCACCTTTCGGATTTCACTGGTCATTTTTTACAGAATTTGATTTCAAACTCCTTACCACACATTTGGGCCCCTAGAATGCCAGGGCAGTATAACTACCCCACAAGTGACCCCATTTTGGAAAGAAGACACCCCAAGGTATTCGCTGATGGGCATAGTGAGTTCATGGAAGTTTTTATTTTTTGTCACAAGTTAGTGGAATATGAGACTTTGTATGAAAAAAATAAAAAAAAATCATAATTTTCCACTAACTTGTGACAAAAAATAAAAAATTCTAGGAACTCGCCATGCCCCTCACGGAATACCTTGGGGTGTCTTCTTTCCAAAATGGGGTCACTTGTGGGGTAGTTATACTGCCCTGGCATTCTAGGGGCCCAAATGTGTGGTAAGGAGTTTGAAATCAAATTCTGTAAAAAATGACCAGTGAAATCCGAAAGGTGCTCTTTGGAATATGGGCCCCTTTGCCCACCTAGGCTGCAAAAAAGTGTCACACATCTGGTATCTCTGTATTCATGAGAAGTTGAGGAATGTGTTTTGGGGTGTCTTTTTACAAATACCCATGCTGGGTGAGATAAATATCTTGGTCAAATGCCAACTTTGTATAAAAAAATGGGAAAAGTTGTCTTTTGCCAAGATATTTCTCTCACCCAGCATGGGTATATGTAAAATGACACCCCAAAACACATTCCCCAACTTCTCCTGAGTACGGAGATACCAGATGTGTGACACTTTTTTGCAGCCTAGGTGGGCAAAGGGGCCCATATTCCAAAGAGCACCTTTCGGATTTCACTGGTCATTTTTTACAGAATTTGATTTCAAACTCCTTACCACATATTTGGGCCCCTAGAATGCCAGGGCAGTATAACTACCTCACAAGTGACCCCATTTTGGAAAGAAGAGACCCCAAGGTATTCGCTGATGGGCATAGTGAGTTCATGGAAGTTTTTATTTTTTGTCACAAGTTAGTGGAATATGAGACTTTGTATGAAAAAATAAATAAAAAAAAAATCATCATTTTCTACTAACTTGTGACAAAAAATAAAAAATTCTAGGAACTCGCCATGCCCCTCACGGAATACCTTGGGGTGTCTTCTTTCCAAAATGGGGTCACTTGTGGGGTAGTTATACTGCCCTGGCATTTTCCAGGGGCCCTAATATGTGGTAAGTAGGTAAATGACCTGTGAAATCCGAAAGGTGCTCTTTGGAATGTGGGCCCCTTTGCCCACCTAGACTGCAAAAAAGTGTCACACATGTGGTATCGCCGTATTCAGGAGAAGTTGGGGAATGTGTTTTGTGGTGTCATTTTACATATACCCATGCTGGGTGAGAGAAATATCTTGGCAAAAGACAACTTTTCCCATTTTTTTATACAAAGTTGGCATTTGACCAAGATATTTATCTCACCCAGCATGGGTATATGTGAAAAGACACCCCAAAACATATTCCTCAACTTCTCCTGAATACAGAGATACCAGATGTGTGACACTTTTTTGCAGCCTAGGTGGGCAAAGGGGCCCAAATTCCTTTTAGGAGGGCATTTTTAGACATTTGGATACCAGACTTCTTCTCACGCTTTAGGGCCCCTAAAATGCCAGGGCAGTATAAATACCCCACATGTGACCCCATTTTGGAAAGAAGACACCCCAAGGTATTCAATGAGGGGCATGGCGAGTTCATAGAAAAAAAAATTTTTGGCACAAGTTAGCGGAAATTGATTTTTTTGATTTTGTTCTCACAAAGTCTCCCTTTCCGCTAATTTGGGACAAAAATTTCAATCTTTCATGGACTCAATATGCCCCTCAGCGAATACCTTGGGGTGTCTTCTTTCCAAAATGGTGTTATTTGTAGGGTGTTTGTACTGCCCTGGCATTTGAGGGTCTCCGCAATCATTACATGTATGCCCAGCATTAGGAGTTTCTGCTATTCTCCTTATATTGAGCATACGGGTAATGAGATTTTTTTTTTCCGTTCAGCCTCTGGGCTGAAAGAAAAAAATGAACGGCAAGATTTCTTCATTCGCATCGATCAATGTGGATGAAAAAATCTCTGCCAAAAAAAGAAAAAGGAGGGGAAAGGCGTCTGCCAGGACATAGGAGCTCCGCCCAACATCCATACCCACTTAGCTCGTATGCCCTGGCAAACCCGATTTCTCCATTCACATTAATCGATGTGGATGAATAAATCATTGCCGGGATTTTTTTTTTTTATATATATACAAAGTGTTTGCCAAAGTATATGAACACCGCCACCTCCTCAGCTCATATGCCTCGGCAAACGTATCTTTTACTGCAGAGGAGAAATCTCGTCTTGCAGCGCCGCATACACCGACTTGCGTGTAATCTGACAGCAGCGCAATGCTTCTGTCCGAATGCACATCAGTGCTGCAGCTTGTCGATCGGTTGGTCCACCTGGAAGGTAAAAAAAACAAAACAAAAAAGAAAAAACCAGGCCGCAACGCAATAACTTTATTAACTTTAGAACAGAACATGTTAACTTTTTTTAACTTTTTTAACTTTTTTACTTACCGGTAATTTTTTTTTTGTTTAGTTTTTTTTACCTTTATAGAACAAACCTCTCCTTCCCCATGGGACAATGTGCAAAGCGCAAATCGCCCAAAGATGTGGCGAAGTACGTTATGCACTTTATCCCAGGTGAAAGGAGAGGTTTGCAGCAGCTGTGAGTAAAAGGGCCCTAATAGCCCTGTGTGCCTGTCCTGTGAGATGCAATCCCTATGCTAGGTGTACCTGTGTGTGGTACTTCCGGAAACACTCACCAAAGCATAGGGCAGGGTGGTCAGGACAGTCAGGACAGAAATAGCGGGTGTCACACCTTATTCCACTCCTGCTACAGACACGACATCTTTTTCGGGGTGACGGTTGGGTTGAGGTACCAGGAACGACACTGGGGAAATGTCGCTCGTGTAGACGGCTAACTACACTGGTGGATGGGGCCACGGAACCTCCTGGGTAAAGGAGGTTCTCGATGATCTCTTCCTGGAATTTGAGGAAGGATCCTGTTCTCCCAGCCTTACTGTAGAGAAACATAGAAACATAGAAACATAGAATGTGTCGGCAGATAAGAACCATTTGGCCCATCCAGTCTGCCCAATATACTAAATACTATGGATAGCCCCTGGCCCTATCTTATATGAAGGATGGCCTTATGCCTATCCCATGCATGCTTAAACTCCTCCACTGTATTTGCAGCTACCACTGCTGCAGGAAGGCTATTCCATGCATCCACTACTCTCTCAGTAAAGTAATACTTCCTGATATTACTTTTAAACCTTTGCCCCTCTAATTTAAAACTATGTCCTCTTGTAGCAGTTTTTCTTCTTTTAAATATTCTCTCCTCTTTTACCTTGTTGATTCCCTTTATGTATTTAAAAGTTTCTGTCATATCCCCTCTGTCTCGTCTTTCTTCCAAGCTATACATATTAAGGTCCTTTAATCTTTCCTGGTAAGTTTTATCCTGCAATCCATGTACCAGTTTAGTAGCTCTTCTCTGAACTCTCTCCAAAGTATCAATATCCTTCTGGAGATATGGTCTCCAGTACTGAGCACAATACTCCAAATGAGGTCTCACTAGTGCTCTGTAGAACAAAACTATTATACAGCGCCAATTGAATTAAATATACAGACACCTTCTTATACAGTAGGTGAACCCGATTTTGTGTCAATCTCGCTGTATTTCTCGGCGAGATTGAGCACATACGAGCCCCATCGCGGGAGCCAGCGCCGAGCTGGCTTGCCGCTATGGAGAGCAAGCGCGTCATAGAAGCGACGGGAGATCCGACTTGGATTCCCGCCAATTCTACACGTGTGCGGCGTTTGTTATGAATCCTGAGGGGGAAGTCCCCGCCGGATTTAAATAAAAATCCGACCTGGGTCCCGCCCTCAGGAGCATACCGGGCCCTTAGGTCTGTTATGGGTTGTAAGGAGAGCCCCCCCTACGCCGAAAAAAACGGCGTAGGGGGTCCCCCTACAATCCATACCAGACCCGTATCCAAAGCACGCTACCCGGCCAGCCAGGAAGGGAGTGGGGACGAGCGAGCGCCCACCCCCCTCCTGAGCCGTACCAGGCTGCATGCCCTCAACATGGGGGGTTTGGTGCTCTGGGGCAGGGGGCGCACTGCGGCCCCCCCACCTCAGAGCACCCTGTCCCCATGTTGATGAGGACAGGGCCCCTTCCCGACAACCCTGGCCGTTGGTTGTCGGGGTATGCGGGCAGGAGGCTTATCGGAATCTGGGAGCCCCCTTTAATAAGGGGGCCCCCAGATACCGGCCCCCCACCCTAAGTGAATGAGTATGGGGTACATCGTACCCCTACCCATTCACCTGCAAGAAAAGTGGTAAAAACACAAATAAACCACACAGTGTATTAAAATATTTTATTTTTCTGCTCCGGAGGCCGCCCCCTGTCTTCTTTATTAGCTCTTTTACCAGGGGGGGCTCTTCTTCTTCCGATATCCCGACGGGTCTTCTCCGCTATCCGGGGGGGTCTTCTCGACTCTCCGGGGTTCTCCTTCTGTCTTCTCCTTCTGTCTTGTTGTCTCCTTCTGTCTTCTGTCTCCGGGGGGGGCTCTTCTTCTTCCGATATCCCGACGGGTCTTCTCCGCTATCCGGGGGGGTCTTCTCGACTCTCCGGGGTTCTCCTTCTGTCTTCTCCTTCTGTCTTCTCCTTCTGTCTTGTTGTCTCGGCGCACCCCGATTCTTCGTCTTCTCTTCTTGTTTTCGCCTCTCTCTGTTGTTGACTCGGCGCACCCCGGTTCTTCGTCTCGCGAGACTCGGCGCACCCCGATTCTTCGTCTCGCGAGACGAAGAACCGGGGTGCGCCGAGTCAACAACAGAGAGAGGCGAAAACAAGAAGAGAAGACGAAGAATCGGGGTGCGCCGAGACAACAAGACAGAAGGAGAAGACAGAAGGAGAACCCCGGAGAGTTGAGAAGACCCCCCCGGATAGCGGAGAAGACCCGTCGGGATATCGGAAGAAGAAGAGCCCCCCCCGGAGACAGAAGACAGAAGGAGACAACAAGACAGAAGGAGAAGACAGAAGGAGAACCCCGGAGAGTCGAGAAGACCCCCCCGGATAGCGGAGAAGACCCGTCGGGATATCGGAAGAAGAAGAGCCCCCCCTGGTAAAAGAGCTAATAAAGAAGACAGGGGGCGGCCTCCGGAGCAGAAAAATAAAATATTTTAATACACTGTGTGGTTTATTTGTGTTTTTACCACTTTTCTTGCAGGTGAATGGGTAGGGGTACGATGTACCCCATACTCATTCACTTAGGGTGGGGGGCCGGTATCTGGGGGCCCCCTTATTAAAGGGGGCTCCCAGATTCCGATAAGCCTCCTGCCCGCATACCCCGACAACCAACGGCCAGGGTTGTCGGGAAGGGGCCCTGTCCTCATCAACATGGGGACAGGGTGCTCTGAGGTGGGGGGGGCCGCAGTGCGCCCCCTGCCCCAGAGCACCCAACCCCCCATGTTGAGGGCATGCAGCCTGGTACGGCTCAGGAGGGGGGTGGGCGCTCGCTCGTCCCCACTCCCTTCCTGGCTGGCCGGGTAGCGTGCTTTGGATACGGGTCTGGTATGGATTGTAGGGGGACCCCCTACGCCGTTTTTTTCGGCGTAGGGGGGGCTCTCCTTACAACCCATAACAGACCTAAGGGCCCGGTATGCTCCTGAGGGCGGGACCCAGGTCGGATTTTTATTTAAATCCGGCGGGGACTTCCCCCTCAGGATTCATAACAAACGCCGCACACGTGTAGAATTGGCGGGAATCCAAGTCGGATCTCCCGTCGCTTCTATGACGCGCTTGCTGGGATGTGCTGTCGCTATCCCAGTGAGTGCGAGATCTCGGCACCACGTCGCCGAGTATCAGCGGGACGCTGTCGTGCTGAAAACACAATGTCAGAAACACCTACTGTACCAGCGTCTGGTTCTGCGGGAAACTAAATACGGAGACAACATCTGGTCATTGAAGTCCACCCCTCCCATGAGCGCATTATAGTCGTGGACACAGAGGGGCTTTTCAATGACACGGGTTGCTCGCTCAATTTGGATTGTCGTGTCTGCGTGAATGGAGGAGAGCATGTAAACGTCACGCTTGTCTCTCCATTTCACCGCGAGCAGTTCTTCGTTACACAAGGCAGCCCTCTCCCCCCTTGCAAGACGGGTGGTTACAAGCCGTTGGGGGAAGCCCACGCGACTAGTTCGCGCGGTGCCACAGGCGCAAATCCGTTCTAGAAACAAATGCCTAAAGAGGGCCACACTTGTGTAAAAATTGTCCACATAAAGATGGTACCCCTTGCCGAATAAGGGTGACACCAAGTCCCAGACTGTCTTCCCACTGCTCCCCAGGTAGTCAGGGCAACCGACCGGCTCCAGGGTCTGATCTTTTCCCTCATAGATCCGAAATTTGTAGGTATAGCCTGTGGCCCTTTCACAGAGCTTATACAATTTGACCCCATACCGGGCACGCTTGCTTGGGATGTATTGTTTGAAGCCAAGGCGCCCGGTAAAATGTATTAGGGACTCGTCTACGCAGATGTTTTGCTCGGGGGTATACAAATCTGCAAATTTCTGGTTGAAATGGTCTATGAGGGGCCGAATTTTGTGGAGCCGGTCAAAAGCTGGGTGGCCTCTGGGACGGGAGTAGAGATGGCCCGAACTATCCGACGGCGAACAGTTCCCGGCGAACATAGCTTGTTCGCGTTCGCCTCTGCCGGGCGAACACATGCGATGTTCGGTCCGCCCCCTATACATCATCATTGAGCAAACTTTGACCCTGTACCTCACAGTCAGCAGACACATTCCAGCCAATCAGCAGCATACCCTCCCTCCCAGACCCTCCCACCTCCTGCACAGCATCCATTTTAGATTCATTCTGAAGCTGCAGTCTTAGTGAGAGGAGGGAGACTGTAACTGCTGCTGATTTAATTGGGAAATCGATAGCTAGGCTAGTGAATTCAGTGTCCACTCCAGTCCTGAAAGACTCATCTGATCTCTGCTGTAAGGACAGCGTCCTGACAGCACCCCAAAAAGCCCTTTTTAGGGCTGCAACATTAGTCTGCTTTTTTTTTTCCCTTTATATACATATTGCAGTTGCCTGGCCTGCCTGTGTGTGAGGAGCTGCAGGCCCACAGACTGTAGTGTGCCCACTGCCAGTGCTCACCCCTGTCATTCCGTGTGGCACAGGACTTTGCTTAAAAAAAGGCACTTAATTTTTACACTTTAATCTAAGGTTAGTTGCCTGCCAGTGTGTGTCAGGCTGACTTCCACTGACTGTAGTGTGCCCACTGCCAGTGCCCACCACTCATACCGGCTGGCACAGGACTTTGCATAAAAAAGGCATTTAATTTTTACACTTTAGTGTAATTTCAGCTGCTTGCCTGCTGCTAGTGTGTGTCAGGCCGACTTCAACTGACTGTAGTGTGCCCACTGCCAGTGCCCACCCCTGTCATCCCGTGTGGCACAGGACTTTGCTTAAAAAAAAGGCACTTCATTTTTACACTTTAATCTAAGGTTAGTTGCCTGCCAGTGTGTGTCAGGCCGACTTCAACTGACTGTAGTGTGCCCACTGCCAGTGCCCACCCCTGTCATCCCGAGTGGCACAGGACTTTGCTTAAAAAATAGGCACTTAATTTTTACACTTTAATCTAAGGTTAGTTGCCTGCCAGTGTGTGTCAGGCTGACTTCCACTGACTGTAGTGTGCCCACTGCCAGTGCCCACCACTCATACCGGCTGGCACAGGACTTTGCATAAAAAAGGCATTTAATTTTTACACTTTAGTGTAATTTCAGCTGCTTGCCTGCTGCTAGTGTGTGTCAGGCCGACTTCAACTGACTGTAGTGTGCCCACTGCCAGTGCCCACCCCTGTCATACCGAGTGGCACAGGACTTTGCTTAAAAAATAGGCACTTAATTTTTACACTTTAATCTAAGGTTAGTTGCCTGCCAGTGTGTGTCAGGCTGACTTCCACTGACTGTAGTGTGCCCACTGCCAGTGCCCACCACTCATACCGGCTGGCACAGGACTTTGCATAAAAAAGGCATTTAATTTTTACACTTTAATGTAATTTCAGCTGCTTGCCTGCTGCTAGTGTGTGTCAGGCCGACTTCAACTGACTGTAGTGTGCCCACTGCCAGTGCCCACCCCTGTCATACCGAGTGGCACAGGACTTTGCTTAAAAAATAGGCACTTAATTTTTACACTTTAATCTAAGGTTAGTTGCCTGCCAGTGTGTGTCAGGCTGACTTCCACTGACTGTAGTGTGCCCACTGCCAGTGCCCACCACTCATACCGGCTGGCACAGGACTTTGCATAAAAAAGGCATTTAATTTTTACACTTTAGTGTAATTTCAGCTGCTTGCCTGCTGCTAGTGTGTGTCAGGCCGACTTCAACTGACTGTAGTGTGCCCACTGCCAGTGCCCACCCCTGTCATACCGAGTGGCACAGGACTTTGCTTAAAAAATAGGCACTTAATTTTTACACTTTAATCTAAGGTTAGTTGCCTGCCAGTGTGTGTCAGGCTGACTTCCACTGACTGTAGTGTGCCCACTGCCAGTGCCCACCACTCATACCGGCTGGCACAGGACTTTGCTTAAAAAAGGCATTTAATTTTTACACTTTAATGTAATTTCAGCTGCTTGCCTGCTGCTAGTGTGTGTCAGGCCGACTTCAACTGACTGTAGTGTGCCCACTGCCAGTGCCCACCCCTGTCATACCGAGTGGCACAGGACTTTGCTTAAAAAATAGGCACTTAATTTTTACACTTTAATCTAAGGTTAGTTGCCTGCCAGTGTGTGTCAGGCTGACTTCCACTGACTGTAGTGTGCCCACTGCCAGTGCCCACCACTCATACCGGCTGGCACAGGACTTTGCATAAAAAAGGCATTTAATTTTTACACTTTAGTGTAATTTCAGCTGCTTGCCTGCTGCTAGTGTGTGTCAGGCCGACTTCAACTGACTGTAGTGTGCCCACTGCCAGTGCCCACCCCTGTCATACCGAGTGGCACAGGACTTTGCTTAAAAAATAGGCACTTAATTTTTACACTTTAATCTAAGGTTAGTTGCCTGCCAGTGTGTGTCAGGCTGACTTCCACTGACTGTAGTGTGCCCACTGCCAGTGCCCACCACTCATACCGGCTGGCACAGGACTTTGCTTAAAAAAGGCATTTAATTTTTACACTTTAATGTAATTTCAGCTGCTTGCCTGCTGCTAGTGTGTGTCAGGCCGACTTCAACTGACTGTAGTGTGCCCACTGCCAGTGCCCACCCCTGTCATACCGAGTGGCACAGGACTTTGCTTAAAAAATAGGCACTTAATTTTTACACTTTAATCTAAGGTTAGTTGCCTGCCAGTGTGTGTCAGGCTGACTTCCACTGACTGTAGTGTGCCCACTGCCAGTGCCCACCACTCATACCGGCTGGCACAGGACTTTGCATAAAAAAGGCATTTAATTTTTACACTTTAGTGTAATTTCAGCTGCTTGCCTGCTGCTAGTGTGTGTCAGGCCGACTTCAACTGACTGTAGTGTGCCCACTGCCAGTGCCAACCACTGATACCGGGTGGCACAGTAGCTTGCCGATAAATAAGGCATTTAATTTTTAGACAGTAGTCTAAATTCAGTTGCTTGCCTGCTGCCAGTGTGTGTCAGGCCCGCTTCCACTGACTGTAGTGTGCCCACTGCCAGTGCCAACCACTGATACCGGGTGGCACAGTAGCTTGCCGATAAATAAGGCATTTAATTTTTAGACAGTAGTCTAAATTCAGTTGCTTGCCTGCTGCCAGTCAGTGTGTCAGGCCCTCTTCCACTGACTGTAGTGTGCCCACTGCCAGTGCCAACCACTCATACCGGGTGGCACAGTAGCTTGCCGATAAATAAGGCATTTAATTTTTACACTTTAGTGTAATTTCAGTTGCTTGCCTGCTGCCAGTGTGTGTCAGGCCCGCTTCCACTGACTGTAGTGTGCCCACTGCCAGTGCCAACCACTGATACCGGGTGGCACAGTAGCTTGCCGATAAATAAGGCATTTAATTTTTAGACAGTAGTCTAAATTCAGTTGCTTGCCTGCTGCCAGTCAGTGTGTCAGGCCCTCTTCCACTGACTGTAGTGTGCCCACTGCCAGTGCCAACCACTCATACCGGGTGGCACAGTAGCTTGCCGATAAATAAGGCATTTAATTTTTACACTTTAGTGTAATTTCAGTTGCTTGCCTGCTGCCAGTGTGTGTCAGGCCCGCTTCTACTGACTGTAGTGTGCCCACTGCCAGTGCCAACCACTGATACCGGGTGGCACAGTAGCTTGCCGATAAATAAGGCATTTAATTTTTAGACAGTAGTCTAAATTCAGTTGCTTGCCTGCTGCCAGTGTGTGTCAGGCCCGCTTCCACTGACTGTAGTGTGCCCACTGCCAGTGCCAACCACTCATACCGGGTGGCACAGTAGCTTGTCGATAAATAAGGCATTTAATTTTTACACTTTAGTGTAATTTCAGTTGCTTGCCTGCTGCCAGTGTGTGTCAGGCCCGCTTCCACTGACTGTAGTGTGCCCACTGCCAGTGCCAACCACTGATACCGGGTGGCACAGTAGCTTGCCGATAAATAAGGCATTTAATTTTTAGACAGTAGTCTAAATTCAGTTGCTTGCCTGCTGCCAGTCAGTGTGTCAGGCCCTCTTCCACTGACTGTAGTGTGCCCACTGCCAGTGCCAACCACTCATACCGGGTGGCACAGTAGCTTGCCGATAAATAAGGCATTTAATTTTTACACTTTAGTGTAATTTCAGTTGCTTGCCTGCTGCCAGTGTGTGTCAGGCCCTCTTCCACTGACTGTAGTGTGCCCACTGCCAGTGCCAACCACTGATACGCGCAGTGCCCCAATTTGGGAGTAAGAGGACCGACCAAGCTGCTTTTTCCATCTCCCGGTTCCTGAAATCAATTCAGTTTAGTGTATGAGAGTTTGGTCTGTCACTGTGAAGGCAGTCGAAGGTACCCGGCCTAAATTTTTTTTCATAAAAGGCAATTCCTGATATGGGACGTAACAGGGATTAAACTGATGAGAATAATACTACAGAAAATACCACTCATATCGGTGGAGGGAGCCAGCGTTTTTTTAACCATCTCCCCGTTCAAAAAATCTATTTAATAAATGGCCCCCAGATTGGGGATGTTAGAGGGATTAAACTGATGAGAATAGTACTACAGAAAATACCACTCATATCGGGTGTGACAGTAAATTGCACGGCGCAGATGCAGTCACCGTGGTTTAAAACAGAGTGGAGGGAGCCAGCGTTTTTTTAACCATCTCCCCGTTCGAAAAATCTATTAAATAAATGGCACCCAGATTGGGGACGTTAGAGGGATTAAACTGATGAGAATAGTACTACAGAAAATACCACTCATATCGGGTGTGACAGTAAATTGCACGGCGCAGACGCAGTCACCGTGGATTAAAACAGAGTGGAGGGAGCAAGCGTTTTTTTAACCATCTCCCCGTCCGAAAAATCTGTTTAATAAATGGCCCCCAGATTGGGGAGTCGGGGACGTTAGAGGGATTAAACTGATGAGAATAGTACTACAGAAAATACCACTCATATCGGGTGTGACAGTAAATTGCACGGCGCAGACGCAGTCACCGTGGATAAAAACAAAGGGGAGGGAGCCAGCGTTTTTTTAACCATCTCCCCGTTCGAAAAATCAATTCAATTGACCTTTCGGGGACCCTTGGTGTTGTACGTGGCTGGGTGGAGGAAGAAACCTTCAATGACATCACCGGGACGTGGCTAGCTTGGTATCCAACCTTGTGCAAATGGGGAGTTTGCGGTTGTGCAAATGAACTGTTTGCGGTGCATTAAAAGGGGAGTTTGGTCTGTCAATGTCTGTGATGCGGGCGTAACCCTTACACTACCTGATCGATACAACATCATACCTGATCGTATACACACACTGGATGTTTTAAAGCACGTTATTCCAAACAATTTAGGAATGTTAGTTGATTTATGCCCTTTATGGATTAAAACCCGACTCTGCGTCCACTACGTAATTTTCCATGGGAGTTTTGCCATAGATCCCCCTCCGGCATGCCACAGTCCAGGTGTTAGACCCCTTGAAACAACTTTCTCATCACTATTGTGGCCAGAAAGAGTCCCTGTGGGTTTTAAAATTCGCCTGTCTATTGAAGTCTATGGCGGTTCGCCCGGTTCGCCAGTTCGCGAACATTTGCGGAAGTTCGCGTTCGCTGTTCGCGAACTGAAAATTTTATGTTCGCGACATCACTAGACGGGAGGTGGTGTTGTCGCTAAAATGCAGGAAACGGAGGATGGCCTCAAATCGTGCCCTGGACATAGCAGCAGAGAACATGGGCATGTGATGAATCGGGTTCGTGGACCAATATGACCTCAATTCATGTTTTTTTGTCAGGCCCATGTTGAGGAGAAGGCCCAAAAAAATTTAAGTTCGGAAACTTGGACTGGTTTCCACCGGAAAGGCTGGACATAATAGCTTCCCGGGTTGGCGGATATAAATTGTGTGGCATACCGGTTTGTCTCTGCCACGACTAAGTCCAAGAGCTCCGCAGTCAAGAACAGCTCAAAAAATCCCAGGGCCGAACCGATTTGAGCCGTCTCAACCCGAACTCCAGACTGGGCGGTGAAAGGGGGAAAATGGTGCGGCTGAAGTTGGTGACTGCCAATCAGGGTTTGCCAGCACCTCAGGGATTCTAGGGGCTCTACGGGCCTGTCTGTGCGGTGGCTGCGACGGGGTAACTACTGCACGTGCCACCGTACCAGCTTCAACTGCCCTTCTGGTGCTCGCCACGTCACCATGTTGTACGGCAGTGCTGGTACTAGGTCCAGGGAGGGCTGCGCTGCTGGTGTATGCCTCACCACGTGATCCGGCAGCGACAGCCCCACTCTGCTGCTCTTGAAGGGGATCCTGCATAACCTGTGGTCTAGCGACACGGGGCCGGGTACGCCTGGTGCTGCCAGGGACCTCAACCTCCTCGTCCGAACTTTGGGTCAGAGAGCCACTGCTTTCTACAGGTTCATATTCTGACCCGCTAGATTCGTCAGATGAGGGTTCCCACTCCTCATCCGACTGGGTCAGAATCCTGTAGGCCTCTTCAGAAGAATACCCCCTGTTTGACATTTTGGACTACTAAATTTAGGGGTATTCCCTGAGACTACCCAAGAAAAAAAGCAAGCCTGTCTTACAAAGGGGAGGCTAGCGAAGTACCGGAGGCCGCTGCGGTTGATAAAAAATATCAAAACTGATTTTTTTTATTGCCGCAGTGCGTGTAAAATGAATGTGCAGTGATCAAAAAAATATATATTTTTTGTCACTGCGGTGGGGCGGGCGTGGGTGAACGCACGTGTAGGCGACCGATCAGGCCTGATCGGGCAAACACTGCGTTTTGGGTGGAGGGCGAGCTAAGGTGACACTAATACTATTATAGATCTGACTGTGATCAGTTTTGATCACTTACAGATACTAAAAAAATATAAATGCTGATTAGCAATACGCTAAACAGCGAATAAGTGACTGCGGTGCGGTGGGCTGGGCTCGAAACTCACGCTAAACTACCTACCAAAGGGGCCTAAACTATCCCTAAAACCTAACAGCCAATACTAGTGAAAAAAAAAAAGTGACAGTTTACACTGATCACTTTTTTTCCTTTCAATAGTGATTGACAGGGGCGATCAAAGGGGTGATCAAAGGGTTAATTGGGGTGCAGGGGGGTGATCTGGGGCTAAGGTGTAGTGTTTGGTGTACTCACAGTTCAGTCTGCTCCTCTGCTGGATCCAACCGACGAAAAGGACCAGCAGAGGAGCAGACAAGCCATATAACAGATCTCGCGAGATGACGCGTATATGCGTGATTGTGCGCAGCGCTGCCACCTCCGGAACGCGAATCTGCGTTAGGCGGTCCGGAGGTGGTTAAGGCTTTGAAGGCCCATTCATTAAGGGATACGCTGAAAAGTGACCATAAAAAGTTATTTAGAGCTTATTATTTTCTTTTTATACAGGTGAACCTTAAAAAATTTGAATATCATGCAAAGTTAATTTATTTCAGTAATGCAACTTAAAAGGTGAAACTAACATATGAGATCGACTCATTACATGCAAAGCGAGATATTTCAAGCCTTTATTTGTTATAATTTGGATGATTATGGCTTACAGCTTATGAAACCCCAAAGTCACAATCTCAGGTACCCTTTGCTCGGGGGGTATGGATTAATTAGCCGACTAAAAAGTGACACTTTGAGCCTAGAATATTGAACCTTGGGAGAATGAACTAAATATCCAATTCTCAGCTAATTAGTTAAACAACGTCCTGAAGGCCCCCCATAGGGTGTCCAGGTGTGTCAAACTGCAAGAAAACAGTTATAAAGTACTAACCCAATGGTACTACACACCACAAAGAATTAGCCGTATGTTCCCTGAATGCAGCCCGGTCTGCTGGAGATGTGATCTTGAAATAGGCACTCACAGCCATTTATGGTGGAAATGTTCTAAAATTACATCCTATTGGCAAAAGATTTGCAAAGTCATCTCTGACGTTTGTAAAATATCCATACCAGTCTCACCGAAGCTATGTCTATTTAGGGTGTTCAGGAATCTCAAGTGTCCCAGAGACACACAAAAATTGGGTCAGATTTTGTTAGCGTCATCCAGACTACTCATTGCAGTATACTGTAAGAAAGCAGAGTCACCCCCATTAAAACGTTGGATTCAAAGGTGTGATCAATTATACCGCCTTGAGCAAATTGCACACTGGGAGACCCGAACGCCACAACGATTTGAAGCCATATGGAAACCTTGGAAAAAATATAGGGATTTCTCGAACTAACAAACTTACAGATTACTGGATGTGAGCACATAAACCAATGTTTTATTAATCGTTTATCCACGTACTACATAACAGCAGCAAACTCAACTCCCGCATCCCCACCCTTTCTTCTCCCCTCGGACCTCCCTCTTCCCCCTCCTATTCTTTTAAGTTGCTTTTCTCATTGAATGTACTGCATCAGTTGTATTTTTATATGGCTGCCCTGGTTGGGCAAACAACTTGTGTACAATTTCGTTGTTCTAAAACCAATAAAAACAATTTTTAAAACAAATAGAATATTGAACCTTTTCACAAAATTCTAATTTTAAGCTGCATTAATGCAATTCCTTTTAATTTGCATTACTGAAATAAATGGACTTTTGCACAATATTCTAATTTTTCGAGTTTCACCTGTATCTATATTGCATCCAGGTTGAACATATTGAAAACACTCAACCTTATAGTTAATATATTTTGCATGTAACTATTAAGTATAACTATAAAGTATACATTCTCATCATGTAAGAGAGCACAAGACCCCAGAGACTGCAGGCGTGCCATCCTAACACACTGTATGACGCTAGTAGCAGAAAGTTTTGGCCAGATATGCTTTTGTGTTTCTAATGAGAGGTTTGTATAGTTCTTTGGAGAATTGTTTTGCTGTGCCCACATTTTTAAGTCTATTAACGCGTACTACAGTACAGAGCGAGACGCCAAATGGTGGGGCATCAACAATGAATAGTCTCTTGGAAGTACATGAATATGCAAGTTGACCTCCCAGAGGCAAAATAAGTACATGAATGCATAACTAAACCAAAAAGATACCTGACCCAAGTGAGCATTAGCTACAGTATGAACATGAAAGCTGAAGAGGCAGAAGAAAGTACTAAAATGTCCTGGATTCATTAACTCATCTTAAACTTGGCTTTAATTCATGCAAAGAGACATTTCTGAAAAACAATGGTAGGAAACCCGTAGCTATCAATTTAAGTCAGCCATCAGGATTGTCAAGAACATGTATGGATGCTGATTGGCTGGAAACTCGTGCACGTGTCCGCAATCTGGAAGGTGCGGTGCGGAATGGAGGCACGGAACACCATGAAGGCACTACGGACTGCTTCCGCGGGTTTTCTGTCCATGCCTCCGCACCACAAAAAAGTTGTGCATGCACTACTTTTTTGCAGTTTGGAACGTCAAGTGAATAGGTCCTGCGTCCGCATACGGCGGCTCTACAATTGGTGCTTGTGCATGGGCCAGGCCGGCAAACCTTCGTGTGCGTGAGCACTTAATGGCACTCACAAGTCAGCATATACAGCACCCCAAAATCTGTTTTGTAAATGTTAGTACCTAATATATTAAAAGGGTTCTCCGGCAGGATAAAATATTTTATCTAAGGGGAAAATGGGTTAAAAAATATAAATTGCTCAAATTAGTCGTAGCTTGACATGCCTGCTCAGACTGGCTTAGAAGAGTCCCTGCTGTGGCCAACGATTAGCTGAGTGATCATCTCCAGCCATTTCCCGTGTATTAAGGTGGGACCACAAAGCAGAGCCTAGTGGAGACCGAATAAGCTTCAGAGCATCAATGGCGAGGTGAGTAAGATCTATCTTTTAACCCTGTCTGCCTCTTTTATATACAGTGAGGAACAGAAGTATTTGAACACCCTGCAATTTGCAAGTTCTCCCACTTAGAAATCATGGAGGGGTCTGAAATTCACATTGTTAGGTGCATTCCCACTCTGAGAGACAGAATAAAAAAAAAAAAATCAGGAAATCACATTGTATGATTTTTAAAGAATTTATTTGTCTCGCACTGCTGAACATAAGTATTTGAACACCTGGCAATCAGCAAGATTTCGGGCTCTCAAATACATGTTACTGTGCCTTAAAAAGGCCACCTCTACTCCACTCATAAATCTAACTTAGTAGCACCTGTCTGAGCTCTTTAAAGACACCTGTCCGAGCTCTTTAAAGACACCTGTCCACCCCACAGTCAGTCAGACGCCAACTATTACCATGGGCAAGACCAAAGAGCTGTCAAAAGACACCAGAGACAAAATTGTGGACCTCCACAAGTCTGGAAAGTGTTACGGGGCAATTGCCAAGCAGCTTGGTGAAAATAGATCAACTGTTCGAGCCATTGTTAGAAAATGGAAGAGGCTAAAGACGACTGTCAGTCTCTCTTGGCCTGGGGCTCCATGCAAGATCTCACCTCGTGGGGTATCACTGATGATAAGAAAGGTGAGGAATCAGCCCAGAAATACAAGGGAGGAGCTGGTTAATGACATGAAGAGAGCTGGGACCACAGTTCCAAAGGTCACTGTCGGTAGAACACTACGCCGTCATGGTTTCAAATCGTGCATTGCACGGAAGGTTCCCCTGCTCAAGTCATCACATGTCCAGGCCCGTCTGAAGTTTGCCAATGACCATCTGTATGATCCAGAGGAGGCATGGGAGAAAGTCATGTGGTCAGAGGAGACCAAAGTATAACTTTTTGGTCTAAACTTCACTCATCGTGTTTGGAGGAAAAAGAAGGATGAGTTGCATCCCAAGAACACCATCCCTACTGTGAAGCATGGGGGTGGTAACATCATGCTTTGGGGGTGCTTTTCTGCGAAGGGGACAGGACGACTGCACTTTACTAAGGAGAGGATGAATGGGGCCATTTATGAGATTCTGAGCAACAACCTCCTTCCCTCAGTCAGAGCATTGAAGATGGGGTCGTGGCTGGGTCTTCCAACATGGCAACGACCCGAAGCACACAGCCAGGATAACCAAGGAGGGGCTCTGTAAGAAGCATATCAAGGTTCTGGAGTGGCCTAGCCAGTCTCCAGACCTAAATCCAATAGAACATCTTTGGAGGGAGCTGAAACTCCGTGTTGCTCAGCGACAGCGACTAAACCTGACAGATCTAGAGGAGATCTGTGTGAAGGAGTAGGCCAAAATGCCTGTTGCAGTGTGTACAAACCTGGTCAAGAACTACAGGAAATGTTTGACCTCCGTAATTGTAAACAAAGGCTTCTGTACCAAATATTAACACTGATTTTCTTAGGTGTTCAAATACTTATGTTCAGCAGTGCAAGACAAATAAATTCTTTAAAAATCATACAATGTGATTTTCTGAATTTTTTTATTTTATTCTGTCTCTCAGAGTGGGAATGCACCTACAATGTGAATTTCAGACCCCTCCATGATTTCTAAGTGGGAGAACTTGCAAAATCGCAGGGTGTTCAAATACTTCTGTTCCTCACTGTATATATATATATTTTTTTTTAATTATCTCACCGGATATCCCCTTCAAGCGCTCATGAACATGTTTTAAATGTCTTTTTTTAAAGTGCCTTGTTGGGTTCACTGTCACCAAACTCCACAACCATTGTGACAGGGGTCACTCTTACTCAATCCGCTCATGCCTTTAAAAAGGGGTGTGCAGTATTAGAAATACATGGCTGCTTTCTTCCAAAAACAGTTCCATATCTGTCAATGGAATACTTATGGTATTGCAGCTCAGCTGCTTTGAAATGAATGGGGATGAGCTGCACTACCACACAAAACCTTTGGACAGGTGTGGCGCTCTTTTTGGGATAAAACAATCATGTTTTTTATAATCCTTGACACCCCTTTAACAGATGTGTAAATATGCAGCTAATTCTACAGTATGTTGTTTTGCACACCCCCAGAATATAAAGGGGTCGGCCAAGATTAGGAACAGTTGTTGAGAAAGGTTTATGCCAATTTTAATTTAAATGGGTTTCCGGTATTTTAATATTGATGGCTTATCCTCAGGATAGTCCGTCAATATCAGATCAGCAGGGGTCCGATACCCCGCACCCACTCCGAACAGCTTTTCGGGAGTAGATCTGATGGCAGAAGTCGGTGCCACAATATTAGAAACGTTGAAAATATGAAATACTAAATAGCAAAAGATTATATATTTTTTTTAAATATAAAGAAGAAATAAAAAAGGAAATTCAAATAATGAGGGGAAATTGTTATGTTCATAATTGTGTTTGGTTGATAAAAGAGTTCTGTTCTGAAAATAGACAGAGCCATTATGAATGAAACCATCCCAAAAAATTGATAAAACTGTAAAATCTTATGAAAACGCATGAAAAACACATAAATATATTAGAAATGTACCGTATGTGCATGAAAAAAGCATTTGCATAAAAAAAACATTAAAAACGCATTTGCATAAAAAATGCTTGAAAAACATTTTTTTTTCTTTTTGATTTATGTGCTGTCCATGTATACCTCTAGATATAAATCAAATATTCGTCATTTCAAGTAGAGAACAATGCATGAGATTATACTTCTGAAAATGGAATTTTGATCCAGGTTTTGAATTAGACCCACAATATGAGGGATGTACCTCCCCTCCCCCCTTTTAGAAGAGGTTACTATAAAAGGCTCAGATTGACTGGATTTATTACATACACAACCACTGAAGAAGGAGCAAGTATAGCTCCGAAACGTGTTTGGTGTTTAAATTAGGCCTTAATATGCGATTCGGATAAGAATACAAGTTTGGATCCAAAACTACTGCTTCCTCCATCATCAGTGCATACTGAGAAGTCCTAGATCTATTGAGTCTGCAGGTATACTACTAACCTCTCAAGTTAATCAAAGACCAACCCCCCAACCACCTGGGACAGCAGGTAAAAACGTCGGGAGAAGCGAACACAGCACAGCTAAAGACTGCAGCAGGGGACTCAAACGCTGAAAGTAGGAGAAATACAAACAGGGTACGATACATTTTAACTGCTGATCAACTCCATGGACAATGCTACTAAGGCCTCATGCACACGATCGTTGTTGTGCTCCGCATTCGAGCCACATTTCTGTTCCGTGGCCCCGCAAAAAAAATATAGCATGTCCTATTCTTGTCCATTTTGCGGACAAGAATAGGCATTTCTACAATGGGCTGCCCGTTCCGGACCGCAAAAAAACTGAATGGTCGTGTGCATGAGGCCCAAGTGGATGTCATGTGTAATGTATGCGTGCCTTGAAGAGCCATTCAAGAAAGAATACATTTGCACTAGATGCAAACTTGTTGCATATTTGGAAGCCCAGATCTTGGATCTAAATAAGCAGCTTGAAATACTTAGCAAAACTGGAGAGAGGCTTAGACCTCACTGTGCAGGCACTGACTGGGGTCAGTGAAATGGAGGTGGGAGGAGGAGGGCAAGATCAGGACTATCAGGTCAGTTGTTGGGTTAATGTAGGAAGAAGGGGTAGAGGGAAAAGTGCCAGGGAGGCTAGTCCTGAGCGGGAACACCCTAGTAAACATGCCTGTTTGGCTGATATTAGGGATGAAAGCCCAGGGCCAGCAACACTGCAGCAGGGTGTTTCTCCTAGCAACCAGGAGGATGACCGCTGCAGGAAGGATGGGAAAAGGAGTGCAGCAAAGGTCAGACAGATACTAGTGGTAGGGGACTCAATTATTAGGCGGACAGACATGGTCATCTGTCACCGAGACCGTGAATGCCGAACAGTGTGTTGTCTGTCAGGTGCTCGGGTTCGGCATATTGCGATCGGATTGACAGATTGCTGGGTGGGGCTGGGGAAGACCCGGTGGTCATGGTACACATTGACAGCAATTACAAAGTCAGGGGGAGATGGAAGGTCCTTAAAAATGATTTTAGGGGACTAGGAGAGAAGCTCAAGTCCAGGACCTTCAAGGTAGTGTTTTCAGAAATACTACCAGTGCCACGAGCGTCACCAGAGAGACAACGGGATCTTAGAGAGTTAAATAAGTGGCTCAGAAGCTGGTGCAGGAAGGAAGGGTTTGAGTTCATGTAGAACTGGGCCGAATTCTCTGTTAGTTATAGGCTCTATAGTAGGGATGGCCTGCACCTTAATGGGGAGGGTGCAACTTTCCTGGGGGGAAAATGGTTAGATGGCTGGAGGAGCTTTTAAACTAGGATCTGGGGGAAGGGTGGGGGGGTCATACTAATAAGGGTGTAGATAGAGAGTGGGACATAGAAGGAGACAGTGGGGATGTAGTGGGGGCTGGGGTTAGCGAGGAAAGTAGGGAGAAGACTGGGCATAACTATACACCAATGAAAAATAGATCTACTGGTAATAAGAACCTGTTACATACAAACATCCACCAAGGTAACCCAAAAATCACATATATTTACTTTACAGGTAATAGTAAGGCTACTTTCACACTAGCGTTCGGGTGTCCGCTCGTGCGCACCGTTTGAAGGGGCTCACGAGCGGCCCCGAACGCATCCGTCTGGCCCCAATGCATTCTCAGCGGAGGCGGATCCACTGAGAATGCATCCGCCTGCCAGCGTTCAGCCTCAGCTCCGCTCAGTGAGCGGACACCTGAACGCTGCTTGCAGCGTTCGGGTGTCCGCCTGGCCGTGCGGAGGCGAGCGGATCCGTCCACACTTACAATGTAAGTCAATGGGGACGGATCCGCTTGAAGATGACACTATATGGCTCAATCTTCAAGCGGATCCGTTCCCCATTGACTTTCAATGTAAAGTCTGAACGGATCCGCTCAGACAACTTTCACACTTAGAAAATTTTCTAAGTTTTAATGCAGACGCATCCGTTCTGAACGGATGCGAACGTCTGCATTATCGGAGCAGATCCGTCTGATGAAACATCAGACGGATCCGCTCCGAACGCAAGTGTGAAAGTAGCCTAATTTAAAATGTATTTTTACAAATGCCAGAAGTCTAGCAAGCAAAATGGGGGAGCTGGAGTCTATGGTACTAGAAGAACACATAGATGTAGTTGGTGTGGCTGAGACATGGTTGGATTCTTCACATGACTGGGCTGTAAATATTAAGAGTTTTACACATTTGGGAAAGACAGGGTCAATAGAAAAGGAGGTGGAGTGTGCCTGTATGTGAGGAGTGATCTGAAGACAAGTGTGAAAGAGGCAATTGTGGGTGAGGATGGTCAGGATGTGGAAACCTTATGGGTAGAAGTTCAAAGGGATAGAAACACAGAAAAAATAATACTTGGTGTAATCTATAGACCCTGTAACATCACAGAGGAGATAGAAGCTCAACTGTATAACCAAATAGAGCGGGCTGCACAATCTGGTACAGTGTGGGGCTTATGTCATCCACAGATCCCCATAAGAGTAGAATCACTGCACCAGGCCCCGCCATGAGTGTCTCTGCCATGAGTGTCTCCGCCTCCTTCCTCCACACTGATGCATCTGATGGGGGATCTGTAGATGACACTTATGGGGATCTGTGGATGACATAAGTGTCATCCACAGAGCCCCATAAGTGTCATCCACAGATCCCCCATCAGTGTAATCCACAGATCCCCCATAACAGTGCATCATCCACAGATCCCCCCATAACAGTGCGTCATCCACTTCATACATTTCAAAGGCTTTTATCGACAATTACATGACATTTATGCAAAGAGTCAGTATTTGCAGTGTTGGCCCTTCTTTTTCAGGACCTCTACAATTCAACTGGGCATGCTCTCAATCAACTTCTGGGCCAATTCCTGACTGATAGCAACCCATTCTTTCATAATCACTTCTTGGAGTTTGTCAGAATTAGTGGGTTTTTGTTTGTCCACCCGCCTCTTGAGGATTGACCACAAGTTCTCAATGGGATTAAGATCTGGGGAGTTTCCAGGCCATGGACCCAAAATGTCAACGTTTTGGTCCCCGAGCCACTTAGTTATCACTTTTGCCTTGCTGGAAAATGCATTGTTCTTCACCAAACTGTTGTTGGATTGTTGGAAGAAGTTGCTGTTGGAGGGTGTTTTGGTACCATTCTTTATTCATGGCTGTGTTTTTGGGCAAAATTGTGAGTGAGCCCACTCCCTTGGATGAGAAGCAACCCCACACATGAATGGTCTCAGGTTGCTTTACTGTTGGCATGACACAGGACTGATGGTAGCTCTCACCTTTTCTTCTCCGGACAAGCCTTTTTCCAGATACCCCAAACAATCGGAAAGAGGCTTCATCGGAGAATATGACTTTGCCCCAGTCCTCAGCAGTCCATTCACCATACTTTCTGCAGAAGATCAATCTGTCCCTGATGTTTTTTTTGGAGAGAAGTGGCTTCTTTGTTGCCCTTCTTGACACCAGGCCATCTTCCAAAAGTCTTTGCCTCACTGTGCGTCTAAATGCGCTCACACCTGCCTGCTGCCATTCCTGAGCAAGCTCTGCACTGGTGTCACTCCGATCCCGCAGCTGAATCCTCTTTAGAAGACGATCCTCGCGCTTGCTGGACTTTCTTGGACGCCCTGAAGCCTTCTTAACAAGAATTGAACCTCTTTACTTGAAGTTCTTGATGATCCTATAAATTGTTGATTGAGGTGCAATCTTAGTAGCCACAATATTCTTGCCTGTGAAGCCATTTTTATGCAACGCAATGATGGCTGCACGCGTTTCTTTGCAGGTCACCATGGTTAACAATGGAAGAACAATTATTTCAAGCATCACCCTCCTTTTAACATGTCAAGTCTGCCATTTTAACCCAATCAGCCTGACATAATGATCTCCAGCCTTGTGCTCGTCAACATTCTCACCTGAGTTAACAAGACGATTACTGAAATGATCTCAGCAGGTCCTTTAATGACAGCAATGAAATGCAGTGGAAAGGTTTTTTTGGGAAGTTAATTTTCATGGCAAAGAAGGACTATGCAATTCATCTGATCACTCTTCATAACATTCTGGAGTATATGCAAATTGCTATTATAAAAACTTAAGCAGCAACTTTTCCAATTTCTAATATTTATGTAATTCTCAAAACTTTTGGCCACGACTTTGACTGGCGTTCGTACCGGCGCACACCCCGGGAGGCGGGGCCTCTGTTATATCTACTCGGCGTCTGTTCGGCCGCGTATGGTCATCACAGCGCCGGAGCCTAAGCACACAACTGTGCAGGGCATTTTCTTTTCACAGGCATTCAAAGATTAGCTCCTGATGACACGTGGTGTACCTATGTAACGTAGAAACGCGTTGAGCCGAGTCAATGTCTTTAGATCACGGTTCTGGAGGCAGGGTGTGAATGTAAATGGGTAGTTGTCCTCTGAGATAGTTACCACTGGCAACAAGTTTATATGTGGCCTGAGAGATAAGCCTCACAGCACTGATAGTAATGTGGATGATGTTTGAGTTAAACATAAAACATAAACTAAAACTTAACACACAACCACTGCGGATGGTGCATGTTATTGGGATGACTGGTTTTAAAATATAGACCTTTCCATACATAGCCGAGTGCAGTCAGTGTGTGTGGGAACAAGCGAACTTGTCAGCAAACGCAGCATACAACTGCTGACGTTGCACGTTGTATGGACGACTGGTTGTGATCTATAGACCAGATTCCATACGTCAAGTATAGTCAGTGCTGTTATATACACAGTCCTCTCAGAGTAGTTAGCCACCATTTAAATACTGGTAGTTGTCAGATTGTGGTGCCAACACAGAGGTTTGCTGTCATCACACCCTAGCCAATAACTTATCTGGACCGTGCCCTCACTCCTTTGCTCTCATACCATTAGCAGCACATTGCTAGTTAGCATAGGGATATTTCAGACTTAAATGGGTGTAGTTGGTTATACGCTATCCCTCTCTACACCATTCAAACCTGGTTGCCTGACGGTCACACAAAGTGATATACAGAATTTCCCCTGTTTTTAAATGGATCATAATAAACACTTGATTGTTTTCTTTTAATACGTTCCTCAGGCTGTGTTAATGAAATACATTTACGAATATAAACCACTATATCGAATTAGTGTGATATAGCTCAACCACAAAGAGGAGAAAATTCCTCAACTTGCTGCAGGACCACTTTATGGGCCAGTTTGTAGAAGCTCCCACTAGGGGCGATGCTCTGTTGCATCTGGTAATTTCTAATGATGCAGAGCTTGTTGGAAATGTTACTGTTCGAGAAACACTAGGTAATAGTTACCACAATATAATTATATTCCGCCTAAACTATAAGAAGCAAACTCTGTCAGGTAGAGCAAAGACACTAAATTTCAAAAAGGCTAATTTGCCTGGGTTGAGGGCATAGACTAGGAGCAGCTACTGTCACATAATAATACTGAGGATAAATGGGAGAGCTTGAAATACATATTGAGTAATTGCACAATTTTTTTTATTTCTTTAGGTAACAAGTATAAACGGCTAAAATTAACCGCCGCTTACAGCTACTGTAAAAAGGGCAATAAAAGACAAAAAAAAGGGCATTTAAAAAATACAAATCTGAGGGGTCAGCTGTAGCATTTGAAGATTACAAAGGCCTTAATAAAATCTGGAAAAAGATACAATTAGCAATACAAAACGAACAACAGGTAGCAAAAGAGAGCAAAACAAATCCCCAAAAATTATTTAAATGTATAAATGCAAAAAAAACTAGGTCTGAGCAGGTAGGTCCACTAAATAATGGTAAGGGGGGGGGGGGTAGTCACTGAAGATAAGGAAAAGACAGAGTTGCTAAATGTTTTTTTTAGCTCTGTATATACAAAAGAAGAGAAAGGAGCTGATATCTGTAGTGTGGGGCTGTTAGTACATCCAGTAATATAATCAATTGGCTAACTGTAGATATAGTCCAAGATAAGTTAAAAAGGGTAAATGTGAACAAGGCTCCGGGTGCATATGGATTACACCCAAGAGTGCTTAAAGAACTCAGTTCAGTCATTGCTGTGCCCCTGTTTATAATCTTTTATGATTCTCTAGGTACTGGTACAGTGCCAAGTGATTGGCGCAAGGCAAACGTGGTTCCCATGTTCAAAAAAGGATCAAGGTCCTTCACAGGTAATTATAGACTAGTTAGCTTGGAAAGTATAGTTTGTAATTGGATTGAAAACTGGCTGAAGGACCGTGTCCAGAGAGTTGTGGTCAATGATTCCTTTACAGAATGGTCCCGGGTTATAAGTGGTGTACCCCAAGATTCAGTGCTGAGCCCTTATTATTTTATTTATTTATTAATGATATCTAAGACGAGATTAATAGCACCATTTCTATTTTTGCAGATGATACTAAGCTATGTCGGTACAGTCTATGGAAGATGTCCATATACTACAAGCTGACTTGAACACTCTGAGTGATTGGGCATCAACTTGGCAAATGAGGTTCAATATGGACAAATGTAACAATATGCATCTTGGTAGTAATAATCTCTGTGCTTCATATGTCTTAGGGAATGTAACATTGGGAGAGTCACTTATAGAGAAGGTTTTGGGTGTCCTTGTGGATGGTAGATTAAATTACAGCATACAATGTCAATCAGCTGCTTCTAAAGCCACCAGGATACTGTCATGCATTAAACAAGGCATGGACTCGCGGGGCAGGGATGTGATATTACCACTTTACAAAGCGTTGGTGCTGCCTCATCTGGAATATGCAGTTCAGTTCTGGGCACCAGTCCATAGAAAGGACTCACTGCAGCTGGAAAAAGTACAGAGGAAAGCAACTAAAATGATAAGGGGCATTGAGGGTCTTAGTTATGAAGAAAAATGAAAAGAATTGAATTTATTTAGTCTTGAGAAGAGACATCTAAGAGGGGGCATGAATAACCTATAAAAATATATAAATGGGCCATACAAAAAGTGCAGTGAAAAACTGTTCCATGTAAAATGTCCTCAAAAGACAAGGGGCACTAACCAGAGGTAAAACTGTTTCCATCCGTCCTTGCATCTGGGTGACGTACTCAACAACACTTCTGTGCGGTCTGCGTTGTTGTTCCCACGCCTCTTTGGCCACATCCAACAGACCGCGAGGGGGAATGCTGTATAGAAGTTCGAAGGGCGATAACCCAGTAGAGGCCTGGGGCACCTCTCGCACTGTGAACATGAGATAGGGCAGAAGAAGGTCCCAGTCCCTTCCATCCTTAGAGACCACTCTTTTTAGTATATTTTTTAATGTTTGATTAAACCTCTCTACCAGGCCATCCGTTTTGCAGATGATACACGGACGTCCGTAGCTGTTTTATGTGGAGCAACTTACAGAGTTCCCTCATGACCTTGGACATAAACGGGGTCCCTTGGTCAGTCAGAACCTCCTAAGGCAGACCCACGCGAGAAAACATCTCCATTAACTCCTTAGCTATGAGTTTGGCTGATGTATGCCGCAGTGGCACCACCTCCGGGTACCGAGTGGCGTAGTCGAGGACAGCCAAGATGTGTTGGTGTCCTCTAGCAGACTTCAGCACCGGGCCTACAAGATCCATAGTGATTTGCCCAACTGGGACCTCGATAATCGGGAGGGGAGCCAGGGGACTACGGAAATGTGGCTAGGGGCTAGTTATTTGGCAGGTTGGGCAAGACTTACAATATTCTTCTACTTCTCTGAACAGACTGGGCCAGTAAAACCACTGTAGAATCCGATTCTGCATTTTTTGCATTCCCAAATGACTCCCGAGAACATGCTAGTGGGCTAACTCTAACACGAGTTTGCGATAAGCCTGAGGCACCACCAACTGTTCAATGGATTCACCTCGCAGCTGGTTTACTCAATACAACATCTCTTGATGAACCACAAAACAGGGAAACACCGCCTCTGCCCCCGGTTGTTGTGGTTCTCCATCTATTATTAATACATTTTCCTAGGCTCAGGATAGAGTTGGGTCCCGATGTTGTGCAGTACCAAAATTATCCCAGGAGACATTGAGGTTGGCTAGCTCTGGACCTGGCGGCATGTGCTCCATATCTCCCACCATCACACTTAGTTGGGTTGTCTCTCCCTCTTCCCCCTCTTCCGCTGGCCCTTCAGACTCAGGTTCCCAGGGTTCTGGTCTCCCCACTGATCCGGGCCACTCTGCTAGGGTCACATCTGTCTCACGGGTATCGGTAACTTTCGTGTCGGGAAACCGGGGTAGTCTCTCCCAATTATTAGTTCATATAGTAATTCTGTGGTGATGGCCACCTCATGAGTCCACCTGCCGGCCACCGTTGATATGGAGACCAGGGCGGTGGGATAGTCCTTTATGTCCCCATGAATGCACACAACGCTAACCCTTCAGCCAGTATACTCGACAGGCCGCACCAGGGCAGCTCTTACCAGGGACATCAAACTCCCTGAATCCAGCAGTGCCACGTAGCGCTCCACCAGGTCGAGCATCTCTAAAGCGTTACCAGGAGACACCTGGCCGATCCATTGCTGGAGAGGGTACGGCAAAGCCCTCCAAAACACATCCACCAACAGACGGTCCAGCATAGCAGTGGGAGTCAATATGTCAGGCTGCAGCCATTTCTGCAACCGGTGTAGCAGGTCATAATATTGTGGTCTGGCGGGTTCAGCCGAGTTAAATTCCCACTGGTGCACCCGCTGAGCCCGGACTAATACATTCACCCCCAGTTTCACCAGGATCTTACCTTTTACAGTTGAGTAGTCGGCCGCCTGATCATTGGGAAGATCAAAAAACACTTGCTGGGGCCCAGACGCCAGGAACGGAGCGGGGTAACTTCTCCCTCACGGCCACATTTTGGAACTTTGCCATATAGGTCTCGACATCATCCGAGGGGGACATCTAAGGGATCGCCGCACAGACAGCTTTCCCGGCATCGTGGACGTTCTGGGACGCTCCGGCCGCTTGCAACACCATGACATGTTGTAATAGCAGCAGGTTAGTTTCCTGTTGCTACTTGTTAGCCTCCCGCTGCTGCAAGTTAGCCTCCACGAGGGCTTTCACGACTGCCTCCATTTTGTTAGGGGACACGTGTCGTAACCTTGCCGGCTTAATGCTGGACATGCACATGTGCCCGGGAATTTATTTTTTTTAATTTGGCCTTCAGGCCTGCCTCACTGCGTTTTCACGCATCCTCCACCTATTGTGTCGTTTTGTCCAGGTAGACAGGCTAGCGGACGCAGTATAGAGGGAATCACAAAGTCTTTAACTAAAACAGTTCGGTGTTTATTCAAACATGAGGGGAAAAAAATTACTGTTCACAGTTTTGGTGTTTGTTCACACCATGCAATGTCCATAGAACAAAAATATTCACCTGGGTAGCAGTTTTCCATCCACAGTCCACAGCAGGCTTTAGGGGCCTGTTTCCCGGCATGCGGCTCTCAGCCCTTTAGCACGGCACACATTCGCAGGTCCCAAAACACAGAGACTCCCCAGCTTCTCGGTCAGATGGAGGAAAAAAACACACCCAGCTGAGACTGCTGGCTGGGTTTTATATAGGCCAAAAAATAACCGGCCTGGAGTGTGGTGAGGAGCCACCCACCCAGCACTTTGTCTACTCCCAGTAATACCCGGATCGACTTTACAGCCATAATTACAACAAAACAGTGTCAGTCAGCAGTAGCTGCCGCTGACACTTAAAACTATCGGCTCTTAAAACTACCTCACCAAAGCCAGGAATCTCGGTGACACATACCTTCCATCAATGACGGCCCCTTGCACCTTCCTACAATATATATATTTTTTATGCTATTTTTTATATATTTTTATGTGTTTTTCAATGCGTACTACAATAGTATGGATGTAATATACTAATCTTTAAATTTATGGACTTACTGGTACAAAGCTACATTGTTTTTGCTAATAATTATTTAGAAGATAAGTACCGTACTACTAACTATTTACTAATTGCTTAGAGTGTCCTGAATATCCATTCATCCAATATATAGCACATCATATATTTATCATAGTGGTCCGGACCTATTATGTGCTTTTATTTATAAAAATCACTGCTATACCAATTATTGTCACATATGTGTGGATTAGCTAGGGCCTAAGGTTATCATCTATAGATATATTAGCAACATATTTTATGTTATTATCATGTTCAATATTTTATTTAATATGAATTACCCTCTGTTTTAATCAGTTTTTATGTAGAATAAACTACGTACAGACCAAAAGTTTGGACACACCTTCTCATTCAAAGAGTTTTCTTTATTTTTAAGACTATGAAGGCATCAAAACTATGAATTAACACATGTGGAATTATATACATAACAAACAAGTGTGAAACAACTGAAAATATGTCATATTCTAGGTTTTTCAAAGTAGCCACCTTTTGCTTTGATTACTGATTTGCACACTCTTGGCATTCTCTTGAGGAGCTTCAAGAGGTAGTCCCCTGAAATGGTCTTCCAACAGTCTTGAAGGAGTTCCCAGAGATGCTTAGCACTTGTTGGCCCCTTTGCCTTCACTCTGCGGTCCAGCTCACCCCAAACCATCTCGATTGGGTTCAGGTCCGGTGACTGTGAGGGCCAGGTCATCTGGCGCAGCACCCCAGCACTCTCCTTCATGGTCAAATAGCCCTTACTTTCAAAGTTTTCCCATTTTTTCGGCTGACTGACTGACCTTCATTTCTTAAAGTAATGATGGCCACTCGTTTTTCTTTACTTAGCTGCTTTTTTCTTGCCATAATACAAATTCTAACAGTCTATTCAGTAGGACTATCAGCTGTGTATCCACCTGACTTCTCCTCAACGCCACTGATGGTCCCAACCCCATTTATAAGGCACGAAATCCCACTTATTAAACCTGACAGGGCACACCTGTAAAGTAAAAACCATTTCAGGGGACTACCTCTTGAAGCTCATCAAGAGAATGCCAAGAGTGTGCAAAGCAGTAATCAAAGCAAAAGGTGGCTACTTTGAAGAACCTAGAATATGACATATTTTCAGTTGTTTCACACTTGTTTGTTATGTATATAATTCCACATGTGTTAATTCATAGTTTTGATGCCTTCAGTGTGAATCTACAATTTTTATAGTCATGAAAATAAAGAAAACTCTTTGAATGAGAAGGTGTGTCCAAACTTTTGGTCTGTACTGTATGTGTACATATATACATCTGAGTGATATATCTATGCAGCCCTGGGATATTTAGTGCCTGTCACCTTTATTATTATTGGTGCTTTTTGAATATACACGGTGGAGGGTGCGCCGCAGACAGAGCACCCATATTTTTTTCCGCCGCAGACAGAGCACCCACTATTATCGTTTTTTAGAGCTGGATACTACTGCGCAGATAGGCCATCAATATAAACATAATGGAAACCCCCTTTAAGGATACCTTATAACTTTTCTTTACTCAAAATGGGAGTTTGTAGTTATTTTGTAACAATGTATTTTCAATCATGACATTGTGTACATGGTATCTACCCATTGGGCTTTGCCCTTGTTCTCCTGCTATACTTTATATTTAGGAGCGAGTGGCATTAAGTTAAGCAGTATTTATAGAGAGGCCGAGGAATATTCCTCGCTGCTGGTGAAGATGCGGCTAGTGAGCTGTATCAGGGTTATAGAGCATCTCAGGTGTCAGCCACAGTATTAAAGTGCCACACTAGATAATATACCATTCATCATCTATATTGTAAGAAACTTCTTACGCTGCAATTTTACAATGCATCAAGCTTTATAAATCTTTATAAGCGCAGTTTAAATACTGTGTGATGTGATGTTTTACAGGCAAGACTAGGTTCTAGAAATATATGAGAGAATCACTAACCTTTACCAAGGGAATCTCAGCACGAGTCTGTGTTAATTGCATTTCAAGTTAATACCTGGTATTGTGGCTGCGTGAGTCCCTCGGCTGTTTCAATGTCATGCATACACCTCGAAGGATCTTCTCTGCCTTTTCAAGTCTATTGGATGCCATATTAACCCAATGTGGGGTATGATATGGCAATGAAACCAGTGTAACCTGGCTACTACAATGTGCAGCTCGTTGTCGGGTGGGCTCGATAGGCAAGATTTTTTTTAGCCATTTACAGATAAAAGTATTTGTTCGGGTGACTTTGATTCCATTCAAAAGTAGCAGAAGACTGGCTTCTTTGGACAGATGTCACATATTATTACAAAAAATTTACAATATAAAACAATTAAACCCAATAGACTAAAGTAATAGGGCTTACAGTAAAGTTTCCCCATCTGGAGAACAATTTACAGTCGCATCCTAATGCTATATAGTTTATATACACTCACCTAAAGAATTATTAGGAACACCTGTTCTATTTCTCATCATTTATGCAATTATCTAGTCAACCAATCACATGGCAGTTGCTTCAATGCATTTAGGGGGGTGGTCCTGGTCAAGACAATCTCCTGAACTCCAAACTGAATGTCAGAATGGGAAAGAAAGGTGAATTTTGAGCGTGGCATGGTTGTTGGTGCCAGACGGGCCGGTCTGAGTATTTCACAATCTGCTCAGTTACTTGGATTTTCACGCACAACCATTTCTAGGGTTTACAAAGAATGGTGTGAAAAGGGAAAAACATCCAGTATGCGGCAGTCCTGTGGGCAAAAATGCCTTGTGGATGCTAGAGGTCAGAGGAGAATGGGCCGACTGATTCAAGCTGATAGAAGAGCAACGTTGACTGAAATAACCACTCGTTACAACCGAGGTATGCAGCAAAGCATTTGTGAAGCCACAACACGCACAACCTTGAGGCGGATGGGCTACAACAGCAGAAAACCCCACCGGGTACCACTCATCTCCACTACAAATAGGAAAAAGAGGCTACAATTTGCACGAGCTCACCAAAATTGGACTGTTGAAGACTGGAAAAATATTGCCTGGTCTGATGAGTCTCGATTTCTGTTGAGACATTCAAATGGTAGAGTCCGAATTTGGCGTAAACAGAATGAGAGCATGTATCCATCCTCTGATGGCTACTTCGTGCCCTGGATGTGCATCCCTCAAATTTCCATCAACTGCAAGATGCTTAGCTATCAATATGGGCCAACATTTCTAAAGAATGCTATCAGCACCTTGTTGAATCAATGCCACGTAGAACTAAGGCAGTTCTGAAGGCAAAAGGGTGTCCAACACCGTATTAGTATGGTGTTCCTAATAATTCTTTAGGTGAGTGTATATAGTTTGTATGGTAGAATAAAGACACAAGTCCATCCAGTCCAACCAAGGGATGGGTATGGGATGTTTGTTAAGAGCTCCATACAAACATAGTGAATCTCCCATAGACTGCAATCATAATCAGGAGAAGCAATCAGATGATCGCATATTTAAGGCCCCTAGAGGGACTATAAAAAAGTGAGAAAAATGTTAAAAATATTTAAAAAAATGACAAAACTTCAAATCACCCTCCTTTCCCCGGACAAAAAATAAATAAGCAATATAAAATTAAGATCACTTAAGGCTGATGGGCTATGCCCGCGACTGTCCTGCTGTCTCGGGGAAGGCACAGGCAACACTCCACTAACCCTGTGTGTAATGGGACTAGTGAACTTGCTTTCAGCACTACGAGAGTTAATCCTTCCCTTTTTCACCATGTCCAGCTGCTGACTAAGGTGCTGATCAGTCTCCCTATTTAGTTGGGCTGTGAATCCACCCCCATTGACTGGGCTTTGAAGTTTTGTAGTCTCTAGTATGCCTGTCTACCGATTCTGCTCCTTGCTGCATTCCCCAATCTTGAATCTGCTACTTGGTGTCACGGTGTGGTATGGGTAGTAAACTCCACACCAAACACAAGAGGAAAGGGAAAAGGTACTAGGCCTAGAAACTAGGGAAAGGTCACTACCTAGTGAATTCCTAAACCGAGCCCTGACTACTATCAATATGAACAGACCTCGATTGTAGTAATGTTCATACACAGGAACCTAGAACCCTATGTGACCCTAAAGGGCCCTGGAAATAGTGTCAGGACAAAAGATGATCTGTTCCTTCACAGCTGAAGGAACAGGAGACTCCCTTAGGCCTAATTCCAAAATATTGGGGAATACAACAAACAAAAAATAGGGAAAAGACACTTAACTTCGAAGACTGCGGATGAGCAAGAACTCAGAGGAGAACCAGACACCACTACTTCCACAACCATAAAGTAGCTATAAACCGCATAGCATGATGGGTGAGACCAGACTAAATAGAGGAGTTGGAATGACCACTTAAGCTACAGTACGCCTGAGACAAAAGGTGTGGTCATACCCAGCAACATCACAGAAACAAGTGAAACCAAAGAGGCTGTCAGATCACATCATGTGCAGCCAGTCTCTTAGATCCTATGACCCCTGTCACGAGAGAGATCGTGACACCTGGACTATGCACATACTCAGCCTTCCATAACCTTGGAATTTCTATCTGAAATATACACATACTCAGACTGCCCTGATTTTGGACTTTGTTCAGACTACGCCCTATTCCTGAGTCTTTGGTGCGTGGCACCAGTGTCTCTGACCCCCATGGTGAGCTGTTAAATAGACCAAGACTATTCAAGGAGGTAGAGGCCTGGTTATTTCCCTGCAGTGAAGCCCAGATCCCTGTACAGGGGGTAAAGGGTGAATACCAGATAACCACCAGGACAATCCCATTAGGTTTAACCAGAAGTCAAACTGGTTAGTTGGCACAGTGGGTCCACACCCACTGTCCATTACAGATCATGGCTATAGTCAGGTCATAAAATGTCTGAACTAGTAAGATATAACCTTATTTATCCCATACAGTAAATGCTGTAACTGAAAAGAAAAAAGGTAGATGATTCACCATTTTTTTCCGTCTCTTTACCTCACCACAAAAAGTTTAATAAAAATCTATCAAAAAGTCATACACACTCCCAAAAGGTAGCAAAAAAAAAAATGCAGCTCATGCTGTAAAACCTGAGCTCTTTAGACATAAATATATATTTTTTAAATTATGGGGGTCAGAATGTGATGATACAAAGAAAAAAAATCATATTTTTTCAAAGTTTTCATTCTTTTAATTATTGTTGTTAGTTTGTTAGAAGTAATTTTAGACTATACAGCTCCAAACTGGAGATCTCCATGAAATGAATGCACGTGCTGTGGAACATAAATGAATGGGTATTAGAATATTGTGCTCACATTTCATCTTGATTCGGATGCAGCTCTGCCACCTAATCACTCTCATTAATCCGCTTTACTTTTGCGGCTGCATGACAAAATATTGCATTGTGATGGAATGATCACAGCCAGACAATTTATGCAGAAAAATAAGGCAAGGAATTTATCCATATTGTATCCTTTATGTAGTGTAGCCAAGGTGTTTAAATCTAAGGCTCTATGTGCATAAAAGAAAATGTGAGAAAGATTCAGATGGGCTTAGTCATGAAAGAAAGTCCACGCTTTGTAATTGTAAGCTTCTACCCGTTTCATATTCATGTATAAAAGCATTGTGCTGTGATGATATAGGTTTCACACAATCTGACATTTGCAATTAGTATTATAATGAATGCCGCTACATGAATACCTATTCTAGAAGCTGTAAAATTAGGCTAGACCCATTATCTCCCATAGATATGCATGGAGATTCACACATGATATAGATGTGTCCTTCCCTACCTTTCCTTTTGGCTCAAAATATCTTGAGATGTGTGACTCAAGATACATAGTTACATAGTTGTTAAGTCCAAAAATCCATCAAGTCCAACCTGTAATCCTGCTATATTGATCAACGGAACAAGATATACCATCTTAAAATAATCTACTAGTAAAAATAGAAACCGATGAGCACCATTATTTAGTGTACATATTGAATGAATACAATTCCAAAAAGAAAAAAACATGGAGGGAATATCCTCAAGCTCACTACGTCAAAGTTGCCACTTTTGAGTGAGACCTACTCTAATTTGACGCAGCACCACGTGGCAACCACTGCAGCCAAAACACAGCACCCGTAGGCGGCAAGACCCAGCAGCCCTGCTGTCAGACTGAGCCCCCTTGGCACTGGGCCCCACCAACCCACAGGCACAGTATTAAACCAGCAGGAACCATGCAGTACTGCACCATGTGAAAAGGTGTCTAGAACTCACCTGTCCATGTGATCTCAGAACTTAAACTGAGACCAAGTAGCCTTCAACCAATATGGAGTCTCCTGCTAATTAAAACATCTGGGCCAGAACACTAATAAAATTCCAAAAAAAAGAGAAAATACATGGATGACACATCCTCAAGTTCAGCATTGATCTGTTGCTTCTCAGAACAGTTTAAATTGCTTTTCAGCATAATTACTAGTACACAACGCCATAGTCCACTTAATGTACACAAGGTCATCTGTGTATTTTTTTTATCAAAGTGCATAAGCCCAATCACCACGTCAATAAGCCGTAGAACTCACCTGTCCATGTGGTCTCAGAGTTCCAGACACCTGTTCACATGGTGCAAAACTGCATGGTTGCTGCTGTGGCTTTGATGCTGTGCCTGTTAGTTGCCATGGCCCATTGCTGACCACGGCATATTGGGAGGTTCGCGCTCCCTCTGCTCATCCATCGGGTCCCCGTGCTGCAGTGACGTGGACTCGATGGTTGCCATGGTAGCCCCAAGCCTTTCAAAGGCCTTGGGGCCCGGCAGCTACAGAGGCCTATGAGGCCTCATAGGCAAACTATCAGTTTATTACACTGTGTAATACACTGATAGTCAATACAGTACAATACAGATGTATTGTGCTGCATTGAAATAAGGATCAGACCCTTAAAATGTTGAAGTCCCATAGTGGGACACAAATAAAAAAAATAAAGAAAAAGTGAAATAATGTTTTTTTAACAATAAAAAAAGAAAGTTTCAAGTAAAGAAAAAAAGCCCTTTTCACATAAAACGAGACATACAAAATTGTAAAATCTAGAAAAATAAATAAAAACAGGCATATTAGGTATCTCCGCATCCATAACAACCTGCTCTATAAAAATATCACATGATCCACCCCATCTGGTCAACACTGTACAAAATAAAAAATAAAAACTGTGCCAAAAAAAGGAATTTTCTTGTCGCCCTACGTCACAAAAAGTGCAATACCAAGCGATCAAAAAGTCATATGTACCCCAAAATAATACCAATCAATCCGTCATCTTATCCCGCGAAAAAATTTGACTCTACCTAAGACAATAGATTGCAAATATTCTAATCAGGAATTTTCCATGCAAAAGGCTACACTAATAAGCTTGTCATAAGACTCAGTCTAATATTCTTGTCAGAAGACTATGAAACCAATAGAGGGCGCTGTTCATAACTCAATAGCGCCCTCTATTGGTTTCATAGTCTTCTGACAAGAATATTTGTCTTGTCATAAAACTGTGAAACCAATAGAGGGAGCGGTTCATAACTCAATAGCACCATCTATTGGTTTTCATAGTCTTATGACAGCTGAAAAATAAGTCAGATTCTGCTCATTTGCATGTCTTTCCCATATGCCCATGTTTATGCAAATGAGTTTTTACATGACAAAACTGTATAGAAAGGTTATCGAATATTATGTTTGGACAATTGGAAAACTTGTTGTCGCCCTAATGATATTGATCTAGGTGTGCAGGTCCACCCAAGCCATTCAACAGATGCAAAATAACTTTGAGGTTTACTGGTTCTCAGTCAGATGAGAGCTGGTCTGGAATATCTCATAGTGCACAAGGCTGCCATCTGTCTCATGGATAGATTGATGGCTTGCACATACCTGGCTTTTGGCATACAGTCTTTGTGTGGTTGTCTATTGTATGTTGTACATAATAGGAGTCTAAGACCAGTTATCCTCTTAATGCTGTTTCCAAACCATTTTTATGGGGTTTCCATCAATTTCTAACTTTTTTTTATGAACCAGACACCCTCTTCTCTTCCGAGCAGGGGGTGCCCGGTTGTCTACCATTGACTTCCATTATACTCAGGTGCTTGGCCGAGCACACGAATACAGCAATGTGTTCGGGCTGAACACCCGAATACTTTGGTGCTCGCTCATCACTAATAATAAAACATCTTATTGTGAAAAGGGGGTTTTGTTTATTTTGCAATTTTGTGCTGCTATTGACTGTGCCATGTAAAGGGTAACTGTGACATCACACATCTGTGCTTGAACTGTAACATCATGCATCTGTGCTTGAATTGTCATATCGTGCATCTGTATCTGAACTGTAATATTACGCATCTGTGCCTGAACTGTAACATTATGCATCTTTGCATGAACTGTAACAACACGTATCTGTACCCAAACTGTAAAACAATGCATCTCTGCCTGAACTCTAATATCATGCATCTGTACCTGTACTGTAATATCACACATTTGCCCCTGAATTGTAAAATCACGCATCTGTATCTGAACTGTAATATCACGCATCTGTACCTGAACTGTAGCATCACAAACCTGTACCTGCACTGTAACATCATGCATCTGTACCTGAACTGTAACATCAGTCATCTGTATCGGAACTGTAATATCACGCATCTGTGATATGACTCATTTGTACCTGAATTGTAATATCACAAACCTTTACCTGCACTGTAACATTATGTATTGTTGCATGAACTGTAACATCATGTATCTGTACCCAAATTGTAAAATCATGCATCTGTACCTGAACTGTAATATCACACATCTCTACCTGAACTGTAATATCCACACATTTGCCCCTGAACTGTAACATCACGCATCTAATCTTAAACTGTAATATCACATATCTGTACCTGAACTATCATATCATGAAACTTCGCCTGAAATGTAACATCTAACATCTGTGCCTTAACGTTAACATTATTCATCTGTACCTGAACTGTAACATTGTGCATCTGTGCCTGAACTTTAACATCATAAATATGTACTTGAGCTGTAACATCACACATCTGTGCCTGTACTGTATTATCATGCATCTGAACCTGAACTGTAATATCATGCATCTGTACTGTAATATCACACATTTGCCCCTGAATTGTAAAATCACGCATCTGTATCTAAACTGTAATATCACGCATCTGTACCTGAACTGTAGCATCACAAACCTGTACCTGCACTGTAACATCTAACATCTGTGCCTTAACTGTAACATTATTCATCTGTACCTGAACTGTAACATTGTGCATCTGTGCCTGAACTTTAACATCATAAATATGTACTTGAGCTGTAACATCACACATCTGTGCCTGTACTGTATTATCATGCATCTGAACCTGAACTGTAATATTATGCATCTGTACCTGAAGTGTAATATCACACATTTGTACCTGAAGTGCAATATCACACATTTGTACCTGCAATATATCACACATTTGTGCCTGAACTGTAATGGCATGCATCTGTACCTGAACTGTAATATCACACATTTGTGCCTGAACTGTAACACCACACATCTGTTCTTAAACTGTAATATCACACATCTGTACCTAAACTATAATATCATGCATCTGTGCCTGAAATGTATCATCACACAACTGTGCCTGAACTGTAACAATATGCATCTGTGTCTGAACTGTAACATCATGCATCAGTATCTGAACTGTAACATCAGTAATCTGTATCTAAACTGTAATATCACACATCTGTTTTGGAACAGTAATATCACTCATTTGTACCTGAATTGTAATATCACAAACCTATACCTGCACTGTAACATCATGCATCTGCCCCTAAACTGTAACATCTCATATCTGTACCTGAATTGTAACATCACAAACCTGTACCTGAACTGTAACATTATGCATCATTGCATGAACTGTAACATCATGTATCTGTACCCAAACTGTAAAATCATGCATCTGAACCTGAACTGTAATGGCATGCATCTGTACCTGAACTGCAATATCACACATTTGTGCCTGAACTGTAACACCATACATCTGTTCTTAAAATGTAATATCACACATCTGTACCTGAACTATAATATCATGTATCTGTGCCTGAAATGTAATATCACACAACTGTGCCTGAACTGTAACATTATGCATCTATGTCTGAACTGTAACATCATGTATCTGTGCCTAAACTTCATAAAATCATACTGTAAATCTGTACCTGAGCTGTAACATCACACATCTGTGCCTGTACTGTAATATCATGCAACTATTCCAGAAATTGACATGTGGAAATGTCACTGAATTTTCAACAAACTTTTCATATGTCATAGGAACATGAAAGTTTTTGATCAGTGGGGGTCTGAGCGCTGAAAAAACTAGAGCAATGAGAGAGAAGCACTCAAATAATACGCTCTCCCCTCACTATAGGAGATGGGCTCAATAGAAAGACTTTGGGGCTGTCTTGATTCTGTCTCCTGCAGTGTGGAGAGCGAGCACACGATGTGAGCATTTCCATTTCCTCATTATAGCAGTTAGTGGTCTCAGCATTTACATATCAGAAGTTTTTTGAAAACTCAATGACAATTTAAGCCTGTGCCTCACTTTTGAGTATAAGCATCGGTAACGTCCTGTCATGGTCTCTTCCGTGACAGGGGTCAGGAGATCAAAGAGACTGGCTGCCCGTGATGTGATATGACAGCCTCTTTGGTTTCACTTGTTTCTGTGTTGTTGCTGATTATGACCACGCCTCTTGTCTTAGGTGTAGCTTAAGTGGTCATTCCAACTCCTCTATTTAGTCTGGTCTCACCCATCATGCTATACGGTTGATAGCTCCTTTCTGGTTGTGGAAGTGCTGGTGTTGGTTCTCCTTTGAGTTCCTGCTTGTCCGCGTACTTCAGAATTGTGTCTTTTCCTTATTTATTGTTTGTTGTATGCCCCTATATTTTGGTATTAGGCCTGAGGGAGTCTCCTGTTTCTTCAGCTGGGAAGGAACAGGACATCTTTTGTTCTGACACTATTTTCAGGGCCCTTTAGGGTCAGATAGGGCTCTAGGTTCCTGCATATGAACATTCCTACCATCGAGGTCTGTTCATACTGATAGTAGTCATGGCTCGGTTTAGGGATTCACTAGGTGGTGACTTTTCCCCTTTCCCTAGTTTCCAGACCTAGTACCTTTTCCCTTTCCTCTTGTGTTCGGTGTGGAGTTTACTACTTTCAGTGCATGTCATGTGAACTGCTGCACCAGTCTTCTGAGGGTTATGCACACCAATGCCTTTATGCATTATAAATTCCTGGTCCACTACACTGTCACAATGGAGAGTGAGGTTTGGAGTGGCCTGGCATAATGGAGAGATGAGTGAAGAGTTATCTGACACAACAGAGAACTGGGTAAGGAATGACCAGCAGCAATGGATCGTTGAGCAATAAGCAGTATGGCAGAAGATTTGTGAAAATTGTGGCCTAGCTTATAGAATACTTGGGGTAAAATTACTAGTGTACAACAGGAAAGGTGGCAGAAGAAAAAACTAAAAAAAAAGATGAGTTGAGTTTTCTTTTTCTTTTTACGATAATGCAAACACCAAATTTGTCATTTCTGATCCAATACTCCAGAGATAGTTGGCAGATCTGCTGCATCTCACAGATCACAATTGGCTAATATAAAATGACATGGCACATTAACAATATTATGTAAGTCCTTACAAAGCATTATTTTTAATTTAGTTAGTAAGGCAAATACAATTTGCTAATAAAATAGAAGCACCTGAGAGCCTTCAATAATGATACTAATTATATATACAGAAGAAAAATCTCAAAATCCATCATCTCAAATCATTCATATCATGCAAAATCGAAATAAGAAATAAGGGGGTCATTTATTAAGACCAACGCTTTAGACGCCAGTCTTAATAACCCTGTGCGCTGGCAGTGGATCTGCCGAAGTTATGAAGTACATAACTTCGAGGCATCCACCGCCTGTCTAAATGTAAGCCAGCTTCCTTGCTGGCTTAAATTTAGACCATTTTCTATGCCTAAAACAGCCGGCCCGTCCTCTTCCCCGCCCACGCCACACCTCCTTTTTTAGACCTGGCATGAGCATGGAAAAGTCACAGATTGCAGCGGAAAAGACCTTGGTGCTGCAATCTGCACCAGAAATGCGCCAAAAATAGGCACATTTTTGTTAGTAAATAATCCCCTAAATTCCTAAACAATTTTTTTTAATCCCTATAGAGCAGATCAACAAGCTCAGAGTATGTACGATTCCTTATTTACAGTAAAATAAAATTTCAGGGTGCAAAAATAGCAACAATTGCAAAAATATCTTAGAAGGGTTATTCAGGATTCAAAAAAAAAAAAAATCGTGTCTGATATTGCAGCTTTTCCTCGTTTACTGAAAAGGGGATGGGCACTCACTGTAATGCATCCGTGTGTGCAGAGCCTCAGTCTAAAAACATTCAAGAAAAATAAATTCTTTCCAAAAGTAAACAATTATGGAAAGAGAGTATTTATCTACAGGTTTACTTATAAAATGGACAAATGTGCAGAAACTCTGTATGTTCAAATAGATGTGCAGTGTAATTGTTTATAATTTATTATGTGACTATGGTACTCAGTAGGGATGAGCGAATCGACTTCGGATAAAACATCCGAAGTCGATTCGCATAAAACTTTAGGGCTACTGAGGAAGGGGTAATTCGATACCCCGAAACGCGTCTAGATAAGACAGGACCCCAAATTCTGGGACCACTTGGGAAGCTGGAGGATTGTACCGGATTTTCGCAAAGAGAAATCGTCCACCACACGAATGGTATATTCGAAAAGCCACCTGTAAGACCTGATTCCATGGTGAAGGTCTAACTGCACGTGCCAAACAGTTGCCAGTGTGGGAATTAAGGACTAATATCGCTCGTATACTACTGGTCTACATATTCATAGGACCACTGTACAAAGCGACTTTGTCGACACAGTAAGTGAGATGGTAAGACCTTTAGATTTTATTCCGGCATAATTCAAACTTTCGTTGCTAACATTCCAGTGGGACGCCGCTGGTTCATGCAATTAGCGGGACGTCGCTTCGCTCTGTTTGCTTATTGCTTACTGGGACATTAAAACTTTCGGATACCACTGCCAACTTATCGAATTGGGCGTATTTTAAGACATTATTTATATCGCTACCAATAGATTCTAGACTTTTCCCTTACGAATATTCATACAAAATATTTATACGATTTGCATCCATTGACGTTTATTAATTGTGAATCGATTATTCCATTCTATTTGTTTCTTGAGTTTTTATGATATATTGTATCCCATTAATTTTATGATATTTTTAAGTATTACTGCCTGTTGTGGATTTTGGGTATGTTTTTTTAGCCATTTGTGATATTATCTAATATTTACCGCCGCTGTGTACATTGCCACCTATTGAACTATATCTATTGATTTTACATGCAAATAAACTTCATATGGTTCGGATATCCTGAGAGTGCCCAGTTACCTTTGTTTACTCGCATAAAACTTTGTTTCAATACTGAACGGAGCGAGCACTCCATACAGTATTAGAATGTATTGGCTCTGATGAGCCGAAGTTATTACTTGGAACCGAACTCAAGTTCGGGAAATGTTTTTTTACAGTATAAATCAATTTCTGAAGTTATTATGCGAAGTCTCTCGAAACTTCGCGAAATAATAACTTCGGCTCATCAGAGCCAATACATTCTAATACTGTACAGAGCGCTCGCTCCGTACAGTATTGAAGCAAAGTTTTATGCGAATCGCCTTCGGATGTTTAATCCGAAGTTGATTCGCTCATCCCTAGTACTCAGTAGTCTAGGAATGTTGTCAGTCCAACACTTCCATAATCTGTAGAAACATAAGGCTGATAAAAGATATACGTTTATCTATGGTAAGTCATTCATACATACATTATCTTGAACTGCTGATTAGGAGAGCAAAGTCTCTCTAAGGTTGTAGCCAGTTGCCTCACATTAAGGGGATCCAATCCTTTCCAACTCTAATATGACAATTATAATATTATTATATTGTATTATATTATTTATGGGTTTAGCACATGTGACCATGCTGACCAATCCTAGCCCTCTTGCCCCTATATGTGGTCCACCCCCTTCCCAGGTGCCTGAGTGCCAAAGGTATTTATGTCCTGTAAAGTTTGCTGTTGTCTGCGCTTGTGTTTCTGTATACGTGACCCATGCTTGTGCTTCTGGACTCTACTACCTGTTTGATGCCTACCTGCTCTGTCTCGACCCTCCTGTCGCTGACCCAGATTGCCTGACCTGTACCTATGCTATCTGCCCTGACCCCTTGTTTGACTTTGCCTCTGCCTCATCCTTCAGTCCTGTACTGTTGCTCCTGGTTACGACTTGGCCTGCTGACCTCGACTGTACCTCTGGTACCTTGCACCGGTACCCCCTGGTCTGCCTGAACCAGCTGCCTCGTATGCCAATCCTCCTCAAGGGGTAGCGACCTGGTGTTTCCCTACGAAAGTATATCTGCACCATCGGGGTACTGCGAAGAATGAGGGGTTCACGAGAGGTTGGTCACGTGGCACAGTGGGTTCACACCCGCTGGATCGTGACACATATCTTGCTATTAAACAGCGGATGGAGCCAGAAGCAGAAGGTTCTTTCCACTATACAGTGGCTGTGGCTATTGCAGCTCAGCTTCCCTTTACTTGAACACAATAAGTGAAGGTCCCAGCTTATATAATCCCCCTCCCTGCACAACGACCTCTGTACTGGTCAGAGCAATACTAGAAAATGCTCCCATAGAAGTCAACAAGCATATCCTGCTTATTATGGCCTATTGTTCATGTGGCTGCTGTAAAGTATATGTTCAACTGCCGTGAACAGCATAAAAATCTATTAGAAAATAAAAACAGATTGTCAAAAAAGTTTTACTAACCTTTTAAAAATATATTTTTTTTTATTTATAACTATTACTGTTAATTTTTACATCCCAGTGTGTATATACATATATCTCATTATATTGTTTAATTCTGGAGCAGACCTCTTCGACTGTTCCCATATTTTATTGGCGACCAAGAGCTGGCTGGTCTTCACCTCTGTTTGATAACACTCTATTACATGAGGAAGTTGCTGTGGACAGGTTTATACCACCAATGTGGAAGACTAAAAGTTCTAAACTGATCTGAGGTCCTGTCTTTCCTCTGTCCCCTTGGTCTGATTGTGTGGTATTTATGCCCAGTCTAAAACCACTTTGGGCAAGCAGAACACAATTTACCGATCGTGCCAAGCTTAAGAAACTATTTTTCATTCTGGCCTTGAACTTCCCACTGTTCTCAGTGACCCATCCCATATTTCTCTGATTTGGAATTTCTTAAAATTAATTTGCCTCCGGGCGTAATCTACAGTACAAAATACTCATAAAAAGTATATTGCTTTTATAATATGTGTATGGTGTGAGTGCTGATGCCATGTAGTGAAGGTGACTTTCCAATGATGAATTACGTTACTAAAGCCGAAACTAAATGGGATGATGAATTTCTGCTTTTAGAACTCCTGGTGCAGAATGGCATGGAACGTGCATACATCTCTATCATGTCTCTGCAGATATTACAGGCTTTATCAGCTGTTCTAATACTATCGTATGGCAGAAAGAACAATTGTGCAGTAAGGAAAAGTGACCTTATGGAACAGGCCTTGTAAATCACATGTTCCTTATCTAAGACCCTTCTTTATTTTAGTTTAGGTCCAAGCACACACACAAAAATGGACAGTATGGGGTTTAGTAATTTATTTTCTTTGGTTTTCACGCCTTGTCCTTTGATTTAATGCCAGTTACAGTATCTGCGGCAATATATTACAGGCACTGTGGCCTGTCCTTAGCAGCCAGAAGTGTTGTGTGCATGGTTTACAGTGTAAATATTCCCTTTGTGATGATAGGAATAGTGAATTATTTATCACATTACAGCAGGAAACCCAGACACTGCTTAAAATACAGTAATAGATCATTATTATAGCACTGGAAGTCGCTCTGGAACAAATAAGGTGCACAATTTGACATATGAGTAGCAGAGATAGCCTTTTTCAGGAAGGTGGCAGCTAAATGGAATGCTAATTTACCCGAATAAATATTCTTTATGCAGACGTAACATAAAGGAATCAAAGAGTTCTCGTTCTGTCCCTGCTATTTCTCCATATACACTTGTCTTCTTACTCTCTTCTCTCCCTATGTTATATCACTTGTATATTTCCAGGTCAGTTTATCCCCCGGAGCTGGTTCACTTCTCATCACCCAGGGATCTGGAAATGTTCTACTGCTTAACAAGATAAAATGATCAGAGCTGTTTATATGTCTATTAATGATAAGATAGATCTCTCTATCTACTTACCCATCTATTAAATAGTATGACACACTTAGGAAAGAAAACGGAAAAAATCCAGCTCACCTATCTGGTTTGGTTTGTGTATAGTCCCGGCTCCAGGGCCCTGGGGGAGTGTTCCCGTAACAGGCAGAGAAAAATGAAGAAAGGATCCCGGAGACAAATAGATTCCTCTTTCAGCTCTTCTTTTTTATTTTAAACAGTAGACAGACATGACCATCGTATACACGGCAGGATGACGCGTTTCGGGTGAGTACCCTTATGACACACTTAGATATATGAACTGATAGATATAGATAGTTATGAGATTCAGATAGATACATAAATGAATTAGATAAAAACGTAGACAGATAGATAGATATGACTTTAGATACATATATGCATAGATATAGATGCACAAAAAAGGTTAAAGAGAAGCACAGAAACAAATTGGCAGTGCAATACCTTCAAAAGACCAAGGACCAAGGTCTAGCTACATATCCAAAAAAAAGAGCAAAGGCAGCACACTGGTATCCATGTAAAAAGGTGGGTAATTTATTAACCCATGTGATTGCAACATTTCAGCTCACTCTATGGAGCCTTTGTCAGGCTTGACAAAGGCTCCATAGAGTGAGCTGAACCTTTGCTATCACATGGGTTATTAAATTACCCACCTTTTTACACGGATACCAGTGTGCTGACATAGATATAGATAGATAGATATTAGATAGATAGTGTGGTAGACAGGCTTTCGGATGCAGTATAGAGGCAACGACAACGTCTTTAACTTAAACAGTTCGGTGTTTATTCACACATAAGGATAAGCAAAACAAAAAGTCAGTTTCAAGGAAAACAGTCACCTTGAGTCTGGTGTTTGTTCACACCATGCAGCAATGCAGAAGTCCTTGGACATAGCAGAAAACCGCCTGCTCTCACGCCAGCAAGGTAGCAGGTCTTTACCCAAACTTCCAGGTCCCAACACAGAGACTGACAGAGCTTCACTGTCGTAGAGGAGTAAATTCCTACCACCTGACAGTGCTGCCTGTGTTTTATAGCCCAAACCAAGACCTGGCCTGGAACGTGGGGAGAAGCCACCCACCCTGCACTTTGGCTGCTCCCAGTAAGAGCCAGCCCGGATCGGCTTTACAGCCATACTAAATAGCAAAACCATGTCAGCCAGCATTAGCTACCGCTGACACATGAAATTACCGGCTCTTACCTCACCGCGGCCAAGAATCTCGGTGACACCTACCTTCCGTCAATGTCGGACTCTTGCGCTTTCCTACAATAGATAGATAGATATTAGATAGATAGATAGATAGATAGATAGATAGATAGATAGATAAAATTAGTGAAACAAAGCAGCACAGAATCTTTGCGCTGTGACTTGTTCATGGGACCACTACAGCCACTCAAAGGGGACTTAAAGGGGTTCTGCAGTTTGTTTAAACTGATGATCTATCCTCTGGATAGATCATCAGCACCTGATAGGCAGGGGTCTGACACCCCCTCAGGCCCAGTGACGTCACGACTAGTATCAACTGGCCTAGGCGGGGCTAAGCTCTATTCAAGTGAACAGAACTTAGCCCCGCTCAGGCCAGTTGATACTAGTCGTGACATCACTGGGCCTGCAGTAAACAGTGAGAAGGCTGCGGCGCTGCTGGGGCTCCGCTGCCTTCTCAAACAGCTGATCGGCGGGGGTCCCGGGTGTTGGACCCCCACCGATCAGATGCTGATGATCTATCCAGAGTATAGATCAACAGTTTATACAAACTGCAGAACCCCTTTAAGGAGCCATGTATGCATGAGTGGCATGTCACCAGTAAGGCCAGTGATTGGCTGGAGTGGTCACAGAAGTCAAAAATGTCACGTGACCACTGCAGCCCCAGTGGAAATCAGAGTGGTGGGGACTAAAGAAGCATCACTGGACTGGTGAGTAGGAGAAAACCAGAATACAGAATTTGATGCAAACACAGACAACATATAAATACCATTCAGACTACAGCACATGTTAACCATGGTCAGATTTGGCAATAGTGCCACATACCTCTTTAGATTAGAGCTAGAGAGGTATGTAAATAGATAGGCGAGTACAGCGCTTGGCTATCACCAGAGATTGAATGGAGTGGCAGCGGTTATGCTCAACATTTGTAGGAACTTTATTGTGATCGGTGGGGACTCCCACCAATCAGATGCTTATCCTGTGGATAGAGGATAACTTAATAACTTGCCAAACCTCTTTAAAGGCCTAAAATAGGCCAGTACTAAAGGTGTTAAAGAAATAACTGCAAAAAAAAGTGAAAAAATATATATTTCAACTCAGCAATGTTCAATCTTCAGCGCCTACCAGTGTTCCCGATACTGATGAATTGTGTATATGTATAATAATGCACACCATCATAATAAACTCCAGCAATCTGCACTGAATGATAGGACTGGTTGTCCTGATAAATATCCTCGTAATGTGAGACGTACCAGGTGTGGATTGTGCCTCTCCCGGTAACTGCTCATCCTCAGTTGTTATTGCCTCTGTATATTGGCCGGCTTCCCGTTGGAACTTCTGAATTATATTTTCTGCACTCACAATGTACAGCATCGTATTGATTTTCTCTGTGTGGGAAAAATGTTTCATTTAAGATTTCTAGACATTAGGAAGATCTTATGCTTTCACATCGCAGTTTCAAGAGATTTCACTATAAATGTATTTGAATTTAATGCAGAATATAAAAAAAGAAGCAAAACATTCAAAGGTCATTTTTATTCTCTGGTCATGTCCTATTAACATTTTCTCGCTATCTGATGATATGGGATTCTGCAAGGTTAGACAACTATAGGGCTCTAACCTTGTCATATAAAGTAGTCTGCTTTTCCCAGTTCTGTGGGGAGGGATTTTAGTTTGTTATGGGGTCTGACTGTACATATTTAGTACCCCAGAGTAAGGGATATCGGCAAATGGTTTATTATGTGTTGTTATAATATGTATTGTCATATTATGTTTTATGCCCAGTATAGCCGTGTGTGGATGTCACAACCATTGGTTAACAACCCTGGCTTTGCACTTTCCAGCAGACTGGGTGGGGATCCAGGATCCGTCCCCAGCTCACTTAGGGTTTATGCACACAACCATGTTTTTTGTCTGCATCCAATCTGCATCCGAGTCTGTTCTGTGGCCCCGCAAAAAAACTGAACGTGTCCTATTATTGTCCATTTTACAGACAAGGATAGGACAATTTTACAGAGGGCAGGACATTCCTTTCTGCAAAATGTGGAAGGCACGCGGCCAGTATCCTTGTTTTGAGGATCGTCAATTTGCAGACCGCAGAAAAAGGCTACAGCCATGTGCATGAGCCCTTAGTGAGTGCTTAGACTAGAGTTCACAGAGGAAGGAAGCAGTGACCTGTGCTCCCTCTTCTTAGGTCCAGAAAGCTACAGAGACTAACAGATCTCTGCAAGAGCCACAGAAAGGGAGAAAAGGCTAAGCATAGAAGTCAGCAAGGTAACCAGCTACTATAGCCATTCAGACTTTGCCGCTGTGGGGGACACTGTTAAGGCTACTTTCACATCTGCGTTGTGCTGACTGGTTTTGAGAACCAGCACAGGGCCTCAAACCCGCAGCACAACGCTTCATTCTTAGTCAATGGGGACAAAACTGAACAAACCGGAACGGAGTGCACCAGAATGCATTTTGTTTTGGTTTGTTGCTTTCCCATACCAAGCACAATACCTCTGCAAGCAGTGTTTTTGTGTCTGGCATAGGAAAGTAAAGAAGCCAGATAGGGCACCAAAATCCATGTAAGTAAATGGTATTGGATCCTGCGCCCATTGACTTACAATGTTTTTAGTGCTGGATTTGGTTTCTTCATTTTCGATATACAATGAGATTCGTTCTGAACGGATTTAGCCAGTTACATTATTATAACGGAATCTTTTTGATGTGGTTTTGAGATCCCCTGCCGGATCTCAAAACTGGACAGCAAAAACACAATGTGAAAGTAGCCTTAGACACCCTTCACACCTGGACATATCTTGGCCAGACATGCCTTCAAAACCCTGCATCCCGCAGTTGACACTACAGCTATTATTGCCAAGGTACTGTTGCTTGCCATAGATTCTACTGAGAGAGACTTTAGCAAGATAGTGTACAGGAGAGCCATAACTCCCATTCTTGCCTAAAGCCCGATTTTTCGGCAGATTATCTCTAATGAGCTTTCGCATGAACGCTTGTTAACGATCATCTGGCAGTGTAATACTGCCGCTGATTGCCCCTGTGAATTAGCAAATGCTTGATCATCAGGCAATCCAAATCTTTGTTAAAAAATTATAATTTGCAGTTGGCAGATCGTGGTGTCTAATAACGATCTGCTTCCGGCAAACCCTAGACAGCATAGGGACGAACGATGGCATAGCGATTGCTCCTCCCCATTTGGCGGAGGAGATCGCTGCATGTAATAGCAGCGGTCTCCTCTGCTAGCGAGCAGACAATTGCCAGGAGGGAACTTATCTCTCCTGACAATCGTCTGCCACTTAAAGCTGTGTTATACCCTCCTTATGGGCTTGCTGCACATACACTTAAAAAGATAGTTCACTCCTTTACAAGTAATGGCCTATCCTCAATATAGGCCATCACTATCTGATCAGTGGTGATCCGAATCCCCCCCCCCACTGATTCTTTATTCACAGTGCCCCCATATACTAAGTGTTCCCACAAGCTACAGTGTAGACCATCTGATACAGAGCTAGTAAAATCCCCCCCATACTTTACCAGCCACAGTATGTCTAGCCTTGCATATAGATGCAGTTACATTGTGACCCCTATGCATCTCCAATGCAGTGCCGGCCATTGCTTCTAACCACATAGAGTTCTAGCTGCAGGGGGGCACCACCACTGAGGCCAGGTGAGGCAGCACCAGGTAGGGGCAAGGGGGCGACAGCGGAAGAGCCATGGGCAATGAGCGCTTTCATTGTGACTAAGGGGTTAGATTAAGAAATTGGTATGGGGGTGGGCACCGTTTTATTGTCCCTCTTAGGCTTCAGAAAGGCTAGGTGCACCCCTGTCTATCTGCTAAGTGCCCCTCAATGCTATACAACATTTACTGAATGTATAAATTCACTTAGCGCCCACACTACAGATATAGCAGTTTGTCCCCGCCATCTTATCAACTTCTCTTAGAGGTCTGTGATGGAAGATGGATTTCCCAGTTAGAAATGTACTGTATCGTGTGCACATATATATAGTACTACCTTGCCTTTGTCCTTGTGAAGTATTGCATTTTTTCTTGCTGTTCTTTATGCTGTGTTTGTATTGGATTGCAGTATATACAGGTAGTATTGTATACCATATATTAACGAGTGTACAGTATGTCATTCTTTTCTTTCACTTCCATGTCTGTAGTTGGCCCTTTCGATATATTTCTCAGATGCATACCGTATGTTAAGGAACCATCATTACTGCAAAGGTTCAAACCCCTTGACAATGCTGTTTAGTGTCTGTCTATAAAGCTGCTGGATATTGCCGGAAACTTTGCCAAGCTCACCTGTCTACATTCTTCCATTGATTTTTTTGTTAAGAAAACACAAAAGTGTTCGAGCCACCACCCACCATTACTGTGAATCTTACAGAAGCTAGAAAGAAAGACTCCAGCTACTTAAATATCAGCTTAGCGTAGCCAGAATGGTTTCCCCTGCAGGGATGATATGCTGTAAAATTTAATTCCTGTTGTATTATTTTATGTTCTTTGTTCTTTTTTTTTTAAGCATACAAAAAGATAATTTTTTTTTTCAAACTTAAGGAAAAAGAAACTAAATCATGAAAAGTTTTAAATATATATATTATTTTTGGGGGGCAGCACAGTGGATCAGTGTTTAGCATATGTGCCTTACAGCGCTGGGGTCCTAGGTTCAATATCTGCATGGAGTTTGTATGTTCTTCCCGTGTTTGCCTGTGTTTCCTCCGGGTTCTCCGGTTTCCTCCCACACTCCAAAGACATACTGATAGGGAACTTAGATTGTGAGCTCCATTGGGAACAGCATGATGCTAATGTCTGTAAAGCGCTGCGGAATATGTCAGCGTTGTATAAGTGAGTATAATAAAAAATATATACAGTATTTTTCGCTTTATAAGACGCACCTGATGATAAGACGCACCTAGGTTGAGGAGGAAAATAAGAAAAATAATTTTTTAACCAAAAGGTGTGCTTTTGGTGGTCTGGGGATGACACTATTATTGGGGATCTCTACATGACGCACTGTTATGGGCGATCTGTGGGTGACACTGTTATGGGCGATCTGTGGATGACACTGTTATGGAGGATCTGTGGATGACATTGTTATGGAGGATCTGTGGATGACACTGTTATGGGGGGATCTGTGGATGACACTGTTATGGGGGGGATCTGTGGATGAAACATATATAGCATCTTATGCTATTTATGTGTCATCCACAGATCCCCCCCATAAGTGTCCCTGTGTAATTAGTGACCCCAATACACTGGGCCCCGCACAGAAATCTTAATATGTAAAGTGTAGTCATGTAATCCTAATTTAAGTAGCGCAATCCTCTGCAGTAGTACTTACTATCAAACTACCGTAGCAGGCAGGCCGGCTGGCAGCATAACGTCACTCACTGTCACATGCCTGCCCCTCCCACTTTATTAATGAAGCAGGAGGAGCAGGTGCGTGACGGAGCGAGTGACGCTACGCTGCCGGCCGTCCTGCTACAGTAGTTTGATAGTAAGTACTACTGCAGAGGACTGTGCTACTTTAATTAGGATTACATGACTACACTTTACATATGAAGATTGCTGTGCGGGGCCCGAGCATTCGCTTTATAAGACGCACTGCCATTTTCCCCCCACTTTTGCGAAAAATACGGTATATATTTTTTCTCCCCCCAGAAACAGTGCCACTCTTGTCTATGGGATCTGTCTGGTATTACAGGTAGTAAATGCAGCTTTACTGCAATACCATGGACAGCCCACGGACAAGGGTGGCACCATCTTTGTAGAAAAAAGAACACATTAACTCGGTCAGATTACCTCCTTATACTATTACAGATACAATGCTCACTTAAAGGGGGTTGTCTCACTTCAGCAAATTACATCTATCATGTAGAGAAAGTTAATACAAAGCACTTACTAATTTATTGTGATTGTCCATTTTTCCTCCTTTGCAGGCTTGATTCATTTTCCATCACATTATACACTGCTCATTTCCAAGGGTTATGACTAGGGATGAGAGAATCGACATTTCGGATGAAACATCTGAAGTTGATTCGCATAAAACTTTGTTTCAATACTATACAGAGTAAGCGCTCCGTACACTATTAGAATGTATTGGCTCCCATGAGCCTAAGTTATTACTTCGCGAAATCTCGCAAGACTTCGCATAATAACTTCAGAAATTGATTTATACTGTAAAAAAACATTTCCCGATCTCGAGTTCGGTTCCAAGGTACCACTTGGAACTGAACCCGAGTTTGGTAAATGTTTTTTTTACAGTATAAATTAATTTCTGAAGTTATTATGCGAAGTCTTGCGAGATTTCGCAAAGTAATAACTTAGGCTCATCGGAGCCAATACATTCTAATAGTGTACGGAGTGCTCGTTCCATACAGTATTGAAACAAAGTTTTATGCGAATCGACTTCAGATGTTTCATCCGAAGACGTCTCGCTCATCCCAAGTTATGACCACCCTGTAATCCAGCAGTCGTGGTCGTGCTTTCACACTATAGGAAAAAGAGCCAGCCTCACTGGTGTCCAGGAAAGTGGGAGCGAGCATAGGCAGCAGCTTCCATCCCAGCCACCTCATATCTGCGCTGCAGTGGTAGCCATAACACCTGGATACGAGCAGTGTGTAATGTGATGGAAAAATGAATCCAGCAAGCAAAGGAGGCAATATGGACAATCACAATACATTAGTAAGTGCCTTGTATTATCTCTATATGATAAATGCCATTTGCAGAGATGAGAAAACCCTTTAAAACAAATTTCTTTTAGCAGGCATATAACCTGCGCTAAAGATTCCTGAAACCATTATTCTAGCACTGCCTCCAACTGATATTTCTGCACCTGCTTCCTCCATTCCCTCTATTGTACTGTGTAAGCAACTGGTCTTGTTACCTCAATATTACGCTATGTAAGGCATTATGACGGCTGATGGCGCTATATATAACACATATATACCAAGTCTCCGCAGTTCACGCTGCAGTACGTGCATTTGTTCTTCTCGTCTATTTTTACTGATATATTACATATAGCCATTCGGGGAGATATACTGTATCAGGCCCCCGCAACTGAATTGTGACGTCAAAAACTCACACATTTTTGTGCAAGACCCAAATTTGCTCCTTTTTGCCCCTTCTCCGCCATGCTCTGCACTTTTGTTAAAAGTGGGTGGGACACGGGCTGGAGGGGGCAGCGCCTATGCAACCTGAAACATTTACCATAACTTAAGTCAGTTTTCTGGCACAAGTAAAGCGTAAAAGTTTCTAAAACGTCTTCATTTTGGTGCCTCTCGCGCCATCGAAAAACCGTGTCAAACTGGGGCTGCAAACTTGATAGATCTCCCCATTTGGTAATTTGTTAATAAATTCATTTCTAAATGATAAAAACCTGGTAAAAATATTTTTGGGGCACAGATTGTTTTCAATATTTCATCTTTTGCTGAATTATTTTAATAATGGAAACTGAAATAGTTGATAACTCCGCTATGTTACTATTAGGAAAATTCTTCACGTCTACAAGGACACTTTATTTTGGCTTTACCCTTTCATTAGAGACATCGTAAGGGATTCATGTGAAAAACCAAAGCCATTCAGGAGAAGAAGTAATATTCTGAGCCAACCAGGAGAACAGCCCTAAAACTTTTAGGATTCGAACATGTGGATATCATAGCGTTGTCTCATCCCTTTAAAGAGCGGTCACAGGACATTCTCCTTTAAGGCCTCATGACCGTTGTTTTATTCCGTGTCCATTGTTCCGTTTTTCGCGATTTTCTGCGGACCCATTGACTTTCAATGGGCCCGTTGAAAACTCGGCTAATGCACTGTTTGTCATCCGCGTCCGTGATCCGTGGTTCCAGTCCGTAAAAAAAATATATAACCTGTCCTATTTTTTTTAACGGAAAACGGTTCGCGGACCCATTCAAGTCAATGGGATCGTGAAAAAACGCGGAGGCACACAAGATTGTCATCCGCGTCCGTTTTTTTCCTATCATTTGCATGGCAAACTTGACTTAGACTTTTTTTTACTTTCCTTCATGTCTGGTAATCCTCCAAAAATAAAGGAAGGCACACGGAAACAAAAACGGAAACGGATCACGGAACAACGGAACCCCATTTTGCGGAACGGAACACAACAACGGTCGTGTGCATGAGGCCTAAAGGAGTTTTCTGAGTATTTTATACTGATCAGTGAGGGACTGACACCTAGGACCCCCGCCGATAGGCTGTTTGAGAAGACACCAGCCCTCTCCCTGCTCACCAATCACAGCGCCGTACATTGTATAGCAGCATTACTTGGTATCGCAACTCAGCCCCATTCACTTCAACGAGGCTGAGCTGTGGCTCGGCCATGTGTCCGATGACCATGTCATCACTGGCCTAAGAAAAGCTGCAGCACTCACAGGGGTGCTGGTGCCTTCTCAAACAGTTGATCGGCAGGGTCCCCGGGTGTCGGACCTTTACTAATCAGAGACTGATGATCTATCCCAAAGATAGGTCATCAGTTATAAAGTCTCGGAAAAACCCTTTAAAGAAGTCCTGTCATCTCTCCTCGCAATTCTTAAAAGCCTGCAGTGAACGTGAAATAACAATTCTGAAGCTATTCCTCTATTAGGGCATCTGGAAATCTATGAATACATTGACAGCTGGGTGTTACCATTGCCTTGTCAAGGGGCTTTGTCCCCACATAGTCTGATCACTGACTGAGTGTGAAGAGACAAAACCTCAATCGGTAACATCCAGTTGTCAATATATCCATACATTTCTAGGAGGAACAATCAAGGAATGGCACAGCATAGAGTTATGAGAAAAGATCCTTGAGAGTTTCATGAAGAATACAAGTATTTACTTAAAGGGGTTTTCTGAGATTTTTATACTGATAATCTCTGCTCAGGATAGGTTACCAGTATCTGATCGGTGGGGGTCCGACACCCAGGACCCCTGCCGATCAGCTGTTTAAAAAGGCATCGGTGCTCCTGTGAGTGCTGCGGCCTTCTCCTTGCTTTTTGTAGGCCAGTAACGACACGTTCATGTGTCTCGGGGCCTAGGAGCAGCTCAGCCTCATTGAAGTGAATGGGGCTGAGCGCAATACCAAGGACAGCTGCTATACAATGTACGTCACTATGCTTGGGGAGCTGCGAGAAGGTCGGACCCCCACCGATCAGATACTGATGAGCTATCCTGAGGATAGGTTGCAGTAAAAAAAAAAAAACGAAAACCCTTTTAAATTGACCTAGAGTAGATTGATATATGTTTTGGGGGGATTTATCACAACTTTAATATATTCATTTAAATCTCTACCGTTTCTAGGCTTAGAAAACCAGTAGGTGGTCCTAGCATTGATTGTATAGAGATAGCTGTCAATTACTGGCCTCCTAATGTGGATAAAATGCAAGTTACACTGAATGTTTTCCTCTATAACATGCTGCCCACAATTAAGACTCCATTCTATTTTTTTTTCTAATCAGTTTTTATTTTCTGATTGCAGATTAATTTATTCTATTTCCTGAACATTATTATGGGTGGTCATCTTGTCTGAGCTGTTCCTAACAGCATTTAGAAAGCATTGTAAAAATTGTTTAACGGCATCCACATGGGCCATAGACACAATGGTCAGAAGGGGACCTCATTGACTTCTATGGAAGAGTTTTCTGGGCATGCTCTGTTACCTGTGCAGAGGTCATTGATTTGTAAAAGGAAAGATTATAAAGCTTGGACAATCACCTATTGAGAATGGTGGATCCTGACAGAGGTGATATCATTACAGGCAGGATTAGAATAATATACACTGCTCCAAAAAATAAAGGGAACACAAAAATAACACATCCTAGATCTGAATTAATTAAATATTCTTCTGAAATACTTTGTTCTTTACATAGTTGAATGTGCTGACAACAAAATCACACAAAAATTAAAAATGGAAATCAAATTTTTCAGCCCATGGAGGTCTGCATTTGGAGTCACACTCAAAATTAAAGTGGAAAAACACACTACAGGCTGATCCAACTTTTATGTAATGTCCTTAAAACAAGTCAAAATGAGGCTCAGTAGTGTGTGTGGCCTCCACTTGCCTGTATGACCTCCCTACAACGTCTGTACATGCTCCTGATGAGGTGGCGGATGGCCTCCTGAGGGATCTCCTCCCAAACCTGGACTAAAGCATCTGCCAACTCCTGGACAGTCTGTGGTGCAACGTGACGTTGGTGGATAGAGTGAGACATGATGTCCCAGATGTGCTCAATTGGATTCAGGTCTGGGGAACGGGCGGGCCAGTCCATAGCATCAATGCCTTCGTCTTGCAGGAACTGCTGACACACTCCAGCCACATGAGGTCTAGCATTGTCTTGCATTAGGAGGAACCCAGGGCCAACCGCACCAGCATATGGTCTCACAAGAGGTCTGAGGATCTCATCTCGGTACCTAATGGCAGTCAGGCTACCTCTGGCGAGCACATGGCGGGCTGTGCGGCCCTCCAAAGAAATGCCACCCCACACCAATACTGACCCAATGCCAAACTGGTCATGCTGGAGGATGTTGCAGGCAGCAGAACATTGTCCACAGCATCTCCAGACTCTGTCACGTCTGTCACATGTGCTCAGTGTGAACCTGCTTTCATCTGTGAAGAGCACAGGGCGCCAGTAGCAAATTTGCCAATCTTGGTGTTCTCTGTCAAATGCCAAATGTCCTGCACGGTGTTGGGCTGTAAGCACAACCCCCACCTGTGGACGTCGGGCCCTCATATCACCCTCATGGAGTCTGTTTCTGACCGTTTGAGCAGACACTTGCACATTTGTGGCTTGTTGGAGGTCATTTTGCAGGGCTCTGGCAGTGCTCCTCCTGTTCCTCCTTGCACAAAAGCGGAGGTAGCGGTCCTGCTGCTGGGTTGTTGCCCTCTTACGACCTCCTCCACGTCTTCTGATGTACTGGCCTGTCTCCTGGTAGCGCCTTCATGCTCTGGACACTACGCTGACAGACACAGCAAGCCTTCTTGCCACAGCTCGCATTGATGTGCCATCCTGGATAAGCTGCACTACCTGAGCCACTTGTGTGGGTTGTAGACTGCGTCTCATGCTACCACTAGAGTGAAAGCACCGCCAGCATTCAAAAGTGACCAAAACATCAGCCAGGAAGCATAGGAACTGAGAAGTGGCCTGTGGTCACCACCTGCAGAACCACTTCTTTATTGGGGGTGTCTTGCTAATTGCCTATAATTTCCACCTGTTGTCTATCCCATTTGCACAACAGCATGTGAAATTGATTGTCACTCAGTGTTGCTTCCTAAGTGGACACTTTGATTTCACAGAAGTGTGATTGACTTGGAGTTACATTGTGTTGTTTAAGTGTTCCCTTTATTTTTTTGAGCAGTGTATAACTGCAGTAAAGTAATCTGTACAAACCAAGAAGTGGCGCCTATCATTAGGCGCTGTGGCCAGTGCGAAAACGGCAGGATTTTATGTTTTTTTGTTCAAATATAGATATTGACATGGACAATTAAAAACAACATCATCAAAAATTCTTTCAAATATGTTAAACATAAAAACATGATTTAAACAGTAGGTCATTTTCTGATGACACATTCCCTTGAAGGCATCTAGCAGGTGCCCTACTTCCATTATATCTTTAGGGTCCAGTCAAAGGTGTATGCTATATGCCAAACAGAGAGATTACTCAGCACTCAAAGCATAGTAGTACCCTTATGCACCACCTGAGTAAGATATCTACTTAATTCCCTGGTTTAAAGGAGACTGTCCCCTCACAAGCGCTCTTGCAATGATTAAGCCAAGAAGTGCACCATGTATAAAAAGCTATTTATTATTTCTTGTTACGGTACTTATACAATATAGTGCCAAATTATTCCTCCTCTTTCGAGAGAACACACAATCTCACAATGGTCATTTGTGTACTCAGAAGAAACCTATACAAACACATAGAGAACATCATGTATTCCTTGGTCAAACTCAAACACATTTGAAGATCAATTTGTTGGAAAACATCATTATGAATCTCTGACCCTTTTAGAGAGGTTGCCCGAGACTGTAAAATCTGGAAAAGTACAGCCAGGCTTATAAAACTAACAAATAAGCTGAACTTACTTGTTAAAGTCCCCCGTGGTCCAGTGCAGCAGGTTCAGTCCCCAGAGCTTCCACTGTCTATCAGCCTGGAAGTGATGATGTCATGTCCATTGTTCACATGATCACTCATCCAATCACTGCCCTTTGTGGTCAGTGGCAGGCCACTGACTGGCTGAACAGTCACATGAACATAGGATATATGACATCATCACTTCTGGTTTGACTTTGACCGGAAGCCTATGGGACTGTACCTGCAGCGCTGGACCAGAGGGACAATAAGCAGGCGAGTTCAGCTTCCTTTTGTTTTTTTATTAAAGAGGTTGCCTATTTTAGACATTGGTGGCATATCTCTAGAATATGCACCAATGTCAGAAAGTTGTGGCTCCCACCTCCCACCTCTGGGACCCACACCTACAGTATCTCCAGAACGGGACCTCGTGTGAGCTGAGACCAGTTGAATTCAGATGGGACTCCTGAAAATAGCTGAGGCTATCTTGGGGAGTCCCATAGAAGTAAATTGAGCAGTGGCCTCTCTTGCACAGTGTGCTTTCCATTAATTTCTCTAGGACTTCGTGCTTGTTTGGCTATTTTCAGAATTCCTACAGAAAGTAATGGAAAGCGCGCAGCGCGTGTGGGGTACGCTCTTCTTCACTTTTTAGTTGCATGTTCTGAAGATAGGTGTGGGTCTCAGAGGTGTGACCTACACCTATCTGACTTTGCTGGCATATCCTAGAGATATGCGATCAAAGTCTGAGATCACACAATCCCTTTAAGCCTGGCTGCTCCCAAACAGATTTCACAAACTGTTGGACGAACACTTTAATTTCTCATAAATAAGGAAGAATCAAATTCCCACCACAGGCACTGTGTACAGAGTTGGATTTCCTGTGAGGATCCAAAGTAATGGACCTCAAAAATCTTGCAGAAGACAAAACACATTTGGAGCTCACCTTAAATGAATTAATCACTTCTCCTACAGTGGCACAATGGCTACAGGGATTCTGTGTGCTACTGTAATTGTTTTGTGTATAAAGGTCTGTTGCATGCATGAGGCCTGAAGCAATAAGTTCTTTAATAGTGATGGACGAACATCGGCCGGGACGAACGCGCCACCGCAATCAAATATTCGCGAACCGCGCGTTCGTGGCGGACCTTATTGACTTTGATGGCAGGCAAACCTGAAAAACCTTCAGGTCATATTTTCAGCCACCAAATATTTACTAGAAGTGCATAAATTGTCCCACAACATGGACAGGGACATACCAGAGGGGGATCAATGGCAAAAATTCACACAAAAAATTAGCATTTCAATCAGGGGCCATTTTTATGCTTCTTAAAGAGAAACTTTCAAAAATGTGCCCTGCTGGAGCCAAGAATAATTTTATTTTAGGCCACGGGAGTACAGGCCCCAAAAATTAGGCATTCACCTGACAGAAAAGAACAATTATTTGGTGGAGATACATTAGGCGGTCACTGGATAGCAATTGCACTGTAGGCCAGTGGAGTACAGGCCCCAAAAATTAGGTATTGACCTGACAGAAAAGGCCTTTATGCCACTGTATATACACAAGATAAGGACCATTCTTTGTCCTGGGTGGTGGCGGATATGTGTGGGCTGGCATGAGAAAATTCAATTACACGTGGTCGTCACAGGTGTTGAATTCCTCCGAGATCCAAGCCTCATTCAGTTTTAGAAATGTGAGGTAGTCTACACTGTCATGAGCTAGGCGAGTGCGCTTATCGGTCACGATCCCCCCTGCTGCACTGAACGTCCTTTCGGACAGGACACTCGATGAGGGGCAAGCCAAGAGTTCCATGGCAAGCCTGCACACCCAGTAGTCCAGGGGTTCCTTGCTTCTCAGAGTGTCCACATCGGCCGTTAACCCGATGTTGTCAGACACCGGTCTAGGCGTTCCCTGAGGCTGGATCTGGAGGGTGGCTGTCGATGGGTTGGTGCAAGAATGATCTCATATCCAAAGTGACCAACACATCTTCAAACCGCCCTCTTCTTGCAGGCGCGGTAGGATTGGTACCCGCAACTGTTTTTCTGTGGGTGGAAATTCCTCTGCCAGCGCCCGCAACAGCAGCATCTCTCACAGCAAGGCCTGGAAATGCTGCATTCTGACATCCTCTGTGATGCTGGTAACATGTGCGCCATTTTGTGTTTGCACCTGGGGTATAAGTATTTTGCCACCCAGTACTGGTCCTTGCCCTTTATGCTTTTTATATTAGGGTCCTTCTTCAAACACTGGAGCATAAAGGCCCAAATTTGCACTAAATTGGAAGCGGTGTAGCGCCTTGTCTCCTGCTCATCGCCCAGGAGAATGTCGTCCTTGGTCTCCTCCCCCCAGCCACAGACAACACCAGGGATCCCAGAAAAGTTTAAAGTCCTCTTCAAAGCCTGCTCTTCTTGCTCCTCATCCTCCTCCTCCCCCGAGCCACCATCCTCCTCTGACTACTCTTCAGACTCCTGCTGACTTGTCTCAGATGGAGTAGCCCCTCTGGGAATTCATTCAGAATTGCGACTTCCTCATCTTCTAGCTCCTGCTCCTCGACGGCTTGATCAATGACACAATGCAATGCACGCTCCAGAAATAAGGTGTAAGGTACGATGTCACTGATGGTGCCCTGGCTGCAACTGACCAGTTTGGTGATCTCCTCATCAAATGGCCGCAGAAGTCTGCATGTGTCGCGCATGAGCAGCCACTGGCGTGGTGAAAAGAAACCAAGCTCCCCAGAACCTGTCCTGCTGCAGAGTTCGTACAGGTAGTCGTTAACGGCACGTTGCTGCTGGAGCAGCCTATCAAGCATATACAAGGTGGTTCCAGCGAGTCGGCTGTCACAAATCAGACGTCTGATGGGCGGGTGGTGTCATGGCCGTGTAAGATCTTCAAAAATGGCCAGAGATTTTCCTGGCCTGCCGCAAGACGTCCTGGACCCCAGGGTATTTGTCAGCGAATCGCTGCACGACTAAGTTCAGGATGTGTGCCATGGATGTGTGCGATGCATGGCACGTGTGTCATTTTGCCCTGCTTCAGCGCACTCAGCAGATTGGCACTGTTGTCACACACCACTTTACAAACTGTCAAATTGAGCCTGATCGGCCTGTGACCGCAGAGCTGAAAGCAGTGCAGGACCGTTGTGGCTCTTGGCTTCCAGGCATAACAGCTGCAGCACAGCATGGCAACGTCTCACCTGGCACATCGAATAGGTTCTGGGGAGCTTGGGGGGTGCATCGGAAGAGAGCAGTGGAAAAGGAGGAGTCAGCCGAGGAGGAGACGGAGGATGGAGTAGGAGGAGGAGAAGAAGAGGCAGGCCTGCATGCAATCCGTGGCGGTAAGACCAAATCCAAACAGGTTACATGCTTGATGGCCGTCAGAAGGTTCACCCAGTGGGCAGTAAAAGTTATGCACCTTCCCTGCCTATGTTTGCTAGACCACGTGTCTGTGGTAAGATGTATCTTGGCACTGACACTGTGTGCCAGAGATATATTCACTTGCCGCTTAACGTGGCCATATAGCTCTGGGATGCCCTTCTGGGAGAAATATTTCCTTCCGGGGTCTTTCCATTGCGGTGTGCCAATGGCCACAAATTTTCTAAAGGCCTCCAAGTCAACCAGTTTATATGGCATTTAGTGTTAAGCGAGCATGCTTGGCCGAACTGCTGTATTTTGTGGATGCAGGTATATCGCAGGCTCTTAATCAATATTTGGTGGAAGCAGGTATATCGCACCTCTCAATCAGTATTTTGTGGAAGCAGGTACAGTACAGACCAAAAGTTTGGACACATCTTCTTATTCAAAGAGTTTTCTTTATTTTTATGACTATGAAAATTGTAGATTCACACTGAAGGCATCAAAACTATGAATTAACACATGTGGAATTATATACATAACAAACAAGTGTGAAACAACTGAAAATATGTCATATTCTAGGTTCTTCAAAGTAGCCACCTTTTGCTTTAATTACTGGTTTGCACACTGTTGGCATTCTCTTGATGAGCTTCAAGAGGTAGTCCCCTGAAATGGTTTTCACTTCACAGGTGTGCCCTGTCAGGTTTAATAAGTGGGATTTCTTGCCTTATAAATGGGGTTGGGACCATCAGTTGCGTTGAGGAGAAGTCAGGTGGATACACAGCTGATAGTCCTACTGAATAGACTGTTAGAATTTGTATTATGGCAAGAAAAAAGCAGCTAAGTAAAGAAAAACGAGTGGCCATCATTACTTTAAGAAATGAAGGTCAGTCAGTCAGCCGAAAAATTGGGAAAACTTTGAAAGTAAGGGCTATTTGACCATGAAGGAGAGTGATGGGGTGCTGCGCCAGATGACCTGGCCTCCACAGTCACCGGACCTGAACCCAATTGAGATGGTTTGGGGTGAGCTGGACCGCAGAGTGAAGGCAAAAGGGCCAACAAGTGCTAAGCATCTCTGGGAACTCCTTCAAGACTGTTGGAAGACCATTTCAGGGGACTACCTCTTGAAGCTCATCAAGAGAATGCCAAGAGTGTGCAAAGCAGTAATCAAAGCAAAAGGTGGCTACTTTGAAGAACCTAGAATATGACATATTTTCAGTTGTTTCACACTTGTTTGTTATGTATATAATTCCACATATTAATTAATTCATAGTTTTGATGCCTTCATAGTCATGAAAATAAAGAAAACTCTTTGAATGAGAAGGTGTGTCCAAACTTTTGGTCTGTACTGTATATCAAACCCCTTAATCATTATTTGTGGAGGGGGGGGCAGTTTTTTTGGGGGGCAACAGGTATTTCACACCCGTTGCAAATAGTTGTTCCAATAGCGCTTGTCCCTCTATATACCTGCGGTATCGCAGTAGAACCGCACACAACTGCTTCACAATACAAATGCACTATATACAGTCAGGTCCATAAATATTGGGACATCAACACAATTTTAACATTTTTGGCTCTATACACCACCACAATAGATTTGAAATGAAACGAAGATGATGTGCTTTAACTGCAGGCTGTCAGCTTTAATTTGAGGGTATTTACATCCAAATCAGGTGAACGGTGTAGGAATTACAACAGTTTGCATATGTGCCTCCTACTTGTTAAGGAACCAAAAGTAATGGGACAATTGGCTTCTCAGCTCTTCTATGGCCAGCTGTGTGTTATTCCCTCATTATCCCAATTACAATGAGCAGATAAAAGGTCCAGAGATAATTTCAAGTGTGCTATTTGCATTTGGAATCTGTTGCTGTCAACTCTCAAGTGGAGATCCAAAGAGCTGTCACTATCAGTGAAGCAAGCCATCATTAGGCTGAAAAAACAAAACAAACCCATCAGAGAGATAGCAAAAACATTAGGCGTGGCCAAAACAACTGTTTGGAACATTCTTAAAAAGAATAAACGCACCGGTGAGCTCAGCAACACCAAAAGACCCGGAAGACCACAGAAAACAACTGTGGTGGATGACCAAAGAATTCTTTCCCTGGTGAAGAAAACACCCTTCACAACAGTTGGCTAGGTCAAGAACACTCTCCAGGAGGTAGGTGTATGTGTGTCAAAGTCAACAATCAAGAGAAGACTTCACCAGAGCGAATAAAGAGGGTTCACCACAAGATGTAAACCATTGGTGAGCCTCAAAAACAGGAAGGCCAGATTAGAGTTTGTCAAACGACATCTAAAAAAGCCTTCACAGTTTTGGAACAAAATCCTATGGACAGATGAGACCAAGATCAACTTGTAGCAGAGTGATGGGAAGAGAAGAGTATAGAGAAGGAAAGGAACTGCTCATGATCCTAAGCATGCCACCTCATCAGTGAAGCATGGTAGTGGTAGTGTCATGGCGTTGGCATGTATGGCTGCCAATGGAACTGGTTCTCTTGTATTTATTGATGATGTGAGTGCTGACAAATACAGCAGGATCAATTCTCAAGTGTTTCTGGCAATATTATCTGCTAATATTCAGCCAAATGCTTCAGAACTCATTGGACGGCGCTTCACAGTGCAGATGGACAATGATCCAAAGTATACTGCAAAAGCAACCAAAGAGTTTTTTAAGAGAAAAAAGTAAAATGTTATGCAATGGCCAAGTCAATCTCCTGACCTAAATCCGATTGAGCATGCATTTCACTTGCTAAAGACAAAACTGAAGGGAAAATGCCCCAAGAACAAGCAGGAACTGAAGACAGTTGCAGTAGAGGCCTGGCAGAGCATCACCAGGGATGAAACCCAGCGTCTGGTGATGTCTATGCGTTCCAGACTTCAGGCTGTAATTGACTGCAAAGGATTTGCAACCAAGTATTAAAAAGTGAAAGTTTGATTTATGATTATTATTCTGTCCCATTACTTTTGGTCCCTTAACAAGTGGGAGGCACATATGCAAACTGTTGTAATTCCTGCACCGTTCACCTGATTTGGATGTAAATAACCTCAAATTAAAGCTGACAGTCTGCAGTTAAAGCACATCTTGTTTGTTTTATTTTAAATCCATTGTGGTGGTGTATAGAGCCAAAAATGTCAGAATTGTGTCAATGTCCCAATATTTATGGACCTGACTGTACATTCTATGTTACAAAGTATATTATAGGTATATCACACACCCTCAATCAGTTTTTATTGAGGCAACCGGTATATCACACCAGTTGCAATTAGTTATTCCAATAGCGTTTGTTCCTCTATATAGCTGCGATATCGCAGCAGAACCGTACACAACTGCTGCACAATATAAGTTAGAAAGTATATTATAAGTTTAACACACCTATTGATAGCACACCTATACCAGTCCTTAAAAGGACTTTTGTGGCCCTATTAGCTGGAGTTTGGTGTCCCCAACAGTCTGTCCCTGCTCCACAAAGCAACCTCTCCCTACACTGGCAAAACACAGAATGTAAAATGGCTGCCAGATCGGGTTCTGTTATAGGGTGTGAGTGTATCTCAATTGGCTGTCCTGTCCCACCTGATGTGTGTGTCATGGGTCAAAGTTCGGCGTAATGCAAAAGAATATGGCGCCGGCGGACATCGCCATATGTTTGCATGTTCGGCGAATTGCGAACCGGCAAAGTTCCCCGCGAAACGATCGCCGGGCGAACCGCAAAGCCATCTCTATTCTTCAATATTCTTGACCTTTTGTGAACAGCATCTAGGCCAAAGCCATCTTTTTCCCACTTGTATTTTGCTTTAAGGCCCTCTCAGCATTGTTTTTCAGTATACGCTATATAAGTATAGTTTTGCAACATAAAATTTAGACTACATTTTAGGTGTTGTTTTCTCTCCTTTTTTGTAAATTATGCACTGTTAAAATAAATAAATAATCTCAAAATGTCTTAGCTAATGTTGCAGAAGTAGCTGAGTAAAGCAAAAAAGTGCCTCATGACTTATTTAAGGGATTTAAGTAAAATTGTTTATAACATGGCTCACTACCGTATACTTTTATGAGACTTTTTTGTCGCATAAGAATTTTTTGTTGGCTTCAGCTACTTTTCTCAGCTGGCTGTCACGGCTTATCTTCTGAGCTATAAGATCTGTTGTCTGGCTTTTGCCCACATTGTTGAAACACTTGAGTTAAGTGCAGACATACTGTACTGTAATTGTCTCGCTTTCACCTCTGCTGCTCATTTTAGAGTGTCTACATTACAAAGCTACAAAATGCTTACAACATTGGTGTAATGTTGTCTATTGGGTAATAAATCAGTTCAGATTATTTATACATTTTACACATAACTCATTTCTGTATATTCATGATAAGAATAACTTATGCTTCAGGTCCTAATACAGATATTACAATAAAGAATTCTATTATAGCCCTGTGTTGTAATATAGCATATGTCTGCTGGTTTCTTACTATTTTAGTGGTTTCACAATCTTCAGGGTGTCAATTGTATTTGAAGTGTCCTGGAGCAAGGGTAATTTGCACGAAGGACATTTGTGGACATTTACTCTTATTGCTACTATGCAAAGCCATCAGCTGAATACTTTAATTGCATTTTGAAGGGTTAAAGCGCTGTTATTACACTATAGCTGCACTGCACTGTGGAAGAGATTAATGCACAGCCAGCTAATAATGAGAGATTTTATGACTTTCTATCTGTTCAAAGTTTTGAGGGGAGAAAACTGACAAACTGATCTTCCGTCTGTCTGGTTTAGCTTTGTTGTTTATGTCTGAAGACTTGTTTATGTCTGGAAAAACTTCTTAAAACTTCATTGCCATAGCCTTGCATTGAAGCTCTATACAAGTCTATGATCAACAGAAATTGTAACAGTATTTCTGTTTAGGCTATGCTTCTCCACTCCACCTTTTCACTATAAGGTTCTAGATTAGCTAGCAACTGTATATAAGGAGAGCAGTTAGAGCTCCTAGTTGTCTGTAGATAGGGACCAATGCTTAGCAGGACAAACTTCGCCAGACTGTTTGAGTGACCAGATGCTGAGATGGGAATACTCTGACACAGATTCTGGGTCACCAGCTCTGTGACCAGGGAGCCACCCGGATGATTGAGCCACAGGCCCTTGGCCACGAACCTTTGACCAGGGAGCGACCCCTCTGAGAGAAAGAAGGCTAGTTCAGGCCTTTTCTCACCATCAAACCCTCTTCTGCCAGGTAGGAGACTGGAGAGGCCAGCACAGTGCCTTGCCTGTATTGTTTTGCACTTGAGTTCCACCAGTAAAGAAGCACACTTGTTTACTGCAAACCTTGACTCAAGGTGGCTTTATGTTCCATATTATGCATTTTCTGTATGCGAACCATTCAGTATGACCCCTGCACCATTTTTGTGGTTCCTTACCCATTGCATTATTGTAACATAGAAAGTTTAAAAAAAAATACATGTTCATTTACTTTACTACCCTGTGATGATTGCTTCAGTACATCCTACCACCCATCCTTGTCTAGTCTAAAACATAACTCATCATAGCAGTTGAATATTTTGACCAGACCATTCCCTCACATTTCTCATAATTATCCAGAAGTAATCCGCCGTGCCTTGGAAAATTATTGCAGGAAAGGAATCCAATAAAATCTCTTGTGTGCATTAGCAATTTAAACAGGTCTTCTGAGACTAATGTGTGTTGTAAAATTGTAAAGTGGAGTTGTAAAATTGAGCATCTTAATATGTCACTTTAACTAATACAAAATGTAAATGTAATATCCATTTTATTTTACACAAGCTGTAATCTTGTAATATTTTGTGTCCTCCTAATTTCATTATGGTAGACTTTTCGTTAAAGGGGTTGACCACTTTCTGGTTACTGTTGATCAATGTGTATGCAAGATCACTATATGGCACTTACCAATGTAGCTTTTGTTGATATTCTGCACCATTATCTATATTTCAGAAGATATATCCCCTTGATGGCCAAGTCTTTTGTGCTGTCCACACAAAGGTCTTGTCCACAAAATGGCTGCTGATGGAGGGTCTTGGGACCAGGCACATCACTCAGCCTACTCCATTCAAATACACTGCACTTGTACTGTCAGGAGGAGTTTAGTGCCGGGACATAAATGGAGGAGGATGAGTGATGTGTCTAGTTACATGACTTCCATCAGTGGTCATCCTATGAACAGGACCTCTGTGTGGACAACTCAGAAGATTTGTGGACTTCAATTTGCTTATCACTAGTAGTCATCTTACAAACACAATGGTCAACAGTTGCCAAAAAGGGGCCAACCCCTTTAAGGGATCTAGTATGGCATGGATAATTTTTACACTGTGAAGGATTTTTACATTGTGAAGGATCTCAATAGTGAAGAATAACAGTAGCTGTGCAGACAAGACCTTAGCGACTATTATACACTGAGCAAAAATATAAACGCAACACTTTCGGTTTTGTTCCCATTTTGCATGAGCTGAACTCAAAGATCTGAAACATTTTCTACATATACAAAAGACCCATTACTCTGAAATATTGTTCACAAATCTGTCTAAATCTGTGTTAGTGAGCACTTCTCCTTTGCCGAGATAATCCATCCCACCTCACAGGTTTGGCATATCAAGGTGCTGATTAGACAGCATGAATATTGCACAGGTGTGCCTTAGACGGCCCACAATAAAAGTCCACTCTGAAATGTGCAGTTTGATCACACAGCACAATGCCACAGATGTCGCAACGTTTGAGGGAGCGTGCAATTGGCATGCTGACTGCAGGAATGTCTACCAGAGCTGTTGCCCGTGCAATCAATGTTCATTTCTCTACCATAAGCCGTCTCCAAAGGCGTTTCAGGGAATTTGGCAGAGCATCCAACCGGCCTCACAACCGCAGACCACGTGTAACCACACCAGCCCAGGACCTCCACATTCAGCATGTTCACCTCCATGATCGTCTGAGACCAGCCACCCGGACAGCTGCAGCAACTATCTGTTTGCATAACCAAAGAATTTCTGCACAAACTGTCAGAAACTGTCTCAGGGAGGCTTATCTGCATGCTCGTCGTCCTCATCGGGGTCTGGACCTGACTGCAGTTCGTCGTCGTAACCGACTTGAGTGGGGAAATGCTCACATTCGATGGCGTCTGGCATGTTGGAGAGGGGTTCTGTTCACGGATGAGTCCCGGTTTTCACTGTTTAGGGCAAATGGCAGACAGTGTGTGTGGCGTCGTGTGGGTGAGCAGTTTGCTGACGTCAACATTGTGGATCGAGTGGCCCATGGTAGCGGTGGGGTGATGGTATGGACAGGCAGATGTTATGGACAACGAACAGAGGTGCATTTTATTGATGGCTTTTTGAATGCACAGAAATACCATCTTGCATGGCCAGCATACTCACCGGACATGTCACCCATTGAGCATGTTTGGGATGCTCTGGATCGGCTTATACGACAGCATGTTCCAGTTCCTGCCAATATTCTGCAACTTCACACAGCTATTGAAGAGGAGTGGACCAACATTCCACAGGCCACAATCAACAACCTGATCAACTCTATGTGACCGAGATGTGTTGCACTGCGTGAGGCAAATGGTGGCCACACCAGATACTGACTGGTTTTCTGACACCACCCAGCAAGGCAAAACTGTGCACATTTCAGAGTGACCTTATATTGTGGGCAGTCTAAGGCACACCTGTGCAATATTCATGCTGTATAATTAGCACCTTGATATGCCACACCTGTGAGGTGGGATGGATTATCTCAGCAAAGGAGAAGCGCTCACTAACAGATTTAGACTTGTGAACAATATTTGAGAGTAATGGATCTTTTGTGTATGTAGAAAATTTTTCAGATCTTTGAGTTCAGCTCATGCAAAATGGGAGAAAAAACGAAAGTGTTGCATTTATATATTTGCTCAGTGTGGCTAGTCAAAATCTTAAAGATAATCTAACATCTATGCCAGATGAACTGCAGTAATCCAGGGTGACCATTATACTTTGAATGGAGCTGTGCTTCCTGTTCCATTCAGGCCTGTGGCACACGAATGTGTGCGCCCCATTGCCGTATTGCGGACCGCATTTGCGGATCCGCAACCACACGGGTGCCGTTCCGTGGGCATTCCGCATCACTGATGCGGACCCATTCACTTGAATGGGTCTGCAAATCCGGAGATGCGGAATGGTGCGGGACGGAAGCACGGAACGGAACCCTACGGAAGCACTACAGAGTGCATCCATGGGGTTTCATCCCATACTTCCGTTCCGCAAAATGATAGAACATGTCCTATCTTTTTGCGGAACGGCCTGATCGCGGACCCATTAAAGTGAATGGGTCCGCGATCCGCTGCGGCTGCCCCACGGACGGTCTCATAGTGCTAGTTCCAGCGCCAGAGGATGCAGGGAATAGCTGATTGGTAAGGATGCAGGGTGCTGGACCCTCACCATTTAGATATTAATGACCTATCCTGAGGATAAGTCGTCAGTGTCAGGAGCCCGGAAAACCCCTTTAAGGATATGAGTGGAGTGAGATTTTTGTTAAATGGTGCGAAAAATGTAAGTTTATTAGCTGTTTAGCTTTATGACTTCCTCCAAGTCTCCTAAAAAAAAAATCCTGCATTTTCCATCCCACTGCTTTTCAATGCATCTGCAATGTGCTTCTCCCCTACTTTGCAATCTTATAAGAGCATGCCTCTTTATTTTGCATTGGGGAACATTTCCTTACCCAGATATTCAATGTGAATGCATATGACCAGGGTTTAGTACAATGGAAACGACTTTAGTTGACTGCTACTAAAATGGTATCTGCTTCATTAAGTTAATTTCTCCTCAATAAAAAGTTTTAATTATTTTTGTGCCCACACAACATCATAAGGCATTTTTGCGCATCTTTGCAGAAGTGTCATTAGGTGAGGAATTACACACGGTAGGACAAGCCTTCCTCTTCCCTGCTTTCTGGTCAGATCTCTTTCACAGGCTGTTAGAATTTCCTGATCCATGCTAACTGCAGAATGAGTTTCACGTAAGACTGGTGAGTGGCAGCATGCCTTCCCGTAGAGAGATGGCCTTCTCACCCATCGTTTTCTATCCAAACAAAGGCAATCTTGTTCTGCTCTCCTCTTACAGCTTCAAGGTCTTGGTACCATAAGGGAAGCTCGGGCAAGAGAAAACAGAATCTTATAGAAGAAGTAAAGCTTTGCAGTATTAAGATTAAGCAAAAATGTGAAAAATTTTTAGAACAGAAATTTATATTACGTGAAATTGTGATGAATAATTGCTACCAAAGATTTACAGTAACAGATATTACTTGCTTTTTTTGTCATTCCCATTGACCCTATTGTCCACTAGGAGATGGTGGGGTCTAGTTTGTGTCTTCCTGCTAGAGACATGTCAGCAGTTTGCAGCTCTGTGCTTTACCTCCCTTAGGGCTAGTTCACACGAACGTAAAAGCTCTGTGCCCATGCTGTGGACCGCAAATTGCGGTCCGCAATGCCCGGCTCCGATCGTGGGGCAGCCGCATGTAAAGTTCTATCTTTTTGCAGAACAGAAGCACGGAACACCACAGAAGCACTCCGTAGTGCTACCGTGGGGTTCCGTTCCCTGCTTCCGTTCCGCACTGCATCTCCGGCTTTGCGGACCCATTCAAGTGAATGGGTTCGCATCCGTGATGCGGAATGCACACGGCTGGCGACTCATGTAATGCGGAACCGCCGTAGGCGGCCCGCAGCACGGGCACGGAGCCCTTACTTTCGTGTGAACAAGCCCTTAGGCTCATGAAATGTAGCACGGTGTGGCAGCACCTGACAGTTCACATATGATTACTATGGAAAAGCAGAAAGCAGTACCTGTATTAGGGCTTGGTACTAGGGAGAGTATGAAAACAAAGTAGTGGGTCCAGCACTCAGGTCTTCAGTAAAACCATGTTATGAAGTACATTCTGAAACGTGTTGACTGGTGTGAGGAGATGTCCTGCTGTGTGCCTCTTTTGGACCTTTTTAAAAATATTTGAAATATAAAAATGCTGGACCCAGTACTTTGCATGTGGAAGAGGTGGAAATGGGGGAAGACAGTACACAGGGTGATAGCCAGACCACCCTCAGTTCATCTTCTCAGCGCAAATTGGATGATGATGATGATGAGGAGGAGCAGGAGACGGTTGCCTCCGCTACAGAGGGTAGTACCCATTGAAGTTTAATTCTATCTGTTCAGCGTGGATGGGAAGAAGAGGAGGAAGAGGGTGAGGAGATTGGGAGTCATCCTCCTGATGATGACAGCGAAGTCTTGCCTGTTGCCTTGTCTTGCCGGGACTCCGGCACACATGGCTCACTTTATGTTAGGCTGCCTTTTCCGTGACCCACGCGTTTTACGCATTTTGGACAACACCGATTACTGGTTGTTCACCCTTCTCGACCCCCGCTACAAAGAGAACTTCTCATCTCTCATTCCTGTGGTGGAGAGGACGAGCAAAATGGTGCAATACCAGAAGGTCCTTTTTGAATAATTGCTCCAAAAAAATTGCACCCGAGCATCCCTAGGTGTTTGACCCGAGCACCTGAACACCTGAGCACTTTGGTGCTCGATCAACACTATTCCCCATAAGTCCTGTATGACCTTAGTGCAAAATTAAAATATAAGGACAAAAAAAATAAAAATAATAATAATTAAAAAGAAACGTTCCACTACACTCTGCAAAGCAGTTTCTAACCCTGCCCCTGGCAGCCACAAACCATGCATCCAATATATCAAAACAAACGTTATGGAAAGGGGGGAAACAAAAAATAAATTAGTTGCATGCCATGCTATTAATAAAAATGTGGAAAACTAGAAGACAATTTTCCCTTTTTTTTTACATTTTTCTTTTATAAAACAAAAAAATTACTAAAAATGACAAAAACAAAACCCCATGTGTCACTGAAAAAAGGAGCAAAAATGATTTATATAACAAAATAACTGTGTAAAAAGATGCATATACTAAAAAAAAAAAAAATTTTGCCTGGTCAAGAAGGAGGGATGGGTAAATGTCCTGGTCAGGAAGTTTTTAAAATTATCAGAGAAATGAAATTATTTATTTCCAAAAACTGATGTGTATCATTCGCACAAAACAATGAAAATTATGTGTTTGAACCCCCCACTGCCACAGAAGAAAAAATGCGGAATTCCGATTATTATTCTGAAATGATACTGATTATTTATTTGGAAACATACTGGGCCTGTCACAGATCAAAAGCTGCAGTAATATCACATAAACAGAACAACTATTTCTTTTAAATACAATGTAATAGAAAAATACTGCAGTGAATATACTGGTGGTGGCTTTTTGTCTTTCCTATGTCTTCTGCAGATTACACAGATTAAAAATCCTCACTAAAAAAGCAAACAGAGAAGCAAAATAGTAAAAGCAAACACCTTCTACAGTCTGCTGCACTGCCCTGGCATTGACTGAGCTGGGTTCTTTTTAGGTCCCTTTTCTTGACAAGTTGGTGCCAGTGGAAACCTTTTGTCAAATACTGTATCACAGGATTTCATACAACTCTCCAGAATTGCTATTCCTTTTCATAATTTACAGTTTATGTAATACTTAGGGCTCATTCACACGACCGTGGTTTTGTTCCGCATCCGAGCCACATTTTTTTTGCGGCTCGGGTGTGAACCCATTCACTTCAATGGGGCCGCAAAAGATGCAGACATCACTCCGTGTGCTGTCCGCATCCGTTGCTCCGTTCCGTAGCCCCGCAAAAATTATGAGTCATGTCCTATTCTTGTCCATTTTGCGGACAAGAATAGGCATTTCTATAATTTTGCCTCCGCAAATTACGGAAGGAACTCGGGCGACATCCGTGTTTTGTAGATCGGCAATTTGCGGTCCGCAAAAAACGGCATGGTTATGAGAAAGAGCCCACCTCACCATTTAGCTTTCCGTTCTTCTGATCCGTCAGAAGAAAAGAGAGAGAAAAAGAAAACAGGATCCTGTAAAAAAAAAAAAAATGATCCTGTTGAATCAGTTGTCATCTCTTTGAGCCATTTCCATCTGAGATCCGTTTTTTTAGACGGGGGGGGGGGGGGGAGTTAATTTCCATCTAAAAAAACAGATCTTGGTTGTAAATAGCTCAAACGGATAAGAACTGATGCAACAGGATCCGTTTTTTACAGGATCCCGATTTTTTTTCTCTTCTTTTGATGGATCAGAAAAATGGAAATCTAAACGGTTGAAATGACCTCAGCCTTAGGGCTCATGCACATGGCCGTTGCCTGGCCGTGGCCGTATTGCGGACCGCAAACAGCGGGCCTTCAATACACGGGCACTGGCCGTGTACATGAGGCCTTACACTAAGCCTCAGAAGCAAAAATCCCTTGACAATTTCATCCAGACTTTTCAGCACCCCTTAGGCCGCACAATGTTCTTCAAGTGTAACGTCTTGTTTAGTCTCATAAACCGCTGAGGTTATTATCTGGTATTCTCTTATGTTGCTTTTTCCTCTCCATCAGATGCCGCTCCTTCAAAAACTATATAGCCGAAGTAGATTGCAACTGCGTCTTTATTGAGAAATATTTCTATGGTGATTAATGGCAGAGATATGACAGGGAAGAAGAAGACATTAACTTTCCTTTCACACCCCACGTCTTCTCAGCCAGAAAGTCAGAGACCTTTTTCTTTGACATTACAGGGTCAAGGGTCGCCGCACATCGGGAGCTGGTAGTTGTGTAATTTGAAATATAACAAATGTCACTCTATAAACTGAATGTCTTATTTATTTATTTTTTTATTAAGTCGGCTGTAAATAAAGCAGTAAAATGGAAAATGGCTGAGATGGGATGTACGCGTGCTCTTCATATATCACTCTTTTTATATGCTTTTCACTGTATAGTAGCGATAAAATAAGAAATAAATATGGTTTCTAACTCAAAAAGGTAGCGCTCCCCAAGCAGTCATTTTTTTTTTCTGCCTTCAAATGTGTGGTATTCTGTAAAGATCGACTCATTTTTGTTCAGCATTTTAAGCTTCAACAAAAGAAATCCATCTTCTCCTGTTAAGAGCCATATTTTATGACATGATTAGATAAAGGCTCGGGCTATGCTGCATAGTAAATGAATGCCTTTCATGTGAGGGTTCAGAATTGTGTGCCATCACTTTCATATTTATTGCATTGTACGGTACAGTAACAGGCACAATACTGACTGTTTAGAATTCATTTCTTCGTTTTCTCACTTATTTTTTTATGTATTTTCCGGGCCGGGGGGACTGGCCATAGACCCTACAGGGATATTTCCTGGTGGGCTGAAGCCCGCCTCAGGCCACATCACTGTCACCACAATTCAAAAGTAATGTCTGACTTTCGTTAACTGATTTTCCGTAGTTTTTTATTTATTTTGTCAGGTTTAACTTATTTCAATGACTAGTGATGAGCGAATTATTCAAAAGTTCGATACGGCTGCCTGACCGTATTTTGCAAAAAAATTTGCTTAGTGATGAATTTTGTTCATTTCTTTGTAAGTAGTGGGTGCAGGGGTGGATAGCGCCGCTTCCCATCATACATACAGTACAGACCAAAAGTTTGGACACACCTTCTCATTCAAAGAGTTTTTTTTATTTTCATGACTATGAAAGCATCAAAACTATGAATTAACACATGTGGAATTATATACATAACAAACAAGTGTGAAACAACTGAACATATGTCATATTCTAGGTTCTTCAAAGTAGCCACCTTTTGCTTTGATTACTGCTTTGCACACTCTTGGCATACTCTTAATGAGCTTCAAGAGGTAGTCCCCTGAAATGGTCTTTCAACAGTCTTGAAGAAGTTCCCAGAGATGCTTAGCACTTGTTGGCCCTTTTGCCTTCACTCTGCGGTCCAGCTCACCCCAAACCATCTCGATTGGGTTTAGGTCCGGTGACTGTGGAGGCCAGTTCATCTGGCGCAGCACCCCATCACTCTCCTTCATGGTCAAATAGCCCTTACTTTCAAAGTTTTCCCAATTTTTCGGCTGACTGACTGACATTAATTTCTTAAAGTAATGATGGCCACTCGTTTTTCTAAAGAATTACTTAGCTGCTTTTTTCTTGCCATAATACAAATTCTAACAGTCTATTCAGTAGGACTATCAGCTGTGTATCCTCCTGACTTCTCCTCAACGCAACTGATGGTCCCAACCCCATTTATAAGAAATCCCACTTATTAAACCTGACAGGGCACACCTGTGAAGTGAAAACCATTTCAGGGGACTACCTCTTGAAGCTCATCAAGAGAATGCCAAGAGTGTGCAAAGCAGTAATCAAAGCAAAGGGTGGCTACTTTGAAGAACCTAGAATATGATATATTTTCAGTTGTTTCACACTTGTCTGTTATGTATATAATTCCACATGTGTTAATTCATAGTTTTGATGCCTTCAGTGTGAATCGACAATTTTCATAGTCATGAAAACAAAGAAAACTCTTTGAATGAGAAGGTGTGTCCAAACTTTTGGTCTGTACTGTATATGATCGCAAATTCTGATATAAATAACATGGTGTCAAATTTAAAAAAAATCCTACTTACTTGATCCATTTGCCCACAATGGGCCAGCCACCTCCATCTTGCTTGAAGATCTGGTGTGAAATCTTGCGTGGTGATGTCATACGGGATTTCGTGCGAGACCTTCAAGCAAGATGGCGGCGGCCGGCCCGTCACAAGCAAATGGATCAGGTAAGTAGGAATTAAATCGATTCACTACCAGGAAGCATGAGGAAATTCGGCTTCGCAGCGAATTTAATTTATCCTGAAATTCGGATCGAAGTCCACAAAGTGGACTTCGATTCTCTCAACACTATGAGTGACCATTGTTTTTGTTTCTTAAATGGAAGGATACCAACAATGTATGTACCTGCCCGACAGCTGCAGATACCCTCCTGAATTCAAATTGTATGGCTGTCCTCAGGATGGTGATACACTTGAATACTTCAATGGGGCATGGAAGCCAACGGCCCTCTGCCCTGCTGTTCACCCTCACAGGCCGCTATATGAGGCACTGCACAAAGGGAGACAAAGGGAGACACAGCCGTCTCCGGCTGGAAGAGGCCTGTTGTCTGCACCAGAGATGACGGCTTGGAATGGGGCTCAGGCATTTTATTTTTTTTCTTCTTGGTGCTGTGGCCTGCATCTCAACTCTAATACTATCCAATCAGTGCTGCCAGTGTCAAACTTTGCAGGGACACACCCCTAACTGGTAACACCCATCTGGACTTTGACTGCAAAATGCAAGCAATTCATAATGTCTAGCAGGAATAATGAAAGAATGGCACAACACAGAGTCATAGGAATAGATGCTCCAAAACCGTTATTACATGGGGAATGCAAGTAGTTGCTAAAACAGACATGTCAGGAGAGGGGACAGGTCCTGTTTAAACCTTCAGTCATTTGTCAATCCCTACATTACAGCACCTTCTACTGGAACCAGTTGGTAAATGACCAGTACTGTTTGCACAACAGGCAACTAAGATGTTAGTTGGTGATGAGCGAATCAAAGTTCACGAAGTAGACTTCGATCCGAATTTCAGGATAAATTCAATCAGCGCAAAGCTGAATTTCCTCGTGTTTCGAGGTAGCGAACTGATTTAACCTAAAATAGTGTAAAAAACTAAAAATGAATACTTACCGGATCAATTTGCTCACGACGGGCCGGCCACTGCCATCTTACTTGAAGATCTCGGCCGAAATCCTGTGTGTGGTGACCAGACCTGCAAGCAAGATGGCGGCAGCGGGCCTGACACGAGCAAATGGATCAGGTAAAGCTACTCTCACACTAGCGTTTATATTTTCCGGTATTGAGATCCATAATAGGGTCTCAATACTGAAAAAAAAAACGCTTCTGTTATGTCCCCATTCATTGTCAATGGGGACAAAACGTAACTGAACAGAATGGAATGCTCCAAAATGCATTCCGTTCCGTTCTCATAACTGAAAGCAAACCGCAGCGTGACCCACAATGCAAGTCAATGGGGACGGATACGGATGACTTTCAATGGAGTTCATGACAGATCCGTCTTGGGTATGTTAAAGATAATACAACCGGATCCGTTCTTAACGGATGCAGAAGGTTGTAGTATCAGTAACGGAAGCATTTTTTCTGAACCCTAGTGTGAAAGTAGCCATAGTATGATTTTGTAGTTATTAATATCAGATGCTGCGATCAGCTATGAACGTAGCATCTGAGGAGTACAATGACGGGAGGTGGCGCAATCTCCGTTCCCTGTCCCCGCACCCACTACTTACAAAGAAGTAATTCGTCATGAAGCGGATTTTTCTTTGTAAAATTCAGCGAAGCAGCCGAAACAAACTTTTAAATGCTTTGCTCATCACTAAGGCCTCTTTCACACTTGCGTTGTCCGGATCCGGCATGTACTCCACTTGCCGGAATTACACTCCGGATCCGGAAAAACACAAGTGTACTGAAAGCATTTGAAGACGGAACCGTCTTCAAAATGCTTTCAGTGTTACTATGGCACCCAGGAGTCCTGGTTGCAAAAGTCCTGGTTGCCAAAGTAGTAGTGGGGAGCGGGGGAGCAGTATACTTACAGTCCGTGCGGCTCCCGGGGCGCTCCAGAATGACGTCAGGGCGCCCCATGCGCATGGATGACGTGTCCAATGCGATCACATGATACATGCGCTTGGGGCGCCCTGACGTCACTCTGGAGCGCCTGGGGAGCCGCACGGACGGTAAGTATACTGCTCCCCCGCTGCCCGCTACACTTTACCATGGCTGCCAGGACTTTAGCGTCCCGGCAGCCATGGTAACCATTCAGAAAAAGCTAAATGTCGGCTCCGGCAATGCGCCGAAACGACGTTTAGCTTAAGGCCGGATCCGGATCAATGCCTTTCAATGGGCATTAATTCCGGATCCGGCCTTGCGGCAAGTGTTCCGGATTTTTGGCCGGAGCAAAAAGCGCAGCATGCTGCGGTATTTTCTCCGGCCAAAAAACGTTCCGTTCCGGAACTGAAGACATCCTGATGCATCCTGAATGGATTTCACTCCATTCAGAATGCATGGGGATAATCCTGGTCAGGATTCTTCCGGCATAGAGCCCCGACGACGGAACTCTATGCCGGAAGACAAGAACGCAGATGTGAAAGAGCCCTTATGTTAGTCATTTGTATGCCTTAGGCCAAAAGTTCTAAACCATCAGTGCAAGATTATTAAATAAAATGTTCTCCCACGGCAATCCCTTTTAATCACACTACTGTTAATAAGGAAGACTTCTGAATATTTATCCCTCCTTTCCATGCTTACAATGTTCAGTATACAAATGAAGCAGAGCCGAATTCTGAGTGGCAATACAGGAATCTTTAGAACAAGTTCTTTTAATTATATAGCAGGTCTAATGTAAAAGGACCTGTACGACAATAGCAAAACATGGCAGCCTGTCATCTTCTCTGAATTAGTTATTTCTCTCACAAGCTCAAGGATAAAACATAATCTAGAAAATAAGTCATATAGGCAATAACTCATGACCAGTATTTGCAGTTACTTGATCAAACAACAGACAACCTCACATTTGCATACGTCTCAAAAATATTGCCAGTGGCAGATGGTGAGCCGCTATTAACTGATGAAATTATGCAACTTTCTTTTGACTATGGTCAGGCTTATGTCGGCCGCAGCCAGGCTCTATTCCCAGCCAATGTTCATTAGCAGCAGCTCCGTGCAGTGAATGATGCAGTCACAAACCTTGCATAAACATAAGAAGAAAGATTTCGGCAATCTACGCAATTAGAATAATTGTGCCAGATGTATCAAATGCCACACGTTTGATAAATTTGATGCATCTTCAAACAGGACACTTTCTAGATATGTTACTCCACTTTTCCTATACTGTCCCTCTTCTGGAGTGAAATTGCACATTGTTTTGCATAAAAAATAAATAAATTGCAGCGATAGATCTGGAGTGAAACTAGTTAAGGGTGGGTTCACACTAGCGTTAGGGATTCCATTATGGCTTTCCGTTATAACATAACGGAATCCATAAGACGGAAGGACGGATCCGTTTTGCTGCCCATTGACTTGCATTATGATGGAATGCAAAACGGACGCCTTTAAAAGGCATTTCATTTGCTCTCCGTCCTAATAGAAGTCTATGGGAATCAAAACGGATCCGTCTGGTTCCCGTTATGCAAGACGGTAAACAAAGTCCTGTCGACAGGACTTTGTTTTCCGTCTTGCATAACGGGACCCAGACAGATACGTTATGTTTTCCCATAGACTTCTATTAGGACGGAGCAAAACGGATACATCCCTGTATTGTACAAATTCAGCCATATAGTGTACAAATAATACCATCATGCACTATGCAAACAATATACCACAATACATTTTGCTATAGGCCGCTGGTCTTTTCTTTTTTTTATGCACTTATATGAAAGTGGCTTTACAGACATTAGCATTAGCTCAAAATCTAAGGTCCCTATCAGAATGTCTTTGGAGCGTGGGAGGAAACATGAGGAGAACATACAAACTCCATGCAGATGTTGTCCTTGGTTAGATTTGTACCCAGGACCCCAGCGCTGCAAGGGACCAGTGCTAACCACTGAGCCACTGTGTTGCCTGATGGTCAGGACAGGTTCATGGATGGCATAGTACCAGCAGTGATTATTATTAGCTTCACTATCACCTATAGATAAAACGCCAAAAGACACTGCAGACCTTGAAGGCAAGCTGTGGACCTCCTTGCTGTTCTAGGCCCTTGGCACTGACTCAATGCCAAATGGTCTTCTCCTGCTCATAGGGATTTAGCAGAAATGTGGATGGGGAGCTCACGTTGTAGAGCTCATTTAGTTGCCCCGAATGCCTGTAAATAGTTCTGGGCTCACTAACTAACAAAATAGTGTCTCCACTGGGTCCAAAAAATCAATTTGTGACTCTTTGACCCTGAATTTTACATTCAATAGTCCTTCGATAGTTTTTTTTATTATTGGTTGCATAGGCTGCATCATGCTGTCCTTGCTGTCACCTAGTGTACTAGAGGTTGCCCAAAGACTCAGCGATGGTTAATTCCACACTACATGGTAGACTGAGTACGACATAAGCGTGAAATGAATTTGCAAACTTCACAAATCTCATTTAAATAATTCCATATATTCCATTTATAACCAATTTCATATAAGTTAATCAGAAAATGCAATATTTTAATTATTTACATTACATCAAATTGCATTCGTATTCTCCCCCCCCCCCCCAAACATTCATGGCTCCTCATACTGTCTACCGGTTTCCATTCAGTTTTTTTCCTCTCAGTTCCGATCAGGAGAATATAGCTTACTAACTTGCTCCAAAATTATAATAGGCTCTTTATATTAATGCATGGATTGCTGTGGAAATGAATGGCAAATAGAAATTCAATCAGCCCTTGAATGCCAGGGCCCATCAAGCAAAGATTTCTCGCACTACGCCAGAATTGTGCATTGCTGGCAGCTGATGCCAGTAGTCAGCATTGTGTAATGCAGGGGATCTGTAGCTAATCAATCCCACACAGATTGTTTTTAGATATATAATCCAGAGCCTGGGACCCAATATACAAGAGCGGCATTTCTTATTCTGTTACCTGTTCATCACCTCTAGAATGTGCCCGTGTGTAAGAAGAAATGTTATGGATGGATTCACAGCTGATAACATGCGAAGAATAGAGAATGCTGCAGAAATGTCGTTCCAAAGATCAGGGGCATAACTACTAAAGCGGCAGACCGTGCGACTGCTATGGGGCCCAGGGCAAGAGGGGGCCCAGTCTTAGTAGGAATTATCTCCTCTTCTACTGGAGGTGAAAACTTGGTCAGGACTCTACCCCCTAAAGGAACTACTTTTAGCAAATGAAGAAGTTGAAAAATGTCCCAAGGGTCATTGAAAAGGGTTTAGGCAGAAACCCTTCTGTCCTGTGTGGGGCCTGGTTTGATCCTTGCTATGGGGCCCTTACTTCTCCATGTACGCCACTGCCAAAGAGGTAAAAATTCTAATAAATTATGCTTTGCTATTAGTCCAAAGTGTGATATCACGTCATAAAAGCCATTGAATGCTACTGAAAAAGTCTGATGTTTCTTGCCATTGTTTACTTAAAGGGGTGGTCCTACGAAAAATATTCTACAGTTTTTGAAACCAGCACCTGGATCTGAATACTTTTGTAATTGCATGTAATTAAAAATGTTGACAAAGATATTTACTTTGTGATTAATTACTTTGTCATAAAGTGCATTTTTTGTAATAGCGGGTAGAATGATGGGGAACAATGATTGCGCCCCCCCCCCCCCCCCCCCCCCCGTCATTGAACCCTCAGATGCCACATTTATCGCTGATCGCGGCATCTTATGTACAATGGAGGCCTTCCACGGGTAAAAAAAAAAATCTCATCCGTTTGAGCGGGAAGAGGCTGCCGCTGCCATCTTGATTGAAGATCCCACGCGAAATCTCACGTCATACGTCATCACGCATGAGATTTTGCATTGGATCTTCAATCAAGAGGGCCGTTGCGGCCTCTTCATGTTGAAACGAAGGAGGTATGGTTTGTTTTTTACGCCATTTGAGGGAAAATTGATTTGTTACTACGAAGCACGAGGAAATTTGGATCAAAGTCCTCTTCGGATACTTCAATTCGCTCAACCCTAAACCAGACCATAGTGTGAGCGCTGCTACTATGATGACATAGTCGCATACTTACTTAGGTTGAAATAATGCATGGTATAGTAGAATATAAAACTTCTTTCTGAAAAGTAAGCGGGCACTTTGTGTCAGTCAATGATTGAATACTTCCTCTTTAAAACAAGGTCTAGAGATGCTGAGTTGTGGCTCCTGCCACAGAACCCCCTTTAAAATTGTAACCACCAATCGCCCCATGCAGCATCAGCCACGGTACACTGTGCCAGCTGCAATCCACTTCCAGTTCCAGCTGCAATCCACCATCCACCTTGTCTATATTACCAGTCACAGTGCCCCTTCACATTGGCTACAGTTCCCCATAATACCAGATTGCCGTCAAGAATGGCTCCCAACAACCTCCACAGCGGCACTTCATATCTGCTCCCTGTTCTCTCGGTGCTATGATACTCCTTGCCACACATTTCTACAACTACCCACAAATATCTTCCTGTCCCAGAAATATGTGACTGAGGTTTACAAAAGGTTCTTCTGCTTCATTTGAGAAGACCAGTATGCCACATGGTGTGCAATAGTAAGGGGTCCTGCTGCAGATGTTTCAATGGAGCTTTAAATGAAGCCTCCAGAAACAAGTGTTACCTGGTCACTTACCATGTCATCAGTGCTGGTCTGAGGTATGCTGGGACCTCCAGCAACAGGACGGCAGTTTACGGCATTTTTTAGTATTAATATTTATTAATAGAGCTCCATTGGTACATAACGTAAAACAATCCCTTAAGGGTACATGCACATAATGCGTATTAGGCACAGTTTTTCCTGCAGAAAATCCACAACATAATACAGGACCCGCTAATTAGATGGGATCTTCCCCATGTCTCATTTACACAATGCACTTTTTTTTTTTTGCGCATGGAAATTTGAAATCTGTAGCGTGCCAATTTTCGTGCAATTTTTAGCGCAATGGAAACAGTGAGATCTGGGGAAAAATTGTCTTCAAAATCCACGACAAAAATCCACAAGTAAGGATTTGTGTAATATGTGGGCACCGGCCGTGTGCTCGCCGTATCACGGAGGCAGAACCGTTCACTTGAATGGGTCTGCAATCTGGAAGGTCCGCAGTGCAGACGGATCACGCACCCATTCAGCTTGCAAAATCCGCACGGATGTTGCCCTTGCATCGCAGGCACCAATGCACAGAACGGCCGTGTGCATGATCCCTGACACATACAGACTTTGGCGCAGATTTGGTGCCAAAAGGCGCAAAAACCACAAGAAGTTCCACATAGAAAATCCACTTTGAGGCTTACACAATGGACACAAGCATAGATTTCAAAACAGAAATTCTGCACTGTTTTTCATCTGCGTTTCAGAACCCAATCCACCACAAAAACTTCTTGCGTTCCTTGCTTTTTTTTTATGCGGATTGATGCGAAGTTTCTGCAGACCTCATCCTTGCATTGCATAGGGTGAGATCTGCGCAACAAATTGCAAAAAACGATTGACATGCTGCGGCTTTCTAACCTCGCCCACTTCTCTGGTTCTGTATCGCGCTGTAGTTTTCCTGCACGAGAATCAGCTAGGAAAAAACGTGTGCAATCCAGGCACCCTAACTACACTGCTGTGTGCATGCTAAGAACCAAATCGTCTTTAGCACTTTTTTCTTCACTAGACATTTTTCTATGCGTTGGACATCATACTATGAGTGATGATATATTATCATGCGGTAGGCAGCGGGAGTGCAAAGAAATGGAGACAAGATTAGGAATAATGAACATCACTTATGTGCAGGAAGAATACTAATAATAACATCTAAAAGTTCAAGAAAAAGGAGCTCATCTGCCACGAAGATGTAATCACGGGGATTTCAGCCTTATTTAGAAACCTAATGTGACCTGAGATGATGGTGTGGCTGAGTGCCTTATAAATCATGCACATTGCTCAATCTATGAGCAATATTTGATCTATATTGAGCATCAGCCAGAATGCAATTATAAAAAAAAAAAAGCGAGAGATGCAGGTTTTATTTCACATTTCTCCGTTTCTATCAAACAAGAGGGTGAAGCTCCTGGGATTCTAATTTGGAAAGGCTTTCTAATGTGTTTATTCTTCAAGAACAGAAGGAACAGACTGCGATAAATATCACCTTCACTGTGTACAGTTACCATAAAAAATGCGATTAATATTTAGACATGTGCAGCCGAGCGGAAGACTGGGATTTCATCGTGGCCAAGCTCACAACTGGGCGCCTGGCGCTGTTCAGACAGATCAGACTGGTGAAATTCACACATGGTGAACCAGTCTTTTTATCTAATTTAGGGCTCATGCACGCAAACGTATGTATTTTGTGATCCCCAAAAAATACTGATGACGTCCCTGTGCATTCCGTATTTTGCGGAACGGAAAAGCTGGCCCCTAATAGAAACGTCCTGTCATTGTCCTTTATGCGGACAATAATAGGACATGTTCTATTTTTTTTACAGAACGGACAATCGGAAACGGAATGCACGCGGAGTACCTTCCGTTTTTTGCAGAACCATTGAATGAATTTAATGGTTCCGCATACAGTCCTCAAAAAAATGGAATGGACACGGAAAGAAAATACATTCGTGTGCATGATCCCTTAGAGCTCATGCACACGAACGTATGCTTTCTCCGTTTCCATTCCGTTTTTTTACAGGTCCGTATGCGAAACCATTCACTTCAATGGGTCCGCAAAAAACAGAAATGATGTGCATTGTTTCCGTATGTCCGCATGTCCGTTCTGCAAAAAAATAGAACATGTCCTATTCTTGTCCATTTTGCAGACAAGGTCAGGCATTGTTACAATGGATCCCCAAAAAAAAAAGGATGCAATATGGACGTCACACCGATGCCATCCGTCTATTTTTTTGCGGATCCATGTTTTGCGGACATCAAAATACATGCCGTCGTGTGAATGAGCCCTTAGGCTGTGAGACGGCAATTCAAATAGGGTTTTGGAATCCTTTAAAATGAATGTCCACCCCTGTTGTGCAGGTCCACAGCACCACCACCCCTGTGTATGATAACGTCTGCAGCCCAGTGGGATACTTAGTGTGGAGGCAGACCACGTAGCCACCATGGGGCCTGTGATGAGAGGTGCTAAACTCGTGCTTCCTGACATACAGCCACAACATCAGCCATCACTAGGGGGAGCTCTGCAGAATTTTTACAGTTGCCATTAAGTTCATCGATAAATTAGGGCTGCAGCTATCGACTGTTTTTGTAATAGAGTATTCTATCGATTAATCCAACGATTAATCGAGTACTCTAGTAACAAAAAACTAATTAAAATCAAATTAACTAATTAAAAACTAATCAGCCCGCCTGTGCCATCAGCTTCCACCCCTAGTGCCATCAGCTTCCACCCCTAGTGCCATCAGCTTCCACCGAGTGCCATAAGCTGCCCCCTCAGTACCATCAGCTTCCCCCCAGTGCCATCAGCTGCCCCAAGTGCCATCAGCTGCCCCAAGGGCCATCAGCTGCCCCCTCAGTGCCATCAGCTGCCCCCATATTGACTTCAGCTGTGCCCCCCAGTGCCATCAGCTGCCCCCTTAGTGCCATTAGCTTCCCCCACAGTGCCACCAGCTGCCCACCCAGTGCCATCAGGTTCCCCAATGCCATCAGCTTGCTCCCCAGTGCCATCAGCTTGCCCCCCCCCCCAAGTTCCACCAGCTGCCCCCTAGTGCCACCAGCTTGCCTTCCAGTGAAACCATCTCCCACTCCTAGCCATGTCCCCAGCGCCAGTGAAATAAAATACTTACCTCTCCTGTAGGGGCGCTGTTCCACAGCTCGTCCATCTTCTTCTCCGCGCGCTGCACTGTCATCCTGACGTCAGACAGCGTCAGGTCATAGTTCACGCTTTCGTGCACTATGTCCTGACGATGTGTCAGTAGAAAGTGCACTGCGGGCCAACGGGTGACCACGGAGCGATGAGTAATAGCAAGCTCTTCACTCATGCTCCGTGGTCAGATGACACAAACAAATCCTCGATGCAAAAAATTTGCATTAAGGGATTTTTTTGTGTCGAATTGCTCAATTCAATCGAGTAATCGTTTTAGACCTAGTCTAAATTCCTATGCATTGAATGCCCCCCTAGTGATGGCTGCAGTAAGCCAGATTTATAATGTACTGTGTGAGGGGAATCAAAATTTAGAGCTGTAGGGGAAGATTTATCCATATATTTGTGTCTGGTGTAAATATATTGGTTTTGACGTTCATAATGATCACATTTGTCCTTCTTACACGTTTTCCGACCTAAAAGTCGGGTATAGTGGGCAGAGGAGGGCTGGCAGACTTAGTCCTGGGGGGCAAATCCAGTCAAGTGGCCAATTTAGCCCCGCCCATTATTAAAAGCCCCTCCTACATATAATAGACCACTCCCAACAAACAGTGTACAGCTGACATTCTATAGTTGAGGCCTGTCTCTACACATCATACGAAGAGGGGAGGCCTGTCCTGGCTGCACTGCCTGCTTCACATTATACAATAGACAGCAGGCTACAGCCAGGAAGCTCCTCCGCTCTCCTCCCTCCCCAGATCCTGCTCAAGGCCTGTGGTTCCCCCCACCATCTGCCACCCGCCCGTGGCCTGCTGCCCCCTTTGGCCGTCCTCACCCAGCTCTGAATCCTCCTTCTGCAAATGGCAGGGTGAGGAGCCGGAGCATCTCCTCTCCTACATAGCGCCCCATACCTCTTACATACAGTGATGTCACCTTTGTTGTAGACGTTCTCTTTCTTTATCTTCTCCATTCAGACCAGACCGCCATGATGATTTTTCAGCCATCTTCCGTCTCTGCAGAGATTGACAAACAGACATTAGTTTCCCACATTTCCATCATGTTCACTTCTGAACACCCTTTCCTGCCACCCCCAATACTTTGCCTGCTGTGCCCCCAATACTATACTGCAGAAACAGTCCCCCAGGAAATACTACTACCACACAGATAGGGCCCCTTTCAACAATTATTGCCACACAGTGCTCTAAAAAATAACTGAGCCCAGACACTAATAGTATAAAGATAACGTCCCCCAAAAATAATTTTGCTAAGCTGATACTGTGCCAGGGTGCTCCCCAAAGTAACACTGCTCCCCAAAATCCCACCAATAGAAATAATTCTCTGCCAGAGCACACTTAGTAGTAATAATGCCCCTATAGTGCCCATACTAGTAATCATGTTCCTCATAGCCCCCCAGTAGTAGTAAAGCTACCCATAATACCTCCTAGTAGTAATAATTCTCCCTATAATATGACAGTACATGAAATTACCCCGCTTAGTGCCCGCAATGTCCCCATAATGTATGCCACTATATAGTGCCCCAGTAAATGCCCTCATAGTGCTCCTCTTCCCCTTCCTCATAGTGTCCCCCATATGGCAGTAAAAAAATGCCCCTTTCTTAGTGCCCCCAGCAGATGCCCCTTTAGTGTTCCTCTCCCCCATAATGTGCCAGTAAAAAATGCCCCTTCTTAGTGCCACCAGATGCCCTAATAGTGCTCCATTCCCCCATAGTTCCCCCAAATAATGCCCCATAGTGCCGCTCTCCCCTATAATGCCTCCCATAATGTGCGAGTAAAAAATGCCCCCCTTAGTGCCACCAGATGCCATAGTGCCCACCATAATGTGCCAATAAAAAGGCTCCTTTAGAGCCCCACTTCCCCATAGTGCCCCCAAATAATGCCCCTATAGGGCCAACAGATGTCTCATAGTGCCGCTCTCCCTCCCCTGCCCTGCCGCAGCACAGCGCAGGCATCTGTATCGCTGTCCTGAGGACGGCGATACAGATGAATATGGAGATGAACGCTTCCACAATGGAAGTGCTCATCTCCTACTGCCCGCTGCCATCACCGCCGCCGCAATTACATCCAGGGGCGCGCCGCCTGTGGTGATCGGCGGTGCGGCCCTGAGAAATAAAAAAAATATATATATTATTTGTTAAAGACGGACGTTTTTTTTGTGCGGCCTGGGGGACAATTGCCTCCCTGTCCCCCGTCCCAGCCCGCCCCTGATAATGGATGGGGCAAAGTGCATTTTATTTGATTAAAACACATTCCTTCACTTAAAAAAAAATAATTAAGTTTTGCTGTGTGGCGCTGTGATATCTGTGTTTGCCTCTGCTACAGCCACACAAAAGGGAGTTTATGGTATTGTTCTTTATTACTGAGTACAGTGTATGAATGGTATTTATTATATGTATTTATTATACTCACTTATATAGTGCTGACATATTCCGCATGGCTTTACAGACATTAGTATCACTCAGTCCCCAATGGGGTTCACAATCTAAGGTACTAGTACGTAATAAGGTCCCTGAAGTGACATCCACGAGAGACTGGACTTTGGTGATTTAACTCTATTTCTGCCAGGATTATATTAATAAATAAATCTGTTCAGAATTGCAGCCCAGATCTCCGACAGAGCCGTGGTACATTGTTACACATTTTGCTTTTGTTTATCTGGTTATCTATAAGTATACTTATGCAAAGTTAATGTTAAAAAAAAAAATGACAACATGCTCCATTAGGTGATGTACACTGCTCAAAAAAATAAAGGGAACACAAAAATAACACATCCTAGATCTGAGTTAATTAAATATTCTTCTGAAATACTTTGTTCTTTACATAGTTGAATGTGCTGACAACAAAATCACACAAAAATAAAAAAATGGAAATTAAATTTTTCAACCCATGGAGGTCTGGATTTGGAGTCACACTCAAAATTAAAGTGGAAAAACACACTACAGGCTGATCCAACTTTGATGTAATATCCTTAAAACAAGTCAAAATGAGGCTCAGTAGTGTGTGTGGCCTCCACGTGCCTGTATGACCTCCCTACAACGCCTGTGCATGCTCCTGATGAGGTGGCGGATGGTCTCCTGATGAGGTGGCGGACGGTCTCCTGAGGGATTTCCTCCCAGACCTGGACTAAAGCATCTGCCAACTCCTGGACAGTCTGTGGTGCAACGTGACGTTGGTGGATAGAGCGAGACATGATGTCCCAGATGTGCTCAATTGGATTCAGGTCTGGGGAACGGGCGGGCCAGTCCATAGCATCAATGCCTTCGTCTTGCAGGAATTGCTGACACACTCCAGCCACATGAGGTCTAGCATTGTCTTGCATTAGGAGGAACCCAGGGCCAACCGCACCAGCATATGGTCTCACAAGGGGTCTGAGGATCTCATCTCCGTACCTAATGGCAGTCAGGATACCTCTGGTGAGCACATGGAGGGCTGTGCGGCCCTCCAAAGAAATGCCAACCCACACCATTACTGACCCAATGCCAAACCGGTCATGCTGGAGGATGTTGCAGGCAGCAGAACGTTCTCCACGGCGTCTCCAGACTCTGTCACATGTGCTCAGTGTGAACCTGCTTTCATCTGTGAAGAGCACAGGGCGCCAGTGGCGAATTTGCCAATCTTGGTGTTCTCTGGCAAATGCCAAACGTCCTGCACGGTGTTGGGCTGTAAGCACAACCCCCACCTGTGGACATCGGGCCCTCATATCACCCTCATGGAGTCTGTTTCTGACCGTTTGAGCAGACACATGCACATTTGTGGCCTGCTGGAGGTCATTTTGCAGGGCTCTGGCAGTGCTCCTCCTGTTGCTGGGTTGCGGTCCTGCTGCTGGGTTGTTGCCCTCCTACGGCCTCCTTCACGTCTCCTGATGTACTGGCCTGTCTCCTGGTAGCGCCTCCATGCTCTGGACACTACACTGACAGACACAGCAAACCTTCTTGCCACAGCTCGCATTGATGTGCCATCCTGGATAAGCTGCACTACCTGAGCCTCTAGTGTGGGTTGTAGACTCCGTCTCATGCTACCACTAGAGTGAAAGCACCGCCAGCATTCAAAAGTGACCAAAACATCAGCCAGGAAGCATAGGAACTGAGAAGTGGTCTGTGGTCACCACCTGCAGAACCATTCCTTTATTGGGGGTGTCTTGCTAATTGCCTATAATTTCCACCTGTTGTCTATCCCATTTGCACAACAGCATGTGAAATTGATTGTCACTCAGTGTTGCTTCCTAAGTGTACAGTTTGATTTCACAGAAGTGTGATTGACTTGGAGTTACATTGTGTTGTTTAAGTGTTCCCTTTATTTTTTTGAGCAGTTTATTTTGAAATGTATTGCCCTATAGGAGCACTCAAGGCTAATGCTGGGGATTAAACATTGATGCACTTGGGCTGAGTTCACACTCCAGTTATTTGATCAGTTATTTCCATCAGTTAGGGTCCATTCACACATCCGTAATAATGGGTCCGCATCCGTTCCGCAAATTGCGTAATGGGTGCGGCCCCATTCATTCTCTATGGGGATGGAATGGATGCGGACAGCACACTATGTGCTGTCCGCATCCACATTTCCGGAGCGCGCCGCCGATCTTTCGGTCTGCGGATCCCGAAAAAAATAGAACATGTTCTATTCTTGTCCGCAATTGCGGACAAGATTAGGCATTTTCTATTATAGTGCCGGCGATGTGCGGTCCACAAAATGCAGAATGCACATTGCCGGTGTCCGTGTTTTGCGGATCATTGGATCCGTGGATCCGCAAAACGCATACAGATGTGTGAATGGACCCTTATTGTGAGGCAAAACCAAGTTTAGGTCAAAAACACAGAAGAGGTGCAGATGTTGCCATTATACCGTACCTCTGTGTAAGCTTCACTACTCATTTTGGCTCACAATAACTGATTAAAATAACTGACTAAATAACTGATGTGTGAACTCAGCCTTATTTTTTTTATTTTGATGCAGTTTTTCAATAATTTTTAGTCAAATATGTACTATGTACAAAAAAAAACTAAAGCTTACTATTTTAGGACATTTATTCATGAATGTGTTAATATTAGCACTACATTGGCTTTTGAACAGAATTCATTAAAATTCCTTGACCCTTCTACATAGATTTGGTTATTTTTTGCAGGTTTCAAGAATTTGTTTAAGGGTACTTTCACAGTTGCGTTTTTATTTTGCGGGCACTGAGTTCCGTCAAAAGGGCTCTATACCGGAAAAGAACTGATTAGTTATATCCCCATGCATTCTGAATTGAGAGCAATCCGTTCAGGATGCATCAGGATGTCTTCAGTCTAGTCTTTTTGACTGATCAGGCAAAAGATAAAACCGCAGCATGCTACGGTTTTATCTCCGGCCGAAAAAATTGAAGACTTGCCTGAATGCCGAATCCGGTATTTTTTTCCATAGGATTGTATTAGTGCCGGATCCGTTTTGCCGGATGACACCGGAAAGACAGATCTAGCATTTCAATACATTTTTCTGACTGATCAGGCATTTTTAAGACTGATCAGGATCCTGATCAGTCTTACAAATGCCATCAGTTTGCATACGTTTTGCGGGATCCGGCAGGCTCACAATCTAAGGTACTAGTACGTGATCCGGAACTGCTTGTCGGATCACTCTGCCGCAAGTGTGAAAGTAGCCTATGAATACAGGTTAAATCAAGAGTGATTACTGACCCCCACCTATCCCCTGCCGCTGCCATTTCAATGCTGCTCCAGTCCCGACTGTTCTTTACTTCCTGGTCCTGGCTTCCCATGGTGGACATGACAGGGCCAATAACAGGATGAGCAGGCCTGACACCATTTTCTCTTTTTCATAACATTATTTCACAGCCATGTTTACTGATTTACTATAGTCATCATATGCAATACCCTAGGAAATTCCTTAAAATATTTTGGAAGTGTTCCATTTTTCTGCGCAGAGTTTCAAATTGATTAATATTGGAATAAAAATTGTCGTTTATGCGTCTGGAGCCCTTCAAATATTATTGGGTGTTCCTACAAAGGGAGCATTTTCATTATACTACAGAGTCTATATTTATATAATAATAATAACAATAATATATCACTGGTTAGTTTTATCTAATGATGTTCAAAAGTTTGACATTCATATCCTGGTTCTTTTCCTAAGCATGGACAATTCTGGATGAGGCGAAAAGATGGCCCATGGATCATCAGTCCAACTTCTTGCTTCGTTGGTTTCATTGAGTTATTGAGGAAAGCTGATGGGAAGACCTGGAAACGTTACTTCCTGAGAAAACATTGTGGAACTGTTTAGGTTAATGAACCAGTCAAGTAAGATCTTGGATAGTCAATCTGGTTCTCTCATGTACAATGGACTGTCACATTTGAAGGGAATCAGAGAAACTAAATGTCCCTTAGTTCCACACTTCCAAGTTCCTTCTTTGAACACCCACCCTCCTTCTACATCCACTTTTAGGGGGATAATTCGTTCACAGCCCAGAGCCCTCGTCACACAGTCTGTGACGTTTTGTGATTTCACAAGGCGAGAAATTGACCATGTGGTTAAAATAGAAAATGTCATGGATTCAGGAACGATGGTGCTCACATGGAACAGTCAATCCTGAGCACTGTTCCCTGGGGTCTAGGAACTGAAGAGGGCGTTGATTAATTACGTATATTAAAATGATAGAAATATAGAAGAAGATTTATCAAACAGGTGTAAAGTAGAACTGGTTTAGTTACCCCTAACAACCAATCAGATTCCACCTTTCATTTTCCAGAGCTGGAATCTGATTGGTTGCTATGGGCAACTAAGCCAGTTCTACTTTACACCAGTTTTGATAAATCTCCCCCATACTTTTTAAAGGTTGGATAGCTTCTTTTATATGCAAATGACATTTAAAATGACATGTCCACAGAAGTCTTGATATGTGGGTACAACATCACATGATACCTGCTTCTTCACCATATTTTAATGTCTGTCCTGCCATTCGTGCTCTCTACTAAATCCACATTACCTTCTCCAAATCTGAAGAGGTAAAACATGGCGGTCTTCCATATTAGACATTACAGTGTTTGCACCTGGACCTACCAGCGGATTCTCTCGTTTTTCTTTGGATACGTCTGATACTATCCACAATCATTCTCATTTTTATCTTGCATTGCAAGCACAGACCGAACAGATAGTTGGCTTTTGCTCAAGGGACTGGCAGCCATTTAGTGTCCCACATTAAGACCGTCACCTCACCAGCTATGATGAGGTCCGTAGTCCCAGCTTGGAGCAATACCAATCTTTTGCCTTTGGCAGAAACCTTGGCTTAAAGGGACACATCCATCAAACATTTCTTACGTCATGTAAAAGGGCATCTGTCAGCAGATTTGTCCCTATGACACAGGCTGACCTGTTACATGTGCGCTATTTTATTTATTTTTTATTACAAATAGGTGGATAGTTTTCTAGATATCATTTTTTGAGGTCACTCCAAGTGTTCTACTTCCTGCTATGGCTCTTTAGCACCTTCATTGTTTGGACTTGCTCTATACTCTGTGTGCGCATCTGTCATACTGTTATCTCAGTTCTACACCTACCATTTTCATGAGGATTACCGTTCAGATAACATCTTCCTTTCACAGCTGCAGTAAACTCACAATAGATTACCTATCTAGACAGGAGGTTTTATGAATTGTGCTGACTGCCACAGAAAGACAATATTGTTCATTTCATTTTGAAAGGCATAGTACTGCCCAAATGACTAAGAAAAACAGCCAAATTCCTTTAACAAAATATTTCTCTCAATATTGCATTAAAAATACCCCTCTGTAATGGAAGTGTCCCTTTAAGGTTGAGAATATATAATGGAGGTTAGTTGAGCAGACTTTTCTTTCTCATAAATAGTACTGTAAATACAGTTGTACTCAACTATTTGAAGTCCAATCCATCTAAGACAAGTAAGGAAAATGTTCCTGCTTTACAAGTTCAGTTTTCTTGCCAAGAATCGGGATATTGATTTCAACATTTATTTGCACTTTTATATATGTATATTAAAACACTGGCTTCCTCTTTTACATAAATACATACAAAACATCCTGAGGTTCTTGTCATTTTTCAGCCGGTTCTACAGTATTTGGAATGTATAAGGTTTAATACTTCTAATTCCTTTTTTCGAAAACTATATTTGTTCAGTGTAAAGCGCATAGTTCGTCAAAATCTTCTGCCAGAGGCACCTAAGATAAAACCAGTAGCCTACCTAGATGCATTGAACCCGTTCTGGGAGGGGATGTGGCACGTACTGCTGCCTATGTATGCCATGACACTGGTATAATGGCACTACCTGCAGCAGCCACTAGGGAGAGTGCACTGCATACATTTTTATACAGCTCTCGTTGAGTTCATTTTTAGGACCCCTTAAAAGGGAATTGCCAGACCAATAAAGGGAAAATTACTTACTTGCTTCTCAGTGCTGGCTCCCCCCTCCTTTTCTTCCAGGCTTGAGATGCTCCTCGTGTTATGTGACCATTTGTTATGATGTAAAGGGAGCCGTTAACCGGCGCGGCCAGTGATTGGCTGCGATGATCTCAAACCAGATGTTTACATCAAGGTATTCTAATGGAGCATCGCAGACCTGAAGGAGAAGGAGCGAGGAGTCAGAGTTGGGAAACAGGTAAAGGCTCTATTAGACTATGATAGTCTGCCGGGTTATCGCTAATCAGCGTTTACAGGAGCGCTTAGTAGCAATGATCTGGCAGTGTAAAACTGCCGCCAATTACCCGATCAACGAGCAAATGCTTGTTCTTCGGGCAGTATGCCGGAGGCAGATCTTGCTGTGTAATTACAATCTGCTGCCAACAAACAACTAGACAGTATGGGGACGACCGATAGCATTAACCATCACTCCTCCCCATACTGTGGAGGAGATCGCTGCATATAATTTCAGCCATCTCCTCCACTAACGAGGAGACTCCTCCCATTGCTAGCATGGTTTCATGCTGGAGGTAACCAGTGAGTTGTCTGTGAGTCAGACCTTTACGCACCTGTAATTTGCCCACTGGCTCCTGGTATTGCCCATACGGCTCAACACCGCTACGTGAATATCCATTAAGGAAATAATACAGGGGTTACCATAAGTCACAAGCCGCAAGCCGTAAGAGATCGAACCATCTGCCCACCTACGTGAGAACGTCATCAGCCACGAGGTAAACCGACATCGATACACGTCTGCAGGTCAGCGTGTGATTCGAATCAGCACTGTATCGAAGCAAGGGTAAGATCGCGGACACGTAAGTGTAAGAATTACCATTATAACACTAGTGTCTCAGGACGGACAGCATACAAACGGCTTATGAATATAATACCCCTGTAAGAATGTTGTGGTTCGAATTGACTTTGGATACAATTAATTCAAGTGGATAAATACTGGGCCTGTGTAGCGGGACGCCGCACATTTGCTATGAGATTTGTTTTCAAATTATAAGAACAGTTGGATTTTTGTTCCCCTCATAAGAGACTGGATATTTATTCTTGCTTAGGACTTTTTTTATATCGATTTTTTTTATTTATTTATTTTATATCGATTTTACAACAGACTTTCAAATGGTTCTTATGCGAATTCTGTTTTTTATTGTATAGAGTTTTTATTAATTTGTTTATTGTACATTAAATTATATTGTCTGGTTCCAAGTATTAGTGAGTGCCCAGCTCGTTGTATATATTTTTGTCTTCTCAGTATAGTGGGTGAGTCTATATAGCGGTGAGCACCACTGCTCTATGGTTTGACACTTTTGTGCAGCCATATTGCATCATTTATTTATTTTTCGTTGATAAACATACATTATAAAGTTTCTTGTATTCACCTGTACTACTGGTTTAGGCAAAGTTATCTGAAAAGTTTGTGACCATTGAAAACGGTTCTCTGGGAATAATCAATTTTTAGCAAATGCCTGCAGCCTGCTTCTCTAAACAGAAGATTGATACTTACCTGCTCCCCCCTCTCCGGGCCAGTGTTGACATCTGGCGCAGCATGGCTGCAGTAGAGCATGTGGCCATGTCCATGCAACGCTAAATGTAAACATGGACCAGAACATGGACTGTTCACAGAGACAAGCAGGAACTTACTAAAATCTGACATCTACAACAGGGGCCGGCATAGATATCAGTATAGGAGCACGGACTGCCAGATCCTGCCCCTAATTTAAAATTAGAGATGGCCTTGCGGTTTGTGGGCGAACATATGGCGATGTCCGCCGGCGCCAAATTCTATTACATTGTGAAGAACTTTGACCAATGACACATCCATCAGGTGGTACAGGACAGCCAATTGAGACGTTTCAGCACATGGACATACCCCCTACCTTATAAATAAACCTGATCTGGCCGCCATTTTACATTCAGTCTTTTGCCAGTGTAGGGAGAGGTTGCTGTGTGGAGCAGGGACAGACTGTTAAGGACAAAAATACTAGCTAATAGGGCCACAAAAGTCCTTTTAAGCACTAGTATAGGTGTGCTATCGATAGGTGTGTCATACTGAGGGGTGTGATATACTTATAATATACTTTCTAGCATACAAAGTATATTATAGTGCATTTGTATGGTGCAGCAGTTGTGTGCGGTTCTGCTGCGATACCGCAGCAACACAGAGTGCCAAACGCTATTGGAACAAATCATTTCTACTGGTGTGACTTACCAGTTGCCCCCCCCAAAAAAACTGATTGAAGCAGGGGTGTTATTTACCAATAATATACTTTCTATATAGAGCATTTAGATTGCAGCATTTGTTTGCAGTTTTGCTGCGTTACCGCATCTACAGATAGTAAGAAACGCCATTGGAAAAAATAATTTCTATTAATAATTTTTAAGGCCTGTACTCCTGTGGCCTAAAATAAAAATTTTCTATGCTCTGACAGGGCACATTTCAGAGAATTTCCCTTTAAGACGCTTAAAAATGTCCCCTGATTAAGATAAATATTTTTTGTTGAAATTTTTGTCATTGATCCCCCTCTATTATGTCACTGTCCATGTTGTGGGACTATTTGTACACTTCTACTAAATATTTGGTGGCTGCAAATTTGAGCTGAAGGTTTTTTTAGGTTCTCCTGGCATTAAAGTGAATGGGGCCCGCCGCAAACTTGCGGTTCGCGAACATTTGATCGCGTTCGTGAACCATCCCAGCCGATGTTCGTCCATCACTATTTATGATGAGGTACAGTCAGGTCCATAAATATTGGGACATCGACACAATTCTAACATTTCTGGCTCTATACACCACCACAATGGATTTGAAATGAAACGAACCAGATGTGCTTTAACTGCAGACTGTCCGCTTTAATTTGAGGGTATGTACATCCAAATCAGGTGAACGGTGTAGGAATTACAATGGTTTACATCTTGTGGTGAACCCTCTGTATTCACTCTGGTGAAGTCTTCTCTTGATTGTTGACTTTGACACACATACACCTACCTCCTGGAGAGTGTTCTTGATCTGGCCAACTGTTGTGAAGGGTGTTTTCTTCACCAGGGAAAAAATTCTTCGCTCATCCACCACAGTTGTTTTCCGTGGTCTTCCGGGTCTTTTGGTGTTGCTGAGCTCACCGGTGCGTTCCTTCTTTTTAAGAATATTCCAAACAGTTGTTTTGGCCACGCCTAATGTTCTTGCTATCTCTCTGATGGGTTACTTTTGTTTTTTTCAGCCTAATGATGGCTTACTTCACTGATGAGTGACAGCTCTTTGGATCTCATCTTGAGAGTTGACAGCAACATATTCCAAATGCAAATAGCAGACTGGAAATGAACTCTGGCCCTTTTATCTGTTCATTGTAATTGGGATAATGAGAGAATAACACACACCTGGCCATGGAACAGCTGGGAAGCCAATTGTCCCATTACTTTTGGCCCCTTAACAAGTGGGAGGCACATATGCAAACTGTTGTAATTCCTACACCGTTCACCTGATTTGGATGTAAATACCCTCAAATTAAGGCTACATGCACACGACCGTATGTGTTTTGCGGTCCAAAAATTGCAGATCCGCCAAAAAAACTGATGACGTTCCGTATGGCATCCGTTTTTTTTGCGGATCAGTTTTTTTTTGCGGATCCATTGTAATAATGCCTATCCTTGTCCGCAAACTAGAAAAAATTTGTAAATGTCCTATTTTTTGGGCGGAGCAACGGAACGGACATACTGATGCGGACAGCACGCGGTGTGCTGTCCGCGTTTTTTGCGGACCCATTGAAATGAATGGGTCCGCATACTATCCGCCAAAAAAACGGATCGGACACGGAAACAAAATCTGGTCGTGTGCATGAGGCCTAAAGCTGACAGTCTGCAGTTAAAGCACGTCTTGTTTGTTTCATTTCAAATCCATTGTGGTTGTGTACCGAGCCAAAAATGTTAGAATTGTGTCGATGTCCCAATATTTATGGACCTGACTGTATATACACTGCTGGTCTCTGATAAATCTGCCCCAGTGTTTTTCCAGAAAATGTATCGATTTTAAAGCAATTTTTTATGCTTTTTTGTTTCAAAGCCAGAAGTAGATTCAGAAAGAAAAGGAATATAAAGGAAAGTCAGTCACTTCTGGCTGTGATGTTACTCCAAATGATTTATTCTACAATATAATTTGAATTATTTTCATTCATTTCCTGTTGGTGTAGCCCCAATACATATGAAATCTTTACCTAATTTTGTTTCATCTCTCAGCAAACATTACCGAATACCGATACATCTTCCAGAGCAGCAAAATCACTTTTCATTTCTGGAGAAAATGATTTCACAGTCAAGGAGAGTTGTAGAGCAAACAAAACTTTTCTCTGAGTGTTCAAAAAGCACTTAACAGAAGTTCTCAGTGATCCAAAAATGAGAAGACAGACCCTGGAGATCGATCAGGTGCAAATCAGTCCATTACTTAAAAAAAATTGCACTTTCAAGTTACGCACATACTGTTTTATTGGTTCCCTTTTCAGGGAGAGAAGCTGATTTTTTTTTAGTATCATCCAGAAAACTGGATATAGAATCCTCAAGGCAGTATTTTGAACCAGATGCTAATGGTACGTGAACCTCAGAGGCTAGATAACAACACACATTTGCATAATACATAATGTATCAGAATCAGAAACAGACGTGGAGAGACTTTAGGCGTTTCTTATGTTTTAACAAGTGCTCTGACTCCAACTGTTGAAAACCCCAAAAGATAAATGCAAGTCAGGTGTATTTTCACCATAAACATAATGCAATAAAATAATTTATATAATAATAAAAATAATGCAAATGTATTTGTGTCAGAGTAGGATATATCATTTTATAGATCTATACCTCACCAAGCTACATCATTCCCTTTAACAAATGTTTTTTACTTTTATATTGGAAGGAGTGAGTAAAAAATTAAGAGTTTTCCAGGATCAGCATACTAATAGCCTATCCTTAGGATAAGCCATTAATAGGAGTATGGTGGTCTTCCGATTTCTGAGTACCCCCACGATCAACTGTTTGAAGGGGCCATGGTGCTCATACAAGTACTGTAGCCTCTTCAATGTTTACCCGAGTCCATCTACTTGCACACCATAAATATAGTAGTAGCGGTGCACGTTCATGTGAATGGGTTGAAGCTGCCATACCCTCAACTCCCCCAGTACGAAGTAGATGACTTGAAGTTAGATAGACCAAGGTAAACACTAAAGGGGTAGCAGCCTTTGTACAAACATCTGACCTATTTAAACAGCTCATTGTAGGGTTTGCTGAGAGTGGCCTAAGGTTTGGCTAACAGTATCCTGTCGCTTCTGCCATGGGTCTCGAGCAATAAGTCAAGACTTGTAACAGATCCGCTTCCGTTAGTTGACGCTTCCTAGCTTGCGCCGAGGACCACAAGCACCGCACTGGACACCACAACCACCGCAGACTCCACAACCGCCGTAGCTTAACTGGAGCCGCGCCATCTTCCTTCCACCCTGAATGAACCTCCAGCATTCAGGTCCGTGTGGGAAAGATCTCTCCTCCAGGGAATATGCAGAGCATAGCAATCCCCAGCGTGATACAGCAATTCCCTCCAATAACGAGACAAGGCTGCGTTTTGAAGGGTTAGAAAAACATGAACTGAACTGAACTCTTTATTGAGGGCTACCCGCCCGTATTTATGCAGGTCCCTATCTGGTGTACACGCCCCTAGGGGCCCATAAGGAGGACTGTGACACAGGACAGACACGCAGCACTCAGGATACAACACATCCCCACAATGCATCATGGTTTCCTCCTCTCTGCCCTGGAGATACCCGAAGAGCAATTCAATTATCTCTCAGGACAAAGGGAAATCACCAATACACATGTGGGAACAACAGGGCAGGAATCACCACCCAAACACACAAAATCCTCCCTTCTGTCTGTGATATAATTATGGATTAACATAACTATCACAGACAGTAAAAATACAGTTTTTAAACATACACTGTAACTTTAAAACCATACATTCCATCTCCATAAAAAAATACATATTTAAACTCAGCATACATCAAACATAAACACTTCCAAAAATCACACAAATCCCTCCAGCGGATCAAAAGTTAAGTGGAAGTCCTTTATGACCGACCGCAAGCACAATTTCCTGCCCAAAACAGTTCCATAGATTTGGGCTGTGCGGTCGGTCAATTTCATGCAGAAAAACGACTAAGTCCCATCTTCGAACGGGACTTAGTCTCTGGAGCTGAAAGTTCAGTATGGAAGAAGGTAAGGGTCAGCGGTGTTTGTGTATTTGCGCATCCGATTTTAGTTCCACAGAATCTTTAGTATACACCGCTGACCGCGTTCGGTCCTATTAACAGTGCAGACATGCGGCATAGTTCTGTTACACTGTTCTTGAAGGGTAATATGTCCCGGGGCCACAGTCGTAGGGCAGGAGGCTAGCCATAAGTTTTCTATAATGCCCAGTGGCAAATGACAGTTTGTCACAAGACTCATTGGCCGTTATTGTTGACTACATGCAAATGATGATGCATATATGACATAACGTATTACTTTTTCTACTATTGAAATAAATATGCTTCATTTTTTTAATGAAAAATAGGACTTTTATGGAGTGTACGGTGGTCTCATGTCAGGGTCTCCTAAACTTCTTACGTAATCATCAAGTGGAAGTGCTCTGCTCTGGTAATTATGTTGCTGTTCAAGTGCACTGCCATGCTCCTATTTTCTCTCTACTGTATAGCACCTGGTCCGTCTAACCGGGTAAAATATAATTGGACTTACCCCCAAGTGTCCAGAAATTCCATAGATCGCCGAGGACAAAGCCATTAGTTTTTGTGACTAGATGGAGGTTGCAACCTTGAAGAAGCTCTCAATGTACTCTCTATATAGAATTTCCACCTACTGTACTTACCCTTTCCTTCTCTCCACTGCAGCTACATGGCCTCATTCTGCATTCAACAATATTAATGTGCTTACTCTGTAGATTATCGGTAATCATAATTTGTTTACAATCATTTTACTGTAGGCTTGAATCCCCTAACAATGGAAATGGCAATATATTGTATAAAAAGTAAGAGGAGTCAGTTTGAAAGTTTAGGTCCATCCAATAGTCTTTTTATCCATGGACATGTTCTATAGTAGGGATAACGCCCTTCTAGACACCTGCTAAAATTAGAACACCAGCTAAATGGAAGAAAGACCCTTACTTTGAACAATTGCATTTCCACATCTACAAAAATGTGTCTCACTGACCTTAAAGGGAACCTGTCACCCGGATTTTGTGTCTAGAGCTGAGCACACGGGTTGCTAGATGGCCACTAGCACATCCGCAATACCCAGCCCCCATAGCTCTGTGTGCTTTTATTGTGTAAGAAAATACGATTTGATACATCTGAAAATTAACCTGAGATGTTTTTTTTACACAATAAAAGCACACAGAGATATGGGGACTGGATATTGCGGATGTGCTAGCGGCCATCTAGAAACCCATGTCCTCAGCTCTATACCCAAAATCCCGGTGACAGGTTCCCTTTAAGGTAGACCGCCAAAAGAACCTCTCACTAACAAGGCTTCATTTTTGAGCTTCCATCTTTGAACTTACAAGTAAGTTATAGCTATGATTAAAAATGAAAAGCAGTTTGAGCCTAAATCTTGCAGACCCTTGTGCCTTTTTGTCTTTAGTGAGAGACCGTAGTTCTTGAGCATCAATGTGATTGGAAAAATGTCTCTGAGATATTTTAATCAGTGAGATATTTTAATCAGCTAAGTGACTGAGCTCTAGAAATGGCAAGATAATTAGAATTATTGTAAATAGCACTGTACAATAATTTTTCATGCAAACACAAGCATCCAGATAATGTAGATACAAACACTTCACATTCTTCTATTTAGCACACCACATTACTAGAGCTGGAATACATTTTGGTTCAGTATTAAAATCTCTGTAGTTATTCTCTTAATCCAAACTATTATTTAGAATTGTGATATTTGCATCTCTAGCATATGCATCTCTAGAATATTGGCATCTCTAGAATATGCCATACCTGGCTTAGACTGCGGGGAACAACAGGGAGATTCATTATCTGTGACACAAAAACCAGGTCCACATATCATCTTCAACAAAAACAAAGGTACAGTTTTTCTTTAAATAGGTAGGGGCTCATGCCTAACTTTTATTTTCTAGCATGAGATGATAACCAACCTTAAAAATTGCCATTTGCATTGAATAACAACTGGCAATAATCTGGTGGCATTTTGACCCCTAGTGACCCAACTGTTCCAGAAGGTTCTACTGCTAACTGTGACTTATCATCAAGTGGAAGTGCTCTGCTCTGGTAATTATGTTGCTGTTCAAGTGCACTGCCATGCTCCTATTTTCTCTCTACTGTATAGCACCTGGTCCGTCTAACCGGGTAAAATATAATTGGACTTACCCCCAAGTGTCCAGAAATTCCATAGATCGCCGAGGACAAAGCCATTAGTTTTTGTGACTAGATGGAGGTTGCAACCTTGAAGAAGCTCTCAATGTACTCTCTATATAGAATTTCCACCTACTGTACTTACCCTTTCCTTCTCTCCACTGCAGCTACATGGCCTCATTCTGCATTCAACAATATTAATGTGCTTACTCTGTAGATTATCGGTAATCATAATTTGTTTACAATCATTTTACTGTAGGCTTGAATCCCCTAACAATGGAAATGGCAATATATTGTATAAAAAGTAAGAGGAGTCAGTTTGAAAGTTTAGGTCCATCCAATAGTCTTTTTATCCATGGACATGTTCTATAGTAGGGATAACGCCCTTCTAGACACCTGCTAAAATTAGAACACCAGCTAAATGGAAGAAAGACCCTTACTTTGAACAATTGCATTTCCACATCTACAAAAATGTGTCTCACTGACCTTAAAGGGAACCTGTCACCCGGATTTTGTGTCTAGAGCTGAGCACACGGGTTGCTAGATGGCCACTAGCACATCCGCAATACCCAGCCCCCATAGCTCTGTGTGCTTTTATTGTGTAAGAAAATACGATTTGATACATCTGAAAATTAACCTGAGATGTTTTTTTTACACAATAAAAGCACACAGAGATATGGGGACTGGATATTGCGGATGTGCTAGCGGCCATCTAGAAACCCATGTCCTCAGCTCTATACCCAAAATCCCGGTGACAGGTTCCCTTTAAGGTAGACCGCCAAAAGAACCTCTCACTAACAAGGCTTCATTTTTGAGCTTCCATCTTTGAACTTACAAGTAAGTTATAGCTATGATTAAAAATGAAAAGCAGTTTGAGCCTAAATCTTGCAGACCCTTGTGCCTTTTTGTCTTTAGTGAGAGACCGTAGTTCTTGAGCATCAATGTGATTGGAAAAATGTCTCTGAGATATTTTAATCAGTGAGATATTTTAATCAGCTAAGTGACTGAGCTCTAGAAATGGCAAGATAATTAGAATTATTGTAAATAGCACTGTACAATAATTTTTCATGCAAACACAAGCATCCAGATAATGTAGATACAAACACTTCACATTCTTCTATTTAGCACACCACATTACTAGAGCTGGAATACATTTTGGTTCAGTATTAAAATCTCTGTAGTTATTCTCTTAATCCAAACTATTATTTAGAATTGTGATATTTGCATCTCTAGCATATGCATCTCTAGAATATTGGCATCTCTAGAATATGCCATACCTGGCTTAGACTGCGGGGAACAACAGGGAGATTCATTATCTGTGACACAAAAACCAGGTCCACATATCATCTTCAACAAAAACACAGGTACAGTTTTTCTTTAAATAGGTAGGGGCTCATGCCTAACTTTTATTTTCTAGCATGAGATGATAACCAACCTTAAAAATTGCCATTTGCATTGAATAACAACTGGCAATAATCTGGTGGCATTTTGACCCCTAGTGACCCGACTGTTCCAGAAGGTTCTACTGCTAACTGTGACTTATCAACACATAAACCCATCAAACCTTATACTCTACAGAGTGAGGACAAGAACACGCCTTGATTTTAAGTAGTTAAAAACTCAAAAAACTCAAAGGGTAAGCCACACATCGAGTGTGTGTGGTACCAGCAGATGCCACATAAAACTGTATGAGTTGATACTACTGTAGTCACTAATGTATAAGAATATTCCAATAAACTTACATTCTATATCTTCTGGAAATCAAGGACTGTTTTTGTGCTCACCCTGCTTATGATACTATTTTTTACATTCTACATTAAGGCGTTGTGCTACCATTGTATTTTGTAGCTAGTTGTGTAAATCACAGGATTTTATTTAATGATATCAATTAACTCCTATTTTTAACACATAGCTCTTTTTTAAGTAGAATTTGTCAATTTATTTGTAAATGTCTAGCAAAAATAATAGAGGAACGGCATAACATAGAGTCGTAAGAATAGATGCTCCAGAATTTCTATTACATAGTGATGAGCGGCAGGGGCAATATTCAAATTTGCGATATTTCTTAAATATTTTGTAAAATATTCATCATATATTCGCGAATTCGAGATTATATTCTTGAATGCAAAAATTGGCAATGTATTATTCGCGTAATGCGCGCGAAATATCGGCGTGGGGTAGGCAACTTTTCTATTGGTTGCCAGGGATGTTGCTAAGCTGGGACAAAGCAATCTCATTGGCCAACAAGCTAGAAGAAGGGAGGGATGATCACCTGAAATGTACTGTGTTAAAAAACAAAACCTATTCGTCATTACGAATATATAGCACTATATTCTAAATATTAGCGAATTCTCGAAGTGCCGATTTCGCGAAAAAAATTTGCTTTTAGAATATTCGCGCTCAAGACTACTATTACATGGCGAATGCATGTAGTTACTAAAACAGACATGTAAGGAGAGGTGACAGGTCCTCTTTAATTATAAAAACACTCACCTTATATGCCAATGATGGCAACACCCTGCGTTCACATCAGTGCCTGCTTTGTAAGTCCATGAGTGATCAAGTGGCCAAGCAAGTGTGATCAATCCTCCATCTCCTTGTAATCTTTGCAGTGGAAATATAGTGGCACTCATCCTGTATTTGCCCTGCAGCTAGATGAGATCCTACCACCCTGGCCAGGTCAATGCAAGATACTCACATACCCAGCTTTCCATTGGTCTTGCACAGATCCAGGGAAGGCTACATTCACACGACGGTATGTGTTTTGCGGTCCGCAAAAAAAAATGGATGACATCCGTATTGCATCAGTTTTTTTTTTTGAGGATCCATTGTAACAATGCCTATCCTTGTCACAAGAATAGGACATGTTCTATTTTTTTTGCGGAGCTACGGAATGGACATACGGATGCGGATAGCACACGGTGTGCTGTCCGCATTTTTTGCGGACCCATTGAAATGAATGGGTCTGCATCCTATCCGCAAAAAAACCCAGAACGGACACGGAAACAAAATACGTTCGTGTGAATGTAGCCGAAGACAGAGGGCTTTCATTTAACTGCAACACATGTGAGAGATGAGTGCGGCTATGGTCCAACTGCAAACAACAGAAAGAGACTGAGGACTGACCGTGCATGCTCCAACACTTGATCTTAGGGTCCATTCACACATCCGTATGTGTTTTGCAGGTCCACTGATCCGCGAATCCGCAAAATACAAACCGGCAATGTCCGTTCCGCATTTTGCAATTGCGGACAAGAATAGGACATGTTCTATTTTTTTCGGTAGCGGAATTGTGGACCCGGAAGTGCGGATCTGCCTTTCTGGATCCGGACAGCACATAGTGTGGCCCCATAGAAATGAATGGGTCCGCAATTCCGTTCCGCAAAATGCGGAGCAGAATTGCGGACGTGTGAATGGAGCCTTAAGCTCATTCATAGATGCACAAAGTAGACACCACCGCCTCACCCATCCAATAATACATGGAATCTTGGAAGATTCGCTCATCTCTAGTTAGAATCAGTTTTTCTTTTGACGTTCAGAGGTTACTTGTATGTTAAATTGTATATGGAAGTAATGTATTGTACAGTATATTGGCACTCCGTTCTGGAGGTCAGTATCTATATGGCACCTCAGAAGGCTCAGTCCTTTTTAGTTTTTCACACTTGAAGTGTACCAATACAGATATTATGCTATTTTTAGTGTTTTGCTACTATATTAAATTAAATGGTTTTTTTTTATTATTCACCTAATACTGTGAAATATGTAGAGGTATAAAAAGTCATGCCTCTATACTTTCCCATCCTTTTGCATCTCCTGCTGGCTTTTTCTCAGGATAGGTCATCACTATGTGATCGATGGGAGTCTGATCAGCTGTCTGAAGTGGCAGCTGTGCTCCGGTGAACGCTTCGACCTTTTCCTAGGTCAGTGATGTCACATTCATCAGTCAAATGACCTAGGTGGAGCTCAGTCCCATTTAAGTGAACGGGGCTGAGCTGCAATATTAAGCACAGCTGCTATCAAATGGATGGCGCTATGCTTGGTAAGCTTCGAGAAGGCTGCGGCACTCAACGGAGCGCTACAGCCTCTTCAAACAGCTTATCGATGATACTGATAACCTATCCTCAAGATAGAGTAACAGAATAAAGCACTTGGAAAACCCCTTTAAAGGAGTATTACAGTCTATAGTATTTCTTTATTGTATAAGATAGATATTATATTCTGATGGATGTATTATATTGTGACAAACAATATGTGTTTCATATATGCATGCCTAATCTTCAAAAAGGTTAAAGAGGTTACGCAGGTATTTTATATTGATGACCTATCCTCAAGATAGTGAAAATCAAACAGCGGTGGCAGCATCTCCCATCATTCCATCTTTATTAGAGCTTCACAGCATACAAAAAATCAGCAACGTTTCGGCTGTGCAACAGCCTTTGTCAAGCATAAAAAACATATGGCAAAGTTGCATATAAATACCCACACCCAGGACCACCCACAGTTGTCAGAACCAATTAAAAATAGCCATACAATCCACCTCTCCCATTACCTATCTGCACACACCGATCAGCTGTTTGAAGAGGAGGCAGTGGCGGTGTTGTGTAATCATGTGTACTCGATCCACTCGCTTCCGAGATTACAGGCAGTGTAATGAAGAGGAAGTAGTCCACGCATGGAGTGCTGCCTCCTCTTCAAACAGCTTATTGGCGGGGGTGCCAGGTTTCGGACCTCTACCGATCACATATTGATGACCTATCCTGAGGATATATCAATATAAAACCTCTGCACAACCCCTTTAATGGCTGAATTGGAGTGTGTTGGCCAGTTGAGGAACCCCCATCATTCATCTCTGAGGCTAGGCATCTCTTAGGCTCCATGTTGCCTTTGTTTGAAGATCCTGACAATGAACCGAAAAAATGAATTGGCTGGAGGGCAGGACACATCAGATAATGTTATCTGTTAAACATATGATTGGGCAAAGAAAATACAGGGTGTGTTTGCCTAAGTTTTTAAAACCCAGCTGGTTCTGGTTATATGTGGGGGGAGTGTGTGTGTGAGGAGCTGTGATATAACATCAGAACACAGCTCCCTAGTTAAAAGGACAAGAACTAAACACCAAACTCCACTGGCAGGAATACCTGAACCATATCCTTTAGAGACATGAGTTTAGTTTTTATGTAATTCCATTTTCTTTTGCCTATCTTTGTATGGTCTGTAACTATAACTTGTATCCACTGTTATTAAATCATATTAAACCGTGAAGTTTAATAGCTGCTTTGTTGTCCTGTTGATGGAACCCAGCCAGGGGCGTACACAGAAATCATTGGGCCCCATAGCAAGAATTTAAATTAGGCCCCCATGCCTGTTCCTAGTCCCTCCCACTTTGCGCCCTGGCTTCTCTCATTACCCTCCCTAACTTCTCACCTGTCCCACCTCATGCAGCAATATTTTGTTCTACAAAATGGCAGTACTCATACCGGAACCCAACAGACCCATTATAGTGAATGGGATCTGGCTCTGATGGGGGTGCCAGCAGGCCCAGAAGCAATGAGCGCTTCCATCAATACAGATGGAAGCACTCATTGCTGAAGCGCTGACACCCACATACTGCGGCGGGGCAGGGTGCGGAGCGCATAGTTCCCTGCCCCGCCGCCGATCACAGCCATAGGCTTCAGGCCTAGTAGGCCTGAAGCCTATGCGGTAGTGAAATCCCGGCGCAGGCGCGCGTGATGACGTCATTGCGCGCGCCTGTGCCGGGACTCAGCAGCACAGTGCCGGGACTCTGCGAGCAAGCGCAGGTAAGTATTTAGCTTTTAGGGTTTTTTTCATTTATTTTTATTTTATTTGCCAACTTTGGGGGACATGAGGGGGCCGGGGTGCACACAGGAGGACGTGTGGGGGGAAAATATGGTGGGATACTGTGTAGGGGCAAATTTTTTTATTTGATTTTATGTGCCAACTTTGGGGAACATCAGGGGGGTGCACACAGGAGGATGTGGGGGGGGGATATGGTGGGATACTGTTTGGCACAGTGGGGGGAAATTATTATGGGAGGGATTACTATGTGGGGGGGAATTACTATATGGGCAGTGTGGGGGACACTACTGTGTGGGGCAGCGTGGGGGACACTACTGTGTGGGGGACACTACTGTGTGGGGGCAGCGTGGGGGACACTACTGTGTGGGGGGCAGCGTGGGGGACACTACTGTGTGGGTGGGAAGCATGGGGGCTTTTCTATTGGGGAGGCACTGTAGGGGCAATTCTGTTATTTCTGGGGACACTATACAGGGATTACTACCTGGAGCACAATATAGGGTGTTATTATTACTGGGGGCACTTTAGTGGACATTATAGCTGCTGTAGACACTACAGGGAGTGCAGAATTATTAGGCAAGTTGTATTTTTGAGGATTAATTTTATTATTGAACAACAACCATGTTCTCAATGAACCCAAAAAACTCATTAATATCAAAGCTGAATATTTTTGGAAGTAGTTTTTAGTTTGTTTTTAGTTTTAGCTATTTTAGGGGGATATCTGTGTGTGCAGGTGACTATTACTGTGCATAATTATTAGGCAACTTAACAAAAAACAAATATATACCCATTTCAATTATTTATTTTTACCAGTGAAACCAATATAACATCTCAACATTCACAAATATACATTTCTGACATTCAAAAACAAAACAAAAACAAATCAGTGACCAATATAGCCACCTTTCTTTGCAAGGACACTCAAAAGCCTGCCATCCATGGATTCTGTCAGTGTTTTGATCTGTTCACCATCAACATTGCGTGCAGCAGCAACCACAGCCTCCCAGACACTGTTCAGAGAGGTGTACTGTTTTCCCTCCTTGTAAATCTCACATTTGATGATGGACCACAGGTTCTCAATGGGGTTCAGATCAGGTGAACAAGGAGGCCATGTCATTAGATTTTCTTCTTTTATACCCTTTCTTGCCAGCCACGCTGTGGAGTACTTGGACGCGTGTGATGGAGCATTGTCCTGCATGAAAATCATGTTTTTCTTGAAGGATGCAGACTTCTTCCTGTACCACTGCTTGAAGAAGGTGTCTTCCAGAAACTGGCAGTAGGACTGGGAGTTGAGCTTGACTCCATCCTCAACCCGAAAAGGCCCCACAAGCTCATCTTTGATGATACCAGCCCAAACCCGTACTCCACCTCCACCTTGCTGGCGTCTGAGTCGGACTGGAGCTCTCTGCCCTTTACCAATCCAGCCATGGGCCCATCAAGACTCACTCTCATTTCATCAGTCCATAAAACCTTAGAAAAATCTGTCTTGAGATATTTCTTGGCCCAGTCTTGACGTTTCAGCTTGTGTGTCTTGTTCAGTGGTGGTCGTCTTTCAGCCTTTCTTACCTTGGCCATGTCTCTGAGTATTGCACACCTTGTGCTTTTGGGCACTCCAGTGATGTTGCAGCTCTGAAATATGGCCAAACTGGTGGCAAGTGGCATCTTGGCAGCTGCACGCTTGACTTTTCTCAGTTCATGGGCAGTTATTTTGCGCCTTGGTTTTTCCACACGCTTCTTGCGACCCTGTTGACTATTTTGAATGAAACGCTTGATTGTTCGATGATCACGCTTCAGAAGCTTTGCAATTTTAAGAGTGCTGCATCCCTCTGCAAGATATCTCACTATTTTTGACTTTTCTGAGCCTGTCAAGTCCTTCTTTTGACCCATTTTGCCAAAGGAAAGGAAGTTGCCTAATAATTATGCACACCTAATATAGGGTGTTGATGTCATTAGACCACACCCCTTCTCATTACAGAGATGCACATCACCTAATATGCTTAATTGGTAGTAGGCTTTCGAGCCTATACAGCTTGGAGTAAGACAACATGCATAAAGAGGATGATGTGGTCAAAATACTCATTTACCTAATAATTCTGCACGCAGTGTATAGGAACATTTGGGATCATTTATCAAACTGGTGTAAAGTAGACCTGGCTTAGTTGCCCACAGCAACCAATCAGGTTCCACCATTCATTTTTGACAGCGCCTTTGGAAATCCAGTTCTACTCTACACCAGTTTGATAAATGACCCCAATTATGTCTATTAGGGTCACTATTTTTTTCAGCAGTATAGTACCTGGGGCATTGGGGGACACAACGGGCACAGGTATTGGGGGTGGCAGCATGATGAAACTGTGGGGACACTAGGATGGGGGGGTTGATGGAAAAAATCTCTGTAGAGACGAGATGCGGCTGAAAGACCGCCATTAGAAATTCTAATGTTGGAGAAGAGGAAATAGAAAGTCTACATGACAGGAGATGTCCCTGGATGTAAGAGGTATGTGGTCAAGTTTTGGGGGTGCCAGAGAAAGGACCCACCCCGGGTGCCAAACAACCTGGGCACACCACTGTTGCAATCTATTGTGTATAAAGCAATGTATTGGCTTGGCTGCAGAATACCTGAGAGGGGTATTCTCTGTAGTGGCTGCGCAGTTGGTGGGAATAGTCCTAGCATATGTAGGAGTCCTAGCAGATAAGGGTGGGGGTCCTAAAGAATAGAGTACTGGATCCAGCTGGGAATAGTACTTTTGTATCGGCCCCATAGGGAAGCGAGCATAGGCCTAGCTAAAGAATGTGTAAAGGTTGGTGTCTGGAGTAGTGTGCCGTGACATATAAATCCATCACCTTTTTCAATTTCCTCACGATGACAATCAGTTTTGTACTGTTGCTCAGCATGAAATCCTGGCAAGCAAATTTGTAATTGCTGCTTAGTATGGTATAATATGCGCTGAAGTCTGGATCAATTGCCTTTCAGCTGTTTTTGGAAGATGAATGAATGCGTCTCATGCTACCTGACTAAATCTGTGCTGTTTATCTCCCTCTGATATTTGATTCACTTGTGGGAGCACGTTACTTTGATGCCGGAGCTGAGAGTAAAGCATCAGGTGATGCATACGGTATTTCTGCATCTCTGTGCTAAAATGTGAGTAGCCATTGAGAACCTGGTCATTTGTTCTTCATATCTATGATAGGTCCTCATGTGATGAGGCATAAAAAGGTAGATATGGCTGTTATTGGGGCAAATTGTTTGTACCAAACCTTGAGTATTTTGTACATTTCTCACTATATCTGATTACAACAGGACAGTACAAAAAGAAGGAGACATTGTATAGCAAAACTCATAAGATCCTTCAAATGGTAGCCGTTAAAGCCACCATAGACCCTCATCCTGGTACAGTCCAGCAACTGTTCACTGCATGCCTGTCCCACACAGCCATGGCAAAAACAAGGTGGAGTTGTCCTTTTCTTCCTTGTTTGCTAATACTACAATGTTTGGAAAAAATTTACCCTGTAAAAGTTAAGTCTCACCTGAGTTGGGGCACCCAGATTCTCCTTTGCCCATATAACAGTTTCAAGATCTGTCTTTAAAGATCTGTTCCCTCTCCTGACATCCTGACATTCCCCATGAAATCACAATTCTGGACCATCCATTCCTTCCACAAGGTACCAACCACGTAATCATAGTATAATAATACAATATAGTATAATATAATATATCATTATATACAGTGTATAAGAGAATATGGCCATACATTCTTCTGTTGCCTGTCACTTTTGTGAAAGATTATTTCTTCCACAATTTCACATGGATAGTAGCTGCTTTAGAAAAGATCGGTGCCTCCACACAATGATGTCTCTGCGCTCTACAGGCAGCAGGTAAACAATGAAGAGAAGGCTGCGCTGGAGAGGCAGGCGCTTTCTCATCAACCAGCTTATATTGATGACCTATTCCCAGGATAGCGATAAGACAAAGTGTAGAAGCAGCACCACTCGGTCCTTGTTGATGTATCCTAATAGATGCAACAGCCTCACCAATGGCCCTGGATCCAACGGCCGGAATAGATGGATAAATGCAGACGGTATCAGCAGCATCTCACATCATCGACTTTTATTTGGACTTCAAAGCAACAATACACATGGCAACGTTTCGGCTGATATACAGCCTTTGTCAAGCCTATTCACATCGTGTTACATCCATGTATTTATGGTAAAAACAAGCGCGCCACCCCCATCCTGATTATCCAATTACAGGCAATGGTGTAGACTGACCAATGAGAATGCGTATTTACACAACCACTCTTTAGCCTAATTTACCTATATATCTCACCTGAGTGTTCACCAATCGCCCTATAGGTCAACCCCACCATCGCATGACGTCTGTAATTGCTGTGCACCAAATGTAGAGCAAAACATCAATTGCCATGTTCAACGTTCCTTACCGCTCAGTGCGCACGTGTACACAGCTGTCTAATCACTCACGTCATCATCTATGATCCCTCTAATGCGTCCGTGGGTCCGCCCCTAAGTGTCACGTTGCTCCGTCCTCCACTGCCGACGTCATCCGGTCGCGACAATCGCTCCCAACTACATCATCCTGGCGTCGACGCGCAACTAACTGACCTCACAGAGGGCGTCCCAATGTTGCCACAGCAACCCACAGCGCCACCGAAGGTATCCAGGAATCTACAGAAGTACCATGAATGTAGACTGTCATCCACCACCTACAGAGGGGGAGCCCCCAGTCATCCCAATCCACACAATAGAGTATAGATTATGGGATAGTGACCCCAGACTGTCCAGGCAATTGATCCGCATGTTCCAGCAATGTCAGACTCACAAGTGCGATCAGGGCACCCTATATATATTCCAATTTCCAGAGGCATTATCCATGTCCTAATGTCACTATATACAGTCGTGGCCAAAAGTTTTGAGAATTACATAAATATTGGAAATTGGAAAAGTTGCTGCTTAAGTTTTTATAATAGCAATTTGCATATACTCCAGAATGTTATGAAGAGTGATCAGATGAATTGTCATGAAAATTAACTTAATCCCCAAAAAAAACTTTCCACTGCATTTCATTGCTGTCATTAACCCCTTAAGGACCTAGGACGTACCGGTACGCCCTATTTCCCGAGTCCTTAAGGACCCAGGACGTACCGGTACGTCCTGACTTAAAATCTGTATTCCGGCGCCCCAGGGGTTAATTGGAACGGGATTTCGGCTGAAATCATTCAGCCGGCATCCCGTAACAATGCAGGGGGGGGTCATTTGACCCCCCCGTATCGGCGATCGCAGCAAACCGCAGGTCAATTCAGACCTGCGGTTTGCTGCGCTTTTTGCAGTTTCTGATCGCCGCGGTCCCTGACCGCGGGGATCAGAAACTTTAGAGTGGCTAAAATCATTATTTTTCACCCCCCCCTGCACCCCTGCACGATTTTATGCCGGAGGGTGGTGCGGGGGGGGTGTCGCAGGCGGTGGGGGGTTGCGGGAGGCGGGCGGTGCGGCAGGCGGGATCGCGATCCCCCGCCCGCCTCCCCATGAACGATCGTTGGCTTCTAGTGGGTATACCAGGGTGCCAGCACATTGCTGGCACCCTGGTATAAACGGCTGACATCTGTGAAGATGTCAGCCGTTTAACCCTTTCCATACCGCGGTCCGTACGGACCGCTGTATGGAAAAAGTTAACTGTCATCGGTCAGGGAGCTCCCTCCCTCTCCATCGGGGGGCTGCTGTGGCTTTGCAGCCCCCCGATGGAGAGGGAGAGAGCCCCCAGAGAGCCCCCCTCAGCCCCGTCCTTACCCTTCCCCGTCTGCGAAGTTCTGAGCAGACGGGGAGGGTTCCCATGGCAACAGGACGCCTGCTCAGGCGTCCTGCTGTCCATGGTGCTGAACAGATCTATGCTAAAAGCACAGATCTGTTCAGTGTAAGTAAAATACAGTACAGAACAATATATATTGTTCTGTACTGTATTATACAGACACCAGACCCACTGGATCTTCAAGAACCAAGTGGGTCTGGGTCACAAAAATGTAAAAAAAAGTGAAAAAAGTTAAGATAAAAAAAAAAACATTTATCACTGAATAAAAATTAAAAAAATAAAATAAACTACACATATTAGGTATCGCCGCGTCCGTAACGACCTGATCTATAAAATGGTCATGTTACTTTCCCCGCACGGTGAACGCCATAAAAATAAAAAAATAAAAACTATGAGAAAATTGAAATTTTGCCCACCTTACTTCCCAAAAAAAGTAATAAAAGTGATCAAAAAAGTCGCATGTACGCCAAAATAGTACCAATCAAACCGTCATCTCATCCCGCAAAAAATGAGACCCTACTCAAGATAATCGCCCAAAAGCTGAAAAAACTATGGCTCTTAGACTATGGAGACACTAAAACATGATTTTTTTTTTTTCAAAAATGAACTCATTCTGTAAAACTTACATAAATAAAAAAAAAGTATACATATTAGGTATCGCCAAGTCCGTATCGACCGGCTCTATAAAAATATCACATGACCTAACCCCTCAGATGACCACTGTAAAAAAATAAAAATAAAAACAGTGTAAAAAAAGCCATTTTTTGCCATCTTACGTCACAAAAAGTGTAATAGCAAGCGATCAAAAAATCATATGCACCCCAAAATAGTGCCAATCAATCCGTCATCTCATCCCGCAAAAAATGAGACCCTACTCAAGATAATCGCCCAAAAACTGAAAAAACTATGGCTCTTAGAATATGGATACACTAAAACATTTTTTTGGTTTTAAAAATGAAGTTATTGTATAAAACTTACATAAATAAAAAAAAATGTATACATATTAGGTATCGCCGCGTCCGCGACAACCTGCTCTATAAAAATACCACATAATCTAACCTGTCAGATGAATGTTGTAAATAACAAAAAAAAAAAACGTGCCAAAAAAGCTATTTCTTGTTACCTTGCTGCACAAAAAGTGTAATATAGAGCAACCAAAAATCATATGTACCCTAAACTAGTACCAACAAAACTGCCACCCTATCCCGTAGTTTCTAAAATGGGGTCACTTTTTTGGAGTTTCTACTCTAGGGGTGCATCAGGGGGGCTTCAAATGGGACATGGTGTCAAAAAAAACAGTCCAGCAAAACCTGCCTTCCAAAAACCGTATGGAATTCCTTTCCTTCTGCGCCCTGCCGTGTGCCCGTACAGCGGTTTACGACCACATATGGGGTGTTTCTGTAAACTACAGAATTAGGGCCATAAATATTGAGTTTTGTTTGGCTGTTAACCCTTGCTTTGTAACTGGAAAAAAAATATTAAAATGGAAAATCTGCCAAAAATGTGAAATTTTGAAATTGTGTCTCTATTTTCCATTAAATCTTGTGCAACACCTAAAGGGTTAACAAAGTTTGTAAAATCAGTTTTGAATAGCTTGAGGGGTGTAGTTTCTTAGATGGGGTCACTTTTATGGAGTTTCTACTCTAGGGGTGCATCAGGGGGGCTTCAAATGGGACATGGTGTCAAAAAACCAGTCCAGCAAAATCTGGCTTCCAAAAACCAAACCGCGCACCTTTCACTCTACGCCCTACTGTGTGCCCGTACAGTAGTTTACGGCCACATATGGGGTGTTTCTGTAAACGGCAGAGTCAGGGCAATAAAGATACAATCTTGTTTGGCTGTTAACCCTTGCTTTGTTAGTGGAAAAAATGGGTTAAAATTGAAAATTAGGCAAAAAAATGAAATTCTCAAATTTCATCCCCATTTGCCAATAACTCTTGTGCAACACCTAAAGGGTTAACGACGTATGTAAAATCAGTTTTGAATACCTTGAGGGGTGTAGTTTCTTAGATGGGGTCACTTTTAGGGAGTTTCTCCTCTTGGGGTGCATCAGGGGGCTTCAAATGGGACATGGTGTCAAAAAACCAGTCCATAAAAATCAGCCTTCCAAAAACCATACGGCGCACCTTTCACTCTACGCCCCGCTGTGTGGCCGTACAGTAGTTTACGGCCACATATTGGGTGTTTCTGTAAACGGCAGAGTCAGGGCAATAAAGATACAGTCTTGTTTGGCTGTTAACCCTTGGTTTGTTAGTGGAAAAAATGGGTTAAAATGAAAAATTTGACAAAAATATGAAATTCTCAAATTTCCTCCCCATTTGCCAATAACTCTTGTGCAACACCTAAAGGGTTAACAATGTATGCAAAATCAGTTTTGAATACCTTGAGGGGTGTAGTTTCTTAGATGGGGTCATTTTTGGGTGGTTTCTATTATGTAAGCCTCGCAAAGTGACTTCAGACCTGAACTGGTCGCTAAAAATTGAGTTTTTGTAAATTTCTGAAAAATTTCAAGATTTGCTTCTAAACTTCTAAGCCTTATAACATCCCCAAAAAATAAAATATCATTCCCAAAACAATTCAAACATGAAGTAGACATATGGGGAATGTAAAGTCATCACAATTTTTTGGGGTATTACTATGTATTACAGAAGTAGAGAAACTGAAACTTTGAAATTTGCTAATTTTTTTCAAATTTTTGGTAAATTAGGTATTTTTTTGTGCAAAAAAAATAATTTTTTTGACTTCATTTTACCAGTGTCATGAAGTACAATATGTGACGAAAAAACAATCTCAGAATGGCCTGGATAAGTCAAAGCGTTTTAAAGTTATGAGCACTTAAAGTGACACTGGTCAGATTTGCAAAAAATGGCCTGGTCCTTAAGGTGAAAATGAGCCCGATCCTTAAGGGGTTAAAGGACCTGCTGAGATCATTTCAGTAATCGTCTTGTTAACTCAGGTGAGAATGTTGACGAGCACAAGGCTGGAGATCATTATGTCAGGCTGATTGGGTTAAAATGGCAGACTTGACATGTTAAAAGGAGGGTGATGCTTGAAATCATTGTTCTTCCATTGTTAACCATGGTGACCTGCAAATAAACGCGTGCAGCCATCATTGCGTTGCATAAAAATGGCTTCACAGGCAAGGATATTGTGGCTACTAAGATTGCACCTCAATCAACAATTTATAGGATCATCAAGAACTTCAAGGAAAGAGGTTCAATTCTTGTTAAGAAGGCTTCAGGGCATCCAAGAAAGTCCAGCAAGCGCCAGGATCGTCTCCTAAAGAGGATTCAGCTGTGGGATCGGAGTGCCACCAGTGCAGAGCTTGCTCAGGAATGGCAGCAGGCAGGTGTAAGCGCATCTACACACACAGTGAGGCGAAGACTTTTGGAAGATGACCTGGTGTCAAGAAGGCCAGCAAAGAAGCCACTTCTCTCCAAAAAAAACATCAGGGACAGATTGATCTTCTGCAGAAAGTATGGTGAATGGATTGCTGAGGACTGGGGCAAAGTCATATTCTCAGATGAAGCCCCTTTCCGATTGTTTGGGGCATCAGGAAAAAGGCTTGTCCGGAGAAGAAAAGGTGAGCACTACCATCAGTCCTGTGTCATGCCAACAGTAAAGCATCCTGAGACCATTCATGTGTGAGGTTGCTTCTCATCCAAGGGAGAGGGCTCACTCACAGTTTTTCCCAAAAACACAGCCATGAATAAAGAATGGTACCAAAACACCCTCCAACAGCAACTTCTTCCAACAATCCAACAATAGTTTGGTGAAGAACAATGCATTTTCCAGCACGATGGAGCACCGTGCCATAAGGCAAAAGTGATAACTAAGTGGCTCGGGGACCAAAACGTTGACATTTTGGGTCCATGGCCTGGAAACTCCCCAGATCTTAATCCCATTGAGAACTTGTGGTCAATCCTCAAGAGGCGGGTGGACAAACAAAAACCCACTAATTCTGACAAACTCCAAGAAGTGATTATGAAAGAATGGGTTGCTATCAGTCAGGAATTGGCCCAGAAGTTGATTGAGAGCATGCCCAGTCGAATTGCAGAGGTCCTCAAAAAGAAGGGCCAAAACTGCAAATACTGACTCTTTGCATAAATGTCATGTAATTGTCGATAAAAGCCTTTGAAACGTATGAAGTGCGTGTAATTATATTTCACTACATCACAGAAACAACTGAAACAAAGATCTAAAAGCAGTTTAGCAGCAAACTTTGTGAAAACTAATATTTATGTCATTCTCAAAACTTTTGGCCACGACTGTACACTCCTCATCGCTTGATTTTGTCCTCCCAACAACACATGCGGGCATCAACACCTTCTGCTCCGGCATTATCACAAGACAGAATTACCATATACTCTCCCTCAGATAATCCTGGATGGGGAAAAGGCCACTGTATGTAAAAACAATGACAGAATTGTACACCCACAAAGAAACTAAGGAAAGTAAGGAACGCTGAACATGGCAATTGATATTTTGCTCTACATTTGGTGCACAGCAATTACAGACGTCATGCGATGGTGGGGTTGACCTATAGGCCGATTGGTGAACACTCAGGTGAGATATATAGGTAAATTAGGCTAAAGAGTGGTTGTGTAAATACGCATTCTCATTGGTCAGTCTACACCATTGCCTGTAATTGGATAATCTGGATGGGGGTGGCGCGCTTGTTTTTACCATAAATATATGGATGTAACACAATGTGAAATAGGCTTGACAAAGGCTGTATATCAGCCGAAACGTTGCCATGTGTATTGTTGCTTTGAAGTCCAAATAAAAGTCGATGATGTGAGATGCTGCTGATACCGTCTGCATTTATCCATCTATCCCCAGGATAGGTCATCAGTATAGATGAGCGAATCAAAGCTGACGAAGTGGCAACGAATCGCAATTTTTCCTAAAATTGCGGCTAAAATGGTGGCTACACGTGTGAGGATATGAGGCAAGGAACTCTGGGAAGGCGGGATGACCCATAATGCCATGCATGCAGCCAATCAACAGCTGATGTCACAGCTCTATAAATACGGCGGGCATCTTGGATTCAGACATTTTCCAGCGTTCTGAGTGACGTCAGAAGGCACTAGGGACAGCAACAGGGAAAACCTCATTGTGACAAAAAAACAGAAAAAACTATTTATAAGTGCAGGGAAAGGATAGGGAGGAATCATTTCACAGCATCTTAGTGCAGGGAGAGACGTCTGAAGGCATTAGAGACGGTGATAGGAAAAACCTCATTGTGAAAAAAAAGCGATTTACAAGTGCAGGAAAAGATTATTTGGGGATCCAAATAGTCATTATACAGCACTGTCATTCCAGCAATTTGTTCTTGGGGTGCAAGTGCTATGTTGAAAAGCCTTTAGTGGCTTAGGCTACTTTCACACTAGCGTTGTTTTAATCCGGCGTTCAATTCCGACACCGGAACTGCACGCCGAATCCGGAAAAACGTGTGAAAACGGATTACATTTTAATCCTGATCAGGATTTTGATCACAATGAAAAAATGCATTGGAAAAAACGGATCCGCCATTTATGGTTTTTTTTTTTCAAATTTTTCGGGTTTAACATGCAAAAACTGGATCCGGTTTGACTGAACACACAGCGCCGGATCCGGCGTTAATGCAAGTCAATAGGAAAAAGACCGGATCCGGCGTTCAGTCAAAGTGTTCAGGATTTTTGGTCGGAGGTAAAAATACAACATGCTACGTTTTTCTGAAAAGCCTGATCAGTCAACAAGACTGAACTGAAGACATCCTGATGCATCCTGAACGGATTACTCTCCATTCAGAATGCATTAGGATAAAACTGATCAGTTCTTTTCCGGATTTGAGCCCCTAGGACGGAATTCAGCGCCGGAAAAGAAAACCGCTAGTGTGAAAGTACCCTTATATCTGCGAAAAAAGAAAAATATATACGCAATTCACTTCTGCAGTTATATGTGGTGAAAGCGTTTAGTGGCCAATTTAAGTACAAAAAGAAAAATATATTTGGTGCTTTTAGGGGTGTTTAAATATCATTTTTATTTATTTAGTTCAGCTAACAGTATGTCAGACAGAGAAGTGCCAGGCCCTGCACAGGGGAGTGGCAGAGGCCTAAATGGTTCTGGCGCAGGCACAGGTCACAACAGAGTAAAGGGTTGTGGCAGTAGGGGTCACTTCGAGAGGCCTGAGCTCCCAGTGTCAGCTAGCGGTCGTGTCTTGACAAGCAACCCAGCGGTTTTTGATTGGTTGACTCGATCTTCGACTTCATCGCAAGTGACAGCAGCGCCAGCAGCCTTAGTCGAGTTGCTAATGAGCAGCTTTCTTCACCTGCATAGTGAAGAAACTACTCACCAGCAGGTAGACCTAGAGCAGAACCTGAACCAGCAGGTGGTGGCATACTTGGAATGCACCCTGCCAGCCGTCATTGAAGATCCACTGGACTACTCGGCAGCCAAACTGGATTTGTGGCCACAACTGGTCGAGTTTGCCCTGGAAAAGCTGTCCTACCCGGCCAGAAGTGTGGTATCAGAGCGGGTGTTTAGTGCTGCAGGGGCCATAATTACCCCAAGAAGAACTCGCCTGTCCACCCAAAATGTGGAGAGACTACCCTTTGTCAAGATGAATCAGGCGTGGATCAGCGAGGATTTGCACCCACCAATGCCTGATGCATCAGACTAGATCATCCATGGTGCCACACCAACAGTTTGACAAAAGAGATCGGATTCTTCTGGCTACCTGCCTCAGCTACTATCCTGATGCTGCCACCTGCCTGATGCCACACATCTGATGCGAAGTGCTCCTTCTTTCACCCACCTTCGTCGGCGGGTACTGGAAGTGCCACCCACCTCCCCACACCGGGTCACTTTGTGGTCTTCACATGCTGCTGCCGCCTCCATACTATGTCACCTTGCCACTCTGTGGTCTTCTTAGGCTGCTTCCACCTCACCACTATGTCATAGGCCCACTCTGTGGCCTCCTGATGCTGCCACCACCTGCCCACTCTGTCATTGTGCCGCTCTGTGGCCTCCTGATGCTGTCACCGCCTCCAGACTCTGTCATTGTGCCAATCTGTGGTTTCCTCATGCTGCTTCAACCTCACCACTATGTCATAGGGCCACTCTGTGGACTTTTCATGCGGTTCCCACCCTCCCCACTTCATGACTGGGCCACTATTTTGCCTTTCGGCCTGGCTGACATCATCATTTATTTAACCTTTCTTCTGATCTGTCAGAAAGAAGGAAAAATTAGACGCACAACGCATCCTGTCTGTGTAGCAGCTGTAAGGCCTGTATGGTCTCATCTGAATTGGCTTATGATTTGGTAGCCAAAAGCAGGAGTGGGTACAAAACACAGAAGACATGCAAATATTCCATTCACATGTCATCTCTGTTTTAAATCCACTCCTGTTTTTTTTGGGCATTAGAAATACTGATGGATTATTCAGCAAATGCTGACCGAGTGAAGGCGTATGCTCTATAGACAGGATCTGTTTTTTGGGGTTTATTGTTCTGACGGATCAGAGGAAGGGCAAATTAATCAGTGACGTCAACACAAACTTACTGCTGACACCCTCTCCTCTCTGTCAGGGGGCTCTACGTGTATAAGCGTTTAATAGAACAGGTTCTTTAGACATCTATGTGGAATCAGCTGACGCGGTAAAAGGAGTGCGCTTCTTTAGGGCGCTAACATTGAGCTAACATTGAAGTTGATACTTCAGTTATTTGGTCAGTTTTGGACCCGTAACAAAATAAGTGAAGTGTGCAGTGATTCTAAGAGCGACACCTGTCATGTGTGTCATACTGACTGACAGTATTATTTCACTACCACAGCAGACTCCCTATGCGTGTTACTGCAAGGTAAAGTGTTCTACACCCCTATTAAGGCTCTGTGCAGCCAGGAAATAGCCGTTTTTACGTAATTTGCTGCAAATAAATTTGGATCAAAGCAAATCTTTTAGAAAAATTTGGCGAACTGGCCAAATCGAATTTTTTTGAAATTCGCTCATCTCTAGTCATCAGTAAAAATAACTTGAACAACCCCTTTAAAGTAAAATTTTTTAATGTTTTATTCTTTTCCTTAACGTCTCTTGACGCGCTTGCCTTAGCAGATGCTCTCCATTTGCTTTTTACTATACAGTATGTCGGGTTTTAGACAGCTTCTCCTTAGGAATACTGCATAGTGGGGAAAAAAACTATTTCAAATTACATGTGTAGTTTGTTTCAAACTTAAGAAATATCAGGAGCTTCTTAAATTTGCATTAGAAAGTGGTGCTAATAACCTAAAAATATCCATTTGAATACTCCACCTTTTGCAGATTGTTCCCAAGGCGGCGTTAGAGCACCGAATTAGCAATAACTCATATAATTCGAGCATAAAGCAGCCGCAGCTGGAATCTGCATTTTACTAGCCTTCTGAAAGGCAGAGCAGCATGGCTAAAAGAAATAGTGGGATTTTAAGTGATTGTAGTGACAGGAGGCATTGTTTTGCAAAATTTTTTATTACAAACCCGTAGGATCGAAATCACCCAATATCAGATTATCACTGCTGCATACCGTTTTTTTCACTTGTCTTGGGGGATAAGTATGTTTTTGGAAGGGGCTGGATTTTGTCCTCTGATCAGTGTTTGCCCCTTGTTTTTATAAGTCACAGACAGTTACTAATAAATAGAGGTAAATGCCGCTGAGTGACCTATATCTTGAGTGGGAAGAGATTTAGACTTGCTCATAGGATTCGCATGGGGGGGGGCCGATTTAACAAAGTCGCCCCCTGTTTTCTGGACGCTGCCTAGATTTCAGATAGGTCTGCTTTTCAACTTATTTGTGGCAAAGTTAAACTAATGTACAATTGCAGTGCTCCTAAGCTAAGCACATGGGAAGATACCGGCACCTCCACCGGCTGCTGTATTAGTCGGATGAGATGGAGCCAGGTTTCTGTGGGCAGAATATTTTTCTTCTTTGCATACAGCACATTGATTTTTTTTTCTCTTATTTCTCATGACTGAAGTAAAAATGAAGTTGTCAAGATTATTATGACTAAAGCAAATGTGTATCCTTTTGTGAACCTGCCTGAATATAACTTTGATATTATTAAGGCTACTTTCACACTAGCGGCAGGACGGATCCGACAGGCTGTTCACCTTGTCGGGTCCGTCCTGCCGCTATTTCGCCGTGCCGCCGCTCTGTCCCCATTGACTATAATGGGGGCGGAGCTCCGGCGCAGCACGGCAGTTCGCTGTGCACTGCCGTGCTGTGCCAGAGCTCCGCCCCTGTTCTCATTATAGTCAATGGGGACTGAGCAGCAGTCCGGCGGCACGGCGAAAGATCGGCAGGACGGATCCGACAGGGTGAACAGCCTGTCGGATCCGTCCTGCCGCTAGTGTGAAAATAGCCTAAATACTGTACAATACTGAAAACAGGCTCCAATGGAACATACTGTGATCTTCTATCTATCTATCAATCTATCTATCTATCTATCTTGATAACCCGTTTAGGGCTAGGAGTGTCCCAGCTAGGCGGTGTAAAAAGCCTGACATTGTAGAGCTGGAAGTGTTTTCCAGCATTTATTTTTCCCTATCGGGTGTTCCATGGGATGATTGAGCTGAGTTTATCCTGGAGTGTTCCTGGAGAGTTTTCTCATATGCAGGGAGTGTTCCTGGAGAGTTTTCTCATATGCAGGGAGTGTTCCCTGCAGAGTATCAATGTCTGTAACAGGGCATGTCCCAGTGAGAAGTGCTAGTTTGGCTGTTACAAGCAGAGAGTTATTACCCTCAGGCCTGCAGGCAGTGTCTCCATCTCAGGATGCAGCCATTTTGGTATAGATCTCAATGAAGTGTAGATCTGCACAGTTGCGAGATCTTGCTGTAGCGTTTGAATGTTGGGTTTCAGCTTGTTTTTTGTGCGGTGGAATCACAGCAGTTTTAAGGCTCCTGTGTCCTGGAATGGCTCATATGTATCCTGTGATGTATAAAAGTTATTCCTGATGCAGAACTCGAAATCAAAGAAATCCCATAAAGTTAATTGTAGTATGTGCATCAATTGGGGACAGCCTAGTCTTGAAGACAATGTAGGAGATTTCTGCACCATTGTCTCCCAACTGAAAGTCCTCCAGTGCAGACACATCCACAGAGGTTGCTGAATGGTTTAGATCTCATCGGTCAGAAGCTTTCACTCTGGTCCTTTCTGCTCATACATCTATTAGACCACTCTTATCTACAACTCATTTTACCTTATCTGCTGCTTCACCTCATCTCTCTTGATGTGGACTCTGTCTCTGTGATCGGATGTCTCAGATCAGGGAGATGTTTGTCTGTTTCATAATAATGTGTCATAGGCTAAAATATTACTAAGAAGAACAACTACATGGCGGTTATTCTTTCTGTGTTTGCATGGGTTTCTACCCACAGTTCAAAAACACATCCAAAAAAGCACATAATGTAAAAACAAGCAGACACTTGAACCACCCTGAGGCAATACCTTTGCATAACTCACAATCTACATGTATACATCTAGAACATTCCCTTTTATCTTCAAAAGACATACTGATAGGGACCTTAGATCGTGATCGCCATTGGGGACAGATTGATGCTAATGTTTGTAAAGCGCTGCGGAATATAGTAGCGCTACATAAGTGTGTAAAAAATGAAAATAATAAAATTACAAAAAATTATCTGCATGCATTGTGATAAAAATACTTCTAAAAATCTAAATTAAACTAACTAAACTAAGCAAGAAGAAACATCACTGTATGGGAAAGTAGCAAAAGCCATCAACTTAATGGGGTGTACAAATTAAAGTTTTTATTTCGTAGCAGTAGCCTGTGACATTTATTTCCATAAAGAAGATAGATAGGCATCGAGGCATATTTTACACTGGAGCATATTTGTCAGTTCTGTCTTTGGACCTGACTTCCACTATAACTTGCATTTGTTACTTTTAGGCCTCTTGCACACGAACGTTGTGCATCCGTTCCGTGTATTGGGAACTGCAATTTGCGGTCCCCAATGCATGGGCAACGTCCGTGCGGCGGCCGGGACGGATCAAGACCCGTTCAACTTGAATGGGTCTGTGATCTGTTCGCACCACAAAAAAATAAAAGAAGTTCTATTTTTTTGTGGTGCGGAGTCACGGACAGAAACACCACGGAAGCACTCCGCAGTGCTTCCGTGGGGTTCCGATCCGTGCTTCCTTTCCGCATCTCTTGTGATTGCGGACCCATTCAAGTGAAAGGGTCCGCATCCGTGATGCAGAGTGCACACGGGCCGGTGCCCGAGTATTGTGGACCTGCCGTATGCGAGCCGCAATACGGCCACGGGCACACAACGTCCGTGTGCAAGAGGCCTTATGACGAGAGACGTATCAATATAACATTGACTTTGTGCAAAGAATATTTACGCTGATTGTTTGCAGTAAGATCTTTAGTGTCATCCTTTCCTGCTCACGTATCTGCCTCCCTGGTGGTAACCTGTGATTGCTTGTAGGTGAGAGCGAAGCAGCTTGCATTTACAATATGGAAAAACCTAATGTGCCATTCATCTCCTATAGAAGGAAAAATAATGCAACGTGTGTAATAGCAGCGATGATGGCTGGATGAATGTGACCTGATAGTTACAATTATTATAGTAGTGAGGTTAAGGTATTTTCATTTGTATTTGTGGTCATATAACAAAGAGCTCTATAGAAAAGACGAATAATGCACACACATTTCACACTCTGGAACTCGCTACCCCAACATATCAGACTCTCACCTACATTGGAATCCTTCAAAAGAAACCTGAAAACCCACCTCTTCAGACAAGCCTACAACCAGTGACCCTGCTGCCTCTATACCGCCATGACCAACTTCACTCGCACCTACTGTGTCCTTCTCCCATACCATGTAGATTGTAAGCCCTCACGGGCAGGGCCCTCTCTCCTTCTGTACCAGTTTGTAACTCGTCTTGTTTATGATTAGTGCAATGGTCTGTATTATGTATGTGCACCTCTTCTCATATGTACAGCGCTATGGAATAAATGGTGCTTTAATAATAAATAATAATAATGTAGATCTATAAAAGCGCAATGATATATCTGTTATACAAATACATTCATATCAACCATGTGTTACACCCACTACGTTCCTACCCCCACCCGATTATTCTCCTAGAATTCCATGACAAGAATTCCTATGCAATGAATAGGGCATTTCTAATGAAGTATTATTACAGTAAACGTGCAATAAAAATATTGCTCTTTTTTTTTAATGCACATTACATTTTTCTTTCTGATAGCGCCCCCTGCTGTTTATCCTTCTGGTCCACCTTCTGCATTCAGAGGTGGACTAACACTTGCTGTAGCTTCTATGCTCCCCTCAGTGCTGGCCTAGTGATCCCATAGAGAAGCAGCTGAAGGACCAGACACCTTTCACTCACCCCTACTTCTACATTCATAGAAATATATAGCTATATATCTTCAGTGCAGAAAGAAATTGTGGGCTCATTACATACCATATGTATCTCTGGGGCAATATGTGAGGGGCTATTTCCTTTGCAGGGAGGAAGGAGTTAAAAGTAACTCATTGCAATTTATTTTGGGAGATGTAAATGCCTGATGAGCTGCTACCCACCCACACAAAGGTCTCCAGATCTCCAAGGTCTCCAAATAAGTTAGTAAAAGCAGAACCTCTAGGTGTAATGGCAACGCCCCCATTGCTCCTAGAGGCTCATTTGCATATATTAAATCATTTTTCTCAAAAGTGACAGCGCATATGAACATGGGACCAACACAGATGCCTTCAGCTGCCAAGCGCACATGTAACAGGTCAGCCAGTGTCATAGGTACAAATCTACTGATAGATACGTTTTAGATATTGATGACCTCAGAATAGGTTATCAATACCTGATTAGTGAGGGTCTGACTGTTTGAAGGGGCTGCAGTGCACTGACAGGAGCAGACATCTCTTGCATCTAGCCATCCCATATTCTCCAATTTTTCTGCGGTGTAATATAAATCATGAACAATAAAAAAAAAATCTCCACTTGAAGCATGAAGTCTTCATCCAAGACTAATCATTCTGTGATCCCATCTTTTTCTCATACTTTTATGGATTTTGCACCTTCACCCCTAATACACTCCTTAGCATTGACATTGCAACACCAAGTAAAACAAGCCGTAAGGTTATGCAAATCGAGGAATATCTGCGGATAATTAAATGTTCAAGCACCTAGCTCCAATCTGTGGCATGTAGGTTCGGCATAAAAGCCAGATCGAAAGCAATATTCTTTTGGACTCATTTAGACGGGCGTATGAACGGGTCCGCCCCCGTTCTGCAATTTTGTGGAATGGGTGTGAACCCATTAATTTCAGTGGGGCCGCAAGAGATGCGGTCAGCACACCGTTTGCTGTCCATGTCCTTAGTTAGGCCAGAAGAAGCGCAGGTGCGCGAAACGGCCGTCGCCAGCTGATCACTCAGTGCTGTCACGCTCTTGTCCGCCCCAGCCCATATAAAGAAGCTATTTACTGCAATAGGTGAGTGCCGCTATTATTTCTTTTCTCTGGATGGTACCATGTCCTTAGTTCCGTTCCGCGGCTCAGTGGAAAGGATAGAGCACGTCCGATTTTTGTCTGCAATCACGGACAAGAATAGGCATTTTCTATTATGGTTGCAGATCCGCAAAACACTACAACCATCTGAATGAGGCCTTAGCCACATGAAACCTCAAAAATTGGATCAAGTCATGTGGGATGATGGTGTGATGCCTCATTTTCATTGACTTGCCAGTTATCGGCACTTGTCACAAACTGAGAGGGACAGAATCCTTGTCCTGGGAGACTTTAGTTTATTACTCCAGCAGATTGCTATGTGCCTACGTTGTGTGTACCAGATTGTCTGATTAGAAGAAGGGAGCGTTATGATCCATTCAGTACTGCAAGTGAAATTGGACATCGCATCCCAAGCCTAGGGAGGCATTTGCAGGACAATGGGCTATGAGCCAGACGTCCAAGTACAGGTGTTTCACTGACCTCATGCAACCGCTCTCAAAGGCTATCCTGGTTCACAGCAAGACAGCAATGGAGGCTGTATTGGAGATCTATGCTCTTCATGGATGAGTCCTACTTTGATCTGTGATACAGAGATGTCAACGATAGTGGGCAACGCCATAAAGATGCCTTCACAAAGGATCCTTACGCCAGGGCTACTCCCAGGATTCTGGTGTGTGGTACAATGTACAGAAGCTGGACCCCTGCGTTGCCTAAACGTGCTACCATGGCCTCTAGCGTCTTTGGAATTGTCATCCATTGAGCACATATGGGACATCATTGGTTGGCAATTGCAAAGGGAGCTGCCAGCAGTGGATAGTGATTATATGAATGCCCAAGTACATTCAGCTTGGCAGAACATTCCTCAGACAACAATTGATAACTTTAGTGATAGCAAGCCAAGGCATGCACGTGCATGTATTCCTGTGCGTGGCACTCATACTCGATACTGAATAAATTGGGATGTTTTAAATATTTGGTTTCCATTTTTATGATAGATAAATAGATAGATAGTATGGATTCCTCAGCTGCTGCAGAACCTCAATTTGAATCACTTTTCGTAAAGGCAGTCTACAGCATCTAATGCCATAAGTGAAACCTGAACAACTACACAGGGTCCTGCAGGTAACAGGTCCTACTACTGACCCTCTAAGGTCTATAATATCACAAGTAAGGGACTACAGTCCTTCCCATGCCTGCAGGGACTACATTACTAATGGATTGACACCAGTTGGTTTATGGCTAGCATTGTGAGCAAATTGATAGATAGAAACCAAGGTGCCCATATACTTTTCTTGAACAGGGGAGCCATGTTGTTGGTGTCTAATTTGCAATTTGTTTTATGATCTTCTGCAGCAGCTGCGGTATTGATTAGTTTGCTTTGCAGCAGAATGAGAACATTACATGTGCACCATTCATCTCCGTATAATTCCGGCTCAGAATGAGATATGAGATATTAATAGGGATATTATTCCAGACATATTAGTAGGCAATTTCCAGTGACATACATTATAATAATAGTAATAAACTATTACTGTGGTGGAGTTAGTTGGTATACTAATGTTTTCCAGCAGGATCAAGAACCTCTTGATGCTACTTTTCACTTTATGACCTACATTAACAGGTGCATGAGACATCCATATATATCGCCTTTTCACTGTTTGCAAGCCATTATCCTCCTCACTTCAGATCTGATGGCAAGAAGATCCCAGATGGAAATGTGCCACCTCCTGACCTAGACAGTGGCCAGTGTGAAGGTTTATGTATACCAACCAGACATACATCCCACCAACTGGAAACATATAGAATGAATGAGGCATTTCTTGAACACCATGCAAGAAGATTGAAAGATAAGACCTCATGCGCGCCAGAGAGCCATGTCTAGGAGGCTGTACAGTCAGTATATGTCAATGCTTCTAGGTCACAGTACCTCCATAATATGTTGTGCATAGTGTTGAGCGCGAATATTCAAATGACCAATTTTAATAGCGAATATCGGCACTTCGAGAATTTGCGAATATTTTGAATATAGTGCTATATATTCGTTTTTTGAATATTCCTAATTTTTTCCATTTGAACACATGATTCCTCCCTGCTTCTTGCTTGTGAGTCATTGGTTCACAAGCGACTTCAGATAGGAAAAAATGACGAATATTCTAAAAAACTAATATATAGCACTATATTCTATAGTGCTATATATTCGTTTTTGACCCACACCTGTATTGATTGCGTAATATTTGCATATTACGCGATAATTACCTTGCCGATTTTCTAGTAAAAAAAAAAAGTGATGAATATTCTACAAAATATTCACGAAATATCACGAATTCGAATATGACCCTGCCGCTCATCACTAGTTGTGCAATGATTTTTATGATTATGGAAATCTGACAGTGGAAAATTCTGTACACTATGTCTTCATAAAATATCGGAGGCATTCACCTCTACGGGTGAACCACTATGGCTTCGGCCAACACATGAATACTGCCTGGTAGGGTTAATCCTGGTGATTAAAATAACAGCTGCCTTGTAAAAATTGGATGTGGCGTTCCCGAGAAAATAGGCTTTTATTGTGTATGCCAATGAGGGCTTCAGTGCACCAAGGGGTGTGGCCAGAACTGGAAAGCTAAGTGGCCAGGCCCCTCCCCTTGAGGTATTGAAGCCCTCATTTGCATCAAGAATAAAAGTCTTTTTTCTCAAGAACGCTGAAACCAATTTTCACAAGACAGGTATCATTTTATTCAGCAGGATCATCCCTACCAGGTAGCATGCCTAGTTTAATAAAGTTGAGGTGCTCTTTAAGGTAACCACACAGAGTACTGTAGATCGTCTGCCGAACCCTCAGATTTCTCCAGGATCAGCCGACCATCTAATGTGTATGGAGCCTCCCGCAGATGTCAAAGGAAAGAAGGGCTGGCAGTTGAATTTCAACATGCCCGATCATTTTGTTCTCAGGGGAGAAGGCGCCAAGCTGAGCATGCATGTGTAAAGGTAGAATAGATAAATGAGGATTCGGCCATAGCCCTGTGAAGTGCACGGCCGGCATTACGCTGAAGATCATTAGCCTAGACATTAGCAGGTCCAAACAATGCACCTTTATATGGTTTACGACCCCTTTTCATCCATCATGTTTAGTATTGAATTTTCCTCCCAACACAAAGGCTGCCAGTTTCTGTTCATGCAATGAGTCATTTTATCTCATGAAGACAGCGGTAAAACAAATGTATTTTTCCTCCGGTCGTTTATTAAGAATACAAAGATCAATGCTGAAATGGCTCATAAGCAAGATGATATCAGTAACTACTTAAAGCATCGCTACAAATCATCAATGCAACAGGCAAATTGTGTATTTGTGACCAAGTGTGCATCATTACTCCGAAAAATGAATTACAATAACTCAACCAGACACCGTCATTCATTTTCATTCCTCTGTTCCCCTTTTTCTTTTGACTTTCTATTTAGACACTGACACGTCTTAAATCAATTTGAAATTGTCGCTGGTTTTAAGTTTCTCTATTTCTGTCGGTGCTTTTATATTCTGAGATGCATCAAGGAGGTAGAGAGATAGATAAGAGATATGCCAGGCTGAAAATCTCAACTGTTACTTGTGTCCTCCACATCTAAAGCTAATAATGCTAAAAGGAAAAAGCTTGAAGCGGTCGCGTGAGAGTAGACCAAAAAATTTATCTTTTTTTTTCTCGGAAATAGCTCCTCTCTTGTCCAAAGGTTGTGACTTGTATGTGTCTTGTACTGCAGATTATTCCTATCTAAGAAGATGAAGCTGAACTGCAATACCAGACACTGCCAATACAGAAAAATGGCAATATTTCTAGAAATAAATAGACTTTTTTTTTTTAGAGATGAGTAAAAAAAATTATCTTTGGGTCCCATTGTAACAAATCAGTCTGGGGCACAAATAAATTCAACCCCAATTTTAGTGCTCAAATTGCCCTGAAAAGTTGTGTATAACGCTCTGAGGTCTTCTAGGACTGTATCCAGCTCCTTTTAAGGTCTTTAATGCCAAGTCGGCATTAGTAATGACAAAGTGACAGAGACATATATGGCTGTGGCTAAATGGATGGTAGGGGGTGATAACGAACAAGATGTCGAACCCTAAGTATACTGGAGGTTTTTTCGTTTTTGCGTTTTCATTTTTCTTCCCTGTCTTCCTGGAGCCATAACTTTTTTATTTTTCCGTTCACATATCCATATGAGGGGTTGTTTTTTGCGGGATAAGTTGTACTTTCTAATGCCACCATTTAATATGGCATACAATGTAGTAGGAAGCAGGAAAGAAATTCCAAATGGGGTAGAATTGGAAAAAAAAAAACACAATTCCTCCACAGTTTTACTGGGATTTGGTCCTACAAGCATTCATACTGGGGCGTAGCTATAGGGGGTGCAGAGGTAGCAGTCTCTACCGGGCCCAGGAGCCTGAGGGGGCCCAAAGACCCTTGTGGTACATAAGAAGACACTGGTATTATAGAAAGTGCATGAGGCACAAGGAAGGGAAGGGCTTAGGTCAAGAATTTGGCATGGGGGTTGCTGTTTCAATTTTTGCCCCAGGCAGCAAAAGTCTATGGGCCAGATTTATCATTAGCTCAGGTCAGAATAATGGAGTGAAAAGTCCCCAAAAAAAGTCCCAAACGCTAAAACCGCGCACAAATTTGCAACTTTTTTCTGCTCTGCACTATGCTCGCCAGTTTTCTGAAAGTGGGCGTGTTTTCTTATGTAAATGAATCTCTAGACAGATTTACTATTGGGACTATTTAAAAAGTCGCAAAAAAATCGCAATTTCACTCCAGTGAGGACCATGCTTATCTTATGAGACTTTTTAATAGAACAAGCGACTTTTTCATAAAAACGTGCAACTTTTGTAAAGCTGCTTACTGACGGATAAACTGCTACCGTCAAACCACATTTATTACAGTCTTAAAGGGCCGATCATAAATCTGACTTGGCTAAAACTGACTTTAGCCATATGTGAAAGTGGAGTGAGCTGTCAGAGTCATGATAAATCTGGCCCTATGTGCTTCCAGCCCCTGGCCACAAAGCACTGAGGGAAGGGGGGCTCTAGCTAAAATCTTGCACCAGGGCCCATGAGCCTTTAGCTACGCCTACAGCATTCCATATGCGGCAAAAATTACCTGTGCCCTTCATTCTCTGGGTCAGTATGACTACAACGATACCACATCTGTATAGGTTTTATATGTTTAAATACTGAAAAAAGAAATGAAAACGTTGAAAAAAATTTTTTTTGACATTACCATATTCTGACCCCGTAACTTTTTTTTATATTTATGTCTACTGGGCTTTGTGGGGGCTCATTGTTGCAGGATGATCTGTAGTTTTTATTAATACCATTTTGGAGTGTGTGTGTGTGTGTCTTTTTTATCACATTCTATTCAATTTTTTGGGGTAAGAGAAGCGATAAAAAAATGGCAAATCGGCCATTTTGATCCTTTTTCCCGTTACACCATTCACTGTATTGGAAAAATATTTTTATATTTTAATAGTAGGGCTGTTTTCGGATGTGGTGATGCCCATGGTAATTACATTTTTTTTATTATTTATGTATTTATTTTTTATTCTAAAGGAAGGGGGTGATTTAGATTTTTATTTTTTTTACCTTTTTACTTTGTTTTTTGGAGAAAAATCTTTTACTCTCATAAGGATTATAGTAATTTTATGAGTACAAATTTCCTATGTTTCCCTGCCACCTGCTGGCCAACATAGGAATTGCAGCTCTAATATGCTTGATCTCTTCAGAGAGACCCAGCCTATTAAAAATAATGACCGGCATCCCCGATCGCCGCACGCGGATACCAGTCTTAACCCAGAAACTTTCATTTCCAGATTTTTCACCCTTTAGATGGAGTGATCACACTTGAACATGGCATCTAAAGGCTGTAATGTCCGCGATCAGCATTATTGCCGCAAGCCTCTGTCTCTTTGAACAGCAGAGACCTGTCGGCTATGGCTCCCACTGCACGTGCGAGTGGGCGCCATGTTTAAGGACCCCACCAGTGTCATACATGTGCGACACTGGTAGCGAAGGGGGTAATAACACACTGCACTGATTTTTCGTTTAAAAAAAAATCAACTTACAAATATAATCCCTCTTTGGTGGCAAATGCTTTATTCTCTGTATTCTGACCTTTGAAATCATGGCCGCCATTTTGAGGGATTTGTCCAAATCAATTTGCAGAAGATTCAAATTCGGCTGGAATCTGAAATTTTGGGAAATTGCAGACAAATTCAATTCATTTCCAATCAATTTACTCATCTCTACCTCTCGTCTAATCCTGGTAAATTATATAGATATGCTTGTGTCCACCGAACAGCAGAGTTGATAACATAAGCAGCATTGCAGAGCCACAGTAAAATTGGGTGCCAGCAGATGTTGGAGCGATCCAATCTCATCCTTTTTCTATGCTTGTGTCCAGCTATATCTAGATACTTTATTTACGCCAACCCTTGGAAATCGTTGGAGCTAAGATGTCTAAATGCAAAAATCTAACGCAATATTGGATGAATCAACTTGTTTTTTATGTTAAAGGTTTTGTCCCAAGAAAAATCTTCAACATTTTTCAACCAACTCCTGGATCTTAATTTTTTTTGTTATATTTTGTATTTAAAATTGTATTATAGCCACTGAGTTATTCGCTGAAATCTTTCTATATAGCGCCACCTGCTGTTTTCTGGGGACATGTCAACCTTAGTGTCTGGAATTATTGTCATTCTCTATATAGTATCCTTGGAGAAACTGTATTTCTGCATGTTTTTTAGTAGAAAGTAACAATTACAACCCGGCCTCCATGCCTATGGGGTTGACAAGATCTCCTTATTCATGCTTTATTGGATTTCAAAGTGTCATTGTAGATTACATGTCATCATAGCAGAAAGGAGTTTGTCATTGAACTCTTTCGTCTGTGTACTGTGGTAACTCACTAAGTTTCAATAGTAGGCTTAGGCATAGCTTCTCCACCAGACCCAAACATGTGTTAAAGCGGTTGTTCCACCATTAAATATCAGGTTTATTGTACTTATTTGCTATTTATATGCTGCTACAGGAAGAATCCAGTGAAGAGTTATGACATTTACATAGTATGGTGCCACCTGGTGTTCACAGTATATAGCAATGTGCATGTCCACCTAATGAGTGTGGTGCTGGTCACACATGCTCAGTAACTCTCCTCATTGCCAGGTCCTTTAGAGCAGCAAAAATAAATCGCTTTCTGTCCTACTTGTGAACGATCGACTAGAGAACCTACAGTATAGCTGAGAAGAACCCTTCTGCAGGGGAAATAGGAAAGGACTATATTGTCAGCTGCCAGGGGGGGAAGGAGGCTGATTCAGCCTAGAGTTTGCTCCCAGCAGCACCAAGTGGAAAAATGAAATAAAAAACTGATGGAAAACATATTTTCTATGCTGCACACTCTGCAAGTTAATTTAAAACATCTATTACAGGACTTTTAGTAGGAAACTTATTCATGGGATAACCTCTTTGCCCTGCATTCTGGCATGATGCTAAGTGATTCATCTTGTCAGTATAAGCTCTGTACATTTCTCATTGATCACTGAGGCAGTTTATGTCTTTCATATGTGGAGGCACGCAGCAGACTTGCCAGATAAAAGCACATAACCCATGACGTCTCATCCCCATCATCAAAGCAGAGTAATAGCCACCTTTACAAGTGAAAGCTCCTATTTGACTCTTCATTTCCCTCTGAATTATGTTGTCTTGGATTCCAAGTTTTCCAGCATTACATCAAGAAGAAAGCTTAATGATGATATCGATGATAGACCTAATACGAGCTAAATGATCAACCTCCAGTCCCTGCATAGAAGATTAATACAGCCAAGATATAGTTTAGATTGGGAAGTACTGATGTTAAGAAACTATACAAAAACCTCTAATCTTCCCTGGGGAACCCTATTGAGCTAAACAAATGACAATGCCTCAATTCCTCCTTGTTCCTACTGTCTAGATACCTAAATCCAACCTTAAAGGGATGTTCCCATTTTAAACGGCAAATCCATCAGATATGCTAGGAATTTCTGACAGATATTGCTCCATCTCTAAAACCCAAACTTATCTCCAGAAAGTACAGCCCTTTACCCCCTTGGTCAGCCTGGTGGTGCAGCCGCTGGATGATACATACAGTCAGAGGTGGCTGCACATGCATGTTTAAAAAATTTCCTGACCTAGCTGAGCAAGCATGTGCTGCTGTTTCCATAGGAAAGATATGGGACCTGTGGGATACACCATGAAAGTCTAAGATGGGAATCCCTCTTTGACTTTTGAGTTACAGCCAGGAGGACATGTGGCCAGCCATACGTGTACATGCACAAATATATTACATGGTAGGCATTCCAATGGATGGGGCTAGGTGGGTGTCAGGACTCCCCTCCATGGCTTCTATATGTCCTATTAGGGCATTTGAATAGGGGTTGTCTCACTATGATGTGGGGTCGTTTGAAATGAGAACATAACGTCAGAGTTTATTTCCCCAAAAACAGCCGCTGTTGTCCATGTGCTGTGTCTGGTGTGACAACTCAGCCTCATCATCTACGGAATATGGATATTGCTCAGAGCAGCATAATTCCATATCATATAGGACAACATTTACAAGAATATTAGCAATATACAACATACATTAGTTTCATCTATTTTAGTTTAGTGACCTGGTGAAGGGTTAGGAGGAGAAAGCTGAACTTTGGCCTCAACCAATTATTGATACTAGTAAGAAGTAAAGCAGATGTGCAAGCATTTTCCATCCCATCAATACTGTATAGCCCTAGCTCAGCATTTCCCGCTCACATTAATGCCGTATATCATCTGTAAACATTACTGAGAAGCAGGAATACCACATATGTGTACCCAGCAGACTTTTACTGCTGCAGTGGTGCTTTAAAGGTTGTGAACCCTTCTGAATTTTCTAAATTTCTGCATAAATTTGACATAAAATGACCTAAAATCATGTTTCCACACAAGTCCTAAAAGTAGATAAAGATAACAAAATCAAATAAGTCACAAATATTATAATTGGTAATTTATTGAGGAAAATGGTCCAATGTCACATTTCTGTGAGTGGCAAAAGCATATGAACCTTTAGGAAGGATTAGCAGATAATTTGAAGGTGAAATTAGAGTCAGGTGCTTTCAGTCAATGGGATGACAATCAGATGTGAGTCAGCAACCTCTTTTATTTAAAGAACATATGACAACCACCAATTAAATACACCGGGTAGTAATAAATTGAAAGGAGCCCTAACACATTTTACAAAATTTGATACCCAAACAATAGAACTACGGCTCCAATTATAAGTACAAAAATTCTCTTTATTAAATAAACACAATCACATAGTCATAAAAACAGCAGTAAATAGGTATGTTGTAGTGAGAAAAGACCTGAGGAGGACCGGGGGATCAACACACATGGGCTCACATAAGTTAGTGAAGAGCGTCGCAACAAAGCCAGAAAAAGAAGCGAAAAAGTAACTCTGGATGGTTGAATCCAATGAGAATATACATAGGCGGTGTTGAAATAAAGACAAGCTCAGAAAAAGTACCCAGTATTGCTGCGCCGGTCCCTCAGTCTCCTTGTCCCAACGCCGTTTCGCCAGCAACCTGGCTTCTTCCGGGGATAAGAGACTAATGAGAACTCTACCTTTATATATCGCTCCCATAGATGTAATCAGTACACTGATCCTTCTTTGGTGTGTGAAAAAGCTGAGCTCACCAATAGGAGCTCGCATCATGAGTCAGGTGGTAAAGATGGGGAGGGGATTGGAAAAAGGTCGAATAGAAATCAGCCTGCATCATCATGACACTTAGGTCACGTGACTGCTGCGTCAGCATGTCATCACAAGTTCCGCCCATCAGTATTCGAATGCTGTATATTAATTAACCACTCAAACATATTCGCGTTACTGACACCGATATTAACAATGATCGCAATATAATTGCGATGTGCATCCGAATTACAAGAACAGATATGAGTGATAGCAATGGGGGAGGGGATTAGAAAAAAGGTCGAATAGGAATCAGCCTACATCATCATGATGACACTTGGGTCACGTAACTGCTGCATCAGCATGTCATCACAAGTTCCGCCCATCAGTATTCGAGTGCTATATATTAGTTAGCCACTCGACAATATTGCCTATGTATATTCTCATTGGATTCAACCATCCAGAGTTACCTTTTCGTTTCTTTTTCTGGCTTTGTTGCGACGCTCTTCACTAACTTATGTGAGCCCATGTGTATCGATCCCCCGGTCCTCCTCGGGTCTTTACTCACTACAACATGCCTATTTACTGCTATCTTTTATTTAAAGAACAGGGATCTATCAAAGTCTGATCTTTGCAACACATGTTTGTGGAAGTGTATCATGGCATAAACAGAATAAATTTTTTGGGCCTCAGAGGGTGAGTTGTTGACGCTCATCAGGCTGCTGAAGGTTACAAAGCCATGTCTAATGAGTTTAAACTCCACCAATTCACCAAATACATGGCATGAAAATATAATAGTCCAATATTTGTAAAAAAAAAAAAAAAGTAAGAAAGGTATGGGCAAAAATTACAAAAAGAGAGCCGCACTGGTGATAAAGATAATAATTTTATGTAGCTTTTTAATAATTAGTTGCTAATATTTTATAGATCCTATGCAAGTGTGTGAATGTAACTTTAGCTTACTTAAAGAAGGATTACTTGTAACAAGATGTGTTAGAATGCAATTTGTGGTATGGCCCTGGTACAGTCATTCTGATATTAAGGAGGCCTCAGGACAGTGGCATAACTACCATATAGGCAGACCACACAGCTGCTATAGAGCCCGTGAGGAAGGGGGGCCTGCAGTGGAGGAGAGGCCCCGCCCTCTAATTCCTCCCGTCTTTCTTCCTAAAGCTAAAGGACCTTTGATGATGTCATCACAGGTCCTGTAAGGGAACTGCACAGTGTAAAGTGTAGTTCCCAGGTTAGAACAGTGCATCTGTCAGGACCTGTGATGACATCATCTTCAACATCACAAGTCCTGCAGGATCTTGCAAAGAAACTGCACCAAAAATGGTGTAGTTCCCAGGTTTGAAAGGTACATCCGCCAGGACCTGTGATGACATTATTACAGGTCCTTCAACACCTAATAGCAAGTATTGGAAGTTCACAATCAGCTCTGCATTGGTCCATACAGACTAGAATGGAGTGGTAAGAGGAGGTCCTCCACTTTTCTCTTCATTTTCCCCCCATCCATGCCTTTTTACTCATTGCTCACTCATATATAATACTTCAGACAGTTACAGTGACCACTACCTCATGTACCTGACACACAGTGACCATAATGTATAACTGACCACATATAGCTGTACACATTGCATCTATTATACCTATTATTAGTGATGAACGAATATCTGCCGGCACGGTTCGCGAACGCGATCAAATGTTCGCGAACCGCAAGTTTGCGGCGGGTCCCATTCATTTTAATGGCAGGCGAACCTGAAAAACCTTCAGCTCATATTTGCAGCCAAGAAATAATTACTAGAAGTGCACAAATAAGTGCAATATAATAGAAAATGCCTAATCTTGTCTGCAATTGCGGACAAGAATAGGACATGTTCTATTTTTTTGCGGAAATGGAAGCACGGATGCGGAAGTGCGGATCCGCAAATGCGGATATGGAAAAATTGCGGAACGGATGCGGACCCATTTTGCGGACGTGTGAATGGAAAAGATATCCCTCAAAATGAAAATAAATTTAATTATTAAAGCTAGGCAAAAAGCATAGATGTGGTAGGCAATAACAAGTGCTCGGTTGCACTAAATCAGGTGCTCGGCGGCACTAAATCAGAAACCATATGTCCTACCACAATCCGGGGGGTTCCAGTGCACATCCATGAATCCCGAAGAGAAAGCAAAAATCATCTATCCCTGGGCTAGATGATTATGTGGTATTGAAGGACAGGGTGGACAAAGAACTGTCCCTGATATTGCCCTACAGGGGGTGCTATTCTGGCCCTGATAGCCTAACCACAGACCACCCGCCCTGATAAGAGCGACCCCATCCGGAACCTTACCCTATATAAAAATGGATCCAATGTGTGAGAGAGAATCTAAATCGCACATCCTCATTACTATGCTTTTGATACAACAATTGTTATAAATTTCAGCAAGATAAAACATGGCTATACAGCACTTATCATAAATTTGCTATGCACTATTAGGAGGCATTAGTATACAGTTTGATCAAAGAGCATAGGCCCACTTACCACGACAAGGTCGCCTCCTTTCAAGTGGGGACCTACTCTAACTATGGCGCGGCGCAGTGCGGCGACTATCGCGCCCCCACACCGCTCCAGCAGGCAATGGGACCCAGTAGCCACACAGCATATATAAAAATGGCCCTAGTAAGCCCCTAGCCTCTAGGCCCCTGACTTCCAGGTGATCAATATATAGATCTATGTGTTTTTGACTCATTATAAAAGTATATTATAAGTATATCGCACCCCTCTGTGTATCACACCTATCGATAGCACACCTATACCAGTCCTAAAAAGGACTTTTGTGGCCCTATTAGCTAGTGTTTGGTGTCCCTAACAGCCTGTCCCTGCTCCACACAGCAACCTCTCCCTACACTAGCAAAACACTGAATGTAAAATGGCGGCCAGATCGGGTTTATTTATAAGGTAGGGGGTACCTCCATGTGCTGAAATATCTCAATTGGCTGTCCTGTACCACCTGATGGATGTGTCATGGGTCAAAGTTCTTCACAATGTAAAAGAATATGGCAGGTGCGAATATCTCTATATGTTCGCATGTTCGGCGAATCGCGAACACACAAAGTTCGCCGTGAAACGACCGCCGGGCGAACCGCAAGGCCATCTCTACATATTATAGCTCTGTATATATATTTTTTCTTTATATATATATATATATATATATATATATATACACACACACTGCATGTATTACACAGTATTATAGATGCAATATGTACATATATAGTATATACAATGGTGTACTGATATGTGAGCTACAAGGTATAATAGATGCAGTGTGTACAGATATATAGTATATGATTCTTTCTATGGGGCACAGTGATTTCTATGTACCCCCCTGCCTCAGGATGAGGCCTTGTGCAGATAAATTAGCCAGGATGATCAAAGACTAATGCAGAACTCTAGTCAACATAATCCTTGTACTCGATGATGCATTTAACTCCTGATCTTAACCAGACAAATGTGCAGAACGTACAAAATTGTAAGGAGAATGCCCAAGTGGCAGGTGGCCAGAAAAATAGCTTAAAAGCTCCTTGGTTTGTCAATAAGTCAGAAATCTTGACCTGGATAATCAGTTGGGAGCTCTGGTGCATGCTTCTACTTATTTCTACTTCCCACTCTTAATCTCTTTATTATCTTGGTAAGCTCTATTTTACTCAATAAACTCTTTGCTTAAAACTTTGCTCTGTGTGAGACAAGAGACCTTTATTTACAGAAGTGTCAGACTTCATTATCATTGGTGCTGGAAAAATGCTGCAAAAAGTAAAGTTACAGCTGTTAAACTAACGTGCACTAAAATGACTCAAATGTCTCTGGTCTTGAAGAACTAAAATTCCCTGATCCTGAATCTGTTAACAGGATTCTCTGGTATGGGGACCGACAACTTTAATGGTTGAACCTGTGCCCAACTTTAAAAAAAAAAAAAACACTCACTTGTTCACAGTCCCAAGGTTCGCGCATTTCGGATCCATTTCTGGTTGCTACCATTGTCTATCAGACCAGAAGTGACTTGGTCCCGTGATCTCTCTGGCCAATCGCCGGCCTTAGCCCACACATGTGCTAGAACATCACGGCACTGAGAGTGATGTGTTAGTCACATGACATATTAGCACATGTTACCGCTGAGGCCAGTAATTGGCCATAGCAATCACTGGACCAAGCCACTTCTGGTCTGGTGTAGAGTGGAAGCAGCCAGGAATCACTAATGGTTGGGCACAGGTTCCAACCAATGGGGTTGTGTGTTCCTAGACCAGACATACCCTTTAAATATGTGAAATAAGAAGAATTATCACAATTAGGACAGTAACTACAGTGGTTTTACTCTGCTACATCTGTACTCTGTACAGCACATGTAAGTCAGAAAGATGCTTAGAATATGTTCCTCCTTTTGCCCTCAGTAAAAGTAGCTGAACTGCATTCTTTCAATGTTTATTCTGTTATTTTCTCTATTTCAGGTCCTTCACTAATTGGCATGGTGAGGAAAGACTGGGCCTCTCAAAACAGCATTGCTCTTTCATGGCAAGAACCTGACTATCCTAATGGGGTCATTCTGGACTACGAGATCAAGTACTATGAGAAAGTAGGTCTTGCTCAGCATTCCTGGAAAAACGCTTAAGATGCAAGTAGTGCTTTCTTTCTGTCTTCCTTTCTGTTTCTTCTTGGGTTAGCATTTTTTAAGTGGTGACTAGCCAGTACATTTCGATGCGTGCAATATATTTTTATACCTTATATTTTTTTATTTATAGGGATCAGTTTGCAAGAAGTTTGTAATATGCTCGTCAGCTGAGGAGCATACTCGAGATGCTGATCTCACAAGAACAGCTAGTTTGCCTCAGCAATCATGAGTGGGGAAATGGCCGTAATACACAGCCATAGCCTCTAAGGCCTCTTTCACATGGGTGTCGCGTGTGAGGGCCGGACAAGATGCGGGTGCGTTGCGGGAAAATGCACGATTTTTCCGCGCGAGTGCAAAGCGTTTTAATGCGTTTTGCACGCGCGTGAGAAAAATCTGCATTTTTGGTACCCAGACCGGTGTTGTGTAGATTTTATTATTTTCCCTTATAACATGGTTATAAGGGAAAATAATAGCATTCTTAATACAGAATGCTTAGTAAAATATTCATTGAGGGGTTAAAAATAATAAACAAATTTAACTCACCCCATCCACTTGATCGCGTAGCGGATCTCCTCTTCTTTCTTCAGGACCTGGCTAAAGGACCTTTGATGATGTCACTGTGCTCATCACATGGTCTATAACCTCGGTGATGGACCATGTGATGGACCATGTGATGAGCACAGTGATGTCACCACAGGTCCTTTTCATCAAAAAAGAAAGACATGCCAGGCTGAGCGTTCAAGTGGATTAAGGTGAGTTTATTCATTGTTTTTTATTTTTTAACCCCTCTATCACTATTTGACTAAGCATTCTGTATTGAGAATGCTATTATTTTCCCTTATAACCATGTTACAAGGGAAAATAATAAAGATCGGGTCCCCATCCAGATCGTCTCCTAGCATTAATGCGTGAAAATCGCACCGCATCCGCACTTGCTTGCGGATGCTTGCGATTTTCACGCAGCCCCATTCACTTCTATGGGGCCTGCGTTGCGTGAAAAACGCACAATATAGAGCTTGTTTCGATTTTCACGCAACGCACCAGTGATGCACCCGCCTCACGCATTGCACCCGCACGGAATTCTCGCCCGTGTGAAAGAGGCCTAACAGTGGAGCCATTTAACCCTTTGCTGTGATCAACACTGATTACAACATTTCATGGGACAGACTGAGCTGAAGCCCACTTTGATCATGTCCTTGGAATGTAATTGGAGCTAATACCTGGTACGAGCAGACAGCCCTGTGTCCACTGAATGACACTAAGGCAGTGTTCACATCTCAGTTTTGGAGATCCCACTGCCTGATCTTGTGCAAATACCAGCTATCAGCCAGGTAAAAAAAAGTTGCATGATACAGCAACGCTGGATCCTGTGAGATCTGGCAGACAGCTTTGTGCTGGGACAGCTTGTCGGATCTGCTAATGGAGAAGTGAATAAGACCTTAGGCTGTCTGGCAATATTCCCTGTTGTTAGGGCGCACTTAGGTATGCATTACCTATTGGTACACCGTTTAATGTACTGGCATATATAGCAGCCATATAAAGTCCCAAACATAAAATTATATACGTACAGTATATTTGGTATTGCTAAGATCATAATAATCTGTAAAAATAAAGTGGTTTTCCAAGTTCAAGGTATTCTGTGGCACTACAGGGGATGCTGTTAAAATAATAATAAAAAAAAACATTATGCACCTTTTCTTGTCTCCCTCTGATTCAACACCTCTGCCAAGTCTTCTCTGCTGTCGTGACATATTATTACTGCTGCAGTGGTGACTGGCCTCAGGAGTCTTGATTCGTACATTTATGATGATGCCAGGGAAAGATTGGCCATTTACACAGAGAAATCCCGCTGGGCCGGTCAGGTTTTGGCGCCATGAGGCTGACCACCCCATAAACTGTTTAATCTGAGAGTCAGGAGAGCCCTCTTGTTTGTGCACCCTTGATCTGGACAGAGGTTTCTCCCTGTGTCCTTGGTGGTCACATCCCAGGTTCTGGATCACTATAGGCACCATATTTGGTGTGTTGGCTTAGCTGGGTTTGAATGTGGCCTTTAAGCAGCCATGGACTATGGCCATGGGAGTGACTTCAAGTAGGGACAATATTAATGAACTGAGTTGCCGATAAAGCATCAATGATGTCATTCTCAGTTTTCCCAAGTTGGACAAAAAATTTACATAAATAAAAAATAAAAAAATATTTAGATAAATCAGTTGCCATGCAGAGATGGAATGGTATGGGGACATTGGGTGAAATGTATCAAAATTGGTGTAAAGGAAAAATGGATTAGGCTACTTTCACACTAGCGTTTTTTTTCAGATCCGTCATGGATCGGCAAAAACACTTCCATTACAATAATACAACCACATGCATCCGTCATGAACGGATCCGGTTGTATTATGTCTTCTATAGCCAGGACAGATCCGTCATGACCACCATTGAATGTCAATAGGGGACGGATCAGTTTTCTATTGTGTCAGAGAAAACGGATCCGTCCCCATTGACTTACATTGTGAGTAATGGAGGATCCATCTTGCTCCGCACCACAACGCGGACAGAAAAACGCTGCTTGCAGAGTTATTCTGTCCGTGATGGGGATGCAACCAAACGGAACGGAATGCATTTTAGTGCATTTTGTTTTTTTCAGTTCAGTTTTGTCCCCATTGACAATGAATAGAGACAAAACTGAATTGTTATCTTCCGCTATTGAGATCCTATGACGGATCTCAATAGCGGAATTAAAAACGCTAGTGTGAAAGAAGCCTTAGTTGCTCATAGTAACCTATCATATTCCACCTTTCAATTTTTAGAGCTTCTAAACTAAGTCAGTTTCCTTTTGTTCCAGTTTTGATAATTCTCCACCAATGCCCCATATATCAGGTGTGGGGATTCTCTCTGGTAGTTAGGACTAGCGGACGCAGTATAGAGGCAAAGTGCACAGTTCTTGAATCAAACAGCGGTTTTTATTCACACATTGGTGTATAACAAAATGCAGATAAGGTGTATCACAAAACGCAGGTGGCTTGGTGTTTGTTCACACACAAGGAAAGTCCATAAACGATAAAAGTCACCTTTTCTCCTGGGTGTTAATTCACACCCTGTTAGCAGTTCAGCCTCATCAAGTCCATAGGCGGCCTGTTTGCCTTTAGAGGGGCCTGAGTCCTCCAGCCTGGCTCAAACCCCAAATCCCAGCACAGCCCTCAGTTCACAGCACACAGACTCCTGAGCTCCACTGTCAGAGGGAGGTAAATCCACCACACCTGGCAGTGCTGGCTGGTTTTTATGCTTGGCAAAACCCATCCTGGAACATGGGGAGTAGTCACCCACCCAGCACTTTGACTACTCCCAGTAAGAGCCATCCTGGATCAGCTATGACAGCCATGCTAAATCTCACGGTGTCAATTAGCAATAGCTGCTACTGACACATAAAATATCGGCTCTTACTTCACCAAGGCCAGGAACCTCGGTGACACATAACTTCCATCCACGATGATTCCAGGTACCTTCTTACACAGGCTACAAACCAAACATCCAGTCTATTTCACTATGAATAGCTTTCTACAGCTGCTGTGTACTATAAAACATAGAAACTGCAGGAGCCAAAGCAATAAGACTAACATACAGTATTAGATAAAAGTAGCTTTGTGTTTCGGATTCCCATGACCAGTCATTCAGTTTATTTCCGTGTCTGTCTCTTTTGTAATACAAAGTAGATTGAGAGCAGTGACCTCCCTTCACACTAAAGAAGTTACAGGCAGCGAGATTAATATAATGTCGACTATTTGTGTCAGTAGTAAACAAATTTATATGTAAAACTAATAAGTACAGAGACCTGAAGAAACTTGTTGGTGCCCTAAAGGTATTTACTGCTTATTATTATATGTGAGTAATATATTTACAGGTCGGACTGTGTTCACCCAGATTTCATTTACACTTGAATGGCATCTGCCACAGATCTTATCGAAGTCTTGTGTGAAGAAAAGGAAAGCAGTTTATTTTCTTTTTTGATTCTTTATTTTCCCCTTATTTCTCCATTTATGTCCACACTTAACACATATAATAATTCTGAAAATATTTTAAAAATATATTACTACTAGGTGAGGTTACAAAAGTTGTAAACTTACCCCTAAAAGTAATGTGTATAACATCATACATAGAGTTGAGCGGACACCTGGATGTTCGGGTTCGACAAGTTCGGCCGAACTTGAAAAAAAAGTTCGGGTTCGGGACCCGAACTTGACCCCGAACCCCATTAAAGTCAATGGGGACCCGAACTTTTGGGCACTAAAATGGCTCTAAAATAGTCCTGGAAAGGGCTAGAGGGCTGCAAAAGGCATCAAAATGTGCTTAAGAGCATGGCAACTGTTCTGCAAACAAATGTGGATAGGGAAATGACTTAAAATGAAATAAAATAACTAAAAATTACAAATTATTAACCTGCAACTCAGAGAAGGAGGCGGATTTGGAGTCGGAGGTTGAGGAAGCGGTGAATGTGGTGTTGTAGGTGGAGGCAGCAATGGAGGAGGAGGTAGCCAACAATGTTTTTTTAATTTTTTTTATTGGGGTAGGTAGCCCCCAAAATATTGGGACAAATAAATAAAAGAAAACAAAGAATCATTGCACTTGACTTGAGTACAAGAATGTATGTTTGATGGTGGTATAAATGCCTATTCTGCACAAGGTACAGACAAGTCTTGTGGGATCCAAGCCTGGTTCATTTTAATGAGCGTGAGCTTGTCCACGTTGGCTGTGGACAGGCGGCTGCGTCTGTCTGTAATGACGCCTCCTGCCGTGCTAAATACACGTTCAGAGAGTACACTGGCTGCAGGGCAGGCCAGCACCTCCAAGGCATACAGGGCAAGCTCTGGCCATGTGGACAATTTGGAGACCCAGAAGTTGAATGGGGCAGAACCATCTGTCAGTACGTGTAGGCGTGTGCACAGGTACTGTTCCACCATGTTGTTCAAATGCTGCCTCCTGCTAACACGCTCCATATCAGCAGTTGAGGCCGGTTGTTGCGGCGAGGTGACAAAGCTTTTCCACATGTCGGCCATGCTAACCCTGCCTTCTGAGGTGCTGGCGCTGACACAGCTGCTTTGGCGACCTCTCCCTCCTCCCCTGCCTTCGCCTTGTGCTTCCACTTGTCCCCCGCCGTCAGTCGGGAATGCTCTCAGGACCGTGTCTACCAGCCTGTAATCGCGCATCTTCCGATTACGCTCCAGTGAGGGAATTAAGGACAGCACATTGTCTTTGTAACGGGGATCCAGCAGGGTGGCCACCCAGTAGTCAGCACACGTTAAAATGTGGGCAACTCTGCTGTCGTAGCGCAGGCACTGCAGCATGTAGTGTGCCAGGCTGCCCAGAGGTAAGGACAAGCTGTCCTTTGTGGGAGGCATATCTTCTGCGTCCTCCTTATCCCCCCAGCCACGCACCAGTGATGGGCCCGAGCTGCGTTGGATGTCACCCCGGCTGTGAACATGCTTCATCCCCATCCTCCTCCTCCTCATCATCCTCCTCCTCCTCGTCCTCCAATAGTGGGCCCTGGCTGGCCAAATTTGTACCTGGCCTCTGCTGTTGCAAAAATCCTCTTTCTGAGCCACTTCTAAAAGACTGTCCTGAAAGTGTTAGAGATGACTCCTCCTCCTCGTCCTGGGCCACATCCTCTTCCATCATCGCCCTAAGTGTTTTCTCAAGGAGACATAGAAGTGGTATTGTAACGCTGATAACGGCGTCATCGCCACTGGCCATGTTGGTGGAGTACTCGAAACAGCGCAACAGGGCACACAAGTCTTGCATGGAGGCCCAGTCATTGGTGGTGAAGTGGTGCTGTTCCGCAGTGTGACTCACCCGTGTGTGCTGCAGCTGAAACTCCACTATGGCCTGCTGCTGCTCGCACAGTCTCTCCAGCATGTGCAAGGTGGAGTTCCACCTGGTGGGCACATCGCATATGAGGCGGTGAGCGGGAAGGCCGAAGTTATGCTGTAGAGCAGACAGCCGAGCGGCGGCAGGATGAGAACGCCGGAAGCGCGCACAGACGGCCCGCACTTTACGCAGCAGCTCTGACATGTCGGGGTAGTTGTGAATTAATTTCTGCACCACCAAATTCAGCACATGCGCCAGGCAAGGGATGTGCGTCAAACCGGCTAGTCCCAGAGCTGCAACGATATTATGCCCATTATCGTACACCACCAGGCCGGGCTTGAGGCTCACTGGCAGCAACCACTCGTCGGTCTGTTGTTCTATACCCCGCCACAACTCCTGCGCGGTGTGGGGCCTGTCCCCCAAACACATCAGTTTCAGAACGGCCTGCTGATGTTTACCCCTGGCTGTGCTGAAGTTGGTGGTGAAGGTCTGTCGCTGACCGGATGAGGAGGTGGTAGAAGAGGAGGAGGAAGTCGAGTAGGAAGAGGAGGCAACAGGAGGCAAAGAATGATGCCCTGCGATCCTTGGCGGCAGAAGAACGTGCGTCCAAACAGCTCTCCGCCTGGGGCCCAGCCGCCACTACATTTACCCAGTGTGCAGTTAGGGAGATATAGTATCCCTGGCCGTGCTTACTGGTCCACGTATCTGTGGTTAGGTGGACCTTGCCACAGATGGCGTTGCGCAGTGCACACTTGATTTTATCCGATACTTGGTTGTGCAGGGAGGGCACGGCTCTCCTGGAGAAGTAGTGGCGGCTGGGAACGACGTACTGTGGGACAGCAAGCGAAATGAGCTGTTTGAAGCTGTCCGTCTCCACCAGCCTGAATGACAGCATTTCAAAGGCCAGTAGTTTAGAAATGCTGGCATTCAGGGCCAGGGATCGAGAGTGGCTAGGTGGGAATTTACGCTTTCTCTCAAAGGTTTGTGAGATGGAGAGCTGAACGCTTCCGTGTGACATGGTGGAGATGCTTGGTGACGGAGGTGGTGTTGTTGGTGGCACATCCTCTGTTTGCTGAGCGGCAGGTGCCAACGTTCCTCCAGAGGCGGAGGAAGAGGCCGAGGCAGCAGCAGAAGAGGGAGCAGAAGGGGCCTGAGCCCTTTCTTGGTTTTGAAGGTGCTCACGCCACTGCAGTCCGTGTCTCGCATGTAGATGCCTGGTCATGCAGGTTGTGCTAAGGTTCAGAACGTTAATGCCTCACTTCAGGCTCTGATGGCACAGCGTGCAAACCACTCGGATCTTGTCGTCAGCACATTGTGTGAAGAAGTGCCATGCCAGGGAACTCCTTGAAGCTGCCTTTGGTGTGCTCAGTCCCTGGTGATGGTGGCCAGTAGCACAACCTTCATTCCATGTGGGGTCTAGGACCTCATCGTCCCCTGCATCGTCTTCCACCCAGTCTTCCTCCCTGACCTCCTTTTTGGTCTGCACACTGCAGAAAGACGCAGCAGTTGGCACCTGTGTTTCGTCATCATTAGAGACGTGCTGAGGTGGTATTCCCATGTCCTCATCAGGAAACATAAGTGGTTGTGCGTCAGTGCATTCTATGTCTTCCACCCCTGGGGAAGGGCTAGGTAGATGCCCTTGGGAAACCCTGCCAGCAGAGTCTTCAAACAGCATAAGACACTGCTGCATGACTTGAGGCTCAGACAGGTTTCGGGGTGATGTGACTGATGGGCATGGGTTTCAGGCGCCACTGTCATGGTCTTACCTGCTTGCTGCTCTCCTTCGTTTGACATGTGCTGGCGGCCATCTTGGTTTCTTGTAGCCTTCCACCCTGCGGCTCCTCCTTCCCCTGGGAGGAGCTGGATGCCTAGCTCATATATATAGGAGGTCTGTGGCTTCAGTTCCTTGCTTGGTCCTCTTGTGTTCACATGCTTCTAAGACTGCTGCTGCTTCTGGTTCCTGATCCTGGCTTCGTCTGACTACCCTTCTGGTTCCTGATCCTGGCTTCGTCTGACTACCCTGCTGGTTCCTGATCCTGGTTTCGTCTGACTACCCTGCTGGTTCCTGACCCTGGCTTCGTCTGACTACCCTGCTGGTTCCTGATCCTGGCTTCGTCTGACTACCCTTCTGGTTCCTGACCTCTGGCTTCGCAAAGACTCTGCTCGGTTTCACCATCCGTTTGGACTTTTGCTTTACAGCTTTATTTTCAATAAAGCCTTCTTATTTTCACTTATCTCTTGTTGTACGTCTGGTTCATGGTTCCGTGACATTAGGACCAAGCCATGAATTCTGACGGTACAGGGCCATCCTCGCTACCCACGCTGGTTGCCAGACTTGATCAGCAGGATCACCTGTTGGGTCGGTTCGCTGTGGCGTTGCAAACCCTGCTTGAACGCACGGCTCATTTCGCTCCCGTTGCCGATGGGTCGGTTGTCGCTCCTGGGCTCGCTCCTACTGCCGCTTCGGTTGTTGCGCCAGAGTCTACCCCGACACCTGTTGTTGCGCCTGCGGTGTTTCGGGGTATGACCGGTTCTGCCCCTCTTCCACAGCGCTTTGGGGGAGAGCCAACTCAGTGCCGAGGTTTCCTTAACCAGGTGGGCATTTATTTCGAGTTGCTGCCACATGCCTTTCCTACTGAGAGATCAAAGGTGGGCTTCTTGATCTCGCTGCTCTCGGACAAGGCCTTGGCCTGGGCCAGCCCTTTATGGGAGAACAACAATCCGGTGGTTGCCGAGTTTTCCGGTTTTGTTGCTTCTCTTCGGAAGGTATTCGATGTGCCGGCTCGTGCTGCCTCTGCTGCGAAGCTCCTTATGTCCATCAGACAGGGTTCACGATCCGTAGCTGAATACGCCATTGAGTTTCGTACCCTGGCAGCAGAGGTGGGCTGGAATAATGAGGCTCTGGTCGCTGCTTTCTCTCATGGTCTCTCGGATGCCTTGAAGGATGAGGTTGCAGCTAAGGACCTACCAGTTGAGCTCGAGTCTCTTATTTCTTTCCTGATTTTGATTGACACCAGACTCAGGGAGAGACCTTCCTTTAAGGAGAACCTGCGGAGGTCTTCTAACAGATTGGTGCCTACGTTTGCTGCCCCACCCGTGCCTCCCTCTCCTCCCACGCCTCCTGGGGATGACTTGTCTGGGGGTGAACCCATGCAGCTGGGGTTTGCTCGCCTGTCCGAGGGGGAGAGGGCACTCCGGAGACGTGAGGGCCGATGCATGTACTGTGGTATCGGTGGGCATTTTCGGTTGGCATGTCCGAACCGTCCGGGAAACGCTCGTACCCTGAGATCCTGTCGGGGGCAGATCTTGGGTGGAGTCTCCTCGTCCCCGGTTTCCCGTGTTGACAAACCACTGATCACTGTTGTCCTCTCCTGGGTCGGGGGCTCGGTGACGACCCAGGCGTTGGTGGACTCTGGTGCTGGTGGTTTGTTCATTGATAGTGTGTTCGCTGCCGCCAATTCCATTCCTCTGCAGGCTCGAGGTTCCCCACTGGCTCTTGAGGCGATAGACGGCAGACCCCTTCTGCCGCCACACGTGACTCATGAGACCCTTCCAGTGGGGATAGCCATTGGTGCCGTTCACAGAGAGTCGGTCTGCCTCCAGGTTATTTCGTCTCCACACTACTCGGTGGTCTTGGGGTACCCCTGGCTCCAGAAGCATAATCCGACTTTCGATTGGAGATCGGTCGAGATCCTCTCGTGGTCACCGCAGTGTGGGGCTAGTTGCATCCATGGGTCTGTCAAGTTGCTGTGTACTTCCTCGGACTCTCTGTTGCCTCCTGAATATGAGGAGTACCGGGATGTATTCGATAAGGTGCGCGCGGTTGCCCTACCTCCGCACCGCCCATATGATTGTGCCATAGAGTTACAATCTGGTGCCGTTCCTCCTCGTGGCAAAGTCTATCCACTGTCGGTAGCGGAGAATGAGGCCATGGAGGAGTACGTGAGGGAGGCGCTTTCACGCGGACACATTCGCAAATCTTCGTCCCCGGCAGGGGCTGGATTTTTCTTTGTGAAAAAGAAGGGCGGTGAGTTGAGGCCTTGCATCGATTACAGGGGTCTCAATCGCATCACGATCAAGAACGCTTACCCGATACCCTTGATTTCCGAGCTGTTCGATCGCCTTAAAGGGGCCACGGTCTTTACCAAACTCGACCTGAGGGCGGCATATAACCTGGTAAGGATCAAGGCGGGCGATGAGTGGAAGACCGCGTTTAACACCAGGACCGGTCATTACGAATCCTTGGTTATGCCCTTTGGGTTGTGCAATGCGCCCGCAGTCTTTCAGGAATTCATCAACGATGTTTTCCGTGACCTGTTGCAGCAGTGTGTGGTGGTCTATTTGGATGACATCTTGGTATATTCTGAATCCATGGAGGCCCACATTCTGGATGTCAGACGAGTGTTGCAACGGTTACGAGAGAACAAGCTGTTCGGTAAGCTTGAGAAATGCGAATTTCACCGATCCCAGGTAACCTTCTTAGGTTACATCATTTCCGCTGAGGGGTTCTCCATGGATCCTGAGAAGGTTTCGGCTGTCTTACAGTGGCCCCAGCCCAGTGGTCTTCGTTCCCTGCAGCGCTTTTTGGGCTTCGCCAATTATTATCGGAAGTTCATCAGGGACTTTTCCATGCTGGCCAAGCCTCTCACGGATCTGACCAGGAAGGGCAGTAATTCCCAGGTCTGGCCGCTCGAGGCCATCCGAGCTTTTGAGGCCCTAAAGTCCGCCTTTGTGTCGGCTCCGATTCTGTCGCATCCCAACCCTGGGTTGCCCTTTGTCCTCGAGGTGGACGCGTCTGAGACGGGAGTAGGCGCCCTTCTGTCTCAGCGTAGAACACCAGAGGGTCCTCTGCTTCCTTGTGGGTTTTACTCCCGGAAACTGTCTTCCGCGGAGTGCAACTATCAGATTGGTGACAGGGAGTTATTGGCCATCGTGCAGGCCCTTAAAGAATGGAGGCACTTGCTCGAGGGTTCGGTGGTTCCGGTTCTCATCCTGACGGACCACAAGAATCTGACCTACCTTTCTGAGGCCAAGAGATTGACACCACGTCAGGCCAGATGGGCTCTGTTCTTGTCACGTTTTAATTACGTGGTCTCCTACCTACCCGGTTCCAAGAACATCAGGGCGGATGCCTTATCACGGCAGTACTCCGAGCTGTCCAGGGAGGAGTCGATTCCGACTTCGGTCATACCTCCGAATCAGATCCTGGCCGCCATTCGCACCAGCCTGACCTCTCCCCTGGGTGAGCAGATTTTGGCGGCTCAATCTGGTGCTCCCTCTGGGAGACCCAACGGCAGATGTTTTGTGCCTGAGGAGTTGCGCACTCGGTTGTTGCGAACCTACCATAACTCCAAGACCGCGGGGCATCCTGGAAAGAATCAGCTGTCCTGGGCTGTTTCACGTCTGTTCTGGTGGCCTTCCCTACGTTCCGACATCGCCGCATATGTAGCGGCATGCTCCGTTTGTGCCCAGAGTAAGTCCCCTCGGCACCTTCCGTTGGGCCTTCTGCAACCCATAGCCACCGGGGAGCGTCCATGGTCACACCTGGGGATGGATTTCATTGTGGACCTCCCTGCATCCCGAGGCCATACGGTCATTCTCATGATTGTGGATCGGTTTTCCAAAATGTGCCACTGTGTTCCTCTCAAGAAGTTACCCTCTGCACAAGAGTTGGCCACGATTTTTGCCAGGGAGGTCTTCCGGTTGCACGGTTTGCCTAAGGAGATTGTGTCGGATCGGGGGAGTCAGTTTGTGTCCAGGTTCTGGCGCGCCTTTTGCTCCCAGTTGGGGATTCATCTCTCCTTCTCCTCGGCCTACCACCCTCAGTCCAATGGGGCCGCAGAACGATCCAATCAGGCCTTGGAGCAATTCCTTCGTTGCTATGTCTCCGATCACCAAGACAATTGGGTTGACCTCCTGCCTTGGGCTGAGTTTGCCAGGAACACGGCGGTGAACTCTTCCTCTGGGACGTCTCCCTTCATGGCCAATTATGGGTTCCAACCTGCCGTGTTACCGGAGGTATTCTCTCCCCAGGATATTCCGGCTGTGGAGGATCACCTTTCCGTCCTACGTGCTTCTTGGGTACAGATCCAGAAGTCCCTTGAGGTCTCTGCGCAGCGCCAGAGACTCCAGGCTGATCGCAGACGAGCGCCTGCTCCTTCCTACCAGGTCGGAGACCGTGTATGGTTGTCCACCCGCAACCTCAACCTTCGAGTGCCCACTCCCAAGCTGGCGCCTCGCTTTGTTGGTCCCTTCCGAGTGCTTCGCAGGGTAAACCCGGTAGCCTATGCCCTTGCGCTTCCTCCTGGCATGCGGATCTCCAACGTGTTTCATGTCTCCCTGTTGAAGCCACTGGTGTGTAATCGTTTCACTTCCTCGGTTCCTCGGCCTCGTCCGGTCCAAGTGGGCAATCGTGAGGAATATGAGGTGAGCAATATCCTGGACTCACGCCTGGTCCGCGGTCGGTTGCAGTTTTTGGTCCATTGGCGTGGTTATGGTCCAGAGGAGCGTTCCTGGGTTCCCTCCGCAGATGTCCATGCTCCTGCCTTGCTCCGAGCCTTCCACGCACGCTTCCCTCAGAAACCGTTTTGTGCTCCGCGGAGGAGGGGCCCTTGAGGGGGAGGTACTGTCATGGTCTTACCTGCTTGCTGCTCTCCTTCGTTTGACATGTGCTGGCGGCCATCTTGGTTTCTTGTAGCCTTCCACCCTGCGGCTCCTCCTTCCCCTGGGAGGAGCTGGATGCCTAGCTCATATATATAGGAGGTCTGTGGCTTCAGTTCCTTGCTTGGTCCTCTTGTGTTCACATGCTTCTAAGACTGCTGCTGCTTCTGGTTCCTGATCCTGGCTTCGTCTGACTACCCTTCTGGTTCCTGATCCTGGCTTCGTCTGACTACCCTGCTGGTTCCTGATCCTGGTTTCGTCTGACTACCCTGCTGGTTCCTGACCCTGGCTTCGTCTGACTACCCTGCTGGTTCCTGATCCTGGCTTCGTCTGACTACCCTTCTGGTTCCTGACCTCTGGCTTCGCAAAGACTCTGCTCGGTTTCACCATCCGTTTGGACTTTTGCTTTACAGCTTTATTTTCAATAAAGCCTTCTTATTTTCACTTATCTCTTGTTGTACGTCTGGTTCATGGTTCCGTGACAGCCACCTGTGTGCTTTCTGCAGAAGACTGGGTGGGAGATAATGTGAACGTGCTGGATCCACTGTTGGCCACCCAATTGACTAGCGCCTGTACTTGCTCAGGCCTTACCATCCTTAGAACGGCATTAGGCCCGACCAAATATCGCTGTAGATTCTGGCAGCTACTGGGATCTGAGGTAGTAGGTTCAGTAGGACGTGTAGCTGTGGCAGAACGCCACGTCCTCTCCCTGCACCAGAGGCTCCACCAACACCACGACCATGACCGCGTCCCTTATTAGATGTTTGCTTCATAGTTAGCGTTCACCAAGCAAAGTAAAAAGTGGTTAAGTCTGTTAAAAATAATTAACCGCCAATAAAAACCCTGATGTAGGGTATTGCACTCATTTTTTTTTAAAAAACTCTATATGACAGCGATATTTGTGGCCTAAATTTCACAGTCACGTATGCACTTCAGATGTGCAGTATATCAGAGGTTTTTTTCAACCCCAGTAAGCAAAAAGTCGTATTTCTGGACTAAATGTGACACTCACTTATGCACGTGTAATCCCAGATGTGCAGTATATCAGAGGGTTTTTTCACCCCAGTTTGCCAAAGCCATATTTCTGGCCTAAATGTGACAATCACTTATGCACGTGTAATCCCAGATGTGCAGTATATGAGAGGCTTTTTTCAGACCAGTATGCCAAAGCCGTATTTCTGGCCTAAATGTGACAATAACTTATGCACGTGTAATCCCAGATGTGCAGTATATCAGAGGGTTTTTTCAGCCCAGTATGCCAAAGCCGTATTTCTGGACTAAATGTGACAATCACTTATGCACGTGTAATCCCAGATGTGCACTATATGAAACAGATGTATTTTTTCCACCCCAGCACGCAAAAAGCTGTATTTCTGGACTTGCAGACATGCAGATATCCTGTGCTGGTGCACTATCGCTGCATAAAATGGCTGCCGATTATGTATTGATATTGATTAACTGAAGAAAAAAAAGTTCGTTTTCAGTAGTAGTTGGCTCAGGGCAGGTTTAAAAAAATTGTGCACTGCACCCACAAAACACATTTGCTGTAAATCGCTGAGTAAAGAAGCAGTTCTGAATCTTCATAAGATTTCTCCCTGATCTCTCCCTCACAGCAGCTGCAGCCTCTCCCTACACTAATCCGAGCAGAGTGACGGGCGGCGCTACGTGACTCCAGCTTAAATAGAGGCTCGGTCACATGCTGCAGTTGGCCAATCACAGCCATGCCAATAGTAGGCATGGCTGTGATGGCCTTTTGGGGCAAGTAGCATGACGCTTGTTGATTGGCTGCTTTGCAGCCTTTCAAAAAGCGCCATAAAATCGCTGAACACCGAACCCAAACTTTTACGTAAATGTTCGGGTTCGGGTCCGGGTGCCAAAAACCCTAAAGTTCGGTACGAACCCGAACGTTAAAGTTCAGGTTCGCTCAACTGTAATCATACATGTTGTACATACAAGTAGCAGCCATCTGGAACAGGTCTGTGTCCAGACTGCAAATGAAAAAGCCTTCCTCTCAGGATGTCTTAGGATGATCTCTGCTGAATGAAGACCCCTTTATAATGTCCAAACATTGGGAAGATTATTGCTAACAAGCGTTTGTATTGTGCTGTAAGAATATTATGATTATTATTATTATTATTATTATTATTATTATTATTATTATAATATGTCTAATAAGACATGCATACTACACACTGGGAGGTTGAGAGGTATAAACCTGTTTCAGGTTGTGATTATTATTTACCTTTACTATTATGTATGTGTTTGTTTGTTTGTTTTATATATGTAATCACACTTAGTAAATATTTTTATCACTTAGCCTGTGTAAGCCTATTTTTTCTCAAATGAAGCGAAAACTCAGGCATGTTAAAATCCAACTGCCTGATCTGATTAATGTCACCTTTACCACTTTGCCCTAGTAGATAACTGTTTACAACCTTTAAAGTGGCACACCGGAGTGTTACCGTTTATTAGCGCCCACCCCATTATGTACCATATGTTGCCAGAATAATGAAACCTTACAGTGCAGTAATACTAATTACTTGTTGTAAAGTGCCAAAAAACACTACCAGACAGCTGCATATATAATACTGCCCAGTCTGTAAACTAGGGAATGTATTTGCACTCTGTGCACCTGGCTTTTCATATGCTTGGGCACCAAGTGTAGAATTAGAAGTGCAAACTTTTATGCACAGGTCGTTTGGGCAGTGGCATCCATCTTTGACACTGGGAGATCATACAAGATACTGTACATGCTACTTAGGGTCCATTCACACGTCCTCAACTTGGGTCAATTTTGCAGAACGGGTGTGGACCCATTCATTTTCAATAGGGCCGTAACGGATGTGGACAGCTGTAACGCACCTAGTTGATCAGTTAGGATCTCAACTGCGGAAGCAATGGACATCCACTATTATCCCACCGCCCTTGTTTTCAGAGTTGGTTTGGGAATATCGCCTCACACCAGCAGGAACCACCCCACTCTGAGTTCCAGGAGCTTAATCAGAGCAGGTAACAGGCATATACTTGCGGTTAGTTGGTCCTGGCTAGGAAGCCAGCAGTGGGGAAGCCAGTGGCAAGAAGGTAGGCAGTCCTTCACAATGTTGTTAGGGATCCAGGTCTGGATATGTGGACAGAGTCCTCAGATGCAATAGAGCTAGCAGGGTGCGCACTCCATTAGTGGAACACCCTGCTTAGCACCTGTCTTCTATTTAAGGCCCGGAGGTAAGTGGGCGGAGTCACAGGGAGCCGCTGCGATCCAGGCTGTACTGTTACAGTACCCCCTTAAGGGACCCCTCCGGGGTACCCCACTAGGAGAGGGTCGGTTGGGAAATCTTCTATGGAACAATCTTTGGAGTCTGGGAGCATGAACGTTTTGCACATCTTCCCAAGAGTCATCCTGGGGACCATACCCCTTCCATCTAACGAGATACTGGATCTTCCCCCGTCTTCTTCTGGAATCAATGAGCTGCTCAACTTCAAATTCTTCTTCTCCTTGGACCTCTATCGGCGGCAAGGGTCGAGGATCATTTGATGGGAACGGCCTAGGTCTAAACGGCTTCAGTAGTGACACGTGGAATGTGGGATGTACCTGTAATCGAGGAGGAAGGGTGAGTCTCACCGTGTTGGGGTAATAATCCTTTCTATCGGAAAAGGACCCAGGAATTGTCTTCCCAATTTCTTGGAAGGTACCCCCAACCGAAGGTTTCTTGTTGATAACCAAACCGAGTCCCCGACCTGGTAGGGAGGATTTTCTCTCCTACGACGGTCGTAGTAAAACTTCTGTCTTTCCTTTGCCCGTTAAAGGTTGTCTTTTAGCGTCTTAAGGGTAGTTTGCAAAGTAGTCAGATAATCGTCTGTGGCTGGAACGTTTGTGGGAAGGCTGGTTTGAGGAAGAGACCTAGGGTGAAATCCGTAATTAGCAAAGAATGGAGTATGTAATGTGGAGGAATTCGTAGAATTATTATAGGCGAATTCAGCGAGAGGAAGTTGGCCCTCCCAGTCATCCTTGAAAAATGAGCAGTGACATCTGAGAAACTGTTCCAGACACTGATTCACCCTTTCAGTCTGCCCATTAGTTTGGGGGTGATAGGCGGTAGACATTCTGTGGTCGATTTGAAGTCTGGAACAAAGTGCTCTCCAGAATTTGGATACGAATTGTGAACCCCTGTCTGATATGACCTGGCTAGGAATTCCATGTAACTTAATAATATTAGACAGGAATACCACGGCCGTTTCCTTGGAGGAGGGTAACTTCTTGAGGGGCACGAAGTGTGCCATCTTAGTCAGCAAATCCACTACCACCATGATGGTATTGTTTCCTCTGGAAAGGGGAAGTTCAACTATGAAATCCATCGAGACCCATTCCCAGGGTCTGTTGGCGATGGGAAGACTCATTAGGAGACCATAAGGTCGGTTCCTGTCAGTTTTACATGAGGCACAGGTCTCGCACGTGGAAACGTATTCCTCAATTTGTTTGGTCATCTTTGGCCACCAGAAGTTCCTGCGTATCATGGTTGTGGTTTTAGCAATGCCGGGATGTCCCGCGAGGGGTAAATCATGGCAAAGTTTGATCACCTGATTGGTGAGGGAGGGTGGTATATACAGTTGGCTGTCCTTGTAAAGGAGACCCTGTTGGTTCTGCGAAAGACCAGGGGGGGTATTAGCATGGTCATTAATTAGAGCATCCTTGAGCTGGGTTTCCAACGTTATGGTGGCAAGGACGAGTTTCTTCGGTGGAATGATCCATGTGGGGGCCGTGTCTGAGGTGCGAATTTCAGCCAGTCGTGACAAGGCGTCGGCCTTCCCATTTTTTGAGCCTGGTCGGTATGTAATTTGGAAGTTAAACCTGTCGAAAAAAAAACTCCACCGTACTTGACGGCCTGATAGTGTTTTATTGGTTTTCAGGTATTGTAGATTACGGTGATCCGTATAAATTGTGATGGGGTGTATTGATCCTTCAAGTAAATGCCTCCAATTTTCCAGGGAGCATTTTATGGCGAGGAGCTCCTTTTCGCCTATGGGGTAATTGAATTCGGCGGTATTTAGCGTCCGGGAGTAGAACCCGATAGGATGTAACGGAGTTGAAAAAAAGCTTCGCTGGGACAGAACGGCTCCTATGGCTGCCTGGGATGCGTCTACTTCCAGCACGTAGTGATGGTTCGGATTTGGGAGAGTCAGTATCGGTGCCGTAGTGAACCTGTTCTTTAATAACTCAAACGCTGATTGGGCGTCCTTGGACCAAACGAACTTCGTGTTGACACTAGTTAAGCGGGTTAGTGGTTTAGTGGTAGCGGAGAAATCTTTAATAAATTTCCTATAGAAGTTTGAGAACCCCAGGAACCGTTGAAGAGCTTTCCTGGAATCCGGGATCGGCCAATTTTGGATGCAAGTGATTTTTGAGTGATCCATCTGGATACCCTTGGGTGAAATAATGTATCCGAGGAAGGGAAGAGAAGTAGTCTCGAACACACATTTTTCCTGTTTGACGTATAAGCGTGCAAGAACCCAACGGACATGTTTCCTGTGATCGTGTAAGTTATCGGAATACACTAGTATATCATCAAGATAGATGATTACACATACGTCCAGTAGATCCCTAAAGATGTCGTTAATAAAATTTTGGAATGTGGCAGGGGCGTTGCACAACCCGAAGGGCATCACCGTATACTCGAAGAGTCCATACCGAGTGCGGAAAGCTGTCTTCCATTCATCACCTTTTCTGATCCTAATTAAGTTGTATGCGCCTCTCAAATCCAGCTTGGTGTAGATTGTTGCTGTTTGTAATCTTTCTATGAGTTCGGATATTAGCGGCAAGGGGTACCGATTTTTGATTGTTACTTTGTTCAAGGCTCTGTAATCTATGATGGGCCTTAGGCTTGAGTCTTTGTTTCTCACGAAGAACATCCCTGCTGCTGCCGGGGAGGTTGAAGGCTGAATAAAACCTTTTCGTAAATTCTCTTCTAGGTACTGTTTGAGGTGAACAAGTTCTGGTTGTGCCAATGGATAAATTCTACCCGTGGGTATCTCACTACCCGGCAGCAAGTCTATGGGGCAATCGTAAGATCTATGGGGCGGAAGAGATTCCGCCTTCTTTGCGCTGAATACCTCAGCAAAGTCTGCGTATTGGCTGGGAACCTGGTTCACTCCCACGTGCATGAGAGATTTGAGAGGAAAGCAGGTCTCCATACAATAAGGTGACGTAAACTGAACTCTCCCCTGTTTCCATAGGAGGGTTGGCTGGTGTATTTGCAACCATGGCAACCCAAGAATCACAGGAAACAATGGAGAGTGTATAATATCAAGGGATAAGAATTCTGTGTGGTAATTTTCACATGTCACCATGAGGGGTTGAGTCTGACTGTGGATAGGACTAGAAGTGGTACCGTCAATGAAACTCACGGATATCGGAACATTTTTTCTCATGTGGGGAATTTTATTTCGCTCAACCAGATGCATGTCGATAAAATTCCCCGAAGCTCCCGTGTCTACCATGGCTTCAACGGTAATCCGGTTTTGGTCCCACTGTAAGGTGAGAGACGTGTATATGTAACCACCAGTACTATTTTTTGTACTGCCTAAGGTACAAAACGTGCCGCTCTTACCTTCGCACTTCTTACGTATCGCGGGGCATCCGTCAACGGTATGGTCATCCGTCAACGGTATGGTCTCCTGGCTTTCTCTCTCTCGGTCAGAGGTCCTCGGATCGCCCCAATCTCCATCATCTCTACAGCAGGACCCTGGCTGGACGGTCTTGGGTTGGGTGTGAAGCCTGAGACTCTCTCGGCTCTGCGTTCCCTCAGCCGTCTGTCAATGGTGGTGGCCTTCTGCATCAAGGCATTAAGTGTAGGTGGTAATTCTCCTCGGGCTAATTCGTCCTTCAGGGCCTCGGAAAGACCTAGGCGGAACTGATTCCTAAGAGTGAGGTCATTCCATTCAGTCTCCCGGGCCCAGCGAGTGTATTCCGCAATAAAGTCCTCTACAGGTCGTCTCCCTTGTTTAAGGCTGCGTATAGCGGTCTCAGCGGTCAGCTGTTTACTATGGTCCTCGTAGAGAAGGGCCATTTTTTCAAGGAATAGAGGGAAGGAATCCAGGACTGGGTCTTCTTTTTCTAAATAAGTATTGGCCCATGCTCTGGGCTCCCCCCTGAGGTAAGAGATCATGGTAAGTACTTTTGTTCTGTCAGTTGGGTAAGTCCGGGGCTGCAGCTCAAACATTAGTTTGCACGCGTTCAGGAAATCCCTGAACTGCCTTCAGTCACCCGAGAATAACTCAGGTGGGCTGACCTTGGGTTCTGGTCCATCACGGGGGTGTCCTGGCCCCTGAGTGACAAGTTGCCGTAAGGCCTGATTTTCTAGCTGGAGATGTTGTACAGTCACATTGAGGGTCTCCACCCTCTTAGTGAGAGTGACGAGGTGACCTGCAACCTCCGCTGGATCCATGTGGGTTCCACTAATATGTAACGCACCTAGTTGATCAGTTAGGATCTCAACTGCGGAAGCAATGGACATCCACTATTATCCCACCGCCCTTGTTTTTGGCTGTGGGATTCGCGGTTACTCAGTATGTACCCCAGGCGTCTCTCTCAGTCTTGGGCGGAGAGTTTGGGGTAACAAAATCATTTACCGCTATCCATCTAATTAGTTACTGCTGGAAAGGAAGGTCCCCCAGTATTACAGGAGTCACAAGTTAGTATCAGCTTGTGCACAGTTCAGAGTTAGTATGTAGTATGCCCTCAGTTTAGTATATAGTATGCCATAGGTTCAGGGTTAGTATATAGCATGTCCTCAGTTTAGTATGTAGTATGCAGTAGTTTCAGAGTGAGTATAGCATGTCCTCAGTTTAGTATATAATATGCAGCAGGTTCAGAGTTAGTATAGCATGTCCTCAGTTTAGTATATAATATGCAGCAGGTTCAGAGTTAGTATAGCATGTCCTCAGTTTAGTATATAATATGCAGCAGGTTCAGAGTTAGTATAGCATGACCACAGTTTAGTATATAATATGCAGCAGGTTCGGAGTTAGTATAGCATGTCCTCCGTTTAGTATATAATATGCAGCAGGTTCAGAGTTAGTATAGCATGTCCTCAGTTTAGTATATAATATGCAGCAGGTTCAGAGTTAGTATAGCATGTCCTCAGTTTAGTATATAATATGCAGCAGGTTCAGAGTTAGTATAGCATGACCACAGTTTAGTATATAATATGCAGCAGGTACAGAGTTAGTATAGCATGTCCCCAGTTTAGTATATAATATGCAGTAGGTTCAGAGTTTGTAAAGCATGTCCTGAGTTCAGAGTTGGTTTGGGAATATCGCCTCACACCAGGAGGAACCACCCCACTCAGAGTTCCAGGACATTAATCAGAGCAGGTAACAGGCATATACTTGCGGTTAGTTGGTCCTGGCTAGGAAGCCAGCAGTGGGGAAGCCAGTGGCAAGAAGGTAGGCAGTCCTTCACAATGTTGTTAGGGATCCAGGTCTGGATATGTGGACAGAGTCCTCAGATGCAATGGAGCTAGCAGGGTGCGCACTCCATTAGTGGAACACCCTGCTTAGCACCTGTCTTCTATTTAAGGCCCGGAGGTAAGTGGGCGGAGTCACAGGGAGCCGCTGCGATCCAGGCTGTACTGTTACAACAGCACACTATGTGCTGTCCGCATTCCCCATTTCCGTATCCGCACTTCCGGATCCGCAATTCTGTTCCTGAAAAAAATAGAACATGTCCTATTCTTGTCCGCAAATGTGGACAAGAAAAGGCATTTTCTATTATAGTGCTGGCGATGTGCGGTCCACGAAATGCGGAAAGCACATTGCCGATGTCCGTGTTTTGCGGATCCGCAATTTGCGGACAGCAAAACACCTATGGACGTCTGAATGGACCCTAAGTCTGATTCTACGCATCATTTCTGTCACTTAAAGGAATTTTCCAGGAAGTAGATTACTGATGACCTGTCCACATCATCATGACTGGTGGAGCTGTTTGACGAGGCCACATCACTTCAGTGGGTGCTACAGCCTCTGCCTATTCCAGTGATGGCACGTTCATTAGTCACATGGCCTAGGTGCAGCTCAGTCCCATTCAAGAGAATGACTCTGGGATGCAGTAGAAAGCACAGCCACTATAAAATGCACAGTGCTGTGCTTAGTAAGCTATGAGGTCGCAGCGCTCACTGGTGCATCGTGGTCTCTTCTAACAGCCTATTCGTTATTTATTTAGTTATGCACGGAAACCTCCACCCACCAAACTTAGTTAGGGCAGGAAACAAGGCATTTACATAAGTTAACATCGTGTTTATGCTAATAATGCATATTCTTGGCTGAAAGGTTCATTAGGACTCATAATGGGTGCAAAGATCACACTGTTACTGTACCACAAATTTGCAATTTACAAAGTTAAGTCATGTCACATTACGTAAGATCACCAATAATTAGATGCAAATACTATGATAATGAGTGATCCCTGTGACATTATCACCCCCAATTCACTAACATAAAGTCAAGAACAAGAAAGCAGCAAAATGTACAGTGCTGTGAAGTGGTATTTTCCCCTCCTAGATGTCCCCTATTATTGCAAGGTTGTCGCACTCTTTCTGATCTGAATAAGTATAACATCTATTTATAAGATCAAAAACCCTTACAATGGGAAAAGCTTCCAACACAAAGAAGGGATGACAAAGACACTACTAAAACTAGATATTTGCTTATGGCCACATCCCCTCATGGCAGACCGTGGGAGGGGGCATTTCAACATGCGCAGTCCTTTCCTACAAGAAGGTTAGATTAGGTTCACAGTAGGGTTATACAGATCTGATAGGCTATTCATGCAGAGAATAGCCTGCCGGAGTACACCGGATCAGGCAAAGCCAGATACTGCCGTTCACAGCCAGACTCCATTGACTATAATAGGATCCAGCAGGGATCCGGCAACTTTCCAATGAAATGTCGGCTTTTGGCCAGATAAAAACCCTTGCATGCTGCAATTTTAGTCCGGCCGAAAGCCAGCATGCCTAAAAGCGGCCAGTCCTTCGCCAGATCCCATTATAGTGAACAGCAGTATCTGGCTACTCTGCCGGAGCATCCTTCCGGATTCATGCAAGTATGAACCTATCCTCAATTGCTGCCAGAGTTTTCTGGCAGCAAATTATTCCCTTCTTCCCATTGAAATAAACACGCATCCTCAGAAGAGACATGAGAAATATCTATTGGCTATTTTTTTCTGTCATCAGCTGTATTATCAACTATATTAAAGGAAACTAGCCAAGAGGATTTAGGCCCCCAAGTCGCTAGTAATTAGTTATCCATGGCAGTAATACATTGACAATGGTACCCTTGTATATTCTGGCTGCTGCAGCAAAATGTAGAGAATGGAAAAATACTGCGGGCTCTATTCAAATTATCAGTAAAGAGTCATGGGGGTGGTGCTGCTCCTCTGAAGAGTCACACTGGTCCGTCTCCCATCTGGCTTCATGGATGACCCGCAGACCAGGATATGTCATTACTGACCAGTTGAGACAGCATTCATCACATGTACAAAACAGCAACATGTTCTGGCCTTGGCTTTATCTGCGAATGCACTGGATGACATCATAAATGTTCTGGGATGAGGGATGTCGATCAATCCAGAAGGGTCTTCCAGAGTGACTCTTCAAAGGAGAGTCAACTTCTTCATGATACTTTACAGGTAATTTAAATATAACATGGGCTGTTTTTAAAGTCCTTTATCTGTGCTCACTGAACTGCATTGTCCAGAAAAAATCATCTTCTCAATATCTATTACTGTCCTGGATAAGAGTCTGTGGGCAGTTTGGGGATTTAAATCTTCCTGACTAGTGTTGATCGAGCACCAAAGTGCTCGGGTGCTCGAGTAGAACACTTTGGGATGCTTGGGTGCTCTACAGAGCACCAGAGCACAATGGAAGTCAATGGGAGGGTGTCTGGTTCACATGAAAAGGTCAGAAATTGATGGAAACACCACTGAAATGGTTCGGGAACAGCATGGGAAGGATGTGTAGATAAATCTTGGACTCCCAGGTCGCTGTTGGTAACGATGTTGTCCGAGTAGTACGCCACTTTTACAGACTGACAATAATACACACTCTCCAGAGCTTTCTCTTCCTGAGGCTTGCTGTACTAAGTGGGCTTCTTATTAAGTGGAGTTAAAGAAAAGGAGTTTAAGACAAGGAGTTGGAAACTAAGGTTGGATAAAATCTCCTTGTGTGTTGTTGGCTTAATTCTAGGTAGTCCTTCAACTACAGCAGACAGGGTCTAATTACTTTTTTGCTGTTGTAATCCCCATTTAGTATGTGTTGCACAATTGACAACGCAGTCCAGTGCACATCTTGCATGATGTATGCAGTCCTGGAACAGCCATTCGAGGGTGTATATCTTTGTTCAAGATGTGAGCAAATTACCCGCTTGGAATCGCAAATCGAGTCTCTAAACGGGCAAGTTGCAACACTGAGAGCCATTGACAATTTGCAAAAGAGTTTGCTTCTCACCGAGCAAGCACTCTTTGGGGTAGATAAGGGGAAGGGTGACAGAGAGGAGGCTGAGGAAAGTGAGGTAGCTAGCTGGGTAACAGTTAGAAAGCGGGGTAGAGGGAAGAGTGCTAGGGAGGCTAGCCCTGATCTGACACACCCCAACAAGTTTGCACGTTTTTGCAGATGAGGAGGATGTCAGTCCAGGGACGGCACTGCTGCAGCCGGACACTTCCTCTGCCAGTCAGGGGAATGTCAGCTCCAGTAAGCAGGGAACCAGGAGAGCAGGGCAGGCCAGACAGGTGCTGGTAGTGTGAGACTCCATTATTAGGGGAACAGATAGGGAAATCTGTCACAAAGACCGTAATCGCCGAACAGTGTGCTGTCTTCCTGGCGCTAGAGTTTGACACATGGCGGATCGGGTTGACAGATTACTGGGAGGGGCTGGAGAAGATCCAGCGGTCATGGTCAATATCGGAACCAATGACAAAGTTAGAGGTAGGTGGAGAGTCCTTAAAAATTATTTCAGGGATTTTGGTCAAAAGCTTAGGGCAAGGACCTCAACGGTAGTATTTTCCGAAATACTGCCTGTACTATGAGCCACACAAGAAAGGCAGCGAGAGATTAGGGAGATTAACCGCCTCACGTCCGCCCATAGGATATAAACGTCCTATGGGTGGACGTCTATTTCTGACAGCACGTTTTAAAACGTCCTGTCAGAAATAGCAGCTGCACGCTAATCGTGCAGCTGCTGATCGGGTTGCCCGCTGTCAGTGACAGCAGGGCAACCCAGAGATAAGGCAGGGACAGTGCCCAGGTGTCCCTGCCTTCTAGATCGCTGCAGACACAGAGCTCACCGAGCGCTGTGTCTGCAGAGCAGGAAGCGCTGTGCGCTTCCTGTTCCGGCCCGGCGGTCATGTGACCGCCGGGACCGGAGAGTGCAGGGGCTGTGTGAGGTCTCTCAGAGACCTCGATCAGCCCTGCACTGAGGCTGTACAGCGCAGGATTGCTGCTGTACAGCCTCTATAGGGGTGCATTTGTCCTGTAACTGGGGCTACTATCTCAGCCCCAGTTACAGGAGAAATCAACTGTGAAAAAAAAAAAAAAAAGTGAAGTAAATGTCCCCCAGAGGTCTTGTATGACCTTATGGGGGACGAAAAGTGTAAAATAAAATAAAAATAAAATAAAGTGTTGAAAAAATAAAATAAAAAAAAGGTTCACATGTAAAAAAAATAAATAAATCCCAAGTAAGGAATAAAAAAATAAAAAAAAAATAGAAAAAATAAAATAAAATAGACATATTTAGTATTGCCGCGTCCGTAAAAACCAGCTCTATAAAAATATCACATGACCTAACCCCTCAGGTGAACACCGTAAAAAATAAATAAAAAAAACTGTGTCAAAACAAGCAATTTTTGTCACCTTGCATCACAAAAGGTGCAACACCAAGTGATCAAAAACGCGTATGTCCCACAAAATGGTACCAATAAAACCGTCACCTCATCCCGCAAAAAATGAGCCCCTACATAAGAAAATCTCTCAAAAAATAAAAAAAACTATAGCTCTTAGAACATGGAGACACTAAAACATCATTTTTTTGGTTTCAAAAATGCTATTATTGTGTTAAAGTGAAACAAATAAAAAAAAGTATACATATTAGGTATTGCCGCGTCCGTAAAAACCAGCTCTATAAAAATATCACATGACCTAACCCCTCGGGTGAACACCGTAAAAAATAAATAAAAAAAACTGTGTCAAAACAAGCAATTTTTGTCACCTTGCATCACAAAAGGTGCAACACCAAGTGATCAAAAACGCGTATGTCCCACAAAATAGTACCAATAAAACCGTCACCTCATCCCGCAAAAAATGAGCCCCTACATAAGAAAATCTCTCAAAAAATAAAAAAAACTATAGCTCTCAGAACATGGACACATTAAAACATAATTTTTTGGTTTCAAAAATGCTATTATTGTGTAAAACTTTAATAAATGAGAAAAAGTATACATATTAGGTATCGCCACGTCCGTAACAATCTGCTCTATAAAAATGTCACTTGACTGAACCCCTCAGGTGAACGCTGTAAAAATAAATAAATAGAAACTGTGCTAAAACAACCAATTTTTTGGTCACCTTGCCCCATAAAGTGTTATAATGAATGATCAAAAAATCATATGTACCCAAAAATAGTACTAATAAAACTGGCACCTTATCCCCTAGTTTCCAAAATGGGGTCACTTCTTGGGAGTTTCTACTGTAAGGGTGCATCAGGGGGCTTCAAATGGGACATGGCATCTAAAAACCATGTGGAGTTCCTTTCCTTCTGCGCCCTGCCGTGTGCCCATACAGCAGTTTACGACCACATGTGGGGTGTTTCTGTAAACCGCAGAATCTGGGTAATAAATATTGAGTTTTGTTTGGCTGTTAACCATCGATGTGTTAAAGAAAAAAATTGATTAAAATGGAAAATCTGCCAAAAAAGTGAAATTTAAAAATTTGATCTCCATTTTCCTTTAATTCTTGTGGAACGCCTAAAGGGTTAACAAAGTTTGTAAAATCGGTTTTGAATACCTTGAGGGGTGTAGTTTCTACAATGGGGTCATTTATGGGGGTATCCACTATGTAGGCCCCACAAAGTGACTTCAGGCCTGAACTGGTCCTTATAAAGTGGGTTTTGGCAATTTTCTTACAAATTTGAAGAATTGCTTCTAAACTTCTAAGCCTTCTAACGTCCTAAAAAAATAAAATGACATTTCCAAAATGATGCCAACATAAAGTAGACATATGGGGAATGTTAAATAATAAATATTTTATGAGGTATCACTTTCTGTTTTGAAATCAGAGAAATTGAAATTTAGAAAATTGCGAATTTTTCAAATTTTTGGGTAAATTTGGGATTTTTTCATAAATAAAGGTGAAATATTTTGACTCAAATTTATGACTATCATGAAGTACAATGTGTCACGAGAAAACAATCTCTGAATGACTTGGATAAATAAAGGCGTTCCAAAGTTATTACCACATAAAGTGAGATATGTCAGTTTTGCAAAATTTGGCCTGGTCAGGAAGGGGGCAAAGGGCCCAGATGGGAAGTGGTTAACAAGTGGCTCAAGAACTGGTGTAGGAAGGAGGGGTTTGGGTTTCTGGAGAACTGGGCCGACTTCTCTCTCGGCTACAGGCTCTATCGTAGGGATCGGCTGCACCTCAATGGGGAAGGGGCAGCTGTGCTGGGGAGAAAGATAGCTAGAAGGTTGGAGGAGTGTTTAAACTAGGGACTGGGGGGAGGGAAATTACATTATAGGAGGGGAAGATAGGGCAGATAGAGACCGGGGGCAAGGTGGTGGGACTGGGGGAGGAATGGAAGAGGGACTAGAACAGTTCAGAAGGAAAGGTGTAGGGTAAAAAATATACATAAACCTCTCAAATGTGTGTATACTAATGCCAGAAGCCTGACTAATAAAACGGGGGAGCTGGAATTAGTGATGTGTGAGGAGAACTATGACATAGTGGGAATAAGTGAGACATGGCTGGATGATAGCTATGACTTGTACAAGGTTACAGTCTGTTTAGAAAGGATCGTCAAAACCGGAGAGGGGGAGGGGTTTGCCTTTATGTAAAGTCTTGTCTAAAGCCCACACTCTGTGAAGATAAGTGAGGGACATGAACATGTGGAGTCACTGTGGGTAGAAATACATGTAGCTAAAAACCACAATAAATTACTAATAGGAGTTTACTATAAACCACCTAATATACCAGAGTCCACAGAAAATCTACTACTAAACGAGATAGACGAGGAGGCAAATCATAATGAGGTGGTTATTATGGGAGACTTCAACTACCCAGATATAGACTAGGAAACTGAAACTTGCATATCTCATAAAGGAAACAGGTTTTTGGCAATAACCGAAGACAATTACCTCTCCCAACTGGTTCAGGACCCGACTAGAGGGACGGCCATACTGGACTTAGTATTAACCAATAGACCTGACAGAACAACAGACGTGCAGGTTGGGGGACACCTGGGAAATAGTGACCATAAAGTAATAACCTTCCAATTATCATTCAAAAGAGCTTTTTTACAGGGAGGAGCAAAAATATCAAACTTAAAAGAAGCTAAATTTAGCCAACTAAGAGAGGCCATAGGCCTAACTAACTGGGACAAAGTCCTCAAAAATAAAAATACAGCCACAAAATGGGATATCTTGAAAAGTATCCTAAAATATCATTGTGAGAGGTACATACCGTATGGGAATAAAAGGTTAAGGAACAAAAAGAAACCAATATGGATAAGTAGAACTGTAAAGAAAGCAATAAATGACAAAAAGAAAGCATATACAGCACTAAAACAGGAGGGTAGCACGGAAGCAATGAAAAACTATAAGGAAAAAAATAGAACATGTAAAAAACAATTAAAAGCGGCCAAACTAGAGACCGAGAGATTAATTGCCAAAGAGAGTAAAACTAACCCTAAAATGTTCTTCAATTATATAAATGTTAAAAAGTATAAATCTGAAGGTGTCGGCCCCTTAAAGAGTAATGAGGGGGGAGTCGCAGAGAGCGACGAGGAGAAAGCAAAGCTGTTAAATAGTTTTTTCTCCAATGTATTCACTGAGGAAAATAAACTGTCAGATGACATGCAGAATGTAAAAATAAATTCCCCATTAAAAGTGTCCTAAATATTCGGTATAAAACAGATTCTTTTTTCTTCCTCCCTTCAAAAAGTAACCAAGGTCTGCAGATCTCCTACTGATGGCTATCCTGCAACTTACAAAGAAAAACAATAGGGTAGATCCGTAGGTTTATGTACATTCCTTAACAGTGTAATCTACCCCACAACACTTCTCAGACCTGCAGCATTTTTTTTGCGGACTGGTGATTTATTATATTAAAAGTGTCCTGTCTGACCCAGGAAGAAGTGCATCAGCGACTTAAAAAGATTAAAATAGACAAATCGCCAGGACCGGGTGGCATACACCCCCGTATCCTAAGGGAATTAAGTAATGTCATAGCCAGACCATTATTTCTGATATTTGCGGACTCTATACTGACAGGGAATGTCCCACAGGATTGGCGCATGGCAAATGTGGTGCCAATATTCAAAAAGGGTCCAAAAACAGAGCCTGGAAACTATAGGCCGGTAAGTTTAACATCTGTTGTGGGTAAACTGTTTGAAAGTTTTCTGAGAGATGCTATCTTAGAGCATCTCAACGGAAATAAGAAAATAACGCCAAATCAGCATGGCTTCGTGAGGGATCGGTCATGCCAAACTAATTTAATCAGTTTCTATGAGGAGGTAAGTTCTAGACTTGACAGCGGCGAATCAATGGATGTTGTGTATCTGGACTTCTCCAAAGCATTTGACACTGTACCACATAAAAGGTTAGTATATAAAATGAGAATGCTCGAACTGGGAGAAAACGTCTGTAAGTGGGTAAGTAACTGGCTCAATGATAGAAAACAGAGGGTGGTTATTAACAGTACACACTCAGATTGGGTCACTGTCACTAGTGGGGTACCTCAGGGGTCAGTATTGGGCCCTATTCTCTTCAATATATTTATTAATGATCTTGTAAAAGGCTTGCATAGTAAAGTATCAATTTTCGCAGATGACACTAAACTGTGTAAAGTAATTAACACTGAAGAGGACAGTATACTGCTACAGAGGGATCTGGATAGATTGGAGGCTTGAGCAGATAAGTGGCAGATGAGGTTTAACACTGACAAATGTAAAGTTATGCACATGGGAAGGAATAATGCAAGTCACCCATACATACTAAATGGTAAAACACTCGGTAACACTGACATGGAAAAGAATCTAGGAATTTTAATAAACAGCAAACTAAGCTGCAAAAACCAGTGTCAGGCAGCTGCTGCCAAGGCCAATAAGATAATGGGTTGCATCAAAAGGGGCATAGATGCCCGTGACAAGAACGTAGTCCTACCACTTTACAAATCGCTAGTCAGACCACACATGGAGTACTGTGTACAGTTCTGGGCTCCTGTAAACAAGGGAGACATAGCAGAGCTGAAGAGGGTCCAGAGGAGGGCAACTAAAGTAATAACTTGAATGGGGCAACTACAGTACCCTGAAAGATTATCAAAATTAGGGTTATTCACTTTAGAAAAAAGACGACTGAGGGGAGATCTAATTAACATGTATAAATATATCAGGGGTCAGTACAGAGATCTATCCCATCATCTATTTATCCCCAGGACTGTGACGAGGGGACATCCTCTGCGTCTGGAGGAAAGAAGGTTTGTACACAAACATAGAAAAGGATTCTTTACGGTAAGAGCAGTGAGACTATGGAACTCTCTGCCTGAGGAGGTGGTGATGGTGAGTACAATAAAGGAATTCAAGAGGGGCCTGGATGTATTTCTGGAGCGTAATAATATTACAGGCTATAGCTACTAGAGAGGGGTCGTTGATCCAGGGAGTTAGTCCCGTTGCCTGATTGGAGTCGGGAAGGAATTTTTTATTCCCCTAAAGTGGGGAAAATTGGCGTCTACCTCACAGGGTTTTTTTTTTTTTTGCCTTCCTCTGGATCAACTTGCAGGATAACAGGCCGAACTGGATGGACAAATGTCTTTTTTCGGCCTTATGTACTATGTTACTATGTAAAACCGAAGATAAAATCGATTTTAGAGGAAAAATTGTTTGGAAACATTCTTTCCTATATATTTACTTGTATATAAAGTGCAAGTGCTGCCAAAAATTACACGGAAGAGGCACTCCGATACAACCTGTATATCATATAAAGGAGGGCCTCATTCACATTGTGGTACAATTGTTCAGATAGTGGGACTCCTACACTCATAAAGTCTATGCACTAAGCGAAAGGGCTGCCAAACATTACAAGGAACCGGCACTCAAATACACCCTTTATTACATATAAAGGAGGGCATCATACACACCCTTGAAAAATTAGGATTGATGGCCTGCTGGTGACCCTCATAAACATTAGGAGCAAGGGAATGCTGGTGACCCTCTAAAACATTAGGGGCGAGGCCTGCTGCTGATCTGACCATCTAAAACATTATGGGCGAGGGCCTGCTGCTGAGCTGACCCTCTAAAACATTAGGAGCGAGGGCAGCCTAATAAGAATGTTGATATGATGGAGGAGGAGGAGGACGAGAAAAGGAAGATTAAACCACATACCCTTTTTTGTGGTGGAAGGGGTGCATGGGGATACAGTGTATTCAATACACCATAAAAGCAGCATTTAGAGTGCCTTTATGTTCAGCCGCTTTGCTCTGGTGGAGTAGAGAAGTCAGGAGCAATCCAGGCCTTGTTCATTTTGATAAGAGTCACCTGTCAGCATTTTCAGTTGACATGCGGATGCGCTTATCAGTTATTATGCCCACAGGAGCACTAAATACCTGCTCTGACAAAACGCTGGCGGCAGGGCAGGCCAGCACCTCCAAGGTGTAGAGCGCCAGTTCGTGCCACGTGTCCAGCTTGGACACCCAGTAGTTGTAAGGCACAGAGGGATCACTGATGACTCTGAGACGGTCTGCTATGTACTCCTTCACCATCTTCCAAAACTTTTCCCTCCTTGTGACACTAGGCCGCACATCAGGGTGAGGGTGCTGGCAGGGTGTTATGAAACTGTCCCAGGCATTGGAGAGTGTTGCCATGCCTCTGTTGGAATTGCTGTGTGTTCCTCTCATCTCCCCTCCTCGGTTGCCCAAGAAACTACGTACTCTGCCGCCAGCATTGTCAGCTGGACATTTTGGAGCAATTTTTCCACAAGGACCTTCTGGTATTGCACCATTCTGCTAGTCCTCTTCACCACAGGAATGAGAGATGAGAAGTTCTCTTTGTAGCGGGGGTCAAGAAGGGTGAACAACCAGTGTTGGCCAAAATGCGTATAACACGAGGGTCACGGGAAAGGCAGCATAGCATAAAGTCAGCCATGTGTGCCAGAGTCCCAACAGACAAGACTTTGCTGTCCTCATTAGGAGGATGACTCTCAATCTCCTCATCCTCTTCCTCCTCTTCTGCCCATCCACGCTGAACAGATGGCATAAACCTGCTATGGGTACTACTGTCAGTAGCGGAGGCAACCGTCTCCTGTTCCTCCTCCTCATCATCATCCAATTTGGGCTGAGAAGACGAACTGAGGGTGGTCTGGCTATCACCCTGTGTACTGTCTTCCCCAATTTCCACCCTTTCCACATGCAAAGCGTCCGCCTTCATTGTGAGCAGTGAGCGTTTGAGTAGACACAGAAGTGGGATGGTTATGCTGATAGTAGCGGCATCGCCGCTCACATCTGTGTTGATTCCTCAAAGTTGCGTAAAACCTCACAGAGGTCAGACAACCATGCCCACTCGTCGCTTGTGAAGAGCGGAAGCTGACTGTAAAGGCGACGACCATGTTGCAGCTGGTATTCCACTACTGCCTTCTGCTTCTCACAAAGCCTGGCCAACGCTGCTGCAGTGTTGCAACAGCGGCGGCAGCTGTAGATGACTTTCGGAAATGGGCACACACGCGGCGCACCTTCACCAGTAGCTCAGGCAAATTGGGGTAGGTTTTGAGAAACTGTTAAACCACTAAGTTGGGCCAGGCATGGTATGTCTGTGAGCTTGCCGAGCTCCAAAGCCGCCACCAAGTTATGGCCATTATCAGACACAACCATGCCTGCTTGTAGGCTGAGTGGCTAGAATCACAGCTCAGTCTGGTCCCTTATACCCTGCCACAGCTCTGCGGCGGTGTGCTGTTTGTCACCTAAGCAAATTAGTTTCAGCTTGGCCTGTTGCCGCTTCCCGCTACTGACTGATGGCTGACTGGTGCTGCAAAATGAGAATTCAGAGGTGGAAGTGGAGGAGGAGGTGGAGGAGGAGAAGGGGGGTTGCAGCCACTAATGTAGGTGGTGGCGGAAATCCTGATGGAAGTAGGGCCCGCAGTCCTTGACGTCGGTAGCACCTGTGCCATCCCAGGGTACGACTCTCCCCCGGCCTCCACAACGTTCACCCAGTGTGTCATAAGGGAAATGTAGAGTCCTTGGCCAAAAGCACTTGTCCATGTGTCAGTCGTTAAGTGGACCTTCCCAATAACTGCGTTGGTCAGGGCACAGGTGATGTTACGGGACACATGCTGATGTATGGCAGGGACGGCACACCTGGAAAAATAGTGGCTTCTGGGTACTGGGTAACTAGGGATGGCTGCCGCCATCAGGTTGCGGAAAGCCTCAGTGTCCACAAGCCTAAATGGCAACATTTCCAGGGCCAGCAATTTGGAAAGGTGCACATTTAGTGCTATTGCCTGTGGGTGGGTGGCTGGGTATTTGCGCTTTCGTTCAAAGGCCTGGGGTATAGACATCTGTACGCTGCACTGGGACACAGAAGTGGATGTGCTAGCTGATGGTGCTTGCGAAGGTCCAGGTGCAGGGCGGGAGGCATCCGGGCCTGCATCTAGGACAGGGGATTGGCCAGCACGTAACACAGGGGAAGAGGAAGCAGTGGTGTTGCCCACAGACACTGATTGTGGACCCAGGTGTTCGGCCCACCTATTAGGGTGCTTTAAATGCCATGTGGCGGATCATGCTGGTGGTGGTGAGGTTGCTAGTGTTCATGCCCCTGCTCATGTTGGTATGGCACAGGTTGCAAATGACAATTCTTTTATCGTCCGTACTTTCCTCAAAAAAGCACCAGACTGAGGAACACCTACCCCTTGGCAAGGGAGATTGCCGCAAGGGGGTGCTCCGGTGAACAGTTGCGGGCCTGTTTGGTGTGGCCCGCCTTCTCCCTTTTGCCACCCCACTGCCTCTTCCAGCCTGTTGCGGTTCTGCAGATCCCTCCCCCTCTGTACTGCTGTCCTCGCTCGGCTTTCCACCTTCCCAGGTTGGGTCAGTAATTTGATTTCATCGACCTCCTCTTCCACTTCCTCACTCTGGTCATCCTCCTGACTTGTTGACCTAACAAGCACCTCACTTATTGGCAACTGTGTCTTATTCTCATCGTGAACCTGTTGGGACACTAATTGCCGTTGACTTATTGGCAACTGTGTCTCATCATCATCATCCACCTTGTGAAATACTAATTACCGTTCTCCACCGTCATCTTCTTCTGACTGTGGATGCTCAAGAGTTTGGGAATCAGTGCACAAGATCCCCTCATGTCCCTCTTCAAGAGGGCTTGGCAAGAGGCACAAATCAAGGAATGGGCCTGAAAATAGCTCCTCGGAATATACGAGTGTGGGATCACTTGTTTGCCAAGACTCTCCATGGTGGGAGGAAGGAAGATCAGGGTGAGGATTCTGTTGACCAGACTCTTGGCTACTGAGACTGGACTTTGTGGAAGACAGGGTGGTGCTTAACCGACTGGAAGCATTATCTGCTGCAATCCAACCAACCACCTGGTCGCACTGGTGTGACTTCGAGAGTGGTGTCCTGCGCCACCCTGCAAACTGGGACATGAAGCTAGGTATTGTGGATGAGTGTGTTTCTTGGGCTCTGGCAGCATTCATAGTTTCACCGCGCCTAGGGCCACGGCCACTGCGTGCACCATCAGCAGCACGGCCACTTCCCCGTCCCTTACTGCTCACCTTTTACATATTAAATGGTATATATACTTGCAAGTATATCACATGTACAGTAGCGCAGGTTTTGTAATTGTATGCGCAAATAAAGTACACTCAATGTCACAGATATTTAGAATGCGCAAACATTATACAGGAGATGTAGCGCAGGTAATGTCGCTGTCACCAGCGGCTAAGAAAAATTTACACTGAATGTCACAGATATTTAGGATGCGCAAACGTTGTACAGGAGATGTAGCGCAGGTAATGTCGCTGTCACCAGCGGCTAAGAAAAAATTACACTGAATGTCACAGATATTTAGGATGCGCAAACGTTATACAGGAGATGTAGCGCAGGTAATGTCGCTGTCACCAGCGGCTAAGAAAAAATTACACTGAATGTCACAGATATTTAGGATGCGCAAACGTTATACAGGAGATGAAGCGCAGGTAATGTTGCTGTCACCAGCGACTAAGAAAAAATTACACTGAATGTCAGATATTTAGGATGCGCAAACGTTATACAGGAGATGTAGCGCAGATGATGTCGCTGTCAGCAGCGTTATACAGGAGATGTAGCGCAGATGATGTCGCTGTCAGCAGCAGCCAAACAATTGCGCTGAATGCACGATGAAAGAAATGCTCCAGCACCAGAAGGACGTAATGAAAAAATTCCCGGTCTTTATTCAAATCACCAGCATATCGGTGCATACAGCGACAGTGACACAATATCTGGTGCTGGAGCATTTCTTTCATCGTGCATCTACTATTGGACTGGCTTGTGTCCGCCCCGTGCACCATCACACAGGATCGGAAGGTGAGCTGGCTGTAACCTCTTACTATAAATTGCGCTGAATGTCACAGATTTTTAGGATGCGCAAATGTAACACAACAGATGTAGCAGAGGTTGTGTCACTGTCAGCAGCGGCCAAACAATCGCACGCAATTTATCGCAGGTTGCGCTAATATATATTGCAGCCAAATAAAACAATAGTCCTTAAAAGGACTTTTGGGTCTCTAACACCTTTCAACAGTAAACTCTGCCTGAAAAAAAATATATATATATTCCTGTCCCTACACTATCTGTCCCTTCTGCTGCATCTCTCCCTGACTAAGACTGAGACGAACCACTTGTCATTGGGTGCTATATAGCACCTGATGATGCGTTAAGGCCAGCCAATCACTGTAATGCCAGTAACCAACATGGCTACGGCATTACAGTGAGTGCCAGCACTTCCCCGCATGTTTATTGGCTGTGTAGCTCGAGTCAAAATGGTGTTCGGCTGAGCATGCTCGCCCAACACTATTCCTGACTGGTTTCCATTAAACTACAGTCAGAGTTATTTTCTCTAAATGGAGACATTTTAGAAGAGTTGTCAATCTTCCAGTCTATCAAAATTTCTTGAAGGAAATGGCACCATCATAACATCCAAAACAATGAAAAGAAAAGTTGTCCACCAGCCATATGTTTGGTATATAGCAAATACAACATCCCACACCAGTAATTTCATACCAACAGCGGCAAATGGTGGTGGTAGTGGCTTCAGGACTCGGACAACTTGTCATTATAGAAGATCATGTATTCTGCAATATAAACTGTAGTATAATTTGGTTATGTTAACTGGGTTATGCTACATATTTGGTTAGGTAGCAATACAGTGATCTAACACATGCAAGCAAGTCATTATTTGAAAGGATGTGGAGAAACACAAATAAAGTTTAGGGCTGACTTTGTCAATTAATCCAGGGGAATGTTGTGGGAGGACATAAAAACTGTTGTTCAGGTATGCAAAAACTCTTAGTATGCTTAAATTGGAGATTTTTGTCAAGAAAAAAAAGATTAAATGTGATAGATCTGAAATAAAACAAATTATTAGATTTGATGGAAACCAACCAGGCCGCTACTTCCTGGAATAGTCCTGGCAGTGGCAGGTGACCCATGGGAGTGATAGACACCGATGCAAGGCACGGAAGGGACAGGCAATACCTGGAGTCAGGAAACAGGCCGAGGTCAGGTCAGGCAGAGTTTGTGCATATATGGGAAACAGGTCCAAGGTCTGGGCAGGTAGCTAAGGATCAACACGGTAAACAGGCAAAGATTCGGTACATAGCTAGACAGTCTGAATAGCATACCTTCACTGGGTAAAGTAGCTAGATAGGAACCTAACACTCAGGCACCCTCCCACTAGGGAAGATGCCTCATATATCCTGAGACAGACAGCCATAGGATGGGAAACAATTTAGACATGCATACTCTTTTTTAAGAGGTCCTAGAGTGCTTCCTAAGGGACAGGCTAGGAAGGATAGCGCAGGCCATACCCTGCAACAGAGATGCAAGACAGCAGAGGGGACATGGAACGCTGGCAGCTTGACCCACTGCAGGTGGCAGATAAAAGCATGCAGGTCCGGACCGCAGGTAATGCAGGATGCAGTACAGGGTAAGAGATGTGACTCCCCAGGCTGCGATTGTAACAGCTATTTTTGGAAATCCCATGGGCTCTCAGCTTTCCATAACTATCCTATGGATAAGCCATAAATGTCCAGTTAGGAATAACGCTTTAAGTAAATGCAGTAATAGTCCAGAACCTGGGTTAGGAGTTTCCTCTCATTCCTTTCATTTCTAGTGTTACAATTTGTGCAAATATAAGAAACCATTCTGTGTAAGAGAAACATAATAAGAGAAGACATCTGGAAGAAGGACAGTTTTTATGGCACCGTAGAGACCATACATCAATGTATGTATGAAGGTAACATCTGCATGGAGTGTGTTCTAGAGATGTTCTTGGTTCTCTCCCAAAAACATACAGTATGAACAGGCTGTACACTACAGATTTTGAGCCTCCAAGAAGGCAGATTTAAACCACTTTCTGCTGACCATCGACACTTTTTCATCATGCAAAAAAGTATGGCAAAAACAAAGCATGTGATCCCAGCCATAGTAAAAGCTAAGGCCGAGTTCACATCAGCGTTCAGCCTTTCCGTTCTCCTGCTCCGTTATAGGAGCAGGAGAACGGAAAGGACGGATTCGGCTCATAACTTAGCCGAACGGAGCCTACAGACCCCATAGACTATAATGGGGTCCATTAGGTAAGATGATTTTGGAGCGGAGACAAAAGTCTTGCATGCACAACTTTTGTCTCTGCTCCAAAATCATCTTCTGAGCGGAAACCTAACGGACCCCATTATAGTCTATGGGGGTCTATGGGGTCCATAGGCTCCGTTCGGCTCAGTTATGTGCCGAATCCGTCCTTTCCGTTCTCCTGCTTCTATAACGGAGCAGGAGAATGGAAAGGCTGAACGCTGATGTGAACTAGGCCTAAGAGGTAAGGAACCATGTATATTTTTGTATTCCAGAGCCGGGTAGGAACTAGTTAATATAGTCTTTTATTATTTCTCTTTTACCTTGAAGAGGGGGTATGGGGACTTGTTGCAAACTATAAATCTCAAGATTTGGAGACAATCCAATAAAAAAGCTGCTCACAAACCTGTTTTCTACTGAACATAAATAGTAATATTATCTATTTTGTGGCAGAGGGAACAAGGAGCGGGCCAGTTTAGTGGCAGAGCCTACAGGCATCGTGAAAGACATTGCAAAATGATGTATTATCAGCTGGTGGTTTTTCAACTAAGACCTGGATATATTACAAATGGGCTCATAAGTCTCCGACATTACATTTTGCTGTTGCAGACTTAATATTTTGCCCTAGAACACAGCTTTTGTTCTGGATTCTGTTTTAACTCAGAAGAAAAGAGAATTTAAGGCTTCTGCCTGCAGCTTCGGGGTAGTTTGACAATTTTCTATTTAAAATGAGTTTCACTGCCATTCATTACAGGCAAAAGATTTAAACTAGTGTATGACCCTTCAGGGATGAGCAAATCCATCCATCCACATGGGGAACATATTTTTCCCGATATTCATCACATAGGCTCGGAGTAATTCCAGAGGCCTGAGAATATCCTCACAAAAAAAAAAAAAAAAAATTGTAATAGTGCACTGCTTGTGGTAGGAAAACTAAAGAACACCGATATAAAGACCTGAATAATGAGGCTGAATAATCCTGTGAGGCAGAAACACACATTCTTCTTGTTGTTCAGTCCCCAGTCCATAGCACTAGAAAGGCAGCAGCGGAAGAAAGACGGAGATTAACTGTTTGACTTCCGCTTTCACACTTGTGCTTTCCCTTTCCGCTATTGCGATTCATCATAGGATCTCAGTAGCCGGGAAAAACACTTCAGTTTTGTCCCCATTCATTGTCAATGGGGACAAAACGGAACGGAGGGAACCAGAATGCATTCGGTTCCGTTTCGTTCCCATGACGCACACAAAAGCGCTGCAAGCAGCATTTTTGAGTGCGTCATGGGATGCTGATGAAGACGGATCCGGCATGAAACACAATGTAAGTCAATGGTGACAGATCCGTTTTTTCGGAAACGAAAAAAAAATGTATTCGGTGCCCATTGACTTACAATTGACTTAGTGACGGATCCGTCCTGTTCATTTGAGATGTAATAAAATCTGATCCGTTCTGAACAGATGCAGACGGTTGTATTATATACCGGATGCGTTTTTGCTGAACCCATGACGATTCCAGCAAAAAACGCAGATGTGAAAGTAGCCTAAATCAAATGAGGCAGGAGAAGCCAGAAACTAGTGTTAGACTAGGACTACAACCTACATGACAACTTAGCACGTGTGGTATCTTGAGATGCATTCTTACACACTGCAAAATTGCAATAACATGTCTTGGACTTCTGAAATGGGGATGTACAGTACAAGTCAATAAAAAAACAAAAAAACTCCACAAAAGTTGTAATGTGATAAAATAAATAAAGAAGTGATGCTTACCATTTTCCTGCCCTGACGCCTACAGTATGATGTTTCAGTCCTCCAGTGCTGACATCATCCTCCTGGCTTCAGCAGGGACATCCCATACACACCAGGTCACCGTGCTGCCAATCACTGGCTTCAGCAGTATGCAGCACTGAAGCCAGTGTTTGGCTGCAACAGTGAAGTAGCGTGTACATGGCTTCACCACTGAACCAAGGAAAGCAAACACAGATGAGAAGGACCAGATCACGATGCAGGAAGCTGCAGGGGAGAAAGTATCACTTCTTTTGTTATTTTATACATTTATTGTTGCTGTGAGGGTCTTCAATTAATATGGACAACTCCTTTAAGGTATGTACACTTTTGCAACCAATTGTAAATTGCTAAAATGAAGCATGAAGCTTTGCACATTGTCTTCATTAAAAAATATACTACTGGTTTTGGATTACAGCTCGTATGCAGACCTACAGTACAGACCAAAAGTTTGGACACACCTTCTCATTCAAAGAGTTTTCTTTATTTTCATGACTATGAAAATTGTAGATTCACACTGAAGGTATCAAAACTATGAATTAACACATGTGGAATTATATACATAACAAACAAGTGTGAAACAACTGAAAATATGTCATATTCTAGGTTCTTCAAAGTAGCCACCTTTTGCTTTGATTACTGCTTTGCACACTCTTGGCATTTTCTTGATGAGCTTCAAGAGGTAGTCCCCTGAAATGGTTTTCACTTCACAGGTGTGCCCTGTCAGGTTTAATAAGTGGGATTTCTTGCCTTATAAATGGGGTTGGGATCATCAGTTGCGTTGAGGAGAAGTCAGGTGGATACACAGCTGTCCTACTGAATAGACTGTTAGAATTTGTATTATGGCAAGAAAAAAGCAGCTAAGTAAAGAAAAACGAGTGGCCATCATTACTTTAAGAAATGAAGGTCAGTCAGTCAGCCGAAAAATTGGGAAAACTTTGAAAGTAAGGGCTATTTGACCATGAAGGAGAGTGGTGGGGTGCTGCGCCAGATGACCTGGCCTCCACAGTCACCGGACCTGAACCCAATCGAGATGGTTTGGGGTGAGCTGGACCGCAGAGTGAAGGCAAAAGGGCCAACAAGTGCTAAGCATCTCTGGGAACTCCTTCAAGACTGTTGGAAGACCATTTCAGGGGACTACCTCTTGAAGCTCATCAAGAGAATGCCAAGAGTGTGCAAAGCAGTAATCAAAGCAAAAGGTGGCTACTTTGAAGAACCTAGAATATGACATATTTTCTGTTGTTTCACACTTGTTTGTTATGTATATAATTCCACATGTGTTAATTCATAGTTTTGATGCCTTCATAGTCATGAAAATAAAGAAAACTCTTTGAATGAGAAGGTGTGTTCAAACTTTTGGTCTGTACTGTATATGTCTATATGGTTACTGACTATAAATAAACCCTGTGTAGTCTGATCCTCCTGCCGTCACGCTTCCTTCTGCATGTCCTCTACTTCTTCCTAACATACAGAAGGAAGATACTATGATTCTAGGATTAGACTATACACACTCCTTTAATCTTGCCTTTTTCAATCTAGCTAATCACTAACCTTCCTTCAATCAATTCTCTGCTGGGTATCATCTGTCTTACACCAAAGCCACGCATATTTTATTATCCTAAGGTTCTAGTGGAGGAATCCCTGACATGTGGATAGTCACGTGTTCCACGTATTTCTAGGTTTGTGGTGTGATTGGTTACACCTTTTATATTTGCAAAATTTTATAACAAAGAATGATCTACTTTTACTTACAGCAAATTTTTGTAGCACGTCTAGACATATTATTTTATGCTTATGGGTTTTGTAGTTGTTTTACCCTACTAGTCAAGGTTTGTTTGTATCGAGACATACAGTATGTCTGCACAGGAGCTGTACTCAGAGAATAGTAAGATATTTTAATGAAGGCCTTTTGCAAAGTTATTTCAATTTTCATTTTAGATGCATTGGAGAAACTAAACAATGGTGCATACAACATAAACAAAATCACTTACACAGGCCTTAATTCGTTCAGTTTTTATTCCTGATGGGAGTCTAGTCCCTATTTAAAGATTTGGGGGCACATTTAAGACCGGTGTTTTAGACTATTAATAAGCCCTATACCTGGTGGTGGATCCGCTGAAGTTATGAAGAGGACCAGGCCTCTTCATAACTTTGGTGGGTCCACCACTACTTCTAAATGTAAAACTGCTTCCTTGCTGTCTTACATTTAGACCATTTTCTACACCAGGCATAGAAAATGGTAAATGAGATGGGCCTGCTTTTTAGACCTGGTGTAAGTGAGGAGAAGTCACAGATTGCAGCACAAAGGACCTTTATGCTGCAATCTGCACCAGAAATACGCCTATTTCTGTTTAATTAATTACGCCCTTGGACTTTCTGACTACTGGCAGCTTAAAAAAACAATATATGATCTTTTCTCAGAAACATTAAAGGGGTTGTCTGAGCTAGGAACCAACAATCCCAGTAGATGGAATCTGTACCCAATTTAAAAACACTCACCTGTCTGCAATTCCATCATGCCCGTGCTGCTTCACCCATTCCTAGCAACTTCCTGTCTCCGCCAGACTGGAAGTGGTTTTGTCCTATGACTGCTGCAGTCAGTCACTGGCCTCAGCAGTGACATGTGCTAGAACAGCAAATCAGTTGCACATCACTAGCAATGATGAGCCATTCTAGCATATATGACCACTCTGGTCAGTGATTGGCCATAGCAGCCATGGGACCAAGCCACTTTGGGTCCAGTGGAGACTCAAAGTAGCCAGGAACAGTTGGCCATGTTTGTGGCTGCTGTGTTATCTAATTCACATACAACGTACATGCCAACAGGTCTGCTTTTGCCAGGATAATCATAGGAAGCAGAACACAAGAAGGGCAGGTTTTAGCAGCTACCTCCCAAAATGACTACCCTGAGCTGTTAAGAGATGGATCTGAAATATCAGAATTTTGGCCATGCATGTCCATGGTAAATCATAGTAAGTGGTCATGTCATAGTCTTATGTGACCATTTCATCCATCAGTGCAGGCTTGTACTCAGAAGTATAATATTGTGTGAACATGTGTTAGATTGGGACATGGGCTTGGTCTGTGGTTCACAATGGATTAACAGTGTTTCCTCCATCTTAATGGGGCATATACACTTTGGACAATAGCTTTTTGTTAGAAGAGTACTCCTCCAATGAGCTGTGAGTCTTGCTACTGGGACCCCAATAAGCTATACACTGTCGAAGAACCCAACAACAAGTGTTTAGATTTCCTGTGAACACAGGGGCAACTGAGCATTACACAATGTCTATAAAAATCAATAGCATACAGATTGGCTACACTCTGTTTTGGCTAATAGATAAGTCCTGACAGAAACTCAAAATCCCCAATAGTGTTTTTGCTTTTTTTTTAAACCTTGGGCAAAACTTGCATTGTCCAGAAGCTTCTATTTGATGGGTTAAATTGATGATTATTTCAGAAAAGTTTCAGCTTTGTCTTTATTCCAAGATGTGCGTTAATTGCAGACTGTCAGCTTTAATTTGAGGGTATTTACATCCAAATCAGGTGAACGGTGTAGGAATTATAACAGTTTGCATATGTGCCTCCCACTTATTACGGGACCAAAAGTAATAAGACAATTGGCTTCTCAGCTGTTCCATGGCCAGGTGTGTGTTATTCCCTCATTATCCCAATTACAATGAGAAGATAAAAGGTCCAGAGTTCATTTCAAGTGTGCTATTTGCATTTGGAATCTGTTGCTGTCAACTCTCAAGATGAGATCCAAAGAGCTGTCACTATCAGTGAAGCAAGCCATCATTAGGCTGAAAATACAAAACAAACCCATCAGAGAGATAGCAAAAACATTAGGCGTGGCCAAAACAACTGTTTGGAACATTCTTAAAAAGAAGGAACGGACCGATGAGCACAGCAACACCAAAAGACCCGGAAGACCACGGAAAACAACTGTGGTGGATGACCGAAGAATTCTTTCTCTGGTGAAGAAAACACCCTTCACAACAGTTGGCCAGATCAAGAACACTCTCCAGGAGGTAGGTGTATGTGTGTCAAAGTCAACGATCAAGAAAAGACTTCACCAGAGTGAATACAGAGGGTTCACCACAAGATGTAAGCCATTGATGAGTCTCAAAAACAGGAAGGCCAGATTAGAGTTTGCCAAACGACATCTAAAAAAGCCTTCACAGTTCTGGAACAACATCCTATGGACAGATGAGACCAAGATCAACTTGTACCAGAGTGATGGGAACAGGACATGGAGAAGGAAAGGAACTGCTCATGATCCTAAGCATACCACCTCATCAGTGAAGCATGGTGGTGGTAGTGTCATGGTGTGGGCATGTATGGCTGCCAATGGAACTGGTTCTCTTTTATTTATTGAAGATGTGACTGCTGACAAAAGCAGCAGGATGAATTCTGAAGTGTTTCGGGCAATATAATCTGCTCATATTCAGCCAAATGCTTCAGAACTCATTGGACGGCGCTTCACAGTGCAGATGGACAATGACCCAAAGCATACTGCAAAAGCAACCGAAGAGTTTTTTAAGGGAAAGAAGTGGAATGTTATGCAATGGCCATGTTAATCACCTGACCTGAATCCGATTGAGCATGCATTTCACTTGCTGAAGACAAAACTGAAGGGAAAATGCCCCAAGAACAAGCAAGAACTGAAGACAATTGCAGTAGGGGCCTGGCAGAGCATTACCAGGGATGAAACCCTGCGTCTGGTGATGTATTTGCATTCCAGACTTCAGGCTGTATTTGACTGCAAAGAAATTGCAACCAATTATTAAAAACTGAAAGTCTGATTTATGATTATTATTAAGTTCCATTAGTTTTGGTCCCGTAACAAGTGGTAGGCACATATGCAAACTGTTGTAATTCCTACACCGTTCACCTGATTTGGATGTAAATACCCTCAAATTAAAGCTGACAGTCTGCAGTTAAAGCAAATCTTGTCCGTTCCATTTCAAATCCATTGTGGTGGGATATAGAGCCAAAAATGTTAGAATTGTGTTGATTTCCCAATATTTATGGACCTGACTGTATGTAAATATATTATGGCTAAAAACGTGTATATATATATATATATATATATATATAAATTAAATTTAGCCTCTATTTCTGAAAAGTTTCTGACGGGATTTGAACTCACAACCTTTTACATTACAGCCCAGAATGTTAACCACTACACTATAGAGCTGCATGGCCAGTTACTTTAAAAAAAAAAATAAAAAAAAAAAAAATGATATGAGACTTCTGCTGTATAGGAATACTTACTACTAGTAAGTATTCCAATACAGCAGAAGTCTCTTTTTTTTTTTTTTAAAGTAACTGGCCATGCAGCTCTATAGTGTAGTCGTTAAGATTCTTAGCTGTAATGTAGAAGGTTGTGAGTTCGAATCCTGCCGGAATCTTTTCAGAAATAAAGGATAAATTAGATTTAAATACACTTGGTGTCCCCAAGCACTGACTCCATATATGAACATAGCTATATATGGAGTCAGAGCAGGGACTCATAAGCCAAACTAGAGTCACGACACCCTCCCCTCTTCAGAGCAGGAGGTGCCTGGTTTAATGCTCAGGTTCTCTGATTGACTTCCATTGTGCTCGGGTGCTCTGTAGAGCACCCGAGCATCGGGAAGTGTTCTACTCGAGCACACGAGCACTTTGGTGCTCGACCAACACTAGTGCTCAGTTCTCAGGACTTGAGATGAGCACATTTTTCAAAAATTTGAATTGGCCGGTTCGCCAAATTTTTCGAAACAATTCGATTAGATCCCAATTTATTTGCGGCAAATTGCAATAAAAAACAGCTACAGTATTTCCTGCAGGGAATGCCTGTATAGTGGTGTAGAACACTGTATCTTGCATAGGGAGTCTGCTGTGGTAGTGAAACAATACTGTGAGCCAGTATGACAACAAGATGACAGGCGTCACTCTTAGAATCACTGCACACTTCACTTATTTGGGCAGTTACGGGGCTAAAACTGACTAAATAACTCAAGCATGAACTCAGCCTTACAGGTCGATGTTAGCATCAAGAAGACGCACACTGCTTTTACACCATTATCAGCTGATTCCACATAGATGTCTATAGAACCTGTTCTATTAAACGCTTATACAAGTAGAGCCCCCGACAGAGTGGAGAGGGTTTCAGCAGTAAGTTTTTGTTGACATCACTGATTATTTTGCCCTTCCTCTGATCCGTAAGAACAATAACCCCCAAAAAACGGATTCTCTCTGTTGAGCATCCGCCTTCACACGGTCAGCATTTGGTCAGTAATCCATAAGTATTACTAATTCCCCCAAAAAAAGGAGTAGATCCAAAACAGAGATGACACGTGAATGGAATATTTGCATGTATTCTGTGTTTTGTAACCGCTCCTGCTTTTGGCTACCAAATCATAAGCCAATTCTGATGGGACCATACAGGCCTTACAGCTGCTACAAAGACAGGATCCATTGTGCGTCTCATTTTTCCTTCCTTCTGACAGATCAGAAGAAGGGTCAAATAAATGGTGATGTCATCCAGGCCAAAAAGGCAAAATAGTGGCCCAGTCAGGGAGTTGGGAGGGTGGGAGAACAGCATGAGAAGTCCACAGAGTGGCCCAATGACATAGTGGTGAGGTGGTGAGGCCACAGAGTGGCAAGGTGACATAGTATTGAGGTAACAGCAGCATGAGGAGGCCACAGAGTGGCAAGGTGACATAGTGTTTAGGTAGAAGCAACAGCAGCTTGAGGAAGCCACAGAGTGGCAAGGTGACATAGTGTGGAGGTAGCAGCAGCAGCATGAGGAGGCCACAGAGTGACAAGGTGACATAGTGTCGAGGTAGCAGCAGCAGCAGCATGACGAGGCCACAGAGTGGCACAATGACAGTGTGGAGGTCGCAGCAGCAGCATGAGGAGGCCACAGAGTGGCCCAGTGACAGTTTTGAGGTAGCATCAGCATGAGGAGGCCACAGAGTGGCAAGGTGACAGAGTGTGGAGGTGGCAGCAGCAGCATGAGGAGACCACAGAGTGGCAAGGTGACATAGTGTGGTGGTGGCAGCAGCAGCAGCATGAGTATACCGCAGAGTGACCTGGTGAAAGAGTGGGGAGGTGGGTGGCAGTACCCGCTGACCCTGGTAGGTGTAAGAAGGAGCACTTGGCATCAGATGTGTGGTATCAGGTGGGTGGCAGCATCAGAAAAGTAGCTGAGGCAGGTAGCCAGGAGAAAATGGTCTCTTTTTTCAAGGCTTGGGTGAGGCAGCATGGATGATTTAATCTGATGCATCAGGCATTGGTGGGTGGAATTCATCTTGACAAAAGTCAGTCTCTCCACATTTTGGGTGGACAGGCGAATTCTCCTTGGGGTAACTGTGGCCGCCACCGCACCAAACACGCACTCTGATGCCATACTACTGGCCGGGCAGGACAGCTTTTCCAGGGAAGACTAGGCCAGTTGCGGCCACAAATCCAGTTTGACTGCCCAGTAGTCCAGCAGATCTTCGATGACGGGTGGCAGGGTGCACTCCAAGTATGCTGGTTCTGCTCTATGTCTAGCTGGTGGTGAATAGTTTCTTCACTATGCAGGTGAAGACAGCTGCTCATCAGCGACTCTAGACTCCTGTCACCCCCCTTCCAGCAGCCATGGCAGTGAAACATGAGCACAGAGGGCCCCCCATGGTCAGACCTGCGAGAGGATGGACGATGGCGCAGATAGGCAGCGGCCAACTGACTACATAGGACGTCTCTATAGTAGTTCAGTTTGTCCTCCCTCTCAGCGGGAGTAAAAAAGGCCCCTATTTTGGACTGGAAGTGAGGGTCTAACATGGTGGATAGCCAGTAGTTATCCCACTGGCGAATGGTGACAATTCGGCTGTCACTACGCAAGCAAGTGAGCATGCATCGGGCCATTTGCGCAAGTGATTCGGAGGGACTCCCTGCCTTCATCTACACTGCATACTGCCACGCTGTGCCTGAGTTTTCTGCCTCGTCTTCCTCAACTCCCTCTTGCTCCTCCGGCTGCTCCTTTTCCTTCTTCCCTGTCACCTGTGTAGAAACACAGGGCTCATGTGGCTGTGAGATGTAGGCGCCATGTCTCCAGTCCCCTGACCAGACAGATTTAACAGCATTTGCTCCAGGATATGAAGCAGTGTAATGATGTTATTTATCCCGTAGTCCTGGCAACTGACAAATAAAGTGGCCTCCTCAAAGGGCACGAGCAAACGGCAGGTGTCACGCATGAGCTGCCACTGGCTAACATTGAAGTTACACAGGGGAGTACCTCTGTCCGCTTGGATCATCAAGAAATCATTTGTGGCCTTTCTCTGTTTGTATTGTCGGTCCAACATATGGAGGGTGGAATTCCAACGAGTGGAAACGTCACATATTAGCCTATGTTGGGGGATGCCATTCTGACGCTGCAGCTCAAGGAGGGTGTGCTTGGCGGTGTACAAGTGGCTGAAGTGCATGCAAAGTTTCCTGGCCATTTTTAAGATGTCTTGCAGATGGGTGGAAGGCTTCAAAAATCGCTTTACAACCAGATTGAACACGTGCGCCATGCAGGGCGCATGGCTCAGCCCTCATTGACGCAGCAGCAACACCATGTTCTTCCCGTTGTCGGTCACCATGGTTCCTATTTTGAGTTGTCGTGGAGAAAGACAGGATTTTATTTCTTGATGAAGGACACGGAATAGTTCCTCCCCGTGTGACTCAGTTTGCCCAGGCAACAAGGTGTAGAACAGCGTGACACTGCCGTGCCCTGCACATGTGGTATGCTGGAGGGGCACTGTTAATTGTCCCTGCAGTGGAGGCTGAGGACACGGTGGAGGATGAGGAGGCAGAGGCGGACATTGTCGCAGGACCAACGGAGTGAGAACGTGGAGGCGGAAGCGGCGTCACCTGGCCAAGTTGCTGGTGTGGCTGGGCAGGAACCACTTTTACCCAGTGGGCCGTAAAGGACATATGTTGTCCTTGACCGTAGTAACAGCTACCAACAAATTTTCCAAAAAAAAGCTGTATCACAAATAAATTTCACCACTGAATGGCTAATCGACACAATTACTCAGTCCCTACAGAAGAAAGTCTACATTCTCCAATCAATTTTTCCAAAAAAGGCTGTATCACAAACAAATTTAACCACTGAATGGCTAATCGACAAATTGTTAGTTCCTACGGAAGTAACTCTACAATCACCCACAATTTTTCCCAAAAAAGGCTGTTTCACAAAAAAATTGCACCACTGAATGGCTAATCAACGCAATTACTCAGTCCCTACAGAAGAAAGTCTACATTTACCGACCAATTTTCCCAAAAAAGGCTGTATCACAAAAAAGTTTCACCACTGAATGACAATGTAAATTCACCGCAGAACGGCTAATAACGCATACTTATTTTTGCTATTAATACAGAGCAGCAATGTCTGTATGACAATGTAAATTCACCGCAGAACGGCTAATAACACGTACTTATTTTTCCCATTAATACACCCCAACAATGGTTGTATAACAATGTCGGTTCACTGCAGACCGCTAATAAGACGTATTATTTTTCCTATTAATACACCCCCAAAAAATAAATATAACAATTACAATTCACTGCAGAACGGCTAATAGGACGTACATATCTATCCTATTAATACACCCTGCAAATGGCTGTACTACAGTGGAACTACACCGCTGAACAGCAAATAATATATATTTTTTTGCCACTACTACACACCACAAAGGGCTGTATTTTCTCACTTCACCACACAATGGCTAATAAGCCCTTTTTCTTTTTGCCCACTAATACACGAAAAAAAAAAGGCTTTAGAACATATAACTGCGGCCATGAACGGCAATTAACTATTTTTTTTTGCCACTAATACACGCCAAAAAGGCCTGTAATCTTCTCACTTCACGACACAACGGCTAATAAGCCTTTTTTCTTTTCCCCCACTAATACATGCCAAAAAATGTCTTTAGAGCTCACCCCACAGCTAACATTCAGGGAGTGATTCAGTCACACTTGTACACTGACTGGAAAATATGTTTCAAGGACAGCACCAGGGTCCCACGTCTTTGGAAGCGTCACGGTCACCAGCAGTCAGACTCTTTCCCGCTGTAAATTGTAGACATAAAAATAAAGATGAAACGTGAAAAAGCGTCTTCCCTTGTGCAAGATTTATTTTCAACCTACACAGCAAACAGGCCATGGCTTGAGAAAGGCTTATGTGAAGCCGAAACGTTGCCTGGTTGAAAATAAATCTTGCACAAGGCAAGACGCTGGTCACGTTTCATCTTTATTTTTATGTCTACTGTGACACTGACAGTCACTCACTGATAGCCAAGCAACAGGCAGTGAAGTGCCATGAGAGCCAGGCCAAGCAGGTGGCAGTAAGGATGCTGGTGAAAGATGACCAGAGACGGTACTGCCCAGAGGATGCCATCTCTGCTGTCCAGTCCATATACCAGGCCTACCACCAGTATTACCCATAATACACTGACTGTGACACTGATAGTCTGACTCACTCACTGTCAGTGTTGCTCGATGCTCATTCAGGCTGCCTGCTGTGGAATCCTGAAGCGGCACACTGCGGCAGCCATCTTCTTATTCTTGCTCCGGCTCCGCAGTGTCTTTCCCACCCAGAAGGTAAGCGGAGCTTCGTACTTCCGTGCGTGCCCTGGTGATTCATCAGGGTGTGCACTCGTTCTGTTGATACTGCTCCTCACTCTGCGGCGCTGCGCAGTGCAGTGCAGCAAAGCGAAACTCACTCAGTAAGTTCACAGATTTTTTGCGCAAGCGGCGGCCAGCGCCCCCTGCTGTCTGGCACCCGGGGCAACGGCCCCCCCCCCCCCCCCCCCCCCCCCACTACGCCACTGCCTACACTTCTAATGCTCTTTCCCTGAACTTCTATTGACCAAAATATAAGTTTTCAAGTCTTTCCTAGCACTGTCCCTAGCACCTGCTGACGTCTCTCCCTGCACTAAGTACACTGGAGAATGGCTAAATCCAAGATGGCTGAGGCTATTTATAGGGCTGTGACATCACAGGGCTGGCTGACTGCTGATTGGCTGCATGCATGGCATTGTGGGTGATCCCTTGTTCCCAGAGTTCCTTGCTCCATGTCCTAACATGTGCAGCAGCCATTTTAGGAAAAAATTTAATTCTTTACCACGAAGCTTGAGGAAATTCAGATTCGGTGTGAATCGAATAATTCCTGAAATTTGGATCGAATTCCACTTCGTCTGCTCTGATTCGCTCATTTCTGCTCAGGACATACCTCAGAGCATTGTGCTGATCCCTTTCACATGGGATGAAAAAATCTGGCAGTAGGTGAATGGAGGTCCAGACCAGGAGAGATTTTGATTTGTCTTTGGCTGCACATTTCATTACAGAATTGGTGACTTCAACAGGTCATCAGATATCTCTCCTGGTCTGGATCTGCATCTTTCCAAGCTAATGCTCTGTCTCCAGGATTTTTCTCCCCTCCTCCCTGCATCTCCCAGCTGTTTTCCTCACCAGATCAGTACTGGAGCTGTTGCAGCTGATTGGAATGTTGCTTTTCATGCCAGCTACCAGTGTTGCTCCTATTAGCACCACTACTAGAGGTCAACATACCCATACAGCTGTTTTTCACTCTTTTTGTGGTAATATTGCACTATGCAGCGTCCCGGTGTGCTTATACTCATCTTTTAGTATTGTCCCTTTTACATGGAAGAGATGTCAATCAGGGCACCAGGAATGGACCTCCAGAGTACAACGACTCCTGCTGCTGATCGACAGGGTCTCGAGAGTCGGACCTAAGGAGAGATCATAACTCTTCGAAACCTCCTTTAACAAGAACTAATCAAAAGTTTTTACAGCTCTTTAATAGACTCTCATGGTAACTGATGATTAGGCATTTCAAAGCCTTTTTTGTTTTATTGTAAATCATCAAACTGCTTGCCTACTGGGCCTAATTGGATGACAGGCTGGCACAGGGCACACTTTTAAGCAAGGCATCTCACCCCTTTTCACTGCTTATGGGGCTGACAAAGTGTAACCATTCACCACAACGATGCATAAAATATTGCAATTAAAAGGTAAATAAAGTCGAACCGATGAAATGGAAATTGACACAAGCTGCGATCTGCTAAAGAAAGCATTTTCTCCCCCCCATCCCATACGAAATATGCATAATTTATTATTAATAGCTTCATAGTGTCCTTTCCTGGTGCTCTTGTCAGAAAGGCTGAGTTAACAGCCTATTACTGTGTACTCCTCACTGTGCCGTTAATAGCTTTAGTGTCTTCTAGGGGAATACACCTGCTGCTCATAAACGCATTTCGGCTGCTACAGAAATGTGACGAGTCTTCAGGTTGTTTTTTGGGATGACCTTGTGTTCATCGCCATAACAATGCCAATAATGAAGGGACAGATTGTAGCTCTACAGAGGGCAGCATCTGTTTAAAAGACGTCTGAAGAAACACGCTTGTTTTATTTAATTTTTCTAAAATATCTCTCTTTACACAAAAAAATTCTCATACAAGCTCCTCACTGTTGAGGAACCATGAGAGAAATGCAGAAGAGCTCAGTTTGTCACTTACAAGGGTTTCCAGGATCAGAATATTGATGGCCGCTCCTCAGGCTATCAGATCGGTGCTGGTTTAACTCTTGGCAACCCCCCTGATCAGCTGTTTGATGGAGCCGTGGCAGTTTGATGGAGCCGAGGCCTGCATGTAAGAGGGTTAAAAACAGCCTTATCCCTCGTAGGCTTATTTCACACATGCGCTAAAGCTATCCAGCAAGCTGTTCCAGCAAAGAGACAGGCTGCCGAAGTTCACCGTATCTGGCCTAGCCAAATACAGTTGTTCACCGCCACCGTTCACCGCTGACTACAATTGGATCTGGCGGGGATCCAGATGGTTTCCAACTTTCCAGCATGAGTACCAGGCTTAGGCTGGACAAAAACTAGTGCACACAGATGCCAGATACAGGGAACTCCGGCAGGCTGTTCCTCTGCAGGAACAGCTTTAGTGCATGTGTGAAAGTAGCTTTAACCCCTTAAGGACCCATGACGTACATGTACGTAATTTCTTTGCGGGACTTGCCAGCGCATTAACCCTTCATGTGCCGCTGTCAGCGCTGACCGCAGCACGTGCAATGTCGGGCGGGGATCGGCGCTGCCATTGGGTCCCCGTGCTCCTGTGAGGGGGACCCAATGGCATGGAAGGCAGCCCTGGATCTCACACTCTACACACTTTATTACTCATACAACCAATGCATTCCAATACAGAAGTATTGGAATGCATTGTAAAGGGGATCAGACTCCCAAAAGTTGAAGTCCCAAATTGGGACAAAAAATAAAGTGAAAAAAAAGTTGAAGAAATAAAGTTTTCCCCCCCAAAAATTAAACGTTTCAAGTAAAAAAAAGATGAAAAATGTAATTTTCCCCAAATAAAGTAAAAAATTTTTTGTTAAAAATAGGGAAAAAAAGAAAAGTAGACATATTAGGTATTGTCGCGTCTGTATCGACCGGTTCTATAAACATATCACATGACCTGTCCCCTCAAATGAACACCGTAAAAATAAAAAAATTAAAACTATGCTAAATAAACCATTTTTTTGTCACCTTACATCACTAAAAGTACAATACCAAGCGATAAAAAGGGCGTATGCCCGCCAAAATAGTACCAATCTAACCGTCACCTCATCCCGCTAAAAATGAGCCCCTACCTAAGACAATCGCCCAAAAAATAAAAAAAACTATGGCTCAGAATATGGAGACACTAAAACATCTTTTTTTTATTTTTTTTAATGATATTATTGTGTAAAACTTAAATAAATAAAAAAAGTATACATATTAGGTATCGACACGTCCATAATAACCTGCTCTATAAAAATATGACCTAACCCCTCAGGTGAACACCGTAAAAAAAATTTAATAAAAATGGTGTAAAAAATGCAATTTTTTGTCACCTTACATCACAAAAAGTGTAATAGCAAGCAATCAAAAAGTCATATGCACCCTATAATAGTACCAATCAAACCGTCATCTCATCCCGAAAAAAATTAGCCACTAGAAAAGACAGTCTCCCAAAAAAATAAATAAAACTACGGCTTTCAGAATGTGGAGACACCAAAAAAAATCATATAAAAAAAAGGCTTTGTTATGTAAAACTGAAACAAACAACCAAAAAAAGTAGTCATATTTGGTATTGTCGCGTCCGTGACAACCTGCTCTATAAAAATACCACATGATCTAACCTGTCAGATGAATGTTGTAAATAACAAAAAATAAAAACAGCTATTTCTTGTTACCTTGCCTCACAAAAAGTGTAATATAGAGCAACCAAAAATCATATGTACCCTAAAATAGTACCAACAAAACTGCCGCCTTATTCCGTAGTTCCAAAATGGGGTCACTTTTTTGGAGTTTCTACTCTGGGGGTGCATCAGGGGGGTTTCAAATGGGACATGGTGTCAAAAAACCAGTCCAGCAAAATCTGCCTTCCAAAAACCGTATGGCATTCCTTTCCTTCTGCGCAATGCCGTGCGCCCGTACAGCAGTTAACGACTACATATGGGGTGTTTATGTAAACGACAGAATCAGGGCCATAAATATTGAGTTTTGTTTGGCTGTTAACCCTTGCTTTGTAACTGGAAAAAATGGATTCAAATGGAAAATCTGCCAAAAAAGTGAAATTCTGAAATTTCATCTCTATATTCCATTAAATCTTGTGGAACACCTAAAGGGTTAACAAAGTTTGTAAAATCAGTTTTTTATACCTTGAGGGTGTAGTTTCTAAAATGGGGTCACTTTTTTGGAGTTTCTACTCTAGGGGTGCATCAGGGGGTCTTCAAATGTGACATGGCAGCTTAAAATTATCCCAGTGAAATCTGTTTTCCAAAAAACCATATGGCGTTCCTTTCCTTCTGTGAAATGCTGTGTGCCCGTACAGCAGTTTACGACCACATATGGGGTGTTTCTGTAAACTACAGAATCAGAGCAATAAATATTGAGTTTTGTTTGTCTGTTAACCTTTGCTTTGTAACTGTAAAAAATTGATTAAAATGGAAAATCTGCCAAAAAAGTGAAATTCTGAAATTTCATCTCTCTTTTCCATTAAGTATTGTGGAACACCTAATAGGTTAACAAAGTTTGTAAAATCAGTTTTGTATACCTGGTGGGGTGTAGTTTCTAAAATGGGTCACTTTTTTGGAGTCTCTATTGGTGCATCAGGGGGGCTTCAAATGGCACAAGGTGTCAAAAAACCAGTCCAGCAAAATCTGCCTTCCAAAAACCGTATGGCATTCCTTTCCTTCTGCGCCCTGCCGTGTGCCCGTACAGCAGTTTACGATCACATATGGGGTGTTTCTGTAAACTACAGAATCAGGGCCATAAATATTAAGTTTTGTTTAGCTGTTAACCCTTGCTATGTAACTGGAAAAAATGGATTCAAATGGAAAATCTGCCAAAAAAGGGAAATTTTGAAATGTTATCTCTATTTTCCATTAATTCTTGTGGAAAACCTAAAGGGTTAACAAAGTTTGTAAAATCAGTTTTGAATACTTTGAGGGGTGTAGTTTGTAAAATGGGGTCATTTTTGGGTGGTTTCTATTATGTAAGCCTCACAAAGTGACTTCAGACCTGAACTGGTCCTGAAAAAGTGTGTTTTAGAACTTTTCAGAAAAATTTCAAGATTTGCTTCTAAACTAAGCTTTCTAACGTTCCCAAAAATAAAATGGCATTCACAATATGATCCAAACATGAATAGACATATGGGGAATGTAAAGTAATACCTATTTTTGGAGGTATTACTATCTATTATATAAGTAGAGAAATTGAAATTTGGAAATTTGCTAATTTTCCCAAATTTTTGGTAAATTTTGAATTTTTTTATAAATAAAAATTATAATTTTTTTACAAAATTTTACCACTGTCATGAAGTACAATACGTGACGAGAAAACTTTCTCAGAATGGCCTGGATAAGTAAAAGCGTATTAAAGTTATCACCACATGAAGTGACACATGTCAGATTTGCAAATGGCCTAGTCCTTAAGGTGAAAAATGGCAGGGTCCTGAAGGGGTTAAAAAATAAAAATGTATCCGCTACAGTTAAACTTGCTGCTATGTCTTACCATTTGACTGTTGCCATGGCAATACCCCCTTGTTGAACTGTTAAGTGTTTCCTTGCATCTCTCCACCCACAAGGGGATATGTCATGACTAAGTTAAAAATTGGAAATAAGACAATATATAGTACACGACAATCTATTTCTAACAAAGAAGAACCAATGCTTAAAAAAAAAAAGGGCTATGACCCAAGGTATAGAAAATGTCACAAAAAATCTTTATTATTACATACAAATTAAAAAATCATTAAAAATGTATTATCACACCTAAGGCTTTCCGTTTGTGAGATCCGTTCAGGGCTCTCACAAGCGGTCCAAAACGGATCAGTTTGGCACTAATGCATTCTGAATGGAAAAGGATCCGCCCAGAATGCATCAGTTTGCCTCAGTTTGCCTCCGTTCCGTCTCCATTCCGCTTTGAAGGCGGACACCAAAACGCTGCTTGCAGCGTTTTGATGTCCGTCTGACAAAACTGAGCCAAATGAATCCGTTCTGACACACAATGTAAGTCAATGGGGACGGATCCGTTTTCTATGACACAATAGAAAATTGATCCGTCCGCCATTGACTTTCAATGGTGTTCAAGACGGATCCGTCTTGGCTATGTTAAAGATAATACAAACGGATCCATTCTTAACGGATGCAGACGTTTGTATTATTTGAATGGATCCATCTGTGCATATCCATGACGGATCCTCACCAAACGCGAGTGTGAAAGAAGCTTAAGAAAAAATAGTCCAATATATAGTATATATCAAGCGTGTAAGTGAATAGACAAACCATCACAGATACATTAATAGAACTAGGCCGACTTCTCTGTCGGCTACAGCCTCTATTGTAGGGAACGGCTGCACCTCAATGGGGAAGGGGCAATTGTTTTGGGGGGAGAAAATGGCTAGAAGGTTGGAGAAGTGTTTAAACTCGCGACTTGGGGGGGGGAGGGTAATTACATTAAAGGAGGGGAAGATGCAGATAGAGACCGGGGACAAGGTAATGGAACTGAGGGAGGAATGGAAGGAGGGACTAGAACAGTTCAGAAGAAAAAGTGTGGGGTAAAAAATATACATAAACCTCTTAATTGTATGTATACTAATGCCAGAAGCCTGACTAATAAAACTGTGGAACTGGAATTAGTGATGTGTGAGGAGGACTATGAAATAATGGGAATAACTGAGACATGGCTGGATGATAGCTATGACTGGGCGGTGAACGTACACGGTTACAGTGTGTTTAGAAAGGATCGTAAAAACCGGAGAGGGGGAGGGGTCTGCCTTTATGTAAAGTCCTGTCTAAAGCCCACAGTCCGAGAAGATATAAGTGAGGGACGTGAACATGTGGAGTCACTGGTGTCACTTTCCCAACTGGTTCAGGGCCCGACTAGAGGGACAGCCATACTGGACTTACTATTAACCAATAGACCTGACAGAACAACAGATGTGCAGGTTGGGGGACACCTGGAAAATAGTGACCATAAAGTGATATCCTTTCAATTGTCATTCTAAAGAGTGTTCCCTCAGGGAGGAACAAAAATAGATTATATAAAGATAAACAGGGCACTCAAGGAAAGCTGTGACTATATATTGAAACAATGATGGGCTTTATTAATGATATAATCGATAAAACAATTATGAATGATATAATCGATAAAACAATTAAAATGCAGTAGAATAAATTGCAGGTAAGAAGTAATCGACAGATAAAAAATATTCGACCGATAAAAATATATTCGACAGATAAAAAGATAAGAATATATTCGGTTGACCAACTAGAATTCGATAGTCCAATATATTTATCTTTGATCCAGAAATTGTGAATATCCAAAAGACTTAATATTGATAAATCTATTCGATTTGATTTGTGCTGAAAGATTGTTCAATTTGTCGCGGCGGCGTCCCGCCTAAGCAACGTAGGTAGCGGTAACTCGCTACTAAATAGCTTACAAGCAAATATACCACTGAAGAAGGGGTTGAACCCCGAAACGCGTCTGGTGCTACACCCCATCTTTGTACTGAAGGACTTACCTTATTAACAACGACCACAACCGAACAAAGAGCCGGCTTTAATCTCCTGACTGAATATTGCTACAAACATGAAGGCTCTTGTGATTACTTCGGACGAACATTTGGTCGATATAAAGGTAATGGACTATATTTGCTTGTAAGCTATTTAGTAGCGAGTTACCGCTACCTACGTTGCTTAGGCGGGACGCCGCCGCGACAAATTGAACAATCTTTCAGCACAAATCAAATCTAATAGATTTATCGATATTAAGTCTTTTGGATATTCACAATTTCTGGATCAAAGATAAATATATTGCACTATCGAATTCTAGTTGGTCAACCGAATATATTCTTATCTTTTTATCTGTCTAATATATTTTTATCGGTCGAATATTTTTTATCTGTCGAATATTTCCATCTGTCGATTACTTCTTACCTGCAATTTATTCTACTGCATTTTAATTGTTTTATCGATTATATCATTCATAATTGTTTTATCGATTATATCATTAATAAAGCCCATCATTGTTTCAATATATGGTCACAGCTTTCCTTGAGTGCCCTGTTTATCTTTATATAATCTTGTTCCCTTATATTGAGTGAGTGGTCTCAATATACAGGAGCACCTGGTGTCATTTAAGTGATCCTAGTGCGACATCTTATCTATTTATTGCAGGAACAAAAATAGCAAACTTTAAAAAAGCTAAATTTAGCCAACTAAGAGAGGCCATAGGCCTAGCTAACTGGGACAAAGTGCTCAAAAATAAAAATACAGCCACAAAATGGGATATTTTAAAACCATCCTAAAATCTAATTGTGAGAGGTACATAAACTGTTTGAAGGTTTTCTAAGAAATGCTATCTTGGAATACCTCAATGAAAATAAGCAAATAATGCCATATCAGCATGGCTTCATGAGGGATCGGTCATGTCAAACTAATTTAATCAGTTTTTATGAGGAGGTAAGTTCTAGACTTGACAGTGGTGAATCAATGGATGTCGTATATCTGGACTTCTCCAAAGCTTTTGACACTGTACCGCATAAAAGGTTAGTATATAAAATTAGAATGCTCGGACTCGGAGAAAACATCTGTATGTGGTTAAGTAACTGGCTGAGTGATAGAAAACAGAGGGTGGTTATTAACGGTACACACTCAGATTGGGTCACTGTTACTAGCGGAGTACCTCAGGGGTCAGTATTGGGCCCTATTCTCTTCAACGATCTTGTAGAAGGCTTGCACAGTAAAATATCAATTTTTGCAGTTAACACTAAACTGTGTAAAGTAATTAACACGGAAGAGGACATGGGACATGGCTCATGGGAAGGACTAATGCAAGTCACCAGTACATACTAAATAGTAAAACACTGGGTAACACTGACATGGAAAAGGAACTAGGAATTTTGGTGAACCGCAAACTAAGCAGTAGAAACCAATATCAGGCAGCCAGGGCCGGTGCAAGGATTTTTGCCAACACAAGAGAAGCTACATTTTCATTGGCATCAGCTGGCTTCTCCTCTGTGTTATCCTGGTATCTTCGCTCTGCTTCAGACAATCGCTGGTTTGAGGACCGTATTTTTCGCCCTATAAGACGCACCGGCCTATAAGACACACCTAGGTTTTAGAGGAGGATAATAAGAAAAAATATTTTCCATTACACCTCAGATCAGACCAGCAATCAGACCCTCAATGTTAATCAGACCTCAGATCAGACACCCTATTCCTCAGATCAGTCCCCCATGTCAGCCATCGGCCCCCATCCATCAGCCCCCCATGTCAGCCATTATGCCCCCATGTCAGCCATTATGCCCCCATGTCAGCCATCATGCCCCCATGTCAGCCATCATGCCCCCATGTCAGCCATCAGCCCCCCATGTCACATTTCACCCCCTCAATGTCACATTTCTCACCCCTCAATGTCACATTTCTCACCCCTCAATGTCACATTTCTCACCCCTCCATGTCACATTTCTCCCCTCCATGTGAAATCACCTAGGTCACATCAGCCCTCACATTTCTCCCCCTCCATCCATGTTGCCACATTTCTCCCCCTCCATCCATGTTGCCACATTTCTCCCCCTCCATCCATGTTGCCACATTTCTCCCCCTCCATCAATGTTGCCACATTTCTCCCCCTCCATCCATGTTGTCACATTTCTCCCCCCTCCATCCATGTTGTCACATTTCTCCCCCCTCCATCCATGTTGCCACATTTCTCCCCCTCCATCCATATTGTCACATTTCTCCCCCTCCATCCATGTTGTCACATTTCTCCCCCTCCATCCATATTGTAACATTTCTCCCCCCTCCATCCATATTGTCACATTTCTCCCCCCTCCATCCATATTGCCACATTTCTCCCCCCTCCATCCATGTTGTCACATTTCTCCCCCCTCCATCCATGTTGTCACATTTCTCCCCCTCCATCCATATTGTCACATTTCTCCCCCTCCATCCATGTTGTCACCTTTCTCTCCTCCTCCATCCATGTTGCCATATTTCTCTCCCCCTCCATCCATGTTGCCACATTTCTCCTCCCTCCATCCATATTGTCACATTTCTCCCCCCTCCATCCATATTGTCACATTTCTCCCCCTCCATCCATGTTTTCACATTTCTCTCCCCCTCCATCCATGTTGCCACATTTCTCCCCCCTCCATCCATGTTGTCACATTTCTCCCCCCTCCATCCATATTGTGACATTTCTCCCCCTCCATCCATGTTGTCACCTTTCTCTCCCCCTCCATCCATGTTGCTATATTTCTCTCCCCCTCCATCCATGTTGCCACATTTCTCCCCCCTCCATCCATGTTGCCACATTTCTCCTCCCTCCATCCATATTGTCACATTTCTCCCCCCTCCATCCATATTGTCACATTTCTCCCCCCTCCATCCATGTTGTCACATTTCTCTCCCCCTCAATCCATGTTGTCACATTTCTCCCCCCTCCAACCATGTTGTCACATTTCTCCCCCTCCATCCATGTTGTCACATTTCTCCCCCTCCATCCATGTTGTCACATTTCTCCCCTTCCATCCATGTTGTCACATTTCTCCCCCCTCCATCATGTCCATTCCCCCCCCCCCATACATTTCTCCCTGCGGGCCGCACAGACAGACTACTCAGAGACATTTGTCCACACAGTTACTCACCGCCAACAGCTCCGCCTCCAATCTCCAGACCTCTGCTCCTCAGTCTACACCAGTTGCTGCTGCCTGCCGCCCCGTGACTGTCTGTGTTGCCGATGCCGTGCTGCTGCTGAGCCTGCGTGCCGGTCTGTGAGGAGGTGAGGGGCGGGACCACACAGCACACCTGGCGGCAAGTCCGCAAGTTATGTATTAAAAAAATAATAATAATATCCGCCCTGGCGCCGCCCCCCTTCTGTACGCCCTCAGGCATCTGCTTGGTCTGCCTTATTATGGAGCCGGCCCTCCAGGCAGCTGCTGCCAAGGCCAGTAAGATAATGGGTTGCATCAAAAAAGGCATAGATGCCCGTGATGAGAACATAGTCCTACCACTTTACAAATCACTAGTCAGACCACACATGGAGTACTGTGTACAGTTTTGGGCTCCTGTAAACAAGGCAGACATAGCAGAGCTGGAGAGGGTGCAGAGTAGGGCAACTAAAGTAATAACTGGAATGGGTGGACTACAGGACCCTGAATGGTTATAAAAATTTGAGTTATTCAATTTAGAAAAAAGACGACTAAGGGGAGAGCTAAGGCCTCTTTCACACGGGCGAGTTTTCTGCACGGATGCAATGTGTGAGGTGAACGCATTGCACCCGCACTGAATCCGAACCCAATAATTTCTATGGGGCTGAGCACATAAGCGGTCATTTTCACGCATCACTTGTGCATTGCGTGAAAATCACAGCATGCTGTATATTGTGCGTTTTTCATGCAACGCAGGCCCCATAGAAGTGAATGGGGCTGCGTGAAAATCGCAAGCATCCGCAAGCAAGTGCGGATACGGTGCGATTTTCACGCTTTGTTGCTAGGAGATGATCGGGATGTGGAACCGATCATTATTATTTTCCCTTATAACATGGTTATAAGGAAAAATAATAACATTCTTAATACAGAATGCTAAGTGAAATAGGGATGGAGAGGTTAAAAAAAAAAAATTTCAATTAAACTCACCTCATCCACTTGTTCGCGCAGCCCGGCTTGTCTTTTTTCTTCTTCTTTGAAGAAAGATCATTAGAAGTGTAGGGAAAGGATAGGGAGAAATTATTCCACAGTATTGAAGCAGGACAGGGTCCAGTAGGGGAGTGTACAGCCTGGGTAATAGGAACAATCCTATTATACCTTGCTGCACTGACTGAGGATCCAAATTGCCATTATACTGCGGCTTTCAGGTTTGCAATAGATGATACCTCTGTAATTCCAGCAAACCTTGCTTGTTATTGGGGTGCAAGGGGTGTGTAATACAGCTATTAACAGGGTGTATTACTAGGAAATATTTCTATGTCCTATTAGCCCTTGTGCGATGCAGTTATATGTTCTAAAGCCTTTTTTGGGGTGTGTTAGTGGGCAAAAATGGGCTTATTAGCCGTTGTGTGGTAAACTGAGAAAATTACAGCCTTTTTTGGGGTGTATTAGTGGGAAAAAAGGGGCTTATTAGCCGTTGTGTGGTAAACTGAGAAAATTACAGCCTTTTTTGGGGTGTATTAATTTGCTTTTTATTTATTTATTTGATCTATCAGTATGTCAGACAGAGAAGTGACAGGCCCTGGACAGAGGAGGGGCAGAGGCCTAAATGTTTCTGGCGCAGGCACAGGTCGTAGCAGAGTAAGGGGGCGTGGCAGCAGGAGTCGCAGCGAGAGGCCTGAGCTCCCGATGTCATCTAGCGGTTGTGTCTTGACCAGCAACCCAGCGGTTCTTGAATGGTTGACTCGATCATCCAGTTCGTCCCAAGTGACATCAAACACCTCCAGCCAAGAGTTGGTGGGTTCGTCAGACACAACCCTTAGTTGGCATAGCCCAGGAGCAGGTCCTATGCCCTCACCTGTCCTCAACCTGCCTCTGTCCTTTTCTGTTAACTCAGCCAGAGAAGTATTATATGCTGTGGGCTCAGCTCAACTGTACAGCGAGGACGAGCTTCTACAGGATAGTCAGCAGCTACTGCCCAGCCAAGATCTAGAGGAGACATCTGCCGCTTTCTCCGGTAGGAGTGCAAGTATTGATGAGGAGAGTGGCGTGGGAGAAGGTGTTGCGAGCGCTCAGGCTCCTGGCTCAGGGACCATTGAGGAGGACATCAGGGACGTGCAGACAGTACTTGATGATGTTGCCGATCGCAATTGGGAGCCAGGTGACGATGGGGATTCATCATCATCAGGAGAAGAGGGTGGCAGCTTGCGCGTGCGGCAACGGCGGAGCCAGCAAGTCGGTATCATGGCCCGGAGTCAGCAGGGTGGCAGCAGTGAGAGGTCGGGAGCCAAACATGCCTGGGGTAAACCACCTGCTTCACAGGAGCCTACCTGCCCGGAAAGTAGTGGTGCAGGGGCTCACGGAGGCAGCGGCGGTAGCAGTCAGTGCAGAGTGTTGGGGGTAAAATCACCTACTCGGCGGTGTGGCAGTATTTTGTTAAGCCACCGGAGGAGGTGAACATGGCCATTTTCCGAATATGTGGGCAGAAGGTGAAGCCTGGCCAGGGTGCAATGTTGACACCACGGCTCTGTGTCAACATATGCAGCGTCACCATAAAGTGGCCTGGGGGAACCGTGGCTCCAATGTGGTTGTCCAGCCTGCAACAGCAATCGCTGCATGACCCAGTGGCACGCACCTGATTTCAGGCAGTCAAGGCTCCACCACCTCAGCAGAAGGGAGCTGTCTGTCCTTCCCATCATCTACCGGTCCTGATGCTCCTGCTCCTCGTCCTCCTACTCCTTGTCAGTCATTTCATCAGCAATCGATCACCGAAGCGATTTCCAAGAGACAACAGTATGCATGCACTCATCCATCGGCGCAGCAGCTGAACGTGCTCCTGGCCAAGTTGCTAGTGCTGCAGTCCCTCCCTTTGAGGAGGTGGACTCTGCACCTTTCAGAGAACTGATGGCTTGTGCCAAGCCGAGGTGGAGAGTCCCAAGCCGTCATTTCTTTGCCAAAAAGGCAATACCAGCCCTGCATAAATATGTAAAAGAAAAGGTGGGCCAGCCCTTGAGCCTATCGTTGTCTGCCTAAGTGCATGGCAGCTCCGACGTGTGGAGCTGTAACTACGGTCAAGGACAATATATGTCCTTTACGGCACACTGGGTAAATGTGGTTCCTGCCCAGCCAAACCAGCAACTTGTCCAGGTGACGCCGCTTCCGACTCCACTGCAGGGACAATTAACAGTGCCCCACCAGCATACCACATGTGCAGGGCACGGCAGTGTCATGCTGTTCTGTACCTAGTTTGCCTGGGCGGAGTCGCACAGGAGGAACTGCTCTGCGTCATTCATCAAGAAATCGAATACTGGCTTTCACCGCAACAACTCAAAATCGGAACCATGGTAACCGACAAGAAAGAATATGATATCGGCGCTGCAACAAGGAGGGATGAGCCATGTGCCCTGCATGGCACACATGTTCAATCTGGTTGTCAAGTGTTTCATGAAGTCTTCCACCCATGTGCAAGACATCATAAAAATGGCCAGGAAACTTTGCATGCACTTCAGCCACTCATACACCACAAAGCACACCCTCCTTGAGCTGCAGCTGCAGAACGGCATCCCCCAACATAGGCTGATATGCAACATTTCCATCCATTGGAGTTCCACCCTCCATACGTTGGACCGATTATACGAACAGAAAAAGGCCATAAACGATTTCTTGTTGATCCAAGCGGACAGGAGTACTCCCCTGTTTAACTTCGATGTCAGCCAGTGGCAGCTCATGCGTGACACCTGCCGTTTGCTCAGGCCCTTTGAGGATGCTACATTATTTGTCAGTTGCCAGGACTACGGGATGAACAACGTCATTCCACTGCTTCATATCCTGGAACAGATGCTGGTAAATCTGTCTGGTCAGGGGACTGGAGACATGGCGCCTACATCTCAAGGCTACATGAGTCCTGTGGGGGCTGAACTGGAGCAGGACATTTGAGCACAAGCAATGTGTAGCGAAATGGGTGGTTTTTCTACACAGGTGACAGCAGAGGAGGAGCAGGAGCAGCCGAAGGAGAAAGAGGGAGATGAGGAAAAAGAGGCAGATGACCCAGGCACACCGTGGCAGTAGGCAGTGGAGATGGAGGAAGGGAGTCCCTCCGAGTCACTTGCGCAAATGGCCTGCTGCATGCTCACTTGCTTGCGTAGTGACAGCCGAATTGTCACTATTCGGCAGAGGGATGACTTCTGGCTCTCCACATCGTTGTCCGAAATTGGGGCCTTTTTTACACCCGCTGAGAGGAAGGACAAACTGAACTACTATAGAGACATCCTATGTAGTCAGTAGGCCACTGCCTATCTGCTTCATCATCTATCCTCTCGCAGGTCTGATCTGGGAGGCCCTCTGTACTCTCGTTCCACTGTCTTGGTTGCTGGGGTGGGGGGGTAGAAGCAGTACCAGCTCTATCAGCAGCAGCTTGAGTCTAGAGTCTATGATGAGCAGCTTTCTTAACCCGCCTAGTGAAGAAGCTACTCACCAGCAGCAGCAGCTAGACATGGAGCAGAACCTGAACCAGCAGGTGGTGGCATACTTGGACAGCACCCTGCCACCCCACATTGTAGATCCACTTGACTAATGGGCAGCCAAACTGGATTTGTGGCAGCAACTGCCGAGTTTTCCCTGGAAAAGCTGTCCTGCCCGGCCAGTAGTGTGGCATCAGAGCTGGTGTTTGGTGTGGCGGGGGCCATAGTTACCCCAAGGAGAACTCGCCTGTCCACCCAAAATGTGTAGAGACTGACCTTTGTCAAGATGAATTTGAATACACAAGGGGGAGGGGTCCAAAAGAGACCAAGGGGGGGGGGTGGGGGGAAGAACAAAAGGCGCCAAACCAAGCTAAAAGTGGATCAAGAGTGTGGTATCTTAGTATTCTAGTACCAGCATATTAATATACAGACAAATAAAATAAAATACAAGTACAGGGTATGTTTAAAAGGAATATTAAAAAGGTACAAGGTCAGTTTGAGACCAATAGGCAGGTAAAGTCAAATTCCTGCTAGCGGTGTCCGCAGACGATTAAAAACAAAGGATAAAAACAAGGAATAAAATGGATGAGAAACATCCAGTGAGGCACTTACTTCACTGGGGGGTCGTCAGCAGGATAAGCATAAAACACCTGTGACGGTTCCCCCCTGGCCAGGATCGTGTGTAGAGTCTCAGTGAATGATGGCAGCAAGGCAGTGTGCTTCTGATCAAATCACCTTTATTGTAAAATATGTGGCTCGTCAAGATGAATCAGGCATGGATCAGCCAGGATTTCCACCCACCAATGCCTGATGCATCAGATTAGATCATCCATGCGGCCTCACCCAAACCTTGACAAAAGAGACCGGTTTCTTCTGGCTACCTGCCTCAGCTACTATTCTGATGCTGCCACCTGCCTGATACCACACATCTGATGCCAAGTGCTCCTTCTTACACCCACCATGGTCAGTGAGTACTGTTATTGCCACCCACCTCCCCACTCTTTTCAAATGGTCACTCTGTGGTCTTCTATTGCTGCTGCCACCTCACCACTCAGGTCTCCTCATGCTGCTGTTAACACCTCCACACTCTGTCATTGTGCCACTCTGTGGCCTCTTCATGCTACTGCCACCTCCACACTATGTCACCTTGCCAGTCTGTGGCCCCCTCATGCTGCTGCAACCTCCACACTCTGCCATTGTGCCACTCTGTGGTCTCCTCATGCTGCTTCCACCTCCACACTATGTCACCTTGCCACTCTGTGGTCTCCTGATGCTGCTGTTAACTCAACACTACATCACTGGGCCACTCTGTGGCCTCCTCATGCTGCTACTAACTCAACACTATGTCACTGGGCCACTCCGTGGCCTCCTCATGCTGCTGCTAACTCAACACTATGTCACTGGGCCACTCTGTGACCTCCTCATGCTGGCATCTCCACACTATGTCACCTTTCCAGTCTGTGACCTCCTCATGCTGCTGCTAACTCAAAGCTATGTCACTGGGCCACTCTGTGGCCTCCTCATACTGCTGCTAACTTGGCACTATGTCACTGCGCCACTGTGTGGCCTCCTCATGCTGCTGCTGCTGCCACCTTCACACTATGTCACCTTGCCAGTTTGTGGTCTCCTCATGCTGCTGCTAACTCAACACAATGTCACTGGGCCACTCTGTGGCTTCCTCATGCTGCTGCCACCTCAACACTATGTAAATGGACCACTTTGTGGTCTCCTCATTCTGTTGCTGCTGCCACCTCCCTACTATGTTTCTGGGCCAGTCTGTGGCCTCCTCATGCTGCTGTTACCTCAACACTCTATGGACTTCTAAAGCTGTTATCCCACCCTCCCCACTCCATGATTGGGCCACTATTTTGCCTTTTTGACCTGGTTGACATCATCATGTTTGACCCTTCTTCTGATCTGTCAGAAGAAAGGAAAAATGAGACACACAACGGATCCTGTCTGTGTAGCAGCTGTAAGGCCTGTATGGTCCCATCAGAATTGGCTTATGATTTGGTAGCCAAAAACAGGAGTGTGTACAAAACAAAGAAGACATGCAAATATTCCATTCATGTGTCATCTCTGTTTTGGATCCACTCCTGTTATTTTTGGCTTTAGCAATACTGATGGATAACTGACTAGTGATGGACGTATATCGGCCGGGACGGTACGTGATCAAATGTTCGAGAACCGCAAGTTCGCAGCGGGCCCTATTGACTTTAAAGGCAGACGAACCTGAAAAACCTTCAGCTCATATTTGCAGCCACCAAATACTTAGTAGAAGTGTACAAATAGTCCCACAACATGGACAGTGACATACTAGTGACAAAAATTCCAACCAAAAATATGTACCTTAATCAGGGGACATCTTTATTCATCTTAAAGGGAAATTGTCTGAAATGTGCCCTGTTGGAACCTAGAAATTTTTTATTTTAGGCCACGGGAGTAAGGGCCTTAAAAATTAGTCATTCACCTGACATAAAATAAATTCTGATTATGTAGTTCGAGGTACATTATGCGGTCAATGGATAAAAATGTTACAGTAGGCCGCTGGTCTACGGGCCCCAAACATTAGGCATTCACCTGACAGAAAAGATCAAATGATTATGTGGCCGGAGGTATATTACACGGTCAATGGATATCAATTTTACTGCAGGCCAGTACAAATACAGGTCAAATACATATGTTTAAAAAGAACTAAAAATATTAAATTGGATTAAAAACATGGCTAACAAAATCCCCCCTCTTGAAAAAAACCCTAATGATAATAGTTGAAATTCGATAACACGTGGTTGTCACTGGTGTTGAATTCCTCCAAGGCCACAACAATTATTCATTCAGCGTACATAAAAGAACAAGTAAGGAAGTGGATGAAAGTAGATTACACGGTCATTGGATATCAATTTTCCAGCAGGCTAGTGTACTACAGGCCCCAAAAATTATGCATTTAGCATACATAAAAGAACAAGTAAGTATGTGGCTGGAGGTCTATTAGACGGTCAATGGATATTAATTTTACTGAAGGCCAGTACAAATACAGGTCAAATACATATGTTGAAAATAACTAAAAATATTAAATTGGATTAAAAACATGGCTAACGAAATCCCCCTCTTGAAAAAAAACTCTAAAGATATTAGTAGAAACACGTGGTCATCACAGGAGTTGAATTTCTCGAGGCCCAAAACATTAGGCATTCAACGGACAGAAAAGGCCTTTTATGCCGCTGTATTTACCTAAGACAGGGACCAATATTTGTTCTGGGTGACGGCGGATATTTGTGGGCTGGCATGAGGAAATTCAATTAAACATGGTCGTCACATGCGTTGAATTCCTCCAAGATCCATGCCTCATTCATTTTTAGAAATGTGTGGTAGTCCACACTGTCGTGAGCTCGGTGAGTGTGCTTATCGGTCACGATTCCCCCTGCTGCGCTGAACGTCCTTTCGGACAGGACACTGGATGAGGGGCGAGCCATCAGTTCCATGGCAAATTGTGCCAGCTGTGGCCACAAGTCAAGCCTGCACACCCAGTAGTCCAGGTTTTCCTCCACTGGAGCATGAAGGCCCCCATTTGCACTAAACTGGAAGCGGTGGAGTGGCCTGGCTCCTGCTCATCGTTCAGGATAATGTCGTCCTCGGTCTCCTCCCCGCAGCCATGGACAACACCAGGGATCCCAGAAACGTTTAAAGCATGCTCTTCTTGCTCCTCCTCCGCCCCAGCACCATCCTCCTCTGACTCCTCTTCAGACTCCTGTTGACTTGTCTCAGATGGAGTAGTCCCCCCTGGGAATTCATCCAGCATTGCGACTTCCTCATCTTCCTGCTCCTCGATGGCTTGATTAATGACACGACACAATGCACGCTGAAGAAAGAAGGCGTAAGGTACGATGTCACTGATGGCGCCCTGGCTGCGACTGACCAGTTTGGTGATCTCATCAAATAGACGCAGAAGTCTACATGCATTGCGCATGAGCAGCCACTGGCGCAGTGAAAAAAAAACAAGCTCCCCAGCACCTGTCCTGCTGCAGAGTTCGTATAGATAGTCGTTAACTGCACATTTCTGCTGGATCAGCCTATCAAGCATATACAAGGTGGAGTTCCATCGCGTCGGGCAGTCACAAATCAGACGTCTGACAGGCAGGTGGTGTCGCTGCTGAACGTCAGCAAGGCGAGCCATGGCCGTGTAAGATCTTCTAAAATGGCCAGAGATTTTCCTGGCCTGCCGCAAGGATGTCCTGGACCTCAGGGTATTTGGCAACGATTCGCTGCACGAATAAGTTCAGGATGTGTGCCATGCACGGCACATATGTCATTTGGCCCTGTTTCAGCGTGCTCAGCAGATTAGCACCATTGTAGCACACCACTTTACCAACTCTCAAATTGAGCAGGGTTAGCTACTGATCGGTCTGTGACCGCAAAGCTGAAAGGAGTGCAGGACCAGTGTGGTTCTTGGCTTCCAGGCACAACAGCCGCAGCACAGCATGGCAACGTCTTTCCTGGCATGTCAAATAGGTTCTGGCGAACTTGGGGGCGCAGCGGAAGAGGCAGTAGCAATAAAGAAGGAGGAGTCAGCCGAGGAGGAGACGGAGGATGGAGTAGGAGGAGGAGAAGAAGAGGGAGGCCTGCATGCAATCCGTGGCGGTAACACCAAATCCGTACGGGTGCCACGGGTTGCATGCTTGACGGCCGTCAGATGGTTCACCCAGTGGGCAGTAAAAGTTATGTACCTTCCCTGCCCGTGTTTGCTATACCAAGTGTCTGTGGTCAGATGGATCTTGGCACCGACACTGTGTGCCAGAGATACATTCACTTGCCACATAGCTCCGGGATGCCCTTCTGGGAGAAAAATTTCCTTCCGGGTACCTTCCATTGCGGTGTGCCAATGGCCACAAATTTTCGAAAGGTCTTCGAGTCCACCTGTTTATATGGCAGTAGTTGGCGGGCTAGCAGTTCCGACAAGCCAGCGGTCAGCCATTGGGCAAGAGGGTTATCCAGCGTCATCTTTTTTTGCTTGAACATCTGTTGCTCCGTCTCTCCCTCTGAACTCCTCTCCTCTTCCTCTCTTGTGGGCACCCACGTGAGGTCCATAGACCCATCATCATCGTCCCCTTCACCACCACTGACATTAGAGATCTTGGAGTAGGCAGCAACAGCGTGGACAACTCTCCTTGTGCTGATCTGGGTACTGTCGTCAGACTGCTGGTGGCGACCGTTGATACCTCCTCTTCCTGATCCGATGCCAAGAATGGCTGCGCATCGGTAAGGTCTTGTAATGGATGGGAAAATAATTCCTCTGACTCGAGTGGAGGGGATATGGTGGTGGTGGTGGTGGTGTCTTTGGGGGTGCACACAGCAGAGAGTGAGGAAGGTGCTGATACAGAGGATGAGGAGGGTGCAGAAGCGGAAGGATGAGTGAGCCACTCAACCAACTCTGGTGCGTCCTTTGACGTAATCGCACGCACCTTCTGCAACTTCCCACTTGGTGCACCTGCCGAACCTCTACCACCCCTGTGGAATGGCTGGCCTCTTCCTCTGCCTGTCCTTTTCAAAATGACCCTGTGACAAAAGTCCCTATAGAACAGCAGTATTTGTGGAAGAAGGTATACAACACCCCTGCTTCAATCAGTTTTTTGGGGGGCAACTGGTAAATCACACCAGTAGAAATGATTTGTTCCAATGGCGTTTGTCACTATCTGTAGCTGCGGTAACGCAGAAAAACCGCAAACAAATGATGCACTACCTAAATTCACTATATAGAAAGTATATTATCGGTATATAACACCCCTGCTTCAATCAGTTTTTTGGGGGGGCAACTGGTAAATCACACCAGTAGAAGTTATTTGTTACAATAGCATTTGTCCCTCTGTGTAGCTGCAGTATCGCAGCAGAACCGCACACAACTGCTGCACAATACAATTGCACTATAATATACTTTCACGCTACAGTGGGATCTTGGGCCTCTGCACGGTTCTTTATACCTGGCGCTAACATTGACTTGTAAGGCTGAGTTGACACTTGAGTTATTTGGTTCGTTTTGGACCCGTAACTGACCAAATAAGTGAAGTGTGCAGTGATTCTAAGAGCGACGCCTGTCATGTGCATGTCATAGTGACTCACAGTATTGTTTCACTACCACAGCAGACTCCCTATGCGTGTTACTGCAAGGCACAGTATTCTACACCACTATACAAGCTCTCTGCATCCAGGAAATAGCTGTTTTGTGACATTTTCTATACCTTGGGCTATAACGACTCTTTAGTTTTTGTATTAGTTCTTTTATGTTAGCAGAGACAGCCTGTAATGTTAGGGACTTTTCTAGATGGTATTTCAGGGGAATTTACTTTGAGTTTGTGCTATGTGTTTACCTTATTGGTGTTCTTTCTAACAAAGATCCAGGATCCAGAGATCTCCTTTTTATTGCTCCAATAGTTCTGCTATATTCAGGCTCTTCAGGCTGACAGCTCATGAGGCTTGTCTTTTCTGCTATCCAGAGGATAGGTCATCAGTAAAAACCACTTGGAAAACCACCTTAATATGGTGGCATTTAAACATCCATGTTATACAATATCTGGCAGCAGCTTACACACCTCTGCCAGTATTGAGAACACACGCATGCTCAGCCAAGTACATTGTGATTGTGTATTGGCAGTTCTCTAATGAATATGGCCGTAGTAACTCTACGTCATCTAGGTTTTTTGCTTAATTTATGAGTTGGTGGGTTTCATCACCAAATGGACCTCATAGTTGGCGCCATGTTACTCAACTGCCTGATGTAATTATCTGAGCCCTCATCCCATATATTCCTTAGAGTAGCGTCAGACTGTGACATCATTGTAATTCCATACTTTACCACTTTAGAAACCAATCAAATGATCCTGGTGGACCTATGCAAATATAACTCTGGAGAACTAACCAGCAGAACAATGCAAATCCTCATCATAATTCTACAAATGCACAGCTGATACTGGCAGTGAAACCGTCTGCAGGTGCCCAAGTTTGAGTTGTTTTTGGCAAGATCTTTCCATCAGTTCTTACTGCTGTGTTAACCAAGATCAGACGTCTGAAGTACTGTTATTGTTGTAAAAGTTTGTGTAGAGCAGATTATGGCAGCCCTGTAGAGTACTAAAGGGTTGGGAATGTATATGAGAAGCATAAGATGGAAGATAAAAGAGGTGATAATGAAAACGCAAAGCTCTTCTAAGATGCCATGCTTTCTTGCTCACAGTTTCTTTCATCAACTAATCACAATTGATGGGTCAATAAAACACATTCCAAAGAAAAAAAAATACAACACAGAGACACAGAGAAGAATTTGGATGCAACAAGATGCAGGATATAAGCGAGATAACATATGGGGATAGTAAAAAAAATGCTATGCAACAGAGTTAACTATTACGTGATGTACATGTGAATTGCTTAGTATGCCATCGTTGAAAGAAAAATAGAATTTGGCATTGAAATGGGAAAACTTCGGCTGTCTTTTTCAATTTGGGTTTAGCACTGATACACAAATCAGGCCCTTACAAGAAGCTAAAATTATGGAAAGTGTACTGCATGTGCAGCTAGCCTAGGAAGGAGAGTAAAGGATGGAAGTGGTACTTGTGGCCCTGAGCAGGGTGGTAATACTCACAGGTCATGGTAGCAGTCCTCTCTGGGGACTTGCTTCCCCCGGGGCAGACCCTGGTATTGGGGCTCCTGCCTAGTGGTAATTGGGGTGCCCTTGATATTAGATGTTTAGAAGAATGCAAGGCAGGAGGTTAGATGCAGGACCCTAGTCTCTTTACTGAGGGGATTATGAGAGTTGTAGTACAAGTAGCAGCTAAATCACAGTTCAGTATCCTACAGAGCAGCAATGTCCACAATGGCATCATACAGGCAACTAAATGATGGGTTTGGTAGTACTTTCTCTCTCTCGCTCTCGTTCTATACTCTTTACAGTCTTTTTATATAACTATAGGAAAGCAATTAGGTCCTTAAAGGGGTTGTCCGGGTTCAGAGCTGAACACGGACATACCTCCATTTTCACCCAGGCAGCCCCCCTGACTTGAGCATCAGAACAGTTCATGCTCCGATGCTCTTCTTTGCCCTGCGCTAAATCGCGCAGGGCAAAGGCATTTTCCAGAGTTCTGGTGACGTACCGGGCTCTCCATGGGGCTGCCAGGAAGCTCGGTGACGTCACCGGCACTGATCGGCAGGCTTTAGCGCTGACATAGCCTGTAAAACAGCTAGGGCAGCGCTAAAGCCCGCCCATTAGAGCCGGTGACATCATCGAACACACTGTCGGGTGGAAGCTTCCGCCCGACAGTGTGTTATTGTAAACAAAAGAGCCCTTGCCCTTCGTGATCTAGCGCAGGGCAAGGGAGCGCATAGGAGCATGAGATGCTCCAATGCTAACATCAGGGGTGCTGCCTGGGTGAAATTATGGTATGTCCGGGTTCAGCTCTGAAACCCGACAACCCCTTTAACTCTTACTGCAGTTTCCGAACTGAGGGGTTCTTTAAGAGTGGCCCAACCACTCAATGTGCAAATCTTGTGGCATCACACCCAAGAAGACTGGAGGCTGTAATCGCTGTAAAAGGTGGTTCAACTAAGTCCTGAGTAAAGGGTCTGAATAGTTATTGTCACAAACCAGCGGGTGTGAGCCCACTGTGCCACGTGTCCTACTGCGGCGCTCGGCGGCAGCCAGGGATCCTTTCTTAGTGTTTTTTGTCGTGACGCCAGTTGCAATGAAGTAACAAGGGCACAGGGACCCTTTGAGTAATACTGTAGGTGATAGTACCCTGTGTAGGTATGCCAGAGTGGTATAGGGGGGCCTAAATGTCCCTTACTGGTGTTGCACATGTCACGGTGCTCCTACCTGGATACGTTGGAACCCCCAGGCATTGTAGTGTGCTGAAGAGAAAGGGAGAGTTGATGACGGGGATGATGAAATAAATTGAGTCCAGACCTTGTGTTGAAGTAGGTAACAGCTTTACTTGAATAAAAGTTCATCAGAAAACAATCTTCCAACTTGGTCTTGGTAACCAGCAGGCTTTGGCATTAACTCTGGCAGGCAAACATACTCAGCTCTGCTACATCTGTTGGTCTCTGGCTCTACTGTGCTAACCGGCTTAAATAGAATTTTTTCCTCTCTGCTGTACTTAACTTTGTAATTGGGTCTGTAGTTTTGTCTTTATCCAGGGAAATTTACTTCTGTTTTTTGAGGCTCCAAGCTTTAGCCTCCATGTCCAGCAGAGCTGGAGATTCTCTGGCTGGCTTGGACACAGCCTTCCCCTAGCAGGGGGTAGACTAGACTGCACCTCACTAACTAGTCCTTCCCTCTCTTAGAGAGAGTGGGAATGGAAAGAAGGGTTCCATTCTAGGTAAGGTAGCTCTGCCATGCATGCCGCCATCTACTGGTGAACCAGGTATATTACATATGAACAGTTACATAACATGATTACAGATACACGTTTTGTAGGCCCTGTAAAATAATACATAGGGTGACATTAAGTTGACCATGGGAGATAGTGGAAAGGTGTGGAAGCGGTACCTGAGAAAGGTACCAGAGGTACAATCGTTGTCAGCAGGCTGAGTTGCTACCAAGAGCAACAGTGCAAGACCAAAAGATCAGGCTGAGGCAAAGTCCGACAGGCAATAGTTCAAGGCAGGCGGCACAGGTACAGGTACAGGTCATGCAATCTGGGTCAGCAACAGGAGATTCAAGGCAAGCAGCCAGGGATCAAACAGGTAGCAGAGTCCGGGAACACAAGTACAAGCCAGGAACACAAGCGGATATCAGGATCCTTAGCAGGACACAAGGACCTTGGCACTGAGGCTTCTGGGAAGGGGGTTGAGCCACTTATGTATGTGCAGGAGGGCTAGGGTTGGTTGGCGAGGTCACATGATCCAACCCATAAAACACAGAAAGTGACGCGCGCTGGCCCTTAAGTAAATGCTGCAGGAAACAAGCAGCAAGCATGCAGTGGCCAGGGCTGAAAGGAAACACTGGCAGTAGATCACCGCTGAACACGGCGCCCAGGACAACGGCGGTAAGCAGGGGCACAGCGGCGCACAGCAGCAGCTGTTATTTATGTCCATGCAATGTTTTAGTTTTTCCTTTTCAATACATTAGCAAAAATTTCAGACATTCTGTTTTCACTTTGTCATTATGGTTTATTGAGTGCAAAATGATGGGGAAAACTAGATTTTCTTTTATTTCGGCACATGGGCACTATGTAAAATGGGAAAAAGTGATCTGAAGACTTTCCCGACGCACTGTAGGTTGCATGCCTTTGATTTAGTTATCCTTTAAGGCCATGGTTAAAAAAAATAAAAAATTACGGAAATACTCCAAAATAGGCCAAAGCCTTTATGTGTCTATGTCCTCAGGAGGCAGCAGCACCATAAGCTGCTTTAGAAACTTTCATGTCTGAAAAAGCCTAATAACCAATATATCTGACTTCTAAAGTAAGCAGTGGGATTTGAGGGCACCTAAGGAATATTCCCAAGCTTGCAACGCAACACTACTCATGCCACAAGATGATCACACTGCTTCTGCTGGATAATTAGTGGTCCCTCAGGCCATGACATTTACATTCGGCTAGTTATTATGCTAATTGTATATAAAATTGGAATAACCAAAGGAAATGTGTGATTGTTTAGGCCCTGGGCAGAGATATATAATAAAGTCATAATCATAGTCAGGCTGGAATAATTAAGGGCTATGATACTTTTAGAGCCTCCGTAGGTTTCTCTGAATATTTTAGATTATTAACATGCCTTTGAGTCAGTTAACGGGCAATCAACTACTCAGCCTATTGCGTGCACATAGAAGAGGCAGGCATTCTAGGCTCTGAACAATGAGAATATAGATTGTCCCTGTATGACATATAGAGTGATGAAGTCCACCCTACCGAGTGGTTGTAAGCATCAATCTCTCTCCTTACAGGTATATTTTTACAATATGTCTACCACTTTAAATGTGCTAAATATTTTCACAGTGACACAAACAATAATTAAGACAAAAACAGTGAAATTTTATGTGCATAATTATTTACCCCAGTACTTTTTGAAGCCATCTTTTGCTGCAATTACAGATGCAAGCCTCTTGGGTCTCCATTAGCTTAGCACATCTACACACTGGGAATTTGGCCCATTGTTCCAGGCAAAAATGTTCCAACTTCTTCAAGTTAGATAGGTTGTTTTGGTGTACTGGACTTCTCATCATACCATAAATTCTGAGTTGGACTTAGGTCTGGCCTTTGACTAGGCCATTTCAAGACATGTCAGGTCATTGTCCTGCTAAACGGTGAACCTCCATCCCGTGGTGTTCTTGAGGTGATGGAAAGTGTTGGGTTTGCACCACACATAGAATTTCTCATGATGGTCATAAAAGTTACATTTTAGTCACATCTGACCATAGAATCTTACTTCTCCAAAGTCTTCCCCAAGTTGTTTGACAAACTCTTTGACAAACTATTGTTTTTCTTTAAAGGGGTTGTTCAGCCCTGGTGACTTTCTGTTCAGACTCCCCAGGTTGGTCTTGTGTTACACATGCAGCACGTGGCCCAGTGATAGTCACTTAAAATATTGACATGGGGAGACCCAAGCCATGCAGAGCCAGCAGGGAAGCTGTGGAGCTGAACTTAGTGATGCGGATCAGGGAAGTTTAATTACCACTGCATGTCTGCCTACGCTAGAGAGTCTGAAGAAAAAGTCACCAGGAGTGAAAAACCAATGGCTTTTCTATGCCCAGTCTTCAATAAAGTTCAACTGTGTGAAGTGCATGGTTTATAGTGGTCCTATGGACAGATATTTTAATTTCCGATGTGGATCTTTGGATCACCTTTATAGTTGTTGTCTTTCTTGAATCTCTGATTAATGCCCTCCTTGTCCGATCTGTGACTTCTGGTGGTCTGGCTTGTTACATCAGTTGTGCCATGTTCTTTCTATTTGTTTATAATGGATTTAATTATGCTCTGCAAGATGTCCGAGGTTTGGGATATTTTTTATAACCCAACCCATCTATATTTCTTCACAACTTTGTCCCAGATTTACTAATCTTAAAGATGGCATACACATAAACAGGCTGTGTAGTCCTGCACTAGATTTATCACAGGGGCTAGGGCTGGATGATGAATGTGGTGCACTCTATACCAACTATTGGTTGGCGTACTTTAAGGGTATGTTCACATGGCTAAAATCCATGGCAAAAAAATCTGTAGCAGAGCAGTAGCTAAAAACAGATACATTTTTGGTGGCAGATTTGTACTTTGGTGGAGATTGTAAATGAATTTTTAGAAGAGTTTTAGAATAGTTTTTGGTTGAGGTTTTACTGCCTATCCATTGGCTTCTATGAAATCTATAGTAATATCTGCTTCTAAGAAGTAACGTTACTTCTGAGGCAGCTTTCAAATCATCTACTGAAAAAAAACTTTTTACATTGAGTTTTAACAACTCATTTTTACACTGAGTTTTTACATTAAAGCAAAGGGGGAAACTGTTGAAGTTTTGATTGTGGATTTAGCAGAACAGTGTTTTCTGCTGATGACTCAGTGGCATATTTTTAGCAATGTGAACATATGTGGTGCAATTTTGGCACAAAATGATGCATCTTAGGCCTGCTCCTTTTCTGTAAAGCTTTTTTTGCTTCAAAGACCCTTTGGACCTGGGAATTAATTATTGCAGTTCAAATAGCCTAAGGCTAATAGGTTCCCGTTTCTGGTCTAATTTAAAACGTAACATTTATTTAATTTCTTTTTAAATGTATAGACGGGAAGAAAAAAGAAAAAAATGGTTAAAAATGAAGTGCGGCTGGGCTCAGCGACACGGGATAATATAGTAACTTGTAAGTGAGATACTTTGTCAACAGACACTTTCCTCTATATTCTCTCTCTATCAGTATCTGGGGATAAGATGTTTTTTCAGTTCTCAACTTTCTGACTATTTGTCCTTTAGATGTTGAGATCTTAACTCTCTACCCCTATATATTGTGATTAGAGGAGCGCTGTTGTCTGGTATTGCTTGCCTGTCCCTTCATTTATTAGTTTTTGCCTATGAATGGATTAACCTTGCCGCCTGCAGTGCACTGAGACACGGTCACTGAGTCACAGCCACACTTAGCCTAAAACCTAAATTGCAGCTCCCCCTGCGGCAAGGTGAAACCATTCATAGGCGAAAACTAGTGAATGAAGGGACAGGCAAGCAATACCAGACAACAGCGCTCCTCTAATCACAATATATAGGGATAGCGAGTTAACATCTCAACATTCATTTTTAACCATTTTTTCTTTTTTCTTCCCGTCTATACATTTTTAAAAAATTTAAATAAATGTAACATTTTAAATTAGACCAGAAACGGGAACCTATTAGCCTTAGGCTATTTATACTACAATTTTCTGTAAAGCTCCACCTTTTTGCCAAGCCCCGCCCCTTGTTGACCATTTTGGCAAAAAAGTGTAAAGCACACATTTTCACCACCTTTGCACCACTGCAGCTCAGCTGAGCCAGACTTACTGCATCACAGTGAACTATGATACTGCAAGTTCCAGCTTGACCACAGGTCTATGCTAAGGTATTTGCAGCCAGGGTTGCCAACCAGAATTTATATTTTTTCTGCACAAAATATCCCAAAATCATAGACATTCAACATTTTTTATGGACAAATTGGAAAACCATAATAAATGTTGAAGATTATAAGTGATATATGTCTATAGCTCAGTATATTGATAAGAACTACCAGCACTTACTGTAAGCTGTAAAATGATAATAATTACTGCCCAAATAATCTAGTCAAGTACTATCAGCTTAAAAAAAATCACAGAAACATCGATTTTTTTTCATGGAAACAGGGTATAAAGCCCCCTATTTTTACAGACTGTCCAGAAATTTCTGGACGGTTGGCAACCCTGTTTGCAGCGTCATTTTAGTACAGGACAGTAGATCTGTGGTTAGACTAGGCTGGAACTCACAGCATGATAGACCACTATGATTCAGAGAGTTTAACTCAGACGAGCTGCAGTTGGTCCGGGAAATGCGTTTGTCACATAGACCGTGTTTCACTAACTACACACTGCTTTTAAAATCTTCAATTGTAGGGGGCCATCGGGCCGCCAAAATAGAACATGTCTGTTTTTTTCATGGCTGATATTCACTGGTCGGTAAAAAAATGGGCGTGTGAATATGCCCATAAACATCCATGGTTCTGAAAATGGCCATGTGAAGGCGGGGAAAAATACTTTGCCACACCGCCTTGTGAATGCACTTTCCAGGAGAGCTATCAGCTGAGAACTGGACAAACTCTACAACATGCACAGTTCACATCATAATTTGATATGTGGAGTCAGAGCAAGGCAATAAATTTAACGTCTTCTAGATGAAGCACATTATCATATTCAAATTTTTGTTTTTCCTCCCCACATTCTAAGATCCATAACTTTTTTAGTTTTCTGTTCCCAGGGCCATAGAAGGGCTTATTTTTGCAGAAGTTGTATATTTTTAATGGGACTATTTAATTTATCATATCTTTTACTGGAAAATTATTTGTGGGGTGAAATTGAAAAAAAAATCCTCAATTCTGCCAAGGTTTTTTGGGTTTTGATATTTGACATCAAATTTTTCTTTGCATCACCATTTTCTAACAGCCATAGCTTTTAAAAATTTTGCCTCACAAAGCAGTATGAGGGCTTGTTTTTTGCGGAATGAACTCCAGGTACTGGTACAATTTTTTGGGGTACATACAATTTTTTGATAACTTTTGTTTGTGGGGAAAAGTTGTATTTTTTTTCCATTACAGCGTACACCGCGCAGGAGAAATGTTTTTTGGACGCAGCAATACTGTTTTCATTGTTCATTATTTTTATTTATTTATTTTAATACGTGAAATTTGGAAAGTTCGGTAATGTTTACTATTTTGATGCTTTTGTTTTGTTTTTTTAAATAATAAATTTTAACCCCCTTAGGGGCTAGAATCTGGGATCTTTTGATCCTTTGTCCCATACACCATAATAGAGAACTATTATAGTGTATAGGATTGTGACTTGCTGCCTGCTGAGCTGTGCCTTGTGCATGGCTTTGCAGGCAGTTTTCCATGACAGATCTCAAAACCTTCAGCTGGCCCCAGGCTGTCATGGCCACAGATCGGAGCCCCCTCCCTCTGCCTGACTCCACAGATGCTGCGATCTCTATTGACTATGGCATCTGAGGGGTTAAGGCCCCTTTCACACGGGCATCGTCTGTGAGGGCCGGATAGGATGCGGGTGCGTTTTTGCCTGCGAGTGGGGTGAGTTTTGTATGCGCAAATGCAATGCATTTTGCTCGCACGTAAGAAAAGACTGAATGTGGTACCCAGACCCGAACCCGAACTTCTTCACTGAAGTTCGGGTTTGGTTTAGGTATTCTGTAGATTTTAATACTTTCCCTTATAAGGGAAAATAATAGCATTCTTAATACAGAATGCTTACTAAAATGTAGATTGAGGGGTTAAAAAAATAAATAAATTAACTTACCTGTTCCAATTGATCGTGCAGCCGGCATCCTCTTCTTGCTTCTTCTTTCAGGACCTGCAAAAGGACCTTTGGTGACGTAGAAGAACCTTCTATCTTCATTCAGCAGGACCTGCGCTGACATCACCACGCTCACCACGTGGTGAGCGCGATGTAGTCACCGAAGGTCCTTTTCCAGCCAGGTCCTGCAAGAAGAAGAAGAAAGAAGATGAGCCTGGCTACGCGATCAAGTGGATGAGGTGAGTTACATTATTATTATTTTTTAACCCCACAATGGACCTTTTACTTAGTATTCTGAAATAAAGAATGCTATTATTTTCCATTATAACCATGTAAATAATGGAAAATAATAAAGTAAATGGGGTCCCGGGTAACTCATCCCTCATCTCCTTCCTTAGCAACCATGCGTGAAAATTGCATAGCATGTGCACTTGCTTGCGGATGCTTGCGATTTTCACGCATCCCCATTCATTTCTATGGGACCCGCGTTGCGTGAAAAACACAGAATATAGAACATGCTGCGATTTTCACGCAACGCACAAGTGAAATCACCGCTCATCTGAACAGCCTCATTGAAGTGAATGGGTCCGGATTCAGTGCGGGTGCAATGCGTGAGGGGAATTCTCGCCCGTGTGAAAGGGGCCTTAAATGACCGGGTTCAGCACCATCACCGTTCCCGGCATTGCGGCCGGGTGCCTGCTATATTATACAGCCGGCACCTGCCGCGTATGGAGCAGGCGGGTGTCCTGAAGGGGTTAAATAAAACATGAAAAGGTGATACATTTCCTTTTACTGCTATATGTACTAAACTGCAATATTGTGGGCTCCCTGTCCCTCTGTATTGTGCACTGTTGATCAACCCTTCGTATCAGAAAACTTAATTCAATAATATTCAGTCCGGTCAAGAATTGAATATACTACCCACAGCAAAGACACATTATTAGGCAGCAGAGCGGGGACATGGCGCTGTTTTAACCATGTGAAAATTTACTAACGCTTTCAGGGACTGTGAATTTGGTCCTCAGGGAACAGTTTCTCTTTTTATTACCTCCACAATTTATGCTTGGCGAGGCGTTCCACACTCCATCTTGAAATTTCCAGCTCTAGCAAATTCTGTTTCCTCTTAAGCACAAGTAGATTGTATATGATTTCAGCCTTTACCTTACATGAAAAAAATAGATTTTTTTTTTCCCACGACCCTGGATCTTTCGGTATCACATTATTTTCTTCTGGAAAGTTTTGTGCTCTCATATTTTTACATTGCTATTTTTATTTTGAAAAATGTAATATAAAATATTCATAGTAGAAGAAGAGGAAAAAATATGATTCTGTTTGTTTACTACCAGGGAATATACCGAGTATGTGGCGATAGCTGCACTGAATGCATTGCTTTCCTGCTTGTTTTTTGTTACATCTTGATGCGCAAAATCTGGCTTTTTTTGCTATATATTATGTTTTTAAAGGACTCGACATAAATCAACATATTCTTTGCAATTGAATGCAGTCTATTGTTCCTTGTTATCAACTTTTGCAAGCTGGGGAAATGCTTACCGTAGTCTTTGGGCAGCAGAGAACAATATCAGCCCCCACGATAACTACGTACTTTATCTCTGTGTGGCATACACATGTGTGATTGATATTAGAAACGCATTGTAGAAGTTGTACTTTCTAAACTGATTGCTTTAAGTTTAGTTTTTCTGAGAGTTGGAGAATCTTTTTTAAGTATTCACAGTTGTCTTTTTTTATTTTTTAAACAAGGTAACATTCAAAACTAAGGACTAATGCACCCATGTCCTTTATTGACTACATACAGTATGTACTCCCAGATCTGTAATATACCATACATGGAGGTCTTGGTGATTGTACTATACAGTACATATCTCTGTGTGATTTAGGATTTATAAGGAGACATGCAAGTTTTTTTCCTGAAAGATTCCATTAAAAACCCCAACCACATTCTAAGGGGAAATGAGCCTCAGAGAGGTGCCACATTCAGGGTCAACATCACTGGCAGCCAACATTTTTTACAGACCAATTGAAAAACCACAATGAATGATAAAGCTTATAAGTAATACAGGTCTGCGGCTCAATATACTGAGATGTACTCATTACCAGCATTTACTGTGAACTCTAAAATGATTATAATTTCCACCAAAATAATCTAGTCAAGTATTACCAGCCTAAAAAAAAGGACAGACAAACAAAGTTGCCTATTTTTATGGATTGTCCAAAACATTTCTGGATGTTTGGCAACCCTGGCCCCATTGCTATACAGAGTGTCTATAGGTCTATTGTATGAAGTTGGACCTTTATGCAGCATCAAACTAGATACCTGAAGTAGTACAATAATAGGCCGTAAAGGTTCAGCAGAAGATAGCACCATTTGTGATGGATTTTAAATGGTCACTAACTTTTCACACAACTTTGCGTATCAATAGTACAGGTGAATGAAAGAAACATTGTAATATATCTTAGTAGAGGAAAGAAATGTCTTACTCTCCAGTTATCCACTTCCCCCTCCCTCTTAAACGAACATTATCTGTGCCTTTCATGATAAATCCATCTTGAGAGACCAAGATGGGCTGCCTGCTCACTGAAGGATCAGATTACATTATCCTATAGAAGTGTATTGAGCAGGCGAAGGGGGAGGAATGAGCTGCAGAGTGAGACAGAGAGACATAGCTATGCTTTAGCAGATAATAGTGTTATACACAGTGGCGTGCCCAGGGTGTTTGGCACCTGGGGCGGGTCATTTCTCTGGCACCCCCCCAATAATTGACCACATACCTCATACATCCAGGGACATCTCCTGTCATGTAGACCTTCTCTTTCCTCTTCTCCTCTGTTAGACCGCCATGAGAAATTCTTTCAGCCGCATCTCGTCTCTACAGAGTTTGTAACACAGACACGTTAGATTTCTCAATTTTTCCATCAACCTCCCCATCCTGGTGTCCCCACATTGTCATCCTGCTGCCACCCCCAATACCTGTGCCCGTTGTGCTCCCCAATGCCCCAGGTACTATACTGCTGAAAAAATAGTGACCCTAATAGACATAATTGGAGTCCTTTATCAAACTGGTGTAAAGTAGAACTGATCGCAGGTCCTTTGGCAGGTCCTTTTCAATCCAGAGAGGAGCACATGCAAGTGGATTACGACCCCTAAAAGGCCATATTGTCCTAGTGTACCCGTTTTTAATGGCCATTAGACGAGTGCACTCCTATCTTAGCAGCCATTAAAAATGGTCCCATTGATTAAAAAACTAACATGTGAATAGCCACCTAGATTTCAATGGTTCTAAAAACAGGCCTATGACAGCTGTAAAAAAAAAACGGCAGACACACATTGAGTGCATGTAGCCTAAGAATACTGTTAAATGGACGTATTATATGAATAATATCTTATGATTGCATGTTACTCATTTTGGGTTAAAAAAACAACAATTTTTTCAGTTGGTTTCGTTTAAAAATATTGAGCCTTTCTGTCACAAAGGGTTACCTGTTTTTCTAGCTGTGTGACTGGTACTTTCACTTTGTGCCGGTCATCTAAGGCTACTTTCACACTTGCGCTAGTGACCAGCCTGCCAGATCCGTACTAACGCTAGCCCAAGTGTGCCACCGGAAGTCCGCTATGGACCCATTCACTATAATGGGGACCGGCTGGAGGTCCGGCCGCAGCACGGCAAACATGCCGAGAGGCGGCCGGAATAAAACTGCAGCATGCAGCATGCAGCATGCAGTGACCCATCCCCAGTTGGGAATGGGTCCCTGCACACTGGAAGCACTGATTGTATAGTGTCAAATTGTACATGGACACACCATCCAACTGTTGTTTGACGCTAAGGCTACTTTCACATTTGCATTTTACTTTTCCGGTGTTGAGACCCATCATAGGATTTTAATACTGAAGGAGAGTCCTTCAGTTTTTTCCCTATTCATTGTCAATTGGGACAAAATTGAACTGAAGGGAACGGAGTGCACCAGAATGCATTCCATTTGGTTGCAATAACATACCAGACAGAAAACCGCAGCAAGTTTTCTGTCCAACATGGGATGTGGAGCAAAACGGATCTGGCATGACACACAATGTAAGTCAATGGTGCTGGATCCGTTTTCTCAGACACAATAGAAAACTGATCCGGCACCTATTGACTTACAATGGTTTTAATACCCGATCCGTCATGGCTATTTTAAAGATAATACAACCGGATTTGTATCATAACAGATGCAGATGGTTGTATTTAGTGTTGAGCGAACTTCTGTTTTAAGTTCGGCATCTAAAGTTCGGCTTCCGGTTAGCGAAGAATCCCGATATGGATTCCGAATTCCGTTGTGGTCCGTGGTAGCCGAATCAATAATGGCCGATTATTGATTCCACTACCGCGGACCACAACGGAATTCGGAATCCATATCGGGATTCTCCGCTAACCGGAAGCCGAACTTTAGACGCCGAACTTAAAACAGAAGTTTGCTCAACACTAGTTGTATTATCAAAAACAGAATCATTTTTGCTGATCCCTGTCGGTTCAGGCAAAAACACAAGTGTGAAAGTAGCCTAAGACTTTTATTAGCAGTAACTGAGGAACGGAACAACATAGAGTTATAAGAAAACATGCTCCAGAATTATTATCACATATGGATTAAAATTATTTAGTAAAACAGAAATGTCAGAAGTGGTGACAGGGACACATTATGGACGCATGTTCCCCATTTTTATTGACTGTCCACAGATTGTTGGCTGCCTGGAACATTAGGAAGATCCAGTTCTACTAGAGGCAGTGTGATGTACTATGATACAAGGAAAGATCTACCACGGAGAATGTATTTTTTCAGTGATTTCAATGTAAAATCACTGAAATTAGAAACTTTATACAGAGAGGAGCATAGACCTACAAATGACCTGTTTTTTTTACATTTACATAGACATCTACTACCAGACCACCCAAGCTCAGTTTTTATCATAGGGAGAAGTTTTATCTGGCCAAAAATGAATGGTCAACTATGTCATCCATGATAGAGCTGTATTTATCAGATTGGAAGCCACTCAGACAGATCTCCACTCTTCATTAAATAGAACGTGGTTCCAAAGGGTGGCTTTCACCTGTAGGAGACCTGTGTGCTCTACCATGGCATATCTACAGTCTTTTCTTTGTGAGAAAGCACTTTAACTATCTCCTTGATGACCGGTGAATAATTTGTCACTCCATAGCTGTAGGTAGGTGACAAGTCCACTTTAACAAACCAGTCTGACAAACTCTAAGGCATAGACCAGAGGCAGCGAGGAGTTATGAATGTAGTGATCACACCATCAATAGTTAAGACTGCGGAACGTTTCATTTTTCTCTATATGAGAAACTGATGTTGTGCATGGTTGTGCGCTCGCCGCCTGGTCCCTGGGCATCCACAGCGGAGCTTCTAGTTATTTGCAAAGTTGTCAGAGGATCTGGAGGAATGTTTATTTCTGGCAAAAACAAGTAGAAATAAAAACATTACAAAATGTTACAAAGGCACAGCAAAGACATAATGATGGGATCTGTAAACGATCACATTTTGAAGTATCCCTCTCCTCATAAAGAATATTGTCTGAATCATAAAAAAATGGTCTGTTATTTCTCCTGCAAACTTGATAAAATGCATCATGATGACTTTGTGTACTATCAATTCTATAGTTTATTTAGTTTATTAGGTCTCCAGTTTCAATTTACAAAGAGCTAAACTTGCATTGGCATGCATCCCTGAGGCATCTTTTCTACTGCTACAGTCATGTTATGGGTAATACCAATGGCTGGTATCTTGCTATATTGTGTAAGATCTGTGCACATGTACAGGCACTGGTTCAGCCTTCTGAAAAGGCACAATACAATCTTCATGTTAACCAAATAAGATTTGCCCCATCTCTGCTGTTATTGGCAGCTTTGGTTTGCTTCATAGAAGCACGCAGGAGACTAGGCCAGATGCTGAATCTCCTTAGAGAGACCAGTCCTGTAAAGAGACTTATTGGAAATGCTCCATAGTACAAAAAAAAAAAAAAGAGGTATCTCCCAAAAAAGAGAACCATCTCACCAGCGCCACCTATTGAAAGTAGCTCCCTATGAGTCAAGATCCAACCTTCCAACAAGCCTTGGGATTTGACAAAGAAATATAGCCAAGCCAGATATCCATCTGTAGACATCTGTTTTGGTATGCAATGCCCCTCATCAGTACAGTATAGGACTCTGGCTGGCTCAGCGTGATGGCTTGGAAGCAGCTTAGGCAGAGTGCTGAATCTCCTTAAAGAGACCAGTAATAGGTGGTGCTGGCAAAATGGTTCTCTTTCTTGGGAAATACATCTTGGCATATTTGTTTCCCATGGAGGATTGACAATAACTCTCCATACCATGGAGTACTTCCAGTAAGTCACCATACAGGTCTGGTCTCTTCATGGAGATTCAGCACCCTGCCTCAGTTGCTTCCAAGGCATCACACTCAGCCACCCAGAGTCCTACTCTGTACTGATGAGGGGCAAGCACCCTGAAACAGCTGTCTATGGAGGAATATCTGGCCTGTATCTTGATTTATAGGGAACCATTTTCATTAGGTGGTACTGGCAAGATGGTTCTCTTTCTTGGTAGATACCTCTTTGCAAAGAAGCATGCAAGGAAATGTTCCTTGAACTGTTTTATATGGTAAGTGCAATGTGTAAATTCAGCCTTTGGGCAAAGAACAAGTGACCAAGTTTGACGATGGGGGTTAGGCTACTTTCACACGAGCGTTCGGAGCGGATCCGTCTGATGTCTCATCAGACGGATCCGCTCCGATAATGCAGACGTTTGCATCTGTTCAGAACGGATCCGTCTGCATTATTACTTAGAAATTTTTCTAAGTCAGAAAGTAGCCTGAGCGGATCCGTTCAGACTTTACATTGAAAGTCAATGGGGAACGGATCCGCTTGAAGATTGAGCCATATAGTGTCATCTTCAAGCGGATCCGTCCCCATTGACTTCCATTATAAGTCTGGACGGATCCGCTCGCTTCCGCACGGCCAGGCGGACACCCGAACGCTGCAAGCAGCGTTCAGGTGTCCGCTCACTGAGCGGAGCGGAGGCTGAGCGATGGCAGGCGGATGCATTCTCAGTGGATCCGCCTCCACTCAGAATGCATTGGGGCAGCACGGATCCGTTCGGGGCCGCTCGTGAGCCCCTTCAAACGGTGCACACGAGCGGACACCCGAACGCTCGTGTGAAAGTAGCCTTAAATGGAAAGAAGTCCATAAGAAGTCAGTGGTGACCCTATTGTAATCATACTGTACATTTTCCATATTTGTGATGATATAATGGTTTTCCGTAGAGGATCAAGGTGAGATATGGGTAGCTCTATAGTGGGGTCCTCATATTGGAGAACTGCGACTGCCTGTAATGTGAAGGGGATGCTGGTCACCTGTGGTTTTCTTTCCTTGACCAACAAAAATAATGAATTTGTGGAGTCTAGGAGTTAAAAAGTTTTATTTTTTTCCTATCCAGTAGTGTCCCTATTAGGGAAGTCCACTGGTGACCAAATGTCACAAGTAGGTACTTCTTTTTAATGTGGTGACCCAACCAAGCAACATCACATATCTCTATCACATATAGTTTCCCAGCCCTTCGTGAATTTGACATGAAGAGAAAACCAGCCAGTCCTAGGATAAGGTACCCGTGGAGATGCAATCTACTGGATGAAAACTGGATTTGATATGAGACATTGGGACCTCCTGTGTATTTGAGCATCTACTGTATTTCACGACTTTACAGAAAATGTGTCATCAATATGCTCACAGATTATTTTCTTGTAATTTTGTTTAAGGGTAGATTCACAAGGCACAGAATCCCTATAAGTTACATGCATTTTTTTTCTCTTGCCAACAGGACTACCCCCGGATAGCGCCGGCATTTTGGCACTACCTGCGGGTAGAAGTGAGTAACAATGAGCATTTAAAGCTCACGCTTTTGTTCTTCATCCTTGTGATGACTCTGTGCTATTTTATAATGGGAGCTGCATGCGTGAAAATAAGTTAGGGTTACACGGGGAGCTTTAATATTTCTGCACTGATGCTATTCCATATCTGAAATCTGTAGATACAGTACAAAAAAGGTGGAAAAAAAACTGAATGGAGTTTTCTGTGTGCTTACTATAGAAAGTATATGTTTGAACAATGAACCCCACCTCCAAAAATGTCATCAGTCTATCTTCTTTCACTCTGCTTGCACTCTGAACTCCTACCAAAAATGGTTTTATGCCCCAAATAACCTTGATTGCATTATTATTAGCAGTTTGATTTGATAATGGCAAATCATTGTTATTTCAGGGGTTGTAAAAGAATGGGGGGTGGCAAACTCCGCCATCCCCATTTGGCTGGACCTGTAAAGGAAAGATTACTTGCCTGCTTCCCAGCACCAGCTCCCGATCCTTCTCCTCAGGCCTGTGATGCTCCTCTGGGCTCCCTTGATATTAACATCTGGTTTGACATTGCCACAGCCAATCACTGGCCGTGGCAGAGACCAGATCCCTTTGAGTCATGTGATCATTTTTCATAATGTAAGGGGTTGGCCACCATGGCCATTGATTGGCTGATGTAATGTCAAACCAGATGTTGACATCAAGGGAGCCACGCAGAGCATCGTAGGCCTGGAGGTGAAGGAGCCGGGAGCCGTTGTCGGGAAGCAGGTAAGTATTCTTTCCTTTACAGGTCCGGACAAATGGGAAAAAAAAAAAACATTCTTGCCCATCCCCTTTAAGGCTCTGTTTATATTACTGTTTTCTACTCTCCATCCAGTATTTTTGGCGGAAAGAGTAGCATAGTCTGCAGCAATACTCTTGCCTGGAAAATACCGGAGCCCCTGGGGAAACTTGACAAAACCCATTATAAGTCAAAGAGAATCATCAGAATTACATGTGATCTGTTTGAAATGGTATCTATCATAGTTCTCATGGCTGTATTATGTACAGAAGTCATGTGACTAGTGTGAACACAACCTTACTTTCTAACATAAAAAAAAAAAAGCTGAATGACTCACATTTATTGATGAATACATCAGTTTATAGAGTGATAAGCGGAAAAAATCCACCGAAGTCTATTTTTGGTAAACTAAACAATTATGCACCATGATGCTCTTTGACTAGCACTGAATACAAATTTCTCCTTACCTGATCATGTAGTCGAGTAATTTTCATCTTAAGATAGATTTACAGCCCCTTTGTGTATGGAATAAAAGTGGCAGCTATTCACATTTGGCCAATTGTTTGAGACATTTTGTGTGATTGAAAGTCAGTTCCCTACCTGTGAATGGGGATGTTTCTGATGTTTACAACCCTTCAAATGAAAGGGACAGATGCAAAATTTTCTGCAACAAATCTACCACATGTTAAAGTGATCTGCCACTGTAACTATAGTCTTATAGAGACCCCCTGGAAGGGACTGCAGTGGGTATTTCATACATGCTGAATATTGGGGTTCAGACAATGCAGCATAAATTTCAGTTTTAGGTAAAGGGACACTTTGTTTATAATATGACCTGTCCATTTTATAAACTGAAGAACACCCCCAGTGGGTAGTAGAAACTACACAGTGCATTAGCATATATACAGTCAGTGCATTAGGAAAGTCTTTGGACCCTTTCACTTTTTTCACATTTTGTTATGTTGTGGCCCTGTGTTAAAAAAGAAGAAAAAAAAATCCCATCATTTTGCACTCAGTACCCCCATAGTGACAAAGTGAAAACAGAATGTTCAAAATGTTTGCTAATTTATTAAAGGGGTTGTCCGGGTTCAGAGCTGACCCAGACATCCCTCCATTTTCACCCCGGCAGCCCCCCTGACATGAGCATCGGAGCAGTTCATGCTCCGATGCTCTCCTTTGCCCTGCACTTAATTGCGCAGGGCAAAGGCATTTTTAGGAGTTCCGGTGACGTACCGGGGGCTCTCCATGGGGCTGACAGGAACCCCGTTGACGTCACGACAATGATGGGCGGATTTAGCTCTGCCCTAGCCAGTAAAACGGCTAGGGAAGAGCTAAAGCCCGCCCCTCAGAGCTGGTGACATCACCGAACACACTGCCGGGCGGAAGTTACCACCCGGCAGTGTGTTAATAAAACAAAAAAGCCCGTGCCCTGCGCGATTTAGCACAAGGCAAGGGAGGCGCATCGAAGCATGAGATGCTCCGATGCTAGCCTCAGGGGGGCTGTCTGGGTGACAATAAGGGTATGTCCGGGTTCAGCTCTGAACACGGACAACCCCTTTAAAAAGGAAAAACTACTCTTGAATTGACATAATTATTCAGGACCTTTACTCAGGACTTAGGGTCCATTCACACGTCCGCACTTTGGTCCGGATCCGTTCTGCAATTATGCGGAACGGGGGGCGGACCCATTCATTTTCAATGGGGATGGGAAAGATGCGGACAGCACACAGTGTGCTGTCCACATACGCATTCCCGGTCCATGGCGCCGAACTTCTGGTCCGCAGCTGCGGACAAGCATAGGCATTTCTATTGGGGTGCCGGCCCGGTGTTTTGCAGATCCGCAGTGGGGTTCATACTTACCTGGTCCCCACCACTGGGTTCCGGCTCCATCCTTCCTCAGCCACTTCCGCAGGTCCTGGATCTCTTAGAATTAACATCCTGTTGACGGGGGGGCCATGTGACCGCTGCAGCCAATCACTGTCAGCATTGGTGACATGTCACTCATTTGTTACATCACTGGGTCACGTGCTGCATGAGTGACAAATGACCGCTGGGGCCACATCACATGCCCTCCCCCATCAAAAGGATGTTGATTCACAGAGACCCAGGACCTGCAGTTGCGGCCAGGAGGTATGGAGCCAAAACCCAGCCGTGAGGACCAGGTAAATATGACACAATAGAAAACGGATCAGTTCCCCATTGACTTTCAATGGTGTTCACGACGGATCCGTCATGGCTATAGAAGACATAATACAACAGGATCCGTTCATGAGGGATGGATGCAGTTATATTATTGTAACGGAAGCGTTTTTGCAGATCCATGACGGAAACATCTGAAAGATGATCAAGAGAAATAGGAGGCTTTCAGAGCTAAATTTAAAGTGTCATAGCAAAGGGTCTGAATACTTACAGTACAGACCAAAAGTTTGGACACACCTTCTCATTCAAAGAGTTTTCTTTATTTCATGACTATGAAAATTGTAGATTCACACTGAAGGCATCAAAACTATGAATTAACACATGTGGAATTATATACATAACAAACAAGTGTGAACAACTGAAAATATGTCATATTCTAGGTTCTTCAAAGTAGCTACCTTTTGCTTTGATTACTGCTTTGCACACTCTTGGCATCTCTCTTGATGAGCTTCAAGAGGTAGTCCCCTGAAATGGTTTTCACTTCACAGGTTTGCCCTGTCAGGTTTAATAAGTGGGATTTCTTGCCTTATAAATGGGGTTGGGACCATCAGTGGCGTTGAGGAGAAGTCAGGTGGATACACAGCTGATAGTCCTACTGAATAGACTGTTAGAATTTGTATTATGGCAAGAAAAAAGCAGCTTAGTAAAGAAAAACGAGTGGCCATCATTACTTTAAGAAATGAAGGTCAGTCAGTCAGCCGAAAAATTGGGAAAACTTTAAAAATAAGGGCTATTTGACCATGAAGGAGAGTGATGGGGTGCTGCACCAGATGACCTGGCCTCCACAGTCACCCGACCTGAACCCAATCGAGATGGTTTGGGGTGAGCTGGACCGCAGAGTGAAGGCAAAAAAGGGCCAACAAGTGCTAAGCATCTCTGGAACTCCTTCAAGACTGTTGGAAGACCATTTCAGGGGACTACCTCTTGAAGCTCATCAAGAGATGCCAAGAGTGTGCAAAGCAGTAATCAAAGCAAAAGGTGGCTACTTTGAAGAACCTAGAATATGACATATTTTCAGTTGTTTCACACTTGTTTGTTATGTATATAATTCCACATGTGTTAATTCATAGTTTTGATGCCTTCATAGTCATGAAAACAAAGAAAACTCTTTGAATGAGAAGGTGTGTGCAAACTCTTGGTCTGTACTGTATATCCCGGCAAAATTTTTGTTTTTTAATAAATTTTAAAACACTTCTAAAGATTCTGGTTTCACTGTCATTATAGGTTACTTACTGTAGCCGCAACATAAAATGTGAAAAAAGTAAAAGGGTCTGAAGACTTTCCAAGTGCACTGTGAATAGATTAGGACTGTTCAATGGCTAATGCAAGATGATTCAGTAGAATTCAAATATTTTAAAGGGTACGTGCATTGTTTTAACCATTTTAATATTGCATTTAAAATGAAAATGCTGTAAATAGTCATATCAGCAGCTCCTATGTAGCTCCTATGTAGACTTTTGTATCGTCATGGTTGCAGACTACACACAAACTCTCTACATTGAAAAATCCTTACAGGAATAGAGCAGCCAGCACAAGATAGGTAATCAATATTATTATATTTATTATATTTATATATATTGATTAGTTTTAGAAATAGTATAGTGGAATTTCTGTGCGTAAAATATATAAACATATACATATTTTTATTTTAAAATCTAGGTATTTGTTTTTAGCTATATTTTGTATAGCAAGGTTTTTCTCTGCGTAAAATATACAAACGCACGCATATTTTTTCATTTATAAAAAAAAAAAAAAAAAAAAACTAAACTAAAAATTCTTAAAATGTCCAAATTTCCCCAAGATGAATACCTTAGTGGAATAACATAAAAAAAAGTCACTTTGAAGGGGCTTGTAACGTTTTGGTGCTGTAAAAGATTTTTCTGGCAGTACGGTGCCATAGAACCAGCAACGGGAAAATAGGCCACAAAAATCCAAAATGCGCTCCAGTATTTTGAAGGTTTGCGGTGGGATAAGGCCGCGGTCGCAGCGTCCACTAGAGCGCCACAGAAACAGCTGGTCAGAGGAGGTGCCAGGATTCGGACGCCCATGATGAGATATTGATGAACTATCCTAAGGATAAGAAAAAGAAGAAATGGTTGGAACTCCAAAATATTAATGATGTGTTGGTGCTCAGTGGTAGGGTAATGTCCACCTAAGAAATATCAGAAAATACCACGGCACTCAAAAAAAAGAGGATAAGCCATCAGTTTTGAACTCCCAAAAAGCCCTATAACTGCCCCTGTCTATAGATTAGCAAGAAGAGGGGCATGACTGCAGGATCAGACTATGGAGGGTTTGGTTATACAATATGTGTTATGTTTGCAAACCATGGAGACACATAACTTTCCATACAATCTGTATACACAAAACGGTTAGGACATTTAAAAAAATAATTGCAATTTTTGTTTTTTGCTTTAGATGGTTGAAGCAGCTACATTGCCTTTAAAAAAAATGGAACAGTGCATGGATCTATTTTAAAGGGAACCTGTCACCATGAAAATGCAAAGTAATCTGCAGGCAGCATGTTATAGAGCAGGAGGAGCTGAGCAGATTGATATATAGTTTTATGGGAAAAGATTCAGTAAAACCTGTATTTTATACATTTAAATTCCTGCTCATCATGGGCTGTGAAGTCCAGAAGGCGGTCCTATCAGTGACTGACAGCTATCTCGGTATACACAGTCATAGAGGGCAGGCTGTCAATCACTGATGGGACCGCCTCCTGGACTTCAAAGTCCAGAATGAGCAGGAAAATAAATGTATAAATTACAGGTTTTACTGAATTCGTTACCATAAAACTATATATCAATCTGCTCAGCTCCTCCTGCTCTATAACATGCCGCCTGCAGCTTTTCCAAGACACAATTTTCCAAGTGAAAGGTTCCCTTTAAGAAAAGAGGCTCATTTCCATATATATAAAAAAAAATTCTCAGCAATGTGGACACATATGAACATGGGACCAACACAGATGTCTTCAGCGCAGTTTCATAGGTACAAATCTGCTGACAGATGCCCTTTAACTACTACACTTATCCTATTAGAAAATGAAAACTATAAAAACAGACTGAGCTGGCACATGGAGCAACAACACTAGCACTGTGGCATCAGTGTAAAAAATATTGGAGTTCCCCTTTAAGCCTGACTTATTATCATTGGTGCAGAGCCCCATTAAAAAGCAACGTTATATTTCATTTTGCTTGAACCTATGAAGCAAGCGTTCATTGTAAATGCAGAGCTGAGTTCATCATGAAGATAAGCTGAATGCCACCACAGAACTTGTCATTTCATGCAGCAAATCAAAGGCGCAGCTTTCAAAGCCCAAAGAATAACAAATGGTGGGGGGAAAAAATCTAGCGCTTTGAGACGCATCTGTTACATAAACGCATTGTGCATTTCACGAGGGGTTAAGCTGCATTACCAATGAGATGATATAATTATGGGTAATCTTTTTCCTTAATTATGACTGTTTTCTTTTGTCTACAGGAACATGAACAGCTCAGTTATTCCTCCACGAGATCCAAAGCTCCCAGCGTTATTATCACAGGCCTCAAGCCCTCCACCAAGTATATATTTCACATTCGAGTCAGGACCGCTGCAGGATACACGGGTTACAGTCATAAGTTTGAATTTGAAACTGGAGATGAAAGTAAGTTTAATTAACCGCGGTGCCCGCCAAAAACATGCAGTATCAGATTCTGAAAATGTTCATCTTTTAGAACTTCTGCAAATATCCGATCCCTTTTTACTTAATTGTGCAGCTTTATCTCAGTCAGTGATAGGCAGGTGATTGGAGGTCCTCAGCTGGATAAAGCAAAGTGAAAATAATAAAAAGAAGCTTCTCTGCTGTGCTTATAGAATATATTGATTGTCGTAAGTCCTATCACATAGTATTAGTAGGAACTGGAGTATGCTAAGTCCTCCCATATGAGCATACAGTAGGGGGGAATCAGGAATCATGCACACTAGAGATGAGTGAAGCGCAATTTTTTGTAAGTAGCGGGTGCAAACACAGGGAGCGGTGATAGCGCCGCTCCCCATCATGTACTCCTCAGATGCCGCGTTCGTACATGATCATCGGAGAGTGAAAACGGTGTAAAATTAACAGAAAAAAAAAATGAAATTATACGTACCGCCTCCCTTTTCTCACGACAGGCCGGCCACCGCCATCTCGCTTGAAGATCTTGTGCGAAATCTCGTGCGGCCCGGGATGACGTTGTGGTGACGTCATACCTCACGACACACGGGATATCGGCCAAGATCTTCAATCAAGATGGTGGCGTCCGGTGTTCTGCCAGATCTCTATACCTTGCAAAAAGTCTATACCGGAAGTGACGCGGCCGCACAGGAATCAGCTGGAGGAGGGTGTGCGCGGCGCTGCGCAAGCGCACATCCACCGGCTTAGCAAATAATCATTGCAGCGCCGCACCTGCGCACTTAGGGGTATAGAGATTTTGCAGCGCAAAATGTTGCATCAGATCTCCCTACCCCTGAGTGCACAGGCGCCCAGAAATCATCAGTTGCAGTTTATCCTTACCGCAGAGCTGAGTGCTGGATACCGAGGTCACTAGTCGCCTGCGCACTCAGGGGTAGAGAGATTTAATGCAACATTTTGCGCTGCAAAATCTCTATACCACTAAGTGTGATTCTTTGGTAAACCAGTGGATGTGCGCGTGCGCAGCACAGCGCACACCCTCCTCCATCTGATTCCTGTGCGGCCGTGTCACTTCCGGTATAGACTTTTCGCAAGGTATAGAGATCTGGCAGAACACCGGCCCGTCGCGAGCAAATGGAGGAGGTAAGTATGATTTTTTTTTTTTACACTATTTCAGGTTAAATCAATCCACTACCACAAAGCACAAGGAAATTCTGCTTCGCGGCAAATCGTATTAATCCTGAAATTCGGATCACACTGTGATCACTAGGATATGCCCCCATTGTCTGATAGGTTCATGGAGCCCCATGAAAGTTATGGAAGGCACACCACTCATGCCCAGCCGCCCTTCATTCGCGATGCGCTCCCACTTTTTGGTGGCCGGAACCCTGAAAACCCGGGGTCCTCCAGCCACCACCTTCCCCACTCTGTTCTCCCACCTCTGGGACCCGCACCTATCAGACAATGGGGGCAAATGCTAGCGATATTCCCCCATTGTCTCAGATGGGAATATACCTTTAAGAAATAACTAAAGGGGTTGTCCTATTACAAGAAATTATCCCTTATCCTCCGGATAGTGGCTGAGTATCTGAACGGCAGGGGTCCAACCACTGGGGCCTCCGCTGGTCACTAGAACCCAATGTTACCCATTAGTATTGGGCACATATGCGCACTGTGCCAATACATTCAACTCTTAGTCCAAGCACTCGGCCGTCTCTGGCAGCCCCATAGAGTTGAAGGAAGCGGCAGTGTGCATGCTTGTCTGCCACTCCGTTCTAGAGATCAGTGGGGGCCCCAGTGGTCAATCCTCCGCCAATCAGGTACTTATCCCCCCTCCTGTAGATAGGAGATAAGCTGCAGGGAGTATACATACAGTGATGTCACAGCAGAGATGGAAATCTTGCAGTTATAACATGATACAAGTATAACCTACTCAGTGAGGTTGCAGCCCAGAAATTATACAACAGTGATCTTGCAATATGGAGATATCCACACAGCGATGTCACAGTACAGGAATCATGCAAACTATGATGGCATAATGCATGGAAAATGCACAGAGTAATGTCAGCACAGGAATAGTGCACACTGTAATGTCACAGTACTGATGTAATGCACAGAGTGATGTCACATTAAAGAAATAATGCAGAGAATGATGTCACAGCCATAATGCACACTGTTATGCCAGTACAGAAATAGCACAGTGTTATCATGGCACAACAGTAATGCACACGGATGTCACAGTGCAAGAATGATAAAGTACGTGATGTCACAGCACGCACTTAATCCACATAGACGCGCAGACGCAGTGCAGGTATATGGCACACGGTGATATTAGAGCACATGAAATATCATTTCTGGAAAGAAACAAATAATGATATGAGAACGATGGTGTCACAAAACTTTTTACACCACTAACTGCACCTTACCCGTGTACAGCGACGGGCCTCCTCGGGTTGAAACATGAGGCCCCATAGCAGCTGCTACAGTATGTCTGGTACCCTGGTAGTTATCCTCATGGGGTTTAGGGCAGTGTGTCCTTCAAGTAGCACCAACTATAGGGCGGCACCTCTAATACTAAGAGGAGCAAAAAAAAAACAGGATTCATTAGATAATCAGTGTTTAGCTATACTTTGATCATGAATTCTCTCACAGTTGCCTACACGGTGGTGCTTTGCTAACGTTTTCTCTTGGTGGGGGTCATAGATTTGGCACACAGTGGAGTGGGCTGTACTGTTCCTTCGACTTGATATGAGGAGGAGTTGCCGCCTACTTAGCAAATGGAATGTAATTTATTATAGCGAAGGGGGAGAGGGTAATTATGTAATTGGAGATGAAGTGTTTCTTACATCGATGCATAATCTCATCAGACAAAAATAAGCAACTAATCAAATGCTGAAATTCCAGGTTGCAATGTGTAGGCATACGCTCTGCAACCTGCTGCTTCTCTTCATGAAGAACATCTCTTACCACCATTCTTTTTCTATGACCAGTGTTAATTTCCTACCATATAAGCATGATTAAACCAAAATAGCCAATCAGTAAAAAAGGCTATTGAAAGGTTGTTAAAGGACACGTTCGTCTTCCTCTGTTGACGTGTTCAGAATTTGTCCGTAACCTGATCAGTATTCCAATAATCTATCTCCAGGACATCAGTCTTATCTGGCCATTAACACATAAGTGTTGTTGACAGAAAAAAAAAAGGTTTGCATCATAAAAACTCCTAAATGGTCTGATAACAGCTCAAATGGTTCTATCATTTTGACAATACACATACATAGTTCCCACTATAAGCAATTTCCAAACCTTGGGACCTATAACAGTTCCTAGAATAAAGAATGGGCCAGTGTGCAAAACCAGACACTTATTTGGGATCACTTCCATGTCTGATAAAGTTAAAGGATAACTGTCACATTTAGACCCTAATTTCAATTTTCATATATGTAGTTACTAATAACATGATATTCCAGAATCAGTTACTATTAGACTGACTTACCCCATATTTAATAAGATTCAGCCCTTAGCAACCAGTCTGCATAAAACTGCAATTTCACTATTCAGTTAAGATGGCCGCCACTGCCCTCACCCTGAGGCTAATCCCTCCTGCCCTCACTAGCCAGTAACAATATCCCCCCCAAAAGTGTCAGTAACCAGAGCCCTCCCCTAAAGGGTTAATCTCCTGCAGCACAAAGGGGTCCTCTTACCACATGTTGCTTTCATTTATACACTGAGCAGACGGCAGATCTCCCTTCCCTGGTCTGCGCTGCTTCAACTCTGCATTCTCCAGCTCTGCTGAGTGAGGGAGCGTCTGCCAAGCGCAGGGACAGGGAGAAGTGCACACAGCCGAGGCACTGTTATCAGCTGCTGGGGAGGACCTGGCTTTAATCATTTACTTACAGTCCCTGGCTGTCAGTAATCTGACCTTGCACGCAGCCTGCTCCTGCGTCCTTCAACAGATAGACGGACCATGCCTAGCAACCCTATTTTAAGCACAGGTAAAAGTAGACAGTACAGGGAACAAAACTGTGGAATTAAGGGGCAATTGAGTACACAGTGAAAAGTTGAAATAGGGCCACCAAGGAGATATTAATCACCACAATCCAATACTCCAAAAAATATATATATACTTATACTTTAAGTGGCTGCAGCCCCTTCATCCATAGGATAGGTGAGGTCCCTGCAGTTGGATCCTTGGCATACCCTTGCAATAAGCCATGAATATCTTAGGTTGGAAAACAACCAAGGTTCAGTAGACCGGACAGCTAGGTGTCTTACATTGGCAGTCCATGCCTACCGCTGCCACGCTACTTTGGGCAGGCAAAGGCACCACTCCACTGTAGCTATGTCTGTAGCTGGTCTGTTGGAGACCCGAACAATGTGTTTTGATAGTCTTCACTGAACTTAACCTTATTCTGCAGTACTGCAAGGGTTAACCCTACTTTGGTTCTGTGGCTTCTAATGTGTTAATCAACTCTGCTATTTATGCAGATATATGTCTGCTGTGCATTTTGTCTTAGGGTGGGGTTCACACTAGCGTTAGGGATTCCGTTATGGCTTTCCGTTATAACATGGTTATAATGAAAAATTACGGAATCCATAAGACGGAAGGATGGATCCGTTCTTCTGCCCATAGACTTGTATTATGAGGAAAATGCAAAATGGAAGCCTTTAAAAGGCATTCCGTCTTGCATAACGGGACGCAGACCGATCTGTTATGCTTTCCCATAGACTTCTATTAGGATGGAAAGCAAACGGAATGCCTTTTAAAGGCTTCCATTTTGCATTTTCCTCATAATACAAGTCTATGGGCAGAAGAACGGATCCATCCTTCCGTCTTATGGATTCCGTAATTTTTCATTATAACCATGTTATAAGGGAAAGCCATAACGGAATCCCTAACGCTAGTGTGAACCCACCCTTACTCACTGCCTGAGCAATAGATTTACTAGCTTGCTAGATCCTGCAATGGTAGTTATAACCCACTTGTCTGCCATGTACTGACTTCCGCTTGATTCTCTATGGCTTTGTTTATAGCTGTGTTTGCTGGTACTTTTCTATGTAAAAATGCATCTCACAGAATAAGCTGCATACATAGAGATAAGAGTCATCCTAAAGATTTTATTATATGAGCAGATCATTCAGGTGATTGACAAGAAGGAAGCGTTAGTTCCTGGCAATCACCTGCTCGTCAGTGGAGGAGACCACTGCTATTACATGCATCAATCTCCTCCACTGTATGGGGAGGAGTGATCACTAATGCCATCTCTCGTCCCCATATTGAATCATTATTTGCCTGCGGCAGACCGTGATTACACACCACGATCTGACACCCGCAACTGTGACTAATCGGCAGCAGTATTACACTGCCAGATGATTGCTAGCATACGAATTCATATGAGATGATCTGTACAATTATCTACACGTTTAATATAAGCTTAAGGGCTCTTTCACACGAGCGGATGCCGTGCGGGTAATCCGCTGCCTGAAAGAGAGCCAAGCCCCGTTCCGGACAGCAGAGACACGGAGCTCTAACATGATTGATAATGCTCTTTGCCTCTCTGTAATCTTTTTACTACAAAATCACAGTGAGATAAAGTTGTCACTGTGATTTTGTAGTAAAAAGGTCACAGAGAGGTATGGAGCATTATCAATCATGTTAAGGCTCCTTGTCTCTGCTGTCCGGAACGGAGCTTGGCTCTCTTTCACACAGCGGATTACCCGCATGGCATCCGCTCGTGTGAAAGAGCCCTAAGAGTTGCACACAGCGGTAGGAACAAGTCGTTTTATCAGTCACCATCTTTGGAATCTGCTTTTCAGAATGAACTTTCAACAGAGGTAACTTTTACCAGACTAATAGTCCCAGGTTGCTAAAAAAAGAAACTGTTCTGTTAATTAAAGAAGATCCGTCACTGGATAGATCTCTTTTAATAGCATCTACCAAATTGTCCATGAGGTTTTGATGAGATTCTTGAACAGGGCTACATTATATATGTGAATGGGACTCTAGTCCAGAGTCAGTGAGATTTAGGGCTCATGCACACGACCGTTGTTGTTTTGCGGTCTGTTTTTCACGGATCCGTTGTTCCGTATCTGAGGTTTTTTTTCTCTGATTTAAGTCCTCTTCCATTCCGTTATTCCACAAAACATATCCAGAAATAGTAACTTATTAATCACCAAACACATGAGGAATATGGGCTGGGCATAGCATTTCTACAGTATGAACCGCAAAATACGGATGAAATACGGATGACATACGCATGTGTTTCGTGTGCATTCCGTATTTTTTGCGGCCCCATTGACTTGAATGGGGCCTCGGACCATGATAGGACATTCGCTACTTTTTTGCGGAACGAAAATATGGAACTACGGAAACGGAATGCACACGGAGTACCTTCCGTACGGTCCGCAAAAATTTATTAATTAATAAATGAATCAGCATAGACTTTTGGACCAAAAGTAACAAAAAAAAAAAACTCAGTCGATGGCTGATTAGGGCCCTGGGCTGCCTTCCAACTGGCGCCCTGCCACAACATGTCTATGATCACCACAACTTTTCTGTGTTAACTTTGACATCTTGGTGTTACCATTCCCCTTGTCAAAGAGCTCACAGTACCATACTGTGTAGGGACACATCTAGTTGTCTAGTTTTCTATTAGGTCTGGGTAAACAGAGACTTCCCTGTATACTTTTTATTGAATACAAATATTTAGAAATCAAACATGTCAGGCGAATTAACTTCTCCTCTATAAACTCAGTGGCTCACATGTGACATCTTCTCTGGTTGTAGAAGTTCAACCCAGACCATTATTACACGTACCATTGCCCCTCACTTCCGGTGCCATCCTCAGCCTCTGTAGCAACATGAATAAATTCAGATTCTAGACCAGACACTAGGAGAAACACAGACCTCAGTCCAAAAACTCTAACAATTACAGACAATATACCCACTAAATAAACACAGAGTCTAGAATAGCTTCCTAAATACAGATCCCCTAAACTACTACAAACCCCTTAAGCTTATGTATTTTTCTTCTCTGGAGCCTCCTCACTGCTCTGCCTTCAGGACCTGCACACATGTGGTCATGTGATCTGACCTGTGTAGGTCCTTCACACGTTTGTGCAAGGGATCACTGTGCTAAGCAGTTTTGTCACATTTGTGTGCATCAAATCTTTGGGCATTTGTTAGAATCCCCTTCTGAACCCCCTTCACAATGCTTCTTTGGAAAGGTGTGTAGCTCTATACCAAAGAAATAAAATGGCCTCCTGGTTGCCATCTGTAGGTAAGTCAATTTTCAACCCCTTAAAAAGTCTTGAAACATGATTCTAGTTAAAGAGGTTATCCCATGAATAAGGTAAAGAATGAAAATCAGACATTGTGTAGTACATGACAGTCTCCTTCTAATAAACCTAGAACCAGCCCTGTACCTCACATGGTTCCAGAGATCTCCCCATTCATTGCTCTGCTAGATTTATATCAAGCTGACAGCCCAAAGGGGAGTGTCTTTTCTGCTGCAGCTCAGGGGGGCGTGTCTCAGCTCTCCCTATCACAGCTCAGGAGGCAGTTGAAGGATGAAACTGAGCATGTGCGGCCTTCTCAGTGAGCAGGTCAAAGAAATAAGAAACAGCAGGTGGCGCTATACAGATACATTTTATTGAATAACTCTGTGGCTATACATACATGCAATTACAAAAGTATTCAGATCTAGTTGCTGGTTTAAAAACTGTAGAATATTTTTTGTGGGACGACCCCCTTAACATCAATATCAGACACTGTAACTGTTTCATTCACATTGTATATAATACCGTGATGGTGCATTCACATATGCGGTTGCCAGATCTGGCAGTTAACAGCCTGCCAGAGTTTACCGGATACGGCATTGACGGATTTTACCATTCACTGCCGGATCAACATTGACTATAATATGAACCACAGCATGCAGAAGTTTTTGTCTGGCTACTGCCGGCATTCATGGCTGAACAAGATACCATAAGAGCCTGCTGGATTTATGGTTGCATTTAAGGTTTTGTTTTATCATACCCTCACATCTCACCACAGAGCCAATGCAATAATATACACTCACCTAAAGAATTATTAGGAACACCATACTAATACGGTGTTGGACCCCCTTTTGCCTTCAGAACTGCCTAAATTCTACGTGGCATTGATTCAACAAGGTGCTGATGGCATTCTTTAGAAATGATGGCCCATATTGATAGGATAGCATCTTGCAGTTGATGGAGATTTGAGGGATGCACATCCAGGGCACGAAGCTCCCGTTCCACCACATCCCAAAGATGCTCTATTGGGTTGAGATCTGGTGACTGTGGGGGCCATTTTAGTACAGTGAACTCATTGTCATGTTCAAGAAACCAATTTGAAATGATTCGAGCTTTGTGACATGGTGCATTATCCTGCTGGAAGTAGCCATCAGAGGATGGATACATGTTCTCATTCTGTTTACGCCAAATTCGGACTCTACCATTTGAATGTCTCAACAGAAATCGAGACTCATCAGACCAGGCAACATCTTTCCAGTCTTCAACAGTCCAATTTTGGTGAGCTCGTGCAAATTGTAGCCTCTTTTTCCTATATGTAGTGGAGATGAGTGGTACCCGGTGGGGTCTTCTGTTGTTGTAGCCCATCCGCCTCAAGGTTGTGCGTGTTGTGGCTTCACAAATGCTTTGCTGCATACCTCGGTTGTAACGAGTGGTTATTTCAGTCAATGTTGCTCTTCTATCAGCTTGAATCAGTCGGCCCATTCTCCTCTGACCTCTAGCATCCACAAGGCATTTTCGCCCACAGAACTGCCGTATACTGGATGTTTTTCCCTTTTCACACCATTCTTTGTAAACCCTAGAAATGGTTGTGCGTGAAAATCCCAGTAACTGAGCAGATTGTGAAATACTCAGACCAGTCCGTCTGGCACCAACAACCATGCCACACTCAAAATTGCTTAAATCCCCTTTCTTTCCCATTCTGACATTCAGTTTGGAGTTCAGGAGATTGTCTTGACCAGGACCACCCCCTAAATGCATTGAAGCAACTGCCATGTGATTGGTTGACTAGATAATTGCATTAATGAGAAATAGAACAGGTGTTCCTAATAATTCTTTACGTGAGTGTATAAGAAATAACGTGGGGGAATAGTCGTTTAATAAAATGTAACTTTTAATAACGTATTACTTTAAGATCAAACCCACATAACATAGTGTGACCATAGACAGCTGCTCACAAGACAAACTGCATTGAAGTCAATTAGATCAACTCAAAAACATGTGGTATGTCAGCAGGGGTGTGGAGTTTCACACCCTATTACACCCTAACATGGCTACTTAAGGGGGTATTCCGGTAGGAACAAGTTATCCCCTATCTATAGGATAGGGGATAACTATCAGATCGGTGGGGGTCCTACCGCTGGGACCACCACCGATCATGAGAATGGGGGCCCTGTACCTTCTGCAGGCCCCTTGCTGCTCCCCTAAAATGACCCCACCGATCTGATAATTATCCCCTATCCTGCAGATAGAAGATAACTTGTACATACCGGAATAGCGCTTTAACTCTCAAAGGGTGTTCATGGGTCACATGCCACACTTGAGACAACCCAGTAAATTAGCCCTGTTTTTGGATGAAAGTACAGTGTATAAGAAATAATGGTGGTGGAATTGTCATACAATAAATAATATAATATTTTAAGATCAAACCCACATAACAAAGTGTGATTAGAGACATCTAAACAGGTGGTCACAAGTGCATTAAAACAAGTCAAAGTGCATTAAAACAAGTCAATTAGATCAACTTACAGTGGACCTTTCACCCCTCCTGACATGCCTGATTAATAGCTACATGCATCCCCCATGTAATAACAATTCTGGAACATCGATTCTTATGTCTGTATGTTGTACCATTCCTTTACACTGCGTGCAGAATTATTAGGCAAATGAGTATTTTGACCACATCATCCTCTTTATGCATGTTGTCTTACTCCAAGCTGTATAGGCTCGAAAGCCTACTACCAATTAAGCATATTAGGTGATGTGCATCTCTGTAAGGAGAAGGGGTGTGGTCTAATGACATCAACACCCTATATTAGGTGTGCATAATTATTAGGCAACTTCCTTTCCTTTGGCAAAATGGGTCAAAAGAAGGACTTGACAGGCTCAGAAAAGTCAAAAATAGTGAGATATCTTGCAGAGGGATGCAGCACTCTTAAAATTGCTAAGCTTCTGAAGCGTGATCATCGAACAATCAAGCGTTTCATTCAAAATAGTCAACAGGGTCGCAAGAAGCGTGTGGAAAAACCAAGGCGCAAAATAACTGCCCATGAACTGAGAAAAGTCAAGCGTGCAGCTGCCAAGATGCCACTTGCCACCAGTTTGGCCATATTTCAGAGCTGCAACATCACTGGAGTGCCCAAAAGCACAAGGTGTGCAATACTCAGAGACATGGCCAAGGTAAGAAAGGCTGAAAGACGACCACCACTGAACAAGACACACAAGCTGAAAGTCAAGACTGATTTTTCTAAGGTTTTATGGACTGATGAAATGAGAGTGAGTCTTGATGGGCCAGATGGATGGGCCCGTGGCTGGATTGGTAAAGGGCAGAGAGCTCCAGTCCGACTCAGACGCCAGCAAGGTGGAGGTGGAGTACTGGTTTGGGCTGGTATCATCAAAGATGAGCTTGTGGGGCCTTTCCGGGTTGAGGATGGAGTCAAGCTCAACTCCCAGTCCTACTGCCAGTTTCTGGAAGACACCTTCTTCAAGCAGTGGTACAGGAAGAAGTCTGCATCCTTCAAGAAAAACATGATTTTCATGCAGGACAATGCTCCATCACACGCGTCCAAGTACTCCACAGCGTGGCTGGCAAGAAAGGGTATAAAAGAAGAAAATCTAATGACATGGCCTCCTTGTTCACCTGATCTGAACCCCATTGAGAACCTGTGGTCCATCATCAAATGTGAGATTTACAAGGAGGGAAAACAGTACACCTCTCTGAACAGTGTCTGGGAGGCTGTGGTTGCTGCTGCACGCAATGTTGATGGTGAACAGATCAAAACACTGACAGAATCCATGGATGGCAGGCTTTTGAGTGTCCTTGCAAAGAAAGGTGGCTATATTGGTCACTGATTTGTTTTTGTTTTGTTTTTGAATGTCAGAAATGTATATTTGTGAATGTTGAGATGTTATATTGGTTTCACTGGTAAAAATAAATAATTGAAATGGGTATATATTTGTTTTTTGTTAAGTTGCCTAATAATTATGCACAGTAATAGTCACCTGCACACACAGATATCCCCCTAAAATAGCTAAAACTAAAAACAAACTAGAAACTACTTCCAAAAATATTCAGCTTTGATATTAATAAGTTTTTTGGGTTCATTGAGAACATGGTTGTTGTTCAATAATAAAATTAATCCTCAAAAATACAACTTGCCTAATAATTCTGCACTCCCTGTATTATTTCTACTAGAATTAATTAATGGATTGCTAGCAGTCTGCAATAAGGGTACAGAGGGGAGTTACCAGTTGGGGATGTGTCCCTGCACAGTCTGACTCTATCCAGTCAGCACTGCCATTGTCAGACTGTGCAGGGACACCCCCCCCCCCCCCCCCAACTGGTTAACACCCCTCTGTGCCCTTACTGCAATTCATTCATAACTTCTAACAGGAATAATAAAGAAATGGCACAACATAGAGTCATAAGAATAGATGCTCCAGAATTGGTATTACATGGGGAATGCATGAAGCTATGAAAACTGGCATGTCAGGAGTGGGGACAGGTCCTCTTTAAGTTGATCTAATTGATTTGTTTTAATGCACTTTGTCTGGTGACCACCTGTTTAGATGCCTCTGGTCACACTATGTTATGTGGGTTTGATCTTAAAATAATATATTATTATTTATTGTATGACTATTCCACCACCATTATTTTTTATACACTACTTTCATCCAGAGACAGGGCTACATAGTTGTGTCTTTTTTTTAAATGTTTTTGGGGTGGCGTTTTCAGTCACACAAAGTTTTTTCAGACTTTTTTTGTAGTCTACAGAAAAATAACCTGAAAAAACCTCCAACTTAGACAATGCTGCAACAGAGAGCAAAAAAAACAAAAAAACTGTCTAAATGCCACTACTGGGTTTGTAGGATGTTTTATAATTTCATATTGCCTGGACAGCATATAACATCTCCCTGCAATGTTTTTTGCTTAAAAAACCTAAAACAACATTGTATCCTGGTTTTTACACAGGGAGTTCTTGATCACTAGAAACCACTGTAACCATCTGGTGATGCTTTCACCTGTTGAAAAAAAAATTCTAATAAAGAAACATGCAATTTTTTCTGATGTAGGTTTCACAATTTCATTTTATTGCTCATAAAACGCAATAAAAACGTCTGGCGTAAACCCAGCCTTAAACACTAGGATTCTCCCCTTCCCTCCTTCTAAATGTCCCATTAAAGAATAAAAGATGTTCCAGGACTTACAGTATATATTGATGATCTACCTACAAACTGCTTTCTGTCCACTGTATAGTTATCAGTGACGGTGATAGGTGATCGTGATGATGCAGGGTGTTGGACCCCACACCAGTCTGATATTGATGACCTATCCTGATTCATCAATACCTAAGTACTATGAAGCCCCTTTAATATTTATTGGTGTTAATGGTTTCTGAGTAGTAGATCACACCTCCTATAGACAATATAGGTCTCATTAAAAGCAGAGCAGTACAGGAGAAATAAATGGTGCAAAGTGGTTTCTTCAAGGATTTTTTTTTTCTAGAACACAATTTGTGCCGCCTTGATAATTCACAATAGAATCAAATGCATCATTACAAGAAGCAGCCAGATATGGCAAACCATTTCATCTTAAGTGATTATTAACAGTTAGTTACAATGCAGAGGCAGAATTGGCTGGCCCTGCATAAACAGAGTGATTTTAACTCCATCACACACTATATATATATATATATATATATATATATATACAGTCAGGTCCATAAATATTTGGACATGGACACAATTCTAACATTTTTGGCTCTATACACCACCACAATGGATTTGAAAGGAAACAAACAAGATGTGCTTTAACTGCAGACTGTCAGCTTTGATTTGATGTTATTTACATCCAAATCTGGTGAACGGTGTAGGAATTACAACAGTTTGCATACGTGCCTTCCATTTTTTAAGGGACCAAAAGTAATGGGATGGAATAATAATCATAAATCAAACTTTCACTTTTTAATAATTGGTTGCAAATCCTTTGCAGTCAATTACAGCCTGAAGTCTGGAACGCATAGACATCACCAGACGCTGGGTTTCATCCCTGGTGATGCTCTGCCAGGCCTCTACTGCAACTGTCTTCAGTTCCTGCTTGTTCTTGGGGCATTTTCTCTTCAGTTTTGTCTTCAGCAAGTGAAATGCATGCTCAATCGGATTCAGGTCCGGTGATTGACTTGGCCATTGCATAACATTCCACTTCTTTCCTTTAAAAAACTCTTTGGTTTTGCTTTTGCAGTATGCTTTGGGTCATTGTCCATCTGCACTGTGAAGCGCCGTCCAATGAGTTCTGAAGCATTTGGCTGAATATGAGCAGATAATATTGCCCGAAACACTTCAGAATTCATCCTGCTGCTTTTGTCAGGAGTCACATCATCAATAAATACAAGAGAACCAGTTACATTGGCAGCCATACATGCCCACGCCATGACACTACTACCACCATGCTTCACTGATGAGGTGGTATGCTTAGGATCATGAGCAGTTCCTTTCCTTCTCCATACTCTTCTCTTCCCATCACTCTGGTACAAGTTCATCTTGGTCTTATCTGTCCATAGAATGTTGTTCCAGAACTGTGAAGGCTTTTTTAGATGTCGTTTGGCAAACTCTAATCTGGCCTTTCTGTTTTTGAGGCTCACCAATGGTTTACATCTTGTGGTGAACCCTCTGTATTCACTCTGGTGAAGTCTTCTCTTGATTGTTGACTTTGACACACATACACTTACCTCCTGGAGAGTGTTCTTGATCTGGCCAACTGTTGTGAAGGGTGTTTTCTTCACCAGGGAAGAATTCTTCGGTCATCCACCACAGTTGTTTTCCGTGGTCTTCCGGGTCTTTTGGTGTTGCTGAGCTCACCGGTGTGTTCCTTCTTTTTAAGGATGTTCCAGTTGTTTTGGCCAGGCCTCATGTTTTTGCTATCTCTCTGATGGGTTTGTTTTGTTTTTTCAGCCTAATGATGGCTTGCTTCACTGATAGTAACAGCTCTTTGGATCTCATCTTGAGAGTTGACAGCAACAGATTCCAAATGCAAATAGCACACTTGAAATGAACTCTGGACCTTTTATCTGCTCTTTGTAGTTGGGATAATGAGGGAATAACACACACCTGGCCATGAAACAGCTGAGAAGCCAGTTGTCCCATTAATTTTGGTCCCTTAACAAGTGGGAGGCACATATGCAAACTGTTGTAATTCCTACACTATTCACCTGATTTGGATGTAAATACCCTCAAATTAAAGCTGACAGTCTGCAGTTAAAGCACATCTTGTTTGTTTCATTTCAAATCCATTGTGGTGGTGTATAGAGCCAAAAAATTTTGAATTGTGTCGATGTCCCAATATTTATGGACCTGACTGTATATATTGCTGTAAATGTTAAATTGTGCTAGATAAAGCAGTTCATAAAGCATGTATGCAGATAGCTAATGTGCATTGCCTGAAACGTACACAGATTATTACTATTTCTAGATGAGCATATAAATGGATAAGTAACCCAATTTCTACAAGAAAATCTAGTGCAGGTTCCCAGATTGCAAACATGTCTCAGCAAGAGTAGAGGTATTAATATTTTTCTACAATTTATTCTGTTTTTCTTACTTTGTAGATCAGTATTTTATACTATTTTTAATAGTGGCTTGCCATTATATATGTACCTCTTTATATATATTGGCAGTTTTTTCTATTTTAAGCAGGGCAAAAAAATATTTAGGATCTATGAGAAAAAAAACACACCAGACTGTGAGGGATAAAATAGCAAACCTACAGCACGCTGTGAGTTCAGTAAAACACCCATGACTATATTTACGATCTGGAGCTAGCATTTTTTTGACTATTTTTTTGACTAAAAAATGCAGCAAAAACTCAATAATAACTACAGTACCCTTCAATAATGTATGACATTAGACTAAGGCTAGTTTCACACTAGCGCTAGTGATCCGGCAGGCTGTTTCAGCTGCACACAGCAGTTTTCTTCCGGCTGATTCTCTGCATATTTGTCGGAATGCGGTCCGATCTCTGCCATGCGCATTATGGTTAATGGGGCCGGACAGAGACTTACAAATGCAAAGAGATCCGGCAGGCTATTTTGGCAGAGAAGGTTTGCATGAGCAAGGTTGTCATGAGCTGCCTGGCCGTCTGGATATGAAATGCTCCCACCATGGGATCCTCTACAAAAGGAGTTGTGGATGGGTCAGTCAGTATTCCTTCATAGGGTATGAAGTCCTTTTTATTGAGGCTATTGTTCCAGTGTTTTGTAGTAAAGGTGGCCATTCCCATTAGTCTAAAGTTGATCAACATGGAGGAGTACAAAATTGATCGTTCGTCAGTTGAAATTTAACAACAAACAATCTTTTTAGCCGACCAATGACAGACCATTGAAAAGAAGTTGGCCATGTTTAAGATTTTCATTCTATAGTTGGACAAAAGATCTTTTTTTTTTGAAAGAATGTTCCCAGAAAGATCTTTTGTCCATCGACCAGTTTCATTGAACATGTTGGGGAAGTTTGAACATCTGTAACAGCCAATATGGACTAAATTGGCCGTGTATGTGAAAGGAACCTTCACCAGATGATACAGTTTCTTCAACTGATGTTCAACCATGTAATGTGTATGACCAGCTTTAGAACATCTGTTCAAGATCATTGTTAATGGTTTGCTTGTAAGTGCATGGCAGGATAAACCTGAGGCAAAAGAAAAGTTTTAGAGATGAGTATGGAAAATCATGATGAAGAGGGCAGTAGCCATATGTATACTGTAAGGCCTCTTTCACATGGTCGCGCCGGATTTTCTCCAGATGCGTCGTGTGTGCATTGTGGGAAAATCGTGCGAGTAGGCATGCAATTGCAGTCAGTTTTGACTGCAATTGCGTTCCGATGTTTAGATTTCTCTGCGTGAGTGCAATGTGTTTTGCACGTGCGTGATAAAAAACTGAATGTGGTACCCAGACCCGAACCCGGACTTCTTCACTGAAGTTCAGGTTTGGGTTAGGTATTCTATTCATTTTATTATTTTCCCTTATAACATGGTTATAAGGGAAAATAATAGCATTCTTAATACAGAATGCTTAGTAAAATGTTGCTTATGGGGTTAAATTTTTTTTTTAAAATAACTCACCTCATCCTCTTGTTCGTGCAGCCGGCATCGTCTTCTTTCTTCTGCTTTCAGGAGCTGCAAAAGGACCTTTGATGACTTAATCGCGCTCACCACGTGGGCGCTGACATCATTACGTCATCAAAGGTCCTTTTGCAGGTCCTTAAAGAAGAAGAAAGAAGAAGAAAGAAGACTATGCCGGCTGCGTGAACAAGAGGATGAGGTGAGTTCATTTTATTAATTTTTTTAACCCCTCAAGCAACATTTTACTAAGCATTCTGTATTCAGAATGCTATTATTTTCCCTTATAACCATGTTATAAGGGAAAATAATAAAATGAATAGAACACTTAACCCAAACCCGAACTTCAGTGAAGAGGTTCGGGTCTGGGTACCACATTCAGTTTTTTATCACGCGCGTGCAAAACGCATTGCACCCGCGCGATAAAAACTGAACAACGCAACACAATCTCAGTCAAAACTGACTGAAATTGCGTTCGCACTTAAGCGGGTTTCCCACAATGCACACGCGACGCATCCGGAGCAAATCCGGGATGCCCGTGTGAAAGACGCCAAAATCTTTCACAGGAAATTTGGTCAAAATAAAGGGGGTGGCCTTCTCAAAAGTGGTGGCCATTTGGAGAAGTTTCACTGTAGCAGAAGAGAAGTAATGGGGTCATTTATCATATTGGTGTAAAGTAGAACTGGCTTAGTTGCCCATAGCAACCAATCAGATTCCACCTTTCATTTTTGACTGCCTTAGAAAATCAAAGGTGGAGTCTGATTGCTATGGGCAACTAAGCCAGTTCTACTTTACACCAGTTTGATGAATGACCCCATAAGTCTTTAAACGGTTGTAAGGTAGCAAGCATTGATGACTAAAGTTACAGATGAAAGTGGTCACACTCAAGCCCTGTGCAGTGACCAGGCCGCAGGGGAGTGTATGTGAATGAGTGACCAGATGGGTGTAGCAGTTGTACTCTGAAGCTACCGGGGCCAGAGTGCAGTGATGGGAAGGACGCACCTTTCTTCCCTTCGAGGCACACTCGGGTACTTCTCTTGCCTGATGGTGGTTGAGGCGCTCTTGGTGTTGATGGTTTTATGGTGCAAGGCAGGGTCCCGGTTGTTGTGACACCAGCACCTTTTAAGTGCAAAAGTAGAGCAGAAAGCAATGATGACACCAGGTTAGTTGCAACAACTTCCCTGTGCTTACGGAAGCAGTTTGTAAATAGGTCATACAGGCACTGTGCACTTTGGATTCAGTCTTTACAGCCAATGTACACAATCCATGAGGTTATATATGGGAGCCTAGTTTCTATAATCTTTTCTTTCTCGGCCTAAAAGGATGCATATTTACGATCTCTGGATATTTATGTATATTCACAGTATGCTTAGTGAATTTCAGTCTCTGAACAGAGGCGCCATTCTGTCCTTTAGCTATGATGGGCAGCCTGTTTCTTAAATTGTTCCTACAACATGCAGAGGAGGCTATAGCCAGGGTGTCTAACAAAGTAATCTTCAATCCTTTTTGAGACCACTAAACATTCTGTACATTTTCTTCCTCTCAGGCTGGCACTCTGCTGCTCTTGTAGTCTATAGGGGAGTTGGATCTCACCTACGGAATCTGCTCCTTGCTGCTCAAGGTGTTTACTTCCTTGCAGCTAACTGTAGACTTCCTCTATTTCCTCCTGGAGATGAAGGGTGAAGGCAGCCCTGCCTAGCCACTTGGGACCTATATATATATATATATATATATATATATATATATATATATATATATATATATAACCTTATGGGAGTAGTAGTACATGCATACAATACATGAAATTCAGCATATTAACATTTTCAATGCTTTGCAGTGAGCTCCAGGATGCTAGACCTGGTATAAAATTACCTTTGTTTCCAAGAAACTGAGTGGATAATCTCAAAGACTCTGAACTGTCAGTAATATCTGAGGATAAATCTGTCACCAGGAAATTCACTGGTAAACTAGGCACTGTGCCTTGTAGGTCTAGCTCAGATGAATGTAATGATATATTTCAGTTGGTGAAATGTTACTTTATTCTGGAGAAAAAGTAATACATATGCAAATGAGAGGTTAGGAGGACCCAAACAACTCTGTGCACCCTTGTTGCTTCCAGCCCCTCCATCTCCTTCTTGATTGACAGGGCCAGGGTCATGCACATTTCAGCTGGTCCTGTCAATCAAGAAGGAGAGGGAGGGGCTGGCAGAGGAAGCAAGAGGAGGAAGGGTGCACAGGGTGGCTTGAACTCTGTGCAACTCTGTACACTAAAATTCTCATTTACATATAAACTACAAAACATTTTCTTGCTGTGAATTTCCTGGTGACAAATTCCCTTTAAATAGGCTCCTCTAGCAGTGACCTATCTCCTTTGAGAATACAGGATCTGCCTTTAGGGGAGAGTCAAGGCACCTCCATTCTCAGTGGATAGTCGGCAGATCCCATCGAAATCATCAGCTTTCACTGACTTTCTTGTGTGTAGAACATGTTTATAGTCTCTCAGCGGGATTTATATAAGATATGCTACAGAGATAAAAGTGCAGAAGAGCGCGCACCACTGTATGTAACGGTCCAGCAAGTATAGCAATGCCAGTATTAACAAAACCCTTTGGCTGAGCCTTGAACGTGGCTCTACTGAATTATTATCAGAAGGTGAAAACCTGTTTAGAATGATATTCTCTCACACTTAGTTTGTATTGTATATGATTATCCACATTGTGCTGAGTACTTGAACAGCCGCCATCCATCAGTGGAAGAAAACAACCTGGTAATTTACTTGCCTCTAAATACCATTATTTTTGGGGTTTGTCCTGCTGATGTTCAGCGCTCCTTGATGCTATGTATGACCTGATTATTTTGTATGACCTATGTTTCATTTCTTTCAGCTTCTGATATGGCAGCAGAACAAGGGCAAATTCTGGTCATAGCCACCGCTGCAGTTGGAGGATTTACTCTCTTGGTCATACTTACTCTGTTCTTCCTCATCACTGGCCGGTAAGACAAACATCTGTAGAATAGCACTGTTTCAAAGGGGTTTTCCGGGACTAAGATGCCAATAACGAGGTCAGGTCACCAATATCAGATACCTGACACCCGCCACCTGCAGTCCAGGAAGAGAGCTCTGTACACCGTGTAGTGGCCATTCTCAGTACTGCAGCTTAGCATCTATTCACTTGAATGGCAGCTGAATTGCAGTAACACAGCACGCCCGTTACACACTGGATGGAACCTCCAGATCCATCTATTTTGTTGGTTCAGATGTTGGTGGCTGCTGAATACAGCTGATAGGTGGAGGCTCTGGGTATCAGACCCCCACAGATCTGATATTGATGACCTGTACGGATAGGATAGGTCATCGATATTATTGTCCTGTAAAACCACTTTAAGATTATAAAAGACAGAGAAAGCACTGGGATTCATGCATGAACTCATTCATTTCTTACTTCTCAGTTTTGGCATAAAATTGTGACCAGCAACAGGGGAATTAGTATGTTCCATAGAAAAGCAGCGATATCTGTCAACTTTAGGGCTAGTCCATAACCTTGGCACTACATCAAGCAAGTATCACATTAAATGACAATTCTCAGGACTCTATCTTGGGCAGTTCCTCTACCAATCTTGTTATCTTATTAATCTTTATTAATAAATTGCTAGTAGGTGTTACCAGTAGATTTTGGGAGTGTGTCCCTGCACAGTGTAAGGCCTCTTACACACAAACGTTTTTTTTCTCCGTTCACGGTCCGTTTTTTGCGTTCCGTATACGGACTGTATACAGAACCATTAATTTTAATGGATCCGCAAAAAAAACGGAAGGTACTCCGTATGCCTTCCGTTTCCGTATTTCTATTCCGTTCAAAGATAGAACAGGCCCTATTATTGTCCGCATAACGGACAAGGATACTACTGTTCTATTAGAGGCCAGATGTTTCGTCCTGCAAAAAACGGAATGCACACGAATGTCATCTGTATATTTTGCGGATCCGTTTTTTGCGAACCGCAAAATACTGAAAAAGACATACGGTCGTGTGCAAGAGGCCTAAGGGCTCATGCACACAAATGTATTTTCTTTCCGTGTCCGTTCCTTTTTTCTTGCGGACCACATGCGGAACCATTCATTTCAATGTCTGTTGTATGTATGTCTGTTCCGCAAAAAAATAGAACATGTCCTATTATTGTCCGCATTACGGACAAGGATAGGACTGTTCTATAAGGGGTCAGCTGTTCTTTTCCGCAAAATACAGAATGCACACGGACGTCATCCATATTTTTTGAGGATCCATGTTTTGCGGGCTGCAAAATACATACAGTTGTGTGCATGAGCCCTAACACTGTCCAGTCGCTGCTGGTAGTATAAGACTAGTAACATAGTTTATAAGGCTGAAAAAAGACATCTGTCCATCCAGTTCGGCCTGTTATCCTGCAAGTTGATCCAAAGGAAGGCAAAAAAAAACTGTGAGGTAGAAGCCAATTTTAGGGGGAAAAAAATCCTTCCCGACTCCAATCAGGCAATCAGAAGAACTTCCTGGATCAACGACCCCTCTCTAGTAACTATAACCTGTAATATTATTACACTCCAGAAATACATCCAGGCGCCTCTTGAACCCTTAACTGTGCCAGGACACTCTCCCAACCATCTTTTTTTAACAGTGCTGAAAAACTTTTCATATTATAAATTAATAAAACCCTGCTAAGCCTGCTGAAATGTGCTCAGTAACGGGAAAACATTTTAAAATCTATTTTAGAACTTTTCACATAAAGCAAAACATCTTTAAATATATGAAAAAAAATCTAAATGTTCTGAAATTGCAACACTGAAAATAAAAATGTATTAGTAGAAGCTCCTCTCCCCTCCACAAAACTGCGATTCCAGCTTTTCACTTGAATCCATAGATGTAAAAAGTTACAGGGTACAAAAATATTTTCTCCAAAAGTTTTTATTTTTTTATGTATTAAAACACAAGAAAAACAATATAAATGTAGCATTGCTGTAATCGTTCTGACAAGTAGAATGAAGGTAACAGGTCAGTTTTACCACGTAGGCAACAGCGTAAAAAAGAAACCCATGCAGCTATGGTGGAATTGAGATATATATATTTTTTTATTCCACCCCATTTGGAAAAAGAATTCTGGCTATGCGAACGGAAAAATAAAAAAATTATGGCAGAGAGGAAAAAAATAAAATAAATCATAGGGTCAGGAAAAAGTTGCAGAGCGCAACATATGATCAAACTATTGGTGTAAAATAACACCCTGTGTTATGCCAAAACCATACCCCTTTTTACCCATGTAAACTTGGCCAGTGGTTTTCGTTGGTAAAGGTGGAAACCCTACATACTGCTGACCGAGCTGCACTCTCATTAATATACACTCTCATTATCATGTCACTGCTGCAAAGTGAATGTCGCAGAAATTTTAAATTGTCAAAAATTTGCTTTGTATTCGGCTTTTCTGATATGTTTTCCGATGTGTGTGCTCCATCCACTAGTGTGCTGACCTGCTGGCCTGTTTGCATCACCTACAGTTCTATTGCTTTTGGCCATGTCTACTTGGCTTGACCATGCCCTCTACTAGTTTGGCCCCACCTATAACATGTGGCCACTTCTACGTTGTTTTTTCCAGGGATTCTTCCACTTTGAGTTCCCAATCTGCCCCTGGTGAGGTTACCCATGCTATAACACTCAGAAAACATGATGGTGGCTGATAAAGGGAAGGGGTGGGGGAAAGAGGATGTTGAACATGCATGTTGATCTCTCCATTACAGGAACCACCAAGACAGTGTCCAATTTGGCCAGCCATTTCTTTCCTTTTTTATTAAATGCATTTTATTGAGTTTTTAGAAGAAACAATAGGAAAAAAAAACATAAGGTTACAGACAAATATATCAAAAAAGGAGTTGTCAAATACTGTAGATGTTACACTTGAGGTAAAAACAGTAAGCAACTGTACAATAAAAATATTGGATGGATTCTTCATATGTTTAAATGGTAAAGTGGAGAGTATAGAGAAATGAGTGTACTTTGAGGGAGGAAAAAGTGTGGAAATAATAAAGGAGCAACCAAGACGCAGCCTAGGAACACTAGCTATGGAATGGGATTAGAGGAGTAGAGTGCAAACCGTATGAGACACCAAGTTAGACTTGCTACATTCTAAGAATGCGGACAACAATGGAAAAGTATTAGGAGCCTCAGTGGTCTTAGAAGGAATTAAAATTTTAAGAACAGGTGCATGGTTGCCCATAGATCCCACTTGTGGTGGAAAGATTCTGATTCCCCCCCTGGTAGGCCAACACTTTTTTATAGGTGAAGTTTTGAGAGACTATTGATCAGGGGAAGATTGGCCATAGACCTTACATGGAAATTTCCCGGTGGGCCGATGCTTAGGGGCCACCTGAGCCCTCCTCACGGCCGGCCAGTAAAAGTTTTTGGTTATGTATTTTGTGCTGCTGGCAGTATTTTGTGATGTACTGTGTTATTTAGCTCTGTTGGGTGGTATAATGTACCACAATATGGTATTGTTGGATGGAAAGTGATTTTTGGGGGGAGGTATGTGTATGCTTAAAGGATCATTAACTGTTTGAAAATACTTTTGTGAGAGACATATCAAAAGATTAGATCGGTGGGGGCCTGTGCACTGAGAAAATTACCTATACCTAGAATGAGGAGTGAAACGCAAGCGCATAGAACACACTCGGTCCTTAATACATAAGACGGGCTCCATAGAAGTCCATAGGCCTGTCTTGATTCCATGCTCCTCTGCGAGGACATATCAAAAGTTTTTTGAAAAGTCAGCAACACTTTAATATTTGACATTTAGAGGTGTTAATTTTGTAGTAAGAGACTAAGCTAAACGTCTCCAGCAAGTGGAGAGCAGCTGGGAGAGATTGTTGTGGGTGTGTGAGAATGAGATTCACGTCATCCACAAAGAGATTTTATCAGAATTAGGGCTATGAAGTTATGCCCGATATTGAAGTGTCACTCCTAATTTTTTCTGCTAGGGGCTCAATGACAATGGGGGGAAACCCTGGTGTGTGCCATTCGTGATCTGGAAAGGCTTTGATTTAATGTTGTTGACTAGAACCAATGCGGAAGGACATGCATATAAAGTCTGGATTGCAGAAAGGATAGGGCCTGAGAAGCCAAAGTGTTTAAGAGGTTTAGAGGCACTGTATTTTTCGCTTAATATAACGCACTTTTTTCCACCAGAGTGGGAGGAAAAAGTCAATGGGTCTTATAAAGCTAATGTGCTGAAAATCATGGTGGCCGGCAACATTGTTTAAGTTAGCCTGGACTTTGAAGTGTGGAAAGTGTGGGGCAGGCAGCGGTATTGAAGCATTCAGTGATGCTGAATGCTGCCAGCCTGCATGTTGTTGCTCCATAACCGAGGAGAGAGGAGAGCCATTCTCCTTTTCCTCTACTGCCCTGCATGGTGCACTAATTGGTGGTGAGCACTGACAAGAACCGCTGCTCCGCTGCCTCTATCAATCAGCTTACTCCTGCCTGGCCACGCATGCCACTGCTAAAGGAAGGAAGGCAAGGAGTGAATGACACTAGCCCTCAGTGGACCGTCTTCCGTAGTTCCTGGATGAGTGAAAGCCAGGACGTGAAGTGGGACATGAAGGCGAGCTCAAGGGCAGACCTGGACATTAAATGATTATAACCCCACTCATGCAGTACATGGTTATACTCTTAAGCATGGGGGTTATAGTCACATTTAATATAAACACTCTTAGAGTCTGTACTGTAATTGGTTTTAGTGTTTATATTAAATGTGACTGTAACTTCCCTCAACCTTAAGGATACACCCATGTACTACAGAACATGGGTGCATTCATATGGATGAGTGGGGTTATAGTCATATTAAATATGAATACTTTTACAATTACAGTACAGTCTCTGGACAGAATGTGACTTTATGTACTGCAGGCCCTTGATGCATTCTTAAGGATGAGGGGGGGGGGGGGGGGGGGGGGTTATAGTCACATAACATAACAGTGCACCATTGCAGATTCACCCATAACAGTGTGTCATCCACAGATCCCAGCATTACAGTTTGTCATCCACAGATCACCCCATAACAGTGTCATCCACAGATCCTCCATAACATAACAGTGTCATCCACAGATCCTCCATAACAGTGAGTCATCCACAGATCTCCCATAACAGTGTGTCATCCAAAGATCACCATTGGTACAAAACCCACTAAAGCCCACCACCCATCATTAGGTGCTTCTTATAAAGCAAAAAATACAGTATATTCCCCAATGTACCTCTCTAAATCCAGAAAGAGGTGCAGAGATGACATTTACAGGGAGTTTGTTGCTTTTATTAGATTTATGAGGCTTCTGGTTCCATCTGGAGCCTGCTGGCCCTTCGTTAGGACGACTTGGTCATTTTTGATGATTGAGGGGAGGAGAGAGAAGAGTCTACGCGCTATCACTTTTGCATGGATTTCAGGATTGACAGTAAGAAGCTACAATATGAACCTTGCATAGATAGGGCACTAACAAGTCACTGAATATCTTAAAATATTCTCTATAAAAAATGTCTTGACCTGGGGATATTCCCAGTTTCAGCGATCCTATGGCAGTGGAGCTCTCCAACTCCAATATAGTGTCATGGTACCTCCTGTGACAGAGGTTAGAAAATCTGAGCTACTGAGTGTTAACTGACAGTCTCTTGATTCTCAGTGTTGTTGCTTGGTAATGACCACACCTCTTGTCAGGTGCAGCTGTGGTCATTACTGCATTCCCTATTTAGTTTGGTCTCACACTTCATACCATGCGGTTGATATTCTCTGCTTGGATTTGGAAGAGTTGGTGTGTGGACCTTTCCTGTGTTCCTGCTCATCCATTTTCTTTAAGTTAAGTTGTACTACTCTTTGTATCTGGTTGTTCCCCCGTGCTTGTTGTTACTAGGCCTCAGGGAGACGCTGATTCATTCACCTGGGAAGGAACCAGTAGTCTCATTCCCTTTCACTACCCCAACGGCATTTCAGGGCTCCTAGGGTCTAGGTTCTGGCGTATGTATTTTCCCACCTTCGGAGTTTATACATACTGACAGGAGTCAGGGCCAGGTTTAGGGGTTTCTTAGGAGTTGACCTTTCCCCTCTCCCTAGCCTTGAAGCCTAGTTTTGTGTCCCTCCACTTTATTCGTGACATTTAGGGGTGTATAGTGATTGAATTAGCTCAAGGTTCAATCAGGGTAGCTGAACTGAATTTAAAGTAGGTTAAGAAATGGAGGACTCAGTGTGGGGATTATAGAGATCATGGCAGTAATTGCTGAGGTCATCAGCTATATCCTGAAGATTTGCTACTTTGGAGTTGTACAAGCGGGAATACAGGTGAGCATTCCTAGATTTCAATTGGACTGATTTAATTTTGTTCGCCATCAGTCTGCTAGCTTTGTTATAAGAATTTCTGGATTGTTTGTCAAAATCTATGGCTAAGTGCCTATGAAGAGTTAAGGATAGTTAAAAGATGAGGGCTTGGGCTAAGTTGGTGTTGGCCCTCAAATTTTATCAAAGAGTTCATGAATTTACTTGTGGGCAGACTTGTTAAATCTGTCTGGCTGTTGAATCAGAAGACCCTGCATGTATGCCTTGTGGGCATTCCAAACAGAGAAATAATTGGTTAGGGGCATTAAAACGGTTGTGCAAGAATGAGGATAGGGGGGAGTTTTAGAAACACCCCCCAACCCCACATACACTTGGCTGAACCTGTAAAGGGAAGCTTACCTAACTGCTTCCCGACGCTGGCTTCCAGCTACTCCAGGCCTTGGCTGCTCCACTGTGCTTTTTCGCTGAAAACATTCGGTTTTATGCTGCCTGCAAACAATCACTGGTCACAGCGGTGACCAGCTCCCCTTACGTCATGACAAACATTGTTGTGTACCTGTTTATTTTCTGACTGGATCTGAGGCGGCCACGGTTCCCTCCATATACTGAGCAGGGCACCGGTAGCCGTGCCCCTTCCACTATTGTAGGGGTTACAGTGGTCATCAGTCTTAGGTACGTGGGCAAGCCCCGTTCCACCATTTGTATCCGGGCATGTGCTTTAGCAGCATAGGGAGAGCTTTGAGGGTCTGACAGGGGTCACCCTTTATCCTCCCTAGTTTGGGTCCGGTCAGTAGCTCTATTAACTGTGTATGCTCTTGTTGCTCACATACAGCCGTGACACTGCTGCGGCCAATGATTGGCTTTGGCAATGCCAAACCAGATGTTTTCAGTAAGAGGGCCCACGAGGCCGAGAGGAGAAGGAGTGGGTATTCAACACTGGGAAGCAGGTAAGTAAGCTTCCCTTTACAGATACGGCCAATTGGAGGGGTTTGCCAAAACCAATTATTTAAATAACAAAGCCAGTGCTCTATAGAACATATGCTAAATAAACCATGGCAAACATAAAAACACAGTAAAACCTGATACAATTAAGTATGAAGTAAAGTGTAGAAACAAATACTGAAACAGAGCAGTGGGTGAGACAGAGCAAACAATATGCCCTGCATATTGGAAATAGGTTACAAGTACCTCAGGTAGTTCTGGATGTGGAATTCCAGTTGCCTGAAATTCTGGAGGACTTTCGGGTCTGCTTTGGAGAGATTGATGACACAGTTGGCAAGCCCCTTGATGAAGGATTTCTAGGCCCTTTTTCACTTTGAGATCTGTGTATGCCCCTGAATGTATTTTTAAGTGATATAGAATGTAATGTTTTTGACTTTTCCAAAGTCAAATATTGTACTTCTTTCCTCTCTGTTTCCTCTGCCTTCACTTGACTGCCTTCAAATTCATAAATTCATTCTGCTTTTGTCAAAGGTGAAGTGCCTGCATGATGATTTAATTAGCAGACTGTTATTTCTTGCTTAGCATACTAATTACCAATATAAGTGCCTGAAATGATTAGCAGGGAACTCATTTACAAGAAGTAGTATTTCTCTTTTATAAAATGTCAGCCATTGATTGGGGAACATATTCTCTGTAAATGGACCAAAGCAGAACCACAACTGTATTCCTTTCTCCAGCTAAAGGGCATTCAACAAGTTTAAGGTTGAAAAGCATGACGTCTTTGTTTTAATCTTGCTAATTAACCTGAATTTTGTGCTATGACTTTTAATGGTTCTTAATAATTAATATTTTTTCTAATCTTGTCGCAACGTACGGTACATACAGAAGTCTCATTAAAACTAGAAAAGTAGCACTTTTAGTCCTCTGAGACATTGTCTCTGGTCAGTACAATTACAAATGGAAGCTCTCCATGAATAGAATACTAAATGATCAGATAGATGGAGAAAAGGAGCCGATATTATTGACTGTGATGCAGCTTTTGCACATCTATACATTCTATGGTTTGGGGTAAAGACTGCTGGGACATTTAGATAAATCCTTACCGAGCACCAGGCATGGTCGTGTGCCTGAGGGTAGCAGAGGCTCAGATGTTTTTCTTATTTCAATAAGGATCAATTCATAGGCGTTTATTTCAAGCAATAACAGGGTCACCACAGTCTACCAGTTGTGACATTAACAGTAAAAAGAGATGCTAGCATATTGGACAATGCTTTGAACAGTACCGGCTTTTTGCCAGATACTGGATATCGTACTCCTAACATCTTTCGTGTCATGTAATTCACACCAGTGGTGTACAGGATTATTCCTCTCAGGATTCATTCCCAGATACACTAGTGGAGGTCTCTAGGTTGGCATATTCCTAGATTGAGGCTCATCTGTTTTGATCTTCACTGGTCGTAAGATAAATGAGGTTACTGTGTCTGATAAAACTCTATAGGCGCTGCACCCCGTGGCAACTAGAACTGACTGGGACCCACAGCAAATTTTTGAACGGGATCCCCCTCCCCTTGGTCCTCTTAATGCAGTCCTCAGACCAGAGCAAAAAAAAAATAATACTCGCCTCTCTTCTCCTCCTGCAGGTACCTCCACTTTTCATGCAGCACTGCATCTAGGCACGCATTACACTGTGACCTGACGTCACATAGTCTCAGGTCATTGTGCACGCCTACGCACACATTCTTACATCCCAGCTGTGTGCTGTCAGGCGCCAGGAGAAGAAGAACAGGGAGCAGTGAGTAATACCAATGCTAGGACTAGAAGTACTATATTCACCGCTCCTTGGGCCTCCTCTCAGCCCTCTTCCTGAGTTTAGAAAGCAACTTCCCCTGCCTCCATGTTAGCTGTGTCCCTGGCTGCACCAATCCTCCTCCAATTAGACTTATTCGGCTCATCTAGTCTTTCAACATTGGTCTGAAAACTCAAAAAAAAAAATTTAAAGGGACACTTATAGAAAGGTGTGTTTAAAAAAAATCTCAATATTCAAAGAAAACTATTTTTTTTAAGAATTGCTATCATTCGACAGCAGTGATCACAGAAAGATAAAAGTTCTCAATGAGAGAGCAAAGTAATCAAAGTTTATAACCCTAATGCTTAGGGAAAGGCTTATCTACAATGTAATCCTCATTAGAATAGTAGGTTGAGGACTGGAATGACAGAATGAGAGCTTCAGCCTCCTACTTGCCCACTAAACTACCAGAGCATTCTCCAGTAGGCCCAGGCTCTAATACCATTATGGGTTCTTAAAGTCCAAGAGTGGAAAAAAAATACATTTGTAGCTGCCTTTGTAGTCAGTCACTTCCCACTAGAGTATATTTCTTTAAATCAGAATCTATTAGATATTATTGATGATAATGAGGGTTGGTTCCAAGAATAATTTCCTCTGGTTTGCCCAAGGAACCTCAGTCTGACATGGGGCAGCTTTATTGTTAGGCCTAGATAAACAGCCTATAGGGGAGCAGAGCATTGATTATTATAAGGTGAGAAGCCCTCAGCAGACACACTACTGGGATAGCATAGGGAAGGTGTGGTGTCTAATTGAGTCACCACCCCTTACTCCTCCCTGGTCTGATTGCTGCTCTGATGGAAAGTGTTAACTTAGACTCTGCCGTGCTAAAAGTCCAGATAGGAAGAATGTTGATCACTCTGGAATGGAACTAGTATACATGGAGTCCCTCCAAAAACTTATATCCAGAAAACCATCCAGCCATTTTTTTATAAACTGAAACATTTGCACAGTATACTCACATGTAGGTTACTACTGTATGTGATAAATAAAATAGAAGGACCGATATCACCCAGTTTTAAGATTTGCTATTTTGTATTTCCTACTGCAGATTACATTTCAACAGGCCCAATCCTTTTTTTTTCCATGATAGAATTTACAATTAAAAGTGCTTCACTCAACACAACAGTAAAGTATCATCCTTGAGAGATCTCTTCATTACAAAGAGAAAAAGGGATAATGCTTCTACACTGCCTCAAATGTAGAATGACAACCAAGAATTCAAGCAAATTGCAGAACATATGCTCGTCAGTATAAAATATCCATATATTAACGTCATGCATAATGTCTTATTTATGAGGAATAAAAGCGCCTCCATTAAAACTATATATATCAGTGGAAAGCCAAGAATTGAAAGCCAAGACTGCAAAGAAATTTGGCTAATTCCAGACACATTTGATCTTGCTTTTTATTGCAGTGCATCAGATCATCTTCCAAAATTGGTGCAGGTGGAGACAGCAGTCATTCAAAGTGAAGTGATAATACTGTCATAGGGGTGTCTGCTTTAACCTAGCAGCTCAACATTGTCTATACACAGAAGAGAGATGTGGGTTAAAATGGCCGATTTTGACCATTTCTTAGAAATAATGGGAGTAGCCTTGCATTGTAGCTTATCTTTCATATCCAGGGCCTAAAGAGTTTGGCAACTTTCTAAAAACTTTTTGGAAATGCCCATATGTGACCACTTTCCATGCTGGATGTTCTGAGCATGGCGCTAGACAGTAGCGGAACTGGTGCAAGCAGGGAAAGCCAAGAAAGCGGTCACATGCGTACATAAATAATGAGATCACCACCATCTTGTATCCCAGGGGCAGCTATGGCTCTGCATTATTTACATAAACAAAGGACAGCCGGGCCCTCGGACCATCCACCGAGGTGACATAAAGGCCTGTTTTCATTTTAGTGTGCTACATCCTGCAGTTTATGGGCATTTAGTTAAAACTGTTAAGAAGAGGACAACCCCTCTTTAACAAGTAACATTGGGGCCCCATAGCAAAACTTGTAATGGCGTCCCAGTCCATCCGGACGACCTTCAGCAGCATGTTCAGAACATGAAAAGCTTGTGACTATTTTAGTCCTCCTTATGCACAGGCATAATAGAGTGATGTCGCAGTAGTTGAATAATGCACACGGTGATGTCACAGTAAAGAGAAACTCTACTCAGTGATGTTGCACGATGGGAATTTTACAAACTGACAAATGTTGTCACAGTACAGGGATAATGCACACTATGATGTCATAGCACTGAAATAGCGCAGATAAAATGTTTCAATGTACAATGTCATATCATAGCAAGGTAAAAAACCATAATGATGTCACATGCACGTATTATGATGTCGCAGAACTGCTGTAGAATAGGGATGATGCCTACAGCAGAGATAACCATTAGACTCTATGGTAGAAACTTCGGATGGGGCTGCATTTAATGTCCCTTCCATAATTCATAGTCATCACTAACTGCACCTTAAGGCTACATGCACACGACCGTATGTGTTTTGCGGTCCGCAAATTGCGGATCCGCAAAAAAAACGGATGACGTTCCGTAAGGCATTCGTTTTTTTTTGCGGATCCGTTTTTTTTTGCGGATCCATTGTAATAATGCCTATCCTTGTCCGCAAACTAGAAAAAAATAGGACATGCACTATTTTTTTTGCGGAGCAAGGGAACGGACATACTGATGCGGACAGCACACGGTGTGCTGTCCGCATTTTTTGCGGACCCATTGAAATGAATGGGTCCGCATCCTATCCGCAAAAAAAACGGATCGGACACGGAAACAAAATACGGTCATGTGCATGAGGCCTAAAGGGAATCTTTCACCAGCGACCTCCCTATCCCGCTTTTTGCACGGACACATAGCTTTGATCCATTTGATTAAAACACTCTTTTGTTGATCTGAGGCTCTGTTCTTGAGTTATGATACTTTTTCTTAATTTGAAAATGAGGCCTTTAGTGCAGTGAGGGCACTGCCATTGCTATTGCTAGCCCCCTTCTGGCTATTTTGATTGACAGGGCCAGGCATTGACAAAATAGCGAGGGAGAGGCTGGCCACAGAAAGGAGAGGAGCTTGTGTGCAACAAGAGCAATGGTGACTCCCTCGTTGCACCAAAGGCCTAATTTGCATATTAACCCGTTCGCTACCAGCACCGTACATAAACGGCGCTGGAGTGATGTGTAAACATGGCGCCCGCTCGCACGTGCAGGTGGCGGCATGGCCAGCAGGTCTCTGCTGTTTCTTACAGCAGAGACCTGTGGCTAATTACCGTGACCGGCAACATTAATGGCTGGACAACCCCTTCAACATTTGGTTATGAAGTATCGTCAACCTTTGGCCTAGGTGTTCACCCATGTCCTGGAGCTAGCCACCAGCTTAGGGATACAGGCTCATTTCTAGAGAATAACTAGTTAGAATATATGGAAGGAAACTCACATTGCTTGCAGAATAGGGTGCGTCTGGGGATTATCGCCTAGAGGCCAGCTAAGACTACGATGCTCTATCAGAATTGCCATATGTTTCCTGTGATTGATTGTTTTGAGTTCCTCTGATCTTCTCCTCATACTAATAACCCTGTCCCTACTATTTGCTATGTAGAAAGGTAAGTGAGCTGTCAGGCTTTACCTCTAGGCATCAAATTCTGTCAGCAAAGTGACAATACATTTATGTATATTGATCCTATAAGTTTGAAATATTGAACATTCTTTATATATTCCGAGGGATTTGAGGTGCTCTTGGACACATTATAACTGTGGGCCTTTAGAAATCATGGTATGAATTTTAAAGACTAATTCCAGTGGTTTTTATGTAAACTACCAGTCACAAAAACACAGTATATCAGTGGGGTGAAAAATTGCATCCACACTGGGGGTTCTGCTGTAGATTAATTGATAGGTATTGTATGTAAAAAAAAATCTATTTCAAAATGTTTCAGATGAGGCCGAAATATCCCTTTTAATATCGTTTTGATGCACTTGTTAGAGGCTATGAATACTTTTTTTGCAAAAAAGGAAGGCAAAAACACTGGCCAGAGATAATCCAAAAGATCCTTTATAATCCAATAATAGCACGTTTTGTGGAAAAATTCCCTTCTTCAGATACAGAATATAACCACTCCACTTTTATACACATAGGCGGGAGGTTCTTAGCAAACATTCTAAATAATCCAAAAAAACTAAAAGTAGAGACTCTAGATAAAGTGGTCTATATGTTAGAAAGCTATTAAAGAGTTACTGTAATTTCACACAATCTCTTGTCATTTAATAGAGAATTGTGTAACTAGCAAATTTCTAAATCACTTCATTTTAAAACTGCCTGCATCCACCTGAAAAAAAGCTGGAAAGTCATGGCCACTAGGGGTCTCACTTCCACCTAATGTACAGACAAGATCTGTCCCTGGTAACAGAGACTCAGAAAACAGCTCAGAGAAAGTAGGGAGGGGGGGGGGGGGTGTCAGAGCTAGCCGTGAACCTGATAAAGGAACTGCTTCTACGCTGCTTCTGACATCACAAGAGTTTCCTGCCTTTCTTCAAATTTGATTTATCCCTCTTTGTTTGTTCTTTGAGCTCTGGAGCTGAAAATAAGTAAAGTGGGAAGTAAGGTGAAGGATGTCACAGCAGTACAATGCTGGCAAAAGGGAGATGCCCCTTGCTTCTGAGTGAAATGCATCTAGCTGTGCAGCTGAAACAGGGAATAATATAGTTGTAAAAAAACATTAGGGAAACCCAAACATAACTGGTCCTTCAACGTTAGAATTGTACACAGGAGCAGCACAACAGCCATTATGTAATTTTATTTTTTAACTTACAGTAGGTACGCTTTAAGGTAAAACACTTAGATAATAATAACTGAACCGGTACGTCACAGTGGTTGAGGGCTTGTATGGAGTGGGCTGCTGCAGTGAGACTGCTCTATATGCGGCAGTTGCCGACTGTATCCTACAGAAGACACCCAGCCACAATGACGGGGGAACAGCGATCCCACGGCACCCTGTCATTTAACCCCTCGGATGTCGTGATCAAGACTGATCGAGGCATCTATGAGGCAAAGAGGAGGGATGTGGCTCTCCCTGCCTTCCGATTGGAGCCCCTGCAGTGAATCATGGGGCTCCGATCAGTTACCTTGGCAGCCTGGACACTTCTGAAGCTTACCAGGCTGCCATGGCAAGCTCCCTGCTTAACTGTGCACAAAGCACAGCTCAGCAGGGAGTGTGTTAAAATCTTATTCACCCTAATAGATCTCTATTAGGGTGACTAGGACAAGGGATCAAAATATCCCAGGTTCTAGCCCCCTGAGGAGGGTAAAAGAAAATGTAATGTTTATACCACCCCCCTTTCACAATTTTACATATAAAAATATATTAACAATAAAAAAATAAACATATCAGGTTTTTCCGCTTCCAAAAATGTCAGAACTATTAAAATATTTTTTTACATTTCCTGCGGTGAACATTGTAATTGAAAAAAATGAAAACCACGTGAATCGCCATTTTTTAGTCACCTTTTACCCCCAAAAAATTGAATAACAGTGATCAAAAAGTCGTACATACCACAAAAAAGTCGTACATACCGATAAAAACTAGTTTTTTTCCGCCAAAAACAAGCTCTGATACAGCTCTGTATACCAAAATATAGAAAAGTTATGGCTGTCTGAAAGGGCAATGCAAAAAAAAAAACATTTTTTTCAAAGGTTTTTATTTTAAGTAGTGTAATGCCGTGGGCTCCTATGACCAGTTTTGAAGAAAGGCAGGGACACAACAAAGTCTCTTCAACACTGTTTATTGTTTGTTCCAGCCAACTTACAGTTCAGTTACAGCCGGATTGCAGCCGGGTCAGTTAATCAGTCCACAGGCCAGTGTTTCCTTCTCACGTGCCTTGCAGTGTGTGATCTGCAGCCTCTTACTCCACAGATACACCCTGCATCATGCTGCTGACTTTTAGGCTAGGGCTACACCATGACATGTGTCACACGACAATAAGTCGCGCAACATATAGGGCACAACTACACTGCAACATGTGTCGCACGACATTTTGTCGCACCAATTTCGCGCAACAATTTTTATAATGATAGTCTATGGTGTCGCGCTGAGACGCAACAGTCGCAGAAAAATCCATCTTGGATGGATTTTTTGCTACTGTCGTGTTGCAGTCGCAGCATGTCGCAGTGCGACACCATAGACTATTATTATAAAAATTGTTGCGTGACACATGTCACCATGTAGCCCTAGCCTTAAACACAATCATTGACATGAGCCACGTACAAAACCCGGAGTGGACAGTGGGGAGTAAGCAGCCACCCAGCTCTTTGCTTACTCCCAGTAAAAGCCAGGCCCGGATTAGCTGTTAAGAGCTATACTAGGTAACAATAGTGTCCACTATCTATCCTAGTGGACGCACAAGCTAACGGCTTTTACTCCACCAAGGCCGGATAGCTTGGTGGCCCGTTTCAGGTGCACCACAGCAAACCTCGATATGCATCTCCTTAATAGTTTTCTTGCACCATTCTCAGAGATACAAACCATCCTTCATATATGAGGCCTGTCATTGCCTCACAGTAATAAAACAAAAAAAAACGATAAAAGTTAGGTATCGCTGTATTCATATTGAGCCAGAGAATAAGGAAGTCACACAGTGAATGCCATGATGAAAAACCCCAAAAACCTTGGCGGAATATATACACTCACCTAAAGAATTATTAGGAACACCATACTAATACGGTGTTGGACCCCCTTTTGCCTTCAGAACTGCCTTAATTCTACGTGGCATTGATTCAACAAGGTGCTGATAGCATTCTTTAGAAATGTTGGCCCATATTGATAGGATAGCATCTTGCAGTTGATGGAGATTTGAGGGATGCACATCCAGGGCACGAAGCTCCCTTTCCACCACATCCCAAAGATGCTCTATTGGGTTGAGATCTGGTGACTGTGGGGGCCATTTTAGTACAGTGAACTCATTGTCATGTTCAAGAAACCAATTTGAAATGATTCGAGCTTTGTGACATGGTGCATTATCCTGCTGGAAGTAGCCATCAGAGGATGGACACATGTTCTCATTCTGTTTATGCCAAATTCGGACTCTACCATTTGAATGTCTCAACAGAAATCGAGACACATCAGACAGGCAAAATTTTTCCAGTCTTTAACAGTCCAATTTTGGTGAGCTTGTGCAAATTGTAGCCTCTTTTTCCTATTTGTAGTGGAGATGAGTGGTACCCGGTGGGGTCTTCTGCTGTTGTAGCCCATCCGCCACAAGGTTGTGGCTTCACAAATGCTTTGCTGCATACCTCGGTTGTAACGAGTGGTTATTTCAGTCAACGTTGCTCTTCTATCAGCTTGAATCAGTCGGCCCATTCTCCTCTGACCTCTAGCATCCACAAGGCATTTTCGCCCACAGGACTGCCGCATACTGGATGTTTTTCCCTTTTCACACCATTCTTTGTAAACCCTAGGAATGGTTGTGCGTGAAAATCCCAGTAACTGAGCAGATTGTGAAATACTCAGACCGGCCCGTCTGGCACCAACAACCATGCCACGCTCAAAATGGCTTAAATCACCTTTCTTTCCCATTCTGACATTCAGTTTGGAGTTCAGGAGATTGTCTTGACCAGGACCACCCCCCTAAATGCATTGAAGCAACTGCCATGTGATTAGTTGACTAGATAATTGCATTAATGAGAAATAGAACAGGTGTTCCTAATAATTCTTTAGGTGAGTGTATATATATATATATTTTTTCTTTTTTTTTCAATTTAACCCCAAAAAGAATTTATTTTCCGTTTTCCAATAACAGACATGGTAAATTAAATGGTGCCCTTAAAAAATACAACTTATCCCACAAAAAATAAGCCCTCATATGGCTATATGAATGGAAAATTTAAAAAGTTATGGCTATTGGAACATGGGGAGGAAAAAATAAAATGCGAAACCAAAAATGGGCCTGGGACTTAAGGGGTTAACCATATACAGACAGCAGCCTCTGTAGCGCTTGCTAAGCTACCCAGGACACCACTCAGTGTAAAGAGTAGAGGAGCGCCGAAGCGATGAGGCAATACACGATGTGAACAGTATGATATTAAGGGGGTTGTCCAGCAGTTACTCATATTGTCAGGATAGGTCATCAATATCGGATCAGTGGGGATCCAACACCTGGAACCCCGCCAATCAGCTGTCAGACGAGGCGGCGCTCCATGTGAGCGCCGCTTCCTGGTCTTCACACCAGGCCTTGTCTCCTGCTGAGTGGTGGTGTAGTGAAATTACAAGTATTCGCTCCATTCACTTGAATGGAGCGGGTACTTGTATTACACTGCACTGCCAAATCTGCAGAGACGAAGTGCAGTGTAATGAAGAGGAAGCGACGCGCGCATGGAGCACTGCCTCCTACAAACAGCCGATCAGCTAGGGTGCTGGGTGTCGGACCCTCACCAATCAGATATTGATGACCTATCCTGACGATAGGTCAAAAATATTAATGGCTGGACAACCCCTTTAAAGACATTTATGCCTGATCATATACTATGGGTTTGCTTTAGAGCAAACCGTCGGTCTCAAGTTTCCCCTTCCTCCCCCTTCCTATATGGCAGAGTAAGCCTAAACTTTCTACCACCATATACACTCTGCTGACCCGAATCGGAAATGTCTCCATAGAGGGGAGCTTCTCCTATGTCCTTGGCAACCCTTTTGGACCGGTGCGAGGGCTAAACAATCGATGTGCTCGCACCTTTCTACTTTTCTGGACAAGATCCAGCCCTTGTCAGCGCTAGTACAGCACTGCACCTGTCCCTAATCCCAAAGTATATGATCGGCCAACAATATCACACTGCTGGGTACAATAACATGATAGGGCAGCACGGTGGCTCAGTGGTTCAAATCCGCCCAAGGACAACATCTGCATGGAGTTTATATGTTCTTCCCGTGTTTGCGTGGGTTTCCTCCCACACTCCAAAGACATACTGATAGGGAACTTAGATTGGGGACAGTGTGACGCTAATGTATGTAAAGCGCTGTGGAATATGTCAGCGCTATATAAGTGCATATAATAAATTAAATCAAATGAATTAGCGCTTCAGCGAACCTCTTCTCTCTACAATAAGCGGCATCCCTGGTCGCTAAGCAACACAATCCAGGAGCCGCTGTCTGTATATGTTTAATATTCCAGTTAATTTCCTATTATCTAAGTATTTTATGCATCAATAACTTTCTAACATATGGACCATTTTATTCCGAGTCTCTTTTTTTATGATTATACGGAATGTTTGCTTAGAAACTCCTCCTTTCCCGGGGCTGTTTTTCCCGCCATAGTGTGACATTTGTATGTACCGTATATAAAAGTTGAGTAGATGTATGCTGTATTATGTCTAAGTGTATCTGAAGAAGGAGATTTTTCCTCAAAACGCGTTATTATTAGATTATAAAGGATTATCCCCGGCCGTTGCTTTTGCCTTCCTTTATGCAACATAGGTATTTATAGTGCACCTTTCGTTAATGTCCAGATCACCCCAGGGATGGTTTTGGATTTCACAGCCAGACCTATCACAACAACATAAAGTGAGAGTCCAACCTTGAAGGCTATGTACACCTTTGGGGGCATTTTATTTTTTTATTATCGTATTTTTTTTCAATTAGCATTTATTAAAAATGTTGAACACATGTCTCTGTGCAGCCTTGAGATTCTGTAGTAGCAGGCGATGAATTTTCACTCTGTTCCTTATCTCTGATATGTGACCATCTAAAACACTCATTATAGCTCAATTCTTATCTTACTGATAAGAATGTGGCTTAAATAAGTGTGTATGACCTTTTAGTAATTTAGAGATAAGGCTTATTAGATGACAGCACAAAGTGAAAGTACCATTCACAAAGCTAGACAGTTAACCCTTTGTGACAAACGGCACAATTGAAGAAATTATTTTTAGCCCAAAACTAGTCAAATACTGTCATAAAAAATTGCCCCCGATGGTGTACATAGCATTTAAACCCTGTCTCTTTAGATGTTCTGAGTCCCAGCAGAACCATTCTGTGTTGGCACCCAACACTTTTTTCTCTGTATTCTTATATCAGTTTTGATTCCATGTTATCATGATGGACAACACAGCATGAACATGTTTCATCTTGGAAAATAAAGTACATTTTACATTCCATTTTATGTATATTATTCCATGAAAAGTATTATTACCCCACAGAATAGGGGATAAATGTTGGATCGTTGAGTCTCCAACTGCTGAGACCTCCAGCAATCCCAAGAACAGAGGGCCCCGAGTCTCTACTGTGAACAGAGCCGTAATGTCGGTCATCGCCTTCATTCATGACTGGAGGGACTTATGACTGTCTTAACCTCATGAAACACCTCCTGCCTCTTACGCCTCCAACTAGCTGAAACACGCTTCTTGATTGAAAAAGGCTGCAGCAACAGCCATTTATTATTATTCAACAAGTCTGGCCATATGCCTTTAGACATCAGCATTTTCTTATATAAATAAGAACACTAGGGATTAGAGGGAAATCATTCAAGAGAGAAACACTTGCGGCAGTGGTTCCATCTCCGGAACTGCCTGCCGGATCTGGCAATCCAGACGCAAACTGATGCATTTGTGAGACGGATCTAGATGCGGATCCGTCTGACAAATGCATTGCAATACCGGATCCGTCTTTCAGGTTGTCATCCGGAAAAAACGGACGTGGTATTTTTTATTTTGTCATTTTTAAAGGTCTGCGCAGATCGGGAAACCGGTTTTCTGGAACACTTAGTACTGGATCCGGCATTAATACATTTCAATGGATCCGGCATTTTGGCAAGTGTTCAGGATTTTTGGCTGGAGAGAGAACTGCAGCATGCTGCGGTATTTTCTCCAGCCCAAAAATGTAAGAGGGACTGAACTGATGCATTCTGATGCATACTGAACAAAATGCTCTTCATTCAGAACATTAGGATAATACCGGAAAAGAAAAACGCTAGTGTGGAAGTACCCTTAAATGGGTTCTCACAGAATAGGTGATAAATGAGAGTTTGATTCTCTGCGATACCGAGAATGAGGGGTCCCAAGCCTTCTGTCTGAATGGAGCGATAGTGTGCATTTTGTTCCCCCACTCATTTGAGTTGTTGTACCAATCTGCAATCCAATATTTAATTTTTGTAGAATAAACAATGACAAACGACTGCCACTTGCTAGCTAACTTTCAAGCAGTGTGGCTGGTCCTCTTTACACCAGCTGCATGCTCTGAGTTTTATCATGAGATCCACTGACTATGCGCTATGGTAATGTGCCGCACAATATGGTGATGCACTACTCTACCGCCTGACCCAGTGTTGTAGCCAACATGGCAGTTAACCCCCTAATTCCTGGCAAATGCTAGCAATATACAGCGCAGTCTTTGAACATATACCGTCCCGTTTCACATCAAATACAGTACATTTCACACACATGTATTTGTAGCACCTTAGGGCATATGGCTCACAATCATTTTTCCCATTCCACAGGACACCTGGTTGAGACCATTTATATGTTAATAATATTTACATTGCTTCTGGTGTGTAGGAATCAAGTCCATTTTGTGTATCCGGTTGCTGTTGTCCTATAGGGGTATATCACATCATTGTGCAGCCTCCATTTTCCTATACATTGGTTCAGCACTTGACATTGCTGCTTCCACGAGATGCATGGAGCGCTTTAACTGTAGGAATGAAACGATCCACGTCCTAATACCGTGCAATGAATAAATAGTCATGAAGCAGAAAGAATGAGTAATTATGAGGTAGGTAGTGGATTTCAGCAGATGTTTGTTAGAGTCAATGCACCTTTAATGGTGCAGATAACATCTAGTGTTTCATTACCATTTCCTCAGAATCCAATTAGCTATAATTCCTTCAATATTTATAGGGAGCCGGGAACAAATCTTATGTCTTCATTCTCCTCAGAGCACAGACTGCAGGACCTGTAGCATGTCGCAGCTCATCACATGGGATGAGGCTACATTAAGCATTTTACCTTCGTGATTCTGCCTTGCTTTCCTTTGAGGATGGAATACATCTATCATGAGATAATGCTGCAGCTCATTGCACATCAGCAAAGTAAATGTTTTCTCATGTAATGTTTAACCACAGAAATAGATGATGTCATGCAATATATTATCCCATAGAGTGAGTGTGAACACATGTTTCCGCAGATTTTTTATTTAAAGGGAATATGTCAGCCTTTTAAAAGACATTTTTTGGTGTTATTTTTAATTCTCCATGTCACTTTGTATATTTAAAACAAAAAATACAAAAATCTTGCTGTTTTCACTCTGGCAACTAATAATAGACTGACACATCCTGCTCTGTCGAGATTGCTTTTCTGTTGTCATTATCATCTCATTATCATCGCAGGCACGACTACAATGACAGATAACAACTATATACTGTGTAGATAACACAGGTTCCTTCATTCATTATAGACGATAATCAGAGCTTACCTACTCCCCCTCTCTGCACAATGAACTCTGCACAGGTCACACAGCATGTGTAGAAAACCTCTCCCACAGAAGCCAATGAACCACTGGTTCCATGGTCCATGTGGCCACTGGAAAATTCAGAATTTGTGAATTCTGTTAGCAGCTCAGGCAATATGGCTGCCTCCTTAATCATGAACAGAAAATAAAAAAAAAATCTACAATAAGAAAATAAAAACAGATTGAAATAAAAGTGTTTCACTATTTGATTTTAAACTGTCAAAAAAAAAAAAAATCCATTCCCTTTAACTCTTTGGGGTCATTTACCATTAGCAGGGCCCTCGTGATCAGCTAGTGGTCAGGAGATCTGTCAAAAAGAAATGGTTGTCTACAATGGGCAACCCCTTTAAGATAATGGTGTACACTTACCAGCAGCTCTAGGAAAAATACAAACACATCTTGATGACATCATTAATATCCAAATTAAAGGGGTTGTGCCACTATTAAAGCGGTTGTCCACTGTATTTACTGTATATTGATTATCCAATCCTCAGGATAGGTCATCAATATCAGATCGGCGGGGGTCCAATCTGAATTTCAGGATAAATTTGATCCGCTGCCAAGCCAAATTTCCTAGTGCTACCTGTACATAGGTAGCTATACTACCCATAGTGTAAAAAAACTAAAAAAATAGTACTTACCTCATCCAATTGCTCGGGACAGGCCGGCCACCACCATCTTGCTTGAAGATCTCGCTCGAAATCCCGTGCACAGTGATGCATGACGTGATCGAGATTTTGCGTCAGATCTTCAATCAAGATGGCGGCGGGCGGTCCTTCATGAGCCAATGGATAAATTAAAGGGGTTCTTTTAAACTGATTATCTATCCTCTAATCAGCTGTTTGAGAAGGCAGCGGCGCTCCAGGAGCGGTGCTGCCTTCTCTCGGTTTTCCTCCGTCCCAGTGATGTCACAACTAGTATCACTGGCCTGGGCGGGGCTAAACTCTGTTCACTTGAATGGAGCTTAGCCGCGCCCAGGCCAGTGATACTAGTCGTGAAGTCACTGGGCCAGCTGATCAGCGGGGGTCCAGCATGCCGGACCCCGCCGATCAGATGCTGATGATCTATCCAGAGGATAGATCATCAGTTTAAAAGAACTGCAGAACCTCTTTAAGTATGATTTATATATATTTTTTTATTTATTTAACACTCTGTTTTTACTATTAGATGCTGCGATCAGCTATGAATGTGGCATCTGAGTGGTACAATGATGGGGAGCTGTGCAATCACCGTAATTCGTCACAAAGCAAATATTTTTGCAAAAATTTGAGTAGCAGCTGAATGGAATTTTGGAATACTTCTCTCATCTCTAGTAATAATAGGATTTTATTGCCTGGAATTAAGCTGGCGGTCCAGTATTCTCTTTAGTACATAAATAGAAATTAAACTTCCATTTTCCCATTATGATAAAAAGTCTGATTCGCCCATTGTCTTTACCAATCAATACATGCAGCGAACGCACACATAATAAGTATGATGGATTGTGACACTGCGTTCGCCCCCTGTTCTCCGTACCGCTATTAGACATTATCTGCTCTAATGTTTTATGTAGATGCGGAGCATGTAAACTCCTCATTCATGTGCTCAGAAGATCAGAAATTCATTTTGAAGTATCATTTAAGGGCAGTGATAAGGGGCTTTCATAGGAAATCATTCAATGAACATCAGGCAGGGAAATTGTGAATAAATACTCCATTTACTGTGGGAATTTAAAACAAATCTCACTTTGGAGAAGAGGATGGGCCCCTTACAGATGTGCTTTGCCGCACTCTTTGGAATTAGCAATTTGATGAACTGTCGCTTGGTAACTTTTGTGATGAGTCTATTCGTACTGGAGAGGCAGGCTGAGATAAGCACCTGCTGGTTCATCCGCTGAGCGATTATCCACCAGAAGCAAACAGAATTCATTTCTAAACCGTTGCAAATAACATGCTGAAAGGTGTAATGCCAAAGATACGCCAAATAGGTTGTAGTAATTCCTTGGCAAGTGCGCCCTGTTGTGTCATTCCTGCCTTAAATTCTGACAGGAAGGCAGCAGAGAGCATGTTAATGGTGGCCTCCACGTATAGGGGGTCAGACCCACTGCACAGGATCATAAAATGTGTTATAACATATCCACTAACACCTTTAAGGCTGAGTTCACACGGGCGAGATTTCCGTGCGGGTGCAATGCGTGAGGTGAACGCATTGCACCGCATTGAATCCGGACCCATTCATTTCTATGGGGCTGTGCATATGAGCGGTGATTTTCACGCATCACTTGTGCGTTGCGTGAAAATTGCAGCATGCTCTATATTGTGCGTTTATCACGCAACGCAGGCCCCATAGAAGTGAATGGGGCTGAGTGAAAATCGTAAGAATCCGCAAGCAAGTACGGATGCGGTGCGATTTTCAAGCATGGTTGCTAAGATGACAGTCTATTCACTGTATTATTTTCCCTTATAACATGGTTATAAGGGAAAATAATAGCATTCTTTAATACAGAATGCTTAGTAGAAGGTCAATCGAGGGTTAAAAAAGAAAAAAAAAATTAACTCACCTCCTCCTCTTGATCGCGTAGTTGCCGATCTCTTCTTACTTCTTTAATCATGAGCTGCCGGCTAAAGGACCTGTGGTGACGTCACATCACATGGTCCAATCACATGGTCCATCACCGTGATGATGGACCATGTGATTGGACCATGTGATGAGCTCAGTGACATCACCACAGGTCCTTTGACAGGTCCTGAAGAAAGAACAGGAGACCGGCAGCTACGCGATCAATTGAAGGAGGCGAGTTAATTTATTTTTATTTTTTAACCCTCAATTGACCTTGTACTAAGCATTCTGTATTAAAGAATGTTATTATTTTCCCTTATAACCATGTTATAAGGGAAAATAATTACATCTACACACCACCTAACCCAAACCTGAACTTCAGTGAAGAAGTTCGGGTCTGGGTACCACATTCAGTTTTTTATCACGCGCGTGCAAAACGCATTGCACCCGCGCGATAAAAACTGAACAACTGAACGCAATCGCAGTCAAAACTGACTGCAATTGCGTACCTACTCGCGCGGGTTTGCCGCAATGCACCCGGAACGCATCCGGACCTAATCCGGACACGCTCGTGTGAACCCAGCCAAATTCTGCTTGTAAAATCACCTTTGGGTAATATAGTAACTACTTCTTTACCAGAGTGTTTAACCCCTTCCTTACCAGGCCACTTTTTCAGTTTCAGCAATGGGCCTATCTAACTGCAAATAACTATTTAGTTTCGGAGTCAGCCTACATGTATTAGATATTACTTTTCACAGGAGACCTTAGACCTTTCCTTTGTGCTATTATACAATAGATATATTTTTTTAAAGATATCGAAGAAAACCTTTGACAATTATTAAAAATATATGTTTTTCCTTATTTATTTATTTTTTACAAAAGATTTCAAGACGAAATATTTCTATAACCATTACTCTGTGTTTGTACTGTGAAAATGGATGCTACTTGTGTAATTAATCTACTGGCTGGGCTGAGAGCAAAACTTCAAATGGCGGGAACGTATTTTAGATTTTGGCAGCCTATTTTTCTATTGCATAGAACAGCTGTTGTACAGTGATAAAACATTAGAAACTCCTTCAAAGTGACTATTTTTTTAATAAAAAAAAAGGGGGAAAATGTGTGTGTACATAGTCTACTATACTATTACTAAAATTAATATCTATATCTATATTTTTTTAATTTTACTTTTTATTTTTTATAAAAAAGGGAATTAATCAATTCCTGCAGGAAAGGGTTAATTCACAGAATAGGATCACAGTTCACTTTACAGCCAGCAGGGGCCACTCTCACACCAAGGATCTTTACTAAGCGCATCCCTGCTGGCTTTTCTTCACAGAGGATCGTTGTGACATTTGTCATGATTACATTCTCAGAGACCACTTTGGTTAGTTTCCGGGATCTTCAGTGACCACAGCTGTCTTATGACAGCTCATTCACAGTGATCTGCAGAGCCACATGGCGCCATTAAATTGTAATGTAACCTGCTGCTTTTATAAGGCGGGTTACATTTAACAGCCTACCGCCCAGATGTATTGCCTACTTATCACATGACCATCAAGTGTCATGTGACCAACCCAAAACACATCATATGTCATATAGCCTTGTCGCTGACTGAAGGAGAACATTACTGATTTCATGTTTGTTCATTTGCTTCTTTCAAGCTGTGCAGAGAGATCCAGCAAGCTGTTCCCTGCCAGATCAGCCTGCCTGATCTCTAGAGCTAGTGTGAAACTAGCCTAAGGCCTCATTCACACTTCAGTGTTTGGTCAGTGATTTCCATCAGTGATTTGTGAGCCAAAACCAGGTGCGTGTCAAAACCACAACAGGCGCAGATCTTTCCATTACACCTTATCTCTGTGTAGGCTTCTGTGAGGATTGTAGAATTATTGTTTAATGTCAGCCATGATCTCATTCCAGCCATCTGCTGTCAGATGGCAGAGGTAGTGTACTCCACAGGGGTTCTGGCTTCAAGGAGGCTACATGCATACAAATTCACACCTCAACCAGCCAGCATGGAGGCTGGCTTACTGTAGGGGGTCTCAGCTCTTGCCCAGATCTATCATACCCCTCAGACATCATGGAACGGGCGATTCATAAGGAATTATGAATCGCCCGTCCATCACAGGCATAAACCAGATATATATTTCTGACCCTGTGGCCAAGACAAACATGGCCCTGGTCGTAGGTTGGTAATAGGAGGTCAGGGAGGGGAGATATACAGATATTTCCACAGAAACCTAATAATGGTACCATGTTTGGACTCTACCTGTAGCTGGAACCCAGGCGGATCCATTGGTCCCAGAACCATCTCCCTGTGACATTCTGGTCTGGAGCTATGAGCCCTAATGGGTTTAGTGGGTCCTTGGCTGCCAGCACAAGAAAAGGGGGAGTGGACCCATCCCAGAGGAAGGGAGGGGAGGGGAGGGGAGGGGCCGGCTACAGGTCAAAAGGCCCATGCAAGCCAACGGGTGTGTCTTTTTTCTGAAGGGGGTCACGCTGCATCACTTGTTTGGAAGGGATCGGGAAACGGCTGACATCACTGCCTCCCATGTGATTACAGCCAAGCCTTAGAGCAATTCAGAACGCGTGTTTGTACCACGCCACCTGTATCTAAACCTCAGACCACAGTATATATTCCCTTTGTATATCGTGTTATGTCTAGTGAGCCCTTAAGGCAAATAAATATATCATTTAATCTTGTGCTGTTCTGGTATCTCAATCACGAATCCCCACGTCCATGTTTTGGCCTAGTTATACACTATTGCGGGTTAGTTTCTCACCCTATATAATCCTGTTAGCGGACCGGGCTTATATCAAACGAAAAACTGGTGGCAGTGAAAAGGCTCCCTCAGCTTGTTGCCTCTCTGTGCCTGCATGGGAGGTGTCTGTGTAAACTGTATCAAGCTGACCTTACGCGCTCCTAAGGAGGGCATAACGTCACGTCTTGGTAACCAGTGACCATACAGTATCTCGAGAGCTCGACGTAGTTGATGTCAGGCGGCCGTGAGGTGTGGTATTCGTCACAGCTTAACTTCTGGTTTTGGCTCACAAATCACTGATGGAAATCACTGATCAAACACTGAAGTGTGAATGAGGCCTCACTCTGAGAAAAGGTAGGGAGAATAGTGAAGGAGTAGTCATCTGTCAGATTCAGAAGTCACAGCAGCTGGGTATTCTCGGCATATTTGAAGGGTCGTGGCCGGATCTCCGCCGGTCCTCATTATAGTTATTGGGGTCAGATGGAGATTTTTAAGCTTCTGGCAATGCTGAAATGCAGAGAGATCTGACAGACTGTTCCCTGCCGGATCTCTACCGCTCGTGTGAAACTAGCCTTAGAGATAGCAATGGGAGGTGATGTGCTCTTTGCACCAGTAAGTGGCGCATGTGCAGTCTGTTCATTGATGCCTATGCCCACAGTGGGTATTGTATGGCCCGGGCCCGGTGGTGGTGTGATATTGGGCTGGATAAAAGCTAAACAGGGCAGGAGTTATCGACGAGTAATGCAAGAAGTCCTGGGCATCTGCAGCAATAGCCACTGCCCCTGCGCACCTGCAATCCTGATCTGCATATACCACCAAGCTTCTTTTTTGTAGCTTTACAGACAGAAAAGTCTAAGGTTTTACGTATATGTGTCCCACAGTGCAGTGTGAGCAGTTTGAAACGTGAGAAACATGTCAGTTTTACTCACCTGATTACAACGCTGCCCTTGGTTTGCAGATCCGCAGTTTCCCTTGCAACTAAATTCCATTTTTAGCATGCAAATGAGGCTTTAGTGCAATGAGGGTGTCGCAAATGTGCTTGTTGCACGCAAGCTACTCTCCTCTCTCTTGCCGGCCCCTACTTCAGACCGAGCAAAGGCAACATTATGTCTCTACTGCCTGGCTCTGTCAATCAGCGGTCCAAGGGAGGGCCTGGAAAAAGAGAATCAGTGTGTGAGTGCAACGAGAGCAATGGTGACGCCCTTGTTGCACAAAAGCCTGATTTGCATGTTGCTAAAAAATGGAATTTCTTTGCAGGGGAAATGCGGATCTTTAAACTAAGGGCAGCGTTGTAATCAGGTGAGGAAAGCCGCTTTGACACTGCTCTTGGTTACATATGGATGTCACTGGGGACAGACTAATTTTTATAACTACCAACTAGACCCCCAGTTCCCCTATCAGACTGAGCTCCTTAGAGATTACAGCAAGATTTCTGAACTCAGTCTCCTTAGTCCACACAGCAATGTAAATGATGCCCCCATTCCCCCCTAAATATGCTCCCGGGGCTAATCTAGAAGTCATAACATGTGAATATCTGAGTCTGTGGTATTATGGAGAATGTGCGGCAAATTGTCCTATAAAGTAAACCCATACTGATTCTCCGTATTACTGGCAATGTATGTGCGTCATATATTATGAGGATTTCTGCTGTAAGATTATAACTGCTTTGTTTCTTTGTGCTTTTGCAAATGTTAACGTGTAAAGGAAAAAAAAAACCTCTCCTCATAATGTTCACTTTATTTTCCCTCAAGGTGCCAGTGGTATATTAAAGCAAAAATGAAATCTGAAGAGAAAAGGCGAGCGAACCTGCAAAATGGAAACTGTGAGTAATTTGTTCTAATCTCTAACTTCTAATTTCTTCTGTGACTTTTTAGAATTTTCTATTCTTTTCACTTAGTGATATGAAAAAAAATGAGAAAAAAAAGATTATGAAGCAATAATTGTATCTGTTCACTCAGTCTAAGTGAAGCATTAAAGAAGAACAAAAGTGTAATGAATATTCTTTGTGCTGTCTGCATTACATTGCATCGCTGTCATCATGTAACATGTCTTCATTAACTCTTTAATTACTCGAGGCATAGACAAAAATTCAGTCATACCCTCCATCCTCATTCTGCTTTTTTTCTCCAAGCATTGTGCCAGTAAACTGCAGACATAAGTCCATCAAGTCCAACCAAGGGATAGGTGGGGACTTGAATCCCAGATAGAATTGAGACTCCGAATTCTACACGTTTTCATAAGCATTTATGTTGTTTACTTTTAAGAATTCATCTAAATCCTTTTTAAAACTGTCCACTGTTCCTGCTGTGACCACGTCCTCAGGAAGTCTATTCCATAGATTCACAATTCTTACAGTAAAGAGGCTTTGATGCTTCCGGAGACTGAACTTTTTCTTCTCCAGTCGGAGGCAGTGCCCCCTTGTCTTTTGAGGGCTCTTGACATGGAACAGTTTTTCACCGTATTTTTTGTATGGCCCATTTATACACTCACCTAAAGAATTATTAGGAACGCCATACTAATACGGTGTTGGACCCCCTTTTGCCTTCAGAACTGCCTTAATTCTACGTGGCATTGATTCAACAAGGTGCTGATAGCATTCTTTAGAAATGTTGGCCCATATTGATAGGATAGCATCTTGCAGTTGATGGAGATTTGAGGGATGCACATCCAGGGCACGAAGCTCCCGTTCCACCACATCCCAAAGATGCTCTATTGGGTTGAGATCTGGTGACTGTGGGGGCCATTTTAGTACAGTGAACTCATTGTCATGTTCAAGAAACCAATTTGAAATGATTCGAGCTTTGTGACATGGTGCATTATCCTGCTGGAAGTAGCCATCAGAGGATGGATACATGTTCTCATTCTGTTTACGCCAAATTCGGACTCTACCATTTGAATGTCTCAACAGAAATCGAGACTCATCAGACCAGGCAACATTTTTTCAGTCTTCAACAGTCCAATTTTGGTGAGCTCGTGCAAATTGTAGCCTCTTTTTCCTATTTGTAGTGGAGATGAATGGTACCCGGTGGGGTCTTCTGCTGTTGTAGCCCATCCGCCTCAAGGTTGTGCGTGTTGTGGCTTCACAAATGCTTTGCTGCATACCTCGGTTGTAACGAGTGGTTATTTCAGTCAACGTTGCTCTTCTATCAGCTTGAATCAGTCGGCCCATTCTCCTCTGACCTCTATCATCCACAAGGCATTTTTGCCCAGAGGACTGCCGCATACTGGATGTTTTTCCCTTTTCACACCATTCTTTGTAAACCCTAGAAATGGTTGTGCGTGAAAATCCCAGTAACTGAGCAGATTGTGAAATACTCAAACCGGCCCGTCTAGCACCAACAACCATGCCACACTCAAAATTGCTTAAATCACCTTTCTTTCCCATTCTGACATTCAGTTTGGAGTTCAGGATATTGTCTTGACCAGGAGCACATCCCTAAATGCATTGAAGCAACTGCCATGTGATTGGTTGACTAGATAATTGCATTAATGAGAAATAGTACAGGTGTTCCTAATAATTCTTTAGGTAAGTGTATATTTGTATAGGTTAATCATGTCCCCCCTTTAGACGTCTCTTCTCAAGGCTAAATAAATGTAATTATTTTAATCTTTCTTCATAACTAAGACCCTCCATGCCCCTTATCATTTTAGTCGCTCTCCTCTGTACTTTTTCCAGCTGCAGAGCATCCTTTCTATGTACCGGTGCCCAGAACTGAACTGCACCAACGCTTTGTAAAGTGGTAATATTACATCCCTGCCCGGCGAGTCCATGCCTCGTTTAATGCATGACAATATCCTGGTGGCCTTAGAAGCAGCTGATTGACATTGTATGCTGTTATTTAATCTACCATCTACAAGGGCACCCAAATGCTTCTCTATAAGTGACTCTCCCAGTGTTACATCCCCTAGGACAGTGGTCCCCAACCTTTTTTGCACCAAGGACCAGTTTCATGCAAGACAATTTTCTCAGGGATCGGGTGGGGTGGGGGGTGGGGTTTCTGGGGCGGCGCTTAGGGGTTGGCGCCCCGCCTATGCCCCATAGGGGGTGCCGATCGGCGTTGACTGATTCACGTGCATAACAAAACACAAGGTGCATATTAAAATATATAACACTATATAACGATTGCATTTAATATTTAAATGTGATTTAAAACTGACTAGGGTATCTGCTGCACTGGGCTCTGCTGCACTGCTGATATTTTCAAGGTGACATGGAAAAGGAACTGCAGGTCATTCTCCCGCTCACTCCCTCAGATACTAGCTGAAACTGGATGCCGACAACCCCCCTCCCTCCTTGGGCCGTTATGTTTATTTTCATTGGTGAGGAAGTGGGACCTAACCAATCCCTGCCTCACTAGCCCTTTTCAAGCATTTTCATTGGTGGCAGTGGCTGGTCGACATCACAGTTGGAAGGAAGGAACGCTCTCCTTCCTTCCCGCTGTACAGCGTGTCGTGGTGTGCTCATCGGGCGCGCATGCGCCTGCCACAGTGGCATAACTAGAATTCTATGGGCCCCAGGGCAAATGTTGAATTTCCCCCACCGTGGCAATAATAACCATGAGCACCGCCATGCCCCTCATGTGGCCGACGGGGCACGGCGGTGCTCATGGTTATTATTGCCAAAGTTTTGTCAGTGGCCCCCTTTCTCACTATATTTCATTTTTCCCCCACTCCTATATATTTTCTTTTTTGCCCCTCTCTGTATATATTTCATTTTCATTTTGCCCCCTCATTAATTGCTTCCCCTGCCCTGCCCTCATATGGCCGGCGTGGGTCCCCCCTTTCTGAATTCAGACATTAGTGCCGGTTATTATAACCTGCACTAATGTCTGAATTCAGAAAGGGGGGGCCCGCGCCAACCATATGAGGGCAGGGCAGGGGAAGCAAATAATGAGGGGGCAAAATGAAAATGAAATATATAGAGAATTTGGGCAAAATGAAATATAGTGAGAAAGGGGGCCACTGGCAAAACTTTGGCAATAATAACCCGGTTATTATTGCCAAAGTTTTGTCAGAGGCCCCCTCTCTACCTATATTTCATTTTGCCCCCACTCTCTATATATTTCATTTTTTGCCCCTCTATATATTTCATTTTCATTTTGACCCCTTATTATTTGCTGCCTCTGCCCTGCCCTCATATGGCCAGCGCGGGCCCCCCTTTCAGAATTCAGACATTAGTGCCACTGATCATCATCTCGCTCCCCCCCCCCGTACTTGCTCCGAACTTGCGGGCTGCGGCGGGCTTCAGTTTGGTGCGCAATTTGTGGCTCTGCCTGTGGCGCGCCACCGTGTCATTCCAGCAGTGATCCCGCGAGACCCGCCGCAGGAGGTCACGGGTCTCACGGGATTATGACACGCAGCCTGTCTCCGCTCCTCTGTATTGCCGTGGCCCAGCAAACAATCTTCCAGGGCCCGGTCCTGGGCCGCAGCCTGGTGGTTGGGGACCGCTGCCCTAGGACATATGATGTACGGAGATTATTACTACCAAGATGCATAACTTTACATTTATCCACATTGAACCTCATTTGCCAAGTTGATGCCCAATCACTCAGTGTTCAAGTCAGCTTGCAGTTTATGGACATCTTCCATAGACTGTACAGTTCTACATAGCTTAGTGTCATCTGCAAAAATAGAAATGGTGCTAATAATCCCGTCCTCAATATCATTAATAAATAAATGAAATAATAGAGGACCCAGCACTGAACCTTGGGGTACACCACTTATTACCCAGGACCATTCTGAATAGGAATCATTGACCACAACTCTCTGGACACGGTGACAGTTTTCAATCCAATTACAAACTATACTTTCCAAGCCTATAGGTCTATAATTATCTGTGGAGGACCTAGATCCTTTTTTGAATATGGGCACCACATTTGTCTTGTGCCAGAAAACAGGGGCACATCAATGAATAAAATTAGCACTTTAATAACTCTTGGGTGTAATCCATCTGGACCCAGAGCCTTGTTCACATTTACCTTATTTAACTTAGCTTGGACCATATCTACAGTTAGCCAATTGAGTATATTACTGGATGTACTAACAGCCCCACACTACAGACATCAGCTCCTCTCTCTTCTTTTGTATATACAGAGCTAAAAAAAACATTTAGTAACTCTGCCTTTTCCTTGCTGTTCATCAGTCCACGGTAAGACAAATTGTCTATAAATGGAGAACGTTCAGCACTGCTGTTACTCTCCCTAGGAGTGGCCGTCCTGTAAAGATGACTGCAAGAGCACAGCGCAGACTGCTCAATGAGGTGAAGAAGAATCCTAGAGTGTCGGCTAAAGACTTACAAAAGTCTCTGGCATATGCTAACATCCCTGTTAGCGAATCTACGATACGTAAAACACTAAACAAGAATGCATTTCATGGGAGGATACCACAGAGGAAGCCACTACTGTCCAAAAAAAACATTGCTGCACGTTTACAGTTTGCACAAAAGCACCTGGATGTTCCACAGAAGTACTGGCAAAATATTCTGTGGACAGATGAAACCAAAGTTGAGTTGTTTGGAAGAAACACACAACACTATGTGTGGAGAAAAAGAGACACAGCACATCAACATCAAAACCTCATCCCAACTGTGAAGTATGGTGGTGGGGGCATCATGGTTTGGGGCTGCTTTGCTGCGTCAGGGACTGGACGGATTGCTATCAGCAAAGGAAAAATGAATTCCCAAGTTTATCAAGACATTTTATAGGAGAACTTAAGGCCATCTGTCCACCAGCTGAAACTCAACAGAAGATGGGTGTTGCAACAGGACAACGACCCAAAGCATAGAAGTAAATCAACAACAGAATGGCTTAAACAGAAGAAAATACGCCTTCTGGAGTGGCCCAGTCAGAGTCCTGACCTCAACCTGATTGAGATGCTGTGGCATGACCTCAAGAAAGCGATTCACACCAGACATCCCAAGAATATGGCTGAACTGAAACAGTTCTGTAAAGAGGAATGGTCAAGAATTACTCCTGACCGTTGTGCACGTCTGATCTGCAACTACAGGAAACGTTGGTTGAAGTTATTTCTGCCAAAGGAGGTTCAACCAGTTATTAAATCCAAGGGTTCACATACTTTTTCCACCTGCGTGTTATTAGTTTAAGCAGACTGTGATTGTCTATTGTTGTGACTTAGATGAAGATCAGATCACATTTTATGACCAATTTGTGCAGAAATTCATATCATTCCAAAGGGTTCACATACTTTTTCTTGCAGCTGTATGTGTTCTACTAGTACCATAGACTATAGCTCGCCCATTTAGCCCACTAGACTTTTGGTATTTGTGAAAATACATTTTAAATTACTATTACCTGTAAAGTGAATATCCATGATTATTTGGTTTCCTTGGTTGATGTTTGTATGTAACAGGTTCTTGTTACCAGCAGTTCTATATTTCATCGGTGTATAGTTTTGCCCAGTCTTCTCCTTACTTTCCTCACTAACCCCAGCCCCCACTAAATCCCCATTGTCCCCTCCTATATCCCATTCTCTATCTACACTAACTACCCCCTTAATAGTATAACCCCCCCACCTTCCCCCAGATCCTAGTTTAAAATCTCCTCCAGCCATCTAACCATTTTTTCCCCCAGAGCAATTGCACCCTCGCCATTAAGGTGCAGCCCGTCCCTACTGTAGAGCCTTTAACCAACCTGTTCTCCATTAACCCAAACCCTTCCTTCTGAGCCACTTATTTAACTCCCTAAGCTCCCGTTATCTCTCTAGTGATGCTCGTGGCACTGGTAGTATTTCTGAAAACACTACCTTGGAGGTCCTGGACTTGAGCTTCCCTCCTAGTTCCATAAAATCATTTTTAAGGACCTTCCATCTCCCCTTGACTTTGTCATTGGTGCCAATGTGTACCATGAGCGCTGGGTCTAACCCAGCGCCACCCAGCAATCTGTCAATCCGATCCACAATATGCCGAACCCGAGCACCCGGAAGACAACACACTGTTCAGCATTCACGGTCTCGGTGACAGATGACCCTGTCTGTCCGCCTAATAATAGAGTCCCCTACCACCAGCATCTGTCTAACCTTTGCTGCACTCCTTTTCCCATCCTTCCTGCAGCGGTCATCTTCCTGGTTGCTAGGAGAAACGCCCTGCTGCAGTGTTGCTGGCCCTGGGCTTTCATCCCTAATATCAGCCAAACAGGCATATTTACTAGGGCATTCCCGCTCAGGACTAGCCTCCCTGGCACTTTTCCCTCTACTCCTTCTTACATTAACCCAACAACTGACCTGATAGTCCTGATCTTGCCCTCCTCCTCCCACCTCCATTTCACTGACCCCAGTCAGTGCCTGCACAGTGAGGTCTAAGCCTATCTCCAGGTATGCAATGCCCCTAAGTATTTCAAGCTGCTTTTTTAGATCCACGATCTAGGCTTCCAAATATGCTAAATGATTACATCTAGTGCAAATGTACTCATCCTTGAATGGCTCTTCAAGGCACGCAGACATTGCACAGATCCATGACGGGGTATTGGTTATTACCCGCTCGCCCCTCATGATCAGTCACCTACTAACCCTTGACTCACTTACCACAAGCCCCAACCTTCTAAACTGGCCCCGTCAGAACCCCAATAAGACACGGACACCAAGTTGGATTATATCGGCCACAGCAGCCGTTTATTGAAAACATATACATGAATAATTAACCTTTTATTTCCCACAAAACATCCCCATAAGATATAACCAACTTAATTCACCTGAGTAACACGGGGGAGGTCCTGGAAGCCCCAAACCTCGGAATTTTCCCAGTATCCTTTTTGAGCCGACTTGCCCCCAGCCGTTAAGCACCAGCTCAGAGGCACCACTGACGGCTCGCCCAAATTCCGCCACAACCGACCACCAGCCATAGGAGTCCAGCCCCAACCGTGGGGCCCTCCCATCCTCGTCACCTGAATCTCTCCAACTTCAAGGACCTCCCACCGCCACAGCCGCCGTGACAAAATAAATAACATTTTATTTTACTTATTCATTACACGATCACCCCACTCCGTCCCCTCCCCAACCCCCCCCATCTGACCCAGGCTCTGGAACCTGAACAACAAGGGTGGGTGGGTGGGAGCTCCGTTCTATCCACAAAATGGCCTCCTTCATCCCGGGCCCTCACCTATTTAACCCCTCGTTCCACCGCCCCCATAACTTAAACTGACCAATCCCTCCCCAGGGGCTCCCTCAAACCAGCCCCCCGTCATGGTCGCCTCCCCCCAAGGCTGCGCCCCCAGTCCGGCTCTGTCTTGACGGGGTATTGGTTATTACCCGCTCGCCCCTCATGATCAGTCACCTACTAACCCTTGACTCACTTACCACAAGCCCCAACCTTCTAAACTGGCCCCGTCAGAACCCCAATAAGACACGGACACCAAGTTGGATTATATCGGCCACAGCAGCCGTTTATTGAAAACATATACATGAATAATTAACCTTTTATTTCCCACAAAACATCCCCATAAGATATAACCAACTTAATTCACCTGAGTAACACGGGGGAGGTCCTGGAAGCCCCAAACCTCGGAATTTTCCCAGTATCCTTTTTGAGCCGACTTGCCCCCAGCCGTTAAGCACCAGCTCAGAGGCACCACTGACGGCTCGCCCAAATTCCGCCACAACCGACCACCAGCCATAGGAGTCCAGCCCCAACCGTGGGGCCCTCCCATCCTCGTCACCTGAATCTCTCCAACTTCAAGGACCTCCCACCGCCATGAACGCCCATGCTTGACACCTTAAGCATGTGCGTCCCTCCACATCCGCAAAGCTGTCTCAATGCCTTCCTGTATTGCCAGACACCACATGTCAATCCCCACTGCGTTCAAATGAACGCCGTCAGACCGCCAAAAAGCTCCAACCCCTTTTTCCAGCTCGGTATGCCGCACTACCACTGCCCCATTCCTTGCCATAAACCGCCCTATTGCCCGGTTAGCTTTTATCCTAGCCTTGTTTATCCCTTCCACTGAACGCGCCCCCCTCCACACCTTGCGGGGAACAATGTCCGACCAAACGGAAATAAGACCCGGGAACAGCGCCCACAACCGGAGTAGATCGAATTTAACGTCCTTCACCAACTCCCGCAACGGCCGCGCCCCCAAATCGTTGCCCCCCACGTGTAACACCAACACATCCGGCACCCTATCCAACCTCACAAACTTGTGGACCTCAGGTAGCACGCCCCCCCACACCATACCCCTACGCCCCAACCATCTTACCACCGCCACCGACCGGTCAATCCCCAACTGTTGTCCATCCGGCCGAACCGCTGCCCGGATGGCTCCCCAGAAAACATAGGAGTGACCCATTATCCAGATCAGCGCTGGGTCCGAACCTGCAACGAAATAACAATAACAAAAGCATACCGTGCGGGATGAGACAGAATACAATGCAATATCACAACCGATCTAGACGAATATATGATCTAAAGCGAATCGATTCCCACCTTCCTATCCGCATGATCACATCCTGCCCCAATCCGCGTCTGGCCGCCTCCGTCGCAGCCCCAATTCTGAAAGAATGGCTAGAGTAACCCCCAAGCGCTAAGCCCAACTGCCCTAGACACCGCTTGAAGACCGCCGTGAACTGGAAACGGGAAAGGAAAGACCCGTCCGCATGCACTAAGAGAGGGGAATTCATCCCCACCACCGCGACCCCGTACTCCCTCAAGCAACATACCGGACACATTGCGCAACCCGGGACCGCAAACAAAACAACCTTCCGACCTCTCCCTTCCACATCAGTTTTTTGACCGCCTAATACGAAACTCCACCCTGTCCTGAAAAAGGTCTACATCATCCCTAAACAAACCACCCTGTTTCTTAACCGACGGAGAAACCAACTCGCCCAAACGCAAGGCCCCAAAAAATGCCAGCGAAAAAGCCAACCGAAACAAACGTAACTCCCACGGCGAGGCACAAACGTCGACTAGTTGATCCCCCAGCCTCAACAGCAAAGCAAAAGACACCGGCCTACGGTCATCCTGCACTGACTGAGAACGCCGCCAACCCTTCAAAGCCCTCACCACCAGAAAAGACTTGGTGACGTCTGGCAGATTCCTAAGACGAAAACCGAAAGCCAATCCTGAAACACAACTATTAATCCTAGCGACAGACCACCCCTCCTCTCTACAATGCCCAATGAACAATAGCAAGGGAATCTCAAAGTCATCCGACACAACAGCCAACCTGGCCTTCCAATCCTCCCAGCATTGCCATGCCCTATCATATGTGTCCCACGTACCGGGTGCAAGTGAAGCCCGTATGAGACCCGCTACGGTGTCTCCAGAAGTTCCCACAGGCCACTCGGGCAGTCCAGCCCGCGCTCCTCTGCCCCCGGGGCCAGCTGGCGGAAACGCTCCCACTGTGAACGAGAGAGAGCATCAGCAATACAGTTATCAACCCCTGGTACATGTACTGCTACCACCCAAGCATTGAGTGACAAGCACTCCAGCACCAGCCTCTGTAACAGACGCACCACCAACGGTGAAGAAGCTGACAACCCGTTAATCGCTTGCACCACCCCCAAGTTGTCACAATGGAAACGAACCTTCTTGTTCCTAAACTCCTCCCCCCATAACATTACTGCCACCACAATGGGGAACAATTCCAGCAACGCTAAATTCTTGACCCAGCCTCTCTCCACCCAGGTATCAGGCCAACCCCCCGCACACCACTGCCCCCCACAATAGACCCCGAAACCGCCTCCCCCTGCCGCGTCAGAGAAAAGGTCAAAATCAAATGAGTCTACCGCCTCACCCATAAACAGACCTCTGCCATTATAACACTCCAGAAACGATGCCCAAACTTGCAAATCCGCCCTAAGCTCCTTCCCCAATCTAATAAAATGGTGCGGCGCCGCCACCCCCGCCGTTGCCGCCGCCAAACGCCTACTCAAGTCCTCAACCTTGTCCAAGGGCAGCCTACATTCCATCCTCACTGAGTCAATCACTATGCCTAGGAAGCTCAATTCCGTGGTCGGCCCCACCGTTTTCCCTGCCGCCAAGGGAACCCCAAAAGAATCAAACAACGCCTCCATCGTGTGCAACAGCAAAGAGCACACCCTGGATCCCGGGGGGCCAATACATAAGAAATCATCCAGATAGTGAATAAGTGATTCACATCCGGAGGAATCCACTACCGCCCATTCTAGAAAAGAACTGAACTTCTCAAAATACGCGCAGGACAACGAACACCCCATTGGCAAACAACGATCAACAAAAAACTTACCCTCCCAAAAACATCCCAACAAATGCAGGCTCTCTGGGTGCACCGGCAACAACCTAAAAGCTGACTCAATATCTGTTTTCGCCATCAACGCACCCCTCCCAAACTTCCTAACCCACTTCACTGCCGCATCAAACGAGGTATAGACTACCGAGCACAGCGTCGGGTCAATACCATCGTTGACCGACGATCCCTTAGGAAAGGATAGATGTTGAATCAGGCGAAACGTATTCGCCTCCTTCTTTGGGACCACCCCCAGAGGCGACACACGCAGGTTCTGCAAAGGTGGTTCCAAAAACGGGCCAGCCATCCTTCCAAGTCTAACTTCCTTCTCTAACTTTTTTGTCACCACATCAGGGTGCTCCCTAGCCGACTGCAAATTCTTCTTAAGCAACACAGGCCCCGAAGGAACAAACGGAATTTTAAACCCCCCCAAAAAACCTTCCCGCAACAATTGCGCAGCCTCCCTATCCGGATATCTAGCGAGAAACCGGTCCATCTCTCCCAGCCGCACTGGCGTCTCCCCCTTTTCCAGAACTCTCACCCCCCTTCTGTCTTGCCCCTCTAAAACAGCGCGTGGCTCCGTGAGACCCACCACAGGTGGAGCATTCGTGCTTAAATTTGCACTTGGCTCCAAATTTACACCCCCCTTCATTGAATAAAAAACACAACCCCTTCGCAGATGCTGCCGCGAATCCGGATTGTCCCCCTGCCCCTGATTCACTCCGAAAGGGCTGACCCGACCGAACCGGCGCCGTCACTTTGAGCCACAAAGCGATATCCTTGTGGTCCCATTTGATGCTAGGGCGTACCGCCTTCCGCTGCCTAAACTGTTCGTCGTAACGCAGCCAGGCCATACCCCCATACACCCGGTAAGCTTCCCCAATAGCATCGAGGTAACAAAAAAGCGCGGAGCAGCACTCCGGCGCCTTCTCCCCTATCACACTGGCCAATATCGCGAACGCCTGCAACCAGTTTGGGAACGTCCGCGGTATCAGGCGGTGCCTACGCTTCTCCTCGTCCTCCCTCTTACCCTCATCCTTCCGCGCCCTATCCAAATTGAACCTGTCCAAAGGGAGTAAGGAAAATATATCCACATACTCCCCTTTCCAAATGCGCTCCCTAACCTCCTGCTTCAAATGTGCCCCCAACGGGCCTTCGAAACAAACATAAACTTCCCCCTTAGCCCTATCGTCTAACCGCATTCCATCCTCCTGATCAGACCCACCTACCTGCGTCTGAACGGACGCCGAAGTCCCACATGAAACCACCGTGGGTGCACTCGAAGCTGGCGGCCCCCCAGCGACCGCCCCCACACCCCACGCCGGCAATGGCCCTGACGCTACCGCCCCGCCGACGCCACCCCCCAAGCCCCCCACCGGTAACACGGGATTCCCTGCCGCCCCCAAATTTGCTAACAACCCCACCAAACCCCCCAAGAGCTGGCCCAGTCCCTTACTCAAATCCGACTGAGACCCCCCAGCCCCCCCAGACACTAACTGACATAAAGGTCCCCAAGGTGCCTCACCTGGCTGCCTGGGTGCTGTGACCCCATCAGCCGAAGGTCCTGACTCCCGCCGCTCGGTCCTCTGAGACGGTCCTGGCACAGCGAGCTCCCACGGATGTCCCCTGGCCGGGCTGGGGCCAGGGACGCGATCTTCCGGATCTTCTCTGGAAACGACTTGCCCAGCGACGACCTCCTCCTCGACTTGCCTGGCCGCCGAGGGCCTGCTGCCAAGGTCCGCAGCAGCCCCGCGCCCTCTGGAACACTGCTCTGGCTGAGGGGCCTCATCCACATCAGGATCCTGGAGAGAGCCCGCCGTTCCTGGTCCCGACCACAAGGTGGCGCTGCTGCGCTGCTGAAGAGGCCTACTGAGGCCTGCCTGAGGGCTCCGCCTCCTGGCTGGATTCCTTCCACGTCTGGACGCCCGGGAAGGAGCTGCACCCGGCGCCTGCAGGCGTGAAGGGTCCTGAAAAGCAGGGCTCCGTCTGCGGCGCTGAGCCCTAGGGGAGGCCATATCTGGGCTGAGGCGCGCCGGCGGCCGTGCCCGCCGCGGCCGGGATGCCCGTGGCTGAGGCGAAGCGGGAGCCTCAGCCGCCCCTCTGAGCAGCTGCTGGACCTGCTCCTGGAGCCAGCCGGGTCCCCGAGCAGCTGCTGCCGACCTGAGATCCGACAGGAGTGATTCCACGTCCATGATAAATGTAAGTGCGCACGGAGTGTAGGTGTATACAGCTCCGTTCTATCCACAAAATGGCCTCCTTCATCCCGGGCCCTCACCTATTTAACCCCTCGTTCCACCGCCCCCATAACTTAAACTGACCAATCCCTCCCCAGGGGCTCCCTCAAACCAGCCCCCCGTCATGGTCGCCTCCCCCCAAGGCTGCGCCCCCAGTCCGGCTCTGTCTTTATGATCTGCCTTGTAACAGATCCTGGCAGAGCTAGCAGACCAGTTCTCTTAGGGTCGATTCACACTTCCGTAGTGTATTGCAGATCCGCAATACACCCAGCCAGCACCCCCATAGAACTGCATATTCTTGTCCGCAATTGTGGACAAGAATAGGACATGTTCTATTTTTTTCCGGAGCCGCGCTCCTGTAGTGCGGATCGGGGCCGCGCTCCGGTAGTGCGGATGCGGACAGCACACTGTGCGCTGTCCGCATCCCATTCCTGCCCCATAGAGAATGAATGGGTCCGCACCCGTTCCACAATTTGCGGAACGGATGCAGACCCATTCTACGGACTTGTGAATGGACCCTTATAATGAATCTCTCAGGGTTTTTATGGGTAGACTAGTCCAACATATGCTACAGAGCATTGGAGACAGAAGGAGAAACAAAGCCGTATCCAGTATGTGAGTAGTAAAGTGCTACTCTAGAGTCAATCCTTTTCCATTAGGGTCTATTTCTTATGATGGAATTAAAAGTGGACACGTACAATACCGTGCGCAATTCATGAGCTCCTGGCTCTCCAATCCCATAGTATTCCCTCACTCACCACCAATGATTGGCAGCATTCTTCCTATAGACAGCACAGGAAAAGAGCCGCCAATCACCCGCAGGAGGGTAGCATAACATTTATGACAGATCCTCTTTATGAAGAGTACACAACGCAGGGGTTAGGCAACCTCTGGCACTCCAGCTGTTGTCAAACTACAACTCCCAACATGCATACTTCCTCTACTCTTCCAAGATCTCTCATAGAAATGAATGGAGCTGGTGTGCCGAAGGTTGCTGACCCCAGCTCTGAAGTCATATATTATAATGCAGGTTTATTTTTTATATCTAAATGAAGGGGGCGCTTTAAAAAATCACCCATGTTCTTTTAAGCAAACTGACTACAGTAGGGTTATATTGGTGGCAGAAGACATGATCCCTTTAGACAGAGCACCCAGTCCAGTTCTTGCATGGTGACACTACAAGTAAGCCGTCTGCGAGATTTTCTGTCCTGTGTCTCCCAATGAAGATTTTCTGACAACCTTCACACTCTCTGTGCATTTTAAAGCCTGAAGGATGCACCTTGTGTAGGAAGTATCTGCTTAAGTTATTCATACATGCACAGCTGACTCCAGAAGCACTTGACCTCCTGCTCCGTCCATAATAATACATGCACTTCTCATCCTGTCATGCCTGGAAATCATCTATTATAGCGCTGGGGAGTAAACTGCTCAGGGCAGCGTCTCGCATTGCTATATTATTATCTACATGCCCTTCTTTTGCTTACTGTTTGTTGTGTATATTCTCTTTTTCTTTTCCTGCATTGTAAATGTGTAGAATTATTGGATGCGGCCAAGAGCTTGGGGAATGTAAAGCAAAACTGTCTACAAGCCGTATGTGTGCTGACAATTATTGGAACCAAAGAGAGCGAGGTCGTGAACCGGAGCTGTAACCTGTGGAACAAGAAGCTCGTTACAATGAAAACAGACACCATAGACACTGTTGTAGTCACTTTTTAAATGCTTTCACTATGTTTCCATACCCTGTATCTTAAAAAATGCATTTTTAAGAAACATGGAAAATTATTTAAAAAAATAACAAAACTTACAAAAAGATAGTTATGTAAAGGAGTATCTCTCAGGGAAAGCGAGCCATCTCTCTAGCGCCACCTTCTGGAAGTGGCTCCCTATGAGTCAAAGTCAAGTTCAAAGGCTTTTTAAAAAGTCAGACTAGAATCTCTTTCAGAAGGTGGCGCTAGTGAGATGGTTCTTTTTCCCAGTGAGATACCTCTTTGCATATTTTTTTCCCCATAGAGCATTACCAATAGGTCTCCATACACAGCTGGTCTGTTTAAAGGGGTTATCCCATGGGTAATGTAAAAATAAATTTAATCAGATATCATATAGTACGTGACTGACAACCTCTTTCTAACAAATTTAGATTTAGTCCTGTCCATTCTGCTGCAGCTGGTGGCAGCGTTGAAGGATGGATCTGGACATGTATCTCAACCTGAGTGAACTGGACAGAGGATTTGGAAAAAGGAAAAACAGCAGGTGGCGCTATACAGATAGATTTCAGTGAATAACTCAGGGCTATATTAAGGAGCACATTTATTAAGACCAGCATTTTAGACGCCGGTCTTAATAAAGCCCTGCACTGGCCGGGGCCTCTTCATAACTTCGGCTGATCCTCCGCCAGTTCTAGATGTAAGACGGCTTACGCCTGAAACAGCCCGCCCCCTTCCTCACCACACCCACTTTTTAAAACCTGGCGTAAGCGGAGAAAAGTCGCAGATTGTGGTGGAACTAATGATTACACTGCAATCTGGGCCTGAAATATGCCTAATAAGCGTATTTCAGCTTCATAAATGACCCACCAAATGTTTAATGACATGCAATTACACAAGTATTCTAATCCAGGTGCTGGTTTGAAAAATGTAGAATATATTTCATGGGACAAACCCTTTAAAGGGGTTTTCCGAGACTTTAGAATTGATGACCTATCCTCTGGATAGGTCATCAATATCTGATTGGTGGGGGTCCGACACCCAGGACCCCCGCAGATCAGCTGTTTGAGAAGGCAGCGGTGCTCACAGTAGTCTTGGAAAACCCTTTTAAGGCTGTCAGAGCATGATGGGAGATGTGGTTCTGCAACAGCTGGAAAGCTAAAGACTGGCGGACATTGCTACGGATGGCGTATACTTTGATAGGCAGCCTAAAGATGAGCCAGATTTATCACAAAGGCTCAGGATGGATGATAAAGTTGGTTTTTACAATGATTGGCTTACTATGTGCCAGAATGATGGGTTCAGGCTGGAGTGGATTTACTAACATTGTCTAATTGCAAACTTGAACTAGACAAGTCTGAATAGACGCCAGAGTTATCATAATGGAGATATCATAATCTGCCAAAATACCCGCCATATACACCTGTTTGCCATGTGATGTGTATTTTGCAGGCGTTTACACAGCAGGAATATACCGGGATGCGCCTGAATTTCAGCTCGTCATCTATTCCAAAATGATGCAGTGTGAACACAGCCTAAGGGTATGACCACATGGCACGGTCGTAATCTGGTTGGGTTGCTGCCGTGCTGCGGTCATGAACCGCGCAGCCAATTAACCCGCAGCTGCCTTTCATTTTACAAATGAAGACCGCACTGTATATTCAGTCCGACTGACTGTATAAAAGCCAGCTGTGGGCTAATTGGCTGCTGCGGTTCATGGCTGCAACATGACCGGATCACGACTGTGCCGTGTGGTCGTACACTAAGAACAAGTTTACATGTAATTACTAGCTGGACATTATATGACCGTTCATAATCTTTCTCCTACAGTGAGGTTCCCTGGAACTAAAACCTACATTGATCCAGACACGTATGAAGACCCTTCTTTGGCTGTTCATGAGTTTGCAAAAGAGATAGACCCATCCAGAATTCGCATTGAAAGAGTAATTGGCGCAGGTATGGCACATTAATCTTTTTTTCTTTTATTTAATTGAATGTCCTCTTTTTTGTACATACTATATGGACATCCCTGAAATGGGTTGTACTGGATAAGAAAATCATGGCTGTTATCAGGTCTGTTGGTTATTGCAGCTCAGCCCTACTGAAATGAATATGTTGATACCACACACCACCTGTAGACAGTGGTGAAAGAACACAGCCATGTTTTCTTATAGTGGAAAATCAGGGGCCCCTTAGCACAACTTGGAATGGGGCCCCCATCAACCCTCAAATTTAAACGTATACCAAAAAATATGTACTTGCACCAAAAAAACTGCCCAGTCTAACTTTACATCCCCTACAAGTTGGCACAGTTTCAATCCAAAAATACGTCAAAATTTTCACTTGAAGCCACGCCCTCATGTCAGACGAGGCGTAAAATGCTGATGAAAGAGTGAATAACAGTTAGTAAATGTGATGCAAAGCACAAAATAAGCCAGAATCAATTAAACATGTTCAATGGTAAATCTGCCCCAATGTGCTCAGTGATGCCGCAATACCACAATAAGGCTCACAATAGTATGATAATATGCATGGTAAGGTACAGAAATAAATCAGTAATGTCACAGCACAGAATTGCACAGATGCAAAAAGGTAATGCACTCTTCTGTTTCCTGTATACATTACTAACTGTACAAACTATGGGGCACATTTATTAAGAACGGCCTTTTAGACACCAGTCTTAATAAACCCATAAGCTGGCGGTGGATCCGCCAGAGTTATGAAGAGGCGCCGGCCTCTCCATAACTTTGTTGGATCATCTGCCGGTTCTAAATGTAAGACAGCTTCCGGGCTGTCTTACATTTAGACCTTTTTCTATGCCTAAAACAGCCATAGAAAATGCTAAATGAGAGGGGCCTGATGGCCTGTCCCCTTTCCCACCCACACCACACCCACAATTTTAGACCTGGCGTGAGCGGGCAGAAGTCGCGGCAGCGCAACTAACCTTTGTGCCTGAAATACGCCTAATTTAGGCATATTTCTGATTACTAAATGACCCCCTATATGTAGAGATGGACCCCATTTGTTATTTGGCCCCATAGCAGCTGCTATGCCTGCTACCCTGGTAGTTATGCCCATGTCTGCAATGAAAATTATCATCAGGGGAATTTTGAGACATTTTTAAGCCAGAATTCTGGAGAACAGGGCTTGATAAATCTCCTCCTATACAAGGTGGAATTAGAAGATTGAAATTGGTGGTGGCTGCTCTCCTATATAGCCTATGATATGGTGCTACAAGTCCAGGGAGAGGACACCCTACCTCTCAAGATAAAATAGAACTGGAAAAAAGGTGTGTGGATGAGCACTCTACCAATTGACACACATTTATTTGAGAAATTGATATAATTAGCTAGCAATGTAAAATTGATAATACAATTCAATAAAATAGTACAATAAAATACAAATACATTGATAAAGCCACAATGGGGTGAATGGTTATACTCAATGATATACAATGTCCAACAATCCTATGACGAAAGTGATATAAAGGCCTATATGTCCATAGGAGTCCAATGAGGCCCTAATAAGTAGGAATAGTGTAGGTATAACTCCACAAGTTCTGGCAGTCTACCAGTATTAGTGTATCAGGTATTAGTCCCGTAACATACAGTGTTGTTGATAGAATAGAGATGGACTTGCCGGCTTTTCAGCCGCTTACCTCCCCTTCGTATATAACTTCAGTCCTGCGGTTTGTTCAGACTGGATAAGTGGGGCTCGTCAGTGCGGCGTCTCCCGTCACTGTATTCAATAACCGGGCTTACCTCTTCATGTGGATAATGTACTTTGTTCTTGCAGTGCGGGTACAGCACGTGGAACGTCCCGGTTAGTATGAAGGGCCGGCGTCTCACAATGCACGGTGGAATTAGCCAGGACCAGAATGGGGCCCCATTGTTTGCTATATTTGCTATATTGTAATATTTGCCACCTCACCTGTATGGATTTTAAGGTCATCGGCCAGAAATACATGTATTAAATTTAAATAGCTATAAATCTTCAAAATCTTGACCCAGACATAGAAGAATCATAGAAAATCGACAGCAGAAAAAGGTCACCTGGTCCATCTAGTCTGTCCATATATTATTTCCTTTTTATTTTTATGTTAGGATTGAGATATGTTTATCCCAGGAAGGATTACATTCACTTACTGTTGATTTCCCAAGTACATCTGCTGGGGGTTTGTTCCAAGCATCTACTCTTTCAATAAATTTATGTTTTCTGACGATGGTTCTGATTTTCCCCTCGTGTGTGTTTTTAGATCGTACATACACCTGGGGAAAGACATACTATTTATTTGTCATTCTGTTACATTTAAAGTATGGCATCACGTGCGTCTCCTCTTATGAGAAAAAATCCTGGGTTTATTACTGTTTTACTCAGGGGAGGTATTTAGTGTAAATAACCCCTTGATTGGTAAATTTTAATTAAAAAGAAAATAAATTAATAAATAAATAAATAGGAACATTTCCTAGAAGAGCGTAGAAGAGTCTACGTGTTTATGGCCAATTCCACTAGGTATGCACAAACACCCCACCGAGGCCTTTGTAGCTGTAAACCTGGCATGACTTGTGTTATTTGGAATCTGTAACATAACGGGTGGCAGTAATATACACTCTTTAGAACCTGTCAACCTACTTTATTAAATTACCATATGACGGTTGTGACAAAGTGCCCTGGCCATCAGATGGTTGCTCCAGTTTCAGACAACTGGACTTTTTCTTTTTTTTCTGGACAACTTATCCAAAAACCATGGAGAGCAAACATTATTTTTTTTCAGAAACATTGGAAAATCATAATGAATCATAATTATTCTACTTGATATAAGCCTATAGTTTAGATACATTAGCAGCCGTTAGGGAGAGTTCGCATCACCGTTATTTTCCCGTTCTTAAGCAGTCATTGGCACGTGACCTTATTTGTGTCCCGGTTGGAAGTAAAATTGGAAACAGAAGATCGCTGAACATACTGCCGGAATGGAGCGACAAGGAGAGGGTGACTACCATGCACTACAGTGGCACATTAAAATGAGACTTAATCCTGGGAAACCCAATTAAGAAACCGGAAATATCAGAGAAGTCTTTCTAGGATGTGTTTGACTTTTTCTAATAAAACATCATCAAAGGTTCAATTTTGATTGAGGAAATTATTTATTACGCTAAACAAAAATTAAAGCATAGTAGTCAGGCAGTAATGAAAGATGCCCAGAGTAGTGAGGGTAAAAGGGAGTGTGAGATCCCCCCAATGTTTAGAGATGGAAAATGGAGGATGGATAATATATGAGGAGTGTTAAATAGAGGGTTTGTAGAAGAGCCGAGTCAACTGGAGAAATAAGTGGACATATGAACAATTTACATAAGCAGTAAATTTGTATCCTAAGACGTATTTACCTGTATCTTGTGGCTGAGGTGTGTGGCGCTGGATCACAGGACGCTAGCCTGCGAGTGCGGTAGTTTTAAACTGTATGGGCTTGTAGGAGTGCCGATCACTAGTGATGATCGAGCATGCTCGGCCGAACACCAGTTCGGTTCGAGCATTGCGATGCTCGGAACATCACGGTGTTCGGCCGAATAACGTGTGTGCTCGAGCGCCATGCTTGAGTCTCCTCCTCGCACGTTTCTTGGCCGCTACGCAGCCAATAAACGTGCAGGTAAGTACTGCCAATCACTGTAATGCCGTAGCCATGTTGGTTACTGGCATTACAGTGATTGGCCGGCCAGAACACGTCATCGGGTCCTATAAAGCACCCAATGACACGAGGTTCGGCCAGTCTTAGTCAGGGAGAGCTGTGCTGTAGAAGGGACAGATAGTGTAGGGAATTGAATTTTATTTTTTGGTTAGGCAGGGCTGGTGTTAGAGACCCAAAAGTCCTTTTAAGGACTATTGTTGTGTCTGGCAGCAATATATATTTTTAGCGCACCTTGCGCTAAATTGCGTGCGATTAGAGACAAAAAAGTCCTTTTAAGGACTATTGTATCTGGCAGCAATATATATTTTTAGCGCAACCTGCGTTAATAGCTTGCAATTGTTTGGCCGCTGTAAAGTTGTGCAGCCTAAAAATATCTGTGACATCCAGTGTACTTTTTCTGTAGATGCTGCGGACCATGACATTATCTGCGCTACATCTCCTGTTTAACGTGTGCGCATACAAAAAATATCTGTGACATCCAGTGTACTTTTTAGGTAGACGGTGTCCGCTGTGGACAGTTACATTACTTGCGCTACATCTACTGTATATAACGTTTGCGCATCTTAAATATCAGTGACATTCAGTCTAATTTTTTCGCTGCTGGTAGCAGCGACATTACCTGCGCTACATTTCCTGTATAACGTTTGCGCATCCTAAATATCTGTGACATTCAGTTTAATCTATTTGCGCACACATTTACAAAACCTGCACTACTCTATGTGTAACATACTTGCAAGCATATATACCATTTAATATGCTCAAGGCGAGCAGTAAGGGATAGTCGTGCCCTTAGGTGCGGTGAAACTGTGCCTGCTGCTAGAGCACACGAAACACACTCATCCACGATACCTAGCTTCATGTCCCAGTTTGCAGGGTGGTGCAGGACACCACTCTCGAAGTCACACCAGTGCGACCAGGTTGTCGGTTGGATTGCAGCAGATAATGCTTCCAGTCGGTTAAGCACCACCCTGTCTTCCACAAAGTCCAGTCTCAGTAGCCAAGAGTCTGGTCAACAGAATCCTCACCCTGATCCTCCTTCCTCCCACCATGGAGAGTCTTGGCAAACAAGTGATCCCACACTCGGATATTCCAAAGAGCTATTTTCGGCGCCATTCCTTGATTTGGGCCTCTCACCAAGCCCGCTTGAAGAGGGACATGAGGAGATCGTGTGCACTGCTGCCCAAACTCTTGAGCATCCACAGTCACAAGAAGATAACGGTGGGGAACGGCAATTAGCGTTTCACGAGGTGGATGATGATGGTGAGACACAGTTGCCAATAAGTCAATGGCAATTAGTGTCTCAAGAGGTTGATGATGTGGATGAGACACAGATGTCAGTAAGTGAGTTTGTTGTTAGGTCAACAAGTCAGGAGGATGACAAGAGTGAGGAAGTGGAAGAGGAGGTGGGAGACGATGAAATCACTGACCCAACCTGGGAAGGTGGCAAGCCGAGCAAGGACAGCAGTACAGAGGGGGAGGCACCACAACAGGCTGGAAGATACAGTGGGGTGGCAAAAGGGAAAAGGCAGGTCACACCAAACAGGCCCGCAACTGTTCACCGGAGCACCCCCTTGCGGCAATCTCCCTTGCCAAGGGGTAGGTGTTCCGCAGTATGGCGCTTTTTTGAGGAAGTGCGGACGATAAAAGAATTGTCATTTGCAACCTGTGCCGTACCAAAATGAGCAGTGGCATGAAATTTGTCCCTCAAATTCCCTCCACGGCGATATGTCACCAGGGGGTATTTGCCCTGGGTCAGATCTCAAAATGTCCAAGTGTTCTATCAGAAGCGCCTGAACCTCTCTATGTGCTCTATAATAGGTCCCTATGATACGCACTTGGACATCATCCGATGCCCTGTTCTTAGGATGCAACAGGTCCTCCCTTTCACATGCATGCATGGAGGTCAGCTGACAACGCAGAGTACGTAGTTCCTTGGGCAACCGAGGAGGGGAGATGAGGGGAACACACAGCAGTTCCAACAGAGGCAGGGCAACACTCTCCAAGGCCTGGGACAGTTTCATGACACCCCGCCATCTGACTGTCAACTGAAAATGCTGATAGGTTGACTCTTATCAAAATGAATAAGGCCTGGATTGCCCCTGACTTTTCTACTCTACGAGAGGAAAGCGGCTGAACATAAAGGCACTTTAAATGTGGCTTTTATGGTGTATTGAATACACTGTATTCCCATGCACCCCTTCCACCACAAAAAAGGGTACATGGTTCAATCTTCCTTTTATCATCCTCCTCCTCCATCATATCAACATGCTTATTAGGCTGCCCTCGCTGCTAATGTTTTAGAGGGCCATCTCAGCTGCAGGCCCTCAACCATAATTTTTTTGATGGTCAGCTCAGCAGGCCCTCAACCATAATTTTTTCGATGGTCAGCTCAGCAGCAGACCCTCACCCCTAATGTTTTAGATGATCAGCTCAGCAGCAGGCCCTTGCCCATAATGTTTTAGATGGTCAGCTCGGCAGCAGGCCCTCACCCCTGATGTTTTAGATGGTCAGCTCAGCAGCAGGCCATCGCCCATAATGTTTTAGATGGTCAGCTCAGCAGCAGGCCCTTGCCCATAATGTTTTAGATGGTCAGCTCAGCAGCAGGCCCTCGCCCATAATGTTTTAGATGGTCAGCTCGGCAGCAGGCCCTCGCCCATAATTTTTTCCATGGTCAGATCAGCAGCATGCACTCACCCCTAATGTTTTAGAGAGTCAGCTCAGCAGCAGACTCTCAACCATATTTTTTTTGATGGTCAGCTCAGCAGCAGGTCATCGCCCCTAATGTTTTAGAGGGTCACTAGCAGGCCCTTGCTCCTAATGTTTTTGAGGGTCACCAGCAGGCCATCAATCATAATTTTTCAAGGGTGTGTATGATGCCCTCCTTTATGTGTAATAAATGGTGTATAGGAGTGCCGGTTCCTTGTAATTTTTGGCAACTCTTTCACTAAGTGCATAGGCTTTATGAGTGTAGGAGTCCCACTACCTGAAAAATTGTACCACAATGTGAATGAGGCCCTCCTTTATGTAATATACAGGTTGTATCGGAGTGCCTCTTCTGTGTAAATTTTGGCAACACTTGCACTTTATATACAAGTAAATATACAGGACAGAATGTTTCCTAACAATTTTTCCTCTAAAATTGATTTTATCTTCGGGTTTGTGCGTATTATTGTCAGTCTGTAAAATTGGCGTACTACTCGGACAACATTGTTCCCAGCAGCGACCTGGGAGTCCAAGATGCATCCAGACATCCTCCCCATGCTGTTCCCGAACCATTTCGGTGGTGTTTCCATAAATTTCTGACCTGTTCATGTGAACCAGACACCTGACCCTCTTCAGAGCAGGGGGCTCCTGGTTTAATGCTCAGGTTCTCCCATTGACTTCCATTGTGCTCGGGTGCTCGGTAGACGCTGTGGGCGACGCAGACGTGCGTTCCACCACTGCGTCATGTGACCCCGGAAGTCGCGATCTGCGTTCCACCAGGATAATATCTCATTATAGGGTGTTAGGCAAAATATGTAAATTCTGTATATGAAGATGCCACATCGTGCAAAATAAGGAAATTACGTTTTATGGTTAGTGATAGTCTTAGGAGAGTTGGTTATGGGTAGGAAAGGAAAGTTAAAGATCTTAAAAGATGAAGGTATTGAAAGGAAAATGTAAAATATAAAATTATCTAACAAAATTATTGGACACAATTATTATAATCATAGGCATAGTTAGTATTGCAGGCACCTGGTTATATAGGGGGAAAAGGGGAATGGGAGGAGGTAGGGAAAGAGGGAGGAGGCAGGGTTAACACACAGTGATATCACAGTACAGGGTTAACACACAGTGATGTCACAGTACAGGGATAATACACACAGAGAGGTCACAGTACAGTGTTAACACAGTGATGTCACAGTACAGGGATAATACACACAGAGAGGTCACAGTACAGTGTTAACACACAGTGATGTCACAGTACAGATTTAACACACAATGATGTCATAGTACAGGGTTAACACATAGTGATGTCACAGTACAGGTTTAACACACAGTGACCTATAGAGATGTTACAGTACAGGGTTAATCTACAGAAATGTCACAGTACAGGGTTAACACAGTGATGTCACAGTACAGGGTTAACACAGTGATGTCACAGTACAGGGTTAACACAGTGATGTCACAGTACAGGTTTAACACAGTGATGTCACAGTACAGGATTAACACAATGATGTCACAGTACAGATTTAACACACAATGATGTCACAGTACCGGGTTAACACAGTGATGTCACAGTATGGGTTTAACACACAGTGATGTCACAATACAGGTTTAACACATAGTGATGTCACAGTACAGGGTTAACACAGTGATGTCACAGTACAGGATTAACACACAGTGATGTCACAGTACAGATTTAACACACAGTGATATCACAGTACAGGGTTAGCACACAGTGATGTCACAGTACGGGGTTAACACAATAATGTCAAAGTACAGGTTTAACACACAATGATGTCATAGTACAGGGTTAACACATAGTGATGCCACAGTACAGGTTTAACACACAGTGACCTATAGAGATGTTACAGTACAGGGTTAATCTACAGAAATGTCACAGTACAGGGTTAACACAGTGATGTCACAGTACAGGGTTAACACAGTGATGTCACAGTACAGGGTTAACACAGTGATGTCACAGTACAGGTTTAACACAGTGATGTCACAGTACAGGATTAACACAATGATGTCACAGTACAGATTTAACACACAATGATGTCACAGTACCGGGTTAACACAGTGATGTCACAGTATGGGTTTAACACACAGTGATGTCACAATACAGGTTTAACACATAGTGATGTCACAGTACAGGGTTAACACACAGTGATGTCACAGTACAGGATTAACACATAGTGATATCACAGTACAGGGGTAACACAGTGATGTCACAGTACAGGTTTAACACACTGATGTCACAGTACAGGGTTAACACAGTGATGTCACAGTACAGGGTTAACCTACAGTGATATCACAGTACAGGGTTAACACAGTGATGTCACACTACAGTTTTAACACACAGTGATGTCACAATGCAGGTTTAACACACAGTGATATCACAGTACAGGGTTAGCACACAGTGATGTCACAGTACAGGGTTAACACAGTGATGTCACAGTACAGGTTTTATACACAGTGATGTCACAGTACAGGTTTAACACACAATGATGTCACATTACAGGGTTAACACAGTGATGTCACAGTACAGTTTTAACACACAGTGATGTCACACTACAGGGTTAACACAGTGAAGTCACAGTACAGGTTTAACATAGTGATGCCACAGTACGGGGTTAACCTACAGAGATGTCACAATACAGGGTTAACACAGTGATGTCACAGTACAGGATTAACACAGTGTTGTCACAGTACAGGGTTAACACAGTGATGTCACAGTACAGGGTTAACCTACAGTGATGTCACAGTACAGGGTTAACACAGTGATGTCACACTACAGGTTTAACACACAGTGATGTCACAGTACATGGTTAACACAGTGATGTCACAGTACAGGGTTAACCTACAGTGATGTCACAGTACAGGGTTAACACAGTGATGTCACGGTACAGGTTTAACACACAATGATGTCACAGTACAGGGTTAACACAGTGATGTCACAGTACAGGGTTAACCTACAGTGATGTCACAGTACAGGATTAACACAGTGATGTCACACTACAGGTTTAACACACAGTGATGTCACAGTACATGGTTAACACAGTGATGTCACAGTACAGGGTTAACCTACAGTGATGTCACAGTACAGGGTTAACACAGTGATGTCACAGTACAGGGTTAACACAGTGATGTCACAGTACAGGGTTAACACATAGTGATGCCACAGTACAGGGTTAACCTTTAGAGATGTCACAGTACAGGGTTAACCTACAGAGATGTCACAATACAGGGTTAACACAGTGATGTCACAGTACAGGGTTAACACAGTGATGTCACAGTACAGGGTTAACACAGTGATGTCACAGTACAGGGTTAACACAGTGATGTCACAGTACAGGGTTAACACAGTGATGTCACAGTACAGGTTTAACACAGTGATGTCACAGTACAGGATTAACACAATGATGTCACAGTACAGATTTAACACACAATGATGTCACAGTACCGGGTTAACACAGTGATGTCACAGTATGGGTTTAACACACAGTGATGTCACAATACAGGTTTAACACATAGTGATGTCACAGTACAGGGTTAACACACAGTGATGTCACAGTACAGGATTAACACATAGTGATATCACAGTACAGGGGTAACACAGTGATGTCACAGTACAGGTTTAACACACTGATGTCACAGTACAGGGTTAACACAGTGATGTCACAGTACAGGGTTAACCTACAGTGATATCACAGTACAGGGTTAACACAGTGATGTCACACTACAGTTTTAACACACAGTGATGTCACAATGCAGGTTTAACACACAGTGATATCACAGTACAGGGTTAGCACACAGTGATGTCACAGTACAGGGTTAACACAGTGATGTCACAGTACAGGTTTTATACACAGTGATGTCACAGTACAGGTTTAACACACAATGATGTCACATTACAGGGTTAACACAGTGATGTCACAGTACAGTTTTAACACACAGTGATGTCACACTACAGGGTTAACACAGTGAAGTCACAGTACAGGTTTAACATAGTGATGCCACAGTACGGGGTTAACCTACAGAGATGTCACAATACAGGGTTAACACAGTGATGTCACAGTACAGGATTAACACAGTGTTGTCACAGTACAGGGTTAACACAGTGATGTCACAGTACAGGGTTAACCTACAGTGATGTCACAGTACAGGGTTAACACAGTGATGTCACGGTACAGGTTTAACACACAATGATGTCACAGTACAGGGTTAACACAGTGATGTCACAGTACAGGGTTAACCTACAGTGATGTCACAGTACAGGGTTAACACAGTGATGTCACGGTACAGGTTTAACACACAATGATGTCACAGTACAGGGTTAACACAGTGATGTCACAGTACAGGGTTAACCTACAGTGATGTCACAGTACAGGGTTAACACAGTGATGTCACACTACAGGTTTAACACACAGTGATGTCACAGTACATGGTTAACACAGTGATGTCACAGTACAGGGTTAACCTACAGTGATGTCACAGTACAGGGTTAACACAGTGATGTCACAGTACAGGGTTAACACAGTGATGTCACAGTACAGGGTTAACACATAGTGATGCCACAGTACAGGGTTAACCTTTAGAGATGTCACAGTACAGGGTTAACCTACAGAGATGTCACAATACAGGGTTAACACAGTGATGTCACAGTACAGGATTAACACAGTGATATCACAGTACAGGATTAACACAGTGATGTCACAGTACAGGGATAAAGCACACAGTGTTCCAAGTTGTTCTTTACTGTGAGTAAGTCTTGCACCTTCCTGTATAATATATGTTAAGGTTATTAGTAAAAAAAAAAATATTGTACACGGTATCTAGAGGTATTCAATACATGAGTTGCTGAAGCACGAAGCTTAGATTTATTACATGGCACAACTTCTCTCTATTGTCAGTAATGTGGCAGGGTAATTTTTAGTACATGTCTATATTAGCTTATTAATCAGTCAGAGGCGACTTTAACCTCAGAATTTGAGTCCGTGGTATTTCTAATCCTATTCTCATTTCATCAGTTCAATCCAGTCATTTATTCACATTATCATAATTAATGCTGTAAAATAGTCAGTGGGCCATGAAATAAGGCAAAATAACCTAACTCAACATTGTGAAACTTTCACTGGGTAACACTGAAAATGTTAGCGGTATAAAACTGCTAATTATGTCCATAGTCTAATAACTCTAATGTAAGTACTTGGATAATGGAGCCGTATAATTGTCAGGAAAGGACATTAATTGAAACCAGGCTCTCAGATACAATAGAAAGAAATTTTGTCCTCAGATCAAAACTACAGGGGAGATTTAGTGAGACCGGCATCATGTACGCTGTTCTTAATTTGTCCTGCACTGGTGTAAGATGCATCACCATTACTAAGAGAGGCACGCCTCTTAATTGTGGCACATGTCGGGCTGCCTGTGCACCATAACTGAAATTTACTCCACATTTTGGAAAAGTGGCCGAAAAAGCTAAAAAGTCATAATTTTTTTTCACAAATCTGCACCTGCGTCACAATTTGCCACTTTTGTATGCCACAAAATGGCATACAATCCGAACAGATTTCCCCGTAAATGTCTATGATCGATAGATACAAACCAGTGTTGGGTTGCACTCTGTGAGGTGCAAAGTGGAATGCAGAAAGTTTCTTTGATAAGCTCTGTTAGAGGGTAGTTACCCAGAAAGAGCTGGGTTCCTGGTATGCAACAGTTTTCCCAAAAACCCCATGGGACATTGCCTGTCCTACAATACTCTGCACACATGATCAAACAATTTTCCATTCTTTTGTTTTTGTTTCTTAGTTGCACTTTCTAATGGCACCATTTAGTATTGCATATGATGTAGTGGGAAGTTGTATAAAAAGATTCCAAATGGGATGGAATAAAAAAATAAAATTCTGCCACAGTTTTATGTTTCATTTTTACAGTGTTTTCTATGTGGTAAAATTGACCTGTGCCCTTCATTCTCTTGGTCAGTACAAAGCCTTCCCTCTATGACCATGTATACACAGAATAGTGCCCTGGAGCAGGGTTTGGATATTTGCCTATTTTCACTATGCAAATTTATAAACTTCTTACTTTATTTCACTTGGAAAGGTTAACTTGCACTGTTTAATACTGTGTAACTGCATTTCATATGTTGTGAATGTATCCTGTTTATTATCACTGTATTTGCAAGGCTCTGTGGAAAGGGTTAATAAATACTGAGAGACTGTTAGGACTTTGAATAAGAAGCTGGTAATTTTCCAGAGCTGCCGTAGAGTTTAGCATGTTATGGAGGGAAAAATAAACAGACGCTGTTTACAACCAAACCAATACAGACTGACCTTGTGACTGTCTGGTTTACCTATGTTATTATGTCTGGAAAAACTGCTGTCATTGCCAGGGAGTATCATTGAAGCTCTAATGTACATCTATGAAAGATGGAAATTGTTACAATGCATCTGTTTGTGCTGAGCTTCTCCACTCCACCCCTCCCACTAGAAGGTTCTAGTCTACCTAAAACTGCATACAAAGAGAGCAGTCAGAGCCCCTAGTGTTCTCCAGTTAGGGACTAGTGCTTGGAGCGGAAAACTCATGCCAGCCTGCATGAGTGACCAGAGGAAGACACTGAGCCACAGACCATAGGTCACCAGCCCTGTGACAAAGGAGCAACCCAAATTACTGAGCTACTGTACAGACCATGGGCCTTTGACCAGGGTACCAGCCTTCTGAGAGAGAGAGAGAGGGGCAGCTAGCTTAGGCCTTTACTCAGCATCGAACCCTTCTTCTGCCAAGTAGGAGACTGATAAAGCCAGCCCCCAGTAAATAAGCACCCTGGTTTACTGCAGACCCTGACTCTCTGGACTTATTTCCCATTGGGGTGCACAATGCCTTACCATCCCTTCCGGAGAGCAGCAACACGTGGTGACATATCGGCGGTGTTCGGGGGACCCAGTGTAGCTTTGGGGCCTCCCTAAACCCAGCCACTGCAACAGAGAGTTGTCAATCACTGATAGGACTGTCTCCTAAATGGGCCTGGTCATTGACTACCACCATCATCCACTGGCTCCTTACACCTGCTCTCTTGCCTCGCCAACCATCCAACAGCAAACCTCTGAGTACAAATGTTCCAGTCTCCCTGCTTGCTGTTTGTCTGCACACAGTTTTCCACAGTGATACGTACTGTATTCTGTGAAGGCGCTGTACAATATTGAAAAAAAAAAAAGAAAATACTAACACTAAGGCCGAATGCACACGGCCGTGTTCCGCGGCCGAGAGCGGTCCGTGGTATGCCGGACACGGCCGTGTGCATTCGGCCTAATAGACTGCAGTACTGCACAAAGCTCAGAGATTAGAAAAATTGTTAAGTTTTTGTGTTGAAACATAGTTCTAGTAGCAACCAGAAGAATTGTGAATACTCTGAACTATAGCAACTAATGCATTGTGCTTACAAAACTGCTCAACTTTCATGTAGCGTTTATATGTATCTATATATAAACTGTGAAGTGTTACTTCAGGTAGACCTACATTATAACACCATGTGTTTCTGTGTAGCTGTAACTTTTTATACACAGATCTGTATCTCTGTTATCTCATATGTGTAATATGTTAATTCTAAGTAATGCACATATTGAAATAAATATTAAAAATTTATATATGTACCTTAGGTTGTAATATATCGCAAGAGAAATAATAAGATACTTTCCAGCAGCCTATTAAAGAGATTTCCGGGAGTAAGATATATATGACTTATACCTATCCTCAGGATAGGTCATCAATATCTGGTTAGTGATGGGCCAGCTCCTGGCTCCAATGAGCTGTTTGAAAGGTCACTTGTAAGGAAATACTATGGTCACCATCCGTAACTACAACCAGCAAATTCAGAAACTGTTACCAATCTTCCTTAATCACTCCGGAAGGTAGAAAGCTAAGGCTACACCTAGGTTCTTCACCAGAGCGTGCCACAAGGTTGGATGGACTTGGCTGTTAAATACTGAGGTTACGTCTGCAGAGTAAGGTAGGAGAAAACCGCTGCAAGCTCACTAGACCTACCAGAAACACTGGGTGTAAACAGTAGTAGCCAAGCAGGGTCAGAACCAGGAGAGATAGATTAAGCCCAAATAGCAAAAGAAATCAATAAATGCCAAATCAGCAGACGAGAGGTTAATCCAGAAACTAGCCATGGCCAGCACACAAAGAGAAAATGAGCAGGTGTAGAGTTCAGATACAAAGCACAGAGGTGCAAACTGAGCCAGGACACAAAAATAATCACTAGAAGCTGGCAATGACTGAGTAGCTGACTTAAATCCCCGACCTAGCTCTGGGATTGGATGCTGAGCAAGGAACCTGAGTCAGGAACCAGCCAGAGCTTGACTGGTCAGTATGGCAACTCTCCCAGCACAGCCATGCACAGAATTGTGGCTGGGTAAAGTCCTGACACCTCTGTGCTCCTGTGAGTACTGCAACCTCTATCAAGGTCAGTTCATTGGTCAGATGGCCTGTGTGAAGCTCAGTTCCATTCAAGTAAATAGGTCTTAGTTGCAATATCAAGCACAAGGGATGAATAGAACTGTGCTTAGTTTGCTGTGAGTGTAGTACCCCAGACCAGGGGTACTCCAAATAGTTTGTTGTTATGCACTGTATTTTACTGTTTGTTTCCTGGCTATCACTACCAGCAAGGAAGACATGACAAAGGTTAGTAGGAACAGGATTAACCACCCTGTTCATCTCCTCTTGGGAGGAGTGGGCCAGTCCTGCTTCCTGCCAAAATGAGGAGTTCCTTTGTAGCTACAGTGTAGAGAGGACTCAGCTTCCATACTCCTACTCCTGTTATAGATTACTCTGGAGAAAACCATTATCAAATCACCTCAAGTCAAGCTTTGAGAGGATAAGGTACAACAGAGTGACCTGCAATATTCAGCTTCTACATACACTACTGTGAAGTGAGTAAAAAATGGGCTAAAGACACCCTCATCACCAAACTACCACTAGACCATTATCGTCTAAGTGCTGAATCACCACCAACCAACCTGCCTCTATATCCTTGCTGGTGCAGCACTAAAGCCTACTACTGCTACTACTGTTTGTATTCTCAAGTTCTACATTGCACGTAGTAAAAGGATTTATTTTACGTTCAATTCTCATTCTTCAGTGTTACAACTTTCACTGCAAGGGACCTCAGGGGGCGCTGGCCTGAGGTAGGACATTGTGACACAACATCAGGGCCACTACCACTCCCATCCTCTACACAGGCTCACATGGGGCCTCTCTGCATGAGGAGATCTCCCGGACTGCTATGGCCAGTGATGATGATGGGTGCCGGAAGCCCTCAAATCAGATATTAATGACCTAGCCTGAGAATAGGTAATCAATATGTTACTCTTAGAAAACCTCTTTGGTTTGGAAAAAGGTGTGTCTAGAGAAAAGCAGCGGAGGAGAGGATGTGGGGAGGGGGATGCAGCTTCAGTTTCTTGCTCAGTGCTCCCTATTCTGAATCTTTGAATTAATTTACAACTGGGTGTTACCATTCCCCTGGTCAAAAGGTTGTGTTTCTACATAGTCTGTGACTCTCTAAACAGTGCTCTCCAGTTTCGGGAGGAGTAACAGAGAAACAACACGATACAGAGTTCTAAGATTAAATGCTCCAGAATTGTTATTTACTAAAAGTATTTACAAAAAAAAGCATGTCAGGAAGTATTACTGCAGTATTCATGCTGACTTGTAAGAGGCTCAGAAATGTACTGTATTTTTTCGCCCTATAAGACGCACCGGCCCATAAGACACACCTAGGTTTTTGAGGAGGAATATAAGAAAAAAAATATTTTGAACCAATAGGTGTGCTTTTGGTGGGTTTTAAACTAATTGTGGTCTGTGGATGGCGCACTGTTATGGGGATCTGTGGATGGCGAACTGTTATGGGGGATCTGTGGGTGACGCACTGTTATGGGGGATCTGTGGGTGACACTTATGGGGGATCTGTGGGTGACACTTATGGGGGATCTGTGGGTGACACTTATGGGGAATCTGTGGGTGACACTTATGGGGGATCTGTGGGTGGCTCTTATTGGGGTCTCTGGATGGCACTGTTATGGGGATCTGTGTATGACAGTTATGGGGGGATCTGTGGATGACACATATATAGCATCTTATGCTATGTGTCATCCACAGATCCCCCTCCATAACAGTGTCCCTGTAGTGAATGACCCTCAATACAGGGGGTGGGGGTCGCATCTGCTTTTATAATGACAGCGGGGCCCGTGCAGTGACTGTATTCTACTACACGGGCCCCGCTCACTGTATAATCGTATCTGTAATAGTTAATTATGTATATACCGGTAATCGCATAATCAGCGCTACTTACAACTACAAGCGCTCGGTAGGTAGCAGAGAGGAGGGAGGAGGCAGGCCGGGAGGACGGGCGCTGGCAGTGTGAGTCACTACGTCATGCGCCCACGCCGCCTGCTTCATTCATAAAGTGGGCGGTGCAGGCGCGTGACGTAGTGACTCACGCTTCCAGCGCCCGTCCTCCCGGCCTGCCTCCTCCCTCCCGCTTGTAGTTGTAAGTAGCGCTGATTATGCGATTACCGGTATATACATAATTAACTATTACAGATACGATTATACAGTGAGCGGAGCCCGTGTAGTAGAATACAGTCATTGCACGGGCCCCGCCGTCATTATAAAAGCAGATGCGACCCCCACCCCCTCCTCCCTCACAGCTGATACACCCGCCGCGCGGCATCGCGGCGGGTGTATCATTGAAAATTCGGCAAAATCAGCAGCATTCGCCCCATAAGACGCACTGCTATTTCCCCCCCCCTTTTTTGGGGAAAAAAGTGCGTCTTATAGGGCGAAAAATACGGTAAGTGTGTGGCTTATAATCATTACATGGCACCCCACTAGAAGATAGCACAGTTGCAGTGGTGGTGGTTTTAGCTGCAAGGGGCATTCCTCACACCGATGCTCTGTACATCCAGGGCAGTCATAGTAGGGTGCACCCTTTTTCCCTTGGGCTAACTGTGATGTTAGGGCTCCTGCCTGAAGGTAGTTGCGGTGCCCTTGGTGTTATGGGTTTGATGTTGGTGCAAGGCAGGAGATGTAGGTGCAGTTGCCGTTTTGGTGCCTCTTTTAGCAGAATCGAAGGCTGACAATAATGTTCTTGCAAACTTGTCTGTAATTCCCATCTGAGGGGTACAGGATTAGGATGTGGCTGGCAGGACTGTGTCTAAATGTGAAGGGTGTTCTAGTGATGTTCTTCTCACTGCAGTAAAGTCTCTATCAGCCTCAAAAAACCTTACTGACTGACTCCAAAGCTAGGCCGTGCAGATTCTAGGCCTTCTAGTTCTTTGTTATCTCACTTTTTGAAGTGCTTTTGGATAGCAATGTTATCTCTTGTTGAGAAATTATGATCCTTTGATAAACCTGGCCTAGTTTTCTGGGGAGTGAGCACTCGAAGCTTCTCTCACTTCCTCAGCTAATAAACTACTAAGTGAGCTGGGGTGGACCTAGCTTCCTGTAGGAGTAAAGTCAGGACATTTAACCCTGACAGATCCATACAAAACTATACTGGGTTGTACAATGCATTAAATAACATGACATAACAGGGACATTTTGTAAGTACCCTATTCTTTGGTAGCGCACAGTGAATCAAAGAGACTTGGCAAGCGTTAATTTGAACAGCGGTTGGCTTAAACCAGGCATGCTCAACCTGCGGCCCTCCAGCTGTTGCTAAACTACAACTCCCATAATTCCCAGACAGCCTACAGCTATTAGCCTACAGAACGGCATGGTGGGAGTTGTAGTTTTACAACAGCTGGAGGGCCGCAGGTTGAGCATGCCTGGCTTAAACCAATGAAACGATTATATGGTGTTCTCAGAGAGGAAACAAATCTGATAAAATGAAAGGCACAGAGCTTGGCAGCAATAGCAACTGAAGAGTCTGTATATACAGTTTTCAATGTAACCACATGGGTGGTTGCCAACGGTAACTGGACCGTGTCTGTACTCCCCAGAGGTTGTCACAGGACAGTGTATTTCCATAACTAAGTATATTCACAGCAGGCGTGACAGCCGGCGGCTGCTAGCAACAAGACCGTCAGAGGCCACAGTGCAGGACCGCCATGCACACTCCTCAGTGCACACATAGTGGGCGGTTGCATGGCTTATCATGCTGGTTGGCTCACAGTCTCTGATCACCAATCAAACCCAGGGTATATGGCTTGGGCCTACACATGCTACAGTCTCTAAATTGGAAGTGGTCCAGAACCACTTATTGTAACGAGGGCGAGCTGTACTCCCAACACGAGTTCTTACCGCAACAGGGAAAATCACCAACACCAATCCAGAACAGGTCCGTAGCATAGGCAGACCACCACTAATTGCTGAACCACGCCTGTACATGCTATTTTCATGGCAAATAGTGTAATCCAGGCATGCTCAACCTGTGGCTCTCCAGCTGTTGTAAAACTACAACTCGCACAATGCCCTGCTGTAGGCTGATAGCTGTAGGCTGTTCAGGGATGCTGGGAGTTGTAGTTTTGCAACAGCTGGAGGGTCGCAGGTTGAGCATGCCTGGTGTAATCCATACAAAGATCCTGCTGCCGGACTACATTGTGTAAGGGTAGCCTAAAGCCTCAGAACACATTAACTCAGCAATTTGCTTATAAAGTGCCATATCTGCAGTAAAGTACCTATTCATCACATATATTCCAGCACTAGATAACATTGCATGACATATCACAATATACATAATATAACATGGCAGAACATAACATAACCAGCGGAGCACAGTTCAAGGGTACAGTGAGCAGAAAGGGAGTATTCAAGTACTCTAAGCATGATAGGTCAGGGGCTGTCAACCCAACTCAGCCTCCCCCCACCTCCATTTTAGTTTTAAAAAATTCTGTATGACGAGACTGCGGTTCTTCGCGAGCGCCAAAGTCTCTTCCTAGGCCATATGACATCACATTTATCGGTCACATGGCCTAGGTGCTGCTCTGTCCCATCTGTATGATTGGGTCTGAGCTGCAATACCAAGCGCAGTGCTATCAAATGGACATCGCTGAGCTTGGTAAGGAGCAAAGAGGCTGCAGCGCTCACTGGGACATCGCGGTCTCCTCAAACAGCTGATTGGTGGGGGTGGCAGGAGTCGGACCCCAACCATCTCATAACTCTCTAAGTACAGATGTCATAGATGTTATCTGCAGTCCTATGTAACACCCCACATAACACAGTGAACTATTGTGTTATGTGGGGTTTTACATAGGACTGCATGGAACATCTACTACATTATCTGCACACAGAAAGTTATCACTGTTATCTGGGCTGTTACATAGGACTGCTGGTGACAAATTTTAATTTTAGTTGCCAAAATACATATGATTAGGATAAAAAAAAGACTTGGAGGAGAAGATGAGGCGCAGGTCACAGTAGTGAGCCAGCTCTACATATAGGAGAATACAGCACCACATACCTCTTACTTCCAGTGTCATCTCCTGTCATGTAGATCTTCTCTTTCCTCTTCTCTTCAGTTTGACCCAGACCGCCATGACAAATTCTTTCAGCCGCATCTTGTCTCTACAGAGTTTGTTACACAGACACGTTAGATTTCTCATAATTGGGATCATTTATCAAACTGGTGTAAAGTAGAATTGGCTTAGTTGCCCATAGCAACCAATCAGATTCCACCTTTCATTTTCCAAAGGAGCTGTGAATAATGAAAGGTGGAATCTGTTGCTGTGGTTTACTAAGCTAATTCTACTTTACACCACTTTGATAAATTATCCCAACGGTCCCTACAGTTTCTACAGCAGTTATCATGTCCCCTAGACTGCCCCCAGTAATAATAACATCATATATTTTTCTACAGGTAATAATACCTGTATAGTGTCCCCAAAAATAATTTCCCCCTAATAGCAACGCCCCCACACTGTCCCCATACAGTAATTTCCCCCACACTGCCCCCATATAGTAATTTCCCCTACACTGCCCCATATAGTAATTTCCCCTACACTGCCCCATATAGTAATTTCCCCCACACTGCCCCATTAAGTAATTTGCCCCCACACTGCCCCATTAAGTAATTTGCCCCCACACTGCTCCATTAAGTAATTTGCCCCCACACTGCCCCATTAAGTAATTTGCCCCCACACTGCCCCATTAAGTAATTTGCCCCCACACTGCCCCATTAAGTAATTTGCCCCCACACTGCCCCATTAAGTAATTTTCCCCTATGAAGTAATTTGCCCCCACACTGCAACCCTATGAAGCAATTTGCCCCCACGTAATAATCTGCCCCCATAATGCGCCCCCTTAAGTGATTTGCCCCCACACTGCCCCCATGTCCTCCTCTGCCCCCCAAAGTTGGCACACACAGAAAAAAAAGAAAAAAAACAACAACTAAGAGCTAATACTTACCTGTCTCTGGGATGGTGAGGCAGGCCGTAGGCGCGCAATCCTGATTGTCCTGGAGGCAGGCCACAGGCGCGCAATCCTCATTGTTCTGCGTCCCGGTGCGCAATGATGTCATGATGCACGCCTGCGCCTGGATTTTACTACCACATAGGCCTCAGGCCTACTAGGCCTGAAGCCTATGGCGTTGATCGGCGGCGGGGCAGGGAACTATGCGCTCCCGTGCCCCGCCGTAGTATGTGGGCGCTCGGGTGCTGACCTGAACGCCCCTATGTTAATCCGCCAATGCTCTGAGGCACCCCCTTACAAACCTCTATGGACGTGAGATTGGTAGAGATTAGTGAATCAATTCATAAGAATCAATTTGTCTTGTCAAGCAGAGTTCTGCCCTTGCGACTGGGGGTCCCTGAAGCTGAGGGTGCTCCCCTTTCTGCTTGATTGACAGGGACAAACATCTTGCCCGACCCTGACAATCTCTGCTCCAAGTACTGGCCCAAGCACAGAGGCTCTGCTTCCACTATTGGTGCAGCAACTGCTCATGCGCTGTTACAGTTTCAGGTAGTGGCACATGAACAGTCACTTCTCCAGTAGCAGAAGCAGAATCTCTGAACTTGCACCACTACCCGGAGCAGCAGTATAGGTGCAAGATAGTCAGCGCTGGGCAAGATGTCCATCCCTGTCAATCAAGTAGCATGGGGGGCATTTTATGTCTCGTGGACACCCCATTGCAGGTTCAGAACGAGACAAATCGATTTGCTCATGTCTAGTAGAGATACTTGAGCATTTGCTATTAGGGGGCTCCATCTGGTTAGGTTGGCCATTGCAAATTAGCTCATTTCTCCACTGCTGTGTTTCTGTTAGACATCAGCATCTACTAATGTCTTTCAGCTCGATACCACAGCGATGTGCAAGACTTCCGACTGGAATTAATATGTTCTAATAACTGGAGCAGCATCACCACCGCGGTGAAGTGGCTACGCTAATGTGCTAGCTCATCTCAGGATCTATTAAAGCAAAATGTATTTTAGACGCTGGATAATTTTATGAGCATTACTTAATTTTTATTCACAATGCCCCATCCACATCAAACACTGATTATCTAACTAATACCGTTTTCTGCTGTGCACGGTGTTAATGGGCGCAACTCCCTCACACACTGTAGAACATTTCGAGAGATGTCAGCTTATTACATCATTACATCACGAGACCCTGATGAAGTCTCTCGTATTATTAGAATGTGCCTGGCTAACATAAAAAATGTTTACCGCAGACCATTTTCCGCAGTAATGACAATCCACAGCGATAATTTAGGTAAACTCAATGCACGCACAGAACACTATCTACAACTATAAAGCATCTGATCTGTTTGAGTAAGTAGAAAGCAAAATATAATGCTAAAATACTGCATCCTAAGCGTCCTTACTGCAGAATGAATGGACATGGCGAAGCAGGACCTATAAAAATAAGCATCCATCATGACTATAAAAAGGAAACGTAAATGGCAGGTAATGGTGGCGAAGAAATTTAATTTTGTAAATTAACTTTTTGTGACTTATGTATTGTTATTATGTGAATTAGGCCTCATATTTCCATGCTGTCCTATTAACTACAACTTACCAGACCAATTTTTCACTCTTAGGAATGGGACTATCTAACTGCAAAGAACTAATTTATTTCTAAGCCAACCTACATTGTATTATTTTTCACGGGACACCTTTGACCTTTCTCTTGTGCCATTAGATGACTGCTATATCTAATATATAAAGCTCAGTGTGTGTGTATGTCCACTAAAGGAATCCGCACCGTCGCATTTACAATCAAGAAATTTGGCACACAGGTACATCAGGTGTCCGGGAAGGTTTTAGACCAGGTCTCAGCTCACTAGCACGTACCGTGCATTAGCCAATAGAGTCCTGGTCATGTGACCCTTATCAGCCAATAGAAGCTTGCAGGCCCTTAGTCTCCACATACACAGTTTTACACCAGGTTTCCATAGCAACCCAGCCATTTTTCTTCACTGCTGTAGGTCAGTGCGCTCTTACTTTTCTTCCCGCTCCGAACTCTGACAGGAATAATAAGCCGGTTGTAGAGACAGAGTCGGAGCAGGGAGCACGCCAGTGGCAGGGGCAGACTGGGCATGCGCTGCTCTTATTAGGAAAAGCAGCGCATGTGCAGTTAGAATAAAGCCACGGCCGGGATTTCTCTAAAGCTCCTCCATGTCGCGTGCAGCCATGGACGAACTGGCTGCACGCAGAGCGGGGCTGAGGGGGCGGGGCTCATTATAAAAACATTATCATTCAATTTTTTTTTTATAAAGTATATTAGGAAACTCTTTTTTACCCTACCTCCCACTATATAGTGGAAAGTACTTATATAGTGGCCAACCCCTTAAAAGGAAATCTGTCACCAGGATAATCGCTATTGAAGTAAAGCCATGGCCTAATAGCACTTAGTACCTTATTTCCAGATGTGCCTTTGTTCCAGCAATAAATGTTTTTTATCCTCTGAAAATCCAGTTTATTTGGTATTCAAATGAGCCAGTAAGGTGCCCAGAGGGGCGTCACTCTTGCAGGAAGGAGCCCAGGCACACCCCCTGCCACAATGTGTCCACCCACCCCTCCTACTTCAATGGCTTTACTTCAATAGCGATTATCCTGGTGACAGATTTCCTTAACCCCTTAAGGACCCAGGACGTACCGATACGCCCTATTTCCCGAGTCCTTAAGGACCCAGGACGTACCGGTACGTCCTGACTTAAAATCTGTATTCCGGCGCCCCAGGGGTTAATCGGAACGGGATTTCGGCTGAAATCATTCAGCCGGCATCCCGTAACAATGCAGGGGGGGGTCATTTGACCCCCCCCCCCCGTATCGGCGATCGCAGCAAACCGCAGGTCAATTCAGACCTGCGGTTTGCTGCGCTTTTTGCAGTTTCTGATCCCCGCGGTCCCTGACCGCGGGGATCAGAAACTTTAGACTGGCTAAAATCAAGGCGGTGGGGGCGTTGCGGGAGGCGGGCGGTGCGGCAGGCGGGATCGCGATCCCCCGCCCGCCTCCCCATGAACGATCGTTGGCTTCTAGTGGGTATACCAGGGTGCCAGCATATTGCTGGCACCCTGGTATAAACGGCTGACATCTGTGCAGATGTCAGCCGTTTAACCCTTTCCATACCGCGGTCCGTACGGACCGCTGTATGGAAAAAGTTAACTGTCATCGGTCAGGGAGCTCCCTCCCTCTCCATCGGGGGGCTGCTGTGCCTTTGCAGCCCCCCGATGGAGAGAGCCCCCAGACAGCCCCCCTCAGCCCTGTGCTTACCCTTCCCCGTCTGCGAATTTGTGGCAGACGGGGAAGGTTCCCATGGCAACAGGACGCCTGCTCAGGCGTCCTGCTGTCCATGGTGCTAAACAGATCTGTGCTAAAAGCATAGATCTGTTCAGTGTAAGTAAAATACAGTACAGAACAATATATATTGTACTGTACTGTATTATACAGACATCAGACCCACTGGATCTTCATAAACCAAGTGGGTCTGGGTCACAAAAATGTAAAAAAAAGTGAAAAAAGTTAAGATTAAAAAAAAAAATTTTTATCACTGAATAAAAATTAAAAAATAAAATACACTACACATATTAGGTATAGCCGCGTCCGTAACGACCTGATCTATAAAACGGTCATGTTACTTTCCCCGCACGGTGAACGCCATAAAAATAAAAAAATAAAAACTATGAGAAAATTGAAATTTTGCCCACCTTATTTCCCAAAAAAGGTAATAAAAGTGTTCAAAAAAGTTGCATGTACGCCAAAATAGTACCAATCAAACCGTCATCTCATCCCGCAAAAAATGAGACCCTACTCAATATAATCGCCCAAAAACTGAAAAAACTATGGCTCTTAGACTATGGAAACACTAAAACATGATTTTTTCTGTTTCAAAAATGAAATCATTGTGTAAAACTTACATAAATAAAATAAAAAGTATACATATTAGGTATCGCCGCGTCCGTATCGACCGGCTCTATAAAAATATCACATGACCTAACCCCTCAGGTGACCACCGTAATAAAATAAAAACAAAAACGGTGTAAAAAAAGCCATTTTTTGCCATCTTACGTCACAAAAAGTGTAATAGCGAGCGATAAAAAAGTCATATGCATCCCAAAATAGTGCCAATCAAACCGTCATCTCATCCCGCAAAAAATGAGACCCTACTATGGCTCTTAGACTATGGAGACACTAAAACATTTTTTTGGTTTTAAAAATGAAGTTATTGTATAAAACTTACATAAATAAAAAAAATTGTATACATATTAGGTATCGCCGCGTCCGTGACAACCTGCTCTATAAAATTACCACATGATAAAACCTGTCAGATGAATTTTGTAAATAACAAAAAAAAAAAACCTGCCAAAAAAGCTATTTCTTGTTACCTTGCTGCACAAAAAGTGTAATATAGAGCAACCAAAAATCATATGTACCCTAAACTAGTACCAACAAAACTGCTACCCTATCCCGTAGTTTCTAAAATGGAGTCACTTTTTGGAGTTTCTACTCTAGGGGTGCATCAGGGGGGCTTCAAATGGGACATGGTGTCAAAAAACCAGTCCAGCAAAATCTGCCCTCCAAAAACCGTATGGCATTCCTTTCCTTCTGCGCCCTGCCGTGTGCCCGTACAGTGGTTTACGACCACATATGGGGTGTTTCTGTAAACTACAGAATAAGGGCCATAAATAATGAGTTTTGTTTGGCTGTTAACCCTTGCTTTGTAACTGGAAAAAAAATATTAAAATGGAAAATCTGCCAAAAATGTGAAATTTTGAAATTGTGTCTCTATTTTCCATTAAATCTTGTGCAACACCTAAAGGGTTAACAAAGTTTGAAAAATCAGTTTTCAATAGCTTGAGGGGTGTAGTTTCTTAGATGGGGTCACTTTTATGGAATTTCTAATCTAGGGGTGCATCAGGGGGGCTTCAAATGGGACATGGTGTCAAAAAACCAGTCCAGCAAAACCTGCCTTCCAAAAACCAAACCGCGCACCTTTCACTCTACGCCCTACTGTGTGCCCGTACAGTAGTTTACGGCCACATATGGGGTGTTTCTGTAAACAGCAGAGTCAGGGCAATAAAGATACAGTCTTGTTTGGCTGTTAACCCTTGCTTTGTTAGTGGAAAAAATGGGTTAAAATTGAAAATTAGGCAAAAAAATGAAATTCTCAAATTTCATCCCCATTTGCCAATAACTCTTGTGCAACACCTAAAGGGTTAACGACGTATGTAAAATCAGTTTTGAATACCTTGAGGGGTGTAGTTTCTTAGATGGGGTCACTTTTAGGGAGTTTCTCCTCTAGGGGTGCATCAGGGGGCTTCAAATGGGACATGGTGTCAAAAAACCAGTCCATAAAAATCAGTCTTCCAAAAACCAAACGGCGCACCTTTCACTCTACGCCCCGCTGTGTGGCCGTACAGTAGTTTACGGCCACATATTGGGTGTTTCTGTAAACAGCAGAGTCAGGGCAATAAAGATACAGTCTTGTTTGGCTGTTAACCCTTGCTTTGTTAGTGGAAAAAATGGGTTAAAATGAAAAATTTGACAAAAATATGAAATTCTCAAATTTCCTCCCCATTTGCCAATAACTCTTGTGCAGCACCTAAAGGGTTAACAATGTATGCAAAATCAGTTTTGAATACCTTGAGGTGTGCAGTTTCTTAGATGGGGTCATTTTTGGGTGGTTTCTATTATGTAAGCCTCGCAAAGTGACTTCAGACCTGAACTGGTCCCTAAAAATTGAGTTTTTGTAAATTTCTGAAAAATTTCAAGATTTGCTTCTAAACTTCTAAGCCTTATAACATCCGTAAAAAATAAAATATCATTCCCAAAACAATTCAAACATGAAGTAGACATATGGGGAATGTAAAGTCATCACAATTTTTGGGGGTATTACTATGTATTACAAAAGTAGAGAAACTGAAACTTTGAAATTTGCAAATTTTTCTAAATTTTTGGTAAATTATGTATTTTTTTGTGCAAAAAAAATAATTTTTTTGACTTCATTTTACCAGTGTCATGAAGTACAATATGTGATGAAAAAACTATCTCAGAATGGCCTTGATAAGTCAAAGCGTTTTAAAGTTATGAGCACTTAAAGTGACACTGGTCAGATTTGCAAAAAATGGCCTGGTCCTTAAGGTGAAAATGAGCCCGGTCCTTAAGGGGTTAAAAGGGGCAGGGTGCTGTGGATGACACTGTTAAGGGAGCGGAGTGCTGTGGAGGTCACAGTTTAGGGGGCAGGTAGGGTGGCCATTCAAGCCATCCTCAAAAGAAAGACTTAAAAACCCCGCCCCTAGATCCTGCTAAGTCACACCCCCAAGGGTGTGGCCATGCCCCCTCCCACTCCACAGCCAATGGGGATTGAAAAAAATTAACGTAAAAATCAACTTCTGTCAGCTGCAGGGGTGGGAGGGAGGGTGACTTTCTCCCTGCAGCTCATGCTCAGACAGCACAGTGCTGCTGTCTGAGAGTGAGATGTTCAAAAGGACATCCCTGTGTCCATCCAGGCCCTGCGCCGAACGGAGGACAGGGAGACTGAAAGCCGGGCTGTCCTGCCTAAAACTGAACCTCTGGCCACCCTAGGGGCAGGCTGCTGTTGAGGTCACATTTAAGGGGACAATCCGCTATGGAGGTCAGTGTTAAGGGGCAGATTGCTGTAGAGGCCACTGTTAAGGGGGAGGGTTATTGTGTAAATCACTGTTAAGGAGACGGGGTACTGTGAAGGTCACTAATAAAGGGGCGGCCGCTGTGGAGGTCACTGTTAAAGGGGAGGGTGCTGTGGAGGTCAATGTTAAAGGGGCAGGCACTGTGGAGGTCACTGTTAAGGGAGGAGGGGACTGTGGAGGCCACTATTAAAGGGGCAGTGGAGTACTGCCCGGTCATTAAGGCAGCGAGGTACTGTGAGGTCACTGTTCAGGGAGCGGGGTACTGTGGCAGTCACTGTTAAAGGGGCAGTCGTTGTGGAGGTCTCTGTTAAGGGGGCCAGAAATGGTGGAGGTCACAGTTAAAGGGACTGTAACCTATGGTCAGTGTTAAGGGGTGGGTGCTGTAGAGGTCACTGTTAAGGGAGTGGGATGCTGTGAAACTCAATGTTAAAGGGCCAGGCTGCTGTGAAGGTCAAAGTTAAGGGGGTGGGCTGCTGTGGACGTTCCATTTTAAGGAGACACGGCACTGTGGGGGGAGGGTCAGTGTTAAGGCTGCGGAGGTCACTGTTAAGGGGACGGGGAACTGTAGATGTCACTGTTATAGTGGTACTGTCGATATCTTTTAACAACACACACAAACATTAAATTAAATAGATTAAATATACCCTTGCAAAGCTGGGTCCTTCAGCTAATATACACAGGGTGGGCCATTTATATGGATACACCTTAATAAAATGGAAATGGTTGGTGATATTAACTTCCTGTTTGTGGCACATTAGTATATGTGAGGGGGGAAACTTTTCAAGATGGGTGGTGACCATGGCGGCCATTTTGAAGTTGGACATTTTGAATCCAACTTTTGTTTTTTCAATAGGAAGAGGGTCATTTGACACATCAAACTTATTGGGAATTTCACACGAAAAACAATGGTGTGCTTGGTTTTAACGTAACTTTATTCTTTGATGAGTTATTTACAAGTTTCTCTTTGTTTACAGCCATTGACATGTCGCCGAGGTTAACACGTGAGGAGCGGATAGAAATTGTGTTGATGTCTGGTGAACGCAGTAACTGGGTCATTGCAGCAGATTGCAATGCAAGACACCCTACGAGACCACCCATCTCCCATGCTACAGTTAGCAAACTGCTTGCTAAGTTTCGTGAAACTGGTTCAGTGTTGGATTTGCCAAAATGTGGACGCATGAAATCTGTCTCTAATGAAGAAACATCAGTGGCTGTCCTAGCTTCATTCAGCAAGAGCCCACAGCGTAGCACTCGCCGCATGTCACTGGAGAGTGGCATTAGTCGAACATCCCTTCGGCGGATATTAGCTACTCACAAATGGCACCCTTACAAACTCCAGCTACTGCAGCATCTCAACGAGGATGACCCAGATTGGCGCACTGAATTTGCAGAATGGGCAAAACAAAAATTGGAACAGGACCCTCAGTTTACGCAGAAGATTTTGTTCAGTGATGAGGCAAACTTTTATGTGAATGGTGAAGTTAACAAACAAAACCACCGCTATTGGTCTGACACTAACCCACATTGAATAGATCCCTCCAAAACTGTTGGAAGAAAAAAATTGATGGTATGGTGTGGTATATGGGGTACAAAGATAGTGGGGCCATTCTTCATCAATGGAAACCTCAAGGCCACTGGATATGTGAAATTGCTACATGATGATGTGTTTCCCTCTTTATGCACTGAAGCTGGCACGTTCCCTGAGTTTTTCCAGCAAGATGGTGCACCACCACATTATGGGTGTCAGGTCCGAGCATTCCTAGATGAACAGTTTCCTGGAAAGTGGATTGGTCGTCGTGGGCCAGTTGAATGGCCCCCAAGGTCTCCCGATCTGACCCCCTTAGACTTTTATCTTTGGGGTCATCTGAAGGCAATTGTCTATGCTGTGAAGATACGAGATGTGCAGCACCTGAAACTACGGATACTGGAAGCCTGTGCTAGCATTTCTCCTGCGGTGTTGCTATCAGTGTGTGAAGAGTGGGAGAAGAGGGTTGCATTGACAATCCAACACGATGGGCAGCACATTGAACACATTTTATAAGTGGTCAGAAACTTGTAAATAACTCATTAAAGAATAAAGTTACATTAAAACCAAGAACACCATTGTTTTTCTTGTGAAATTCCCAATAAGTTTGATGTGTCACATGACCCTCTTCCTATTGAAAAAACAAAAGTTGGATTCAAACTGGCTGACTTCAAAATGGCCGCCATGGTCACCACCCATCTTGAAAAGTTTCCCCCCTCACATATACTAATGTGCCACAAACAGGAAGTTAATATCACCAACCAATCCCATTTTATTAAGGTGTATCCATATAAATGGCCCACCCTGTATATATATATATATATATATATTGTGGGGATTCACTCTGGTAGTTAGGACTAGCGGATGCAGTATAGAGGCAAAGTACACAGCGGTATATATTCACACATTGGTGTATAATACAGATAAGGTGTATCACAAAATGCAGGTGGCTTGGTGTTTGTTCACACACAAGGAAAGTCCATAAATAATAAAAGTCACCTTTTCCCACCCTGTTAGCAGTCCATAGGGGGCCTGTTTGCCTTTAGAGGGGCCTGAGTCCTCCAGCACGGCTCAAACTTCAAATCCCAGCACAGCCCTCAGTTCACAGCACACAGACTCCTGAACTCCACTGTCAGAGGAAGGTAAATCCACCACACTTGGCAGTGCTGGCTGGTTTTTATGCCTGGCAAAACCTGGCCTAGAACATTAAGAGTAGTCACCCACCTAGCACTTTGACTACTCCCAGTAAGAGCCGTACCGGATCAGCTATGACAGCCATGCAAAATCTCAAGGTGTCAATTAGCAACAGCTGCTGCTGACACATAAAAAAACGGCTCTTACTTCACCGAGGCCAGGAACCTCGGTGACACATACCTTCCATCCACGATGATTCCAGGTACCTTCTTACTATATATATGGAAAAATTGTGAAAATGATGAAAAAAGATTATATTTTCCTTTCTTATCAATTTCCAGACAAAACATTTCAAAATTTTTATGTTTTTTAAGAAAGCAAAAAGGAATAAAAATTGTATCCTGACAATGAGGGCGCTGCTCCCTGCCATGAGCATGCACCCTGCCATTTCATTGATTCTATATGAGACCGTCAGAGACAGCCTTGTACAACGCTCACCTTTCACTGAAATTACCATAGCGAATGAATGGAGCAGAGAATGAATGTGGTCTAAACAGTGATCTGCTGCTCAGAAGCCATGATTCTGTATGAGGATGATGGATCGCTATAGCAATCCCTCGTCCTTATACAGTGAAGGAGATCACTGCATGTAAATGTGCGAATTCCTTCACTGAACGAGCAGCCAACTGTCGGGAAGGAACATTTCCTTCCTGACAATCTGTCGCTTAGTCAGCCCGTCTAAACCCACCTTTAATCACTTCCAGACCGGGCCATTTACCCCTTTCCTGACCAGGCCTAATTTTGCAAATCTGACATGTGTCACTTTATGTGGTAAAAACTCTGCAATGCTTTTACTTATCCAAGCCATTCAGAGATTGTTTTCTCGTGACACATTGTACTTCATGTTAATGGTAAATTTGAGTCAATATGTTTTATCTTTATTTTTAAAAAAATCTAAAAGTTAACGAAAATTTTGGTTTTTTTAAGACAGATAGTGATGCCTCATAAAATATTCATTAATTAACATTCCCAGTATGTCTACTTTATGTTGGCATCATTTTGGTAATGTAATTTAATTTTTTTAGGACGTTAGAAGGTTTCGAATTTTAGAAGCTATTTTTTAAATTTTTAAGACAACTTTTTTAAGGACCAGTTCAGTTCTGAAGTCACTTTGTGGGGCTTACAGTATATAATAGAACCAACCCATAAATAACCCCTCAAACTATTCAAAACTGGTTTTAGAAATGTTGTTAACCATTTAGGTATTCCATTGAAATTAAATCAAAATAGAGGTGACATTTCAAAATTTCACTTTTCTTTGCAGATTTTCTATTTTAATAATTTTTTTCCTGGAATACAGCAAGGGTTAACAAAACAAACCTCAATATTTTTTACCCCGATTCTGCAGTTCAGTTCAGGCACAGAAGGCAAGGAGCGCCATATGGTTTTTGGAGGGCAGATTTTGCCGGAATGGTCTTTAGGCACCATGTTGCATTTGAAGAGGTTCCCCCACAGTCAAAACCCCCAAAAAGTGACCACATTTTGTAAACTACACCACCCAAGCAATTTTTTAGGGGTGTAGCAAGCACTTCACTTAGCAGGTGTTTTATAGAATTTTTAATACTTGGGTGTGAAAATTAAAATTTTTATATTTTATTTTACAAGAAAATGGTGCTTTAGGTCCAAACAGTCATGAAAAACCAACACTGTTTCCCTATACTTACTGCGTAAGCAATCCAGTATCACCTTTAGCGAAACCAATATTAAGATACATAGATCAATTTCAAAATAACAAATTATAACTCCATAGTCAGTTGTAATTCAAATAATACTAAATTTTATTAATACTCACAGAGTTATAACAATTTCTGGCCACACAGAAAATTTAAGAACATTTAAAAATCCTAATCAGACTGTGGATATATGGCAATTACTGATACAATCATATAAAGTGCAAGTGCAACAATATACATGGGAAAATATAATCAGTGCATACAAGTACTGTTATTCTGTCCATATAGTGTGGTCACAAAATCAGAGTTCCGATCCTGGATCCACGGGACATTAACATACATACTGCCATAATAGAATAACATGTATCTAGCAGATAATCTAGCATACTGACCCAAAAAGATCTGCCACAACCCGTCAGACTGTGCCCCGACGCGCGTTTCGCCGTCAGCTTTTTCTATAGTCCAAACAGGACTATATATCCCCACAATTTGCTACCCACTTTCTCCTGAATACAGTAACACCCCAACTGTTGTCATAAACTGTTATTTTGGAATACGTCAGGGCTCAAAAGGGAGCAGAAAATCTGGATTGTCTAACATGGAATTTTCTGTCGGGGTTTTTAAGAGTGATAACTTTAATTTTTTGTTGAATGAGCTGCGTGAGGGCTTATTTTGTGCGGGACAAGATGTAGTTTTTATTGGCACCATTTTGGGGTACATTTTGCTTTCTGGTTGCTTTTTATCAAATTTTTTGGGAGGTGAAGTCACAAAAAAAATGTTTGGTGTCATTATTTTTTTTTTATATACTGTTTACATAAAGGGGTAGATCATATGATATTTTTATAGATCCTGTCATTACGGATGCAACAATACAAAATATTTATATATTTTTTTTTTTACGTTTTACACAATAAAATTTATTTTTTTAAATAAATCATGTTTTTGTGTTGGCATTTTTTTAGAGCCATATATTTTTTTTCATTTTTCTGGCTATAGTCTTGTGTGAGGGCTTGTTTTTTGCAAAATGAGGTGACGTTATTATTGCTACCATTTCAGGGTACATACAACTTTTTGATTGATATTAGGTTTTTTGTGAGGTGACAAAAAACAGCTGTTTTGTCATAATTTTTATTAGTTTTTTACACTGTTCACTTGTGATCATGTGATATTTTTATAGAGCCAATTGTTACGGACGTGGCGATGCCAAATATGGTATGTGTATTTTTTATGTTTTACACAATAAGAGCATTTTTAGAAAATAAATCATGTTTTTGTTTGCAATTTTCTTAGAGCCATATTTTTTTTTATTTTTCTGGCTATGATATTGTGTGGGGGGCTCATTTTTTGCAGAATGAGGTGATGTTTTTATTGCTACCATTTTGGGGTACATACGACTTTTTGATTGATTAACATTATGTTTTTTGGGCAGTGAGCTAACAAAAAAATCTGTTTTGGCGTAATGTTTTTTTTTTTACGGTGTTCATCTGATGGGGTAGATCATATGATATTATTATTATAAAATATATGGTCATTGCGGACACGGTGGTATCAAATACAGTATGTCTATTTTATTTATTTTCTTCTATTTTTAACATTTTCAAAATAATGTATTTGGGGGGGAAATTTTTTTATGTGAAACTTTTTTTTTTTTACACTTTGTGTTCCCTATAAGGTCATATAAGACCTCTGGGAGACATTTAACTTCATATTTTTTTTTTTTACTATTGATCTCTCCTGTAACTGGGGCTGACATAGTAGCCACAGTCACAGTGGAAATACACCCCCCAGAGACCGCCCGAGGACGTTTATAGTCAATGGGAGATCAAGAAGTGGTTAAAAAAGCTTAACAATTTTCTCCATAAGCACGGGGTCGCTACAGTTATTAGTCCTCAGCTATGATATTATTTCAGATATGACTTTAATGTTCAAGAAAAGGCTGGTCTTCTGTGGAAATGGGATGAGCATGCGGGGAAACATTAACTGAAACCTAGTAATGTGGATCTGAAGGGAAATCACACTGGAATTACTGGTGCCAGGGAAATGTGTTTGTTATTATGAAATATTACATGCTGTATGGCACAAACATTCCTGGGTAAATTTCTGTCGGGAAGATTATTCTGCCTTATGAAAATGTTATGAAATTGCTGAAATTTTTAGCATGTCATAATTTAGCAAAAAGCTCAGAAAAAATAATTTCTAACTCCCAGCAGGATATTATTCAGCAGGTAATATGAAGTAGAAAAAAAAATATTATATGCAGTGTACAGTGTATATATATATATATATATACACTGTATTCACAATTTTTTTTCTACTTTGTATTTCCTGAGTTCAAGAACTAAACCTAAATGCCCATGTCTTGCACTTTAGGCCCCTTTCACACGGGCGATTTTTACGCGCGAGTGAAAAACATTTTAATGCGTTTTGCGCGAACGTGAGAAAAATCGGCATGTTTGGTACCCAAACCCAAACTTCTTCACAGAAGTTCGGGTATGGGGTTGTGTAGATTGTATTATTTTCCCTTATAACATGGTTATAAGGGAAAATAATAGCATTCTTAAAACCGAATGCATAGTACAATAGGGCTGGAGGGGTTAAAAAAATAATAATAATAATTTAACTCACCTTAATCCACTTGTGAGGAAAAGGACCTGTGCGAACAAGTGGATTAAGGTGAGTTAAATAATTTTTAATTTTTTTTTAACCTCTCCAGCCCTATTGTACTATGCATTCTGTATTAAGAATGCTATTATTTTCCCTTATAACCATGTTATAAGGGAAAATAATACAATCTACACAACACCTAACCCAAACCCGAACTTCTGTGAAGAAGTTCGGGTTTGGGTACCAAACATGCCGATTTTTCTCACGTGCGTGCAAAACGCATTAAAATGTTTTTTACTCGCGTGGAAAAATCTTCTGTGGTAAAGACACCTGCTCCAGATGTTAGCTGAAAATCTGTGTGAAAAATTAAACACAGTACACTTTTTGAGTCTCTAGCATTTGTTTAAAAACACAGGTTTTTGAACTGTGCACTGATAAGCTTAATGGTTCCTCTCCTCTTGAGTCCTCAAACACGACATCCATAGTTTCCTAAAAGAATTTCAAGTTTTGATTCATCTGACCACAGAACAATTTTCTATTTTGCCTCAGTCTGGATTCTTTGCATGATGCAGTGTTAACTTGCATTTTTGGATGGACATCGAACTGTGTTCACAAACAAAGATTTCTGGAAGTGTTCCTGAGCCAGTGCAGTGATTTCCAGTACAGAATCATGACTGCTTTTAATCTTTTAATAATATTATGTACTGTAGATGGTGGGATATTCAAAGTTTTCGCAATTTTACGTTGAAGAACATTTTTCTGGAATTGTGCCACAATTTTTAGATGCAGTTTTTTGCAGTTTGGTGAACCTCTGCTGCTCTAACATGCTCTTTTTATACCAAGTGACTTAGTTGCAAATTGCTCCTCCAGATGTTTTTTATTAGTACCACTTATTTCTCCAGCCTTGTGTTGCCTTGTCCCACCTTTTTTTAAATGCTTTGCTGCCATAAAGTTCTAAATGAGTTTTTTTTTTTACGAAATGGTAGCGTTTCTCACTGTCAATATCTCATGTGTTCTATGATCTATTGTGAATAAAATAAGGGTCTGTGAGCTTTACAAATCTTTATATTCTGTTTTTTAAAAAAAAAGCATAAAAAAACATGCATAATGGCAAAAGACACAATTGAATCCTATGGCACCAGAGCAAATTTGTGTTTGCAGGGGCCCTCAAACACATAATAAGGATGCCCTCACACATTACAGAATTTTCCACAACATAAAGAAATCCCCTATTATAGCCTGTAGAGGTGAAAAGTGTCAATACCTGCATTCTGTTTAGCTGCAGAATATAAATTCCGCAGCCAAAAAGAATGCAAATAATGATTTGTTGCCGATTTCCTGTAATTTAATGTTTCCATTAATTTCAATGGAGATTTTATCTGCCCAGAAACCCGCAACATCATTCACAAAGAAATACCCATCCTATTCCAGTGTGGAAAAATTGGCTACAGCATAATCCGCAGCAAAAACCGCAACCTTATCCTCACCTGCAGATTTTGTTGCGTAAAATTCTGCAATGTACAGTGCAGACCAAAAGTTTGGACACACCTTCTCATTCAAAGAGTTTTCTTTATTTTCATGACTATGAAGGCATCAAAACTATGAATTAACACATGTGGAATTATATACATAATAAACAAGTGTGAAACAACTGAAAATATGTCATATTCTAGATTCTTCAAAGTAGCCACCTTTTACTTTGATTACTGCTTTGCACACTCTTGGCATTCTCTTGATGAGCTTCAAGAGGTAGTCCCCTGAAATGGTCTTCCAACAGTCTTGAAGGAGTTCCCAGAGATGCTTAGCACTTGTTGGCCCTTTTGCCTTCACGCTGCGGTCCAGCTCACCCCAAACCATCTCGATTGGGTTCAGGTCCGGTGACTGTGGAGGCCAGGTCATCTGGCGCAGTACCCCATCACTCTCCTTCATGGTCAAATAGCCCTTACTTTCAAAGTTTTCCCAATTTTTCGGCTGACTGACTGACCTTCATTTCTTAAAGTAATGATGGCCACTAGTTTTTCTTTACTTAGCTGCTTTTTTCTTGCCATAATACAAATTCTAACAGTCTATTCAGTAGGACTATCAGCTGTGTATCCACCTGACTTCTCCTCAACGCAACTGATGGTCCCAACCCCATTTATAAGGCAAGAAATCCCACTTATTAAACCTGACAGGGCACACCTGTGAAGTGAAAACCATTTCAGGGGACTACCTCTTGAAGCTCATCAAGAGAATGCCAAGAGTGTGCAAAGCAGTAATCCAAGCAAAAGGTGGCTACTTTGAAGAACCTAGAATATGACATAGATTCAGTTGTTTCACACTTGTTTGTTATGTATATAATTCCACATGTGTTAATTCATAGTTTTGATGCCTTCTGTGTGAATCTACAATTTTCATAGTCATGAAAATAAAGAAAACTCTTTGAATGAGAAGGTGTGTCCAAACTTTTGGTCTGTACTGTATGTGTGCACTCTAAATGTGGTGTAAGACAGAATTCTGGTGCATGCAGCTTATTAAATCTCCCCCACTTGTGCCTTCCAAATATTTTTCCAAAAAATGTACAAATAACTGCGTTACTGTTTCCCCTGTCAATGAGGCGTGTCCCCACACACCCTAATGCCAGACCGTGTAGGACACACCTGATTGACAAGGTGATCGATAACACGCAATAAATAATTTTCATACATTTCTAGGGAGAAAAAGAGAGTAAGGTTACAACACAGACTTCTAACAAGATGCTCTAGAATTCTGATTTTATAGGGAATATTTTTGCCATTTCCTATTACCTCTAAATTGTAGATTCGACATGAACCTTTCATTTTATCCACAATCAAGGATTTACTATTGCGTTACCACATTGTCATCAGCTAATCAATGGTGTAACTAGAACTAACTGGGCCTCACAGCAAATTTTTGAAAGGGGTTCCCCCCTTGGTCTCCTTAATGCAGACCTCAGACCGGACCAAAGAAAATACCTCTCTTCTCCTCCTGCGGGCTCCTCCGCTCTTCATGCAGCACTGTGTCTTGGCACGCACTACACTGTGTCCTGACATCGCACATCGTTAGGTCATAGTGCACTCCTACACCTACCACATCTCGTCCTGAAGCTGTACGCTGTGAGTACTTAGTGAAGCGCAGGCGCCTGGAGAGGACCATCAAGGGGTGAGAAATACCAGTGCTAAGACTAGTGCCATTATACTCACCGCTCCCCGGGCCCCGAAATAAATCCATTTGTCCTCCTCCAGGACCCCATAACCGCCACTTTCCTTCCTTCAATGGTAGCTATGCCCCTGTTAGGAAATCTAAAAAGTTTCACAGTAGATTGCAGACAATTCTCTGGATTTTGTATTGTGTTTTATATAAGTGAATATCTTCCCACTAGCTAATTACATTAATAGCAGGGTACAAGAACGCTTTCCCGTGTTTGTTATCTTAAAACAGAAACTATCATTAGCTTCTGTAACACTGAATAAATACTCTAGAAGGTTAATTTTACTCTAAAGGCTCTTTCACACGAGCAGATCCCGTGCGGGTAATCCGCTGCATGAAAGAGTGCCAAGCCCCATTCCGGACAGCAGAGACACGGAGCATTAACATGATTGATAATGCTCTGTGCCTCTCTGTGACCTTTTTGCTATAAAATCACAATTTTGTAGTAAAAAGATTACAGAGAGGCACAGATCAATCATGTTAATGCTCCGTGTCTCTGCAGTCCGGAACAGGGCTTGGCTCTCTTTCATGCAGACAATGTCATAGAGCTACAGGAAATGCTAGCAGAATGCTTTAGGAGAGGCATTACCAGTAGAAAGAGGGAGGTGCTCATGCCGCTCTACAGAGCACTAGTGAGACCTCATTTGGAGTATTGTGCGCAGTACTGGAGACCATATCTCCAGAAGGATATTGATACTTTGGAGAGAGTTCAGAGAAGAGCTACTAAACTAGTACATGGATTGCAGGATAAAACTTACCAGGAAAGATTAAAGGACCTTAACATGTATAGCTTGGAAGAAAGACGAGACAGAGGGGATATGATAGAAACTTTTAAATACATAAAGGGAATCAACAAGGTAAAAGAGGAGAGAATATTTAAAAGAAGAAAAACTGCTACAAGAGGACATAGTTTTAAATTAGAGGGGCAAAGGTTTAAAAGTAATATCAGGAAGTATTACTTTACTCAGAGAGTAGTGGATGCATGGAATAGCCTTTATGCAGAAGTGGTAGCTGCAAATACAATGGAGGAGTTTAAGCATGCATGGGATAGGCATAAGGCCATCCTTCATATAAGATAGGGCCAAGGGCTATTCATAGTATTCAGTATATTGGGCAGACTAGATGGGCCAAATGGTTCTTATCTGCCGACACATTCTGTGTTTCTATGTGTGAAAGAGCCCTAAGACCAGGCAGAAGGTTTGGATATTTCTATTAAGGATGTCTTTCTGGATTGTTGCTGTTTTTAGCTTCGCTTTGGATGATGTACGCTGCACATGCAGAGCAATATGAGTGGTATCTGGATTAATGCTAAGTTATCATTTTAGGGGAGTTTGGAGAGGTTTGTAGCGGAAGATTGAAGACGCCTGCAAAGAAAGAAATCCCTGTGGCCATTAAAACTTTAAAAGGAGGTTACATGGACAGGCAGCGGCGAGATTTTCTGCGAGAAGCCAGTATCATGGGACAGTTTGATCATCCAAATATCATCCGGCTCGAAGGAGTCGTTACAAAAAGTAAGTTTTCTTTTCCTATTGTTGTGTTTGTTGGCATCAAACTTCACTTCTCAGGATGCGGCTTTGTTAAATTGGTCATCTATTACCAACAAACAGTTATCATAGCAAAGAAACCGTGTGCAGAGATACAAAGTGCTGTGGGCCTCTCAGCCACCATTACATACAGTATATTTACAGTATATTTCAGTTTTACTGTAGATAATCCCAGTCTCCTGCCTGTCCTCAAGTCATAGCCTCGGGAGTTCAAACGACAGAGATCAAAATGTGTTTCCCTGTAGGCTCCATACACCGGGATCTGATTTAGGGGTCCCTAATTGTACATGTTGATATCCATCTTATGGGGAGTTTCAGATCCCATGTATAGCCATTGGTATGGAAAATGCTTGTGGAACCACTGTGCCATGTAACCGGTTTGGTGTAGGGCTAACCCTAAGGGCGTTTTCTGGCTCCTCCCCAGTATTCGCCCTTTAACCCCTGTACAGGGATGTGAAGTTCTCTGCGAGTTAGTAACCAGACCTCTACCTCCGTGGATTGCCCCAGTGTAGTTGGCAGCTGACACACACAGGTCAGAGATACTAGTGCACGCACAAGAGGAGCAGGCAGGGCATTAATTCAGAACCAGGCAGAATACAGACAAGTGCTAAAGCACTGGCAGACAGTCAGACCTCAGGAACCCAGACATACAGATATCAGGAACGTGAACATACAGACTACAGGAACTAGGACAAATAGACTACAGAAACAGAACACTAGGAGACAGTACAGAGATAGCAGGTCCAGATGAAGAAACTTGACAAGACCGATCAGCAAAGAGCTAGAACTTGGGAATTCAGAACTAGGACAGAATTCAGACAACACACGGAACAGACCTCACAGAATCCAGACAGAACATGCAAAGATCCAACAGAATCTGAGCAAAAGCTGAGATTGCATGGCCAGTGGCAGAACACAAAATTAGGACATATATACTAGACTTAAAAAACTCAGTCACACAGATGGAAACAAAAGAGCAGCGAACATTAACTCACACAGTACTGAACTGAGGAGAGATACAGAGCACATTGCCATTAATTCACACACACAAGTAGCCGAGGCCAGGATGAACGGAACAGTGGCAACATGAACCGCCATTGAACACAAAGGCACAAATTCAAATTCACAAGAACCTGGTGCCTGCACACGGGACAATGACAACAAGTTGTTGAAGATGCCCTGAAGATGCAATGAGAATCATAGAATAGCGGCATGACGTGAGGACGTAGGCGTGCCGCGATCCCTCCCACCTCCTCCCCCTCCTGGCCGCATGCGTTGGACCGTTCGTACCTGCTGAGCGTCGGCACTCCCTGTATCCTGCCCCCGGCTTGATGTTGGATGACGAGCCCCAGTTGAGATGGAGGGCGGCTGACAGTTTGTGATGGTGGTACCTTGAGTGGCGGTGTCGACACTGATCTGACCTGGCGGTGGGGTCTGCCTGGTGGCTGTTGAGCTCCCCTGGCTCCGTTAGCTCTGCTCTCCTTTGCTCCGGTCTGATCCAGGCTGGATGCTAGAGACGCCATGGAGAGCGCATACGTTCATGTGCTGGTAGCGGCATCCTGTGGCAGCTTGAGCGTTACTTGTCCGGGGGATACAGATGATCTGCGCTGGTCTGGAGTGCGTGAGTAGCCTGAGGAGTGATTCCCACGAACCATGAACTAACTCCGCAAAGCAAGCATAATTAATTTCTGTTAACACTTGCTAACATTTGCTCACCTGCCGATGTGTGTCTGGTTCTGCTGCGGCTGGTGAACCCGGGCTGCTTGTTTTACCCGTGTCGCAGACCTTGCCTGGCTCACTTTGCGATGTCTGGTGATGTGGTCTGTGGGATGGACGGTTTCTGTGGGAGTTTCAGGTGGAAAGTCAGCACTGGCAATTAATACAACTGAAATTAGTTGATATCTGCCTTCCTAACTCTGCTAGCTGATGAACTTTTGTTTTGATCTGTTTTGATTAACTATATATATTACCAGGAAACCAAAGAGAAGCAAAACCAGTATCCACTAACATTTATTAACATTTGTCCTGTTAACCCTTCTCGGTTTGCTGATATTTGTTGTTGTGAACTCCTTGGCAGGGGGGGAGAGAGTAGGAGAAGGGCCACCACCCTAACCCCCCTGGCTTTGTTCTTAATCATCTACGCTACACCCTGGACTGCTACGCCATGTGATACAATCTGTTGTCATAATACTTTGGTCCTGATTAAGATGCCCTTAATCAGGACCAATTGCGTTTGCTTTACTGCTCCAAATTAGTAGTAATCCAAGGACTTTATGTGCACGGAAAAAATAACTCTGACACACTGTAGGGTCAAAGCAATTTCTCATTTATTCAAGGAAGTGAAGCAGTTTATAAGTACATCAGAGGGGGCATTCCCCCTAAGGCTCGTGGCATTGTTCCATTGGCTAGAATACAAAAATAAGAAAAGAGATAACACCTGGCATCTGCGCATTGTGCATTGTTATACTAACTGTGGTATGCAAACTATGTAAATATCTAACAGCAAGCGCCATCTTGTAATGGCTTCTTCACTAACAGCAGTACAGCATACGTCATATGTGACACATCAGGAAGGCGGATCCTCTTGGGGAGGGTGAAACCTTCGTGCTTTGGAGAAGATAAGGCGTTGTCTGAGAGCTGGAGTATATGGGAGCCATCTTGTAGGATAAAGAATGATATCCACATCTCCATCAAAGTGAAATGCCAGCCATAGCGATAAATGATATAATTCTTGCTGCCTGCAGCCACCACTAGGTGGAGTTTATGCATGTTGTGCTATTATTGAGTTTGATGTATGATGGCATGAAGTAATCTCCTAAACTCTCCCTAGCAGACAGAATTATTTTTTTTTACTCCTTTGTCATCACTTTATAATCTTGGAAATCTGATCTCTGACACTCTCGCTGATTCTAAGAATGAAGGGACTGCAGTGCGAGCTTTGTTGCCCCTTGCACCTTGGTGCTCCTGGCCCCTGTCTGTGCAGTGGATCTCAGTACACTCACTTGAAAGAAGCTATGCAATGAAGCAACTGAAGTGCCAAGCCTGCACTGGAGCCCCTTTATTCTCAAGATGGGTGGAGGTCCTAGCAGTCAGATCCCCTCCAATCAAGAAGCAGTGGTGTATTCTAGAGATATGTCATCACTTTCTGTGTTAGGCCTCATGCACACGACTGTTGTGTGCATCTGCGGCCGTTGTTCCGTTTTTTTTTCGTGGACCCATTGACTTTCAATGGGTCCGTGGAAAAATCGTAAAATGCACCGTTTGGCATCCGCGTCCGTGATCCGTTTTTCCAGTCCGTGAAAAAAATAGGACCTGTCCTATTTTTTTCACGGACAACGGTTCACGGACCCATTCAAGTCAATGGATCCATGAAAAATCACGGATGCACACAAGATAGTCATCCGCGTCCGTGATCCGTGTCCGTGATCCGTGTCCGTTTTTCCTATCATTTTCAATGCAAACTTGACTTAGTTTTTTTTTTCACTTTTCATGTCCGTGGATCCTCGGAAAATCAAGGAAGACCCACGGAAGAAAAAACGGTCACAGATCACTGAACAACGGAAATACGTTTTGCGGACCGCAAAAAAAAAAGTCATGTGCATGAGGCCTTAGTCTGTTGAAACTGTGTTGGGAAAATTGATTTAACTGTGTCTATGAAGGATATCTGGAACTCTGACTGCTAGAAAGCAGTCACCAGTAGCGCTGGCTTACTGCATACAGATTAACGGTCCATTCACACATCCGTGTGTGTTTTGCGGATCCGCAAAACACAGACACCGGCAATGTGCGTTCCGCATTTTGCGGACCGCACATTGTCGGCACTAATAGAATATGCCTATGCTTGTCCGCAATTGCGGACAAGAATAGGGCATGTTCTATTTTTTTCGGGAAGGGAAATGCGGACCCGGAAGTGCGGGTCCATATTTCCGGATCGGAGCCGCACATTGTGCGGCCCCATAGAAGTGAATGGGTCTGCAATTCTGTTCCGCAAAATGCGGAATGGAATTGCGGATGTGTGAATGGAGCCTAAAGGAGTTTTCCAAGACCAGAAAAAAACTTTGATAAATGGAGGATACATGTAAAATAACAAAGTAACTGTTACCTGATAAATCACCTGCCCTTCTAGCAGTGCAGCTCAGGTGGTTGCTTCTTTTATTACCCAAATATCTATTTTCTATCATCTGCCACTAGCGGGACTTCATAGAGATTCTACAGCTTTCATTGATTTCAAAAGTAACATTAAAACCTATGCAATGATCTCCCCCTAGTGGTGGCTGCAGTCAGCCTGTTTTGTAATATATTGTCTGAAGGGACGCATTCAAGTTTTGTAATAAACCAGTTGTCTGCTGTAAATACATTGAGAATATGAGGTTCAGGCTAAGCGCCATATTTATGGAGCACTTGTTCCAATATTTCCAACATATAAGTCAGATAGTCGGAAGTTGGTAAGTGGGTAAAGTGGAGGGCATCTATTTTTATTTTATTTTTAAATAAAAATGTCTTCCCCTTAATAAAAACATTTGTAAATTGATGTGAAATCTGGGGAAACCAAGTGGGGCAGGGGGATCCCATATTAAGTTTTGAAATGGGTACATATGAGATCTGTGTATACCCCTGACAGTACCTACTCAAGCAGGTGACGGCTGAGAATATAACATATTATTTTTTATCTACTGTATCTACATAGTTTGTGCCCTATACTCCATTAATAGCTGATTGGCATACGGTGGATTTTCAAGACTACAGATAATCACTATAAATGCTAAACACTATATTAATATCTCTACATGTGGCATGAAATTATTAACACTCATCCAACACTTAATAAAGCAGAACAGTTCCTCTTTCATTTTGGCAAAGTTCCTTTAAGAATTAGTAAATGAGCTCTTATAATGTGCTGATGCTTGTGCGATATTTATCTTTTGTGATCATTTTAAAGCAATTGTTTCCTCGTCCTGAGATTTTACATGAGCTCTTAATATGTAGAAAAGTACTGTATAATGTTATATATGGGAGAGACTGATTAACCTCTTCCCGACCTATGATGTACTACTACGTCATGGGAACCACTGAGCTCCTGCAATTTGACGTAATAGTACGTCATAGTGATCGTGCGGGCACTGGTGCGCACGATCACTGCAGGGGCCCGGCAGTCCGTGGTAGCCGGGCCCCTGCTGTATCCGCCGTCATTGCTGTAAAAGCCGATGCTGGTGGATTAACCCCTTCTATGCCGCGGTCCACGCTGACCGGGACATAGAAGAGGTTTGTGTCGGGTGAGCGATCGCATCGAGTCCCCGCGCTGCTGTGGCGTGCAAAAAATGAGCCCCTACCTAAGACAATTGCCCAAAGAATAAAAAAAAACTATAGCTCTCAGAACATGGAGACACTAAAACATCATTTTTTTTGTTTCAAAACTGCTATTATTGTGCTAAGGTGAAATACATAAAAAATATATACATATTAGGTATCGCCACGTCCGTAACAACCAGCTCTATAAAAATATTACATGACCTAACCACTCAGGTGAACACCGTACAAAAAAAAAAACTGTGTCAAATTTATTTATTTTTTGTCACATTACATCACAAAAATTGCAACAGCAAGTGATCAAAAAGGCGTATGCCCCCCAAAATAGTACCAATCAGACCGTCACCTCATCCCAGCAAAAAATTAGACCCTACCTAAGAGAATCGGTCAAAAAATAAAAAAGCTATTGCTCTCAGACTATGGAGACACTAAAATATGATTATTTTTTGCTTCAAAACTGCTATTATTGTGCTAAAGTGATTTTTTTTTAAAAAGTATACATATTAGGTATCGCCATGTCCGTAACAACCAGCTCTATAAAAATATCACATGACCTAACCACTCAGGTGAACACCGTAAAAAAAAAAAAAGCTGTGTAAAAAAATTCAATTTTTGTCACTTTGCTTTACAAAAATTGCAACAGCAAGTAATCAAAAAAGCGAATGCGCCCCAAAATAGTACCAATCAGATCATCACCTCATCCCGCAAAAAATTAGACCCTACCTAAGAGAATCGGTCCAAAAATAAAAAGCTATGGCTCTCAGACTATGTAGGTTTCGGTTTCAAAAATGCTATTATTGTGTAAAACTTAAATAAATAAGAAAAAGTACACATATTAGGTATTGCCGCGTGCGTAACAATCTGCTCTATAAAAAAGTCACATGACCTAATCCCTCAGGTAAACGCTGTAAAAAAAAACAAAAAAAAGGTGCCAAAACATCCATTTTTTGGTTACCTTGCCTCACAAAAAACTTAATATAGAGCAATTAAAAATCATATGTACCCCAAAATAGTACCAATAAAACTGCCACCTTATCCCATAGTTTCTAAAATGTGGTCACTTTTTTGAGTTTCTACTGTAGGGTGCAATCAGGGGGGCTTCAAATGGGACATGGCATCTAAAAGTTCAGCTAAATTTGCCTTCCAAACTACAGAATCAGAGCCATAAATATTGAGTTTTGTTTGGCTGTTAACCCTTGCTTTGTAACTGGAAAAAATTATTAAAATGGAAAATCTGCCAAAAAAGTGAAATTTTGAAATTGTATCTCTATATTCCATTAATTCTTGTGGAACACCTAAAGGGTTAACAAAGTTTGTAAAATCAGTTTTGAATACCTTGAAGGGTGTAGTTTTTAGAATGGGGTCACTTTTTTGGAGTTTCTATAGGGGTGCATCAGGGGGGCTTCATATGGGACATGGTGTCAGAAAACCAGTCCAGCAAAATCTGCCTTCCAAAAACTATATGGCGTTCCTTTCCTTCTGCGCTCTGCCGTGTGCCCGTACAGCAGTTTACGATCACATGTGGGGTGTTTCTGTAAACCACAGAATCAGGGTAATAAATGTTGAGTTTTATTTGGCTGTTAACCCTTGCTTTGCTACTGGAAAAAAAATTATTAAAATGTAAAATCTGCCAAAAAAGTGAAATTCTGAAATTTCATCTCCATTTTTCATCAATTCTTGTGGAACACCTAAAGGGTTAATAAAGTTTGTAAAATCTGTTTTGTATACCTTGAGGTGTGTAGTTTCTAAAATGGGGTCATTTTTGGGTGGTTTCTATTATATAAGCCTCACAAAGTGACTTCAGACCTGAACTGGTCCTTAAAAAGTGGGTTTTGGAAATTTTCAGAAAAATTTCAAGATTTGCTTACAAACTTCTAAGCCTTCTAACGTCCCCAAAAAATAAAATGTAATTTTCAAAATGATCCAAACATGAAGTAGACATATGGGGAATGTAATTACAATTTTTGAAGGTATTACTATCTATTGTAAAAGTAGAGAAATTGACCTTTGGAAATTTGCTAATTTTTTAATTTTTTTAATAAATTTTGTATTTTTCTATGAATAAAAATTATTTTTTTTAACTTATTTTTACCACTGTCACGAAGTACAATATGTGACGAGAAAACAATCTCAGAATGGCCTGTATAAGTAAAAGCGTTTTAAAGTTATCACCACATAAAGTGATACATGTCAGATTTGCAAAAAATGGCCTGGGCAGGAAGGTGAAAACAAGCCCGGGGTTGAAGGGGTTAATGTGGCTCTTAGGAAATGAAAAGCAACCTTATTTATATGCCTGCTATATTTATGTTTAGTGCTGATCACTTTACCCCACATTTCCATAGTTTTTTTTATCTATTTTTAGGTGTTTTTCCATATGGTACATGTCCCTTGAAAATCCTTCAGAATTTTTGACCTAGTAAATTAAAATTTCAGTCTTGGCATGCAACAAATCCCAACTGGAGGACAGTTGGGATTCAAACATCACGTGTTCTACAAGTCACCCAATGTTTTCAGATGTAATGTTCAGAAGGAAATCTAAGTATCTAGAATCTAGAATCCATACTCCAAGAATGTCAGTGTAGTGTGGATTTATTCACTGATGGCTCCATGGAGGAGATGAAACGTTGCCTTTTTTTTTCAACAGGATTCCACATTTCACTGGGAGTCTTGTGTTGGTGCTTCTTCTCTTCTTCTTGTGCTTGTCAGACTATAATATGTTAATTTTTGTAAAAAATAAATAACTGGTGAAAACCACAACTGAAACTGACAGAGGAGAAAATCACTTTTATGGTGATTTTAATACTTTTTGGGATATTCCAGAAATTGCCATTGTGTTTTCTATTACTTAAATGAGTCTATGATGCTAAAACAACTATACATAGGTGCATAGTGCTCTTTACCATTTATACCCAATTTGTACAAAGCCAAACACAATGAGTTGCACCAAATAAATGAAAACTGTGCACCATTTCATAAATTTTGTGCTACCACACAATGCAAAATCACACTTAAAGGTTTTGTACAACTTTGGGGGCAATTTTTTTTTATTAGTGCATTGTAGTCATTATGAGCTACAAATCATTTTCTCAGTTGGTCTTTATTAAAAATATGGTGTCCTTTTCTCTGTACAGAGCTGATATGTTCTACTAGCAGAATCTTAATTTCCTCTCTGCTCTTTCAGACAGGGAGCTGGCGGGCTCCTTATCTCTTCTTTCTGACCTTATAAACACTCATTAAAGCTCAATACTTATCTTACTAATAAGAATGTTGGTTAAATAAGTGTTTATGAGCTCTTAGTAATTTAGAGGTAAAGGTTATTAGATGACTGGCACAAAGTGAAAGTGAAAGTAGAATGCACACAGCTAGAAAAACCCTTTGACACAGAACGGCTCAATATTTTTTGATAAAGATCCATAGAATATTTTTAGCACCAAATGAATAAAATGAGGTCATAAAAAAAAATTGCCCCCGAAGGTATACATAGCCTTTAACCACTTCCAGACCGGGCTATTTGCCCCCTTAGTGACCGGGCCTAATTTAGCAAATCTAACAGGTGTCACTTTATGTGATAATAACTTTGGAACGCTATTGCTTATCCAAGCCATTCAGAGACTGTAGTCTCATGACACATTGTACTTTATGTTAATGGTAAATTAAATTAGTCAATATGTTTTACCTTTATATGTATATATTTAAAAAAATCCAAAAGTTAACGAAAAATTGAAAAAAATCACTGTTTTCTAAATTTAAAATCATCTAACTCTGACCAGTTTCCCAGTCCCATCACCACAGCATGATGCTGCCACCACCATGTTTCACTGTGTTCTTTAGGTGATGTGATGTGTTGGGTTTGAGCCAGACATAGCGTTTTCTTTAGTTGCCGAAAAGTTCAATTTTAGTTTCATCAGACCAGAGCACCTTCCTCCATACATTTTGGGAGTCTCCCACATGCCTTTTCGCAAACTCACAACATGCCTTTTTGTTTTTAGCTGAAAGTAATGGCTTTCTTCTGGCCACTCTGCCATAAAGCCCAACTCTGTGGAGCATACGGCTTATTGTCGTCCTATGTACAGATACTCCAGTCTCTGATGTGGAACTCTGCAGCTTCTACAGGGTTACCTTAGATCTCTGTGCTTCCTCTCTGATTAATACCCTCCTTGCCCGGTCCATGAGTTTTGGTGGGCGGCCGTCTCTTGGCAGGTTTGCTGTTGTGCCATGTTCGTTTCATTTGGTTATGATAGATTTGATGGTGCTCCTGGGGATCATCAGAGATTTGGATATTTTTTTATAACCTAACCCTGACTTGTACTTCTCAACAACATTGTGCCTCACTTGTTTGGAGAGTTCCTTGGTCTTCATGGCAGTGTTTGGTTAGTGATGCCTCTTGCTTAGGTGTTGCAGCCTCTGGGGCCTTTCAAAAAAGGTGTGTATATGTAATGACAGATTATGTGACACCTAGATTGCACACAGGTGGACATCATTTCACTAATTATGACTTCTGAAGGTACTTGGTTGCACCAGAGATTTTTATGGTCTTCCCAGCAAAGTGGGTGAATACATATGCACATGCCAATTTTATGTTTTCTATTTCTAAACAATAGTTTTATTTATTTATTTTTCTCATTTCACTTCACCAACTTAGACTATTGTGTTCTGATCCATCACATAAAATTCAGATTAACAAAACATTGAACTTAAGGCTGTAATGTAACAAAATACAAAAAAAGTTAAGGAGGGTGAATACTTGTGCAAGGCACTGTATCTATCTATCTATCTATCTATCTATCTATCTCTTCTATCTCTATGCATATATGTATCTAAAGTCATATCTATCTATCTACAGTGGATCTAAAAAGTCTACACACCCCTGTTAAAATGTCAGGTTTCTGTGATGTAAAAAAATGAGACAAAGATAAATCATTTCAGAACTTTTTCTACCTTTAATGTGACCTATAAACTGTACAACTCAATTGAAAAACAAACTGAAATCTTTAAGGTAGAGGGAAGAAAAAATATAAAAATAAAATAACATGGTTGCATAAGTGTTCACACCCTTTAACTAATATTTTGCTGAAGCACCTTTTGATTTTATTACAGCACTCAGTCTTTTTGGGTATGAGTCTATCAGCATGGCACATTTTGGCTTGCCAAGATCTTCCCACTCTTCTTTGCAAAAACACTCCAAATCTGTCAGATTGTGAGAGCATCTCCTGTGCACAGGCCTCTTTCTTCAGATCACCCCACAGATTTTTAATCGGATTCAGGTCTGGGCCTCTGGCTGGGCTATTCCAAAACTTTAATCTTCTTCTGGTGAAGCCATTCCTTTGTTGATTTGGATGTATAGTTTGGGTCGTTGTCATGCTGAAAGATGAAGTTCCTCTTCATGTTCAGCTTTCTAGCAGAAGCCTGAAGGTTTTGTGCCAATATTGACTGGTATTTGGAACTGTTCATAATTCCCTCTATCTTAACTAAGGCCCCAGTTCCAGCTGAAGGAAAACAGCCCCAAAGCATGATGCTGCCACCACCATGCTTCACTGTGGGCATGGTGTTCTTTTGGAGATGTGCAGTGTTGTTTTTGCGCCAAACATATCTTTTGGCATTATGGCCAATAAGTTCAACCTTGGTTTCATCAGACCATAACACCTTTTCCCACATGCTTTTGGGAGACTTCAGATGTGTTTTTGCAAAATGTAGCCTGGCTTGGATGTTTTGATTTGTAAGAAAAGGCTTTCGTCTTTCCACTCTACCCCATAGCCCAGACATATGAAGAATACAGGAGATTGTTGTCACAAGTACCACACAGCCAGTACTTGCCAGATATTCTTGCAGCTCCTTTAATGTAGCTGTAGGCCTCTTGGTAGCCTCCCAGACCAGTTTTCTTTTAGTCTTTTCATCAATTTTGGAGGGACGTCCAGTTCTTGGTAATGTCACTGTTGTGCCATATTTTCTCCACTTGACTGTCTTCACTGTGTTCCATGGTATATCTAATGCCTTGGCAATTCTTTTGTAACCTTCTCCTGACTGATACCTGTTAACAATGAGATCCCTTTGGAAGCTCTCTGTGGACCATGGCTTTTGCTGTGAGATGCGACTAAGAAAATTTCAGGAAAGACCAACTAGAGCAGCTGAACTTTATTTGGGGTTAATCAGAGGCACTTTAAATGATGGCAGGTGTATGCTGACTCCTATTTAACATGATTTTGAATGTCATTGCTAAATTCTGAACACAGCTACATCCCCAGTTATAAGAGGGTGTGCACACTTATGCAACCACATTTTTTTTATTTTTAGCTTTGTTTTCTTCCCTCCACCTAAAAGATTTCAGTTTGTTTTTCAATTGAGTTGTACAGTTTATAGGTCACATTAAAGGTGGAAAAAGTTCTTAAATGATCTATCTTTGTCTCATTTTTTTACAGCACAGAAACCTGACATTTTAACAGGGGTGTGTAGACCTTTTATATCCACTGTATCTATCTATATATATTCATATATGTATCTAAAGTCATATCTATCTATCTATCTATCTATCTATCTATCTATCTATCTATTTGTCTATCTAAAAATTATTTCCTTGGATACATTTCCATGGTTAAATCCTCATTTCTCCCACTAAGTTCTTGATTGCCACCTTGAACTGGGTCCAAAACCTTCAAGTCAGTTTCAAAGTAAACATACGGCGATGTAGGGTAGGTGACCCACAACATACCTATACTTTTCTTGCTAAATTGTGGTCTTCTAATCTTGAGAAACGTTTCTTTTATTTTTATCCAAATAAGACTTCCGGTGCACTGTGGGCAGGGTCGCTCCATTTGTTGCACTTGGCTTTCCCTGTGTCATCACTACTAGCTCCGAAATCTCAGGGACAAACAATCAAACAAGAGGTGGAAGTGCTGTACAGCAGTATGGTAGACTGATGGTGCACTAAGCAGAGTGGTCCCACCCACAGTGCACCTAAAGACTAATTTGCATTAAAATTAAAAGAAGCATTTCTTAAGATTAGAGGAGCAGATTTTGACATGAAAGGGATGATTCTGTTTTGCGGCATCGACCCCACAAAGTGGTATGCTTACTTTGAAACTGATTGTTTTACTATCTATATTAAAATAAATCCTAAAATCTTGCAGTTTTCACTCCGGCCACTTGTCATGTTCTGCAGAGACCACTTTTCAGCAGACTCTGACTATCATCACAGGCAGGATTATAGTAACGATAACACATATATAGAGATGACACAGGATCCATCATTTATAATAGTTGATGTCACAGCTCATATCTTCCCCCTCCCTGCACAATGACCTCTGCACAGGTCACAGAGCATGCCCACAATAATCTCACATAGAGGTGAATGGACATCTCCAGATTACAGGTTCCTGTGGTCAATGTGGCTGCAGTAAAGCACAAACAGCCCAGGTAAGGTGGCCGACCCCATAATTGTGTGCAGAAAATAAAATAAGAAAAGTAGAAAATAAAAACAAGTTTAAAAAATATGTATGACTATCTGGTTTTAAGTAGTAAAAACATTACAGGTGGCACATTCCCCTTTAAGTCATGCAGTGGCGACGGTCATGAGCCTTTAAATCTGATCGACTTCTGATAAAATATCATTTTACTTACATGATTTCCATGATTGAAAAACTGATATATGACTACAGGTGTTAAGCTCCAAATGATAAATGAGACAGGAGCAAGGAAGAAAAATTACACTCATCAATTACATTCATATAAAATATGTAAAAAAAAAAAATAGAAAAAATAATGTTTTATAGAAGGAGCTGAAGCCGTATCATGAAGCCAATAAATGGCTTGTGGTTTACTGCACAATTAATACTCAGGTGATGAATGCACGTGTCACGTTGCTTGCAATGAGTACAGATGGAGTCATCTGTCGCTTTTGCAGAGTCTGAGAAGTAGCCGTATGGGTTCCACAATGATCCCGCAATGTGAATGCACTTTAAAAAGATTTATTATTCAAGATAATTCCATCGGTATTCAAGTCCTGCTGATTATTCAAGGCCAGGCTGCAGCCGACCGTGTCACTGCGTGCTGTGTCAGGCTTCTGTCACCATGAGGATAACTCCGGGGCAGACTGCTGCTGATGAACGATATCGCCGGACTAACGCTGGCTTCTTATAATTAGACTTGATTGGTGTCGCACCCAGTTATCAGCTATATATCGGAAAGGCGGCTGTGCAGCCAAAGTCACACCATGCAGATTTCATATAATTTGAATGGAGCAATAATTTTCTTAAAGATAAATTCATCAGTTCTCAGATCAGATATGAAACAAGTTAAAGAACTCCTCTCCTGCTCTGGATGACGCCACCACTCACAGATCCAGACCATTCTTCTTGCGGTCAGTGCACCCTGGTCTACTACCAGTGCCACCCTGAACTGTGACCTGACACCACACAGCATCAGGTCACAGCGCGTGGTGATGGCAGAAGACCGGGGAGTGGGGAGTACAACCAGCACAAGGAGCGCTCTGTTCACATCTCCCCAGTCCTACTGTGTACTAGTGAGCGGTTTCATAATGGTATCTATCTATCTCATATATATATATATATATATATATATATATATACAGTACAGACCAAAAGTTTGGACACACCTTCTCATTCAAAGAGTTTTCTTTATTTTCATGACTATGAAGGCATCAAAACTATGAATTAACACATGTGGAATTATATACATAACAAACAAGTGTGAAACAACTGAAAATATGTCATATTCTAGGTTCTTCAAAGTAGCCACCTTTTACTTTGATTACTGCTTTGCATTCTCTTGATGAGCTTCAAGAGGTAGTCCCCTGAAATGGTCTTCCAACAGTCTTGAAGGAGTTCCCAGAGATGCTTAGCACTTGTTGGCCCTTTTGCCTTCATTCTGCGGTCCAGCTCACCCCAAACCATCTCGATTGGATTCAGGTCCGATAACTGTGGAGGCCAGGTCATCTGGCGCAGCACCCCATCAGTCTCCTTCATGGTCAAATAGCCCTTACTTTCAAAGTTTTCCCAATTTTTCGGCTGACTGACCTTCATTTCTTAAAGTAATGATGGCCACTCGTTTTTCTTTACTTAGCTGCTTCTTGCCATAGTACAAATTCTAACAGTCTATTCAGTAGGACTATCAGCTGTGTATCCACCTGACTGATGGTCCCAACCCAATTTATAAGGCAAGAAATCCCACTTATTAAACCTGACAGGGCACACCTGTGAAGTGAAAACCATTTCAGGGGACTACCTCTTGAAGCTCATCAAGAGAATGCCAAGAGTGTGCAAAGCAGTAATCCAAGCAAAAGGTGGCTACTTTGAAGAACCTAGAATATGACATATTTTCAGTTGTTTCACACTTGTTTGTTATGTATATAATTCCACATGTGTTAATTCATAGTCTTGATGCCTTCAGTGTGAATCTACAATTTTCATAGTCATGAAAATAAAGAAAACTCTTTGAATGAGAAGATGTGTCCAAACTTTTGGTCTGTACTGTATATATATATATATATATATATATATGTATATATCATCTATATATATATATCTCATATCTATCTCTCTATTTATCTATCTCATATCTATTTATCTATCTCATATCTATTTATCTATCTCATATCTATCTCTCTATTTATCTATCTCATATCTATTTATCTATCTCATATCTATTTATCTATCTATCTATCTTTCTATCTATCTCATATCTATCATATCTATGTAATATCTGTCTGTCTGCTCACTCTCCTGAGTCTATCACACACATTTACCTTAAAACCTCTGGTAGACATTGCAGTCACAATGATCACCAGAAGTTTACAATGTAGGAACAACTGCGTTCAGGACCATGGACAGCACATAAGATTCCTATTGCTTCATCTGTCATACACAACATTAAAAATCCATTTTAAAGGTCTTAAAGGGGTTTTCAGGGACTTAGATGTTGATGGCCTATACTCAGGAATCATTGGGGGTCTGAAACCCAGCGCCCCGTGAATGGAGTCAGAAGCACAATGTTCTAGTTGTAGTTTCTGGTGCCAAGGTACCATTCAAATGAATAGGTGCTGAGCTGAAGTACGCTGGTGCCAGAAACTACACCGTGGATGGAACCTTCTGTGCACTGTACAGTTTCCACTCCCACCGGCTGCCGGGAACAGCTTATTAGTAGGGGTGCTAGGTGTCGGACCCCCACCTATCTGATACTGATTACCTATTCTGAGAATAGACCATCAATATCTTAGTCCTGGAGAACAGTGATGGCCAGTTCGGCCTTCATCGGGCTGTTCTCGGAACTGCCTGCTCCCGGTGACCGCATTTATTTCAGACCGGCTCGCGGCGCAGGCACAGGTAAGGATTTACCTGTGCCTCGCCGGACTTGTGATTTAATATGGCAGCCCGCATGTGTTCGCGGGCATACATGCCGAACTGGCCATCACTGCTAGAGAACCCCTTTATGGCTCATGCACAGAAACGTATTTTGTTTCCATGGCAATTCTGTTTTTTAGCGGACCGTATGTGGAACCATTCATTTCAATGGTTCCGCAAAAAAAAAGGAAGTTACTCTGTGTGCATTCCGTTTCCGTATGTCCGTATTTTAATTCCGCAAAAAAAAATAGAACATGTCCTATTATTGTCCGCATCACGGACTGTTCTATTAGGGGTCAGCTGTTCTGTTCAGCAAAATACGGAATGCACACGGATGTCATCCATATTTTTTGCTGATCCATTTTTGCGGACCACAAAATACATACGATCGAGTGCATGAGCCCTTAAAGGAGTTGTTTCACTTCAGCAAATGGCATTTATCACGTAGAGAAAGTTAATACAAGGCACTTACTAATGTATTGTTATTATCCATATTGCCTCCTTTGCTGGCTGGATTCATTTTTTCATCTCATTATACTCTGCTTGTTTTTATGCTTGCACACTATAGGAAAATGCACCAACCTACAGTGCCTTGCAAAAGTATTCACCCCCCTTGACTTTTTTCGTATTTTGGTTCCTCACATCCTGGAATTAACATGGATTGTTTGAGGATTTGCATCATTTAATTTACAGAACATGTCCACAGCTTTGAAGATGTTTTTTTTAAATTATTGTGTAGAAAACAACAAATAGGACAAAATAACAGGTAAAAGTCAATGTGCATAACTATTCACCCCCCCTAAAGACAATACTTTGTAGAGCCACCTTTTGCGGCAATCACAGCCCCAAGTCGCTTTGGATAAGTCTCTATGAGCAGTTGCCACATCTTACCACTGGGATTTTTGCCCATTCCTCATTGCAAAACTGCTCCAGCTCCTTCAAGTTGGATGGCTTGCACTTGTGAACAGCAATCTTTAAGTCTGACCACAGATTTTCTATTGGATTGAGATCTGGGCTTTGACTAGGCCATTCCAACACATTTACATGTTTCCCCTTAAACCACTCAAGTGTTGCTTTAGCAGTGTGTTTGGGGTCATTGTCCTGCTGGAAGGTGAACCTCCGTCCTAGCCTCAGATCACGCACAGAGTGGGACAGGTTTTGCTCAGGAATATCCCTGTATTTAGCACCAGCCATCTTTCCCTCAACTCTGACCAGTTTCCCAGTCCTGGCTGCTGAAAACCATCCCCACAGCATGATGCTGCGACCACCATGTTTCACTGTGGGGATGGTGTTCTTTGGGTGATGTGATGTGTTGGGCTTGCACCAGACATAATGTTTTCTTTGATGGCCGAAAAGTTCAATTTTTGTTTCATCAGACTGGAGCACCTTCCTCCATACATTTTGGGAGTCTCCCACATGCCTTTTCGCAAACTCACAACGTGCCTTTTTGTTTTTAGCTGAAAGTAATTGCTTTCTTTTGGCTACTCTGCCATAAAGCCCAGCTCTATGGAACGTACGGCTTATTGTCGTCCTATGTACAGATACTCCAGTCTCTGCTTTGGAACTCTGCAGCTTCTCTAGGGTTACCTTAGGTCTCTGTGCTGCCTCTCTGATTAATGCCCTCATTGCCCGGTCCATAAGTTTTGGTGGGCGGCCGTCTCTTGGCAGGTTTGCTGTTGTGCCACGTTCTTTCCATTTGGTTATGATAGATTTGATGGTGCTCCTGGGGATCATCAAAGATTTGGATATTTTTTCTATAACCTAACCCTGACTTGTACTTCTCAACAACATTGTCCCTTACTTGTTTGGAGAGTTCCTTGGTCTTCATGGCAGTGTTTGGTTAGTGATGCCTCTTGCTTAGGTGTTGCAGCCTCTGGGTCCTTTCAAAAAAGGTGTGTATATGTAATGACAGATCATGTGACACTTAGATTGCACACAGGTGGACATTATTTCACTAATTATGTGACTTCTGAAGGTACTTGGTTGCACCAGAGCTTTTTATGGGCTTCCTAGCAAAGTGGGTGAAGACATACGCACATGCCAATTTTCTGTTTCTATTTCTAAACAATAGTTTTATTTATATAATTTTCTCATTTCACTTCACCAACTTAGACTATTGTGTTCTGATCCATCACATAAAATTCAGATTAAAAAAACATTGAACTTAAGGCTGTAATGTAACAAAATACTAAAAAAGTCAAGGGGGTGAATACTTTTGCAAGGCACTGTATGTGCGCTCCCACAGTCCCGGCCAACAGAAAGGCTGATGCCTTTACCTTTAGTGTGCACGCACAACCACCGCTGTTGGATTACAAGGTGGTCGTAACCCCTGGATATGAGAAGTATATAATTTGATGGAAAAATTAATCCAGTCAGCAAAGGAAGCAATATGGACAATCATAATACATTAGTAAGTGTCTTGTATTAACTTTCTCTACATGATAAATGCCATTTGCTGAAGTGAGACAACCCCTTTAAGCAGAATTAAGATATCACTGTAATGTGTTAAGTTGATTTAGTTTATCTTAATTTACTGTAAATTGAGCTTTCCTTGACAAATAAAAGTTGAAGAAAAATGGTCCATGGTCTTCTTAAAAAAAATTGTTATCCTAGGGCTTTCTCTTCCCAGCATACAGTAGAAGTAACATATTCTGCTCTGCTATATCTGCACAGTATTTTGGATACATATCTTAATGAATAAATTGTTTAGAACACGTTACTGCCCGTCAGCGGCTAATCCAAATTGTTTCCTTAGTTATTGTTCAGAGTTTTGTATGGAGGTCTTGTAATTGCTAAATTTTAGGTATATACCCCCTGCTGAATATCCCCATTGTCTCTCAGTTGCTGGAGAATCTACGTCTTCAAATAACACAAGCACTAATTCAATTCCTGAACATAACCCAAGGTGGTTTTTCCGTATCTAAATGATGTAAAGTAATTGCAGCAATAGCTCAATCGCAATAAATATTTGGTCCCCGTTAGACGGCTCTGTGATATTTCGGTACAGTTAAACGTATTAATTATTTTTACATCAAATTCTAATGACACAGAAGTGTGACTGAACCAATCCCTTCTCAGAGCGATGTTTATTTTAATTAGGCAAAAATACAGTGTGAAGCACACCTAAACTAATGAGGAGATCTTAATTATGTATGTGAGGTGGCGGCAGATTTTACATCACAATGGCAGCGTCTATTGTTCATACTAATCAAAGGCAATTACGTATCGAGGAAGGATTTTGAATCAACAAGACATTTACGTAAAAAAAACACAAAAAGTTTATAAAAGGTGTCTATAAAACTTCACTGTGGGGACCTTAAAATAATGAGGCAATGTCTCTGTAGCGGGTTTTCTGTACTTTTTGTACAGCACTCGATATGATAATTGTTTTAAAGGAAATCTGTCCCCCCCCCCCGACCTCCCCATCCAACTGTTTGCATAGACACATACCTGTAGCTATGGTTAACCTGAGTAAAACGCTGTTTTTGTTTTGTTGACCCTAAGCTCCGATTCTGAGTTTTTTAATATGCATTCTTTGGTGCAATGAGGGCGTCACCTTTGGTCTCTTTGCACCCAAGCTCTGCTCCTTTTTGTGACCAGTCACTTCCCAGGTTGGCCACAGAAGTGAGTGGAGCTTGGGTGCAGGAAGGGCAATGGTGATGCCCTCATTGCACCAAAGGTCTCATTTGCTTATTAAGAAAAAGCATCATAACTCAGAAACGGAGCCTCAGATCAACAAAAGCAAAAGAGTGTTTTAATCAGGTGAACCACACCTATGTGTCTATAAAAATAGTTTCATAGGAAGGTTGATGGTGACAGATTTCCTTTAAGTAGAGATGAGCAAATCGCTCAAAATTCTATTTGAGTTTGATTTGGATGAATCGGTTGACCAATTTTATTTAAGTCCAAATTGATTCTACGCAAATCGAAAGTTGGCCTGAAAATTTGTGTATGACTCTACGAGGACTACTAGTACTGATATTTTCTCTCGTCTCTCACTTTTGATACTCGGCTAGGGCCACAAACTGAGTCTTTGACCCTGGTAAAGGTGAACCTAGCTATACCTCTGAATTAAATAAACCAAACAAATATGTATCATACACCCCACCCAGCCCCTTACTATTCTTTGTTCGAATAAAAAGGAGCAGCAGAGGCCACCGTTTTCTTTTCCTAAAAAGAAAATTTTAAATGATTAGTCAGTCACAGTCATAAGTATAGAACTGGAGCAAATGTTTCAACATCTTTTCATCTCATTAAAACTTGGCCATGATGTATACTGTATATACATACTGTGTATATACTGTAACTTCATACTGCTAGAATTCCTGGTCCTTGTTGTAGGTGTGTTCCATTTTAGTTTCAGTAGTCCCTGATGGGTCAGACAGACCTCTATTTTTTGCTGCTTGAGGAGGCACACATATATCACTCAGCAATAAGACTACCAACATTGCAGATAGGTTTGAGAAGATCAAATTACTTATTTGCTGGGAAGGCATCATACGGTACATACAGGTTCATGCAAACAAGTTTCTAGATATGAACATGCTTTCGATCATATATTAAGAAATTGGTCCATACACAGGCCTACACCCTTTGGTATCAGTGCATGGATTTGTGCAAGAGGTCCAGGTAAGGAGTACCTGGAGTGGTGGTATTAGAAATGATGGTAGTACTAACTGGGCCATACAATGAAGGGACAGGCACACCCTTTCTTGCCCTCAGGGTACACCCTGTTATTGGGGGGTCTTCTGTCTGGTGGTAGTTCAGGGTGTCCTTGATGTTGGTGGGTGTTGGAGTGCAAGACAGGGTCCCCATGACATACCAGTATAATACTGTGGAATTGCAGGTGTTGGTGCATGCAGTGACGAGGCAGGGTATCTCTCTATGTCCCAGCCACAAAGGTGCAATATCTCTCTCTCATTTTCCCTAATGTAAAATGAAAATCAGACATCATACAGTACATGAAAATATCTTTCTAACAAATCTAAAACCTGTACTTCACATGGATCCAGAGATCTCCATATTGTTTGTTCTACTAGATTTATATCAAGCTGGCGGCTCAAGGGGAGTGTCTTTTCTACTGCAGTTCAGGGGGGCGTGTCTTTGCTCTTCCTATCACAATTCAGGAGGCAGTGGAAAAATGAATCTGAGCATGTGCAGCCATCTCAGTGAGCAGGACAGAGAAATAAGAAAAAACATAAACAGCAGGTGGTGCTATACAAATAGATTTATTGAATAACTCAGTGGTTATACTAAATTTTTAATTACACACAATTACAAAAGAATTCTGATCCAGGTGCTGGTTTGAAAACTGTAGACTATGTTTCATGGGACAATCCCTTTAATTCCAACTAACCACTACAAAGTATAAGCCACTCTCTATAGGGAGAATGGAGAAGCCCCACTTAGCAACTACCTCCCAAGGCCAGTTAACCCTTTTTCAGCCTGTAGAAGTAACATACAACACTCATAATTAACTCTTTATGCAGTTGGCTGCTGGCACACTTGGCACTTGGCTTCAGTGTTGTATCTTTAATACTAACGTAATATCCTTTGGCAGTAATTGGATGACTTGACCAAAATTTTGTGAGTCCCTTTTCAGACTGCAATACTAATCAGATTTTTGTGTATTTCAGATAGTTCTTAGGGGTTAGCATTTTGGCAGGTATACAGTGCACTTTTCCTACCACAAATTCGGGTAGGGGAGGATTTTAGTTATTATTTCTAAGGATAGAAGCAGCGCTGCTACTAGTACACATTGTCCTTTGTAGATATGAATGTTATCTATAAAGTATGCCACTACTAGATCAATTTTAACACCATGTAATAGGGATTTGAGGTGTTGAAATGTAACTACGTCTTTCTGCACATGCTACGCGATATATATTCATCTCCCTTCAGTTATTTGACCAAAGATGATGGCTCCTTTATTGATATTTAATAGACACATGGAAGCATTTTATTAGATTCTATTTACAGGATCCCTAAGCAAGCTCTTGCTAGATATAACTTTCCCTCATCTACCTCCTGTTACTGGTAATAATATTGCTCTACTCTATCAATATGAGATGTATTAACACTTGTGAATGCATGAGATAGAAGATGGAAAAAATACGGATTCCAGCTCTTCACAATAAAAAAGGCTTTTATTCGACTTCCATAAAATCTGACATCAAAAGTAAGACATATTGTTGTGACTCGTTTCGGGCTATTACATCCTAGCCCTTCATTAAGACCTTGATGAAGGGCTAGAATGTAACAGCCCGAAACGTGTCACAACAATATGTCTTACTTTTGATGTCAGAATTTATGGAAGTCGAATAAAAGCCTTTTTTATTGTAAAGAGTTGGAATCCGTATTTTTTCCATATTCTGCTCCAGACTTAGTCCAGGTCTGATCATCCGTGCTCCACTGGGAGGTGGTAGGTGAGAGCTGCAGTGATTTTCCTTTTACCCATGAGATAGAAGATACATTGCATGAAGAAAGGGTCATTTTTTGGGGATATACAGTCATGGGGAAAAACAAAGCACAACCTTTTTGAATTCAATGATTTTACAACAGAACATAATAAAAAAACATCTGGTCCTTAAAACGTCTTAAAATGAGGTAAATACAACCGATGATTACCACACAATAAATTCCACCGTGTAATTTTTTATTCTACAAAAATGAAGCTGAAATAGAAAAGTTAGAAAATGTGTAGAAAACTAAGTCCACCATATGAATCAGTAGCTTCTAGAACTACCTTTAGCACCAACAGCTTGAAGTAGTTGTGTTCTGCATGACTTTATCAGTCTCACGAGTGGCATACATAGAGAAGTAAGGGCCTCATAGCAACGATCAAACCAGGCCCCCCACACAGGACAAAAGGGTTTCTGCCTAAACCCTTTTCAATGACCCTTGGGCCATTTTTCCACTGCCTCATTTGCTAAAACTTGTTCCTTTAGAGGGTAGAGTCCTGATCAGTAGATCCAGATCTACTCCTGTAGAAGAGGAGATAATCCCAACTTAGACTGGTCCCCCTTTTGCCCCGGGCCCCATAGCAGTCGCCTGGTCTGTCGCTATGGTAGTTACGCCCCTGAGACTCACCCATCTTGACGAATTTTGGCCCACTCTTCTTTACAATGTTCGTTCAGTTCATTGAGGTTTGTGACCGTTTATCTCCTAAAGGGGTTTTCTGGGATTTTCATACAGATGGCCTGACGAGAAAAACTGAATTAGTGGGTGACCTCAATTAAGACTTAACTTTTAATACATCATTAAAATAATATACCAAAAAGGAAGCGGAAGGCCGCCCGCCAGGGTGTAACACACTTATTACAAATCACTCAGTGGTGAATAAATACAGTATTGCTAGATTTGTGCCAGGGGACATAGAGAGGGGGGGGGGAAGGGAAAACTGGGTCTCTTCCTCCTAGTAAGCCCTCCTCTAATGATCCTCTACACTGGGGATCAGCATGCTCACCCTAAACAAGGCGATCCCACTGCATGTCTCCTTCCTCCTAGTGTAACTCTTTATATCCCTATGCCGCGCCAATTGACTATTCAGCTTCGTCAGGGAAAAGGAGCAAACGGAGGAACTGACACCTGGCACAATAAAAGATATAGCTACATAAAGCAAATACGCAGGTATATAATGTCCTGCCCAAGCATAGACATGTACTTATGCACAGAAAATCAAGCAGTATATAGCTATTTCCCAGTACCCAGATGGAGCATCTGGGTACTGGGACATAGCTATATACTGCTTGATTTTCTGTGCATAAGTACATGTCTATGCTTGGGCAGGACATTATATACCTGCGTATTTGCTTTATGTAGCTATATCCTTTATCTTTGCCGTTGAACTTTTGTTTCAATCTTTTATTTAGCATAGCTTTTATGTATCCATCTATGTTACATTAGACTTCCAATGTAGTGGATTTTATGTCACAGGCTTAAGATTTACACCTCTTTCGTAGTTTAGATTGCACTAAGGATAGAAAACATGCATCTATAGAAAACAATGAATTTTACCTCTATTCGATAAGCACATAGAAATAGTTAATAGGGTTTTCATATAAAACGTCTTCATTTTAATTCCTTGTACCAGGATTTAATTTGCGTGTACATGAAAACTCTTTATAAGTTTGTAGAAGATACTAAAACAACAGATTCCAGCTAATTGCAATTCCAGCAAACATCAGCCATCATCACTTAGTGGTGTTTCCTATCTGATGTGAATGAATATGCCTCAGTTCTTTTAATTATTTCCATTTTAAACTCTAACAAGTGCACTATGTGCTACAGAAATAATAAAAAGTGATGATAAAATCAAATCTAATATTTAAGCCACGCCGACCGCTTTATGACTGCGTCCTGTAATGCACAATGCACGTTCCCATCAGCTCAGACATTGTCTCCAACCACATGATCATTCAGGGTTATCACCCCTTTTAGAACAGACTAAATTTATGTATTTATATTTTATTTATTTTCCATTGCCCATTACATTACATTGTAATAATGTCTTTATTTCTCAGTCTACCCACAACGTTTATAGTGAAGAATTTCTGAGAAACATTTTTTTATTTTTTATTTTTTTATCATTATCCTACTTTGTTGACTTGGGGGGACATGGACCAAAACACAATAACAATTAACCCTTTAATGACTAGCTGTAACATTCTCTGCTCCAAAACCAGGCAAAGAGATAGAAGAGAATGTTACCTGAGAGTTATGACAAGCTTACTTGTTCTGGCTTCTGGAGCAGAGTGGCAGGAGTAAGCGTGGCATGAGAACCAATAGGTGAGATCTGTGCTCTACTTTTTTCCAAGATTTTCATATTGATGGTCTATCCCTAGGATAGGTCCGACTCCCGGCATAGCCGCTGATCAGCTGTTTAAGAAAGCGGCTTTGCTCACCTGAGCTTCTGTGCTGAGGCCTCCTTAAAACTTACCAAGCACAATGCTATTCATCTGATAACAGCGGTGCCAAGTATCCTTGGTCAACCCCATTCACTTAAATGGAATTGAGCTGCCCCTAGGTCATGTGAACAATGAAAGCAACATCACTGGCCTTAGAAGAGGCCTAAGCGCTCTTAGAGAGTCATGGCCTATTTGTACAGCTGATTGGCAGGGGTGCTGGGAGTCAGACCATGTTCCATCTCATATTGATGGCCTATCCTGAGGACAGACCATCAATATGAAAATTCCAGAAAACCTTTTTAAATCATACTACATGATTGCTCAATGCCAGTTATTGTATTTTGTACCTGGTTCCTGTGTGTGCCGGATTAGGCTACTTTCACATCTGCGTTTTTGCTGGAACATCCAGTTGTATTATGTCTAAAATGACCAAGATGGATCCGGCACTAAAACCATTGTAGGTCAATGTGCGCTGGATCTGTTTTCTTTCATGTCCAAAAAAATGGATCCAGCACCATTGACTTACATTGTGTTTCATGCTGGATTCGTCTTGATGTAGCGGTCAGGGGAGGAAGAGACCGCAGAGCAGGGTTCAAATACAGTACAGCAGACGAGGAGGCTGAAGCAGATACCGGCTTTATTAAATAACAAAATATAATGGCCGGAAAATCGGATTAACAGTATTTTGCCGATGCACCAGGGTAGCAATCGACAAATGACAGGAACAGTATTAACAAGTTTACACAGATTTACAGGAAGGGTAACTGAACCATGATATACCAAAAGCACTCCAACAGCAAGCACATAAAAATACAGGCTACTCTCCTCTGCTATTTTCCTGTCTGACCCCTGCTAACCAGGGCACTTTTCTACAACGCTCTGACTAAAGAATCCCGCTCTATGCCCTACCGCAGATTAGCACCGGTGCACACTCACAGTTCTGTAGGTAGCTGGCCAGATATCAGTCATATCGCATTCTCCCACGAGGTAGCTGCTTGTCTTGGTCTGGTACGTGGTGGCAGGTGTCGTCTGGCTCCTGATATTTTTGCTTGCTTGTCCCAGCGCGTTGTCTTTTCCTCTCTCTCTAGATTGCAAGTGCAGGCGTCCACCCCAGTTCAGCTCTGCCAGGAGTCTCCGTCCTGTCACTAGTCTCTGAATCGGATGATATCACTCCTCTCAGACACACTTTACAGTCTCTGTTGCTCTGTCCAACAGCAGCCCGTGTCCCAGCTCACATCAACCAGGAAGACACACACCAGCAAAAGCCCGGGAACTTGAAACTCCTCCTACATTCTCTGAGACAAACAACTTCATTTCTTTCTTACTCAAAGACAAAGCTACCTTTTGTGGCTGAAAGAAGTCATCACAGTCTGTGTAAAACATTATCACTAGCAATATAATGTAACTTGGTCATTCTAGGGGCTGACCCTTACATGGATCAGAACTCAACCAAATGGAACAGAATGCATTCTGGTGCACTCCATTCTGCCCGGTTCAGTTTTGTCCCCATTAACAATGAATGGGGACACAATGGAAGCGATTTTCTCCGGTTTTACTATCCTGTGACAGATCTCAATACCGGAAAGGAAAACACAGATGTGAAAGTAGCCTTACTGTGCATTGTTTGCCTTCTCCTTACTCGATTCTATGTGTGACCTCAGACTGTTTAGTGATCCCTCTCCTGTCTTTGTCTCTGTATCTTTGTCTCTCTTTGATCTATTAGATGGCTTCTAGTCATGGCAGACATCTTAGGGCTTAGGAAAGGGGTTATTGATGCAGCTAATTTAGCAATGGGTGCCAATTTTTTATGAGCTAATGCATTACGTTATTTGAAATTCAATGTGCACTTGCAGCATGCAGGGATGTGGTGCCTTAGTCACTAATAAGAGTGCCCACTGGACTCCTAAGCATAGCAAGAGCAGGAATTTCAATTACTTAAATACAATTTATACTGAATCTTTTCCCAAAAAACTATGGTGCACATTTATAAACCCCTATGGCTGGCAGGGGTTCTGCCGAATTTATGAACTGATTGAGGGGGGCGATATCCCTGCTTCCACCAAATATTAATTCAGGGGTTCTATATATCTGTTTCCACAAAATACTGATTGAGGGGTGCGATATACCCGCTTCTACAAAATACTGATTAAGGGGTTCTATATACCGGCTTCCACAAAATACTGATTGAGGGGTGCGATATACCTACTTCCACCAAATATTGATTGAGGCCTCCGATACACCAGCTGCCACAAAATACTGATTGAGGGGTACGATATACCTGCTTCTGCAAAATACAGATTAAAGGGTTCTATATACTAGTGATGAGCGGCAGGGGTCATATTCAAATTCGTGTTATTTCGCAAATATTTTGTAGCATATTCGGCATACATTCGCAAATTCGTATATTTTTTATATTCAACTTTTTTTTACGCGTAATATGCAAATATTGCATGCTCAATACAGGCGTGGGTCAAAAATGAATATATAGCACTATAGAATATAGTTCTATATATTTGTTTTTAGAATATTCGTTATTTTTTCCATCTGAACACATTGGCCCATAAGCAACTTAAGCAGGGAGGAATCATGACTTCAGATGAAAAAAAAATGACGAATATTCTAAAAAACGAATATATAGCACTATATTTCGTTATATAGCACTAAAGAATATAGTTCTATATATTTGTTTTTAGAATATTCGTTATTTTTTCCATCTGAACACATTGGCCCATAAGCAACTTAAGCAGGGAGGAATCATCACTTCAGATGGAAAAAAATGACGAATATTCCAAAAAACAAATATAGAGCACTATATTTCGTTAGAATATTTGTCATTTTTTTCCATCTTAAGTGAACACATGATTACTCCCTGTTTCTTGCTTGTGGGCCAATGACGTCATTGGCCCACAAGCAAAAAGCAGGGAGGAATCATGTGTTCAGATGGAGAAAAATGATGAATATTCATCATTCCGAATATATAGCACTATATGCTTAATATTCGCAAATGCTCGAAGTGTCGATTAAAATTTGCTATTCGAATATTCGCGCTCAACACTACTATATACCTGCTTTCACAAAATACTGATTGAGGGGTGCGATATACCTGCTTCCACCAAATATTGATTTAGGTGTTCTATATACCTGTTTCCACAAAATAATGATTGAGGGGTGCGATATACCTGTTTCTACCAAATACTGAATAATGGGTTCTATATTCCTGCTTCCACAAAATACTGATTGAGGGGTGCGATATACCTGCATCCACCAAATATTAATTGAGGCCTGCGATACACCGTCTTCCACAAAATACTGATTGAGAGGTGCGATATATACCTGCTTCCACAAAATACTGATTGAGGGGTTCGATATACCTGCTTCCACCAATATACTGATTAAGGGGTGCGATATACATGCTTCCACCAAATATTGATTCAGGTGTTCTATATACCTGCTTCCACAAAATACTGATTGAGGGGTGCGATATACCGGCTTCCACAAAATACTGATTGAGGCCTGCGATATTGCTGCTTGCACAGAAACTGCTCTTCTCTAGGGACTTTGGCAAAGGGTCATTTCGAAAATGACAGGCAGAGGAAGAGGCAGACCGTTCCGCAGGGGTGGTAGGGGTCGGGCAGGTGCACCAGGCCGGAGCCTAAGTAGGAAGTTGATTACGTCAAAGGACGCACCAGAGTTGGCTGAGTGGCTCACTCAGCCTTCCGCTTCTGCACCCTCCTCGCACTCTGCTGTGTGCACCCCCAAAGACACCACCACCACCACCATAGCCCCTCCACTCAAGTCAGAGGAATAATTTTCCCATCTATTCCCAGACCTTACCGATGCACAGCCATTCTTGGGATCGGATGAGGAAGAGGAGGTAGCAACGGCCGCCACCCAGCGGTCTGACTACAGTACCCAGATCAATCCAAGGAGGGTAGTCCCCGCTGTTGATTCCTACTTCGAGATCTCTAATGTCAGTGGTGGTGAAGGTGACTATGATGACGTGTTGATGGATGTCACATGAGTGCCCACAAGATAGGAAGAGGAGGGGAGTTCAGAGGGAGAGACGGAGCAGCAGATGGGGAGAAGAAGCAGGCAGAATTTGCAGTGCACAGGAGGCAAAAAGCAGAGTGCAAATGTATCTGGAGCGAGCTATCCACCATGCACGGTCATATCTTGTGCTCCCAGCACACCAGCACATGGCTCAGCAGTGTGGGCTTTTATTAAAGTGTCAGCTGCTGACAATAGTTTTGCCATCTGTAGCCTGTGCTGTCAACGCATAAGTCGCGGTAAGCCCAGTACTCGCCTAGGGACGACCCACAAAGCCACACTCCTGGCGCTCCACGTCCTGCCTCTTCTCCTTCTCCTCTCTCCTTCCATTTGTCCTCCATTCCACTTTCCACCGTGCCGTTGTCGCGTTCATCTGGCAGAAGGCAAGCTTCCGTGGCCCAAATGTTTGAGCGTATAAAGTTGATTACGCCGGATAACCCTCTTGGCCAACGGCTGACCACTGGCTTGTTGGAACTGCTAGCTCGCCAACTACTCCCATATAAACTGGTGGACTAGGAGGCCTTTAGAAAATTTGTGGCCATTGGCACACCGCAATGGAAGGTCCCTGGAAGGAAATATTTCTCCCAGAAAGGCTTCCCAGAGCTTTATGGCCATGTTCAGCGGCAATTGAATATATCTCTGGCACACAGTGTCGGTGCCAAGATACATCTGACCACAGACACGTGGTCTAGCAAACACGGGCAGGGAAGGTACATAACTTTTACTGCCCACTGGGTGAACCTTCTGACGGCCGTCAAGCATGTAACCCGTGGCACCCGTGTGGATTTGGTGTTACCGCCGCGGATTGCATGCAGGCTTGCCTATTCTTCTCCTCCTACTCCCCCATCCTCCGTCTCCTCCGGCCATTCTGAGATAGTTTTTTTCGTCACATATTGTACTTCATGAAACTGGTAAAATGGAGTAAAAAAACCAAACATTTTTATTTATTAAAAAAATACCAAATTTGCCACAAATTTTGAAAAATTTGCTAATTTCCAAGTTTCAATTACTCTACTTCTATAATACATAGTAATACCTACAAAAATAGTTATTACTTCACATTCCCCATATGTCTACTTCATGTTTGGATCATTTTGGGAATTACATTTTATTTTTTGGGGATGTTACAAGGCTTAGAAGTTTAGAAGCAAATCTTGAAATTTTTCAGATAATTTCACAAACCCACTTTTCAAGGACCAGTTCAGATCTGAAGTCACTTTGTGAGGCTTACATAATAGAAACCACCCAAAGATGACCCCATTCTAGAAACTACACCCCTCAAGGTATTCAAAACAGATTTTACAATGGAAGCGATTTTCTCCGGTTTTACTATCCTGTGACAGATCTCAATACCGGAAAGGAAAACACAGATGTGAAAGTAGCCTTACTGTGCATTGTTTGCCTTCTCCTTACTCGATTCTATGTGTGACCTCAGACTGTTTAGTGATCCCTCTCCTGTCTTTGTCTCTGTATCTTTGTCTCTCTTTGATCTATTAGATGGCTTCTAGTCATGGCAGACATCTTAGGGCTTAGGAAAGGGGTTATTGATGCAGCTAATTTAGCAATGGGTGCCAATTTTTTATGAGCTAATGCATTACGTTATTTGAAATTCAATGTGCACTTGCAGCATGCAGGGATGTGGTGCCTTAGTCACTAATAAGAGTGCCCACTGGACTCCTAAGCATAGCAAGAGCAGGAATTTCAATTACTTAAATACAATTTATACTGAATCTTTTCCCAAAAAACTATGGTGCACATTTATAAACCCCTATGGCTGGCAGGGGTTCTGCCGAATTTATGAACTGATTGAGGGGGGCGATATCCCTGCTTCCACCAAATATTAATTCAGGGGTTCTATATATCTGTTTCCACAAAATACTGATTGAGGGGTGCGATATACCCGCTTCTACAAAATACTGATTAAGGGGTTCTATATACCGGCTTCCACAAAATACTGATTGAGGGGTGCGATATACCTACTTCCACCAAATATTGATTGAGGCCTCCGATACACCAGCTGCCACAAAATACTGATTGAGGGGTACGATATACCTGCTTCTGCAAAATACAGATTAAAGGGTTCTATATACTAGTGATGAGCGGCAGGGGTCATATTCAAATTCGTGTTATTTCGCAAATATTTTGTAGCATATTCGGCATACATTCGCAAATTCGTATATTTTTTATATTCAACTTTTTTTTACGCGTAATATGCAAATATTGCATGCTCAATACAGGCGTGGGTCAAAAACGAATATATAGCACTATAGAATATAGTTCTATATATTTGTTTTTAGAATATTCGTTATTTTTTCCATCTGAACACATTGGCCCATAAGCAACTTAAGCAGGGAGGAATCATGACTTCAGATGAAAAAAAAATGACGAATATTCTAAAAAACGAATATATAGCACTATATTTCGTTATATAGCACTAAAGAATATAGTTCTATATATTTGTTTTTAGAATATTCGTTATTTTTTCCATCTGAACACATTGGCCCATAAGCAACTTAAGCAGGGAGGAATCATCACTTCAGATGGAAAAAAATGACGAATATTCCAAAAAACAAATATAGAGCACTATATTTCGTTAGAATATTTGTCATTTTTTTCCATCTTAAGTGAACACATGATTACTCCCTGTTTCTTGCTTGTGGGCCAATGACGTCATTGGCCCACAAGCAAAAAGCAGGGAGGAATCATGTGTTCAGATGGAGAAAAATGATGAATATTCATCATTCCGAATATATAGCACTATATGCTTAATATTCGCAAATGCTCGAAGTGTCGATTAAAATTTGCTATTCGAATATTCGCGCTCAACACTACTATATACCTGCTTTCACAAAATACTGATTGAGGGGTGCGATATACCTGCTTCCACCAAATATTGATTTAGGTGTTCTATATACCTGTTTCCACAAAATAATGATTGAGGGGTGCGATATACCTGTTTCTACCAAATACTGAATAATGGGTTCTATATTCCTGCTTCCACAAAATACTGATTGAGGGGTGCGATATACCTGCATCCACCAAATATTAATTGAGGCCTGCGATACACCGTCTTCCACAAAATACTGATTGAGAGGTGCGATATATACCTGCTTCCACAAAATACTGATTGAGGGGTTCGATATACCTGCTTCCACCAATATACTGATTAAGGGGTGCGATATACATGCTTCCACCAAATATTGATTCAGGTGTTCTATATACCTGCTTCCACAAAATACTGATTGAGGGGTGCGATATACCGGCTTCCACAAAATACTGATTGAGGCCTGCGATATTGCTGCTTGCACAGAAACTGCTCTTCTCTAGGGACTTTGGCAAAGGGTCATTTCGAAAATGACAGGCAGAGGAAGAGGCAGACCGTTCCGCAGGGGTGGTAGGGGTCGGGCAGGTGCACCAGGCCGGAGCCTAAGTAGGAAGTTGATTACGTCAAAGGACGCACCAGAGTTGGCTGAGTGGCTCACTCAGCCTTCCGCTTCTGCACCCTCCTCGCACTCTGCTGTGTGCACCCCCAAAGACACCACCACCACCACCATAGCCCCTCCACTCAAGTCAGAGGAATAATTTTCCCATCTATTCCCAGACCTTACCGATGCACAGCCATTCTTGGGATCGGATGAGGAAGAGGAGGTAGCAACGGCCGCCACCCAGCGGTCTGACTACAGTACCCAGATCAATCCAAGGAGGGTAGTCCCCGCTGTTGATTCCTACTTCGAGATCTCTAATGTCAGTGGTGGTGAAGGTGACTATGATGACGTGTTGATGGATGTCACATGAGTGCCCACAAGATAGGAAGAGGAGGGGAGTTCAGAGGGAGAGACGGAGCAGCAGATGGGGAGAAGAAGCAGGCAGAATTTGCAGTGCACAGGAGGCAAAAAGCAGAGTGCAAATGTATCTGGAGCGAGCTATCCACCATGCACGGTCATATCTTGTGCTCCCAGCACACCAGCACATGGCTCAGCAGTGTGGGCTTTTATTAAAGTGTCAGCTGCTGACAATAGTTTTGCCATCTGTAGCCTGTGCTGTCAACGCATAAGTCGCGGTAAGCCCAGTACTCGCCTAGGGACGACCCACAAAGCCACACTCCTGGCGCTCCACGTCCTGCCTCTTCTCCTTCTCCTCTCTCCTTCCATTTGTCCTCCATTCCACTTTCCACCGTGCCGTTGTCGCGTTCATCTGGCAGAAGGCAAGCTTCCGTGGCCCAAATGTTTGAGCGTATAAAGTTGATTACGCCGGATAACCCTCTTGGCCAACGGCTGACCACTGGCTTGTTGGAACTGCTAGCTCGCCAACTACTCCCATATAAACTGGTGGACTAGGAGGCCTTTAGAAAATTTGTGGCCATTGGCACACCGCAATGGAAGGTCCCTGGAAGGAAATATTTCTCCCAGAAAGGCTTCCCAGAGCTTTATGGCCATGTTCAGCGGCAATTGAATATATCTCTGGCACACAGTGTCGGTGCCAAGATACATCTGACCACAGACACGTGGTCTAGCAAACACGGGCAGGGAAGGTACATAACTTTTACTGCCCACTGGGTGAACCTTCTGACGGCCGTCAAGCATGTAACCCGTGGCACCCGTGTGGATTTGGTGTTACCGCCGCGGATTGCATGCAGGCTTGCCTATTCTTCTCCTCCTACTCCCCCATCCTCCGTCTCCTCCGGCCATTCTGAGATAGTTTTTTTCGTCACATATTGTACTTCATGAAACTGGTAAAATGGAGTAAAAAAACCAAACATTTTTATTTATTAAAAAAATACCAAATTTGCCACAAATTTTTAAAAATTTGCTAATTTCCAAGTTTCAATTACTCTACTTCTATAATACATAGTAATACCTACAAAAATAGTTATTACTTCACATTCCCCATATGTCTACTTCATGTTTGGATCATTTTGGGAATTACATTTTATTTTTTGGGGATGTTACAAGGCTTAGAAGTTTAGAAGCAAATCTTGAAATTTTTCAGATAATTTCACAAACCCACTTTTCAAGGACCAGTTCAGATCTGAAGTCACTTTGTGAGGCTTACATAATAGAAACCACCCAAAGATGACCCCATTCTAGAAACTACACCCCTCAAGGTATTCAAAACAGATTTTACAAACTTTGTTAACACTTTAGGTGTTCCACAAGAATAATGAAAAATAGAGATACAATTTCAAATTTGAACTTTTTTGTCAGATTTTCCATTTTAATAAAAAAAAATTCCAGTTACAAAGCAAGGGTTAACAGCCAAACAAAACTCAATATTTATGGCTCTGATTCTGTAGTTTACAGAAACACCCCATATGTGGTCATAAACCGCTATACGGGCACACGGCAGGGTGCAGAAGGAAAGGAATGCCATACGGTTTTTGGAAGGCAGATTTTGCTGGACTGTTTTTTTGACACCATGTCCCATTTGAAGCCCCCCTGATGCACCCCTAGAGTAGAAACTCCAAAAAGTGACCCCATTCTACAAACTAAACCCCTCAAGGTATTCAAAACTGATTTTACAAACTTTGTTAACCCTTTAGGTGTTCAACAAGAATTAATGGAAACGAGAGATACAATTTCAAAATGTCATTTTTTGGCAGATTTTCTATTTTAATGATTTTTTTTTCAGTTACAAAGCAAGGGTTAACAGCCAAACAAAACTCAATATTTATGGCTCTGATTCTGTAGTTTACAGAAACACCCCATATGTGGTCATAAACCACTGTACGGGCACACGGCAGGGCGCAGAAGGAAAGGAATGCCATACGGTTTTTGGAAGGCAGATTTTGCTGAACTGTTTTTTTAAAACCATGTCCCATTTGATGCCCCCCTGATGCACCCCTAGAGTAGAAACTCCAAAAAAGTGACCCCATTTTAGAAACTACGGGATAGGGTGGCAGTTTTGTTGGTACTATTTTAGGGTACATATGATTTTTGGTTGCTCTATATTACACTTTTTGTGAGGCAAGATTACAAGAAATAGCTGTTTTGGCACCGTTTTTATTTTTTGTTATTTACAACATTCATCTGACAGGTTAGATCATGTGGTTTTTTTATAGACCAGGTTGTCACAGACGTGGCGATACCTAATAGGTATACTTTTTTTTTATTTATGTAAGTTTTACACAATTTTTTTGCACATTCTTTTTTTTTTTTTTACGGTGTTCACCTGAGGAGTTAGGTCATGTGATATTTTTATAGAGCCGGTCAATACGGACGTGGAGATACCTAATATGTATACTTTTTTTTATTTATGTAAATTTTACACAATAATATCATTTTTGAAACAAAAAAAATGATGTTTTAGTGTCTGCATATTCTGAGCCTTATTATTTATTTATTTTTGGGCGATTGTCTCAGGTAGGGGCTCATTTTTTGAGGGATGAGGTGTCGGTTAGATTGGTACTATTTTGGTGGGCGTACACCTTTTTGATCGCTTGCTGTTGTACTTTTTGTGATGTAAGGTTACAAAAAAATTGTTTATTTAGCAGTTTACATTTTTTACGGTGTTCATCTGAGGGGTTAGTTCATGTGATATGTTTATAGAGCCGGTCGATACGGATGCGGCAATACCTAATATGTCAACTTTTTTTTAACTTTATTTGGTGAAAATGACATTTTTGTTTATTTTTACTTGAAACTTTTAATTTTTGGGGGGGGAAACTTAATTTTTTCAACTTTTTTTTCCAATTAATTTTTTGTCCCACTTTGGGACTTCAACTTTTGGGGGTCTAATCCTTTAGAATGCATTCCAATACTTCTGTATTGGAATGCATTGGCTGTATGAGTAATACTGTGTGTATTACTCATACAGCTTCCGGCCTGTGAGATCCAGGGGGCTGGATCTCACAGGCTCGTCACCGGAAGGCAGCGCAGATGCCTCAGGAAGGCATTGCGCTGCCTTCAATGCCATCGGGTCCCCCCTACAGCCCCACGGGGACCTGATGGCACCGCCGCCGCCACAGCCCGCCGTGCCCGCCGTGCAGCGGTGATCGGAAATACACAGGGCGTACAGGTACGCCCTGTGTCCTTGAGTACCAGGACATCAGGTACGCCCTGTGTCCGGAAGAGGTTAAAGAAAATGGGGTCTGCCACGAACGCGCTGTTCGTGAACATTTGATCGCGAACGCGCGTTCGCGGAACGTCCCGGCCAATGTTCGTCCATCACTAGTGTGCTGGTTCCTTTTTAATCTGGTTTTTCAGCCAAACGTGAATAGTAAGTTTCTCAAGCCCATATTTGTCCACGCTCTTTTGGTGCGACCATACCTTTTTCAGTAAGATCCCTCATCTATTAAATTATGCATAAACCATAAGTGTAGCCTCGAGCATCCAACACAACTTTAGGCCAAATGCACACGGCCGTGTTCCGCGGCAGAGAGCAGTCCGTGGTATGCCGGGCTGGATTCCTGTTCAGAGCAGGAGCTCACGGCATCATTAGTTGCTATGACGCAGTGTGCTTCATGTCGCCGCTGCACTACAGTAATACACTATACGAGTGTATTACTGTAGTGCAGCGGCAGCATGAAGCGCACGGCGTCATAGCATCTAATGACGCCGTGCGCTCCTGCTCTGAACAGGAATCCAGCCCGGCATACCACAGACCGCTCCTGGCCGCGGAACACGGCAATTCTCCAAACTTCAAAATATGGACAAAACTAACCAGTCAATACAGAAAGGTTCCAGCATCCAAATTTCTGAGTCTTTATTAGCAAATCACTTAAAATCCAGTACAGGAAACTTGTACAGTTGACACGTTTCAGCTATCACAGGTAGCCGTAGTCATCTCATGTTATGACTGTACATGTTTCCTGTACTGGATTTTAAGTGATAGACTTGGAAATTTTGGTGCTGAAGCCCCCCCCCCCACACACACACACACCCTTTGAGATCTCCAAAATCTGAAAGGCAATCTTTCTGTTGCTTGAGTGCTTTGCACCATACAAGCCAATTACAAGTAGCAGAGAAATTATAAAAGACCTTCCAACAAGATACACACAAGGTCATGATCCCATCATCATTCTGAAGAGTAATGGAGATTACCCTCTGGGGGGGGGGTTGTCTTTTTTTATATTAGTTATTAGAATATAATTGATGCCTAGGTCCACACCTGGTTCCTGCTCTCTCCGATCCTGCAGTCTAGAAGATGCAACGCTGCAGGGACTACTCTGATAAGAGCCTCAGCTATTTATTTGATAGGTATCAGGAAGCGGCGAATGTAGTAAGTCGTAACTAGGAGAAAAAAAAGTTTGATTAATAGAGCTGTAACAGCAGTCTCATCACATCTCTTTCCAATAGACACCATTACTTATCAGCTGGAAGTTATTACTAGTGCATACTGAAGTCATATACAGGCATTTCTATTCATAACATTGTCACTGCATATTGAGCTTAAATATTTTACTGCTATCCCAAATTTTACAGGATTTCTGGAGGAAAGGTCGGCTAATTCAGCGACACAAAACTAGAGCAATATAATTACAGTAACATTCTGTCTGCCGGCAGTGCTAAATTATTATTGCTCCACATTCTTCATAGTGAAGACGTGTATTCTTCGTAAACTGGTAAATGTGCCTGTTAAAGCCATACTTTATGTTTAGTGGATGCTCGCACTGAATATATCATTTCTGATAGAAGTGCAGAGATATGCTGCGGCTTCACATAACATTTCCAAGTGATTCCGCTGCTCTCAATAAACCATTATATTTTTAACACAGTTGGAATCATATAGTTCAAAATAAATGGATGTTGGTTTAATCAGGTCTAACAGGGACTACTCTTTGGTTTTTCTTTATTATATACATTTATTTATCAATTTATTTATATAGGTTTACTGTATTTTATAATTCTTTACCAACAGTCCCAATTTTTGCATGGCAATCCTGTGGACTAGACCTCAAAAGGGACGGGGGCGGGGTATGCTAATATGAATTGATGAGGGGTGTTTGTTTCTAGGTCTGAAAATTGGTGGGGATTCAAATATCCTGTATTTTCTTAAGGTAAGGCCAAGTTGTGCGGCCAGCCACGCCCACCACAGCAGCCAATAGCTGTATGATTGGCTACTGTAGACGCATCGTTTGGTCCTACCCTAATGATTCCATTGTTGATATGATAATGCTAATTCATGGAAGTGGTTACCAAATAACTTAGTTACCTTACCATAATTAAATATCCTATGTATTGTTATTTTCAGAAAGATTACTGCTCTTCAGTGCAAACTTCATGTAGGCAGTTAGTACAAGGTGTAGGTCTGCAAAGATACCTGCCAGGACCCAGTTCTAAGAGTAGCGTGTAAGTATATTTACCACAAAGTCAAAGCAGTATCCGTGTAAGTAAAAATACGTAAAAACAAGGCAGAGCTCCACAGAATCAAGTTAAAGGCTATGTACACCTTTGGAGCCAATTTTTGTTTATTATTGCATTTTACTCATTTTTGGCTAAAAATAATATTTTCAATTGTCCTTTATCTAAAAATATTGAGCCATTCTGTCACAAAGGGTTAACTGTTTTTTTTAGCTGTGTGACTGGTACCAAGAGGTCACACTTATTTAAGCCACATTCTTATCGGTAAGATAAGGATTGAGCTTTAATAAGTGTTTATAATGTCAGAGAGCAGAGATAAGGAGTCCGTCTGCTCCTAAGATGACGGAAAAGACAAAAAATCCACAGGCAGCTAGTAGAGCATGTCAGCTCTGTACACAAAAAAGGATTCCATATTTTTTATAAAGACAAATGGAAAAATTGAAAAAAAAAGATTTTTATCTCAAAATAAGTACAATACTTTAATTTTAAAAATTGCCCCCAAAGGTGTACATAGCCTTTAATTGTAGATGTATTCACCCTCTTTGCAAGAAGCTCCTCACAAAAGTCATTTTCAAGCTAGAGCTGAAACATTGACTTGTGAATGTGGGCGAATAAATCTACAATTACATGGTAACACAGGTAGAAAAAAGACACAGGTCAAGTTCATCCTTTTTTAGACCAATACATCGTTCATTGTTTGATTAATTAATTGGACCTGGTGAAAGGAGTTAACCTCTGGAAGCATTTGTCATCCTAACCTTGGCTTCAGATCACTAGGCTTTTCCGTTTCTTGTGTGGATATGTACAATGGTTTAAAAAAAAAAAAAACTACTCCGATTAAGAAACCCATACAAAATAGAAAAATTGAAGCCAGCAATTTTGGCGGGGCTGTCAGGCCATCTAATGTGTATGATGGCCTCCCAACACTCCTTCTGACGCCAGATTGGACGGGTAGGTGGAGGGAAGAATCAGTTATGTTGGAGCTATCTGTTGGTCAAATGAGCAGTCACCCAACAGCTGTCTACTGTATATGGCTGGTTTTAGGCTGGGTTCACTATACCCTGCATTTGAGTGTACCTTGCATTTGAGACTTTTGGGACTGTATGCCTTTTAATACAGTTGGAACAAAGGTTAAACCAACCAAACAGTGTCTATAGTGTCTATAGTAAGACACATTTTATTAATTTCTTTAATATTGTACATTATATATTATATATTATTTTTCTCTGTCTCTCTGATATTAGAATTTCACGCTGTAGACAGCGCATGGCTCATGTGTTTTTCGTCATAGAATATTTTCAGAAGTCATATCTGAATGAAAGTGTTACAGTAATAAGCCTCCTATGGGAATTGCTTTATTATTGCATATAACCATCCCCCACCAAACACCCTCATGTTTTTACAGTCATTAAATTATGCAACTCTGGAAAATGCTATTTTATGTCCCCTCAAAGAGAAATCTAATATATTAGCGTCATTAATCAAAATACGACTATGAGAAGGTTACCGATGAGACTAGAGATTAGCGATTCTATGGAGAAATATATAGATGAAAAAGTACGAACTCTGACATTTATCGCTCATTAGAAGAAAGAAAAACACAGCGATATCTCCAGAATGCCTTCATAATGGAGTAGAAAAATGATCTGTCAATAGCTGAATACCATCACCCACAGCACAATGCAAAATGGCATCCACCACATACTGTACAACAAGGAAGGGATTTAGTTCAGAAACATAGCTGGCTTAGTCACTTAAATGCATGGCCAATTTTGCCCTTTAAGACACAGACATTTAAGTTTATGCCTTATTGTATTCCAAGCCATCATTTTCTGTTTGGTCTTTTTTTGGATTATTTTACATAACATTTTAGCACATAAAGACATTAGTTTTTATTTCTTCCAGTAATAAGGGGTATACGGCAGCACAGCTGACCAGCTTCTCTTGTCCACACACGAACGCACCAGATATCCACCGCACTTCTTCGTCCAGCACACAGTATTGCGGTGCTCAAGCCTAGAGATGGCCTTGCGGTTCGCCTGGCGGTTGTTTCGCGGCGAACTTTGAGCGTTTGCGATTCGCTGAATATGCGAGCATATGGCGATGTCCGCCGGCACCATATTCTTTTGCATTGCACCAAACTTTGACCCATGACACATCCATCAGGTAGGACAGGACAGCCAATTGAGATGTTTCAGCACATGGACACACCCCCACCCTATCACAGAACCCGGTCTGGCAGCCATTTTACATTCTGTGTTTAGCCAGTGTAGGAAGAGGTTGCTTTGTGGAGCAGGGACAGGCTGTTAGGGACACCAAACGCTAGCTAATAGGGTCACAAAAGTCCTTTTAAGGACTGGTATAGGTGAGCTATTGATAGGTGTGATATACTGAGGGGTGTGATATACTTATACTTTCTAACATAGAAAGTATATTATAATGCATTTGTATTGTGCAGCAGTTGTGTGCGGTTCTGCTGCGATACCGCAGCTATACAGAGGGACAAACGCTATTGGAAAAACTAATTACAACGGGTGTGATATACCCGTTGCCCCCCAAAAAAACTGATTGAGCGGTGTGATATACCTATAATATACTTTCTGACATAGAAAGTATATAGTGCATTTGTATTGTGCAGCAGTTGTGTGCGGTTCTGCTGCGATACAGCAGCTATATAAAGGGACAAGCGCTATTGGAACAACTATTTGCAACGGGTGTGATATACCTGTTGCCCCCCAAAAAAACTGATTGAGGGGTGTGATATACCTTCTTCCACAAAATATTGATTGAGGGCTGTGATTTATCTGTTGCCCCAAATAAACAGGGTGGTGTGATATAACTGTTATGGCAAAAAAAATAATTGAGGGGTGTGATATACCTGCTTCCACAAAATACTGATTAAGGGGTTTGATATACCTGCTTCCACCAAATATTGATTGAGGGGTGCGATATACCTGCTTCCACAAAATACTGATTAAGGGGTTTGATATACCTGCTTCCACAAAATATTGATTGAGGTCTGCGATATACCTACTTCCACAAAATACTGATTAAGGGGTTTGATATACCTGCTTCCACCAAATATTGATTGAGGGGTGTGATATACCTGCTTCCACAAAATATTGATTGAGGCCTGTGATGTACCTGCTTTCACAAATACTGCTCTTCTCTAGGGACTTAGGCAAAGGGTCATTTTGAAAATGACAGGCAGAGAAAGAGGCAGGTCGTTCCGCAGGGGTGGTAGGGGTCAGGCAGTTGCACCAGGCCGGAGCTTAAGTGGGAAGTTGGAGAAGGCGCGTGCGATTACTTCAAAGGATGCACCAGAGTTGGTTGAGTGGCTCATTCAGCCTTCCGCTTCTGCACCCTCCTCATCCTCCGTATCTGCACCCTCCTCCCCAAAGACACCACCACCACCACCATAGCCCCTTCACTCGCTCCACGCGGGCTCCACATCCTGCCTCTTCTCCTTCTCCTCTCTCCTCCCATTTGTGCTCCACTTCACCTTCCACCGTGCCGTCGTCACGTTCATCTGGCAGAAGGCAGGCTTCCGTGGCCCAAATGTTTGAGCGTAAAAATTTGATGACTCCGGATAACCCTCTTGCCCAATGGCTGACTGCTGGATTGTCGGAACTGCTAGCCCGCTAACTACTGCCATATAAACTGGTGGACTCGGAGGCCTTTAGAAAATGTGTGGCCATTGGCACACTGCAATGGAAGTTCCCCGGAAGGAAATATTTCTCCCAGAAGGGCATCCCAGAGCTATATGGTCACGTTCAGCGTCAAGTGAATATATCACAGGCACACAGTGTCGGTGCCAAGATACATCTGACCACAGACACGTGGTCTAGCAAACATGGGCAGGGAAGGTACATAACTTTTACTGCCCACTGGGTGAACCTTCTGATGGCCGTCAAGCATGTTACCCGTGGCACCTGTGTGGATTTGTTGTTACGGCCAAGGATTGCATGCAGGCCTGCCTTTTCTTCTCATCCTTCTACTCCATCCTCCGTCTCCATCCTTCGTCTCCTCCTCCTTTTCCACTGCCACCGCCTCTTCCGCTGCACCCCGCAAGCTCCCTAGAACTTATTCGACGTGCCAGGTGAGACGTTGCATGCTGTGCTGCAGCTGTTGTGGCTGGAAGTCAAGAGCCACAATGGTCCTGCACTGCTATCAGTTCTGTGGTCACAGGCCGATCAGTAGCTAACCCCGCTCAATTTGACAGATGGTAAAGTGGTGTGCGACAACGGTGCTAATCTGCTGAGCGCGCTGAAACAGGGCAAAATGACACACATCCTGAACTTAGTCGTGCAGCGATTCATTGCCAAATACCCCGGGGTCCAGGACATCTTGCGGCAGGTCAGGAAAATCTCTGGCCATTTTAGAAGATCTTATATGGCCATGGCTTGCCTTGCTGACGTTCAGCGATGACAACACCTGCCGTTCAGACGTCTGATTTGTGACAGCTCGACGCGCTGGAACTCCACCTTGTATATGCTTGATAGGCTGCTCTAGCAGCAACGTGCTATTAATGACTACCTGTTCGAACTCTACAGCAGGACAGGTGCTGGGGAGCGTGGTTTGTTTTCACCGCGCCAGTGGCTGCTTATGCACGATACTTCCAGACTTCTGCGGCCATTTGATGAGATCACCAAACTGGTCAGTCGCAGCCAGGGCGCCATCAGTGACATCGTACCTTACGCCTTCTTTCTGGAGAGTGCATTGCATCATGTCATTGATCAAGCCGTCGAGGAATGGATGCTGGAAGATGAGGAAGTCGCAATGCTGAATGAATTCCTGGGGGGGGCTACTCCATCTGAGACAAGTCAGCAGGAGTCTGAAGAGGAGTCAAAGGAGGATGGTGGCTGAGGGGAGGAGGAGAAGGAGCAAGAAGAGCAGGCTTTGAGAGAGACTTTAAACTTTTCGGGGATCCCTGGTGTTGTCCGTGGCTGGGGGGAGGAGGCCGAACACGACATTCTCCTGGGCGATGAGCAGGAGCCAGGGCACTCCACCGCTTCCAATTTAGTGCAAATGGGGGCCTTCATTATCCAATGTTTGGAAGAGGGACCACCGTATAAAAAGCATAAAGGGCAAGGACCAGTACTGGGTGGCAACGTACTTAGAACCCCAACACTAACACAAAATGGCAGACATGTTACCAGCATTACAGAGGGCTGGCAGAATGCAGCATTTCCAGGCCTTGCTGCAAGAGATGCTGCATTTTTCTGTTGCGGGACCTTGCAGAGGAATTTCCACCCACAGCGAAACAGGTGAGGGTACCAATCCTACCGTGCTGGTCACTTCGGATATGAGATCGTTCTTGCAACCAACCCATCAACAGCCGCCCTTTGGGTTAACGGCCGATGTGGACGCTCTGAGAGGCGAGGAGCCCCTAGACTACTGGGTGTGCAGGCTTGACCTGTGGCCAGAGCTGGCACAATTTGTCATGGAATTCATCGAGTGTCCTGTCCGAAAGGACATTCAGCGCAGCAGGGGGGATCGTGACCGATAAGCGCACTCGCCTAGCTCACGACAGTGTGGACTACCTCACATTTCTAAAAATTAATGAGGCATGGTTCTCAGAGGAATTTAACACCTGTGACGACCACGTGTAATTGAATCTCCTCATGCCAGCCCACACATATCCGCCACCACACAAAACAAAGAATCGTCCTTGTCTTATGTATATACAGCGGCATAAAAGCCCTTTTCTGTCAGGTGAATGCCTAACAGGCTTTAGGGGTCTGTTTCTCGGCATGCAGCTCTCAGCCCTTTAGCATGGCAAAAAATTCACAGGTCCCAAAACACAGAGACTCCCCTGCTTCTCTTTGAGATGGAGGATAAACCACAACCAGCTGACGACCAGACCCAGCCCAGGAGCGTGGGGAGCAGCCACCCACCCAGCACATCGGCTACTCCCAGTAAGAGCCGGCCCGGATTTACAGCCATACTAACAACAAACAGTTTCAGTCAGCAATAGCTGCAGCTGACACCTAAAACTACCGTCTCTCACCGAGGCCAGGAATCTCGGTGACACATACCTTCCATCAATGACGGCACCATGCGCGTTCCTACACCATTTACTTTTAACTTAGAAATGATAGACCACTGAAATCAACTCACCTGTCTCTTCTTTATGCTGCTGTTAGTATGGGCAGCATAAAGTTGATGACAAGTTCCCTTTAAATACAACTCTTCTTGTTCAGATTTTTCAAACTTTAAGAGTGCTTCCACACTTATTGGGAGATTTATTAATTCTTTAATGTCACTTTTGTGGCATTAAAAAGTTGCAAATTGTGGTGCACACCATATTTGTACCATAATGTGTGACTTTTTGAGCTTCTAACCACTTTTTTAATTTCGAGAGGTGGGGTTTAATGGGAGGGGTGGAGGCTCTTCAGCCATACAGATATACCACTAGTGTTTTAACGTGAATTCAAAAGATTTGAGAATGAATAAGCTTGCGCAGGCTAAGTAAATAAAAATATTTACTAAGTGTGATTAAATATAAGGTAAAACAGACAAATTACATACAGAGTAGTAAAAAGTAAATAATCATCACTGGCCTACAATATAATATGGTGTGGGTCTCCGGGTCGCCATGCAGTAGCACATGGACGACACTCCAGGGTGTACCAGAGATGAACCAGAGATAAGGATAGATCAATTCGTCCTACCTAGAATGAAGTTCCAAGTGGAGTGCCAACTAATTGTCGATACAAACCAGAGTTATGCCCAAAAGAACCTTCCCCAGTGCGCATAACGCATGTCTCTAAGATAACCACTTAGGAATTTGGCTCTCTCAGCACACTGGGGGTTGGGGGTTTGTACCTAATTCACTACATTACAATAAAAATTTTATTACACTGAATATTAAAGGTAATATAAATAAAAGAGACAGAATTAAAGGGGACAAAAACAAATCTGTACTTAAAAATACCCTTGCAACACAACTAGAAACGTATTAAGCTATCTCCGGCACTCTCACAGAAATAAATAGAGCGGCAGTGCGCTTTTCCATCCAGCTGCTCCGTCCATATCAGGGTGGCTCCACGGGGCACGGGGCCCCCATTCCCGTGATTAGTGGGGGTCCCAGCGGTAGGACTCCCACCATTCTGATATTTATCCCCTATCCTGTGGATAGGGTATAGTTTTCAATAACCGAAATCCCCCTTGAAATCATATTCGAGTAGCTATAAGCCGTAAAAAGGCAATGTAATGCCGCCATATGTTCTAAATGCTACTGATAATGGTTACATAGTCGATATATAAAATTAAATTGATTTTCTAGACACATTGGCAGGAGAGTTTGGGTCAAGAACCATGCTGCCAATTTGCAGTTTATAGATTCTCACCCCAGGTGTTCTAAAGAGAAGGTGGAAGACTAATACTTTCCTGTTAATAATAGATGACTTTAGAAAGTTTGATGTCTTTTCCACCCTGGGCATGTAAAACACAAGAATACACATTCTGCCGAACTGTAGATCTGTAAAATGTGAAGCTGATATATGGTTTTGCCTTCTATTAATTCTTTATTTGACAACTCGAGAGGATCAGAGAAAAGGGAGAGAAAACATGCTACCCGCTTATTATACTTACCCTCCATTCAATAACATACATTTTATGGCTTTGAATGTAAAGCAACCAGATGTTTTAGGACCTCTGTGCACAGTAAGATACCCGAATTCCGCCGGGGGCGCGTTACTGCCATGTGTCTACACAATTCATTGCCTGCAATATTACAAGTTAACCCCTATCCAGTAGATAACTGCTTGATGAGCAGAGGTCAAACCACTTGCAACCCCAGTGATCATTTGAATGGGGATCTTATGTGTACCATTCACATATTTATCAACTTTGCAGATGGTAAATTTGGGACAAATAGGCCTCGCCCCTGGGAACCACAAACAGTGTTGGACCGTCCATTTATATAAGCCACATGTATTTTCAGCCAGAGACAGCCCAAATTTACAGGGGCTGTCTCTGGAAATTACAGACAGTCCCTGCAAATTTGGAACTGTTGGCAACTATGCATCCCCCCCTCCCCAGTCACAAGAACATGGTCAGGAGAAGTTGAATGGATTGGCAATTGACCATGCTCCCTGCCATTCCATTCAATTTATCCTGGCTGTAATCTTGCAGCTGAGGTGGAATTGGGGACACAGGACCCCCATTCTGACAATCAAGAAGGGTTCCCAGCAGTCAGATACCCACTGATCTAGCAGCTATCCCCTATCCTGAGGAAATTACAGGAATATCCCTTTAATCTGTTGGTAGACGGTCATAATATGTTTCTACATAGCACTATTCACACTTACCAAAGCAATATTCTAGCAGTGTAATTTGTTTCATCCCAGTTTAGTTGCATCTATACATTTTGAACCCTTTCATTATGGACTCATGTGTCCCCGGTGTAACTACCAGTCCAAAGCGGACTCTCCAGTGTAGGAGGATGTCTGGTTGACTTCCTGTGAGTTAAAGGATTGCATATTAAATCTCTCCTGGCAACTCACAGACACCTCCCCACCCAAAGCACCACCCTCCCTGTTCCTCTGTATATCACCCCATGTATAGAATGCTGAAGGTATCATTCTGCTCTGAGACCAGCAGTGCAGTGGTATAGTAGGTAAGTCCATAAAATTGATTGTGAACCAAAAACAGTGTTCATCTTAGGACATGGTCAGATATCATAGTCAAGTATCAGAATAATGCCAGTGTGACACCTGACTCTGACACCTGACCCTGACTTTGATATTTGTTATCTGACATCTGAGTTTGACTTATCGTCTTCATAGGTCAGGGTCAAAGTGAGAATGAGTTATAGATATACTGTGTATTTGTTTGCTAAAATCCTTAAGGCTGCTGTCTGAACCTATGGCTTAGTGGTTTTGACGCTTGCCTGACATGCCATGTTCCAGGGTTGAAAACCCCTATCAGTCTTTAAAAAAAATTAACATTTTATTGAGCCCTAGAAAAGAGACAAATTCAAGTGATGTGTTACCCTGATGTCTGACTCTTTTCACTAGTCAGCGTCGCATGGACTTTTAGCTTCATTGTACTTTTAATATGCTTAATCACATAGATGAAGAAAATCCTTCAGGCTGCTGTCTGAACCTGTAGCTCAGTGGTTTAGGCACCTGCCTTATAAGTAGTGTCCTTGGGTTCAAAGCCCCTATCAGTCTTTAATAAAATAATTTATTTAGCCCTAGAAAAGAGACTTTTAGGTTTACTGTGTTTTTATCTTCTGAATCACATAGCTAGAGAAAATTACTACCTAACAATAGGTAGACCTGTAGCTTACTGGTGGGTTGTCTGACTCTCATGCAGTGTCCTAGGGTTTAAAACCCACTAATGGACAAGAAAAAAAAGTCTTGGATTTTTTTTTAAACATAAAACAGATGACAGAGTACTGTAAGTAGTCCTTTTTAATTTTATCAAAGAGTACATGGGCAGCACTATAATAAGGGGGGGGCACAAATTGACTGTATCTTCATCTATTTCCAGGTGACTGAAGGCTATTATGTTTTCTGTTGTCTTGAGTCACTGTACAATACAATAATGTATACTTATTTCTTAGCAAGGGGTCTAATTATCAGATCTTTAAATCACTTTATGGAAATTATTTGTCTGCATCCACCAAAACATAGGGGTCTCACTAGTCCACTGTGGTTAGGCATGGTCCATCTCTCCTAGCAAATACAAGCAGGAGGAAGTGTGGGTGTGTTCTGGAGTAGCTGATGCTGTGTGAGACTTGCCAGATTCACTGCCTCTTCACAGATCTGCAAACCAACTTATCTTACTGTAAGTCTGCTCTCCCTCCGCTATCTTACATGGCTTATACATTGATTCACCTCTCTCAAGTGTGTATGCAGTTCCATATTAGCAAGAATCACTATTTTACTGGGAGTTTGTAAAACTGTCTAGTCTTGCTGTTTTTACTGTATAGCTTCCTCTGATTTGTTGCGCAGTTGCAATAATAGGCATTTTAGGCATTATATAAGCCACTTTTTTACCAGTTAGAAGATACAGCATGCCTACCTACTGTGCCTGTTTTTAACCAAAGTCCCTCTATCACTTTTTGCAACGTAAAAAAATTGTCAGAGTTCAGCCCTGAGCCCCTGTATTCACTCATATAGCCTGTATAAATGGAGCATCAGAGCTCCCCCTTGCCATGCACTGCATAGCGCAGGACAAGGGATTTTTATTTACTACCAGTGACGTACTAGCAGTGAGCCCAGTGATGTCGCTGTCACAAATGGGCGATCTGCAGCGCTGCCCTAGGCTGTTTTAGAGCCTAGGGCAGTACTGTAGACCGCCCATTTGTGCCAGTGACGTCACCGGGCTCACTGCTAGGAAGAAGTCTCTACCTAGCATACTCATGTGAAGCCCTTTAACCCCTTAGTGACCACCCATACGTGTTTTTACGGCGGTCACTAAGGGGCCTTAGGCTGGGCTGCCGCGTTTTTACGGCGGCCCAGTTTAAGCGCTGCACGTCTCCCCCGTGCAGCGGGGAGCGCGGACCTGGCTCTCACATGAGAGCCAGGTCCCTGCTCTAACAGCCCGGAAAGGCAGGAGTGCCGATCCGGGCTGTTTAACCCTTTACATGCCGGGCACAATGGCGCCCGCTGCATGTAAAGTGGTGACAGAGGGAGCGGACTCCCTCTGTCTCCCATCAGCACCCCGAAAATGCGATCGCGGGGTGCTGATGTGCTGGGAAGCTTACCTTGCTTCCAATCAGGGCCCCGAGCCTTTCTTCCGTTACCTCCAGCAGGCTGTGCCTCTCTGGCGCAGCCTGCTGGTCAATGTTCGAATAGCATTGCTATTGAAATGCAATGCATTATAGAGATAATGCATTACATTTTAAAAGCAATCAAAATACTGTATATTATAGTCCCCTTGTGGGACTATTAAGTAGTAAAAAAAAATAGAAAAAAAATACACATTTATTAAATAAAAAAAATTCCATAAAATAAAAAAATATGGTTTTTTTTCCATTGAAAATACGCTTTTCAATCAAAAAAATTGCAAAAAGAAAATATCCCCCATATGTTTGGTATTGCCGCGTCCGTAACGACCGGGACTACATAAATATTACATAAATTATTTACATAAAGAATTTATTCTTAGTTTCCACCGAAAAAAAACGTAATAACAAGCGATCAAAAAGCGTAATTTACTCCAAAATCATACCAATGAAAAATACAAGTCGTCTTTCAAAAATCAAGCCCTCACACAATTCCATATAAAAAAATAAAAAAAAGTTCTGGGTCTTGTGAAGTGGCAATGCAAAATTATTTTTTTGGTTTATAAAAGGTGTTTTATTGCAAAAAAAGTAGTAAAACGTAAACAAAATTATAAGTATTTAGTATCACTGTAATCGTACTGACCCAGAGAATAAAGATATTATGTTATTTGTACCGAAAAATGAACGCCAAAAAATGTATAATGTAAAAACGCAGTGGCAGTATTGCTATTTTTCCCTATCTCCCTCCCAGAAAGAGTTAATAAAAGTTAATCAGAAAGTTATGTGTACCCCAAAATGGTGCCATTAAAAACTATAACTTGTCCCGTAAAAAACAAGCCCTCATAAAGCTATATAGATGAAAAAATAAAAAAGTTATAGCTCTTGGAACGAGACCATAAAAAAAGGAAGAAAAACGCTTGGTCATAAAGGCCCAAACAGGCTTGGTCACTAAGGGGTTAAGACCTGTGTGTAAAATGTCAGTAAATATCCCTTATGTTTTTTTGATTTCCCTCAGGCCCATTGACGTCACAACTAGTATCGCTGGCCTGGGGGCGGCTAAGCTCCATTCCAGTGAATGTGGTGCAGCTGCACCTAGGCCAGTGATACTAGTTATGGGCCTGTGGTAAACAGTGAGAGGGCCGCGGCACTTCTGGAGTATTTCCTTGCTTCGATGCTCCCCTTTGTCATGCTGCATTGCACTGCGCTAGCCTGTGTGTGTTTGAGCTGGTGATGCACTGAGCTTCACATCACTATGCTAGTCGGAGACTTCCTTCCTCCAAAACAGACTAGCGCAGTGCTATAGACTAGCCATTTCTGCTGGTGATGTCACCAGGTTCACTGCTAGGTGGAAGTCTCTGCCTAGCATTGTGATGTGAAGCCAGGTACGTCACCGGCTCAAAACAAACACAGGCTTGAAAATGCTCCGTTGCTCCTCTAATATATATAGAAAAAGAATAAAAAAGCTTATATCTGGGTTCAGCCCTGAACCTGGAGAACCCATTAACACAGAGGGAGAAACCGTAATAAAGCACAAGTGCCAAACAACATCATTCCACAGAAAGCAAGACATTTTTTTTGCATTTAATAATGTATTGTAAACTATTATCTTAAAAAATGACCAAAAAATAAATGTTGCTAAAAATCATACCCAAAAACCATCAAACTAAATAGATATATTTTTTTTTTCATTTTTTTTTTGCCTGATGCAATAAACACTAGTGTTGATCGCGAATATTCTAATTTCAAATTTTAACGCGAATATTGGCACTTCGAGAATTCGCGAATATCTAGAATATAGTGCTATATCTTCGCGAATATTCAAGATTTTTTTTTCATCAGTACCCTTGATCCCTCACTGCTTCTTGCTTGTGGGCCAATGAGAAGGCTGCAATATCTTTGACTTTAGGAGTAGTGTTAATCGCGAATGTTCGGATCGCAAATTTTATCGCTAATTTTCCGATTGCCTATTTTTGCAATCAAGAAAATAATGACTGGAGATCACAAATTCTCAAATTCGCGAATATATGACTAATATTCTCCCAAGTATTTGCAAAATATCGCGAATTCGAATATCGCCCCTGCCGCTCTTCACTGATAAACACCACCATTGTTGTAGTAATGTACAAATGACATGCAGTTTGTTAAATCACAGTCCTATAGTTGCTTGATTATTGTTTTTATTGTAATATTTTTAATATAATATATTTTGAACCCTTGGATAGAAAATCAGATGTGTTATCGAAATACGATGAATTAAAAAAGGAACTGAAAGAAGGTATGTACTGCTTTTGTTATGGAGGGAGACCTATAACAAGGTAAAATAGCTAGCAAACTGTGCAGGAACGTTGTCCTGAAGAGTTGTGCAAATTGACAGTTCATTTACACGTACAGATAATTCTGCAGATTATTTAGAAGAAACCAAACGTTTCCGATAACTGCATGATCATCAGCTGAAATGAAGGCAGTATTTACATTCATGAATCGTTTCTTCTATATGTGGATGTCAAAGTGTGGTTCACTGTGACAGTTGTCTGCTTGTGGCCATGTAGGCTGGCTGTCCTCTCTCGTGTACTGGCCGAAGGCTTATTCCTGTGTATGCTGGTTGCTTGGGGCTGGGTGCAGCACCTTTGCTGCTGGCCCAGGGGGGGTTGCCATCAGTGGTGTTGCCTGGTAAAGTATTGATGTTTCCTTGCTTTCATGTCTGTCTGCTCTGTTTTACCATGTCTTGCCTGTATCCTTGTTCATGTCAGCCTGGCAGTGCCTAACTGCTTCTGATCCTGTCCTGTTTATGTTTTACCTTCGGTAAGATGATATAGCATGTTCTTTGCCTGCCTTGTCTTGTAGTCTGGTCATGTTGGTTCTCCAGAGGGAGGACATTTTAGTCCATGTGTGCAGCTCTCACTAGGACCGCGTCTTCATATGGTCTAGTTATCTGTCTGTTCTGTGTCTTGTTGTGCAGCTCTGTCTGTTCGCCCATGGACTAACTCTGCAAAGAGAACAGACATCTGCTTGTCTGGTTCTGTGTCTTGTCTGGTTCCCGTTCTGACTTTTCTGACCTGTGTCCTGTGTTCTGGTTGGGTTCCTGTTCTTGTGCCTGGGTTCCAGTCTAGTCTTGTGTTTATCTGGACCACAGGTGTGTGCACCAGCATCTGTCTCTGCAGGTGAGTGGCCAAGTGCACCGGGACCATCCTGGACGTGCGACCTGCTGATCCCTCGGCTAAGTTCATCCCCACCACCAGGAACTCTGTGAAGATGTAAGCCGTGTACCGGGGTGGGCTCCCCAGGATACAGCGAAGTCACAGACAAGGAAAGCTCTAGGGTATCTCTCTCGGAGTTAGGCTTTACCATCACTGTCCGCCTGACGTCACCCTCTAGGGCTCCCAACTCAACCTTGGCCCGCAGTTCAGGGGTCAGGTTACACATTTTAACCGCACTTCACACCCTTTCAGTCCAGTCCTGCAATGTCCTGTTTCTACCGTCATACTTTGGCAGATGACGCAGCAGTGCCCCTACAGGGATGTATCCTACTGGGGTAGCCATATTGTTGGGGGCAAGCTGGACTTGTGCCTGTGCACCCGGGGCTCGGTCCTGATCCGCCGCATTCCCGTCCATAACGGTCGCTGTATCCTGCCGACTACGCCAAGTTGTAAGCCGTGTATCGGGGTGGGCTCCCCAGGATACAGCAAAGTCACAGACAAGGACAGCGACACTGACACCAGCTTAATTTGCAAGAACAGAGACTTTACTTTGGCAAAAGTAATAACACAAGAATAACCATAACAATACAAACATACACAGAAAACGCTATATCCTGGACCCACAGTCACTGTCCCTGCCCACTGGACAGGCCTAGCCGATGGCAGACAGAGCAGAGCCTGCAAAGTCAATACTGCGCCGCAGAACAGTCATACATATGCAAATTAACCTGAGATGAGTCCTGTATGTGAGATGAGTCAGGGACAGGACTCATCTCAGGTTAATTTGCATATGTATCAAATCGTTTTTTTTTACACAATAAAAGCACACAGAGCTATGGGGACTGGGTATTGCGGATGTGCTAGCGGCCATCTAGCAACCCATGTCCTCAGCTCTATACACAAAATCCTGGTGACAGGTTCTGTTTAAGCAATCACATTCAAAATCATGTTAAATAGGAGTCAGCATACACCTGCCATCATTTAAAGCGCCTCTGATTAACCCCAAATAAAGTTCAGCTGCTCTAGTTGGTCTTTCCTGAAATTTTCTTAGTCGCATCCCACAGCATGTTTGCCGTGCTGTGGCTGGATCTCCGGGTCTCGTCCCCATTATAGTGAATGGGGCAGGAGCGGACTTCTAAATAATCTGCAGAATCATCTGTATGTGTAAATGAACTGTCAATTTGCACAACTCTTCAAGACAACGTTCCTGCACAGTTTGCTAGCTATTTAACCTTGTTATAGGTCTCCCTACATAACAAAAGCAGTACATACCTTCTTTCAGTTCCTTTTTTAATTCATCGTATTTTGATAACACATCTGATTTTCTATCCATGGTTTCAAAGTCTGTGTAAAAAAATTACAATAAAAACAATAATCAAGCAACTTTAGGACTGTGATTTAACAAACTGCATGTCATTTGTACATTAATACAACAATGGTTGTGTTTATTGCATCAGGCAAAAAAAATAAAAATAAAATCTATTTAGTTTGATGGCTTTTGGGTATGATTTTTAGCAACATTTATTTTTTGGGTCATTTTTTAAGATAGTTTACAATGCATTATTAAATGCAATAAAAATGTCTTGCTTTCTGTGGAATGATGTTGTATGGCACTTGTGCTTTATTATGGTTTCTCCCTCTGTGTTAAATGGGTTCTCCAGGTTCAGGGCTGAACCCAGATATAAGCTTTTTTTATTCTTTTACTATATATGTTAGAGGAGCAACGGAGCATTTTCCAGCCTGTGTTTGTTTTGAGCCGGTGACGTACCTGGCTTCACATCACAATGCTAGGCAGAGACTTCCACCTAGCAGTGAACCTGGTGACATCACCAGCACAAATGGCTAGTCTATAGCACTGCGCTAGTCTGTTTTGGAGGAAGGAAGTCTTCGACTAGCATAGTAATGTGAAGCTCAGTGCATCACCAGCTCAAACACACACAGGCTAGCGCAGTGCAATGCAGCATGACAAAGGGGAGCATCGAAGCAAGGAAATACTCCAGAAGTGCCGCGGCCTTCTCACTGTTTACCACAGGCCCATAACTAGTAAGGTGTATGTAAGACATCTTTCAGGCCAGGCCATATTCAAAAATCTCAAGATCTAATAAGCGCATGTAATATTGCAGTGACCAGGCAGGGATGCCCTCTCTCCCCATTACTATTTGCTATTGCGATTGAGCCCCTTCCAAGTATAATAAGAAATGATAGGGAGATTAAAGGTTTTCAATATGTGGGAGGAGAAGAAAAACTGTTAATGTATGCGGACGATATTTTATTATTTATGCACAATACTGGGGATCAGTTTAATAGAGTAATAGATAGAATAGATCAGTTTGGCCTTTTTTCCGGTTTAAACATTAATTGGGGGAAATCACATATGCTGATATTAGGAGACGCACAATTACAGGGAGATTTAAGGGTGCATGTGCTTGAAAAAAACGAGAACTTTAAATATTTTGGTATACAAATTTCTGGAAATATAGAAGAATATGAAAAATTAAATGTACTCCCCTTAATAAAAGAACTTAGAACCAAAATACACATTTGGAAAAGATTAGCAATGTCAATACAGGGTCGTGTAAATCTAATAAAAATGGTTTTCCTCCCAAAAATACTGTACGTCTTACAAAATGCCCCATTGAGATTACCGCAGAATATTTTTAAGTTACTTGATAGCCTAATGGGGGACTTTATTTGGAAAGGCGCTATCCCTAGGATAAAGAAAGATGTGCTTCAGCTCCCAGTGAGAGAGGGTGGATTAGCTGTTCCGAATTGTTTTTTTTATTATTTAATAACACAATACGGTCATATAAAAGGTAGTTTAAATGGGTTAGTGGGTAGGCAGGAAGTAAATAGATTGGGGTGGAAAGAGGAATGGAATCACTTAGAGGTGTTGGAATCGGGTACACTGGGGAAAAATAATACAGGAAATAGAATATTAAATTCACTAGAGTATGGCTACTTTCACACTAGCGTTCGAAGCGGGTCCGTCTGATGTTTCATTATCTCCGATAATGCAGACGTTTGCATCCGTTCAGAACGGATCCGTCTGCATTATAACTTAGAAAATTTTCTAAGTGTGAAAGTAGCCTGAGCGGATCCGTTCAGACTTTACATTGAAAGTCAATGGGGGACGGATCCGCTTGAAGATTGAGCCATATAGTGTCATCTTCAAGCGGATCCGTCCCCATTATAAGTCTGGACGGATCCGCTCGCCTGAATGCTGGCAGACTGATGCATTCTCAGCGGATCCGCCTCCACTGAGAATGCATTAGGGCCGGACGGCGGCGTTCAGGGCCGCTTGTGAGCCCCTTCAAACGGAGCTCACGAGCGGACACCTGAACGCAGGTGTGAAAGTAGCCTAAATATGGGAAATTAAAAAAATATTTGAGATTAAAGGGTTCTTGCACTAAACACCTATTTGGAAAAATTTTAATCTAAAGGAACTGCAAAAGATTAGGATTTATATAGATTGGGAAAAAAAGGGGATGAAATATCTAGGCCAGATATTTGAGGAGGATAAATTGAAAGACTTTAGTACATTGGCTAGGGAGTTTGGGATCCCCCAAAAGGATATGTATAAATATTTTCAGCTTAGGAATGCGTTGCGGACAGTGGAGCAGGATGATAAATATAGTAGGGAAAAATCAGATAGGCTGTATAAATTTACCAACGGAGGTGAAAGAGGAGGAACAACCGCAAAAAGATATAGGATTTTAATGGAGGGGAAAAAAAAACGGATTATATAACTTGCCGGGAAAAAATGGGAAAAAGAATTACAATCTTTTACGGAAGAGAAATGGAAAGATGCTCTTAGAAGTTATGCTAGGGTCTCGGATAGGGGTTCACACAAGATTTCACAGTTCTTTATAGTTCATAGATTACACCGATCCCCATGGATGTTGAAAAGAATGGGCGTGAGAGCATCAGACAAGTGCCCAAAATGTAGGGGAGAGAAAGCAGACTTAATACATTGTTTCTGGGGATGTCCCAGATTGTTTAGATATTGGACAGAAATAGCAGAGACTGTATGTCTATTTTTGAAGGTTCAAATATCCGAAGACCCAGCAACCTGCATATTAGGGGCAACTGAACATCTGAAGTTAAATAAAAAGATACGACTGGTTCTGAGCAAAGTATTATTCCAAGCTAGACTCCTTATACTTAAGAAATGGGTAAAGGTAGATCCTCCGACAGCGGGACAGTGTAGAAAAGCAGTTGACAATTTGATTAAACAAGAACGGGTGACGGAGGGCCATAGTAAAAAGTCACAAAACCTTGACGAAGTATGGAAAAGATGGTTACTTTAGGGCTGGATATGTTGTTGCCTTTTTTTTTTTTTTTTTCTCGTCCCCCTCCTTCTCCATAAGGGTGGTGGGTGGGTATTTGGGATAGAATAAAGGGGAAAAGTAAAAGGGAAAAGAAAGGGAAAAAAACTTGTAATTGTAATTATTAATGGTTAAAATGGACTTTTCTATTGTTGAGTTGATGTGTTTCGGGTACAAATGTACATGTCTCTATGAAATTGAAATAAAGAGATTTATAAAAAAATAAATATATTGCAGTGACCAGGAACGGATACGCTGACGCCACTTATGCAGTGGGCCAGGTTACGGGTGGATAATAGTCTGTATTTGTTCGTGATGCCAACTGCAGAGTGCGCAGGGTACTACCCCAGGGCCCTTCCAAGGTGTTATAACGCACGTCCCAGATTAGGAATGCCAGAGTAGTGTAATGACCTATAATGTCTCTACAGGGTGGTGATAATGGTGTCAACGGTGTCTCCTACCTGGGTACGGCTGGACTCCTGGCTCATTTGCAATAAATTTGAGTCTAGTGAAAGTAGGAGTAATAAAGGAATTTTGCAGCAGAATTGATGTCCAGACCTTTAGATGAAGTTCAAACGTTTCTTTACTGAAGATAACTTGTATCCAAGGCTTTGATCTCTGGTCCCAGCAGGTTTTAGCAATGATTGGCAGGAAATGAATGCTTCTGCTCTTTAAATGTGAGCTTGCAGGATAAGTCATCTGCTTGGTAGCTCTGTAATTGTGGCAGGAATTAATCTTCTGCACTTTTCTGTAACTTCTGCTTTGTGGGAACAAACTAGCTGAGGAGGATATGGCTTCCCCTAGGTCTCTGGACTTAACTCACAGATGGTTTCTTAGGGGATGATTTCTTCCTGGAACTCTGGAGGTTGTCTGTGCTTTCTACTTCTTTCATCCAGCTGAGGCTGAAGTTGCTCAGGCTGGGTATGTGATCAGGTCTCAGCCGAGACAAGATCCTTGCTGTCTTACCTATACAGGGGAACTCCTTACTCACACACCCTACCCCTAGCAGGGGGTGGGATACACTGACTCTAAATTCCTTCTCCACCCATGCTGCAGGATGTGGGAACAGTCTACACCTCCACAGAGGGGGAGCTAAGCTGGAATAATCAATTCCAGCCTAGATATACTAAACTAGGACTTGTACCTGGCCAATGCATTGCTGCCACCTGCTGGTAAATCTGGAAAATGACAAGGAACAATTATATTTAACATGGTTTTACATGCACATTTGTGAAGACATAATATAAATTACATCAGATGACAGTATACAGGCTCTTAGGAGATAGTAGCAGGGTAGAGGCGTGTATTAACCACCTCCGGACCGCTGTACGCACAGACGCGTCCTGGAGGTGGTTGATTCATTCCTCCTGGACGCATATACGCGTCCTCTCGCGAGACGCGAGATTTCCTGTGAACGCGCTCACAGGAACGCGCGCTCACAGGAACGGAAGGTAAGAGAGTTGATCTCCAGCCTGCCAGCGGCGATCGTTCGCTGGCAGGCTGGAGATGTGTTTTTTTTAACCCCTAACAGGTATATTAGACGCTGTTTTGATAACAGCGTCTAATATACCTGCTACCTGGTCCTCTGGTGGTCCCATTTGTTTGGATCGACCACCAGAGGACACAGGTAGCTCAGTAAAGTCCCACCAAGCACCACTACACTACACTACACCCCCCCCCGTCACTTATTAACCCCTTATTAGCCCCTGATCACCCCATATAGACTCCCTGATCACCCCCCTGTCATTGATTACCCCCCTGTCATTGATCAACCCCCTGTAAAGCTCCATTCAGATGTCCGCATGATTTTTACGGATCCACTGATAGATGGATCGGATCCGCAAAACGCATCCGGACGTCTGAATGAAGCCTTACAGGGGCATGATCAATGACTGTGGTTATCACCCCATATAGACTCCCTGATCACCCCCCTGTCATTGATCACCCCCCTGTCATTGATTACCCCCCTGTAAAGCTCCATTCAGACGTCCGCATGATTTTTACGGATCCACTGATAGATGGATCGGATCCGCAAAACGCATCCGGACGTCTGAATGAAGCCTTACAGGGGCATGATCAATGACTGTGGTGATCACCCCATATAGACTCCCTGATCACCCCCCTGTAAAGCTCCATTCAGATGTCCGCATGATTTTTACGGATCCACTGATAGATGGATCGGATCCGCAAAACGCATCCGGACGTCTGAATGAAGCCTTACAGGGGCATGATCAATGACTGTGGTTATCACCCCATATAGACTCCCTGATCACCCCCCTGTCATTGATCACCCCCCTGTCATTGATTACCCCCCTGTAAAGCTCCATTCAGACGTCCGCATGATTTTTACGGATCCACTGATAGATGGATCGGATCCGCAAAACGCATCCGGACGTCTGAATGAAGCCTTACAGGGGCATGATCAATGACTGTGGTGATCACCCCATATAGACTCCCTGATCACCCCCCTGTCATTGATTACCCCCCTGTCATTGATCACCCCCCTGTAAAGCTCCATTCAGACGTCCGCATGATTTTTACGGATCCACTGATAGATGGATCGGATCCGCAAAACGCATCCGGACGTCTGAATGAAGCCTTACAGGGGCATGATCAATGACTGTGGTGATCACCCCATATAGACTCCCTGATCACCCCCCTGTCATTGATTACCCCCCTGTCATTGATCACCCCCCTGTAAAGCTCCATTCAGACGTCCGCATGATTTTTACGGATCCACTGATAGATGGATCGGATCCGCAAAACGCATCCGGACGTCTGAATGAAGCCTTACACGGGCGTGATCAATGACTGTGGTTATCACCCCATATAGACTCCCTGATCACCCCCCTGTCATTGATCACCACCCCTGTCATTGATCACCCCCCCTGTCATTGATCACCCCCCCTGTCATTGATCACCCCCCCTGTCATTGATCACCCCCCCTGTCATTGATCACCCCCCTGTCATTGATCACCCCCCTGTCATTGATCAACCCCCCTGTCATTGATCACCCCCCTGTAAGGCTCCATTCAGACATTTTTTTGGCCCAAGTTAGCGGAATTATTATTTTTTTTTCTTACAAAGTCTCATATTCCACTAACTTGTGACAAAAAATTAAATCTCACATGAACTCACCATACCCCTCACGGAATCCAAATGCGTAAAATTTTTTAGACATTTATATTCCAGACTTCTTCTCACGCTTTAGGGCCCCTAGAATGCCAGGGCAGTATAAATACCCCACATGTGACCCCATTTCGGAAAGAAGACACCCCCAGGTATTCAGTGAGGGGCATATTGAGTCCATGAAAGATTGAAATTTTTGTCCCAAGTTAGCGGAACGGGAGACTTTGTGAGAAAAAAATAAAAAATATCAATTTCCGCTAACTTGTGCCAAAAAAAAAAAATTTCTATGAACTCGCCATGCCCCTCATTGAATACCTTGGGGTGTCTTCTTTCCAAAATGGGGTCACATGTGGGGTATTTATACTGCCCTGGCATTCTAGGGGCCCCAAAGCGTGAGAAGAAGTCTGGTATCCAAATGTCTAAAAATGCCCTCCTAAAAGGAATTTGGGCCCCTTTGCGCATCTAGGCTGCAAAAAAGTGTCACACATCTGGTATCGCCGTACTCAGGAGAAGTTGGGGAATGTGTTTTGGGGTGTCATTTTACATATACCCATGCTGGGTGAGATAAATATCTTGGTCAAATGCCAACTTTGTATAAAAAAATGGGAAAAGTTGTCTTTTGCCAAGATATTTCTCTCACCCAGCATGGGTATATGTAAAAAGACACCCCAAAACACATTCCCCAACTTCTCCCGAGTACGGAGATACCAGATGTGTGACACTTTTTTGCAGCCTAGGTGGGCAAAGGGGCCCATATTCCAAAGAGCACCTTTCTGATTTCACTGGTCATTTACCTACTTACCACACATTAGGGCCCCTGGAAAATGCCAGGGCAGTATAACTACCCCACAAGTGACCCCATTTTGGAAAGAAGACACCCCAAGGTATTCCGTGAGGGGCATGGCGAGTTCCTAGAATTTTTTATTTTTTGTCACAAGTTAGTGGAAAATGATGATTTTTTTTTTTTTCATACAAAGTCTCATATTCCACTAACTTGTGACAAAAAATAAAAACTTCCATGAACTCACTATGCCCATCAGCGAATACCTTGGGGTCTATTCTTTCCAAAATGGGGTCACTTGTGGGGTAGGTATAATGCCCTGGTATTTTAGGGGCCCAAATGTGTGGTAAGGAGTTTGAAATCAAATTCTGTAAAAAATGACGAGTGAAATCCGAAAGGTGCTCTTTGGAATATGGGCCCCTTTGCCCACCTAGGCTGCAAAAAAGTGTCACACATCTGGTATCTCCGTACTCAGGAGAAGGTGGGGAATGTGTTTTGGGGTGTCATTTTACATATACCCATGCTGGGTGAGATAAATATCTTGGTCAAATGCCAACTTTGTATAAAAAAATGGGAAAAGTTGTCTTTTGCCAAGATATTTCTCTCACCCAGCATGGGTATATGTAAAAAGACACCCCAAAACACATTCCCCAACTTCTCCCGAGTACGGAGATACCAGATGTGTGACACTTTTTTGCAGCCTAGGTGGGCAAAGGGGCCCATATTCCAAAGAGCACCTTTCGGATTTCACTGGTCATTTACCTACTTACCACACATTAGGGCCCCTGGAAAATGCCAGGGCAGTATAACTACCCCACAAGTGACCCCATTTTGGAAAGAAGACACCCCAAGGTATTCCGTGAGGGGCATGGCGAGTTCCTAGAATTTTTTATTTTTTGTCACAAGTTAGTGGAAAATGATGATTTTTTTTTTTTTTTTTTTTTTCATACAAAGTCTCATATTCCACTAACTTGTGACAAAAAATAAAAACTTCCATGAACTCACTATGCCCATCAGCGAATACCTTGGGGTCTCTTCTTTCCAAAATGGGGTCACTTGTGGGGTAGTTATACTGCCCTGGCATTCTAGGGGCCCAAATGTGTGGTAAGGAGTTTGAAATCAAATTCAGTAAAAAATGACGAGTGAAATCCGAAAGGTGCTCTTTGGAATATGGGCCCCTTTGCCCACCTAGGCTGCAAAAAAGTGTCACACATCTGGTATCTCCGTATTCAGGAGAAGTTGGGGAATGTGTTTTGGGGTGTCTTTTTACATATACCCATGCTGGGTGAGAGAAATATCTTGGCAAAAGACAACTTTTCCCATTTTTTTATACAAAGTTGGCATTTGACCAAGATATTTATCTCACCCAGCATGGGTATATGTAAAATGACACCCCAAAACACATTCCCCAACTTCTACTGAATACGGAGATACCAGATGTGTGACACTTTTTTGCAGCCTAGGTGGGCAAAGGGGCCCACATTCCAAAGAGCACCTTTCGGATTTCACTGGTCAGTTTTTACAGAATTTGATTTCAAACTCCTTACCACACATTTGGGCCCCTAGAATGCCAGGGCAGTATAACTACCCCACAAGTGACCCCATTTTGGAAAGAAGAGACCCCAAGGTATTTCGTGATGGGCATAGTGAGTTCATGGAAGTTTTTATTTTTTGTCACAAGTTAGTGGAATATGAGACTTTGTAAGAAAAAAAAAAAAAATAAAAAAAATCATCATTTTCCGCTAACTTGTGACAAAAAATAAAAAGTTCTATGAACTCACTATGCCCATCAGCGAATACCTTAGGGTGTGTACTTTCCGAAATGGGGTCATTTGTGGGGTGTTTGTACTGTCTGGGCATTGTAGAACCTCAGGAAACATGACAGGTGCTCAGAAAGTCAGAGCTGCTTCAAAAAGCGGAAATTCACATTTTTGTACCATAGTTTGTAAACGCTATAACTTTTACCCAAACCATTTTTTTTTTACCCAAACATTTTTTTTTTATCAAAGACATGTAGAACAATAAATTTAGAGCAAAATTTATATATGGATGTCATTTTTTTTGCAAAATTTTACAACTGAAAGTGAAAAATGTCATTTTTTTGCAAAAAAATCGTTAAATTTCGATTAATAACAAAAAAAGTAAAAATGTCAGCAGCAATGAAATACCACCAAATGAAAGCTCTATTAGTGAGAAGAAAAGGAGGTAAAATTCATTTGGGTGGTAAGTTGCATGACCGAGCAATAAATGGTGAAAGTAGTGTAGGTCAGAAGTGTAAAAAGTGGCCTGGTCTTTCAGGGTGTTTAAGCACTGGGGGCTGAGGTGGTTAACACAACTCTGGGGTGTTACAATATGTTCCTGATTCTGTATATACCATATGGATATATATTTTAGATTTTCCAAGTTCGCTTTATATGGAATATAACTTGCATTTAAGGTTTAGTCATCCTTGTAATGATGTACTTATCGTCTATAATGACCAGCAATATGATGTGTTATATGATGCAAAGAATGAAATTTCATGTGGTCATTGTAGTTTTTATTATGGCACTCCTGAACTTTTGTAATACCTTACAGTACGTTAGTCTTAGAATTAAATATTTTCTGCAGAGACTGTTTTATTTGATTCTAAACTTGTGACGTTTGCTCCAATCTGCATTCGATCCGCCTAATTCTCTGTTTCAACCTGCACAGTCAGAACAGATACTACATTACAATCATGGCCTGTCGTCTCCCATTCCATTCCTATGAGTTGTGAGGATAGCAGTACCCCACAACACTATATTAGTTAGCAAGAGTACAAAAACAGTATAGAAACATATAGAAACATAGAAACATAGAATGTGTCGGCAGATAAGAACCATTTGGCCCATCTAGTCTGCCCAATATATCTGAATACTATGGATAGCCCCTGGCCCTATCTTATATGAAGGATAGTCTTATGCCTATCCCATGCATGCTTAAACTCCTTCACTGTATTTGCAGCTACCACTTCTGCAGGAAGGCTATTCCATGCATCCACTACTCTCTCAGTAAAGTAATACTTCCTGATATTACTTTTAAACCTTTGCCCCTCTAATTTAAAACTGTGTCCTCTTGTGGTAGTTTTTCTTCTTTTAAATATGCTCTCCTCCTTTACCGAGTTGATTCCCTTTATGTATTTAAAAGTTTCTATCATATCCCCTCTGTCTCTTCTTTCTTCCAAGCTATACATATTAAGGTCCTTTAACCTTTCCTGGTAAGTTTTATCCTGCAATCCATGTACTAGTTTAGTAGCTCTTCTCTGAACTCTCTCTAGAGTATCTATATCCTTCTGGAGATATGGCCTCCAGTACTGCGCACAATACTCCAAGTGAGGTCTCACCAGTGTTCTGTACAGCGGCATAAGCACTTCACTCTTTCTACTGCTTATACCTCTCCCTATACATCCAATCATTCTGCTGGCATTTCGTGCTGCCCTATTACATTGTCTTCCCACCTTTAAGTCTTCTGAAATAATTACTCCTAAATCCCTTTCCTCAGTATTTCCATGAAGGTGCTCTATACTTCACAAGGAAACGCTACACTACTCCTGTGCGTTACAACTCAGTCTCTGATGTTAAAGGGGTTCTCCCATGATAAACACTTATCCCCTTGGATACAGGATAACAATCTGATCAGCGGGGGACCCCATCCAGCGCAAGACCAGGGGCCTTGTATTCCCCCATTCAAATGGAGCAGGCAGTTGCGCATGTCTGCTGCAGCTCAAGTCAACTCTGGGACGCCAGAGATAGCTGAGTACAGTGCTTGGTGATCTCTTGCAATCCCACAGACATGAATGGAGCAGCAGTGGACTGAGTGACCACCAGACCGCTCCAGTAAAATCTTATCCTCTGTCCTGTCCTATCCTGTGTATCAAGGATAAGTGCTTATCTTTAGGGACTGTTACATGTAGGGAGGCTTTATTAACTGATCCTTCCTGTAAACTATTATAATTATGTATGGACTACCATTTCTGCTTGCCGTCAGTGAATGAGAACACTCTTGTTCGCATTCATTGGCACCAGACCAGGTCATAGGTAGTCCTGCTCTCAGCTGAGAAGTAAACACCATTGTATTTAGTATTGGCAATGCTCTGTGAGTTGTGTGTTTTGCGGTCCGCCGCACGTGTGTATTCTACAATTTGCGGAACGGAACGGGCAGCCCATTATAGAAATGCCTATTCTTGTCCGAAAAAAACGGACAAGAATAGGGCATTTTCTATTTTTTTTTGTGGTGTGGGTTCACAGAACGGAGCAACAGATGCGGACAGCACACGGTGTCTTTTGCGGCCCCAAAATTGCGGAACAGATGCGGACCCATTCATACGGTCGTGTATATATGAGCCCTAAGGGGCTGTTCACATCTCAGTTTTGCTGTACGTCAAGCGAATACTTTTGCACATACAGTAAAAAATGTATACAAACGTATGCAATTTTCTTGTTATTTATTTTATGACATAAACGTTTGACAGATGTGCTTATGTTTTATTATGTTTGTGTCCGTTTTTTTAACAAAAATGTATATGTTTTTGTGAAAACTTTCATTTTGATTTGAAAGCATCATGTGAAAAAATTTATACATTTAATGGATGGAAACGTGTGGTATGCTCAATGGGGGTCCGACACCCTGCACATCTGTGGATCAGCTGTTCTGCAATAGCTCCAAGTAGACATCAGAAATACATAGCTTACTGCAGCGTTTAAAAGGGTTTTCCGAATTTTTGATACCAAGGAAGGGAGTGTGTTTTTTCTGTGGACAAAAGGGACATTTTATCGATATATGTCCATGCATTCAGCATCAAAAAGAAAAAAAAAAAGGGGACGTCTAATTCCCATCTGACTCTTGGAGGGGTGAGAGGAGAGTCAGAGAACGTGCATTTCTCTTTGACTGGTAGTACCCGATTTCTCCTGACTGCTGAGGTGGCGCTAGAGTCTAAGACTGTGGGGATTGAGGTGTTTATCGACAGTGTGGCAGGGGTGAACCTGATTGATGCTCAGTTTGTCCATATGCACAGGTTGTCTCTAAGTGCTTTAGAGAAAAACATTTCCATTTTTGCTATTGATTCGGCACCTCTAACTCAGAAGTGTATATCTCAGATGGCGCATGACATCCGATTAAGAGTGGGTGACTTTCATCAGGAATTTATCTTGTGTTTTGTGTTGGAGGGTCTCCCTGTTCCGTTGGTTCTGGGTTTACCGTGGTTAAGCAAGCACAATACAACCATTGATTGGCAAGCTAGACAGATTCTAAATTGGGGTGATTATTGCATTGATAATTGTCTAAATACATCTTTTTTTGCTTTAACCACTAAAACATTACCCTCTTTTATATCTGATTTTGCCGATGAATTTTCTGAAAGTGGATGCCAGGATTTACCTCCGCATCTGGAAAATGATTGTCTTTGTTAAAAAAAAGGACGGAACTCTTAGGCCATGTCTGGATTTCCGTGAGCTCAATCTGATAACTGTCCGTGATCCTTACCCCCTTCCTTTGATTCTTGATTTGTTTAACCAGATTATTGATGCCAAGGTGTTCTCCAAGTTGGATTTAAGGGGGGCATATAATCTGGTCAGGATCAAGGAAGTGATGAATAGAAGACTGCTTTTAATACCCCATAGGGTCACTTTGAGAACCTGGTCATGCCTTTTGGGTTGACTAATACTCCTGCGGTTTTCCAGCATTTTGTGAATTACATTTTTAATCACCTGGTGGGGAGGTTTGTTGTTGTGTATTTGGATGACATACTAATTTATTCTCTAGACGTGGAGACTCATCAGGATCACGTTAGACAGGTGTTACAGATCCTGAGATAAATTTTATGCAAAATTAGAGAAGTGTGTTTTTGTTGTACATGAGGTGCAATTCTTGGGCTACCTGCTGTCATCTTCAGGGTTTTAAATGGATCCAGAGAAAGTCTGAAGGCTTTTATGCGGTTTTTGGGGTTCACCAACTATTACCGACAATTTATTCAGAACTATTCAACTTTTCTGCAGTTAAGGAGGGCTTAGCTTCTGCCCCTATATTGGTGCAGCTGGATGCATCACATCCTTTCATTGTGAAAGTTGACGCATCTGAGGTGGGGGTAGGAGCAGTCTTATCGCAGGGCCCGTCACCTGGTAAATGGTGCCCATGTGCATTTTTCTCTAAAAAACTCTCTGCCGCAGTGAGAAATTCTACGATGTGGGTAGCAGAGTGTTGCTGGCCATAAAGTTGTCTTTTGAGGAGTGATGTCATTGGTTGGAAGAGGCGATTCCTCCAATGACAGTGTTCGCAGATCACAAAAATCTGGCTTACCTGGAGTCAGCTAAGTGACTGAACCCAAGGCAGTCCAGATGGTCTTTGTTTCTCACTAGATTCAATTTCATTGTCACTTATCGTCCTGGGGTTAAGAATGTCAAGGCAGATGCCTTGTCACGTAGTTTTCCTAGAGGTGGTGATTTTGAAAATCCGAGTCCGATACTGTCAGAGGGGGTGGTGATATCCTCTCTATACCCTGACCTAGAAGTGAAGGTGTTAGAGGCTCAGGGAGACTCACCGGAGTCTTGCCCTTTGGGAAATTGTTTGTGCAATCAGAATTGCGTCATAAAGTGTTTGGGGAGCATCACTGTACGGTTCTTATGGGACACCCTGGGAGTAGATCCACTGTCGACCTCCTCTCTCGTAGATTCTGGTGGCCGGGATTTGTGTAAGTGTGTTGAGGATTATGAGTCAGCCTGTAGCATCTGTGCACGCACTAAGGTGACACATACTCGACCTTCTGGATCTCTACTTCCATTGCCCATACTGTCCAGACCATGGACTCACTTGTCTATGGATTTTATTACTGATCTGCCTAATTCGTCTAGAAAGACAGTTATTCTGGTGGTAGTTAATTGTTTTAGTAAAATGGTGCACTTTATAGCATTGCCTGGCCTACCTAATGCTAAAACACTAGCGCAAGTGTTTGTTGACAAGAATGTGAAAATTCATGCTATTCCCTCGTTGTCTCGGATCGTGGGACTCAGTTTGTGTCCAGATTCTGGAAGTCGTTCTGTACTCGGCTGGGGGTACAACTGTCTTTTTCTTCTGCTTTTCATCCTCAGACGAATAGACAGATGGTGCGCACTAATCAGAGTCTGGCGACTTACTTAAGATGTTTTGTCTCTGAGAACCAGGAGGAATGGCACTAGTTTCATGTCAAACTAATCTTATAGATTTTTTTGATTGGGTGACTAAAATAATAGATGGCGGAGGTGCAGTAGACATCGCTTATCTAGACCTAGTAAGGCTTTTGATACTGTCCCACATAGAAGGCTTATCAATAAATTGCCGTCTTTGAGCTTGGACTCCCATATTGTTGAATGGATTAGGCAGTGGCTGAGGGACAGACAACAGAGGGTTGTAGTCAATGGAGTATATTCAGACCATGGTCTTGTTACCAGTGGGGTACCTCAGGGACCTGTTCTGGGACCCATATTGTTTAACAACTTAATCTGCGAAATTGCAGAAGGCCTCAATGGTAAGGTGTGTCTTGTTGCTGATGACACAAAGATTTGTAACAGGGTTGATGTTCCTGGAGGGATACACCAAATGGAAAAGGATTTAGGAAAACTAGAGGAATGGTCAAAAATCTCGCAACTAAAATTGAATGTTGATAAGTGCAAGATAATGCACCTGGGGCGTGAAAACCCAAAAGCAGAATATAAAATTAGTGATACAGTCCTAACCTCAGTATCTGAGGAAAGGGATTTAGCGGTCATTATTGCAGAAGACTTAAAGGTAGGCAGACAATGTCATAGAGCAGCAGGAAATCCTAGCAGAGTGTATAGGGAGAGGCATTAACAGTAGAAAGAGGGAGGTGCTCATGCCGCTCTACAGAGCACTAGTGAGACCTCATTTGGAGTATTGTGCGCAGTACTGGAGACCATATCTCCAGAAGGATATTGATACTTTGGAGAGAGTTCAGAGAAGAGCTACTAAACTAGTACATGGATTGCAGGATAAAACTTACCAGGAAAGATTAAAGGACCTTAACATGTATAGCTTGGAAGAAAGACGAGACAGAGGGGATATGATAGAAACTTTTAATTACATAAAGGGAATTAACAAGGTAAAAGAGGTGAAAATATTTAAAAGAAGAAAAAGGACATAGTTTTAAATTAGAGGGGCAAAGGTTTAAAAGTAATATCAGGAAGTATTACTTTACTGAGAGAGTAGTGGATGCATGGAATAGCCTTCCTGCAGAAGTGGTAGCTGCAAATACAGTGAACGAGTTTAAGCATGCATGGGATAGGCATAAGGCCATCCTTTATATAAGATAGGGCCAGGGGCTATTCATAGTATTCAGTATATTGGGCAGAATAGATGGGCCAAATGGTTCTTATCTGCCGGCACATTCTATGTTTCTATGTTTTTGTCTTTGGCAGTTTGCCATAAATAATCGTAGACAGGAGTCCACTGGTAAGTCGCCGTTTTTTGGGGCATATGGGTTTCACCCGCACATTCTCTGGTTCAGATACTTCCGGTGTCCCTGAGGAGGAATGTCTTTCGTCATCATTGTCTTCTATATGGTGGAAAATTCAAAATAACTTGATGAATATGGGCAACAAGTATAAACGTGTGGCTGACAGTAAACGTAAGTGTGGGGGATTTTGTGTGGCTGTCCACAAGAAATATTATATACGTTCCTTCTTGAATGTTGGATCCAAGGTTTATTGGTCCATATAAGATCATTGCCATTATTAATCCTGTAGTTTTTCGTCTTGAACTTCCTCAGGCTCTGAAAATTCATAATGTGTTTCACAAATCTTTGTTGAAGAGATACGTTGAACCTTTGGAGTTGTCCCCCTTGCCACCCGCTCCTGTCATGGTGGAAGATTATTGACTCTCGAGTTCTCCGTAGATCTCTTCAGTATCTTGTTCACTGGAAGGGTTATGGACCAGAGGAGAGGATGTGGGTACCGACATCTGACGTGAATGACAATAGTTTGGTAAAAGCCTTTCACAGGTCTCATTCAGATAAGGTTGGTCCTGGGTGCCCGGAGGTCACCCGTAGAAGTGTGGGACTGTCACTGACGTTCAAGCGACAGGTAGCAGGAGATCGGTGAGACTGGCAAAACGTGGTTTGATCTGACATATTTTCCGTTTGGAACAAATGACGTCTGTGTTGTTTCTGGTGCTTGCCACACCTTCTTTCCCCAGGTGTAGCTATTATAGTAATTTAACCTTCTCTTATTACAGATGTAGCAGGGTTAACACACAAACTCATAACTCAAATTTCTTAACTCATCGTGTTATCTTGAAACAAAAGCCATTGAAAAGCAATTGAAGGTGTTTTCTTAACGCATTTAGTTTAGATAACACGTCTCATAAAGCGTGTGTGTTAACTCTACTACATCTGTATTGTTGTTTCTCCCACTATGCTTTGCGGTTTATAGCTTCTGTTGGAGTTGTGGATAGCTGGTGTGTGGATCTCGACTGAGTTCCTGGTGCTGCCATAGCCACTTGAAGTTAAGTGTTTTCTTTCCCTTTTGTATTTTGTTTGGGTTATTTTGTGTGTTGCATTTCCCTGTCATTTGTATTAAGGCCTGAGGGAGACTCCTGTTCGTCCTTCCTTTTGGAGGAACAGGTTGTCTTAGTCCTGACATTAGTACCAGGGTCCTATAGGGTGAGTTAGGACACTAGGTATTCCAGTGTATGAACTCACCTACAGTTGTGAAATAATAGCAGTCAGACATCACTAACCTGATCAATCACTGTTTTTGGTAGAAATGATATTTCTACATGGCAAATAATTTGCTAGCAGGTGTAGTAAAGTAATAGAAATCCAACAGACCCAACAGTCATGACATGTATGCTGCTGATTCTGTGTAATTGAATCACTAATTGAAAGGGGCATGTTCAAAATAATAGCAGTGTGGAGTTCAATTAGTGAGATCATTCATTCTTTGAAAAACAGGTGGCAATTATTGCCCTAATTTAAGGAAGGAATGCAGCAAATGTTGTACATGCTGGTTACAGTGCATTTCTCTCTGAAATTCTGAGGAAAATGGGTTGTCCCAGACATTGTTCAGAAGAACAGCGTACCTTGATTAAAAAGTTGATTGGAGAGGGGAAAACATATAAAGAAGTGCAGAAAATGATAGGCTGCTCAGCTAAAATGATCGCAAATGCTTTAAAATGGCAACCAAAACCTGAAAGACGTGGAAGAAAGCGAAAAACTACCATTCGAATGGATAGAAGAATAGCCAAAATGGCAAGGACTCAGCCAACAATCAGCTCCAGGAAAATCAAAGCAGGTCTAAAGTTACCTGTGAGTACTGTTACTATTGGAAGACACCTATGTGAAGCCAAGCTATCTGCAAGAAGCCCCCGCAAAGTCCCACTGTTGAAAAAAAGACATGTGCTGAAGAGTTTACAATTTGCCAAAGAGCACATTGACTGGCCTAAAGAGACTGACGAAAGTAAGATTACTGTTTTTGGGTCTAGTGGCCGGAGACAGTTTGTCAGATGACCCCCAAACACTGAATTCAAGCCAAAGTACACTGTGAAGACATCATGATATGGGGATGTTTCTCATACTATGGTGTCGGGCCTATTTATCGCATACCAGGGATCATGGATCAGTTTGAATACATCAGAATACTTAAAGAGGTCCTTCTGCCTTATTCTGAAGAGGAAATGCCCTTGAAATGGGTGTTCCAACAAAACAACGACCCCAAACACACCAGTAAACGTGCAACATCTTGGTTCCAGACCAACAAGATTGACGTTATGGAGTGGTCAGCCCAATCCCCGAATCTTAATCCAATAGAAAACTTGTGGGTGACATAAAAAATGCAGTTTCTGAGGCAAAACCAAGAAATAGAGAAGAACTGTGCAATGTAGTCCAATCATCCTGGGCTGGAATACCTGTTCACAGGGGCCAGGAGTTGGTTGACTCCTTGCAACACAGATGTACAGCAGTTCTCAGAAACAGTGGTTATACAACTAAATATTAGCTAAGTGATTCAAAGGAAAGCAAAATATTCAAACATTTTTCAGTTTATATAGTGAATATTTGAGTTTGTAAAGAAGAATACAAACACAGTTTTTTGAACAGTCTAATCATTTTTCTTCAGTTTTTTTAGAGGAACAACACAAATTTGATATATTTTTCTTCATGTTTTGATTTGGAATAGAATGTGTAGTGTTCCCAATGTGTATATGGAAATAGAAGCTATTAGAAGGATTTTGAGCTTTGTTCATTTTTTAAAATACACTGCTATTATTTTGAACACAACTGTACCTCTGGGGTCTGTTCATACTGGTAGTTAGTCAGAACTTTGATTAGGGTTTTACTAGGAGGTGTCCATCTCCTTTCCCTAGTTTCCAGGCCTTATTCCCTCACCCCTTTCCCTCCTATGTTCGGTGGGGTGTTTCCCTCCCACACCCGAACGTGACACTACCACTCTGGTTTCATAAAGACAGGCTGTCCAATGTTGCTGGTTTCCTAATGGAGTGCTGATCGCTGAGAGTCCATGTGCAGGAACCCCTGATGATCATTTATTATCACTGGGGGAGGCTCCCAGCATGTTCATATTTGTCCAGTGCTGCCCTAGGAATGTAGTATTGCATTGAATGCATGATTGCACCATGTCCTCCAGAGATGCTCGTCCTGCTACCAAGGGTGTCCTAAGCAGGGAATCTGAATTGAAACTTTTGGCTAAAAAAATATTTGCCGATTCTCACTAATGTACCAGGACACTGTTCATAGACTTAAGTTTTAAGGCACTTAATTACAGTAGTTATTAGTAAACAGACAGAAAATCAAGAAACTTCTCCAAGCTTTGGTAAAAAGTTGCTGAAGGATTGTGCTGCTCCAATAAATTGATTGCACAGTTTGGCAAAAATGCTCTTTTTTCAAAGGAATTATCACCTAAACCAGGCATACTCAACCTGCGGCCCTCCAGCAGTTGCAAAACTACAACTCCCATCATGCACGGACAGTCTACAGCTATCAGCCTACAGAAGGGCATGGTGGGAGTTGTAGTTTTACAACAGCTAGAGGGCCGCATGTTGAGCATCCCTGACTAGTGATGAGCGGCAGGGGTCATATTCGAATTCGCAATATTTCACAAATATTTTGTAGAATATTCATTGAATATTCGCAAATTTGAATATTCGTTATATTCTACGATTTTTTTACTCGAAAAATCGGCAAGGTAATGATCGTGTAATATGCGAATTTTCGTAATGCTAATTTTTCAACTTACAACTATTAGACAAAGAAGATTATAGCACTATATTAGCTAAATTGCTCTATATTCGTTTTTTTTTTGAGTATTCGCTATATTGCTATAACTTAGTTTTTTCGAATATTCGTAATATTCTAAAACAAGAATATATAGCAATATAGCGAATATTCGAAAAAAAAACGAATATAGAGCAATTTAGCTAATATAGTGCTATAATCTATTTTTTATATAGTTGTCATTTTTTTCCAATCTGAACTTCAGATGAGAAAAAAATTACAACTATTAGACAAAGAAGATTATAGCACTATACCGTAAATTGCTCTATATTCGTTTTTTTTTTTTCGAATATTCGCTATATTGCTATATATTCTTGTTTTAGAATATTACGAATATTCGAAAAAACTAAGTTATAGCAATATAGCGAATATTCGAAAAAAAAAACGAATATAGAGCAATTTACGGTATAGTGCTATAATCTTCTTTGTCTAATAGTTGTAAGTTGAAAAATTCGCAATAAAAATTTGCATTACGAAAATTCGCAAACGACACTACTCCTAAAGTCAAATACACTGCAGCCTTCTCATTGGCCCACAAGCTAGAAGCAGGGAGGGATCATGTGTACTGATAAAAAAAAAAATCGAATATTCGAAATTACGAATATATATCACTATATTCGAAATATTCGCGAATTTTCGAAGTACCGATATCCGTGATAAAAATTCGAAATTTGAATATTCGTGATCAACACTATCCCTGACCCAAACTATTGCTGAGTTGTTGCAAAGTGCGCTTTACTGTATACCTGACAGAAGGGTGCGGAGTGATGGCGCTGCCTGCCCGAGATAACATCTTCACTTTCTGCAGACAGTCAGGAGAGAGGTGTTAGTAAACAATGAGAAGAAGTCGCTCCGGGCTCTGCTGATTGATCAGGCTTCATGTAAAAGGATCAGACAGTTCAGGGACCAGCAACTTGTTAGTCTGTCCTGCATTATCTATTGCAGCCCCGCAGCCTGATTACATCTCCTGTATACAGCAGCTGGAACGAGAGGCACAGTCGTTATTTGCTGCTTGTTTGCCCGTTCAATGCTTCTGTGATGCTTGTACTTGTATAATCTATTATGAATTGTAATATCGATGGCATCATAATTATTTCAGGAAGAGCCTCCTGGCCTAGCAAGTCAATAAGCACTACAATATTTTCACCAATATTGTGTGTGCTCTTACATGGCATCAGTTAAAGGGGTTGTCCCACCAAAAATATTCTACAGGTTTCAAGACAGCACCTGGATCTGAATGCTTTTGTAATTGCATGTAATAAATTTTGCATAACCAGTGAGTTATTCAATAAAATGTATCTGTATAGCGCCACCTGTTGTTTGCTTTTTTTATTTCTTTGTCCTGCTCACTGAGAGGCCGCACATGCTCAGTTTCATCCCTCAACTGTCTTCTGAGCTGTGATAGGGAGAGCATGGACACGCCCTCTGAGCAGCAGCAGAAAGGACACTCCCCTTGAGCTGTCCGCTTCATATAAATCTAGCAGAGCAATGAATGGCGATATCTCTGGATCCATGTGAGGTACATAATTCATGGCATAACCCCTTTAAAGGACCTGCAATAACAGACCCAAGAGTGGTGCTGTTTGTGCCTCTTTTTAATTTAACATGATACATCCCCTATTCATAATTGATATTTACATTGTGGAACTTTATTTTAAGAATTCGTTATGCTCAGTTATACACATTTTGCATCTGTTTTAGCCATTTCCGCCTGAGATCCCCTATTTTAGAAGAAGTGAAAGATAAACAGGGATGTAAACTTTTATTGCTCCTGTCTCTGGTTCTGGGCTGTGGTCACATGACCATGTCCATGCAGATCCTTCTTATTTCCTGTGATGTTATGTCCATGGGTGGAGCAGTGATAGGGGAGTGTCTATGTAACTAGCTGGGTGGCAGGAGCCATAAACTAGCTGGGTGTTGTTAGGGGCGATGCTGAAGCTGTGGCAGAGAAAGGAGAAGTGCATCATGGGTTTGGTTGGAGACAGGAACAGGAAGTGCTACATACAGGATGGAAACAAACCAAAGGGAATGGTTTGAATGATGAAAACGGGTCAGGAGAGCCGAAATTGAAAAAGAAAAGGCATGGAGAAGATGAACGCATACTAAGCAGCTACATGAGGGTGTTTTCTGGGATTTTACCAATGGTAGTCAATTGTTAGCATAGAATTTATAAATGGTAGTAGGGCACACCTACATTCGGCTGCACATGGAGACCAACTGAATTGACAATGTATATTTAATGATCATATCACATATAAAACACTTCATATAAAACACTATAAGAAAACTGAGGGACCACTGAGGAAGGAGTCGTAGCTAACTCCGAAACGCGTATGGTAAATGGCAAAGAATTCTCATGAAATAAACAAGTAACTTCACCAAATACAACTTAAAAACTGAAGCGCTTCAGAAAATCAACGAGGAGAGGGATCAGTGATTAAATTCACAAGATCGTTGCCAGGGACCCACTGTATCGGCATATCTGCATCTGCCCACAGAAGATCCCCAAGCCTGATACAAGACATACTCACTGAAGAGATCACTGGGGTCCGGACCACTGCTTGCAAACTGGCAACACGTGGGACGCCACGGTATACGCAGTAAGCCCGGCAAATCCAGCGAAACAGTGAGTAAACCAAATGCTGAATACAAATACAGACAGTGACAGCGGAACGATCACACTAGCGATATATACCGCATAATTATAAAAGTCATTATAGACTATCTGAGATGAGAAGGATTATGAAACAATAATCTACTAATCAGTGAATTCGGGGAGAAGTTAGATTATTAATTCAACAGTGCTTATACATGTACTTTTTCCAATAGTATATGCAATATAATACGAAAGAGAGGTTGGGTACCAAAAGACTATTTCATATAAGGAAATCGTACATTTATTGTGATTAATATATCACATCCTGACAAAAACTAGTTTGGTGACGTCACTGGACAATATTACTGCTGCCGACCTAAAGTCATTTACATCACAAACCAAGACTGCAGCTTGTGTGCAACATCACCAAAAGGATTTTAGAGAGATTTTATGTCTTATTATAGTGTTTTATTATAGTGTTTTATATGAAGTGTTTTATATGTAATATGATCATTGAATATACATTGTCAATTCAGTTGGTCTCCACGTGCAGCCGAATGTAGGTGTGTCCTACTACCATTATAAATTCTATTGCGACATTTGTGAAGATTGGGTGGATCTTTTCAGTAGGGGCACCCATTCCATGGTTTTGGCGAGCAGGTGAGCCATCTCTAGAACAATTATCACAATTGTTAGCATAGGCTTTCTATGTTTGATCTTCTGGGTATCACCACTGGGACCATCTTGTCCATGAGCAGCTATGCTCGATACTGCATTCAAGTGAATATGAATCACTTGTCAATGTAAGACAGCGTTCAGATCACCACTGTTTATGTTTGTTGTTTTGTGCCATTCTAGGAGCAGAACAACAAAACTAACAGAAGTACCAGATTCGGCACAATGCTGACCCAAACAGTGCATGAACAGAACCAACTGACCACAATGGCTTCTGTTCGGTTTCCATTTGGAGGTCCAGAATGTAAGCAAAAAATAACTCCTGCATCCAAAACTTTTTTCTACAGCATTTTAAACAGAATCGGCAACATAGGCCCTGAACAAACCCTTCTACATAGCTGTGAACATACCTGTGCTTGCAATTTGTCAACAGGCATTTCACCAAGTATCTAACAGTTACCAAAGGTTTCCTACCTTATCCGGTTCACTGTTACTGGAGTGCTCTTCAAACTGAAAAGGTCTTTTAACCTATCTGTAGTTGTTCGACTGGCAGTCAGTGCCCACCACTGCCTCTCTACTCTCGGCAGGCATGGCCATCAAAGAGCTCACCTTCCTTCCTGTAATATTTCTTCGGCAGTAAGTGCCTGTAAGTGTCCCCCTGCTTCGTCCCAGTGGGCTCAGCCGCAAAAGTAGTGCAGCTCAGTGGACTCCATGCTGGGGCCTGCTCTTTGCCTGCCATGCCCCCTCTACCTGTAGGGTGCATGCACAAACCTCCTCTTAAAGGGCAAGTGTCCCTGCACCTCAATCTTCTTCAGCCAATGTCTGGCTACCTAAGTGTATATTAGTCTAGTTTCCTGCTAAGGTGCGCCACTGCTGTTTTGCCTATCTGTGTACAGGCCTCTGACTGTCTCTGGATTTGACCCTTTGCTGCCTGACCCTGATCTCTGCCTGTTCCTCATACTGACCCTGATCTGCCTGCCCTCACCCTTGGACTGAATATTGCAAGAACTCTGCTTACCATGACCTCAACTTGTCCTTGACTACATTTTTTTCCTGATTTATAAGTGATTCACACCAGTGTCTCCTGACGACAATGAGTCAGCAGTATTCCATACAGAGACTACTCCAAGAGGTAGTGACCTGGTGGTTCCCCTGCAGTGGAGTTGAGATCCCTGTTTAGGGAATAAAGGGTGAAGACCAGGGGGTTGCCAGAATAACGCCCTTATAAGTAACCTCAAGTCACATCTGTTTAGCAGGCACAGCGGATCCAAATTCTTTATTGAACAGTAGTTGTGATCACAAAGATGTAGAAAAAAAGCCCCACCCCTCCAATGCTCTTATAATAAAAGGTAATTGTTGATTTTTATGTGTATGAAATTCATTATGGCGTAGCTTGCTGTGCAGTGGTGTGCATAATAAGAGAACCATAGACTCATTTGTATGAACAATGTTTCCCATTTGGCTTAACATTTACTTACAAATTACAGTACGTCTCCCACCTCTATAGCCTTATACAGACATCTCGTCTGCCACGTTCAGCTCTGGTCATTTTACAATTCTTTTCCCTCACATTGATAACTGAAATGGAAATTTCAGCAAAACAAAGTTAATTACATTTAATTAATTGTGAGACTCATCCTAATTTCCATATATTATGTGGTGATTTTTAGAGATTCATTCTTTGATGAAAACATGATGTAGTGGCAAGGTTAATGGACTACAGATTTCATATTTACATATGCTTGAAATTATGAAAATTAAATTACATGTTGTGTTTAGTGGATTGAACTTGGTCCGTCTTTAAATTCTTAAATATTTCCGTTTTATACATTTTTGGGGAGGATAATTGCATGTTGGTTGCTTCCTACTAACAGCCATAATATTAACCTAACAATATAGGTCTTCTCTTACCAAGCAATCTGGTTTTAAGAATGCAAATCTAGGGTCTAGCTAAAGAGGGTGCAGAGGTAGTTGTAGCACCCAGGCCCATGGATCTCTCTGGTACAATAGATAACGCCAGTATTATAAACGGCACAGGGTCATTGGTAATCATTATGCAACCCAAGGGGTTAAAGTTACTCCTCTGAAAATGGGTTTTCTGAGAACCAAAAAATGTAGGTAAAGGCAGGGAATGTTATAAAAAAATAAAAGAATAACGAACCAAGAAGGAGTTGTTGGAATGGAATGAAACTTTCTATGGGTGAATGTAATGATTATTGAGGAAAACTGTACAATTGAAAGGAGGCTCTCGGACCCTGTTGGGCGCCCCTAGTCTGCATACAAGATGAGATACAGTTGGCCATGGAGGAATACATATTCCAAATGGTATCCTGCAGCACATTTGCCCGCAGCTGGGCCTGTAGATCCTCCACGCTTGTAGGTTGCCGAAGCTGGCGTCCCAGCTGGCCGTAATGCGCAATTGGCGATAAATATGATGACTGGGCAGGTCAAGGAAGTGTTGCAATCTGGCAGAGACATTCCTGAGAAACTCTTGTTGTGGATGGATGAGCATTATCCTGCTGAAAAATGCCAGCTGGATGTACCTGAGCTGTTAGTGTTCCTCGTATCACTACTAGGGGTGACCAAATGTCATATGTGATGGCTCCGCAGATCATCACACCAACAGTTGGGGCAATGTTTCCTCCACAGCAAAGGCAGGATTGAAGCGTTCACCACGAGGCCTCATACTCAAACCCGACCATCATGAGATCCCAAATGGAACCTAAATTAGTGGGTAAAGGCAATATGGTTCCAACCTGTAAAAGTCTAGGTATTTTGTTTACCCTAAAATGAAGGCAATACTGGCTGGCTGTCATTGTAAGGAAAAATAATGGGTGCTGTGACACCAAATTCCTGGAGTTGGTCTGGAAAGAGAGGGGTTTGTAATGAAGGTGCCATCTCTATCTGGGTGGTGGACAACAAAACTGTAGAAGCTGCTAATGCTTGTCAGTGAATCAAATTATCCTCTTTACTGGTGGTCTGTCTGGGCTGTCTGGAGCCTGTTTGCTGTCTGTGTATGCCATCACGTAACAACTGCTCCGAATACCTCCTAATCTGAATGGCATAGATGGTGAGCATTTTGTTAAAACGACCATCCTCTCATTCCAAAAATCTGTCTCTCAATCCGAAGATCTATCACCAAGGGGTACACTATCCAAAAGCAGCCTCTGAGACCATCTTTAAAGGGCAGCAGAAGAAATACATTTGCGCCCCCTGTGGTAAGATCCAGTGTCTAATCAGACTACACCTGTAATTTACATATCTGCCTGAAACATAACTGCATGCCGGGTTTTGCAGCAACCCAACATTTGTATCTGGGTGTGGTATTTTTTTGTGAATGAATACATATGTTATACACAGCAAACAGCTGCTATGCAACCAAAATCAAAATTTTCTGAGAGCACACACGTTTAGGAGCAGGAGAACGGAAAGGACGGAAAAGGCACATAACTGACACCAAACTGAGTCAAATGGAGCCCTTAGGACCCCATAGACTATAATAGGGTCCGTTATATTTCCGTTTAGAAGATGATTTTGAAGCGGAGACAAAAGTTGTGCATGCAGGACTTTTGTCTCCGCTTGAAAATCATCTTCAGAGCGGAATCATAACGGACCCCATTATAGTCTATGGGGCTCCAAGGGCTTCGTTTGACTCAGTTTGGCGTCAGTTATGTGCCTTTTCCGTCCTTTCCGTTCTCCTGCCCCTAAATGGAGTAGGAGAACGGAAAGGCTGAACGGTGATGTGAACGAAGCCTTAATAATTAGTACACACAAGCACTGTCATGCAACTTTGCAGCAAACAGTGATTGTTATAAGAAATTGGAAGAAACTTTACATTGTGCGATTTAAAGGGTTTTTCCAAGACTTAACAACCTCCCCTACACACACACACGCACACACACACACAATGCCCGGACCCATGGTGCTGACTAGGGATGAGCGGATGGACTTCGGATGAAACATCCAAAGTTTATTCGCATAAAAATTTGTTCCAATACTGTAAGGAGCCGGAGTTTCGTACAGTATTAGAATGTATTGGCTCCGATGAGCTGAAGTTATTGCTTCGCGAAGTCTCGCGAGACTTTGGGTAATAACTTCATAAAATAATTTGTACTGTAAAAAAACATTTCCCGAACTTAGGTTCGGTTCCAAGGTACCACTTGGAACCAAACCCGAGACTTCGTGAAGCAATAACTTCAACTCATCGGAGCCAATATACTCTAATACTGTACGAAACTCCGGCTCCTTACAGTAATGGAACGAAGTTTTATGCGAATCGACTTCGGATGTTTCATTCGAAGTCGATTCGCTCATCCCTAGTGCTGACCATACTTACCTGGTCCATGCTGCAGCTATTGGATGCAGCAGTCATGTACCCCCCCTTCCCCCAATCGATGGATGTTATCTGCATGCAGTGGAGATGCAGAGACAGCCGTGGAGCGATTGGAAATTGGTGACGGGAACAGGTAAGTAAGGTCAGCACTGCGGGTCTGGGCATTGCGGGGGGGAGAGTATATATAAACATATATGTGCAAACATCTTGTGAATGTGTTTACAATATGTATATATATTCTTTTCATACTAGGTCACGCCTCTAACTCTGCCCAAAGCATAACTATACACACCCAGTCCCCTTAATGCCCCCACATAGTAATTATTCCCCCTTTTGTGCCAGTACATAGTAGTTATGTCCAGATATGTGCCCCCTCACAGAAGTAAAAGCCAGATATGTGCCCCCTTCACAGGAAGTTAAAAATATATACTCACCTAGTTCCTCATGATCACAGTTCAGTCGCTGGCGCTCCACAGCAGTAGCAGGTTGTAGAGTCACACATTGCTCTGCTGGTCTGTGTAGGAGGACAGCAGATTCCCGGCCGCACCGCTCCTCCTACTACACAGACCAGCAGTGTGATGTGTGACACTACATCCTGCTAATGCTGTGGAGCCAGGTCCATATTTAGATTTGATTCTGCCCTAGGCACTTTAGTGCCAGCTTTCTCCCCCCAATGAAGTCCATAGCTGATGGTAAAATGCTCCCAAGGCCTTCAGCTATCCCTCAGGACTCCCTCATACACTTGGAAAATTAAAGGACTGACCTGTTACGTGTGTGCTTGACACTTGAAGGCTTCTGTGTTGGTCCCATGTTCTTATGTGCCTGCATTGCTGAGAAAAATTATGTTTTATTATATACAAACGGGAGCGTTACCATTTCACCTAGAGGCTCCGCTCTCTCTGTAACTGCCACGCTCTCTGCACTTTAACATGGCCTGGTTGGATGACATTTTCACTGCCAGGCCCTGTCAAAGTAGACAGGGAGTGGCAGTTGCAGAGACAGCAGAGCCTCTAGGTGTAATGGTAACGCCCCCGTTGCTCCTAGAGGATCATTTGCATATATTCAAATATTCTTTTTTTTTTCTCAATAATGCAGGCATATATGAACATGGGCCCAGCACAGACCTGCACTGATGGGTGGCTTTAGCGCTACCCTAGCCATTTTGAAGGCTAAAGCAACGCTAAAGCATGTCCATTAGTGCCAGTGACATCACCAGGCTCACTGCCAGGCAGAAGCCTCCCCCAAATAGTATCCCCAGTGGTAATAAGGCTCCCTACAGTGCCCTCATTACTAATAAGGCCTCCCTAAAGGGCACCTGTTATAATCTATAAGGCACTTCTATAGAGCCCTCAGTAGTAGTAATGCCCTCCACCACTGCCCACAGTATTTATAATGTTCCCTGCAGTGCCCCCTGTAATTATAATACCTCCTGCCGTACGCCCAGAGTTATAATTATCTCTGTAGTGCCCCCATACATTATAATGCCCGTCCTCTCCCTCTAATCTTCTATACCATGCAGTCCCATGTAAATAAAACCAGTCGTCTCCCACCAGTCTTCTATGCCATGAAGTCCCATGTAAATAACACCAGTCCTCTCCCTCCAGTCCCATGTAAATAACTTATCTTCCTTACAGTTCTCTATAACATACAGTCCCATGTAAATAACTTAAATCCCCTCCTTCACCCCCCTACAACACATAGTCCCATATAAATAACATCACTCCATACCCTCCAGTCTTCTAAAATATCCACTCCCATGTAAAAAAAACACCACTCATCTCCCTCCAATCTTCTAAAAAATTAAGTCCCATGCAAAAAACATATCTTTCTTATAGTCTTCTATAACATACAGTCCTATGTAACTAACACCCCTCCCCTCCCTTCAGCCCCTCTAACATACAGTCTTAGTTAAATAACATATTTCCCTTTCACTAATCAGGGAGGAAGCATAATGAGGAGAACCACATCTCCCAGCATTTCTCTGACACTTACATTCATTCCATGGCATCACAGGTCTCCATTGCTGAGCGCTGCCTTTTTCTGCACTGATCACATGAAAGTGACCTCATCACAGGTCCTACCTTCACTTCCAATGCTGAAAAGATCACATGACTATGATGTCATCGAAGGTCCTTCAGCTATGGAGTGTAGACACAAATGGGCAGCAGATTTGCAGTAAGTGCTAATCAGGCCCCACCCTCCCCCCAAAAAAACTCCACCCCCTCCCGACCTCCACACCAAGGTGCCCAGGTTAATCTGTTGGCAGAGGTAGGGAATGCAAAATATGATAAGATAAAAAAATAAACGCCTCTGCTGGCACTGGGATGGGCCCCCTCCCATGCTGGGCCCCTTTGCAGCTGAACCAGCTGCACAGGCGGTATGTCTGCCCCTGATTGAAGCTCCTGTAGGTGTAATGTGTAGACGTCCCAATAATTTTGTCCATATAGTGTATGTTTTTAATCAGCAGGGTCTACCCTACCAGTTATTGTGGCTGGTTTAATAGAGTTGATTCTACTGACAGATGCCCTTTAAACTAAATAAGGTTAAAGATAACATCTCCTCTACAAAAATTCTAAACTGTGGCCAAGCATCAGAGATTTTTAATTCTAGCCCTATCCCAGCTTTCATCAAGTATAGGTAGTGCTGTATCCATGAATGTAAAATTCTTTCTACTATATATTTTGATACATCAGCATTTTAAAATTCATTCATGAGATGTAATTATTTGGAAACAGTACTGCTGGCTCAAAATATATGAAAACAGTAATATGTTTCTTTACCAAATTAGGCATAAGAAACGACTACTTTTCCTGATGTGGAAGCGAACGCTAAATAATTTATAGAACTGCAGTGTTCTGCAGAACTTCAATAATATAATTTTCTAAAGGGGCATGATAAATGAGTCTGATAGCATTTCAGTACACATTGCCCTTTCTTATAAATACACTTAAGCTGCACATCTAGATTGAACATAATATCATAATACACGCCTAATGTTAAGACTCTAAGCAGAGATTGATGATCCCAGACTTAAAGAAAACTTACAGTATGCTGAAAGAAATTGAGCTAGAATACCACCATAGTGAAGCTAGCTTATCTGAATTGCCCTTCTTGATTGTGTCTTAATATCATCCAACTAGAAGTCATCACACAAAAATCAAGCCCTTACACAGCTCTGTAAAAAGGAAAAGAAAATGTTTTGGGTCTTGGGATACAGGGATTCAATTTTTTAAAAGGATTTTTTTGTACAAAAGTAGTAAAACTTAAAGAAAATGAGCGTGTGTGTATATATATATATATATATATATATATACACTGCTCAAAAAAATAAAGGGAACACTTAAACAACACAATGTAACTCCAAGTCAATCACACTTCTGTGAAATCAAACTGTCCACTTAGGAAGCAACACTGAGTGACAATCAATTTCACATGCTGTGCAAATGGGATAGACAACAGGTGGAAATTATAGGCAATTAGCAAGACACCCCCAATAAAGGAGTGGTTCTGCATGTGGTGACCACAGACCACTTCTCAGTTCCTATGCTTCCTGGCTGATGTTTTGGTCACTTTTGAATGCTGGCGGTGCTTTCACTCTAGTGGTAGCATGAGACGGAGTCTACAACCCACACAAGTGGCTCAGGTAGTGCAGCTTATCCAGGATGGCACATCAATGCGCGCTGTGGCAAGAAGGTTTGCTGTGTCTGTCAGCGTAGTGTCCAGAGCATGGAGGCGCTACCAGGAGACAGGCCAGTACATCAGGAGATGTGGAGGAGGCCGTAGGAGGGCAACAACCCAACAGCAGGACCGCTACCTCCGCCTTTGTGCAAGGAGGAACAGGAGGAGCACTGCCAGAGCCCTGCAAAATGACCTTCAGCAGGCCACAAATGTGCATGTGTCTTCTCAAACGGTCAAAAACAGACTCCATGAGGGTGATATGAGGGCCCGACGTCCACAGGTGGGGGTTGTGCTTACAGCCCAACACCGTGCAGGACGTTTGGCATTTGCCAGAGAACACCAAGATTGGCAAATTTGCCACTGGCGCCCTGTGCTCTTCACAGATGAAAGCAGGTTCACACTGAGCACATGTGACAGACATGACAGAGTCTGGAGACGCCGTGGAGAACGTTCTGCTGCCTGCAACATCCTCCAGCATGACCGGTTTGGCATTGGGTCAGTAATGGTGTGGGGTGGCATTTCTTTGGAGGGCCGCACAGCCCTCCATGTGCTCGCCAGAGGTAGCCTGACTGCTATTAAGTACCGAGATGAGATCCTCAGACCCCTTGTGAGACCATATGCTGGTGCGGTTGGCCTTGGGTTCCTCCTAATGCAAGACAATGCTAGACCTCATGTGGCTGGAGTGTGTCAGCAGTTTCTGCAAGCCGAAGGCATTGATGCTATGGACTGGCCCGCCCGTTCCCCAGACCTGAATCCAATTCAGCACATCTGGGACATCATGTCTCGCTCTATCCACCAACGTCACGTTGCACCACAGACTGTCCAGGAGTTGGCAGATGCTTTAGTCCAGGTCTGGGAGGAGATCCCTCAGGAGACCGTCCGCCACCTCATCAGGAACATGCACAGGCGTTGTAGGGAGGTCATACAGGCACGTGGAGGCCACACACACACTACTGAGCCTCATTTTGACTTGTTTTAAGGACATCACATCAAAGTTGGATCAGCCTGTAGTGTGTTTTTCCACTTTAATTTTGAGGGTGACTCCAAATCCAGACCTCCATGGGTTGAAAAATTTGATTTCCATTTTTTTATTTTTGTGTGATTTTGTTGTCAGCACATTCAACTCTGTAAAGAACAAAGTATTTCAGAAGAATATTTAATTAATTCAGATCTAGGATGTGTTATTTTTGTGTTCCCTTAATTTTTTTGAGCAGTGTGTATATATATATATATATATATTTATTTAGTATCACTGTAATCAGACTAACCCTTTGAATAAAGTTAACGTAGCAGTTTGCAACATAAACACTCAATGGCACTATTGCATTTTTTTTTATTCCTCTCCAAAAAAGAGTTAATGAGGGCTGATCAATGGTTATAAAAATACCTCATACAGCTACATCAACAGAAATATAAAAAGGTTATAGTGTTTGGAATACGATGATTAAAAAAGAAAAAAACATGCTTGCTCACTAAGGTGCAAAAGGCATATGGAGGAATTAGTTAATTACGTGACTTCTGAAGTGAACTGGTCGGACCAGACCTCACTTGGGGGTTTGATAGTCAATTAGGTGAATACATATGCGATCAGCTTTTCATTTTTTTAAATTTTTTTTTTAAACAATTTTTTGTATTCCACTGTAACAGTTCATACTATATTGTCAGGTCCTTTGCATAAAATATAAGTTAGAATCCATTTTAAAGTGTAACTGCTGTTTTATTTTTTATACTGTAATGCAGGCATCCTCAAACTGCGGCCCTCCAGCTGTTGCAAAACTACAACTCCCAGCATGCCCGAACAGCCTACAGGTATCAGCCTACAGCAGGGCATTGTGGGAGTTGTAGTTTTACAACAGCTGTAATGGTACCCTACAGTATATGTGCATTTGTGTTTTTTAAAATGTAATCATTTTCTGTTCTTCCACAAATGTGTGCCACTTTACCATTGTGCAGCCCTCTCCTCAGTGCGCTGCCATGTGCAGTCCGCCTTCTCTATCTTCAAAACAAGAGACGGATCAGCTCTGGGAGGAGGAGCTCAGCCCTGGATGCGCGTTCACAGTGTTGTAGGACACTGGCTCCTCCTCCCAGTCTTCACGCCTGCAAGGAATCAGGGCTGCGCTTGTATTCCTTCACAGCAGCGCGATCTGACCGTGTACATCGCGCTGCTGGAGGGAATCAGGGCTGCGCTTGTCTTCCTTCACAGCAGCGCGATCTGACCGCGTACATCGCGCTGCTGGAGGGAATCAGGGCTGCGCTTGTCTTCCTTCACAGCAGCGCGATCTGACCGCGTACATCGCGCTGCTGGAGGGAATCAGGGCTGCGCTTGTATTCCTTCACAGCAGCGCGATATGACCGTGTACCTCGCGCTGCTGGAGGGAATCAGGGCTGCGCTTGTCTTCCTTCACAGCAGCACGATCTGACCGTGTACCTCGCGCTGCTGGAGGGAATCAGGGCTGCGCTTGTATTCCTTCACAGCAGCGCGATCTGACAATGTACATAGAGCTGCTGGAGGGAATCAAGGCTGCGCTTGTATTCCTTCACAGCAGCGCGATCTGACCGTGTACCTCGCGCTGCTGGAGGGAATCAGGGCTGCGCTTGTCTTCCTTCACAGCAGCGCGATCTGACCGCGTACATCGCGCTGCTGGAGGGAATCAGGGCTGCGCTTGTATTCCTTCACAGCAGCGCGATCTGACCATGTACATAGAGCTGCTGGAGGGAATCAGGGCTGCGCTTGTATTCCTTCACAGCAGCGCGATCTGACCGTGTACCTCGCGCTGCTGGAGGGAATCAGGGCTGCGCTTGTATTCCTTCACAGCAGCGCGATCTGACCGTGTACATCGCGCTGCTGGAGGGAATCAGGGCTGCGCTTGTATTCCTTCACAGCAGCACGATATGACCGTGTACCTCGCGCTGCTGGAGGGAATCAGGGCTGCGCTTGTCTTCCTTCACAGCAGCGCGATCTGACCGTGTACATCGCGCTGCTGGAGGGAATCAGGGCTGCGCTTGTATTCCTTCACAGCAGCGCGATCTGACCGTGTACCTCGCGCTGCTGGAGGGAATCAGGGCTGCGCTTGTATTCCTTCACAGCAGCGCGATCTGACCGTGTACATCGCGCTGCTGGAGGGAATCAGGGCTGCGCTTGTATTCCTTCACAGCAGCACGATATGACCGTGTACCTCGCGCTGCTGGAGGGAATCAGGGCTGCGCTTGTCTTCCTTCACAGCAGCGCGATCTGACCGTGTACCTCGCGCTGCTGGAGGGAATCAGGGCTGCGCTTGTATTCCTTCACAGCAGCGCGATCTGACCGTGTACATCGCACTGCTGGAGGGAATCAGGGCTGCGCTTGTATTCCTTCACAGCAGCGCGATCTGACCGTGTACCTCGCGCTGCTGGAGGGAATCAGGGCTGCGCTTGTCTTCCTTGACAGCAGCGCGATCTGACCGCGTACATCGCGCTGCTGGAGGGAATCAGGGCTGCGCTTGTCTTCCTTCACAGCAGCGCGATCTGACCGTGTACCTCGCGCTGCTGGAGGGAATCAGGGCTGCGCTTGTATTCCTTCACAGCAGCGCGATCTGACCGTGTACATCGCACTGCTGGAGGGAATCAGGGCTGCGCTTGTCTTCCTTCACAGCAGCGCGATCTGACCGTGTACCTCGCGCTGCTGGAGGGAATCAGGGCTGCGCTTGTATTCCTTGACAGCAGCGCGATCTGACCGCGTACATCGCGCTGCTGGAGGGAATCAGGGCTGCGCTTGTATTCCTTCACAGCAGCGCGATCTGACCGCGTACATCGCGCTGCTGGAGGGAATCAGGGCTGCCCTTGTATTCCTTCACAGCAGCGCGATCTGACCGCGTACATCGCGCTGCTGGAGGGAATCAGGGCTGCGCTTGTCTTCCTTCACAGCAGCGCGATCTGACCGTGTACATCGCGCTGCTGGAGGGGAGAGCTGTGTTGGAGCTTGCTAGGAGGAACTAGGTGAGTATTTGGCTGTGTTACTAAAGTATAGGGGGCACCTGGCTGCAAAAATATGAGGATTGTGTGCTAGTGCATGTAAGGAGAGCAAGGGCTTATGGGAAGTGAGGGAAATACAGGACGACGTCAAGAAAGGGCAACCGTCACCACAGGAAGTGCAGCAGAGGCCATTTTAGGAAGAAGCTGAAATACAGGCACAGAGAAATAGGGTTGCTAAGGGCTGAATACAGACATCAGAAAGGTAAAATTAGCTGAAAAATGCAGCTTCATGAATATCTTCCCTTTAGCATCACATGTTATGAATTTCATTTTTTTTTGTGAAATGCCAGTTACACTTTAATTCCAAGCCGGAAAGTAACAAAACAAGGAGGTGAACAATTTTGCTGAGCACTGTAAGATGTGTAACTAAGTCTACTTTCACACTTGCGTTTTGGCTTTCCGTTTGTGAGATCCGTTCAGGGCTCTCACAAGCGGTCCAAAACGGATCAGTTTTGCCCTAATGCATTCTGAATGGAAAAGGATCGGCTCCGAATGCATCAGTTTGCCTCCGATCAGTCTCCATTCCGCTAACTGGAGATGGACACCAAAACGCTGCTTCCAGCGTTTTGGTGTCCGTCTGATGAAGCCAAACGAATCCGTCCTGACATACAATGTAAGTCAATGGTGACGGATCCGTTTTCACTGACACAATCTGGCGCAATAGAAAACAAATCCGTCCTCCATTGACTTTCAATGGTGTTCATGACGGATCCGTCCTGGCTATGTTAAAGATAATACAAACGGATCCGTTCTGAACGGATGCAGACGGTTGTATTATCTGATCCAGGACGGATCCGCACAAAACGCGAGTGTGAAAGTAGCCTAACTTCAACTAAAATTTATTTGAGCATATAAACCTGGAGGATTTAAAGGTGATACCAGCCTGTTATGAAAAAATTGTATTTCTTGGAAGAATAAGTTATACGCTTGACAAAGGATGTGTTTTTCTCAGTGTCACGCTACTAGATATACAGCATGATGAATTATTATATGCACTGGCAGATCATGCACAATGCAGCCAGCTCAAGGAAGACGTACAGCATCTGAGCGGCCGTCTGACACGAGCTCTCCGTGGGACTGTATTTTTCTATAGAGGGCATTAGTCAGTATAAGTAATCAGCAGGTACAGGCTTCAAGGTTTTGTCCTGTCTCTTAATCTGTCTGTCAGGCTGCGCTGCAGAATGGGTCAAAATGCAGAACTGTGAAGATTTAACCACTGGTTTATGTTTCTTAGACCAAGCTTCAAAATCACACTTTATAAAAGGACATAAAATCATGACATTATCATAGTTTACTGAAAGGCTTTCCTATCCAATAAAAATATCTTATACAATAAAAGTCAGTAGATATATGGAATATGACATTAGAACCAACAGATACCTCAGGAATAACAGTATAGAGTAATAAGGGGGCCTAGACATGCAATATACAACTCCTATCCAGACCGACCCAATAGCCCCCATAAATAATACAAAATTATTCACATGTAATATGTAGTAAATCTTTATTAATAAAAAATAATTGAGACAAGGTGTAGACAAAAAAGGAGGAGGAGGAGGTGGTAACAAGATCCCCTCACTCCTAATAATCCCTGATAGAGGAAACCACACAGGTAATCAGCTCAATATGATGATGGTAGGAATATCCATGGGTAAAAAATGTACATGTAGCCACAAGGATGCACAATGGAAAGTGGTGAGACTATCACTGTGCAACAGGGTCAAAAATAATAATAAAGCTACATACAAACGATGAATGGGGACCAAAAACAGGCCAGAACCGTGTCCAGTCAAGAATAACACACTATGGTGTGTCAATAGGTCCGCATGTCAAAGTGTGTATGATAGGAGTAGGACTACAAGTGTCAGCACATGCTAGCTGCAGTTAGCACTAATATATAATACATGATGAGCAAAGTACCCACAGTAGATCCATTATTATACATACAGCAAAGGTAGAGCTGCATTCACATCAGATCATATGCTGTAGCATAATGATGGACCTACAAACCACAAGATGTATACTATAGTTGCATGGAAACAACACAACAATACTGTGAGAAACATTGGTCAATTACCCATGATGATCGAACAACCCGAGGCAAACTCTGTGCCTATGCCCCAACGCGCGTTTCGCCACCCTACTGGCTTCGTCAGGAAGCTAATGTGAGTGAGTTAAGACCGGGTATTTATATTACATACGCACATGAAGTGAATCAGTAAAGCGTGTCCAGCAAGATGTAAATCAGTGCACCTGAGGTAAGTCAATGACACATATCCAGCATGATGAATAGGGATCGCGTCATCATAGCGCGCCACCCCTTCCCGCGGAGTGATATATGGAATACAGTCAGGTCCATAAATATTGGGACATCGACACAATTCTAACATTTTTGGCTCTATACACCACCACAATGGATTTGAAATTAAACAAACAAGCTGTGCTTTATCTGCAGACTGTCAGCTTTAATTTGAGGGTATTTACATCCAAATCAGGTGAACGGTGTAGGAATTACAACAGTTTGCATATGTGCCTCCCACTTGTTAAGGGACCAAAATTAATGGGAGAATTGGCTTCTCAGCTGTTCCATGGCCAGGTGTGTGTTATTCCCTCATTATCCCAATTACAATGAGCAGATAAAAGGTCCAGAGTTCATTTCAAGTGTGCTATTTGCATTTGGAATCTGTTGCTGTCAACTCTCAAGATGAGAACCATCAGTGAAGCAAGGCATCATTAGGCTGAAAAAACAAAACAAACCCATCAGAGAGATAGCAAAAACATTAGGCGTGGCCAAAACAACTGTTTGGAACATTCTTAAAAAGAAGGAACGCACCGGTGAGCTCAGCAACACCAAAAGACCCGGAAGACCACGGAAAACAACTGGGGTGGATGACCGAAGAATTCTTCCCTGGTGAAGAAAACACCCTTCACAACAGTTGGCCAGATCAAGAACACTCTGTAAGTGTATGTGTGTCAAAGTCAACAATCAAGAGAAGACTTCACCAGAGTAAATACAGAGGGTTCACCACAAGATGTAAACCATTGGTGAGCCTCAAAAACAGAAAGGCCAGATTAGAGTTTGCCAAACGACATCTAAAAAAGCCTTCACAGTTCTGGAACAACATTCTATGGACAGATAAGACCAAGATGAACTTGTACCAGAGATGGGAAGAGAAGAGTATGGAGAAGGAAAGGAACTGCTCATGATCCTAAGCATACCACCTCATCAGTGAAGCATGGTGGTGGTAGTGTCATGGTGTGGGCATGTATGGCTGCCAATGGAACTGGTTCTCTTGTATTTATTGATGATGTGACTCCTGACAAAAGCAGCAGGATGAATTCTGAAGTGTTTCGGGCAATATTATCTGCTCATATTCAGCCAAATGCTTCAGAACTCAATGGACGGCGCTTCACAGGGCAGATGGACAATGACCTAAAGCATACTGCAAAAGCAACCAAAGAGTTTCTTAAGGGAAAGAAGTGGAATGTTATGCAATGGCCAAGTCAATCACCTGACCTGAATCCGATTGAGCATGCATTTCACTTGCTGAAGACAAAACTGAAGGGAAAATGCCCCAAGAACAAGCAGGAACTGAAGACAGTTGCAGTAGAGGCCTGGCAGAGCATCACCAGGGATGAAACCCAGCGTCTGGTGATGTCTATGCGTTCCAGACTTCAGGCTGTAATTGACTGCAAAGGATTTGCAACCAAGTATTAAAAAGTGAAATTTGATTTATAATTATTATTCTGTCCCATTACTTTTGGTCCATTAACAAGTGGGAGGCACATATACAAACTGTTGTAATTCCTACACCATTCACCTGATTTGGATGTAAATACCCTCAAATTAAAGCTGACATTCTGCAGTTAAAGCACATCTTGTTTGTTTCATTTCAAATCCATTGTGGTGGTGTATAGAGCCAAAAATGTTAGAATTGTGTCAATGTTCCAATATTTATGGACCCGACTGCATGATCAGGGATGTAGCTAAAGGCTCATGGGCCCTGGTGCAAGAGTTCAGCTTTTTATGCAGCACAAGGGTCTTTGGGCCCCCTCAGGCTCCTGGGCTCGGCAGCGACTGCTACCTCTGTACCCCCTATAGCTATGCCCCTGAATATGATAGAACAAAGGCTGCAAGAAATAGCATGAAATCAGTGTGAAGAAATCAAGCTATGTTCTTGGTTTTGTAACACAAAGAAACAATGTTGTAACATCTGAAGCCAGCAGAGGGCACCAGGTTCCTTGTCAGGATGGACAGGGAAGGATATTCAGCCAGGAGAGGAAGTAGGCAGGGAATACTGCTCCAGTGTGTGTACCTGTGTGCAGATAAGTGGATTTGGCAGGACCAGAGCCCTCGTACCGGTGCAGCTATAACGGAGCACCAGAGTTGTGAGAGAAGTTATAGACTTGTGGACCCCGGACAGAGTACAGGCAGCAGTGTTGGAAATATTCTGTTTGTCGCCTGTCCACCTTCATCTTACGGTTCTGACAACCGATGTAAATGAGGGGAGGATCTCTGAAAGCAGCTGAAAATGGCAGACCTTGAGGATTTGACACACCATTAAAAATTCATACGTAGCTCAGTGATCAGGTAAATGTCATGGGAGCTGTCAAAAGAACCAAATATAATCCTATCTGGAGAAGGGGCGTTGATCCAGGGGGTTATTCTGATCACCTGATTGGAGTAGGAAGGAATTTTTTCCCCTAAAATGATGAAAATTGGCTTCTACCTTAAGTTTTGCCTTCCTCTGGATCAACTTGCAGCATAACAGGCTGAACTGGATGGACGGATGTCTTTTTTTTAGACTTACAAACTATTGGGGTCATTTATTAAGACCAACGTTTTAGACGCTGGTGTTAATAACCTCTATAGCTGGCAGTGGATCTGCCATAGTTAAGAGGAGGCGCCGGCCTCTACATAACTTCGGCGCATCCAATGCCAGTATAAATCTAAGCCAGCTTCCTAGCTGTCTTAGATTAAGACCATTTTCTACGCCGAAAACAGACTGCCGGCCCATCCACTTCCCCATCCATGCCACAACCACTTTTTTAGACCTGACGAGAGCATTGTGCCGTAATCTGCACCTGAAATACGCCTAATATAGGTGTATTTCAGGATAATAAATAACCCGCTATGTTACTATCTTCTAGCATCCTGACAGTCCGCAAAAATGGGTGATTCAGGGGGCTAAATCTTTTTGCCATCCAAATACCGACGCAAAACTGCCTAATTATAGCAGTGGAAAAGGGAACTCAGAAATAAATGTCTTAAATTAAACCCAACATTTTATATTAGATAATGCGTAAAACAAAATCAAAGGCACTACATCTGGCACTAATATGTATGCTCTAAGTTGGTCCTATGATTATTCACTACAGACGGTACTATGGCCTAATCACTGTGGCTGATAGTATTGTATGGCTCCTATATAACAATCCGTCTGGAACTATGACTACCAGGGGCGCTGCCCCAGCCTTAAAGTAAGATAAAATTAAGGTTTTAACGTGTAAAATCAATCATTAGGATTCCCCTTTAATTCCATATTTTAATGAAATTATGGCTTTATATTTTTTTGGTACCGGACTCTTAGAATAAAGAAATGACTTCTCAAGTTTGTTGGCACAACTGTGCAGAATAAGTAACGCTGCAGAGATAGCCAGCGCTGCCTGAGGGCGATTTTTATTTTCCAGTTATTATAGTTAATGTCCAATTTTCCAAATGCAATTAATCCATTGACTGCAAAAAACTTGAGTGCAAACAAATAGCTTTACCTCTCCCTGATTATCACGGAAAAACTTACCTTTCCATTCATTAACTTGCAGGAATTTTCTGGAACATGATTGCTGTTTCTCAAATGTATAATAGGAAGTAATTTTGCATAATGCAGTAAACCCTGAGAGAACCTGAATATTTTCTATAGGGGAAAAACACCTGGAAAAAAAAAAACACTATCCACACATTTTTTTGGAAAAAAAAAAAAACACCATAAAAACATATGCGGTATGGAAAAAACACAAGCAGCTTCTATGGCTATACCCTATTATCATGTCAGGAGGAGTGTCTGGTCCAGTGGAGTCCCAATCTGTCCCAGCATTTAGGCTCAGTTCAGACCTGAGCGTTCTGAAAGGAGCACTCTGTATGCGCGATTGTACGGGCGTTTACAATCGCGCATACAGAGACAAGCGTACACACAGTGTCGCGCGTTCCCGAAAGTCTATGTACGGGAACGCGCGACAAGCGCCCAAAAAACCGCTCCTGTACTTGTTTGGGCGTTTTACAGCGCGATCGTACGCGCTGTAAAACACCCAGGTGAGAACCATTCCCATAGGGAAGCATTGGTTTCTCCTTGTTGAGCGTTTTACAGCGTGTAGGAACGCGCTGTAAAACGCTCAGGTCTGAACTGAGCCTTAGAAAATGCTCAGTGCCGCTAAGGCTCAGTTCACACCTGAGCGTTCTGAAAGGAGCGCTCTGTATGCGCGATTGTACGGGCGTTTACAAGCGCGCATACAGAGACAAGTGTACACACAGTGTCGCGCGTTCCCGAAAGTCTATGTACGGGAACGCGCGACAAGCGCCCAAAAAAACGCTCCTGTACTTGTGTGAGCGTCGGGCGTTTTACAGCGCGATCGTACGCGCTGTAAAACGCCCAGGTGAGAACCATTCCCATAGGGAAGCATTGGTTTCTCCTTGTTGAGCGTTTTACAGCGCGTAGGAACGCGCTGTAAAACGCTCAGGTGTGAACTGAGCCTAAGGGAGCACCTTTTTCATTTTCTGATCCGTCAGAAGAACAGAAATAAAAATAGGATCCTGTAAAAAAATAAAAATAAAAAATGATTTTGTGCATCAGTTATGCACATTTGGGATCCGTTTTAGCCATTTCCGTCTGAGATCCTATTTTTAGATGGAAAAAAAGTACTGAATGCAGGAAAAAAAAACTGATCTCAGACAGAAATGGCTGAAACGGATCCCAAATGTGCATAACTGATGCACAAAATCTGTTTGCGTTTACAGGATCCTGTTTGCTTGTTTTTTCTGTTCAGATCAGAAGAACGGAAAATGAAACGGTGAGGAGAACTCTCCCTAACATGAATTCCACGTGCAGGAAGCTCCAGTGCCTAAAGTGTTAAATTGTTCTTCGTTAAATCCTTCATTTACATTTCAACATCTTCAGCCGTATTTTAATCGCTTTCTAAAGTGATTGAAGTCGTGTGCATTACATTTCGAAACGCGGTTAAAGACATGGGGATTACGTTGTGCTTTTCTTAGCCCTCTGCAGTAATTCTTGCGTTCAGGTCGGCGTTTCACGGATGGAGTTTTGAACATGATAAATTAATGGAAATTCCGGAGAGGGATATGGGCTTTACATAGGATAAGTGAATAGCTGCCCCTGTGTCAGATGGATGCAGAAGGGATGGGGAAACATTACCTGTCCCACCAGATCTGACTAAAGGGGCTGGAGAGAATTGGGGAGAAGGGGGCGGTTATTTAAGTCAGACCTTTATTTGAGCCCCTACTCCGTAATAGCAATTACAAGAGATTTCTTTCAACTCCAGAGCATCTAAATGGCTGCAAATTACTGAAAGGCGGCAGTCAGCACGAGCCGTCTCGACCCTGTGCAGATATGGCTCCATTAATTGCTTATTCTGTTGGGAGAACGGCTCCGGGGTTTTAACGCAGACTTCTAAAACTTCTGATAAAATGTTTGCAGGCATTTCAGTCTGTTAAATTGGTAACCCCGAGGCCAGGCCTAAAGATTGTTGACAAACCTCTGTGGTTCTAAGCCGCACAGATTACATTCACAGCCAGGGTCTCTGAACTTCCAGATTGTAAGCGTTTTTCACGGGGGCTCATTGCACAGCATTTAGAGTACAGATGCACGCCTCAAAAATCACAAGGTCACGGCTGACAGGCGGAAGCCAAAAACTTTATTTTACCCTTTATTCCTACTTAACATTCTGACGCATCAGTTTGTGTGAAGGCCCATCCCGGGGTAAAGCATGATAGCTAATACATCGATAGGCCGCCTAACATTTATTTTTGATTTATAGATTCTCACTTATTGTTCACCGATTTTACCATCTAATGTGTCACTGATGCAATTTTAATATGTTATATAATGTATGTTTTTGCACTGTAAAATTCTTCTACTAGAATTTATAGGGGGAGATTTATCAAACTGGTGTAAAGTAGAACTGGATTACTTGCCCATAGCAACTAATCAGATTCCACCTTTCATTTTTCACAGCTCCTTGGGAAAATGAAAGGTGGAATCTGATTGGTTGCTATGGGCAACTAAGCCAGTTCTACTTTACACTAGTTTGATAAATCTCCCCCATAGACTTTATCAAAATGAGTGCAGATAAACATAGGAAAGGTTGCCCATTGGAGCCAGATAGAGTGCTACTTTTAACATTGAATCTACTCTAGTAAGGCCTCCTTTTGATTCTGATTGGTCACAATGGGTAACGCCCCTGCTTATTTCTGGAGAGCTGATCAAACAGCAGTCTTACTTAAAGGGGTTGTCCGGGTTCAGAGCTGAACCCAGACATACCCATAATTTCACCGAGGCAGCCCCCCTGACATGAGCATCGGAGCAGTTAATGCTCTGCTGCTGTCACTTGCCCTGCGCAGGATCGCGCAGGGCAAGGGCTCTTTTATTTACTATAACACACTGCCGGGCGAAGGCTTCCGCCCAGCAGTGTGTTCGGTGAGGTCACTGGCTCTGATGGGTGGGCTTTAGCGCTGCCCTAGCCGTTTTACAGGCTAGGGCAGTGCTAAAGCCCGCCCATCAGTGTCGGTGACGTCACTGGGCTCACTGCTAGGTGGAAGCCTCCGCCTGGCAGCCCGAAGGAGAGCCCAGTTCGCCACCGGAACTCCACAAAAGGACACATCTCACTGCCTTATGTCATGATGGGACAGCAGTCACATGACAAATCAGGAAGTAGGGTTCAAGCATGGGGGATAAGAGAAAACTGCAAATGAGGTAACTTTGAAAAAACAATCCAAGGAGGAATGGGAGCTAGAGTATTTGATGACAGTACACTTTAGAGTGAAAAGTAATGTATGGCACAACCGCTTTAAGGAACCACTCCCACAAAAATATTTATTCTGTGGCCCATTAGCAAAGTACAGAATGTAAATTGTAAGGAGAGTAATTTTCTTATAGATGACTGTATTTGTGAGTTTTTCTCTACTTTCTGGCCCTTAGCTGTGTTATGTGATCGATACTCTGACTTTCCAACTTACACAGTGGGGGAGATTTATCAAAACTGGTGCAAATTAAAACTGGCTTAGTTGCCCATAGCAACCAATCTGATTCCACCTTTCATTTGTCAAGATGCTGTGAAAAATGAATGGTGGAATCGGATTGGCTGCTATGGGCAACTAAGCCCAATGCTTTCTTTACTGGATTCTGTAAGGTCCACAGATGACTGGATGGTTCAGAGACACAACTCTGAGCAGGAGATATATCTACAGGGAGTGCAGAATTATTAGGCAAGTTGTATTTTTGAGGATTAATTTTATTATTGAACAACAACCATGTTCTCAATGAACCCAAAAAACTCATTAATATCAAAGCTGAATATTTTTGGAAGTAGTTTTTAGTTTGTTTTTAGTTTTAGCTATTTTAGGGGGATATCTGTGTGTGCAGGTGACTATTACTGTGCATAATTATTAGGCAACTTAACAAAAAACAAATATATACCCATTTCAATTATTTATTTTTACCAGTGAAACCAATATAACATCTCAACATTCACAAATATACATTTCTGACATTCAAAAACAAAACAAAAACAAATCAGTGACCAATATAGCCACCTTTCTTTGCAAGGACACTCAAAAGCCTGCCATCCATGGATTCTGTCAGTGTTTTGATCTGTTCACCATCAACATTGCGTGCAGCAGCAACCACAGCCTCCCAGACACTGTTCAGAGAGGTGTACTGTTTTCCCTCCTTGTAAATCTCACATTTGATGATGGACCACAGGTTCTCAATGGGGTTCAGATCAGGTGAACAAGGAGGCCATGTCATTAGATTTTCTTCTTTTATACCCGTTCTTGCCAGCCACGCTGTGGAGTACTTGGACGCGTGTGATGGAGCATTGTCCTGCATGAAAATCATGTTTTTCTTGAAGGATGCAGACTTCTTCCTGTACCGCTGCTTGAAGAAGGTGTCTTCCAGAAACTGGCAGTAGGACTGGGAGTTGAGCTTGACTCCATCCTCAACTCGAAAAGGCCCCACAAGCTCATCTTTGATGATACCAGCCCAAACCAGTACTCCACCTCCACCTTGCTGGCGTCTGAGTCGGACTGGAGCTCTCTGCCCTTTACCAATCCAGCCACGGGCCCATCCATCTGGCCCATCAAGAGTCACTCTCATTTCATCAGTCCATAAAACCTTAGAAAAATCAGTCTTGAGATATTTCTTGGCCCAGTCTTGACGTTTCAGCTTGTGTGTCTTGTTCAGTGGTGGTCGTCTTTCAGCCTTTCTTACCTTGGCCATGTCTCTGAGTATTGCACACCTTGTGCTTTTGGGCACTCCAGTGATGTTGCAGCTCTGAAATATGGCCAAACTGGTGGCAAGTGGCATCTTGGCAGCTGCACGCTTGACTTTTCTCAGTTCATGGGCAGTTATTTTGCGCCTTGGTTTTTCCACACGCTTCTTGCGACCCTGTTGACTATTTTGAATGAAACGCTTGATTGTTCGATGATCACGCTTCAGAAGCTTTGCAATTTTAAGAGTGCTGCATCCCTCTGCAAGATATCTCACTATTTTTGACTTTTCTGAGCCTGTCAAGTCCTTCTTTTGACCCATTTTGCCAAAGGAAAGGGTGTTGATGTCATTAGACCACACCCCTTCTCATTACAGAGATGCACATCACCTAATATGCTTAATTGATAGTAGGCTTTCGAGCCTATACAGCTTGGAGTAAGACAACATGCATAAAGAGGATGATGTGGTCAAAATACTCATTTGCCTAATAATTCTGCACGCAGTGTAGAGACAGAAGTTCTAAAGTCTCCTTTCCTGACATGCCTTTCTTTTAGTAAATACTTGTATTTGCCATGAAATACAAATTCTGCCAAGTTTTTTTTTACAACTGTGCACTGTTGGGTTATTCCTTCTGGTAATTTATGAATATACTGTCAACCAGTTTTTACTATTCCCTACTCAGTCTTACAATATCAGCACTGGGTGTTAGAGTGGATGGGTGCCATTGACAGGGGAATGGTGACACCCAGTTGTTCCTTTTTTGCACATATTTTCAGAAAAAATAGGAGGAACAGCACAATGCAGAGTTATTGCTAAAGATTATCTGAAATTGTTATTTCTTTGGGGAATACAGGTCCTCTTTAACCACTGCACGACCTCCACCGTATATATGTACACCTGAAGTTCCGTCTTTAAACATGGTGTCTGCTCCCGCGAGCAGTGGGTTCCATAACCGCAGGGTTTCTGCTGTTTCAGCTACAAGGCTGATCGCATACATTTCACCCCTCAAATATATAGTCATCAATGATTGCCAGTTATAGTCCCTCAGGATGACTTAAAAAAAGGTTAAAAAAAAAGTCTAAAAACATTTTTAAAAATATAAAAAAAAGTTTAAAAAAATATATATAAACGTTCAAATCACCTCCCTTTCCCCAAAATCAAAATACTTAATCAATAGAAAAAAAATACACATCCTGGCCGTCGCCGCATGCGAAAATGCCCTTACTATTAAAATATAACAATATTAATCCTATACGGCAAATGGCGTAATGGAAAACCGACAATTCGCCATTTTTTGTCACTTCAACTCCCGAAAATAATTTGATAAAAAGTCACAAAATGGTATCACTGAAAAGAACAGATTGCCCTGCAAAAATTTAGCCCTCGCCCTCGTAAATAGTGTCATGAGAAAGTACAACTTGTCCTGCAGACAATAAGCCCTCCTAAGGCTATGTGAATGGAAAATTTAAAAAGGCGGGGAGTGAAAAACAAAAACGCAAAAAACGGAAAATCGCCCGATCCTCTAGGGGTTAAGGGGTTGTCCAAACTTCAATCACAGGGGAACACTACCTTCAGGTATCCCATTGTGCTTAATCATTCTTGACACTACAGCTTTTTGTTTTCTTTATTGTTAGTTCAATGCTAAAATATGTGACATCCGCTGAATAAAAATGGAGAAAGTAATGAAAACATAAACGCTTTTCTAATAAGAGGACAATCAATCACCGAGATTGCATTTTAATAGAACAGTTCATACTTGTTTGAAATGATGTTTAAGAACATGAGCACATGTACTGCTGGACCCGCGTTTTGCCATAATGACTTTTCTGACGCTTTCTATTTTGTGATTGAAAACGCTTAACAAAGATGCATATTGTCGCCCCGATGAATACCACTGGCATAAGTCATTATGCACAGTCCTGCGCCGAGCGCCAGGTAATAAAAGGAGCAGCAGTGGACTCGATGAGTAACATTCAGCGCCCGCATTCTCCACCATCTATACAAATAATTTACTTCAACTTATTATTATTATTTATTTGCCCTGCAGCACAAGACATATGAACTTCATTAAAGTAATGCTGATAATCTTTCCGTAACAGCTGGAAATGTATAACCAACTCGTAATACACCTTTAATCTCCCTAATGAATTTCTTTGCTGTGTTCGCAGGCAGACCTGTAATGATTGTGGTTGAATACATGGAGAATGGATCCCTGGACTCATTCCTGCGGGTGAGGTGTCATTTTCTGGTGACATTTGAATAAGAAACAGTTCTAGGCTAGGATTTTCAATCATTTATCATAAATGAATTTTTACCTAATGTTATTCATCGATTTTTTTATTTTTTTGTGAAGAATAGCTGCTTTCCCCCCCAGGCTGCATTACCTTTGTACCATGATACATTAAAGTACCTCTGCCAAATAATGAAGACTTGAACTTAAGAATAAAATTGATTTCAATTTGCGCAGACTTATCATTTAAGAAAAAAATGGTATTTTAATGAAGGTATTAGAAATATGATGGGTTTGTTTTGCATTGCATCTACATCTACTTTGCATATTTTTTAGTTTTACTGGCACCAATCAGCACTGCTGGATGATTGTCCATGAGCCCTAAGTTGTAGCAGTGGTATAATAGACAGTATGGTTTCCAACTGGATGTGATTCTATGGGCTCATTCATACTAATGTATTTTTTGTCTGCATCTTTTTGCAGGTCGGATGTGGACCCATTTACTTCAGTGGGGCCGCAACGGACAGTGCACCACCATGTGATGCCTGCATCCGTATGTCCGTTCCTTGGCATCTGCAAAAATATAGAACATTTCCTATTCTTGTCCGCTTTACAAGCAAGGATAGGACTGTTCTATTATGGCCCGGACGTTCCGTTCTGCAAAAATGCGGAACGCACATGGCCGGTACCCGTGTTTTGCGGATTCGCAATTTGCAGACCGCAAAACAGGCAACGGTTGTGTGCATGAGCCCTAAAGAAAATGTTATCCAGTTCTTGAAATGTCAGGGTTGGCATGAAGCGATGAACTGATTGTCACAGGTCCTGCTTCTGAAACCTCAGAGATCACACGGTTTCCCTGCAGCGGCCACTGCAGGAGAAATGTAGTATTACACAGCGCCATCTATATTCATTGGCCATCTATAATCACTGGTCATCTATATAATACATGGGCAGGCTGGGTTCACCAGAGAGAGTACAGCTAAAACTTTTTAGGCTGCCTCTTATAGGAGGTTTTCCAATCAGGAGCCCTGCTTCTTAGGCTGGGTTCACACGGGCGTTGCGGGTGCGTTGCGGGAACATGCGCGATTTTTCCCTGCAAGTGCAAAGTGTTTTAATGCGTTTTGCACGCGCGTGAGAAAAATCGGCATGTTTGGTACCCGAACCCAGACTTCTTCACAGAAGTTCGGGTTTGGGTTAGGTGTTCTGTAGATTCTATTATTTTCCCTTGTAACATGGTTATAAGGGAAAATATTGGCATTCTTAATACATAATGCTTAGTAAAATAGTGATGGAGGGGTTAAAAAAAAAATCATTTAACTCACCTTATTCCACTAGTTCGTGCAGCCCGACTTCTCTTCTTTCTTCTTCTTTGAGGAAAAGGACCCGTGGTGACGTCACTGCGCTCATCACATGGTCCATCACCGGACCGCAAAATACCTACAGTCGTGTGCATGAGGCCTAAGACAGATTTTAGCACCAGAATTGCACCAAAGATTTTGGCGCTAAATGTCACATCTTAGGCCCCACCCTTTTCTCTATCTACTTTCCGCTAAGCCTTGCACACTTTCAGCATATGGGAAGAAGTGTAGATGCGCCAAACTGCACCTATTTGCTTCACTATTATAGACACATTTTTGTCACAGTTACAATAGTAAATCTAGGCCACTGTATGTGAAGAGATTACTGAGCTTTTCATTGTACCATGAATACGTTTCATTTATGGAGGATTGTCAAATCTACTGGAGAAGATATTATTTTACTGATAGATGTAAAGGCAACTGCCTACCAGAAAATGTATTGGACATGCTTAAAATGTTCTTGTAGTGTCCACACTACCATGGATCTAGTTAATGACTTGTAAAGATAGGGACTATATTCCATGGAAAACGCCATGAAAGTTTCAGATGGTTATTATGTAATGAAAAGTATTGAAAAGTCCAGGTTATACATGAAAAGTCAATGGTCAGCTTTAAAGTCTGTTTTAGCTACGTGTTCTGTAAATATGATGAATACTGAAGCCAGTTATTATTCTATGGAAGAAACCTTACAACACTTTTTCTAATCACGTGGAACCTCTGCTCCTATTATATAGTATATATATATATATATATATATATATATATATATGATATTTTCCTAGCATTTTATTCTGGCTGAGGCTGTGTTCACACTGGAGTTATGCAATTTCTGTCAGGGGTTCTGGTATTTTTGATGGCAAAAATAGCGTTTTCTGTATTACTGTTATTACTAGAGTTAAAGAGGACCTTTCACCTGTATAAACTATATGAACCGAGTATGCTGCCATATAGAGCGGCGCCCGTGGATCTCACTGCACTTACTATTATCCCCGGGCGCCGCTCCGTTCTCCCGTTATAGCCTCCGGTACCTTTGCTTCTTAAGTTATAGTAGGCGGGTCTTCCCTTGTCCTGTGGGCGTCTCCTTCTCCTAGGCTGCAGCGCTGGCCAATCGCAGCGCACAGCTCACAGCCTGGGAGAAAAAAAACTCCCAGGCTGTGAGCTGTGCGCTGCGATTGGCCAGCGCTGCAGCCTAGGAGAAGGAGACGCCCACAGGACAATGGAAGACCCGCCTACTATAACTTAAGAAGCAAAGGTACCGGAGCCTATAACGGGAGAACGGAGCGGCGCCCGGGGATAATAGTAAGTGCAGTGAGATCCCCGGGCGCCGCTCTATATGGCAGCATACTCGGTTCATATAGTTTATACAGGTGAAAGGTCCTCTTTAAAGAAATTGTCGCATCTTAGACTTTGGTGGTATATTGCTAGGATATACCACCAATGTCAGATAGGTGAGGGTGCCATCTCTGGGACCCTCACCTGTCTTCCAGAAGGGGACCTCCGAAGTGAGAGCAGCTGTGCATGTGCAGCCACCCTCCATACATTTCTATGGGACTGCTGAAAGTAGCTGAGCACTCGCTCGGTCACCTCCAGTAGTCCCATAGAAGTGAACAGGGTAGAGGCCACGCTTGTGCCTGGTGTTCTCTATTAATTTCTATGGGACTTCTGAAAATGTTTGGAACTCCCATAAAACTGATTGTAGGGCATGCCGCAGATGCACTCTTTCATTCTCTTTCGGGGTCCCGTTCTGGAGATAGATGCGACTCTTAGAGATGGGACCCACACCTATCTGATTTTGATGGCATTGATAGCATATCCTACTAATATGCCATCGACGTCTGAGATGACTCAACCCAGTTAAGAAAGAAATCTGACAGACCCTATTATAAAGTTGTGTTTCCATCTGTATAAAAGATTCCAGCAGATTTGCAGGGAAGAACCCAATGGACCCATTATAAATCAGTGTGGTCAGTCAGGCACCCATGGTATCTGTATTGAAACAGATCTAACACAGTGTTGTGGTTTCCATTTATAGAGTCTAAGTCCATGGGACCCATTATGATTATTAGAGATGAGCGCATCGATTCGTTATGAATTTTCCCCAAAAATTTCCACTAAACGAAGCCAATGTTTTGGTGATTCGTTTCGGACGAATCAAGCAAATTGGCAACCACCATTTTACATACCAAATTCAGTTAACTATTAAGGGTAAACAGGTCAAGGAAGATGTAGATGGAGGATCACATGACCCTGGGTGGGTCACTGGCCAGTGGGATTGCCCACAATGCCTTGCAGTCATCCTGACAAACAATTAGGAGGGAGGATATTGTCCATTCTATCAGATGCTATGATAGCTCCTAAGGAGAGAAGCCATTTTGAGTTCAGCCACTGGTGTGACAGGACTTGTCTATCACAGACATAGCAATTAGACACACAAGTCAGCCAGTTTGGGGTTTTACAGGGACAGTTTTATGGATCGGAAAGATATTTTCAGTTTGCTAGATTGAATCATTTGATAGAAGGACAGGTTTTAACACTAGGGGCAGGACAGGGACAGTTAGTTTATTGTGTATGTTACTGGGGTGGAGCTGTTCACACGAAGTCTTGCACTGTAAATGGTATTTTAAAAGACAATACAAGTTTTTAATTTGCAGGAGACAGCTTTTTTTTTATAAAAACCTGTTGCAACGTTTCTGCAGTTAAAGGGGTTGTCCGGGTTCAGAGCTGAACCCGGACATCCCTCCATTTTCACCCCGGCAGCCCCCCTGACAAGAGCATCGGAGCAGTTCATGCTCCGATGCTCTCCTTTACCCTGCGCTAAAGCGCGCAGGGCAAAGGCATTTTTTGGAGATCCGGTGACGTACCGGGGCTCTCCATGGGGCTGCAAGGAAGCCCTGTAACATCACCGGCACTGATGGGTGGGATTTAGCGCTGCCCAAGCCAGTAAAATGGCTAAGGCAGCTCTAAAGCACGCCCATCAGAGACAGTGATGTCACCGAACACACTGCCGGGCGGAAGTTTCTGCCCGGCAGTGTGTTATTGAAAACAAAAGAGCCCATGCCTTTGCGATTTAGTGCAGGGCAAGGGAGCGCATCGGAGCATGAGATGCTCCGATGCTAGCCTCAGTGGGGCTGCCCAGGTAAAAAAAAGGGTATGTCCAGGTTCAGCTCTGAACCCGGACAACCCTTTTAAAGAGGACCTGTTACTGGATTTCTTTTTTAAATCAATACCTTATATTGTAGTCCACCTTGAGCATATGCCATTGCGCTATTTTTATTAGCCAGTCAGCTAATGACTGGATTCAGTGGTGACATGCTGCTTGTGGCTACATCACCGCTGAATTCAGTCATTGGCTGCAGTAGTGCATGTGACCATGTTCATAACCCACCAGACATAAACAGTGTAGGCATCAGAAGATGGAGAGAGCGGAGGACCAGGGCGGCATGGAGCAGGTAACTACGAATCTTCTGTTCCAGGGGCCCTGCTGCAGGAACTTGTTAAAAAATCATTTTTATTGGAAAACTCCTTTAAGACTTTTTTCCAAGCATCTTTGCACAGGTTGAAACATCAGGGAACATCTGGCCAAGTTCTGAGGAACCTAAGGGTTCTAAGAAAACCCGGTTGGGAAAAACACTCGTAGTAGCAATGTCAGGCTGTCATGTCACATATCTCGAGTTCTGAGAACCGCAAGACATATTTACATATATACTGGTGATATTAGCAGTTTTTTATATTTTTTATATAAGGTTTACACTTTAGGCTTGGGTGCTTTAATGACGGTAAATTACCGGTTTGTCAATGTTTTTAATGGACTATTTTGCAATCTAGGTTAATTATAAGTAAAACAAAGTGATGGGGAATGATTAACAGCAATAAATATAATTCTTTATAGACTTCTTTGTGTTTATGACTGTATCACCCCTCTGTTTTAGATGTGCAAGTAATTATACGCTGAAATATTATTACTTCTCTGTAAATGTTACCTGCTATTATGTCCGCAGGTGCTGTTCCTCTGCCAAGGTTCTGATACAGAACCATTAATCAAGTCTTAGTTTTTGCCGTCTGTTCCGCAGAAGAATGATTTGTCAGTCATTGCCATTGAGCGGTTTTGTTACACCCACAGCACATTCGTAAAGTTTAACAATGCCGCCATCAATTTTGATTACCTTCCTGATGACATTTGAGACATCTGTAAACCTGCATGAAAAGGAACAACACATTCAAAGAGCAAGAGAAGGGACTATTGGACCTTATGAGTATGTGGCTGCTCTACACAAAATTGATATTACAGATGTAGTGGTAGTGACTTTTTAGAGTTAGAGGGATATTCCCATTTTATAAAGTGATGGCCAGTTACTAATATATGTTGACCTTTGGGACCCTCATGAATCCTGAGAAGGATGGGGCCATAACACTGATTTCATGCTTCACTTTTTACTCTGCACAGCAGTGCCCTGGCCATGTGAATTGCAGGGAACTGCCACCAGCCACATTCACCAGAAAGATTCACACTGATGACATTTTTGGAGGATGCTCGGTATAGCTAGAGTTGTAAGTTAAAGCTCCTGGGCCCCATTGCAAAATCTGTAATAACTCCCCCACCTACCAGATACCATGTACTCTGCCTTGCCAGAAAAAAAAAGGTCACACACTTTAATATTTCATTGGACTGCCTTTAGCTTTGATTACGGCACACATTTAGAGTTGCATTTTTTTCCCCCCCAAGATCATTTATTGGGAGATTTGGACCACTGCACAAAGTCTTCACCAGCACATCCCAAAGATTCTCAATGGGGTTCAGGTCTGGACTCTGTGGTGGCCAATCCATGTGTGAAAATGAGGTCTCTTTCTTCCTCAGCCACTCTTTCATAATTTGAGCCAGATGGCATTGACACCTTGGCACATGCCCGTGCCATCAGGGAAGAAGAAAAAATCCTTTGATGGAATAATTTGGTCATTCAGGTAGTCAGCTGACCTCATTCTTTGGGCCAGGGGAGTAGCTAAAGGCTCATGGCCCCCTTCCCTCAGTGCTTTGTGGCCAGAGGCAGGAAAGCATATAGCCTTTGTACTGCCTGAAGCTAAAATTGGTGCACCACCCCATGCCAAATTCTTGACCTAATCCATGCACTTTCTATAATACCAGTGTCTTCTTATATGGCACAAGGGTCTTTGGGCCCCCTCAGACTCCTGGGCCTGGTTGCAACTACTACCTCTGAACCCCCTATAGCTACGTCCCTGATTTGGGCACAAAACATTGCGGAACCCTAGACCTGCCCAACTGGGAGGCTCTTACCTATTTGCTTATTTAAATCCAGGTGGTGACCCTTTTTTGGCTAGGCAGTGTATAATGCTGTCTTCCTATGTGGTAGGACTTTTGGGCCCCCTCATGCACTAGGCCCTTATGTTCTGGTATCCTTGCATCACCTATACGTAGCTACACCCCTATAGTTAAACACTGTATACTCATAATTGTAGCTCAGATATCAAAGAGGCCCCCCCCCCCCCAAAAAACAAAAAAAAAACAAAAAAACAAAAAAAAAAAAAACACTTATCCCCTGTTCATACTTCTGATGGCCCACCCCACATCTGATCATCAGAAAGGTCTACTAGGTATTTGTGATCAGCCCATATGAAACAGACCTAGTCTGAATAGATTGGTCTCATAATCAGGTCTAAATGGGCTTATCTTCTGCTCATTCTTTGGAGGGACCACTGGAGAATCTTCTTGTGTGACAGTACTCTTAATATACAGCTACCATCACACTTATTATACCTCCATTGCTATAGAAAACTGCAGATAGACGTCTACCAGAGTGCAGATTCTGGAACTGCTCAAAAATAGATCTCACAAAGAAAAAAGTCACTTAGATACGTAGCTATACTTATCGCGCTGGAGGTCCTCGATGTGATGTGGGTTAAAATCACTGAATCCAGTAAATCGTTGTATAAGAAGACCGCTCTGCTGCTCACTCCTCTGAGCCTCCTCTTTTTTCGGTACAGAGCAAATATCTGGCATGGAAACGGACCATTAAGCTACACAGATAGGTATCTCTCCTCTACCCAACCTTCCTGTAGGTAATCAAGGAATCACAACCATAGTGAAGCACTGACTTCCTTCGTACATTAAAAATGTTTTACTATACTCACAAACGTATGTATAAAATCACAAAGGTGCACAATCACAGGTATCACCCGAGCCTCTTCAGGAGCGAACACCTGCACTCCAAATGACCAACCTTATAAACCCCTTAGTCCCACCCCTTATCCAAATCATTTAATCATACACAATTAAAACCACAAATCAATATAAACAAAGAAATTAAAAACAAAGAGAGGAGGAACGGGCACTAGTAAAAGATTTGAAATTTGCACCTACTTATAAGCAAAATAAATTTGAAACTTTTTTTGGATATACACAAATATACTAGAAAATTAAACATTGCTAAGTATTTCCTGGGTAACCAGGTGGTGTCTTTGAAAAACGCAGGCATTATGAATGGTATTGTTCTCAACTGCGGGACAAGTCCAATTTTTCCCCTAAAAATAAGGAGATTGACTGTATAGAGAGTTTTAAAAGAGGTATATTGTGAGAATTGTAAAAACTAGACACAAAACCCAAGTACTATAACCTAACCAAGGAAGAAAAAATGGCATTGAGTAATCTTGAAAAAAACATCAAGATCTTAATAAAGCCAGCAGACAAGGGAGGAGGGGTGGTTATAATGGACACAGACAAATATAAGAAGGAAATGTGTAGGCTTATTTCAGATGAGGAGACTTATCGGAAATTAAAGAAAAATCTGGTTATGTAATATAAGGGTGAAATGTGTGCATTGCTTCAAGAAGGTTTTGACAAGGGTATTTTAAATAAAAAAGAATTAGAGTACCTGCAAATTAAGCACCCTGTTACGCCTGAGATTTACTATTTGCCCAAGGTCTATAAAAGTCTGGTCGATCCCCCAGGGAGACCTATCGTGTCGGGGATCAACTCTATTACGAGCCGACTCTCTGAGTACATAGATCATTTTCTCCAGGATCTCGTGACACTAGTTCCGTCGTATTTAAAGGACTCTGGGGATGTAATTCAGTTAGTGAATAGTTTGGGGCCAAGTGGAAGTGACAGGTAGCTTGCCACCATTGATATCACTTCCATTTATACAGTCATCCCGAAACAGTTGGGACGTAGGGCAGTTGAGGAGGCTCTGGAGAGGGATTCTGACTTGAACCCTGTCCAAAGGAAATTTATAGTAGATTGCACCGATTTTTGCTTGTGTCACAACTATTTTATGTTTACCTCCAGTGCACAGGGATGGCGATGGGGGCGAAATTCGCCCCAAGTTTTGCCAACCTCTTTATGGCGGCGTGGGAGACGGATTACATCAGAGTGCCACTTAACAAAAAACAGAGAAAGGAGAGTTGGTGATGTGGAGGCATTACATCGACGACTGCCTGCTTGCTTGGAGAGGGGAATGACAGGGTCTGGGAGATTTTATTGCGGGGATTAACATTAATGAGTGGAACGTTAATTTTACTAGTACCATTAGTGCCACCTCAATTGACTTTTTAGATCTTACTATTTTTATAGAGGATGGCCGCTATAAAACTAAGACTTTCTTTAAAGCCTCGGACATCAATGCGTATATTGACCTCACCTGCCATTATAACCCTTGGCTTAGGAATATCCCCAAGGGACAATTCAATAGGGTGCATCAAAACTGTACAGAGCAAAGGGACTTCCGCCAGCAGAGTCAGATTATTAAAGAGGGAGAATTGAATAAATGTAGGGAGGAGGTTAAAGAAATTGGAAAGAGGTGAAATGTGGGAAAAGTGGAAGGCGATAATGTTTTTAACTTTAGTTTTTTAACGCAATTGAACACAAAAGCAGGTAAAATAAAAACCGCAATCAGAAAAAATTGGTGGATATTGAAGAATGACCCCATTTTAGGAGGAGTCCTTCCCGAGCATCTTTAAGAAGGCTTCTAATCTTTGGCAGCAGTTAGTACATAGTGCTGAACGTAAGAGTGATGAGAGGAAAAGAGAGGATAAATTTACCTGGTGTGGATTCTGTCTCCCTTGCAAAAATAGGAGCAGGAATGATAGATTGCGGACAATGCAGGTGATATGTGCCAGTAGAAGTGAACGAGTGTTTAAGTTAAAGGGGAGCATCACAAAAAAAATCACTGCAAAAAATGCACCAAAATGATACGCAACTGACAATACTAGCTAATTCCCCAGGCCGATGTTAAAAGCTGAGAACTTTGCCAATATCTTCCAGTCAGGAACATATCGGAGCCCCTCATGCACCACGTCACGGGGTCTCAGCACGCATGGGGTCCTACCACTAAACTGCCCGTGGTGTGTGAACAGGGTCTGAATCAGTGCTAGAAATCAACTCACAGCCAGACTCTCACATGCCTCCATAGTGGTATCATCAATGCACTGTGAAGTAGGATAAAGCTGTGAGCAGCACCCACAACAGACCATGTGACACAGAAGCTACCAGGTGCAAAAGAATGTCACCAACAAAATAAAGTGGCACATTCCATACACATAAAGACAAAAACTCACTGAAAAAAGTGGCCTAAACAGGTGAAAATGCTCCAAGTGAGCAATTCCTCCGCATGCGGTCCGCAGACAACGGCAATCCCCAGCAAAAAATGCGTACAATGGAGGATGCCGGTGCGGACCGCATGCACCACAAGAACATCTTACACAAAATGATACATTGTGCAGATGAAAAAATATACATACAAAAAATCACTGCAAAAAATGCACCAAAATGATACGCAACTGACAATACTCGCTAATTCCTCAGGCCGATGTTAAAAGCTGAGAACTTTGCCAATATCTTCCAGTCAGGAACATATCAGAGCCCCTCATGCACCGGCATCCTCCATTGGTCCGCGCCAGCATCCTCCATTGTACGCATTTTTTGCTGGGGATTGCCGTTGTCTGCGGACTGCATGCGGAGGAATTGCTCCCCCGGTTATAGACGCGCTACAGTGTCTGGGTTTGGAGCATTTTCACCCGTTTAGGCCACTTTTTTCAGTGAGTTTTTAAAGGGGAGCATCACATGCGAAAGTACAGGGGTGATCTATGTATTGGAGTGCCCTTGCGGCCTCCATTACATAGGGAGAATCACTAGGAAACTTAAAACTCGGGTCCATAAGCATATACGCAGTATAAACAAAGGACTAGAAACGCATGGTGTTCTCATTCATTTTGTAAGATGCCATCAGAAGGGACTGCGTTTTATGGGTGTGGAATTAGTTAAAACTCATTGGCGAGAGGGCGATTATGTAACAAAAATTAATAAGAAGGAGGTGGAGTGGATGTAACATCTAGGGACACTACAACCTAATGGACTAAATATTAAGAGCTTGCCTAATTTAGTTCTATACGTTACATACCGGCAGTGCTATTGAGGTAGGACCTGCGGTTGTAAGGGGTGGTACCAAGAAGTGGTTGGTTGGATTCTGTCAGATGACCTGGATCACACGTGTTATCATGTGTCCGGTTACCTTTGTGAATGATACCGGCGTATTTCCTTTATAGGTAACATTATGTTAGGACCTTCGGTTGTAAGCGGTGGTGCCAAGCAGTGGTTGGTTGGATTCTGTCAGGTGACCTGGATCACGTGTGTTATCATGTGACCGGTTACCTTTGCGTATTTCTTTTATAGTTAATATTATGTACAAGAGTGGGGGGTAAAAATAGATTAGTGAGGATGTCTTTGTTTTTAATTTCTTTGTTTATATTGATTTGTGGTTTTAATTGTGTATGATTAAATGATGTGGATAAGGGGTGGGACTATGAGGGGTTTATAAGGTTGGTCATCTGGAGTGCAGGTGTTCGCTCCTGAAGAAGCGCGTAAGCGCAACCCGGGCCGGGCGATACCTGGGATTGTGCACCTTTGTGATTTTATACATACGTTTTAATCAAGTTTCTGCTTGTGAGTATAATAAAACATTTTTAATGTACAGAGGAAGTCAGGGCTCCACTATGGTTGCGATTCCTTGATTACCTACAGGAAGGTTGGGTAGAGGAGAGATACCTATCTGTGGAGCTTGATGGTCCGTTTCCATGCCAGATATTTGTACTGTACCGAAAAAAGAAGAGGCTCAGAGGAGTGAGCAGCAGCGCGGTCTTTTTATACAACGATTTTCAAAAATATATCTGTTGTGTCTATTCTGGAGAATTTCAACATCCGCAGCACAGAATAAAGTATAACTCTTTTGTACAGTTATGGGATTTTTACTGTCTTTTCCTAATGCCCAATCGCTTTTGCTATCCCTCATCAATAAGTTACAGCCCATTATATGACATGCTATGCGCAGTTCTCGCATCCGTTTGACATCTCTTATAGGCTGGAGAGATATCATTAGGGAGTTTTGATTATGGAGAAGGCTGTGGTCGTCTGTTTCATTTGCCAGAGCGTTGCAGGTGTTCTCACAATTGCATGAAATATGTAGGAGATTATACCTTTGCTTCCCAAGCTGTGTCATTTCACAAATCAGGTTTATAGTGCAGCTTCATGGATTAGCACAGATGTGAACATGCATGAGTAATGCCTGTGCTATAATAAGATTACCTGATTCTATATTTAATTGCTATTCTAATCAGAATCAAGAGCTCAACCTGATTAGGAAATGCTGCAATTATAGTAATAATTCAGATCTAAAAGACTAAGGGGAAGATTCATCATCTCTCTACACCGGGTTTCTGGCCAAAAAAAAAACCTCACAAACCCTGTGTTTGCAAATTTATTTAAACACCATTGTGACAAAATGTAGTCGCAATTGCCATTTATACACTGCCCTCACGGAGAAGGAGGGGGAAGGAAGTCCCCACACATTTATCTTCTTGTTTGCCAGTTTTCTGGAGTAAATGAAGACTGAAATCTACAGGAGCTCCATAAATTAAGTGCATCCTCCTGCAGCGCGTGGCACACGCCAGTCTCGATAAATCTCTCCCTATGAGTGAGTTCACACATCACGGTCAAATCACTAAATTATGGTAAAATGGTGGGGTTTTGCCTAAATTTTAAAGGGCATCTGTCAGCAGATTTGTCCCTATGACACTGGCTGACCTGTTACATGTGCACTTGGCAGCTGAAGACATCTGTGTTGGTCCCATGTTCATACAGTCAGGTCCATAAATATTGGGACATCAACACAATTCTAACATTTTTGGCTCTATACACCACCACAATGGATTTGAAATGAAACGAACAAGATGTGCTTTATCTGCAGACTGTCAGCTGTAATTTGAGGGTATTTACATCCAAATCAGGTGAACGGTGTAGGAATTACAACAGTTTGCATATGTGCCTCCTACTTGTTAAGGGACCAAAAAATACCCTCAAATTAAAGCTGACAGTCTGTAGTTAAAGCACATCTTGTTTGTTTCATTTCAAATCCATTGTGGTGGTGTATAGAGCCAAAAATGTTAGAATTGTGTCCATGTCCCAATATTTATGGACCTGACTGTATGTGCTGACACTTCTGAGAAAAATTATGTTTTAATATATGCAAATGAGCCTCTAGGAGCAACAGGGGCGTTACCATTACACCTAGAGGCTCAACTGTCTCATGCAACTTTGATTGACAGGACCAAGCAGTGTAAGGCTACATTCACACGTCAGTATTTTTCTATATCCCGATTTTCGGTCCGTTTTTTGCGGATCCGTTGTTCCTGAAAATGTTTCCGTATGTCATCCGTATGTCATCCGTTTTTTGCGGATTCGCAAAAAACGGAAACATGTATAAATTTCTATAAGCAAATAAAGTTGTTTGGATTTCTTTTTAAAAAAAAAAAGGGATTTCCAGGAACGGAATCCACATAAAACGGAAGACATACGTAATGACATCCGAATGTCTTCTGTTTTTTGCGGATCCATTGACTTTGTATTGTACCAGGATCCGAATTTTGCGGAAAAGAATAGGACATGTTTTATATTTAAACGGACATGCGGAACGGAACAACGGAAATGGACAGCACACATTGTGCTGTCCGATTTTTTTCAGGACCCATTGAAAATGAATGGGTCCAGATCTGTTCCGCAAAAAACGGAACAGATCAGGAAAGAAAAAACGGACGTGTGAATGGACCCTAAACGTGATCACGCCTGTCTGGCCCTGTCAATCAAAGTGCAGAGGGCGCTGCAGTTGCAGAGAGAGCAAAGCCTCTAGGTGTAACAGAGGCTCCTAGAGGCTCATTTTCAGGTACAAATCTGCTGACAGATGCCCTTAAAAGGTTTCTACCACCAGATTTTGACCTATTTAGCTGTCTGACACTAGCGATCTGCTAGTGTCTGCTGTACCTAACCGTGTTCTTGTATTACCTTTGTCTGCTGCGGTTAACCTTAAAAACATACTTTTATTGATATGCAAATGAGCCTCTAGGTGCTATGGGGGCGTCTTTTCAGGACCTAAAGGCTCCGTCTGCTCACTATGTCTGCCGCCCATCCCGTCCCTCCAGCCCACCTCTCTCGTCTAGATTGACAGCCTACTTCGCTCCGTCTTGGCTGAATTTTCGCGCCTGCGCTTCAGTATTCGGCGCAGGCGCAGTGACTGTCGGGCCTCTCCCTGCGCAGGTTTGACTGCAGTGTGAAAAGTCACCCCTAGGGTGCTGTCACACTATGTATTTTTGGGGGCTTGTAAAAACCATGCTTTTTACTAGCATTTTATGAACTGGCATTTTGTAGTCACACGTTTTTCAGATTTAATAAAAGTCACATATTTTGGCTCACGTCCTGGTCTGCACCAAAATGTGTGATGTCTAAGGTTTGTCCAACACTTAGGAGGAGGCAGGCCGCAGGTGTGACCACCATGGCCCAACTCATTTAACAACGTGTGTAAAAGACAACTGGTGCACATTACACCAGAAATCTCCTGCTGCTCCTGGCTGGAGTAGATATCTGTTCTTATTTGCGGCCAGCCCGAAATTTGTCATAAGATAATAAAGCGAAATATCCTCAATCATTTTAATCCTTTTAGGATCACAATTTGTTGTTCTCCAGCAATGGAATTCCTGTATGCTCCTTAATACTGCTGCAGCCAATCACTGTCCTCAGTGATCCCATGCCATATACTACTGAGACCAGTGGTTGGCTGCAGTCTGGTGTAAAAGGGCATGTTACAGATAACTGGCGCAAATTGCACCAGAAATCTACTCTTGCTCCTGGCTGGAGTAGATATCTGTTCTTATTTGTGAGTAGCCCGAAATGCCCCACAATTATTAAGGCAGGAATTTTTAGTAACTGTGGATCTCACTTCAGCACAGGACAAATTATAACCAGTGTACAAAACGCAGTTCTCAACAAGTCTCCCCTATTTTGTTAGTCAACTCTAACAGCCCAGCTAGGGCTACTTTCACACTCGCGTTTGGTGCGGATCCATCACGCTTCTGTTCAGATAATACAACCGCATGCATCCGTTCAGAATGGATCCATGTACTGTATATTATCTGTAACATAGCGAAAAGTCAATGGGGGATGGATCAGTTTTTTTTTATTGTGCGGTATTGTGTCAGTGAAAACGGATCCGCCCCCATTGACTTACATTGTAAGTCAGGACCGATCCGTTTGCCAACCACATCGTCAGGCGGACACCAAAACCCTGCAAGCAGCGTTCTGGTGTCCGCCTCCAGAGCAGAATGGAGGTGGAACGGAGCCAAACTGATGCATTCTGAGCGGATCCTTTTCCATTCAGAATGCTTTGGGGCTGAACTGATCCGTTTTGGACCGCTTGTGAGAGCCCTGAAAGGATCTCACAAATGGAAAGCCAAAAGGCCAGTGTGAAAGTAGCCTTAGTCTGAGACTTTTATTACCCCAGGGGTCAACTTTTTTAAGCTAATTATTTATATAATTTCTTAAAGGGGTTTTCCAACACATCTAAAAATGTATCCCAAGCCAGCGATTGTCATAAAATAATAAATGATCATATACTCAACCATTTATTATTTTATAACAATTAGCTGAAAAAGATGTGGAAGTGATGATTACCTGCCATTTCTTTTCTTCAGTGTTTGCCGCTGCTCTTTAGCTCATTTCCATTTTGACAGAGATGGGATCTGTGACTACAGTTTCTGCAATACCTACAGGGAGCCTGAAGTAGTCACAAACACCTTCTGTCTCATGATTGGTTCAGGCGGCTTCTTTCTCCCTCCTGCAATGCCTCTTCCGATTGGCTGCAGTATACACACACAAGTCCATCACAAGCTCACCATGGGGTCAGTGCATGGAAAGGTCATTTTCATTGCAGTAAAGAGACATTAATTGTAAGAATATACAAAATTTGCTTCGGCCCCTTTCACACGGGCAAGTTTTCCGTGCGGTTGCAATGCGTGAGGTGAACGCATTGCACCCGCACTGAATCAGGACCCATTCATTTCTTTGGGGCTGTGCACATGAGCGTTGATTTTCACGCATCACTTGTGCGTTGCGTGAAAATCGCAGCAAGCTCTATATTGTGCGTTTTTCACGCAACGCAGGTCCCATAGAAGTGAATGCGGCTGCGCGAAAATCGCATAGCATCCGCAAGCAAATGCGGATGTGGTGCGATTTTCACGCATGGTTGTTAGGATGAAAGTCTATTCACTGTATTATTTTTCTTTATAACATGGTTATAAGGGAAAATTATAGCATTCTTTAATACAGAATCCTTAGTAGAAGGTCGATTGAGGGTTAAAAAAAAAATAATAATTAACTCACCTCCTCCAATTCATCGCATAGCTGCCGATCTCCTGTTCTTTCTTCAGGACCTGTCAAAGGACCTGTGGTGACCATGTCATGTGATGAGCTCACCACAGGTCCTTTGACAGATCCTGAAGAAAGAACAGGAGACCGGCAGCTACGCGATCAATTGGAGGAGGTGAGTTAATTTATTTTCTTTTTTTAACCCTCAATTGACCTTTTACTAAGCATTCTGTATTAAAGAATGCTATTATTTTCCCTTATAACCATGTTATAAGGGAAAATAATAAAATTTACAAAATACTGATCCCAAACCCGAACTTCTGTGAAGAAGTCCAGGTTCCGGTCTGGGTACCAAACATGACGATTTTTCTCACGCATTAAAACGCTTTGCACTCACGGGGAAAAATCGCGCATGTTACTGCAATGCACCCGCATCTTTTCCCGCAACGCCCGTGTGAAAGAGGCCTTAGAGTTTCCTTTTTGGAATAGGTAAGACAACGTTAGTCGGAGAACATAGAGTTAACAGAGATAAAAGCAGTTTATATCTTCTGCTCATCTAGTCATACTGCTCTCATTCAGAATACAGCATTTAAGAATCTTGTACAAGAGTAAAATACTGTATAGTGAATAATAATGATCTAACAAGATGCCTGGGGAATCAAAGCACCATATGAAATCATTCACGCTGCAGCCTCTCGTGAATTTACACTTAGAGTTGCAAATATGGAAAAACAGACAGGATAGTTTTTCATAATAAATGGTTTACAGGAGCGGTTTCCTAAAATGCGGCTTTTAGCTATAATGAAGATCCCAGATTTCAAAGCGATGAATAGTGTGTCATTTTTTTGGGTTTATGTCTATAATATAGCAAAGCTATATTTTTTAAAAAGAAAAATAATATGCAAAAGTAATTAAGCGAAAGAGCTTTATAGCCAACTATATTCCTACTAGTGCTAACGGGAATATATCCTGTATTTTAACTTAGTTTAATTAATGAAAGGGATGTAGGTACTCACTCAGCTTTTAAATGTCCCGCCACTCCAGCATTGCATTCTGTTCCTAGACAATCAAATCCCATTGGTTCCGAGCGTTGAGGTCACATGTACCATTCATGTGACCACTGCGTCCAGACACTGGCATTAACAGTGACAAGTTTTAAAAATCTTGGAAAACCCATTTAAATGTCGGTAGAAAACATAGGAGACATTTATCAAGACCGGTGTATTGTGCGCCGGTCTTGATTCCCCCTGTACTGTTGGAGGATGGGCCAAATTTATGTATGCCTCTAATATATTTGGTGCATCTTCTATGTGCCATGCAACAAAATTAAATCTACGGCAGCCTCCTAGCTCCTGTAGATTTATATCTTTCTTCACACCAGGAAACTGCCATGAAGAAAGATAAATCTTGCAAGAGTGCGGCACCACCCGCTCACTGCCCACGCCACTCCCCCTTTTCTAGCCACTTCTGAAAAGTAGCATGAAGGGAGGAATGTCACACACTTTGCCCCACAAAGGGCGTGCAACAAAATGTGTGACCTATTTACACCACAAAAGTGGTGTAAGTAAGTTAGTAAATGTCCCCCTATATTATTATAATACAATCTCCAGGGAGAGATGAAATGAAGCTTCCTCCAGAGACCAAGGAGGGCAGGACAGCTGCATACAGAGCCTTGTGTATATAGTGTTGCTATATTTCCTTATTTAGGCTTCCACCAATATAACAGAATTGCCATCTCCAATTAAATCTAATCATGAAAGGACTTTGCTGTCTCTGTCCCTGTCTACACAGCAAAGCTCAAAAGCAGTATTGGAATATTGGAATATTTCATGATTTGTGCAACGCTGTGTATAGTATCTGATAAATTTGATCAATTCATGCAGCAGACCAGATAATTCCCAAGGGCACAAAACAGTGTTTTGTTTAGTTCTTTTGCTTGAATACTACCCATATTTTCTGCAATGTTCTACCGAAAAATTGCCACTTTGGAGGTTCACAATCTAAATTACCAATCTCAAACACACATAGGACAATTTTAAGTACAGTGTATGGTTTGGAGTGTGGGAGGAAGCCAGGGGAAACCCAATCAAATACTAGAGGAGTTTTCACGCAGATGTTGTCATTGGTCAGTGTAACGAAATCTGAGGTAAATAGACAGACAAAGATATATAGATAGATATATAGATAGCTAGATCTCATATTCTCCTAGACTTACATAATCAATAGCTAAATGTATAGCAGTGGCTAATTGATCTATTAAGCAAATGCACATGGTGCCTCTCGATGCCAGCGCGTCTGAAGACTAGGTGAGAAACTCCACATTCTCAGATGAAGCCCCCATTTAGTACAGGCCTGCTAATTGCAAACCATTTGAACATCCTAATGAAGACCTGGGAGGGGGATACTTAAAATGAACAGCCACCCTAGACATGTTGGCTGCTAGACCAGTGGGTGGTCTAAGCCATTCAGTAGATGAATGAAATAATATCAGAAGCCATAACTCCGACCTCATGGCACCCACAGCCTCAGAACCCTAATAATTGTGTTCAGCCTGACATGGGCTTCGGGCAGAGTCTATACGTGCCATACTGGACAGGAGGCATTTCTCGGTATTCAGGATCTGGCCGTCTGGAAATCATAACTCAATCACATTTGGTGTCTGTATGACTGGGACAAAGCGACTCAGATTATGGGATCATACCTGTACCCGCAGTCCCTGTCATACAGCGAGGAATCGCCGTGATTCATATTGCCACCTCAGTCAGTCTTCTGGGAAGGTGGGGCAGAAACCTGAATAATATCGGACCAAAAGGAGGGAGGTTCCCTCACAGCCCACCCCTCGGCTGAGGGGGGGTTTAAAAATGGGTGTTTGGGAACAGGTAATGGTCAGCCATTTTGGGGATCCACATCGTTTGGAGTGACTGCCCATATCTTCAGCTGTCCCCACAGCTGGAATTTAACTGCTGCATCTCAGTAAGCCAATATTCCGTATTTTATCCCGTTTATTTTATCTGTTCACTGCATTGTTATTGTATGTATATTTTGTTTTTATCTTTTATCTGACACTTTCTTTTTGTATTGCACTACACTATTGTGTATTAAATTTAAACATTAATAAGTCCCTTCCTTGTGGTCTTTTAGAACTTGCTCTTTCGGAGGGAATAACGTTACCAGTAGTGTTTCAGGGGATTTTAGGTCCCATATAGATAGCCTGTGTTACTGTGTTAAATTTGGGTTGAGAGACTATCTGAGTATAGGCCCCTTTTGCCTTATAGTATAGGTGGTGGCAGCTATTGTGATAGAAAATATTGGGGTGTTAGACTCTAGGGGAGTAAGTTAGAATAATTCCGTCATCTAGATTAGGTGGGTGGGAATTTATGTGGTAACTTGATGAGCTCGCTAGTATAATTCACCCCAGTGATGTGACCTATTGAGTAGGGATCGTGACAGTCAGATTTGAACATAGGACCCCAGTGCTGCCTAAAACTTTGCTAACAACTGAGTCACCATGCTGCCATTTTGATTTACCAAGTATTTATAAAAGGAATTTCCCACTTGGTCAGCCTATTTTCATATTGCGAGCCATGTGTCAGAAAGTGATCATGGGGCTCTTGATTGAAATAGGAAATGATTAGTTTTACCTGCAATACATTTTTACCTGTATAATATGTCTTCCTTCAATCGTCTGTACCCGAGAAAGGCACACTTACCAACATTTGAACCCAAAGCCAAGGAATATTTTACCCCACCACCACCACCACCACCACTACCACTACCACTACCACCACCACCACCACCACCACTACTACTGCTCTGTCAGCTGCACCCCCAAAGATATAGGAACATCTATTTTAATACATTTTGGTACAGTATGCATCCACCCCTTGTGTGGACCAACTCAGTCCAGCAAAATTGTGAATGCTGGTAACTATGGGTATGAAATATGATCCTTGACTTCAACTACTACAGATAGTTCCCAAATAGGTGACCCCCCCCCCCCCTTTATCAGCCACCCATGCCTTAAAGGGGTTTCCAGAATTACTATAGTTTTTAACAAATATGCATATGTAGTTGCTTACCTCATCTACATCTTCCCCATGCTTTCAGTTTGGACTCTCCTGCCCCATTTTCACCATATAAACAAATCACTCTGGTTTGTTTCCACCCTATACACATAGCACTTCCTGTTGCTGTATCCAACCAAACCCATGATGCACTTCTCCTTTCTCTGCCACAGATCTAGCACCGCCCCGAACAACATCCAGCAAGCTTATCGCTCCTCCCACCCAGCTAGTTACATAGATACTCCTCTATCACTGCCCCGCCCATGGACATAATATCACAGGAAATAAGCAAGAGCGGCATGGACATGGTCATGTGTCCACATCCCAGAATAGAAGATAAATAATAATATATAATAATATATAAATAACAAATGTTTATTTTAAAGGATGATGCAAACCGGAAAACCCCCTTAATAGGACAAGTGAACGATAAAACGGCATCATTTCCAGATTGTCTTTCTTGTTTGTAAGTTAAATTGTTAAAGATAGATCAAAAATAAAAAAAAATACAATTTGTTGTGTGCAGCTTACAGCATGTAAACCTTGGTTATTAGTTTTTCCAATTTGTGTTATAGCAATTTCTACAAATATATGTCATGCTTTCAGAACATAAATTACAAAATTAAGTAGATAAGCTTTAGAATATCAGCTTTGGACTCTCATTCATGTGATTTTAACTGAAGTGGCTGTTAGTGGTTGCACAAGCGCTGTGAATTTATGCATCAAAACATCCCTTACATTGCAATATCCCAGGCATAAAACACCTTAATTAATTTAAAAAACAATCACAAAACAAATATGGCAATTTCATTATGCATTGACAAGGAACATGCAAAATGAAATATAAACAGTAACCTACAGTATTTAGCGAGAGTGAAATGAATCTGTCCCTTGAGTTTGCATGTTCCTTACAATGCGTGCTCAGCTAATTAACCCAGCACTGTACAGTATTTGTTATCCAATGTATGGTTTTAATTTTGCAGGAATATTATAAGGCAACTAGTCCTATTGTCACATGCATCCTTCAAATAATCCTTAAAGGGGCTATCCGACCCCTGAAATGCCCCCCTGTCACGGTCCCTCAGGTGACTGATGTAAGGAAATCAAGGAGATTGGCTGAGCGTGGAGGCTTCTAACAGCCTCCTTGATTTCTCTTGATTCAGTGTTGACTGGGTTAACTTCTTTTCTCAGCTGTTGCTCAGTGGTCATCACTTCTACCCTCTATAGTCTCACCTCACCCTTCTGACTATGCGGTTGATAGCTTCATTTGGGTTTGGCTGAGCTGGGGTGAGATCCTCTCTGGTGTTCCTGTTCTTCCATCTCTACAGAAGTTAAGTGTTGCGTTTGTTTGTATTTGTTATATTCCCTGTTGTTGTATCTGGGCCTGAGACAGAGACTTCCATTAGTCCATTAGGGGAGGAATGGGTTGTCTCTGGTCCTATACTTATTCCAGGGCATTATAGGGAAATCAAGCCCTAGGTATCCTGCCTATGAATATTCCTACCTTCAAGGTCTATTCATATTGATAGGTAGTCAGGGCCCGGATTAGGGTTATCTAGGAGGTGACCTGCATCTTCCCTAGTTTCCAGGCCCAGTTAACGTTCCCCTTCCCTCCTGTGTTCAGTGTGGAGCTTCCCCCCCCCACACTGATCATGACCCCCCCCCCCCATATTCCCGGGTCCCTCACACACATCGTACTTACCTGACTCCCTGGCACCCACATCGCTTCTGAAGCCTGCACAGCCGCTGATGCATCCCTCCATTGCAAACATCCAGGGAGGTGGGGATAGCCAATAGCAGGCGGTGATGGGGACGAGCCTCCCTAGCATCGAGGTGACACTAGGGAGGCTCGTTCTCCGTCACCACCTGCTAGTGCCTGCCCCAACCCCCCCTCCCGACGCTGGATGTATTCACCCTCATGACAGAGAGATGCAGTGGTGGCAGTGCGGGCTTAAGAAGCGACGTGGGTGCCAGGGAACGAGGTAAGTACATTGTGTGTGAGGGGCCCGGGCATATGGGGGAGCATTTCATGGGTTGGATAACCCCTTTAATGTCTATAGAAGATCTGAGTTACAAAAGGCAGATTTTCTCGCAAGAGCCTGTGTACCTCTAGAGGCAGCACCTGCAAACTGCTAGGGGACCTGTGCAGAGGGTGGGGCAGTTCAGGTTACTTTTTTCCCCATGGATGTTATTACTCTTTGCAACAGTTCACATTCTCAACAGGAAAAAAGGTGCGGTCTCCAAAAAGAATTACTAGAATGTACCATAACCAATAAAGAAGACCTATTAGGCCCCTTTCACACGGACGTTGCGGATTGGGGCCGGATGCGTTCAGGGAAAATGGTGCGATTTTAACACTAAAACAAGTCAGTTTTCACTGCGATTGCGTTCCATGTTTGCGTTTTTTCCACGCGGGTGCAAAACATTGTAATGCGTTTTGCACGTGCGTGAAAAAAATCAGTATATTTGGTACCCAGACCTGAACCCGGACTTCTTCACAGGAGTTCGGGTTTGGGTTAGGTGTTGTGTAGATTGTATTATTTTACCTTATAACATGGTAAATAGGGAAAATAATAGCATTCTTAATGCAGAATGCATAGTACAATAGGGCTGGAGGGGTTAAAATTTTTATTTTTTATTTAACTCACCTTAATCCACTTGTTCGCCGGCATCTCTTCTGTCTTCTTTTTTGAGAAATAGGACCTTTGATGACGTCACTACGCTCATCACATGGTCCGTCACATGGTCCATCACCATGGTGATGGATCATGTGACGGACCATGTGATGAGTGTAGTGATGTCATCAAAGGTCCTATTCCTCAAAAAAAAAGACAGAAGAAATCCAAGGAACCCCATTAAAAGTCTGTGTGAATATTGCCCAATAATTGGGTACCATTTGTTATAGATAGACATGAACTGTTTCCTGTGGGACAAGTTGATGATGATGATGATGATGATGTATAGTCTTGTGTACACGCAGTCTTACCCTTCGGGCCTCGATGCGCTTAGCTGACTAATTCAACAGAGGCTATGATGGCACTATAACTTACAACCAGGAGCAGGGATACTAATTTGACTTGAGCTTTTCTTAGTTCAATTCTATTAAAAGCAACTTGGCAAGTATTTATTAAGCTAGGGTCACATCTCGGGCTTATTCTCTGTGTTCTGTTTAGGAACAGAACATAAATAAATAGCAGCACCAAGTCCATCATCGACTGGCCTTTGTCACGTCCTGGTAGGAAACAGTGCACCCCCTAGTCTCCAACCACACCACTGTCCCTACCTACTTGAATGATCCACCCTAAATGGCGGCCTCCAACTGGATGGCAGTTCCTAGGCTAGGAAGTGCAGGGGCCTAAAAGGAAAAAAAAATCAAACAGATATACACAAACAAACCTAGCCAAGGTCAAACACCAGGATAATGCAGACCAGAGCAGAAAACACAAACATAGTCACAATACCAGACCAAATGTCCAAAACCAGACGGGCACATCAGGATCCAAATCACAAGGCAGAGAGACTAGGTCCTATTAAGGCTAAATGTCAACAATCAGCAATCAGAGATGAAAGGGCTAGTGAGACAAGAAGACCAAATCACATGCTTTAAATAAGGCACCCAGATCAACTTGGAATGCCCACAAACAGGAGAACATCCCTCGGCACAAGGAACCAGCCAGAGGATCCAGGTTGATGCAGATTATTGATGATTTATTTAGCAGAATAAAACAACGAGTTTTGAGGAGTTATCTCCCCTTCATCAGGTAAAAACTGCCAGTTTTCACCTGATGAAGGGGAGATAACTCCCCGAAACGCATAATTTTATTCTGCTCAATAAATCATCATTAACCTGCATCAATCTGGATCCTCTGGCTGGTTCCTTGTGCCAGGGGATGTTCTCCTGCTTGTGAGCATTTACGAATCTTCTTGGGGAATCAGGCATCCCCGTTAAGAAGAACAACATCCGTGGCTGCATACCACGTTTCCTGGGATCCACCCTACACCATTGAGACAAGCTTCTTCTAGAGTTGTGCCTAAGGTTTGCACAACCCCTCAAGGTGAGCCTCCCATTTTGGAGCACAATACTTACCTTTTATAGAACGTTATCACCATATAGTGCGCTTCTTTTATTCTGTTTACTAACAGATGACGCCTATGCAGCAAGTGCCCACGTACACTAGTGGGACGCTGCACCTGTACTACTGATCAACTTGGAATGCCGGCAGGAATCTTATTGGCCCAGCATCTCACGTGTCTAAAATGATATTTGCACTCATGGCGCACTGACGCATGCTGATTGGCCCAGTGTCTCACATGTGCGGCTGGATCCCCCTGCAGCCCACTCCAGCAACCTTAACAACACAATGACGGCAGCGCTGCAGGGAGTACGTGATAGCCCCATTGAATATATTGGGATCCACTGTGAGCCTATCCTTACATAGCACAAAACAATAATCTGAATGTGAATTGTATTTTAATTAATGTAACTTGATTTAAGTCTTAAAAGGATTATCCAGTTTCAGGAGGAAACTGGACAACCCTCAGGATCGTTCTGCAATGAAAAACGGGTAATACATAACTGCTAGATCCCACATTGTCACTGTGGTTCTCCTGGCTAGGTTCTATTTACCCAGGTTGCAGAGGTGGGACTGCTGCAGCCAATCACTAGCTTCATCGAGTGCACCACTGAGGCCAGTGATTGGCTGCAGTGGTCATGTGTTGTCGACAAGACATCACCACTGCAGCTGGCTAAATAGAGCCCGGCCGGGAGAACCAGCAGGCAGCATAAGTTCTGGCAGGTAAGTACTTACAAGTTCTTTATTGCAGGCAGATCCTATACCATTTTAATATACAGTTGCAAGAAAAAGTATGTGAACCCTTTGGAATGATGTGGATTTCTGCACAAATTGGTCATAAAATGTGATTTGATCTTCATCTAAGTCACAACAATAGACAATCACAGTCTGCTTAATCTAATAACACACAAAAAATTAAATGCTACCATGTTTTTATTGAACACACCATGTAAACATTCACAGTGCAGGTGGAAAAAGTATGTGAAACCCTTGGCTGTAATAACTGCTTGAACCTCCTTTGGCAGCAATAACTTCAACCAAACGTTTCCTGTAGTTGCAGATCAGACGTGCACAACGGTCAGGAGTAATTCTTAACCATTCCTCTTTACAGAACTGTTTCAGTTCAGCAATATTCTTGGGATGTCTGGTGTGAATCGCTTTCTTGAGGTCATGCCACAGCATCTCAATCAGGTTGAGGTCAGGACTCTGACTGGGTCACTCCAGAAGGCGTATTTTCTTCTGTTTAAGCCATTCTGTTGTTGATTTACTTCTATGCTTTGGGTCGTTGTCCTGTTGCAACACCCATCTTCTGTTGAGCTTCAGCTGGTGGACAGATGGCCTTAAGTTATCCTGCAAAATGTCTTAATAAACTTGGGAATTAATTTTTCCTTCGATGATAGCAATCCGTCCAGGCCCTGACGCAGCAAAGTAGCCCCAAACCATGATGCTCCCACCACCATACTTTACAGTTGGGATGAGGTTTTGATGTTGGTGTGCTGTGCCTCTTTTTCTCCACACATAGTGTTGTGTGTTTCTTCCAAACAACTCAACTTTGGTTTCATCTGTCCACAGAATATTTTGCCAGTGCTGCTGTGGAACATCCAGGTGCTCTTGTGCAAACTGTAAACGTGCCGCAATGTTTTTTTTGGACAGCAGTGGCTTCCTCTGTGGTATCCTCTAATGAAATCCATTCTTGTTTAGTGTTTTACTTATCGTAGATCCGCTAACAGGGATGTTAACATATGCCAGAGACTTTTGTAAGTCTTTAGCTGACACTCTAGGATTCTTCTTCACCTCATTGAGCAGTCTGTGCTGTGCTCTTGCAGTCATCTTTACAGGACGGCCACTCGTAGGGAGAGTAGCAGCAGTGCTGAACTTTCCCCATTTATAGACAATTTGTCTTACCGTGGACTGATGAACAGCAAGGCTTTTGGAGATACTTTTATAACCCTTTCCAGCTTTATGCAAGTCAACAATTCTTAATCGTAGGTCTTCTGAGAGCTCTTTTGTGCGAGGCATCATTCACATCAGGCAATGCTTCTTGTGAAAAGCAAACCCAGAACTGGTGTGTGTTTTTTATAGGGCAGGGCAGCTGTAACCAACACCTCCAATCTCATCTCATTAGCTCTTGGAGATGTCATGAGTCTAGGGGTTCACATACTTTTTCCACCTGCACTGTGAATGTTTACATGGTGTGTTCAATAAAAACATGGTAACATTTAATTCTTTGTGTGTTATTAGTTAAGCAGACTGTGATTGTCTATTGTTGTGACTTAGATGAAGATTAGATCACATTTTATGACCAATTTGTGCAGAAATCCAAATTATTCCAAACAGTTCACATACTTTTTCTTGCAATTGTATACTTTAAATTAAAGGAGTAATCCAAGACCTATAATGCCCCCCCCCCCCCCCCGTATGCCCAGGACCATCACACAAATTGTACTTACCTCGCTCCCCGTCACCCGCGTCGCTTCTGATGCTGGCACGGCTGCCGCTGCAGGCCATGACGGTAACGTGCCTCCCTAGCATCGCGGATGACGCTAGAGAGGCTCGTTCTTGGCGCAGCCTGTTATTTTGGCTGCAGCTCCCCCCTTCCCCCCCAATGACGGATGTTTTCATCTGCGCAACAGGGAGATGCAGCGGTGGCCGTGCCGCCATCAGAAGTGACTCGGGTGCCAGGGGGACAGGTAAGTAAAACCTGTGTGAGGAACCTGGGCATATGGGCGGGGGTATTATAGGTCTTTGATAACCCCTTTTAAGTAATGTATACATTGTAAACATATATAATATAACACCAAGTCACAAACAAAAGCAAAAAATAAATAATATAAAAGAGGGATTCTTGCCTAGGTAAAGCCCAGATAGGCAAATACAGTAAATAGTGGGAAATGGAATCAAACCCACGTCCCACCATAGAAATGGATATTTTATAAGAAAAAGTACAAAGTCCCGTAGTGCCTGCATTTTCATGGACATAATATTTTAACACTATAAAGGTATATTATCTTTAAATGCTGTTCCAAGTTATTGCCTTTATAGACTAAATGTGTGGTGCGCATATTTCCGTTGCCTTCCAGCCACAATATTACAGCAGATATTGAAAGCCATGACATGTGGATACACAAGAGAAATCTCCATCATTCCTGAGCTTTTAACCTTAAAGGTTTTGCCCCAGGGCTGCTCCCGCATCGTCCTGCAGTCTTATCTGCTGAGTGAGGGTTGGAGGTGGCACTTTGATATAGAAAGTGCATTATGAAGCATGATATTGCAGTGCCAGGACGGCACAGCTGGGGAGAAATAGACTTTCTACATTCTAATATTCTTATTATCTACAGACGGTCACCAGTAATTATCTTCAGAAAGCACACACCCCTCTTCAAAGAACTGGGAGATAGTTTTTGTCATTTTTACATTTATTTTTGGGTGTGGTTGGTTGTATTAGATACTGGATCCATTTCTACATTGTACGGTAGCTGTATGTATGAATGCAAGTCATATGGTAACATATTTAGTTATTGTTTCTATCTGTGTCATGTTATTTATATAGCACTGACATATTCCACGGCACTGTAAACAGAATTTGATCGCTGATATCAGTCTCTCTTTCTGCCTTAAAGGGGTCATCCTGCAAATGATAATCCTCAGGGTAGGTCATCATTATCACATTGTGGGGGATGGTCATAGTCCTGGCACTCCCCCCCTTTCACCTATTTCAGGGAGCCGCTGCTCTCACTGGAGCTTTGGGGAGTGCATACGGCTCCCAGCAGCTTTCCTAGCACAGTGCCGCACATTGTATAGTGGTAGTGCTTGGTATTGCAGCTCAGCCGCATTGACTCATTTGACCGATGTACGGTGATGTCATATGGCCTAGGAAGAGGCCACAAGGCTCACAGAGCGCCCAGCCAATTCTAACAGCCGATTAGCAGGAGTCCCAGGTGTCTTACCCCCGCAGATCCTGAGGATAGGTCTTCATTATCTTTTCCCGGATATCCTACTTTAATCTAGCCATACACATTAGACCAAAGTCATCTAAACCTACAGATGTATGAAAGGCTAGCCAATGATCAAATATATACTAAAGACTGGTGCTTTACATATCAGCCATACTAAAGAGGGAGATCTGACCAATTTATTGAAAGGCACACACCACTTAATACATCTTCTGCTGTCTGTGCGCCAGAACTGAAATCTCGCAAGACTTCAGTAAATAACTTCGGCCATCGTTTTTAAACTTGAAAATCATTTAAAAACAGGAATCCGAAGTCGGCTTTGGTAGCGGCTGGTATCTCAGTACTGCAGCTGACTTCAGATCCAAGTTTTGAAATGGTTTTGAAGTTCTAAAACTGAAGTCCGGTTATTCACCAAAGTTCTGCGAGACTTCGGAGATAACGAATTTCCCTCGCTGGAGCCAATCTCCGTACAGCATTCAAACGAAGTTTTGAGCGAATCGACTTTGAGCGAACACTACTTACTACTCCTAGATTTTTTACTACTAGAAAAAGGGCTTGATGCAGATGATCTGTCATAACAATATGTTGGCGTCACATAAATATGCAGTGCAGCCTGCAGGTAGTGTGTCATAGAGCAGGAGGAGCTGAGCAGACTGATATATAGTATTGTGGGAAAAGATTCAGCAGAACTTGCCATTTATTCATTTTAATCCCTGCTCATTCCAGGCTTCCAGTCCGTGGCCCTACTCACTGATTGACAAGCTGCCCTGTAAGTGTCTATGGAGAGATAGCCCACTGGACTCCTCACCCCAGAATGAGTAGGGATTAAAATAAAGACATTACAAATTATGCTCAATCTTTTCCCACAAGATATATCAATCTGCTCAGCTCCCCCTGCTCTCTCCCATGCTGCTAACAGACTGGATTTTATTTCCAATGAGACAGGTTCCCTTTAAAAGGGGTAATTGACAACAGCACCCCTGACCATATGTGTTATTAGGGATATATTATTAGGGCTTTTGTGAGTTTTTGCAGTTTTACACCACTCACTCCAGTTTTCAAATATAGATAATAAAGTGGGTGTGGTTAGCTATGTTAATGAGCTTCACTCCAGATTTATCATTGAGACTTTTTTAAAAAGCCGCTAAAAAAAAAGCCTCAATCTTACTCCAGTAGGAGAGTGAAGTAAGAAAACTGCAAACTCTTTTCTAGACTAAAGATTTAGGTTTATAGGCTATGTACACCTTTTTAGCTAAAATCGTTTTTTCAACTGGCCTTTATTAAAAATATCAAGCTGTTCTGTCACAAAGGGTTAACTGTTTTTATAGCTGTGTGACTAGTACTTTCACTTTTACTTTGAGCGGTCATCTAATAACACTTATCTCTAAACTATTAAAATGTCATAAACACTTATTTAAGTTACATTCTTATCAGTAAGATAAGAACTGAGCTATAAGAGTGTTGATAAGGTCAGAGAGCAGAGATAAGGAGCCCGTCAGCTCCTGGTCTGATGGAAAAGACAAAGGGTGCTACTAGAGCATGTCAGCTCTGTACAGAAAAAAAGGATGCCATAATAATTCAAGACCAATTTAAAAAAATAGTTTTAGCTCAAAATGAGTGCAATGCAATAATAAAAAAAAATTGCCTCCAAAGGTATACATAGCCTTTAAGGATTAGGATATCAAACAGCCTGCAACATTTGAATAAAGGTGGAATAAAGGACACCAAAGCAGAATCAAGCAAAACAGACTTAAAATTTTCCCCTCATGATAAATTCCCCACAATTAGTTTTGGTGCCGGCTGAAAGACACGATCAGACTACGATCGAGCATTGGGTGATCGCCGTCACCTTTTACAGAGGCCAGTGACGTACCTACCATATAGGCAGACCACGCAGCTGCTATGGGGCCCGTGGGAAAGAGGGGCCCGAAGTGGAGGAGAGGCCCCGCCCCCTAATTGCTCCTGTTTATCTTTCTAAAGCTAAAGGACCTTTGATAGAAACATAGAATGTGTCAGCAGATAAGAACCATTTGGCCCATCTAGTCTGCCCAATATACTAAATACTATGGATAGCCCCTGGCCCTATCTTATATGAAGGATGGCCTTATGCCTATCCCATGCATGCTTGAACTCCTCCACTGTATTTGCAGCTGCCACTTCTGCAGGAAGGCTATTCCATGCATCCACTACTCTCTCATTAAAGTAATACTTCCTGATATTACTTTTAAACCTTTGCCCCTCTAATTTAAAACTATGTCCTCTTGTAGCAGTTTTTCTTCTTTTAAATATTCTTTCCTTTTTTACCTTGTTGATTCCCTTTATGTATTTAAAAGTTTCTATCATATCCCCTCTGTCTCGTCTTTCTTCCAAGCTATACATGTTAAGGTCCTTTAATCTTTCCTGGTAAGTTTTATCCTGCAATCCATGTACTAGTTTAGTAGCTCTTCTCTGAACTCTCTCCAAAGTATCAATATCCTTCTGGAGATATGGTCTCCAGTACTGCGCACAATACTCCAGATGAGGTCTCACTAGTGCTCTGTAGAGCGGCATGAGCACCTTCCTCTTTCTACTGGTAATTCCTCTTGCTATACACCCAAGCTTTCTGCTAGCATTTCCTGCTGCTCTATGACATTGTCTGCCTACCTTTAAGTCTTCTGAAATAATGACCCCTAAATCCCTTTCCTCAGATACTGAGGTTAGGACTGTATCACTGATTTTATGTCATCAGAGGTCCTGTAAGAGAACTGCACAGTGTAAAGTGTAGTTCCCAGGTTAGAACAGTGCATCTGCCAGGACCTGTGATGACATCATCTTCAACATCACAGGTCCTGCAGAATCTAGCAAAGGAACTGCACCAAAAATGGTGTAGTTCCTAGGTTTCAAAGGTATATCTGCCAGGACCTGTGATGACATCATCACAGGTCCTTCAACCCCTAACAGCAAGTATTAGAAGTTCACACGCAGCTCTGCATTGATCCATACAGACTGGAATGGAGTGGTAAGAGGAGGTTCTCCACTTTTCATCATTTCCCCCCCCCCCCCCTCCATGCCCTGTTTTTACTCATTGCTCACTCATGTATAATACTTCAGACAGTTACAGTGACCACTAACTCATGTACCTCACACACAGTGACCATAATGTATAACTGACCACATATTTCTGTAAACACTGCATCTACAGTATTATACCTTCTATGTCTCACATCAATACACTGCTCTCTCTCTCTCTATATATATATATATATATATATATATATACACAGACACAATGCATATATTACACAGTATTATACATGCAATATGTACAGATATATAGTATATACAGCAGTGTACTGATATGTGAGGTACGAGGTATAATAGATTCAGTGTGTACAGATATATAGTATATACAGCGGTGTACTGATATCTGAGGTACGAGGTGTCAATACACTGCTGTATTTACTATATACCTGTACACACTGCATCTATTATACCTCGTACCTCACATATTACACTACTGTATACACTGCATATATTATACCCCGTACCTCACATATCAGTACACTGCTGTATATACTATATACCTGTACACACTGCATATATTATACCCTGTACCTCACATATCAGAACACTAGGGAATATACTATATACCTGTACACACTGCATCTATTATACCTCTTTTGTGTGCCAGGGCTGTTTTGTTATCCCAATCCGGCCCTGATGGCATAAATGATAAAATGCAGCAGCAAGAATAGTTCATGGAACAAAAGGAGGGGCTATAAAAGGGGAATGGGGGCCCAATTTAGATTTCTGCTATGGGGCCCAGTGATTTTTATGTACGCCCCTGACAGAGGCCAATTATCAAGAACGAGCATTTCTACAAACAGGTATTCCCAGTAATCGGCCTGATAATCTGTCCATGTAAGAGGACCATGGCGATGAGTCTAATATACTATTTTTCGGTGACTGATTTTCTTCCATGTATATTGGCTTCTTCTATGAGAGGACAATTGCCTAGAACAGTGTTCCTCAACTCCAGTCCCCAGGCCCCACCTGCCGGTCATGTTTTCAGGGTTTCCTTAGTATTGAGCAGGTGATATAATTAGTGTCAGTGCATCAGGACTTATAACAAGTATTTATTCTGTGGGATATTCTCAAATCAAGACCAACATGTGGGCCCTGATGACTGGAGTTGAGGAAAATTGCCCTAGAATACCATTTTCACTAAAGTTTTGGTGGTCTTCTCAAGGAAGGTTTACTGTTTTTCAGAATGCTGCTATATATTTAATTTATATAGATTTTCTGCCATAGTAAATGAGGATTACATGCTTTTGCCACTGTCATTGTAATCTGATGTTGTGTTGCCTTCATTCCGCAGAAACATGATGGCCATTTTACAGTCATCCAGCTGGTGGGCATGCTGCGAGGAATCGCCTCTGGAATGAGATACCTCTCTGACATGGGATATGTTCATCGGGATTTGGCTGCCAGGAATATCCTTGTAAACAGCAACCTCGTGTGCAAAGTCTCAGATTTTGGACTTTCAAGGGTGTTAGAAGATGATCCTGAAGCAGCTTACACAACCACAGTAAGTTCACAGACACATGTAAATATGTTATCATGGCCTGTATATACCATGGGGAAGATACATGAAATATGAACATTCTAGGAAAATTCTACTTTATTGTTCAAGGCAGTTAATCTAATTTCCTTGCTATACAGTATACTATGGAAGTGATATTGCCCTTGTTGGGGTTCAAACTCTGCCACACAGGATAAGTATGTACTGTGCCACTTCAGAATACCAACTCCCAAAATCTGGGTAAACTGGTCAAGTCTCGAGAGTGCCGCATCCGAACACCAGGACCAATGAGTAATTTGACCCCAGCATCAAAATGTTGTATGTCGCACCCAGGGGTGAAGTGGACTGCACGCAGTAGGAGCTAGAAGAGGAAAGAAACTAGGTGGGGTCTAGTCTGAGGTTTGAAAACACTTTGAGGTCTGTACTTTGGGGTTGGAATTTATTTTGGGGGTCTGGTCTAGTGTCTATACTTATTCTAGGGCTTGAATATATTTTGAGGTCTTGTGTCTAAATTTATCTTGGGGTCTAGTCTGAGGTCTGTATGTACTTTGAGGCCTGGTTTGGGCTGTGTAATCATTTTGGTGTGTGATGAAGGGAGTCATGTGGACTATGTGACCTATATAGATGGTTGGGGGCATATGTTAATACTGCCAATAATCACACCACTTCTCATAAATTTGCTGACGGCTCTGCTTAAAAGTAAGCAAGTATGGATATCAGGGATTCATAGGTCACAGTCACACCCTGGTACCCAAATGCCATATGAAGGTGTCCATACACTTTCAATAGCTTTCTGGCCCAACTCCCCCATGCATACACACTCGGTTCAGCTGAGCATGTATGTGTTTTCAATAGGGAGAGAGGAGTAAGCTGCTGTCCGACACCTCTGGCGGTGGCTCATCTTCTGGGATAAATAAGGATCGGGTGTTGAGATTTGATGCGCCTAAACCTTCTCTCCCCCAGTATCTGTCAGGTGTTCCCCATAAACAGATTGTTGGCCAGTCTTGTTAAAAAAATCACGGCTTGAGGTCGACAATAGTTTTAAGGGGTCAGTGACATAACTAGAAATGACTCCTCCCGTGCAACCCCCCACTCCTGTGGCTACTCAAGATCGCTCTCTCAGACGAGACCCAGCAGGCGCTCCATCCATTTCCCACAGTGTCACTGTATATAATGTCACTGTATAATACTGTTGAGGGGGCCCTGACAATAAAATCTTTTAGTCCTCACCGTAAGTGGGCCCCTTCTGAATTTGGTCCCCCAAAGCAACCGTTTCCCCTATAGCTGTACACAGGAAAGGGGTTGTGCAGCCAGTAAATATTGATGACCTATCTTTAGGATAGGTCATCAATATCTGATTGGTGGGGGTCTGACTCCCAGCACCCCTGCCAATCAGCTAAAGAGGAGGCAACACCCATACAAGCGCTCAACATTACAATGCCTGTTATCTCACATGCAGCGGCAGCGCAGTGTAATTACAAGTACTTGTTCCATTCACGTGAATGGAACAAGTACTTCTAATTACACTGCGCTGCCGAGATTTCCAATGCGGTGTGCAGTGTGGTCTTGAAGTGGAAGTAGCACTTGTACAAGTGCTTCCTCCTCTTCAAACAGCTGATTGGAGAGGCTGACTGGAGTCAGACCCCCCGTCGATCAGATATTGATGACTTATCCTGAGGAATATCAATATGTACTGGCTGCACAAAATGACACGTGCTACTGCACAACCCATTGAATGTACATGGAGGCCTTAAGAAGACAGCGATGGTTGGGGATCTTCATACAAGGTCCAGAAGTTTCCAGCTGTGCCTTTTCATCTGTTTTTATTCTGTATGCTAGACAGTCATCTACGTAGATTTTATACTTTTCTCTCCATAACCCTATTGTCCTTGGACCAGGATGCACATTACACTAAATGAAGTTTACAGTAGTCAAATCATGTCTACCCAGGCCAAGCCAAGGTTTGTACCGCAGCACAGATCGTTGCAGTCCTCTTCCTATTGATTATGTTAACAGCACAGATGTGGCAAGCTGCCATGTACCGAGGATCCTGCACTGTTTAAACAACCTCATAAATTAACGTATTCGGCTGTTTATTCATTTTCACATTTAATTATTGCCACTGATTTATTTATTAGACAGCTCACCCAGACGCTCCCGCTCATGCCTGGCCCTGTACACAATCATCTGGTTACAAGTAAACTGCAGAGAGGATTCACAGAGGCAGCTTTGTCTTCAAGATACAAATGACAGATTATCACAGTGATCTTGCTTCAGAGATGAAGGTTATAGATTATTACAGTACTATTGCTCAGTTTTAGAAATTACAGATTATCACAGTACTGTGATGACATTTTCAGAGCTGCCGATTATGGATTATAATAGCACTACCACTTAGGATCAGAGATAAACTAAATTATGGATTATCACAGGATTATTACACAGTCTTTAAAAGATGCCAGTTATGGATTATGACAGTAATATTACTAACAATTTTAACGACTGCCAAAATTATGGATTATCACAGTACTGTATTTTTTACTTTTTTTTTTATTTTTTTGACCCATGCCATTTTTTTACAGGTGTTTCTCCCATAGACTTTTCTCCTGGACTTGAAAAAACCCTTAAATAAAATGTAAAAAATGTTACCACTACAAAAATACTTTAAGGGCTCATGCACGCGGCATTGCCCGGCCGTGTCCGTATTGCGGCCCCCAAACAGCGGGTCCACAATATGCGGGCACCGGCAGTGTGTACCCTGCATGCAGAAGGTCCGGAGCGGAACGGAGGTACGGAACCTCACAGAAGCACTACGGAGTGCTTCCGTGGGGTTTCTGTCCATGCCTCCGCACCGCACAAAAGTGGTGCATGCACTACATTTTTGTGACGTGGACGGACCACGTACCCATTCACGAGCCTTAAAACACATGAAATCCCAATTCATGATGTATTTTTCAAAAAAGAAAAAAGGATAGTAGCAATAATGGCAATTTTGGCAAATATCCAAAAATGTCCATAGTTCAAAGTATCATTGCTCCAGGGCACAACACTGGCACTACCTCCTACGCACATGCTGTCATACGTCATGACAATACGTACATGGGCCAGGTCCCATATTCTTTGTACTCTGCATGCCTAGAAAATTATTACCACACATGCAAAGTCTGAATTTATGCTTCTGTTCAAGGACCTCCCATGCCACTGCCCTAATCTTTCAGCACAAGCGCAGATAATATGCACTGCGCATGCTCCTGGGTGTAGTGGACGAGTTTCCAGTGCACATGTGGGTGCAGTGGTTGTGTTTGTAAGTCACAAATAGGTCCAGTGGGCTGGGTAGTAAAAGCAATGTGGAGTGCTGGGCGGGTTCAGGAAAGCAGAAGTGGTGTAGTGGGTGTTAACTGATGGCACTGGACGGCAGAGCAGTCTAAGTGGATTGTGGGTATTTGTAGCTGAAACACGCCCAGAAACTCAAAATGGCAGGAGCAACGGTGTGCAGCGAGGTGACCCGCGGGATCAGTGACTAGAAAAACAACAGATCAGTGAGGAACAGCACTTTATTGCTTCAGGCTGGGTTCACACTTGAGCGTTTTACAGCGCATTCAAACGCGCTGTAAAACGCTCAACACATGAAAACCAATGCTTCCCTATGGCCCTGGTTCTCACTTGAGCGTTTTACAGTGCGTTTGAACGCGCTGAAAAACGCCCTACGCTCAAACAAGTTCTTGAGCTTCTTTGGGGCGTTTTGACGCTCGTTTGTGGCCATAGGACACTGCAGTCAATCACACAAACGCGCGTCAAACGCGTGTTTACTATTGCAAAAAACGTGCATAAAAACGCGCGACAAAAACGCGCGTTAAACGCGCATATCAAATACGCTCAGGTCTGAACCCAGCCTCAAGACTAGTTAACTACTTTCCCATCTCCATATGACAAAAACAAAAGTCAATGGTAGGGTCTTTAAAGATGGAGCCCGCTGTTTCACATAGCAGACACATGGGTCTAATATCAGCGATAATGTTAATTGCAGACTTTTAGTATTTCAGATGCCGTGGTCAAATGTGACCACGGCACCTGAAAGGTGTAAAAACACGTAAACGCACGCTTCCTGTACAGGAATGCCTTTCTCGCGCTGACATCAGGGAAAGCGTTCCTTAGCTGCTGTACAAAGCTTCAAGGCCTGTTACTGGTATGTTCCAATGCAGGCCCTCAGGCGGCAGCACTACATTGAAATATACTGATTTTTTTATTCTGTAATGGATGAAATTCCATTACTGAAAATGAATGCCAATTTACTGATTGCATGCTGAGGTCCCCTTGGGGGCCAAAAGAAAACTGTGAAAAGTGTTTTTCTAAATATAAAATATGTGTATATTTATAAAAATTTTAATCACCCCCTTTACCCAAAATGACAGTACAAATAAACAAAACAATTATAGGCATCGCTGCATCCAAAAATGCCCATACTATTAAAATAAATATATATTTATCTCATACAGCGAATAGTGTAACAGAAAAGAAAAAAACACAAAAATGGCTGATTCAAAGTTTTTCTGCTGCTTTATCTTAAAAAAAATTGAATAAAAAGTGATTTAAAAAAATCATACACGTACACTATATGCTATAAGGAAAAGTTATGAGGGTCAGAATATGGCCATGAAAAGAAAAAATAACCAAAGTGATTATTATTTTATTTTTTTTCTGTACTAAAACACAAAAAAACTATATAAATGTGGTATCGTTGTAATCATACTAACCCAGAAAATGAAGGGGACAGGTCAGTTTTATAGTGAACCACTGTAAAAAAAAAAGGGATAAAACTGAGTTTTTTTCCAGTTCCATAACATTTGGAATTTTTTTTCCAGCTTCCCACTACATGATATGCAATATTAAATGGTGCCATTACAAAGTACATGTTATAATGCAAAAAAAAGCAAGCCCTAAATAATGCTATGTAAATGGTAAAATAAAAAAGTTATGGCTCAGGAAAAGCAGGGAGTAAAAAATGCCCGGTAATGAAGCGGTTAAAATACAGCCGTTATTTTTAAATTGGATTCCTGGATAACCCCTTCAAGATGACAACTTACATGGTAAAAATCGAGTTCATTCTGCTTTTCACAACCAGTAACCCAGCATCTTAAGTTTCTATGATATAAGGATCCTGAAGGTGAAAGAAATCTGAAGCCTGAACATTAATGCACTGATGATCCATAATTTGCTTCTCTGAAGAATAAGCATTTACAAGGGAGTGCAGAGGTAGCAGTTACACGTGTGACCGCTCCCCAAGTGATAGGACGTGTCCTATACTTAGTTGCAACATGCAGCGCACGGACCCATTGAAGTCAGAGGGACTGCACCTTGATGCGGCATGCGCATGGCCAGTAACTGTGTTTTGCGCACCTGTAATTTGCAGACTGTAACACCCTTGCGGTCATGTGAATGCGGCCTTAGACTGTTCTCGGCGGGATCGGCTGACAGTACACTAATATGTGTGGGAGCCTTTAGATGGCAGAGATCCCAATAGGTCATTTGCATATATAAGTGAACCCACCCTACTGCAGTGAACACTTCCTTTTTTCTGAAGACATAGCAGCGTTTAGCACATTCTAAACAGATGAGCTGATATTCCCAGGACTATATTACAATATACCCTTGCCTCTCCATCCATGTCCTTATATGTTGGAGAATTACTTCCTCTGGAACGCTGTGCATTGATTTCCACTTTCTGCTGTAACCCACATTCACCTTTGTGTCAGGCAATGCATTAATACTTCAGCCAGTGAACCTGACGAGAAAGGGAGATGTTTTCTTCCCATGTTTACAGGGAGCTGCCTACTCAGCAAGACAGAAGAGAGCTGATTTACCGGAGATTAATATGTACATGCCGCTGCATACGGTGGAGGCACGTTCTGTAATGTCTCTCTTCTGAAGAATTCTGGTTCAGATCTTAGTCTTCTGTTGCTCTGTGCACTCTGAAGGGTTCACTGACTTTTTGCTGTCCAAACCTAACACGCCCTGCGGCCCTCTGCTCTTATTGTAGCACTCAATATTCAGTTTCTCTAACGAATTTAATTCTAAAATTATTTTAACCCCTTATCGTAATTGGACTTAACTGTACGTCCATTTTATCGATGGATCCATTTTTACTGCTTAGATGTTTCAGGCACATGCTGCCCTTAATCAAGAGCAAAATTTAAAGGCTATGTACCCCTTTGGGGGCAATTTATTTTTATTATTGCATTGTGCTCATTTTGAGCTAAAAATATATTTTTTAATTGGTCATTCTTAAAGATTTGGAACCCCTGTCTCTGTGCAGCCTTGAGTTTCTCTGGTAGCAGGCTCTTAATTTTCTCTCTGTTCCCTCAGGATCCTGATCTCTGCTATCTGACCTTATAAACACTCATTATAGCTCAATTGTTATCTTACTAATAAAGAAAGTGGCTTAAATAAGTGTTTATAAACTTTTGATAATTTAGAGAATAGGGGCTCCATTTATCATTCTGAAATATGCCTAAATTAGGCATATTTGAGGCACAGTCTGCGACTTTGCCCAGTTCACGCCAGGTCTAAAATTGTGGGAGTTGCGTAGGCGGGCAAGGGGCTGGGTTTAGGCTTTATTAAGATCGGCGTCTAAAATGCCAGTCATAATAAATGTGCCCCTAGGTTTATTACATAACCAGCACAAAGTGAAAGTGAAAGTACCATTTACACAGCTAAACAGTTAACCTTTTTGACAGAACAGCTCAATATTATTATTATTATTATTATAATTTTTAATAAAGATCAATTGAAAAATAATTTTTAGCCCAAAATAAGTAAGATGCAATCATAAAAATTGCCTCTAAAAGGTGTACATGCCCTTTAAAATGTAAAAATCACTGGCGGAATTGCTGTTTTTTTCTATTCTGTATCCAGAAAGAGTTAATAAAAGTTAATCATTATATAGAGCCCAAATTTGTACCATTAAAATACACTTCATATTGCAAAAAAACAAGGATACATATATGTACGTTGATGGAAAAATAAAAGAATTAAAGGGGTTGTCCGAGTTATTTTTTTTGTTCTTTCTATGTTCCTAACTGGGCAAATGTAACAGCTTTCCATTTAACTCACTTTATCTCCAGTGGCTGGTTTCTCAGATTTCACTGAGGGTCACATGACCTGTGATGTCAGCTTCTCTCCCTGCTCTCATAAAGGTCGTTTACAAGCCTGTAAACGAGATGTCACTGTGCTGGCAACGCCCCCTTCACTGACGGCTGTCTGCTCTATCCTAAGATTCTTAACCCCTTCAGCTGCAGCAGTGACAATTCTGAGCACAGGATCTGACAGACTAGAGAGAGCATTGCACAAGATGGTAGGGGGAAGATCCTGAAGAGCAGTGTCATTATACAGCTGGGACTTGTAGTCCTACACATACAACAAGCTGCAGAGTCTCCCACCAGGCAGACATGTCACTCAGGGCAGCTCTTGTATCCACTCCCTTAGCAGTGCAGGGGGAGGGGCAGAGGTTGTTTTTATTGCATGTAAACAAAGGGCCAGAAAAGAACCAGGGAAATGAGGAAATATATATATTTTTTAGCATAAAACTTGCTTAGCTCAGTTATATATTGCTGCCCAGCAGATTTTCAGTGCTATATTATTTTTTTTCCTAACTCGGACAACCCCTTTAAGCTTCTCTAAATGAAAAAAAAAAAAAGAATTACGCTTCTCTGAATGAGGCAAAATATATAAATGTTCAGTGATTAATGCCAAATAGGTCCATTGCTGAAAGGGTTAATACTCTTTTTTTAAATGAGATATAACGTGATGGTCCCCCCGGCTGCTGCTGCCTCCATTCAGTGGCAGCATCCTGTTGCCAGGGGAACCAGGAATGCAGCCTGTCCCTCACTGACGTTGGAGTCCCGGGCCAATGAGGAGGTGTACCTGGGCTCCCGAACGGAGGGTGCACGGGCAGTAGCTCCAGTTTGAGCTGCCTTTCTCTCTGTATAATGGCTGGCACCGGCAGATTGCAGAAGCCAGTGAATTTCTCATCCTCTGGCTCCCTCTGCTGTTACATGTGATTATTAAGGACTCCTCTGGCTCTGGATTTGAACTTGTGACTACATTATCAGCTTCTGGGTTTTGGTATCGTATTTGATCTCCTGACTCTGACTCTTTGGCGTGTTTTGGCTTTTGACCCTTTTTTCATACGACTACTGTCATCTGTTTGTTTTTCTGTTTTTCCTTGTTTGTGTGTCGCCCCTTCACATGTTGCAGTATAGGGACTGTCGCCCAGTTGTGGGTCACCGCCTTGGGTGATCATGCAAGTAAATATGGATAATGGGATAGTTTAGGGCTGCGCTATCCCTGTTTGCGTGCGATGGTAGTGGTTATTCTGACATATAACTTAATGTATCTTAGGCCTCTTACACAAACGTATTTCCATTCCATGTCCGTACCGAAAGGTACTCCGTGTGCATTCCGTTTCTGTATTTCCGTTCCGCAAAAAAATAGAACATGTCCTATTATTGTCCTCATTACGGACAAGGATAGTACTGTTTTATTAGGGGCCAGCTGTTCCGTTCCGCAAAATACGGAATGCACACGGATGTCATCCGTAATTTTTTGCGGATCCATTTTTTGCGGACCGCAAAATACATACGTCGTTGTGAGAGATTTTGTTAAGTGGCATTGCCTGCATGATTGTGACAGGGAAGCTTTGTCTTCTCGTCTTGGCACTGGCACCAGGTGTAATCTCTTTATTAAATGTAAATTCTATGCTATTTGCCTTTGCTGCGCTGAATATAATCTGTTGTTCTCTGTTATCAGCGCTTTAGGAGTCGATGACTGTAGTGTTCTTCTGTGAGATCATTGAAAGTCTGGCAATTCTCCATGATTTCTACTTTATTTTATACAGTCAGGTCCATAAATATTGGGACATCGACACAATTCTAACATTTTTGGCTCTATACACCACCACAATGGATTTGAAATGAAACAAACAAGATGTGCTTTAACTGCAGACTGTCAGCTTTAATTTGAGGGCATTTACATCCAAATCAGGTGAACGGTGCAGGAATTACAACAGTTTGCATATGTGCCTCCCACTTGTTAAGGGACCAAAAGTAATGGGACCGAATAATAATCATAAATCAAACTTTCACTTTTTAATACTTGGTTGCAAATCCTTTGCAGTCAATTACAGCCTGAAGTCTGGAACGCATAGACATCTCCAGACGCTGGGTTTCATCCCTGGTGATGCTCTGCCAGGCCTCTACTGCAACTGTCTTCAGTTCCTGCTTGTTCTTGGGGCATTTTCCCTTCAGTTTAGTCTTCAGCAAGTGAAATGCAGGCTCAATCGGATACAGGTCAGGTGATTGACTTGGCCATTGCATAACATTCCACTTCTTTCCCTTAAAAAACTCTTTGGTTGCTTTTGCACTATGCTTTGGGTCATTGTCCATCTGCACTGTGAAGCTCCGTCCAATGAGTTCTGAAGCATTTGGCTAAATATGAGCAGATAATATTGCCCGAAACACTTCAGAATTCATCCTGCTGCTTTTGTCAGCAGTCACATCATCAATAAATACAAGAGAACCAGCTCCATTGGCAGCCATACATGCCCACGCCATGACACTACCACCACCATGCTTCACTGATGAGGTGGTATGCTTAGGATCATGAGCAGTTCCTTTCCTTCTCCATACTCTTCTCTTTCCATCACTTTGGTCCAAGTTGATCTTGGTCTCATCTGTCCATATGATGTTGTTCCAGAACTGTGAAGGCTTTTTTAGATGTCGTTTGGCAAACTCTAATCTGGCCTTCCTGTTTTTGAGGTTCACCAATGGTTTCCATCTTGTGGTGAACCCTCTGTATTCACTCTGGTGAAGTCTTCTCTTGATTGTTAACTTTGACACACATAGACCTACCTCCTGGAGAGTGTTTTTGATCTGGCCAACTGTTGTGAAGGGTGTTTTCTTCACCAGTGAAAGAATTCTTCGGTCATCCACCACAGTTGTTTTCCGTGGTCTTCCGGGTCTTTTGGTGTTGCTGAGCTCACCGATGCGTTCCTTCTTTTTAAGAATGTTCCAAACAGTTGTTTTGGCCACGCCTAATGTTTTTGCTATCTCTCTGATGGGTTTGTTGTGTTTTTTCAGCCTAATGATGGCTTGCTTCACTGATAGTGACAGCCCTTTGGATCTTATCTTGAGAGTTGACAGCAACAGATTCCAAATGCAAATAGCACACTTGAAATGAACTCTGGACCTTTTATCTGCTCATTGTAATTGGGATAATGAAGGGAATAACACACACCTGGCCATGGAACAGCCGAGAAGCCAATTGTCCCATTACTTTTGGTGCCTTAACAAGTGGGAGGCACATATGCAAACTGTTGTAATTCCTACACCGTTCACCTGATTTGGATGTAAATACCCTCAAATTAAAGCTGATAGTCTGCAGTTAAAGCACATCTTGTTAGTTTCCTTTCAAATCCATTGCGGTGGTGTATAGAGCCAAAAATGTTAGAATTGTGTTGATGTCCCAATATTTATGGACCTGACTGTATATTTCCAGTTCTAAGAACTTCCAAGCATTTGGCAATGTATCTTGAAAGGAAACAACTCTCCTTGAGGAGACCCTGCTAGTAGAGCTTATCTAGGGCAGTGCTCCGTGGGAAAAATTATCCAAAATTCCTGTTGTCCAAGAGGAAGAAAACTGTCTAATGCCAGCCATAGGCGTTAAACTGTCAATGTTTGCATTAAAAAATATAAAGGCTAGGTCCAGTTTCCCAACCAATTCATTCACTAATCCATCAGAAATGAAAAATCAGGTGTCTTTACAATAGTCTTAATCCCATATGAATACATTTTTCAAACCAGCACCTGGATCTAAATACTTTTGTAATTGCATGTATAGCTCCACCTGCTGTTTGTTTTTTCTCTTTATTTCTCTGTCCCACTTGCTGAGGTGGTCACACTTGCTCAGTTACATCCTTCAACTGCCACCAGCCATATCTAATGTTAGAAGCTGTGAAAGTTGCAACAGAAAGGAGGAAAAGGCATAGGTAGAGAGATGCAAGCAGAAAGGACTCGCCCCCTGAGCTGCCAGCTTGAAATAAATCTAACAGAGCAATGAATGAGGAGATCCCTGGACCCATGTGAGGTACAGGGCTGGTTTAGCTTTGTTAGAAAGAGATTGTTATGTACTATATGATGTCTGATTTTCATTTTTTACATTAGTGATGGGATAATCCCTTTAATTTAAAACAATCTACTATTTTGTGGAGTGCAGGGTTGTTTACTGTGAACCGCCATACTGTTATGGTGCAGTTCTGGTGCGGACTGCACAGTATTATACAGCTGAGAGACTGTTCTCATGTTTGGCATTATGGATAACTCAGATCCCAGCCTTTTAAATGCTTTGATGCCATGATGAATAGCAATCGTGGCACCTAAGTGGAGGAAGCTGCCTCTGTAAGACCATCCGAACCCCTACAACAGGATTGTCGGAGCTGATGGTTGCAAGGAAAGCCGAGGGACCTACAGTAACAAAGGCCTCTAGGTCTGCCTTGTAATTGAGCCTATTAGGCCCTGATAGAGCTGAACAGCCTACCCACCTGTGTAAAACTGACAAGTTTTACAGTGTATTATGGATGCATTCAGAACATCACATAATCAAGCCCCATAGTGGGACTAAAAATAAAAAGGGTAAAAAAGTTTAGTAAAGTTTATAGAAAAAAAAGGCTAAAAATATGAACACACCTTTTTCCCCCTTGCACAAAATTTTTGATTATGGGGAAAAAATATACCTAGGGGGACATTTACTAAAGCTTTTACGCCACAACTGTGGCAAAAAAAAAGACGCACTTTATGGTGGGGCTAAAGGGTTTACTACGGCCAGCTAGATTTACTATAACGTCTGGTGTAAGTTATAACTCACATCTACACCAGCCCCTGACTAGTGTAGACTTAAGTGTCTGGAGCGCTAAGGGGCAGAGATGCGACGAACTCAGCTTGTCACTAGAATCATGTGTAATGGACAGAGGGAACTTGTGATTGCAGATTTTCCTTACCAAGCCAAGCCAGTCCTCTGTAATTGGTGTGCAGTGGGTAATATAGGGCACTCTATAGTGACAGTGACTATAGTGACACAAATTTTAAAAATAAAATAAAAAAAAAGGTTATTTCACAGGTCCATATGGGAAACTGAACCCCAAACCTTCTGTAAAATTGCCACCACACCATAGAACCTCATGACTGTAAACAGTGGCGTACCGCCAATATACTGTAGGCAGAACACGCCGTTGCTATGGGGCCCGCAGCACAGGGGGGCCCGGAGCGCAGGGAAGGCCCCGCCCCCTCCGCTTATTTTAGCCAGTACTAGTAGTACACTACACACACTGTGGCGCAGGCGCAGCGGGCCCGCTGCACTTGTCTTTGATCGGCGGGCCCGCCCCCCTCCCCCCGCACGTCTTGTATTAACCTGCCTCACTGCATGAACTTGATTCTCCCGGCCAGGCTGCAGGCGTGTTCTCTTTTCACACTGGCCAATCAGCACAAGTCAGCAGCACAAAGAGGCAGCTGCTGATTGGCCAGTGTTTGCAGGCAGCACGAGCGGGCGCCGCTTAAACCCATTCATTCTCTGACCTGACCCTGCACCGAGCCCAGCCCCAGCCCCAGACTGAAGGTCTGCCTGCCTGCCCACCCGCTCCTGACCGGACACGGAGTCCCGGACGGTGGTCACCTTCTGTTGATTGGTTGGTGTGCCGTGGTTGGTTTGTAGTTGTGTATGGGAATGGGAAGGGATAGATTAATGCAGCATTGCCTGCCACTGCCAGGCAGCAAGAGAACTCATAGGGAGGGGGACTCATATAGGACAGTCTGCTTTCCTCCTACTCTGTCCTGTATTAGCCTTTCCCCCCTGAGTCCTCTATGAGCCCCCCAACCCCTAATGCCCCCCAAAATGCCCAGGGCCAGGGGGGAGAGGAGTAGAAGGAAAGCACACTGTCCTGAGCATTTTGGGGGGCTCATAGAGGACAGTCTGCTTTCCTCCTACTCTGTCCTGTATGAGCCCCCCTAATGCCCCCATTACCCGAAAAAAACGAGGGGGGGAGGAGTAGGAGGAAAGCACACTGTTCTGAGTTTCCCCCCTGAGTCCTCTATGAGCCTCCCAACCCCTAATGCCCCCATTACTCCAAAATGTCCAGGGTGGGGGACACTGTCCTCTATGAGCCCCCCCCCCCCCCCCCCCCTGAGTCCTCTATGAGCCCCCCAACCCCTGATGCCCCCCAAAATGCCCAGGGGGGAGAGGAGTAGAAGGAAAGCACACTGTCCTGATCATTTTGGGGGGCTCATAGTGGACAGTGTGCTCTCCTACTCCTTCCCCCCCCCCCCCCCCCCCCGGGCATTTTGGAGGGCATTAGGGATTCTTTAATGGGGGTGTGGTGGCATGGGAGGAGCCAGGATAGGAGGTGGGACGGGCCAGGGGTGGGTAGTGGGCAGGGTTAGAGGGCCCAATTCAGATGCTTGCTATGGGGCCCAGTGATTTCTATGTACGCCCCTGACTGTAAAGAAAGATTTTTCAGCTACTACTAACAACTGTGTTCACATACATACTACAAATAGCAAAAACCAAAACATACTACACCAAAACTACAACAAATAGCAGTTATTAGTATAAAAAAAACTCTTGCTCAGAAATAGGTTTCCGTAGCGTTGTGGTAATTCAGTTTCCTCCAATATTAAAAGTCTGTGGTTCAAATCCCTCTAGGGACCTGTAAGATAATTTAATTAACAAACATTGTGGCAATGAAATAAGGAAAGCTGTAAAGTCAACCTTACATTTCTCTAACATAACCTGGACTTTATTTAAAAAAAAAGTTGATATGCTATGTGCCTAAGTTGGACCACAGAAAAGAGCAGACATACTTTAAAAAAATATATATATATCATAAAAGCAAACATACAAGAAACAACATTGGATGGTAAAAGCCCAAGATTGCGCAACCAAGACAAACTACAGGTCCGCTCACCGAGCACAGGCAGAACTGACAGGTCACTGACACATCTCAGCTGTGTCAGTCACTTGATTAGAGAGACAGCATGGACATCGCTTTAAGTGGAAGGGGGCTGGCACACAGGCAGTGAAGGGAAATAAGCCATACCCCATGATGCCACAGCATTGATGATGTGTCGTCTCGCTAGGGAGTGGTAGCAAAGAAGAAGAGCAGGATACCGGAGACAACATACAGCATAGCTGAACAGAACTACGAGACTTCCTGTCACTGCTTACAATACATACAAGTACAGTGAGCTTTGCAGACACTATACCAGTGGTGGCGAATCTATGGCACTGGTGCCAAAGGCAGCACTCAGAGCCCTCTCTGTGGCCCCCGCACACTGGAAAAAGTCTATGGTGTACCAATATGCCTTAGACTTTTCCTGCCAGTCAACAGCACAGTCAACACATTGAATGTAGGCAGGCTATTATAGCTCAATGATAAAGTACATGGAATATATACTGTATTGAACTGTAATATTCAGGTTAAATTGCCGTATTGGCACTTTGCGATAAATAATTGGGTTTTGGATTGCAGTTTGGGCACTGATTCTGTAAAAGGTTTGCCATCACTTCACTATACTATACACTTTGCTATGAGAGAAGCCACAGTCAGGACATGTAGAATGTTAATGACTGGTAAAACAAACAAAAAAACACTGGAGTACCCCTTTAAGACTGCTGTTTCCTATCAACCTTGCCTGTGATTTTGTTTAGTTTTCTAGGCTCTTTCTGTGCAACTTTATTCTAACTAGGGTTGTCCCGATACCACTTTTTTAGGACCGAGTACAAGTACCGATACTTTTTTTCAAGTAGTCACCGATACCGAATACCGATACTTTTTTTAAATGTCATGTGACCGTTTTGGGGGATCTGTGGATCTGTGGATGACGCACTGTCATGTGGGGGATCTGTGGATGGCACTGTTATGGGGGACCTGTGGATGGCACTGTTATGGGGGATCTGTGGATGGCACTGTTATGGGGGATCTGTGGATGGCACTGTTATGGGGGATCTGTGGATGGCGCTGTTATGGGGGATCTGTGGATGGCACTGTTATGGGGGATCTGTGGATGGCACTGTTATGGGGGATCTGTGGATGGCACTGTTATGGGGGATCTGTGGATGGCACTGTTATGGGGGATCTGTGGATGGCACTGTTATGGGGGATCTGTGGATGGCACTGTTATGGGGATCTGTGGATGGCACTGTTATGGGGGATCTGTGGATGGCACTGTTATGGGGGATCTGTGGATGGCACTGTTATGGGGGATCTGTGGATGGCACTGTTATGGGGGATCTGTGGATGGCACTGTTATGGGGATCTGTGGATGGTGCTGTTATGGGGGATCTGTGGATGGCACTGTTATGGGGATCTGTGGATGGCACTGTTATGGGGATCTGTGGATGGCACTGTTATGGGGGATCTGTGGATGGCACTGTTATGGGGGATCTGTGAATGGCACTGTTATGGGGATTTGTGGATGGCACTGTTATGGGGATCTGTGGATGGTACTGCTATGGGGTAGGATATCTGTGGATGGCATTGTTATGGGGTGGGGGGATCTGAGGATGGCATTGTTATTTGGTGGGGGATCTGTGGATGGTGCTGTTATAGGGGATCTGTGGATGGAACTGTTATGGGGAGGATCTGTGGATGACACTGCTATATGTCATCCACAGATCCCCCTCATAACAGTGTCCCCCAATACACCGGGCCCCGCCGCTCACCGAAGTATTTATAAACGTGAATCCTTATCCTGTTATTAAGTTGAACTAACGCTGCCCTCTCCCATGTTCCCCTGTATCCCCCTGTATCCCCACAGCACTTACTTAAGCTTCCATAGCAGGCAGAGCGGACGGCACCCGTAACGTCACTCACTGACGTCGCGCGTCTGCTCCGCCTGCTTCATTCATAAAGTGGGCGGAGCAGGCGCTCTACGTCAGTGAGTGACGTTACTGCTGCCGTCTGCTCTGCCTGCTATTGAAGCTTACAGGGGGATACAGGGGAACATGGGAACATGGGAGAGGGCAGCGTTAGTTCAACTTAATAACAGGATAAGGATTCACGTTTATAAATACTTTGGTGAGCGGCGGGGCCCGGTGTAAGAGTACAGTGACTGCACCGGGCCCCGCCCCTAGTTACGGACTCCAGCCCCTCCTCTCTCCCGATGCTGCATCTTTGCCGGGCCGCAAAAATATTCATTGCGGGCCGCATGACACCCATGCAGTAAGTAATACCCAGTCACATACCAGCAATAATTATCGTTGCCGGCTCTCTCCACCCCTTCTCAGCTGCCGTTCACTGCCCCCTCTATGCACCGCTCACCAGCCCGCTTGATGTAAAAAAAAAAAAAAAAAAGTATTCTATTTATGTATCGGGGCGGGGTATCGGCGGCTGAGTACCGCCGAGAAAACTCGGAATCGGTCCCGATACCGATACTAGTATCGGTATCGGGACAACCCTAATTCTAACATTTCTGATTATCTGACTTCTGGCTTGTTTTGTGTGCTTGCTGTTTATATTGAGTGTCCTGGTAACTAACCTTGGCTCTCCTCTGGATTAACCTATTGTGTACTGAATTGACTGTGTATGTCTTTTCCTGGTTTTGAACCTGCTTTTATTATTTATTTTGTACGGTACCTCCCTGCTCATTCTGGAAGATCTGTTACTAGCGTACCCACAACAGTGTACTGTGATCAGCTCCACAGATGTGTTATGGATCCGTAGGAGCGAAATCCATCCTGCCTTGCAGTGGACCCTGGTGAAGAACCTAGGGGTAGCCTTAGTCTTATACTACCCAGAGTGTTTTTGGAAGGCTGGTAGCAGCTTTGGGGTACACTAGCTGTGATCTGGACAGTGACTTTTCTACATTCTGCTTTCCCCATAATGATGACCTGTCCACATGATATAATATCAGATAGGCATGGGTCCGACTCCCAGCACCACCGCCGATCAGCTGTTTGAAGAGAACGCATCGATATCGGTAACTGGACAACCCCTTTAATGTCACTTATTCATATAGTCATTGATTTACCAACAACCAACACAGTTCAAAACTGCAGCTGCATCTCCCTTCTCCCCTCCTCCTTCTCTAGTAGTGGCTGTTCTATGTTGGAAGCTGAAAAAAAAATCATATATTCACAAGAACTACCAATGAATGCAAAATGAATGCAAAAACAATTATGACAATAGTTACGCTTTAAAAACTGTAAAAATCTTCAATAACTATTTACTGTTTACAAAGTATAAACTTTTTCATTTAGTTTATCTTTTTGTTTTATTTTTAAATATGGTGCCGTTAATTAAAAGTAAGAAGTATACTGAGTGAAGAAAACTAATAATGAAAAGACAAATGCGTCTTGGCATAAATAACGAGGGAGGGCAAGTGCACAGAACATTGTGTGGGCAGTACAGCCAGGAAACCTATTATTTAGGAAGCAACATATTCTGCACAGATCACGCACACCTCTTTGGAAACAGCTCACAAGTGAAGAAAACTGTTCTTTTGTTCTGCAGGTAACACTCCTGCTGGCACAAGATATTTCATTCTTTTTTTAAACTGGAAAGTAAACTTTGTTAATTGCAAAATGAAAATAACTAGTAATAGCACATTTTATTTTTCTACTTAAACATTAATCACTCCTGATTTTTTATATTTTTATTTAACCCCTTTAATGACCTGCCTATTTTGAGGCGTAAAGACATTGCAAACTTTTTTTATTTTCCTTTTTTTTCGCATTGAAAGAGCCTTAACTTTTTTTTGTTTCCGTTTTTTGTTTACATTTTTACGGCATTTATCATTAGGTTTAAATGACATGTTATATTTTTTTCATTGGCAGTTGCGATTACTATATCAAATTTATATAGTTGTTTTTTAATACTTTCACAAAATAAAAACACTGAAAAAATGTTGTGTATTTGTGTATTCTGAGAGCGATATCTTTTTTTTTTCTTTGCAGGATGGGCTTGCATTTTTATTCTTATATTCTTAACAACTTTTTGATCACTTTTGATTCCATTTTTGGATGGTAAGGTGACCAAAAACAATTCTGGCAGTTTGCTTTTTTTTGCTGTGTACAGCCATGCAAGTTAAAGAACATGATAATTTTACAGCTCTTGTCATTTTGAATCCAGTGATACAAATTGTGTGGTTGTTTTTATTTTAATTTTGTAAATAATGGCATAATCATTTGCATTGGGTGTTTTTTTTTTCTTTTTTTTTTCTTATATCTATTTTTTTGCTCTGTTTTCAGTCCCACCAGTGGACTTGAACTCTAGGGTACTTGATAATTAAAAAAATAACTAAAAATACTGGGATACTTATGTATTGCAATGTATTATTCCTGTCAGTGATTGCTGACAGGCAGCCTATTAGACCTTGCCTTCAGCCTAATAGACATGTTTCTATGGGGGTCTGTCTTTAACGCGGGGCAAAAGGGGCAGCTGCCCCGGGCCCAGTTGCTCCTGGGGGGCCCAAGCTGGGCCGTCTTTAATATTGATTGGATCCTGAATTTACTTGGGCCCCCTGGATCCCGTCTTCCCACATAAAAGAAGTTAAATATATATTTTAGCTTACAGTGAATTACTGTAAATACTTACAGTTCTGAAGACTCCAGCAGGTTCAGGATCAGTGCCCTGGGCAGCTGGGCTCAGGGCTGGAAGTGCACACCGCTCTGCAGTTCAGGAAGGAGACCGGGGCTCACCCTAGCGTTGCAGTGCCTCCGCGTGACGTCACGGCGCGTGGCATATGCAAGGGGCAGTGTAGGTCAGGAGGAGGAGCAAGCAAGTACTGTAATTTTCGCTTTATAAGACGCAACTGATGATAAGACGCACCTAGGTTTTTGAGAAGGAAAATAAGAAAAAAATTATTTTGAACCAAAAGTTGTGCTTTTGGTGGGTTTTGAACTTATGGTGGTGTGTGGATGACACTATTATGGGGGATCTGTGGATGACACTGATATGGAGGGGATCTGTGGATGAGGCACTGTTATGGGGATCTGTGGATGACGCCCTGTTATGGGGGCATCTGTGGATGACACTGTTATGGGGATATCTATGGATGACACTGTTATGGGGGCATCTGTGGATGACACTGTTATGGGGGGATCTGTGGATGACACATATATAGCATCTTATGCTTTATATGCGTCATCCACAGATCCCCCCCATAATAGTGTTCCTGTGTAAATAGTGACCCCCAATACAGGGGGTGGAGTTTGGCAATTAATCACGGCGGGGTATATGTGAAGTGTAATCAACTAGTCATGGCTGGGAGGCTAGTACTCACTATCAAACATTCAAACTACCGTAGCAGGCAGGCCAGTAGCATAACGTGACGTCACTCACTCCGTCACGCTGCACGTACCTGCTCCTCCCATTTTATTAATAAAGCTCTGCCATAGAATATCAGTGCAGGATTCCCAAACATCAGGGGTCTCTTTTGGTGGGAAAAATTTTTTGGGGTTATTTCTAATATTTTCAAAAAAATTTACATATTCAATAAACCCCTTGCGGACCCATTAAAAAAATGCACGTACGTCATGGTTGGGGGCTACTTCCCTGCATCTGCCGTCATTGGAGATAGATCTGATGCTAGCAGTTTAATCTCTTCAATGCAGCAGTCAATAGCAATCATAGCATCTAAGTGGCTAGATGGAGGGAAATCTCTCTGCCACTCCATCACCTCCTTGTCATATGATCAAAGAGTGCTGATTGTTGCTATGGCAGCTGGGGGCCTGACAACTGCCGCCAGTTCTGCCATAGAAACAGGACCGTATTTAATATTGATTGGACCCTGGGCAACAATTTACTTGGGTCCCCTGGATCCCGCCTTCCCACATAAAACAAGTAATATATATATATATATATATATATATATACATACACTCACCTAAAGAATTATTAGGAACACTATACTAATACGGTGTTGGACCCCCTTTTGCCTTCAGAACTGCCTTAATTCTACTTGGCATTGATTCAACAAGGTGCTGATAGCATTCTTTAGAAATGTTGGACCATATTGATAGGATAGCATCTTGCAGTTGATGGAGATTTGAGGGATGCACATCCAGGGCATGAAGCTCCCATTCTACCACATCCCAAAGATGCTCTATTGGGTTGAGATCTGGTGACTGTGGGGGCCATTTTAGTACAGTGAACTCATTGTCATGTTTAAGAAACCAATTTGAAATGATTCGAGCTTTGTGCCTTGGTGCATTATCCTGCTGGAAGTAGCCATCAGAGGATGGATACATGTTCTCATTCTGTTTACGCCAAATTCGGACTCTACCATTTGAATGTCTCAACAGAAATCGAGACTCATCAGACCAGGCAACATTGTTCCAGTCTTCAACAGTCCAATTTTGGTGAGCTCGTGCAAATTGTAGCCTATTTTTCCTATTTGTAGTGGAGATGAGTGGTACGCGGTGGGGTCTTCTGCTGTTGTAGCCCATCCGCCTCAAGATTGTGCGTGTTGTGGCTTCACAAATGCTTTGCTGCATACCTCGGTTGTAATGAGTGGTTATTTCAGTCAACGTTGCTCTTCCATCAGCTTGAATCAGTCGGCCCATTCTCCTCTGACCTCTAGCATCCACAAGGCATTTTTGCCCACAGGACTGCCGCATACTGGATGTTTTTCCCTTTTCACACCATTCTTTGTAAACCCTAGAAATGGTTGTGCGTGAAAATCCCAGTAACTGAGCAGATTGTGAAATACTCAGACCGGCCCGTCTGGCACCAACAACCATGCCACGCTCAAAATTGCTTAAATCACCTTTCTTTCCCATTCTGACATTCAGTTTGGAGTTCAGAAGATTGTCTTGACGAGGACCACACCCCTAAATGCATTGAAGCAACTGCCATGTGATTGGTTGACTAGATAATTGCATTTATGAGAAATAGAACAGGAGTTCCTAATAATTCTTTAGGTGAGTGTATATATATATATATATATATATACACTGCTCAAAAAAATAAAGGGAACACAAAAATAACACATCCTAGATCTGAATTAATTAAATATTCTTCTGAAATACTTTGTTCTTTACATAGTTGAATGTGCTAACAACAGATGGAAATCAAATGGAAATCAAATTTTTTAACCCATGGAGGTCTGGATTTGGAGTCACCCTCAAAATTAAAGTGGAAAAACACACTACAGGCTGATCCAACTTTAATGTAATGTCCTTAAAACAAGTCAAAATGAGGCTCAGTAGTGTGTGTGGCCTCCACGTGCCTGTATGACCTCCCTACAACGCCTGTGCATGCTCCTGATGAGGTGGCGGACAGTCTCCTGAGGGATCTCCTCCCAGACCTGGACTAAAGCACCTGCCAACTCCTGGACAGTCTGTGGTGCAACGTGACGTTGGTGGATAGAGCGAGACGTGATGTCCCAGATGTGCTCAATTGGATTCAGGTCTGGGGAACGGGCGGGCCAGTCCATAGCATCAATGCCTTCGTCTTGCAGGAACTGCTGACACACTCCAGCCACATGAGGTCTAGCATTGTCTTGCATTAGGAGGAACCCAGGGCCAACCGCACCAGCATATGGTCTCACAAGGGGTCTGAGGATCTCATCTCGGTACCTAATGGCAGTCAGGCTACCTCTGGCGAGCACATGGAGGGCTGTGCGGCCCTCCAAAGAAATGCCACCCCACACCATTACTGACCTAATGCCAAACCGGTCATGCTGGAGGATGTTGCAGGCAGCAGAACGTTCTCCACGGCGTCTCCAGACTCTGTCACGTCTGTCACATGTGCTCAGTGTGAACCTGCTTTCATCTGTGAAGAGCACAGGGCGCCAGTGGCGAATTTGCCAATCTTGGTGTTTTCTGGCAAATGCCAAACGTCCTGCACGGTGTTGGGCTGTAAGCACAACCCCCACCTGTGGACGTCGGGCCCTCATATCACCCTCATGGAGTCTGTTTCTGACCGTTTGAGCAGACACATGCACATTTGTGGCCTGCTGGAGATCATTTTGCAGGGCTTTGGCAGTGCTCCACCTGTTCCTCCTTGCACAAAGGCAGAGGTAGTGGTCCTGCTGCTGGGTTGTTGCCCTCCTACAGGCTCCTCCAGGTCTCCTGATGTACTGGCCTGTCTCCTGGTAGCGCCTCCATGCTCTGGACACTACGCTGACAGACACAGCAAACTTTCTTGCCACAGCTCGCATTGATGTGCCATCCTGGATAAGCTGCACTACCTGAGCCACTTGTGTGGGTTGTAGACTCCGTCTCATGCTACCACTAGAGTGAAAGCACCGGCAGCATTCAAAAGTGACCAAAACATCAGCCAGGAAGCATAGGAACTGAGAAGTGGTCAGGTCACCACCTGCAGAACCACTCCTTTATTGGGGGTGTCTTGCTAATTGCCTATAATCTCCACCTGTTGTCTATCCCATTTGCACAACAGCATGTGAAATTGATTGTCACTCAGTGTTGCTTCCTAAGTGGACAGTTTGATTTCACAGAAGTGTGATTGACTTGGAGTTACATTGTGTTGTTTAAGTGTTCCCTTTATTTTTTTGAGCAGTGTGTATATACAGGGAGTGCAGAATTATTAGGCAAATTTGTATTTTGACCACATCATCCTCTTTATGCATGTTGTCTAACTACAAGCTGTATAGGCTCGAAAGCCTACTACCAATTAAGCATATTAGGTGATGTGCATCTCTGTAATGAGAAGGGGTGTGGTCTAATGACATCAACACCCTATATTAGGTGTGCATAATTATTAGGCAACTTCCTTTCCTTTGGCAAAATGGGTCAAAAGAAGGACTTGACAGGCTCAGAAAAGTCAAAAATAGTGAGATATCTTGCAGAGGGATGCAGCACTCTTAAAATTGCAAAGCTTCTGAAGCGTGATCATCGAACAATCAAGCGTTTCATTCAAAATAGTCAACAGGGTCGCAAGAAGCGTGTGGAAAAACCAAGGTGCAAAATAACTGCCCATGAACTGAGAAAAGTCAAGCATGCAGCTGCCAAGATGCCACTTGCCACCAGTTTGGCCATATTTCAGAGCTGCAACATCACTGGAGTGCCCAAAAGCACAAGGTGTGCAATACTCAGAGACATGGCCAAGGTAAGAAAGGCTGAAAGACGACCACCACTGAACAAGACACACAAGCTGAAACGTCAAGACTGGGCCAAGAAATATCTCAAAACTGATTTTTCTAAGGTTTTATGGACTGATGAAATGAGAGTGAGTCTTGATGGGCCAGATGGATGGGCCCGTGGCTGGATTGGTAAAGGGCAGAGAGCTCCAGTCCGACTCAGACGCCAGCAAGGTGGAGGTGGAGTACTGGTTTGGGCTGGTATCATCAAAGATGAGCTTGTGGGGCCTTTTCGGGTTGAGGATGGAGTCAAGCTCAACTCCCAGTCCTACTGACAGTTTCTGGAAACACCTTCTTCAAGCAGTGGTACAGGAAGAAGTCTGCATCCTTCAAGAAAAACATGATTTTCATGCAGGACAATGCTCCATCACACGCGTCCAAGAACTCCACAGCGTGGCTGGCAAGAAAGGATATAAAAGAAGAAAATCTAATGACATGGCCTCCTTGTTCACCTGATCTGAACCCCATTGAGAACCTGTGGTCCATCATCAAATGTGAGATTTACAAGGAGGGAAAACAGTACACCTCTCTGAACAGTGTCTGGGAGGCTGTGGTTGCTGCTGCACGCAATGTTGATGGTGAACAGATCAAAACACTGACAGAATCCATGGATGGCAGGCTTTTGAGTGTCCTTGCAAAGAAAGGTGGCTATATTGGTCACTGATTTGTTTTTGTTTTGTTTTTGAATGTCAGAAATGTATATTTGTGAATGTTGAGATGTTATATTGGTTTCACTGGTAAAAATAAATAATTGAAATGGGTATATATTTGTTTTTTGTTAAGTTGCCTAATAATTATGCACAGTAATAGTCACCTGCACACACAGATATCCCCCTAAAATAGCTAAAACTAAAAACAAACTAAAAACTACTTCCAAAAATATTCAGCTTTGATATTAATGAGTTTTTTGGGTTCATTGAGAACATGGTTGTTGTTCAATAATAAAATTAATCCTCAAAAATACAACTTGCCTAATAATTATGCACTCCCTGTATATATATACACTGCGTGCAGAATTATCAGGCAAATGAGTATTTTGACCACATCATCCTCTTTATGCATGTTGTCTTACTCCAAGCTGTATAGGCTCGAAAGCCTACTACCAATTAAGCATATTAGGTGATGTGCATCTCTGTAATGAGAAGGGGTGTGGTCTAATGACATCAACACCCTATATTAGGTGTGCATAATTATTAGGCAACTTCCTTTCCTTTGGCAAAATGGGTCAAAAGAAGGACTTGACAGGCTCAGAAAAGTCAAAAATAGTGAGATATCTTGCAGAGGGATGCAGCACTCTTAAAATTGCAAAGCTTCTGAAGCGTGATCATCGAACAATCAAGCGTTTCATTCAAAATAGTCAACAGGGTCGCAAGAAGCGTGTGGAAAAACCAAGGCGCAAAATAACTGCCCATGAACTGAGAAAAATCAAGCGTGCAGCTGCCAAGATGCCACTTGCCACCAGTTTGGCCATATTTCAGAGCTGCAACATCACTGGAGTGCCCAAAAGCACAAGGTGTGCAATACTCAGAGACATGGCCAAGGTAAGAAAGGCTGAAAGACGACCACCACTGAACAAGACACACAAGCTGAAACGTCAAGACTGGGCCAAGAAATATCTGAAGACTGGTTTTTCTAAGGTTTTATGGACTGATGAAATGAGAGTGAGTCTTGATGGGCCAAATGGATGGGCCCGTGGCTGGATTGGTAAAGGGCAGAGAGCTCCAGTCCGACTCAGACGCCAGCAAGGTGGAGGTGGAGTACTGGTTTGGGCTGGTATCATCAAAGATGAGCTTGTGGGGCCTTTTCGGGGTGAGGATGGAGTCAAGCTCAACTCCCAGTCCTACTGCCAGTTTCTGGAAGACACCTTCTTCAAGCAGTGGTACAGGAAGAAGTCTGCATCCTTCAAGAAAAACATGATTTTCATGCAGGACAATGCTCCATCACACGCGTCCAAGTACTCCACAGCGTGGCTGGCAAGAAAGGGTATAAAAGAAGAAAATCTAATGACATGGCCTCCTTGTTCACCTGATCTGAACCCCATTGAGAACCTGTGGTCCATCATCAAATGTGAGATTTACAAGGAGGGAAAACAGTACACCTCTCTGAACAGTGTCTGGGAGGCTGTGGTTGCTGCTGCACGCAATGTTGATGGTGAACAGATCAAAATACTGACAGAATCCATGGATGGCAGGCTTTTGAGTGTCCTTGCAAAGAAAGGTGGCTATATTGGTCACTGATTTGTTTTTGTTTTGTTTTTGAATGTCAGAAATGTATATTTGTGAATGTTGAGATGTTATATTGGTTTCACTGGTAAAAATAAATAATTGAAATGGGTATATATTTGTTTTTTGTTAAGTTGCCTAATAATTATGCACAGTAATAGTCACCTGCACACACAGATATCCCCCTAAAATAGCTAAAACTAAAAACAAACTAAAAACTACTTCCAAAAATATTCAGTTTTGATATTAATGAGTTTTTTGGGTTCATTGAGAACATGGTTGTTGTTCAATAATAAAATTAATCCTCAAAAATACAACTTGCCTAATAATTCTGCACTCCCTGTATACAGTACAGACCAAAAGTTTGGACACACCTTCTCATTCAAAGAGTTTTCTTTATTTTCATGACTATGAAGGCATCAAAACTATGAATTAACACATGTGGAATTATATACATAACAAACAAGTGTGAAACAACTGAAAATATGTCATATTCTAGGTTCTTCAAAGTAGGCACCTTTTGCTTTGATTACTGTTTTGCACACTCTTGGCATTTTCTTGATGAGCTTCAAGAGGTAGTCCCCTGAAATGGTTTTCACTTCACAGGTGTGCCCTGTCAGGTTTAATAAGTGGGATTTCTTGCCTTATAAATGGGGTTGGGACCATCAGTTGCATTGAGGAGAAGTCAGGTGGATACACAGCTGATAGTCCTACTGAATAGACTGTTAGAATTTGTATTATGGCAAGAAAAAAGCAGCTAAGTAAAGAAAAACGAGTGGCCATCATTACTTTAAGAAATGAAGGTCAGTCAGTCAGCCGAAAAATTGGGAAAACTTTGAAAGTAAGGGCTATTTGACCATGAAGGAGAGTGATTGGGTGCTGCGCCAGGTGACCTGGCCTCCATAGTCACCGGATCTGAACCCAATCGCGATGGTTTGGGGTGAGCTGGACCGCAGAGTGAAGGCAAAAGGGCCAACAAGTGCTAAGCATCTCTGGGAACTCCTTCAAGACTGTTGGAAGACCATTTCAGGGGACTACCTCTTGAAGCTCATCAAGAGAATGCCAATAGTGTGCAAAGCAGCAATCAAAGCAAAAGGTGGCTACTTTGAAGAACCTAGAATATTACATATTTTCAGTTGTTTCACACTTGTTTGTTATGTATATAATTCCACATGTGTTAATTCATAGTTTTGATGCCTTCATAGTCATGAAAATAAAGAAAACTCTTTGAATGAGAAGGTGTGTCCAAACTTTTGGTCTGTACTGTGTATATATATATATATATATATATATATATATTATAGCTTACAGTGAATTACTGTAAATACTTACAGTTCTGAAGACTCCAGCAGGCTCAGGATCAGTGCTCTGGGCAGCTGGGCTCAGGGCTGGAAGTGGGCACCGCTCTGCAGTTCAGGAAGGAGACCGGGGCTCACCCTAGCGTTACAGTGCCTCGCGTGATGTCACGGCACGCGGCGTACGCAAAGGGCAGTGGAGGTCAGGAGGAGGAGCAAGCAAGTACCGTATTTCGCTTTCTAAGACGAACCTGATGATAAGATGAACCTAGGTTTTTGAGAAGGAAAATAAGAAAAAAAATATTTTTAACCAAAAGGTGTGCTTTTGGTGGGTTTTGAACTAATGGTGGTCTGTGGATGACACTATTATGAGGGATCTGTGGATGACACTTTTATGGAGGGGATCTGTGGATGATGCCCTGCTATGGGGATCTGTGGATGACGCCCTGTTATGGGGATATCTGTGGATGACACTGTTATGGGGCATCTGTGTGGATGACACTGTTATGGGGGGGATCTGTGGATGACACTGTTATGGGGGGATCTGTGGATGACACTGTTATAGGGGGGATCTGTGGATGACCCTATTATCGGGGGGGAATTTGTGTCCCTGTTTAAATAGTGACCCCCAATACAGGGGGTGGAAGCCGGCAACTAATCACAGCGGGGTCTTTATATATAACGTGTAGTCAATTAGTCATGGCTGGGAGGCTAGTACTTACTATCAAACATTCAAAATACTGTAGCAGTCAGGCCAGCCAGCAGCATAACGTGACATCACTCACTCCGTCACGCCGCATGCGCCTGCTCCTCCCACTCTATTAATGAAGCAGGCGGAGTAGGCACGTGACGGAGTGAGTGAGTTTAAGCGGCCGGCCAGCCTCCCTGCTACGGTAGTTTTTGCCGGGACACGGAGCCGGCGGAGCAGATCATGTCATTGTGGCTGTGGGCAATGGCCAGCGGGGCTCAAGAGGTAGCTGCCAGATCACACGCCTGCTCCACCTGCTTGCTGGGAGGAGCAGGCGCATGCGGTGTGACGGAGTGAGTGATGTCACGTTACGCTGCCGGCTGGCCTGCCTGTTATGGTAGTTTGAATGTTTGATAGTGAGTACTATCCTCCCAGCCATGACTAGTTGACTTCACTTTACATATAAAAGCCCTGCCGCGATTAGTTGCTGGCCTCCACCCCCTGTATTGGGGGTCACTATTTACACAGGGACACTGTTATGGGGGGGGATCTGTGGATGACACATATATAGCATAAGATGCTATATATGTGTCATCCACAGATCCCCCCATAACAGTGTCATCCACACAGATGCCCCTATAACAGTGCGTCATCCACAGATATCCCCATAACAGTGTCATCCACAGATGCCCCCATAACAGTGCGTCATCCACAGATCCCCATAACAGTGCCTCATCAACAGATCCCCTCCATAACAGTGTCATCCACAGATCCCCCATACCCCCATAATAGTGTCATCCACAGACCACCATTAGTTCAAAACCCACCAAAAGCACACCTTTTGGTTCAAAATATTTTTTTTCTTATTTTCCTTCTCGAAAACCTAGTTGCGTCTTATCATCAGGTGCGTCTTATAAAGCGAAAAATACGGTACTTGCTTGCTCCTCCTCGTGACCTCCACTGCCCTTTGTGTACGCCACGTGCTGTGACATCACGCGGAGGCACTGCAATGTTAGGGTGAGCCCCGGTCTCCTTCCTGAACTGCAGAGCGGTGCCCACTTCCAGCCCTGAACCCAGCTGCCCAAAGCAATGATCCTGAGCTTGCTAGAGTCTTCAGAACTGTAAGTATTTACAGTAATTTACTGTAAGCTATAATATATATATATATATATATATATACACAGTTTATATAATTACTTGTTTTATGTGGGAAGGCGGGATCCAGGGGGCCCAAGTAAATTGTTGCCCGGGGTCCAATCAATATTAAAGACGGTCCTGTTTCTATGACAGAACTGGGGGCAGTTGTCAGGCCCCCAGCTGCCATAGCAACAATCAGCACTCTTTGATCACATGACAGGGAGGTGATGGAGTGGCAGAGAGATTTCCCTCCATCTAGCCACTTAGATGCTATGATTGCTATTGACTGCTGCATTGAAGAGATTAAACTGCTAGCATCAGATCTATCTCCAATGACGGCAGATGCAGGGAAGTAGCCCCCAACCATGACGTACGTGCATTTTTATAATGGGTCCGCAAGGGGTTTATTGAAAATGTAAGTTTTTTTGAAAGTATTAGAAATAACCTAAAACAAATGTTTTCACCAAAAGAGACCCCTGATGTTTCTGGTTATTCTGCACTGATATTCTATGGCAGAGCTTTCAGCAGAAGGTACAGGCTGCAGTACTCCTGTTGGGACAATGCTGACTTATGCGCATATAACACAAATCACTATCCGTACAATGCATACATGGCTGCGATGTATGGATGCTCTATGCCCTGTAGTGAATAGCACTTTAGGAAGTCCGAACTTGGGTTTCTTTTGGTGGTAAAATTAGAAAATAAATTCATGAGGTATATTACAAAAATTATTTTTATTGTATTTCAAAAAAGTTCAGTTTAATGTTTAGGTACACTTTAAGTTGATTAAAATTACTTTATTACATAAAGCTAACCCTGCATTTGGTTTTTGAAACCGGTATTATGTGTAGGGGCAACAGATCAGGAAATGTGTGAGCTCGGGCTTCATACATGTCATAGAGAGGTGTCGTTTTGGCAACGTGTTCTGCACAGCGACAAAGCAGGGAGAGTAGAAACATCATCACAGCTTATGGTCCTGGCAGTAGACAGTAGGACACGGCAGTATACGCAGTCATCATTGCCCTAGTATAAGGACCATTCCTGACGCTAGAAGACGAGCACACAGCACTAAATGAGGGTTGTTTGTGTTGCTTTATGTATCCACCACTCTGCATGTTTTTATGCATCGGTCTACGATACAAATATCTTCTTTTTGGAATTCCTTTGTTCAGCCTTTCTACAGCCCAGTAACATGCCTAGTGTTAAAGGGGTTGTCTGAAAATTTTTACTTAACCGCCTCACGTCCGCCCATAGACTATAAACGTCCTATGGGTGGACGTCTATTTCTGACAGCACGTTTTAAAACGTCCTGTCAGAAATAGCAGCTGCACGCTAATCGTGCAGCTGCTGATCGGGTTGCCCGCTGTCAGTGACAGCAGGGCAACCCTAAGACAAGGCAGGGACAGTTCCCAGGTGTCCCTGCCTTCACGATCGCTGCAGACACAGCGCTCACCGAGCGCTGTGTCTGCAGAGCAGGAAGCGCTGTGCGCTTCCTGTTCCGGCCCGGCGGTCATGTGACCGCCGTGACCGGAGAGTGCAGGGGCTGTGTGAGGTCTCTCAGAGACCTCGATCAGCCCTGCTGTGAGGCTGTACAGCGCAGGATTGCTGCTGTACAGCCTCTATAGGGGTGCATTTGTCCTGTAACTGGGGCTACTATCTCAGCCCCAGTTACAGGAGAAATCAACTGTGAAAAAAAAAAGAAAAAGTGAAGCAAATGTCCCCCAGAGGTCTTGTATGACCTTATGGGGGACGAAAAGTGTAAAAAAAAATAAAAAAAATAAAGGGTTGAAAAAATAAAATAAAATAAAGTTTCACATGTAAAAAAAAAAAAAGTTCCCAAGTTAGGAATAAAAAAAAAAAAATTAAAATAGAAAAAATAAAGTAAAATAGACATATTTAGTATTGCCGCGTCCGTAAAAACCAGCTCTATAAAAATATCACATGACCTAACCCCTCGGATGAACACCGTAAAAAATAAATAAAAAAAACTGTGTCAAAACAAGCAATTTTTGTCACCTTGCATCACAAAAGGTGCAACACCAAGTGATCAAAAACGCGTATGTCCCACAAAATGGTACCAATAAAACCGTCACCTCATCCCGCAAAAAATGAGCCCCTACATAAGAAAATCTCTCAAAAAATAAAAAAAACTATAGCTCTCAGAACATGGACACATTAAAACATAATTTTTTGGTTTCAAAAATGCTATTATTGTGTAAAACTTTAATAAATGAGAAAAAGTATACATATTAGGTATCGCCACGTCCGTAACAATCTGCTCTATAAAAATGTCACTTGACTGAACCCCTAAGGTGAACACTGTAAAAATAAATAAATAGAAACTGTGCTAAAACAACCAATTTTTTGGTCACCTTGCCCCATAAAGTGTTATATTGAATGATCAAAAAATCATATGTACCCAAAAATAGTACTAATAAAACTGGCACCTTATCCCCTAGTTTCCAAAATGGGGTCACTTCTTGGGAGTTTCTACTGTAAGGGTGCATCAGGGGGCTTCAAATGGGACATGGCATCTAAAAACCATGTGGAGTTCCTTTCCTTCTGCGCCCTGCCGTGTGCCCATACAGCAGTTTACGACCACATGTGGGGTGTTTCTGTAAACCGCAGAATCTGGGTAATAAATATTGAGTTTTGTTTGGCTGTTAACCATCGATGTGTTAGAGAAAAAAATTGATTAAAATGGAAAATCTGCCAAAAAAGTGAAATTTAAAAATTTGATCTCCATTTTCCTTTAATTCTTGTGGAACGCCTAAAGGGTTAACAAAGTTTGTAAAAACGGTTTTGAATACCTTGAGGGGTGTAGTTTCTACAATGGGGTCATTTATGGGGGTATCCACTATGTAGGCCCCACAAAGTGACTTCAGACCTGAACTGGTCCTTATAAAGTGGGTTTTGGCAATTTTCTTAAAAATTTGAAGAATTGCTTCTAAACTTCTAAGCCTTCTAACGTCCTAAAAAAATAAAATGACATTTCCAAAATGATGCCAACATAAAGTAGACATATGGGGAATGTTAAATAATAAATATTTTATGAGGTATCACTTTCTGTTTTAAAAGCAGAGAAATTGAAATTTAGAAAATTGCGATTTTTTTAAAATTTTTGGGTAAATTTGGGATTTTTTCATAAATAAAGGTGAAATATTTTGACTCAAATTTATGACTATCATGAAGTACAATGTGTCACGAGAAAACAATCTCTGAATGACTTGGATAAATAAAGGCGTTCCAAAGTTATTACCACATAAAGTGAGATATGTCCGTTTTGCAAAATTTGGCCTGGTCAGGAAGGGGGCAAAGGGCCCAGATGGGAAGTGGTTAACCTACCCACAAGATAAAGTCTGATCAGTGGGGGTCAGACTGCAGGGGACCCCCATCAATTACAAGAATGTCAGTAACGCCTCCCCCCCCCCCCCCAACTTGTTCTTGCAAGGGGTAAGGGTCCCAGCAGTTAAACCCCACCAATAAGATACTAATTATCTTCCTTTTGAAAAAAAAAAGGGTGACAACCACTTTAAGGGCTCATGCACATGACTGTATGTATTTTGCGGTCCGCAAAAAACGGATCCGCAAAAAAATACGGATGACATCTGTGTGCATTCCGTATTTTGCGGAACGGAACAGCTGGCCCTTCATAGAACAGTACTATCCTTGTCCGTTATGCGGGCAATAATAGGACATGTTCTATTTTTTGGCGGAACGGAAATACGGACATACAGAAACAGAATGCACACGGAGAACCTTCTGTTTTTTTTTTTGCAGACCCATTAAAGTGAATTGAAAACAAAAAGGAACGGACACGGAAAGAAAATATGTTTGTGTGCATGAGCCCTAAGGGTCCATTCAAACGTCCGTGGTGTATTGCGGATCCGCAATACACCAGGCCGCACATGGCCGGAACTAAATAGAGAAGTCCTATTCTTGTCCGCAGCTGCGGACTAGAATAGGACATGCTTTATTATCTTGCGGAGCTGCGGACCGGATATTCGGAGCCGCACTCCGGAAATGCGGATGCGAAGAGCACATAGTGTGATCTCCGCATCCATTCCATCCCCATAAAGAATGAATGGGTCCGCACCCGTTCCGAACAATTGAGGAACGGATGCGGACCACACTTGCGGACGTGTGAATGGAGCCTAAGGATGAGTAGTGTATAGAGCAACTTGGAAACATTTGAGGGGCCAGAGTGAAGGAAATGATGGTTCTGGTATGTTTCGTGACCCATACCATGTCCATTTTAGCTATTTAGGTGGCGCTAGCGGGACGGTTCTCTTTTCTCAGGAGATACCTCTTTGCATATTGTTTTCCCATGGAGCATTGCCAATAAGTCTCCGTACCATGGAGCACTTCCAATAAGTCTCCATACTATGGAGTACTTCTAGTAAGTCTCCACCCAGGTCTGGTCCCTTTAAGGAGAGCCTGTACCGTGGCTAAGGTATCATGAAGATTTGCTCAGAGTTCACCCATTCACTTGATCGGGGGCACGGATCGGAAGCTCACGCAAGCACTATGGAGTGCTTCCGTGGTGTTTCTGTCCGTGCCTCCGCAACGCAAAAAAATAGAACATGTTCTATTTTTTTACGGTGCGGACGGATCACGGACCCATTTAAGTTGAATGGGTCTCGATCCGTCCTGGTCGCCGCACAGATGTTGCCCGTGCATTGGGGACCGCAAATTGCGCATGAACCCTTAAGAAAACATAATGGAGGTAATGATCCCAGCATATGTCATCTTCTATTTGTCCAAAAAATCATTACGGACCACTTTTGAAAGGGGTCAGTGACACGGCTTTCAACATTATTATTTGGGATGGGAAAGTGTACTCTATAAATGGAAAATCTGAATGCATTTGGAAAAAATAACAGATATTACATTAGGGAGTCCAACAAATTGACCTCTTAAATGCCTCCATTTTCCTGTAGCTGGGGCAGGCCACAATCTGACATTCTGACCCACTCGGTTTATAAGTCTCATGCAGCCAGACAAAAATCTTTCTTCAGAGATAAGCAGATTTTAAAATGTTAGAAAATTATATAAATGACATTTCTGAATTCTCACTAACAAAGCATGCAAGGATCAAGAAACAACAGGACCATGTAATTCTAAGGTAACCGGAGAGAAGCTTATATATATTAAAAAGGAAAAGGGGTGAAATCATGTAAAATTTAGACTGTAACATAATTATTTTTTTTTGTGTACACTGAGCCTGACTGTATACGAAGGAGTGGTAGCTTTTATACCTTATTGTGGCTCTGTGTTATGGAGGCGCTCTCTGCTTCTAGAGGAGAAAATCTCTGCAATATGGAGATCCTAGGTAGGCGTCATGGAGAGAGGGAACTCGTATCAGAGCATCCGGTCGGGAAGGTGTACTGTAGTGTGTCACACAGATCGCTGAGGTTTCCAGGAAGCAGAAAGAGAGGATTTTGGCTCTTAACCTGTTGGGGACACATGACGTACTGGTACGTCATGTTGTCCAGGTACTTAAGGACACATGACGTACCGGTACGGAAATCAATCAGCAGGCACCCTGGGACAATACACGGGGATGGTCCTGTGACCCCACCGTATCAGCGATCGCAGCAAACCGCAGGTCAATTCAGACATGCGGTTTGCTGCGTTTCCGGGTTATTCGGGTCTCTGGTGACCCGATAACCCGGAACAGGATGGTGATCGGTGGTGTGATAATACACCACCAATCACCATCCTGCAATCCTGAGAGGTGATGGTGATATCACCTCTCAGGATCGCTTCTGATTTGGCTGCAGGGCGAGCGGGAGGTTTTAACTTCCTGCGGCTCTGCCTCCTCTACCTTTCTGTGTCCAGAACCCGTGGAGAGAGGAGCAGCGTCGGATCTGTGCCCAGCAACCCCCATATCTGCCCAGCAATCCCCTTCTGACCCTCCACAGTGCCGTCTGGCACTAAAAGGTACTTAGGGAAAGGTTAGGTTAGGCAGGGATATTCAGGGAAAGTTTAGTGCATCACCCTAATCAGGTGTCTGGGGTCCACAGCACAGCTGTGTGACTCTAGACCCCCCAGCTTTCCCCCCTGCCCCCCCCCCCCCCCCCCACACACACACACATTTTTTGGGGTGCAAGAAGTTTTTTTTGGTTTTTTTTCTGCATACGCTGACTGTGGCCGGCACTCTTAGCGTCCGGGCACTGTTAGCGCATCGCACACCCCACCGCTGATCAGCTTCGGACGGCTGATCAGCGAGTTTGAATTTATTAATTTTTTCACATTTTTTTATTTAGTTTTTTTTTTTCTGTTAGTTTTAAGGATAAGTACGCGAAGACCCGTGCCCCCACACACACGCACAGTAAATAAAGATTTCCACACACGCACACACATACTCCCCTATGGCCTGCCGGATGTTCTCGGCCGAGGAGGCATACGCCCAGCTTGTCTCCGACTCCAAGAGCCCCAGTGAGGATGAGGATGACCCCACTTTCCTTTTGTCATCCGCGTCCTCCTCCTCATCTAGCAATGATGATGAGCCCCCAAGGCGGCGGAGACGCCGCCAGGTGGAGCAAGGGGACTGCCATGTTAGGGACCCTGTGGCCCACACTAGTACGAGCTGCTCTGGGGCTCATACTAGTTTTCCGGCCCACCAGTTAAGTCCACTGGAGCCCCCTACCGGTGAACTTGCATGGTGTACCCCCGAGCATTTTGAGCCTGTGATTCCTGATTTTGTTGGCCAACCAGGAATTCAGATTCCCACAGGGCTTCACTGAATATGACTATTTTAGTCTTTTTTTCAGTGACCACTTTGTGAATTTGATGGTGGAGCAAACAAACGTGTTCGCCCAACAGTTCATTGCTCAACACCCGGGCTCCTTTTTGGCTAGGGCCGGTGGCTGGACTCCGGTCAGTGCAGCCGAGATGAGGACATTTTGGGGCCTCGTGCTGCACATGGGCCTAGTCAAAAAACCCAGTGTCAGGCATTACTGGAGTGGGGACGTCCTCTACCAGACCCCACTTTACAGTACGGCCATGACATGTACCCGGTTTGAGGCCATCCGGAAATGCCTGCATTATGCAGATAATGCAGCATGTCCCCCCCCACAAAATCAGGCTGGTCATCGATCACTTTGGGGCCAAATCTTTGGAGGCCTATGTACCTGGAAGCAAGGTCGCAGTTGAGGAGTCGCTCATTGCTTTCAAGGGGAGACTCCTTTTCCGCCAGTATGTTCCCTCTAAGCGGGTGAGGTATGGCTTGAAGCTGTACAAACTTTGTGAGAGTACCTCAGGGTACACTTACAAGTTTCGTGTGTACAAGGGGCGAGATTCCCGTATTCAACCCCCAGAATGTCCTCCCACTGTGGGTGTTAGCGGGAAACTTGTGTGGTACCTTATGCACCCACTGCTAGATAAGGGTTACCACCTGTATGTGGATAACTTTTATACTAGTATCCCCTTGTTCCAGTCCCTCGTCGCCAGATCCACGTCCCCTTGTGGGACCGTGCGGAAAAATCAACGCGGCCTCCCTACCCACCCCCTCCAGGTATCTATCCCCAGGGGTGAGACCCATGCCCTTACCAGTGGAAACCTGTTGCTGGTCAGATATAAGGACAAGAGGGATGTCCTTGTACTGTCCACAATTCACGGTAACGGCATCACCCCTGTCCCTGTGCGAGGTACTGCGGTAACGGTCCTCAAGCCCGATTGTATCGTCGACTACAATCAGTATATGGAAGGAGTTGATCTCTCTGATCAAGTCCCCAAGCCATATAATGCCATATGCAAAAAACCCGGGCATGGCACAAAAAAGTTGCTGTCTACTTGGTACAGGTTGCCTTGTACAACTCTTTTGTGCTGTCCCGGAGTGCTGGCAACACAGGGAAATTCCTCCAGTTCTATGAGGCAGTCCTCAAGGCCCTGATCTTTTCTTACCAGGAAAGAGCAGACCGGAGTACCTCGGGAACTGGAGGCACTCGGATCGTCCCTGGCCAACACTTTCCAGGTTCGGTCCCCCATACTGGAAAGAAGGGACGGACCCCAAAAAGGTGCAGAGTGTGATTCAGGAGGGGGATACGAAAGGACACCACCACTCAGTGTGACACGTGCCACGATCACCTGGGCCTCTGCACTATTGGTTGCTTCAGGGAGTACCACACATTTTAATTCCATTTAGCCACTGACAATCGGAAAAAAAACTATGGTTCTCAGACTTGAGACACTAAAACCCCAAAAAAAAAATTTGTCAAAAATATTATTTTGTAAAACTAAAATAAATAAAAAAAGTTGACATATTAGGTATCGCCACGTCCATAAGACTCTGCTCTATAAAAATACCCCAGGATCTCACCCCTCAGATGAACACAGTTAAAAAAATTTAATAAAAGCGGTGCAAAAAAGGTATTTTTTTGTCAGCTTACATCACAAAAAGTGTAATAGCAAGCGATCAAAAAGTCATATGCCCCCCAAAATAGTGCCAATAAAAACGTCCTCTCATCCCGCAAAAAATTAGCCCCTACCTAAGATGATCGGATAAAAAAAAAACTGACTCAGACTGTGGAGATACTAAAATGTTTTTTTTTGTTTATAAAAAGATAATATAGTGTAAAACCTAAATACATTTTAAAAAAAGTAGACATATTAGATATCGCCGCGTTAGTAGAATCTGCTCTATAAAAATAACCCGTGACCTAACCCCTCAGATGAACATGGTCCAAAAATTTTTTTTTGCCAAAACAGCTATTTTTGGTCACATTTTCCATTTTAATCCATGTTTTTCCAGTAACAAAGCAAGGGTTAACAGCCAAACAAAACTTAATATTTATTACCCTGATTCTGCAGTTTACAGAAACACCCCATATGTGGTCGTAAACTGCTGTATGATCAAACGCCAGGGCACAGAAGGAAAGGAACGCCGTATGGTTTCTGGAAGGCAGATTTTGATGGCCTTTTTTTTGGGCACCATGTCCCATTTGAAGAACCCCTGATGCACTCCTAGAGTAGAAACTCCATAAAAGTGACTCCATCTAAGAAACTACACCCCTCAAGGTATTCAAAACTGATTTTTAGGTGTTCCTCGACAGTTTATGGCAAATGGAGATGAAATTTCAGAATTTCTATTTTTGGTAACCTTGCCTCAGAAAAATTTAATATAGAGCAACCAAAAATCATATTTACCCTAAACATAGTCCCAACAAAACTGCCACCTTATCCCGTAGTTTCCAAAATGGGGTCACTTTTATGGAGTTTCTACTCTAGGGGTGCACCAGGGGGGCTTCAAATGGGACATGGTGTAAATAAACCAGTCCAGCAAAATCTGCCTTCCAAAAACCACACGGCGCTCCTTTCCCTCTATGCCCTACCGTGTGCCCGTACAGTAGTTTACGGCCACATATGTGGTGTTTCTGCAAACTACAGAATCAGGGCAATAAATATAGAGTTTTGTTTGGCTGTTAACCCTTGCTTTATTATTGGAAAAAAATGGATTAAAATGGAAAATTTGCCCAAAAAAAAATCTAAATTCTGAAATTTTATCTCCATTTGCCATTAACTCTTGTGGAACACCTAAAGGGTTAACGACGTTTGTAAAATCAGTTTTGAATACCTTGATGGGTGTATTTTCTAGAATGGTGTCATTTTTGGGTGGTTTCTATTATGTAAGCCTCACAAAGTGACTTCAGACCTGAACTGGTCCTTAAAAAGTGGGTTTTTGAAAATTTTTGAAAATTTCAAGATTTGCTTCTAAACTTCGCCTTGCAACGTCCCCAAAAAATAAAATGTCATTCCCAAAATGATCCTACCCAAAATGATCCTAACATGAAGTAGACATATGGGGAATGTAAAGTAATAACTATTTTTAGAGGTATTACTATGTATTATAGAAGTAGAGAGATTGAAACTTGGAAATTTGCAAATTTTTTAAATTTGTTGGTAAATTTTGTATTTTTTATAAATAAAAAAAAATAAAATTTTACTACATTTTACCAGTGTCATGAAGTACAATATGTGACCAAAAAACAATCTCAGAATGGCCTGGATAAGTAAAAGCGTTTTAAAGTTATTCACACATAAAGTGACACTGGTCAGATTTGCAAAAAATGTCCTGGTCCTTAAGGGGTTAAAGAGCACCGCTTAATAGGATCAACTCTGTTAAACCAGACATACTACCCAGTAGGGCTGATCCTGCTGATTAAAATGATACTTATCTTGTGAAAATCGGTTGTGGTGTTCCTGAGAAAAAAAATATTGTTATTCTTTATGCAAATGAGATCTTCAGTGCACAGAAGGGTGGGGCTTGTCAGCTTTCAAGTGCTGGCCACGCCCCCCAGGGAACTAAAGCACCCATTTGTATAAAGAATAAAAGTATTTTTTATCAGGAACGCCACAACCAATTCTCACAAGACAGGTATCATTTTAATCAGCAGGATCTGCCCTACTGGGTATAGTATGTCTAGTTTAATAGAGTTGACCCGGCTGACAAGTGTTTTTTAAGCAGGAGAAACAGCCATGGTCAAGGGAACAGTGCTGATACAATGGTTGCGGGACGAGCTGGACAAGTGGTGCCGTGTTTTGTGAAATTTATCAGGACTGTAATGGTGGTAAAGGGTAAGGTTAACAATTATAATCCAGTTGCGTACTATGTAATAGATTCATGCAGTGCTGACTGACATCTGACAGGGGAAGTTTGGATGACAGGTGTCTAAAGTTTCAGTTTTATGGTACAGATGCCGGACAGGAAGCATGTCCCCCTGGTTCTCAGTTCCAAGGGGGCATCAACAAGCCATTCTGCCTTGCCCAGTCTTCACACAGCTATTAGTCCAGATCAAACATCTCCGTGTAGGGTTAACACTAATCGTTTAAAGAAATATCACCCACTACATTTAACTGCTTATCCACCAGCCAATAAGTTGGTTTCATAAAGCTGTATAACTTTAGGGAATGATGAACTGTTCAACATTACGTACCGAATATAATAAGGAAAGGAAAGAAATAAGAAGGAAAGAGGCAGAACAACAAGAAAAATACACAATATCACACTCCAGGGAGGAGCGCTAGTAAATGGAAAGTACTCGACAGAGAATAAAAGTACGTCGCTGCAGAAAAATAAATTTGAGCCAAATGACTTGGGATGATAATTACGTAGCCTGTTCTATATATTACTTATTCCTATTGATTTTTCTCCGGCGTAGGAACAGGCTCATTTCTAGGTTAACTTGCTAACATTTCCCCTTAGCGCTAAACATAATATAGTTTCAGTAGGATTAATTACTCCTTGGAGATTCCGATTCTGTTTTCTGGTTTCCTGGTTGCTTTTTATTTTAGAAATAGCATCAGAAATCCCATGCATCATGATATTATTCTTATTTTTCTGTAAACCTCAGTGCCAGGTGCAGGAGAAAGATGATATATGATTATTAATAAGGCAGTGTCTGTAACCCTGGGATATTAAAGGCAGACTGGCAGCAGGTAACCAGCGCGTTGCGGTCTATAGATGGGACCGTTAAACTTAATTACAGGTGGCTTCCAGTCATATGACTGATTCTCGCGTTTCAGGTTAATGGGCAGTAAATCATTAGATAGCTGGATTAGTATTTAAACGCCTCGGCCGGGTGCAATCTGCAGGTTGTTCACAACCATATTTGTGGCTTCTCCAGCGGCAGAACAAATCAATAGTGATTTCCATCGGGTTGACAGATAGTGTAAAATGTTACATAAAGCACGGGTAAAGTAAGGAACAAATTCCAAATGCACTGAATAATGGCGCCACGTTGACAAAGGATAAAATGTTCATTTTACTTTTTTTTTCTCTTAATCTCCCAGACAGAGTATTTTACAGACTTTTTCTGGAAGGATAAAACATTGTCTGCTGAAGTTTGCTAGAAACTCAATATTCTTCTCTGGAGTTTGTCGGTGGAGGAATGTTTGGACTGTACTCATCTAACATTATTAGTGACTTGTTATTCAAGATTTAGGTCCCATTCACATGACCATATGACTGACGTTCCCATGTTGCCTAACACAAAGAGCAGGTCCGCTCTTTATGTTCGGCAACATGGGAGCGTCGGTCATATGGTCATGTGAATGGGACCTAAATCTTGACTTGAATGGGTCCGCAAAATACGGCAAAAGATATGACATGTTCTCTTCTGCGGTGCAGAGCCAAGGACCTGGAAGTCCAAGGAAGCCAGGTCCTATCTTTTGCGATGCAGAGACATGGACCCAGAAGTCCACGGAAGGGTTTCTATGTGTTTCCATTGGGCTTCCAATCCGTGCCTCCACACCAATAAGATAGGCCATGTCCTATCTTTTGCAGAATCTTGGGGATCGTGGACCTATTCAAGTCAAAGGGTCCACACATGATACGGAGTTCCCATGATCGATGCCTTTGTTTTGTGGACCTGCTGTTTGCAGTCCACAACATGGGCACGGTGTTTGCCTTAAGGGGTTTGCCTGGTTCTTGATATTGATGATCTATTCTCAGGATAGGTCATCAATATCAGATCATTGGGGGGTCCAACACCTCTACCTGTAGGCTGCCATCTGCAGCCAGAACTAAGACTGAGAATGGAGCCGGGAGCACAGCTCTGTTCAAAGTGTGGTGGTCGTGCTTGGTTATTGCAGAGCAGCTCCCACTGAAGTGCAGTAATGTAGCATGGCCAACACAGTTGAACAGAGCTGTGCTCCCGGCTCCATTCTTAGTCGTACCTCCAGCTGCAGGTAAGGCCTCATGCACACAAATGTACTTTTGGTCGGCGTCTGAGCCCCATTTTTTGCTGTTTGGACGCGGACCCATTAATTTATATGGTGCTTCAAAAAATGGGCATCCCTAGGATGACATCCCTGTGCTGTCCACATCCTGCAAATTTAAGAACAAGTCCGTTTTGCAGACAAGAATAGAGATTTCTATAATAGGGGCCGATGAAAGCAAAATACATATTGTGTGCACTAGGCCTAAGAGCTGATTGGTGGAGGTGCTGAGTGTTGGACCCCCAATGATTTGATATTGATGACTTAGGTCATCAAAACTGTTATCCCGATGTGACACTGGTGCTGGTTCCAAGGGAGTGTCAACATGCCACTCCATATCTTGGCCATGGTATTTAAAAACAGTACTAAAACAGTGACCTGAATCTTTACCTCATGAAATAGAAAGTTCTGCTTTTGCCTCTTGCACATGGTAGAGCTGAACTAGAAACCAAACCACCTTTTCCATTGCTCCCTGGTCCAGTTCTGAGGTTCACGTGCCTACTGTTAGGTGCTTTTGACAATAGACAGGAGGCAACATGGGCACTCTGACTAGTTTGTGGTTACACAAGAAGCTGTGATGGACTGCATGTTCTAACACCTATCTCTCATAATCGGCAGTATCTCTGTGGAACTGGACTAGACGGGCTAGGATTAGCTCCTCAGGCACATCAATGAACCTTGCATGTGCATGGCCCTGTTGCTGGTTGTCCTTCCCTAACCACTTTAGGTAGAAACCGACATCTCTATAATGGGAATACTCCAAAGGACCTGCCATTTTGGTGATGCTCTGACCCAGTCATCTAGTCATCACCCCTATTCAAAGCTGCTCAGATCCCTGCTCTTGCCCATTTTTACTGATTCTAACTCACCAACGTCAAGAACTGACTGTTCACCTGCTGCCTAATATATCCAACCTTTTAACAACTGGCAAATGGCAATTTCACAAGATATTAAATGCTATTAACTTCATCTGTCAGTGGTTTTAATGTTACAGCTGATCAGTATATGAGAAGAAATGATGTAGACAGGATACTGAAGGAAAAAGAAATTAGTGTGGAATATTTTCCTACCCTAATTAAAACCGCTATATAGCAATCATAAAAAGCAAAAAACTTACCGATAAGCATGTTCATTCTTTTGAAATCCAAATTAAAGGAAAACCTATATGCTTTCTTCCTTGATTAGGCCCCTATTGATTGCATTTATTTGTTCTTGCTGTAAAAACATGTAACACCATAGGGTATCATTACGATGATGGACTATCAACAGATCCGTAATGGACACAATCACTGATACAAGATCATATTTGACCCTCTAGATTGAATCAATCTAGGACGGTGAAGGCATGCTCAAATAACTGACTACCAAGCAAATTTGCATACCTTTTCCTATACAGCATAGCCACTGGATTGGTTTTCTTCAATAGAAGCCAGTACTTGCCCCTTCCCCCCATAGCTGCATCAAAGGCTTCAGCCCCACTCTGTACTGGTGAGGGACAAGAACCCCAAAACAGTTGTGTACAGATAGGAGTGTTCTCATTTTGGAGGACTCTCTGGCTTTGTTGGTAGGAGGTCATTTGCGTACATTTTTCACATTCAGCATTACCTGTAAAGTCTCCATACACCACTAGATCTTCAGCCCACCCATTGTAATGGCCACCAAGTAATACTACCTTTCCCTTGCTGAGGAATGTGTGGCCAAACGCAACTTCCCCAGGCGATTAAAGCTGATCACCGTTGGTTAGAGAAGCAAAGCCCACAGCCATCGACTTCTACTCCAAATATGTAGGAGCTTACTCAAGTTTTCATTCTTAGATGCAGAACCCCAAAAATACCCCAAAAACATTTGATGAGTTTTTAGGACAATTTATGATGAAAGAAGCAGTGAGGAGCAGTTACCATGTCTGAGTGTTGACTAGTATCAGAGAACAGAACATTTCTACATCAAAAAGCGGGAGATACGTCAACTTATTAACAAAAAAAAATTGCATGTAATGTATTTTCTGCCTATTTTATTTTCATTTACGCATGAAAAAAAATACAGCATTCCTCTCGCATTACCATGTAGAATTCATGAAATGCATACTTCCCGCTGTGACAAAAGTTGGAGCATAGCTGCTTAATTTCATTCCTAAGTAACGTGGAGACAAGCCGTACAGTTATATCGCATTGCAATGTGCGGCTACACTAAGCAACCACAAAAGCATTAATTATGAAATTGGCGCACTAAAATAAATAAGCTTAAAAAGCTTTCCAATTCCTGTAACTAATGTAAGCACAAATTCAATTAAAAGTAAGGAGATCTCTTACAAAGCCTAAAACCTTATTTCAATTAAGTTAATTACCCTCTTTCAAGAATTTAAGCCTATGAAGACTTTTCTAAGAATAAGTCATTTTTATACCAATAATTGTTTAGAGCCACCTGTAACAGCGTCCTTCCATTTTAATTGCATTGCAGATTGAAACGGGAAATTCAAAGGTATTTAGATTAGCCATTTTGCATGAGGAACCAGACGTCTGCAACTCTAGTGACGCCAAATACAAAAGATAATAGTCATGAGACACAACATGTGAACAGACATGAAACTGGAGGTTTAGGGGGAAAAAATGTGCAAACCAAGGGTGGTGATGGTGAACCTGTCATTGACCTGAGACGAGGTGGCTTCTCCTCTTTCCACAAATTTCCTTTGATAATAACCTTTTTACCTCATTAGGGATTTTGTGACCTCCTTGAACAAAAGATCAAGGCCTCATACAGTTAAAGGGGATGTCCAGCTGATATTTTTTACGTGACATAATAGCAAAATAAAAAAATAACAATAAAAACAATACGTCATTGACCCCACTTACTGTGTCCCTGCTGGTCTCTACTTCCTAGACCTTCTAAACATGTAGGAAATGCCCACTCAGCTAATCACTGGCTGAGGCCAGTCTTTGCTGGCCAGGGATTGGCTCAGTGGATATTTCCAAGTTTTCAAGAGGTACCATGAAGCAGAGACCAGTGGGGACCAGGTAAGCAATGGAACAGAATCGGTGAGTATCTTTTTTCTATGCGGATCCTTTAAAAAAAATATCAGCAGGATAACCCCTTTAAAGAAGACCTGGCTCTTCTCCTGACATGTTTGGTTTAGTAACTACTTGCATTCCCTATGTAATAGCAATTCTAGACATCTATTCTTATGACTGTGTGCTGTATAATCACTATTATTCCTACTGGAAGTTTACGAATAAATTGCCAGCAGTTTACAGTGATGGTCCAGATGGGTGTTACCACCTTCGGGAAGGGGGTGTCTCTGCACAATAATACATTGGCAGCACTGATTGGACAGTGTCAGTGACCTAAATAGTTTATATTTATCAAGGCAATAAAAGCATATTTATCAAGACAATCGAGTCAAGTAAAAACTTTGAGGGGGACACTACTTCTTAGATATGAAGAGTGGCTCTCACTTTCTATGTTACTTTTAAGAGTAGAAAGTGAAAGACATTAAGTTGTCAGACCACAGTGTGGCCTACAGCCTGTAATACATGGTAGTCCGCCCAAGGACTTGACATTTCCTTTAGTGAGTGATAGAAGGACATGCACTTGACTTGTTATTTCTCTGGGGTTCTTAGTATCTGTGATGTAAAAATATTACTAGGTTCATTGGAAACCAGTTAAAGGAGTTGTGCCATGATTCATGTGGGAAATGAAAATCGGACACCATATAGTACATGATAATCTCTTTCTAACTAAGCTAGAACCAGCCCTGTACCTCACATGGATCCAGAGATCTCCACATTCATTGCTCCATTTGCTCTGCTAGATTCTCCTCAGGCTGACAGCTCAGTGGGCATGTCCTTTCTGCTGCAGCTCTCTCCCTGTAATTGCCACAGCTTCTAACAGAAGATATAGCTGGTGGCAGTTGCGTGAGCATGTCAGACCAGCTCAGTGAGACAGATAAAAAAAATAAGGAAAAGAACAAACAGCAGGTGGCGCTATACAGATACATTTTATTGAATAACTCACTGGCTTTACTAAATTTTTAATTACATGCAATTACAAAAGTATTTAGATCCGGGTGCTGGTTTGAAAATTGTAGAATTTTTTTCGTGGCACAACCTACCTTTAAGATGATCCTCGTCACGACTGGTGCCATTGCGCAGCGGTCCAGAAGAAACGTGTGTATGCAGTGATTGTAGCCCTGCAGACAGAGGAACCAGATTGTCAGCTCCTCTGGGGTCAGGATCCAATGAAAGGGAATACATTTTGTGTACAACGCTGCAGAATTTGTTGGCGCTATGTAAATAAGGGCTCATTCAGACGGCCCGTATGAATGGGACCGCACCCGTAGTTCCAAAAAAGATAGAGCAAGTCCTATTTTTGACCGCAATTGTGGACAAGAATAGGCATTTCTACCACAGTGCCGGCCATGCGCGGTCCGCAAATTGGGGAACGCACACGGGCCGGTATCCGTGTTTTGTGGACTGCAAAACACTACGGTCGTGTAATAAAGAATAATCAAAGAGCAAATAATGTTCGTCCATGTATTGTTTGCCCATTACATATAATCTTGTTTTCCACGCATGGAGATATTAGACACGATTCTGAAAAAAATTGCAGGGGATTAATATTTTAAATAGCGAGACGTACTTTTTTCTTGTCAAGCATCTCCCACGACATTTTTCCACTTAATTGATCATAACAAAAGAATACTGAGAGGGGAAAAAAGTGCTCGGAGAGGAGGCACAGACTTCAGGCGTACTTGTCATACTCAGTGGAATTTGCCATCTTAAAGGAATGTTTCATTTTTAACTTATCTCCCTTTAAACATGAGAGAGTTGTGCAGTACCTGATCTGTGACACTGCGCAGAGTGGTCCTCCTCTGGCAATGCTACTACACTTTACTGAGTCCGCGTGACACTTGTATCCTCATTAGCGCAGATTCTTGACAGCCCTCTGGAAATTGTCATTTAATTACATTTAGAGGTAATTCAGCATTGTCATGAGTCAGAAGACACAGCGGCGAAGCCCGGATCATGAACGTTTCAATAGCTCAGTTAATGCTGCATACTGCTTAGGAATCAAATTTGCATTTTTCTCCCAGCTCATTATAGTTTTATAAGCTAGGCAGAAATGCAGCATTGACCCGCTTGGGAAAAAAAAAAACTAAATCCAGTTACGGATAAAGGTTTTCTGGAGTAAGCAAATGACAGGTTTGATGAATCCTCTTCAGTACTCAGATCATTTTGGAAAATCTCTAAATGGCAACTAAATGGCAAGCGAGCATTTAGCATATTTAGGACATTCTTCCTAGACAGCATTAAGCAGAGTGAACCCAATGAGATGATGTGCACTTGGAATTAGCATCCCAGACATGGAAGAAAGAATAGACCCAGCTAAGGAACATATCACCAGATACCCAGTAGTGTTAATATTATTCTTAGGGGTATAGCCCTCCTTCTAAAAAAAAAGTGTCAGGACTCTAGGAAAAGAAGCAGAATAATTGTAGGTAGCAGAATAAGTGGCTCTATCCGGTTAGTAATGCATTTGTATCCATCGGTGTAAATAAAGGGTGTGGTTTTACAACTAATGACTGCGGTAAGAAATTACATAATACCATAGTAACCATAGAGATAAACACCAGTGGTACACAGGAGCTCTTTAACTTTACCATAATCGCTTATATATTTTAAATTCAGTGACTCACAATTGACACCATCTCTGATTGTAGATATACTTTCCTTTTCTTCTCCATCTGGCCCACATCACCATGACTTCTCCTGGAAATTGCAGAATTTACTGCTGAGACATATTTGCCCCTTTTCTGCTGCAGCCATTTCCAGCCTCTGTAGCAACACAAATAAATTAATTGGTGTCAGACATAGATCCCCCCATGACAGCGATAGTCATAGATCTTTGCCATAACAGTGACAGCCATGTACAGAATCCCATAATGGTGGCAGCCATACACCCTCAAACAGTAATACAGATGTAGCAGGGTTAACACACAAACTCTTGACTCAAATTTCTTAACTCATCGCGTTATCTTGAAACAAAAGCCATTGAAAAGCAATTGAAGGTGTTTGCTTAACGCATTTAGTTTAGATAACACGTCTCATAAAGCATGTGTGTTAACTGTACTACATCTGTAGCTATAACAGGCAGTCACAGGTCTCCCATTAAAGTCATAGATCCCCTCAATAATTATTCACTGCATTGCCCATAGTTTGCCTACCATAGTAACCCTATACAGACACAGTCACAGGATCCTCAGTAGCAGGGTCCCCATAACGGGCCCCTAGTAACAGGTACCAGCGATAACTCATCTCTTGCAGGATCCACCTCTTGCACCTTGGCTGCAATAAAAAGTGCCCTGGCATGACCTGGCTCCACTACACCCCTGATTTTTTCCAGATGACTTTTTATTCTGTAATTTCTTAAACTTCTTAGGAGTTTTTTTTTTTCTACTACTATAATACTAATACTATAATATGGATGTCAGATTCCCACTCAGACTACCCTCCACGTGCCAGGTTCCCTCCATGAGCTTCAATTAATACTTCAGATGTAAGACCAGCCACATATAGCTTCTGAAACTAGGCCTACAGCTGATTGATGGCAGCTTCAGACTAAAATAGGGTTGTCCTGGTGGGTCAGCCCTTCAAAGGCTAGGATCACGTGAAGATCTGCTACAGTTTGTGAACTGAGATTTGAAAACCCCACTTGCACACTATGGTCAGAGTGTGACCAACCAGCATGGCACCCCCAGCCCCAAGGTATTTTGTGAATTTCCATTTTGTAAATAAAGCATAGAATCTGTAAAAGTTTCATTTTGCCATTGCTACCATTGTCTCAAATTGAATATTTGTGATTTTACGCAACTGGCCCAGTTTACTCACTTGGCGAGTACAGGGATTTCCAAGTACTTAAAAAAAAAAAAATTCAATTTATTTACTTTTTAAACTATGGAAACTATTATAATAATGATACTTTGCCTTTTTAGGGTGGAAAAATTCCCATCCGGTGGACAGCCCCAGAAGCAATAGCCTATCGAAAGTTTTCTTCTGCAAGTGATGCCTGGAGTTATGGGATTGTGATGTGGGAAGTGATGTCTTACGGAGAGAGGCCATACTGGGAGATGTCTAATCAAGATGTAAGTAACCTCTCGATATAGTATTTAGTTCTGAACCGATTTCCATAAAATGTAATCTTTGAATTTGTTTCACTTTTTTGTAACAAGATTTGGGTCAATGGGTAACCCTATTTACAATTGCACAGCTGTGACTAAGAGGGGACTGATGGGGAATAGGACCTGGGTGCCCAGATTCTGCTCTTTCTTGGCCAGGAAATTTTAAAACTAGTGCAGCAAGATAAATATATTGCCCCCTGGTGATGGAAGCTTGGCTTCTTCTCAATACACCCTATAGGTTTTCCATAGCCTCCCTGTAGCTATTTCATTTTATATTTGGTCTACTTGGGGAGACAAATTCACTTTTGATTGAGCATTCCTGAAATCTACTGTCTCAAATAGAGTCAACATCATAGATTTTGATCCCCACAGATGACTAGGATGGAGGCCCTAAGTCCCGATTCCTCCTCACCCACATAAACTCAGTGAGAAGGCGTTTATATGGAGAGTAACATATCAACTAGTCTGTAGTCCACCTGATGGGTAAATACGTTTCTCTTGAGAGGGATGGAAAAGTTTTCTCAAAAGTGAATAACTGCTGGGGAGAGAGGAATGGGACAGGCTTTCTAGGTGACCGGGTGATGAGAGAAGCAAGTACAACAGAGTCATCATGGTTTACACTGGTAGATTTCAGATAGTAAATTCCACCTAAACTTTGATATGAGAAGGAAAAGTCTGGGACACAAACAGGCACATCCTACAGAAAAAACATACATAGTTACTGTATATGTTTAGGTATTTAGTAACTCTTTATTACTAAAGTCTTTATGTTTTGTTGGAGATAAAGGTTTCAAACATGAAAGTGTATGTATCATGTTGTATAACATTGCTGTATGTAAAAGCTAACCTTAACAGTCAGGTTTGGGTAAAGAGGGTTCATACAGATTCATAGCTGGGGAACAGCATGTGTTTAGGGCTAGGACAGTAAACTGAGTCTTTGCCTTAGATGAAGGAAATCTCAGTTACAACTCCACATCAAGGATATGATTAAAAATATATACAGTTGCAAGAAAAAGTATGTGAACCCTTTGGAATAATATGGATTTCTGCACAAATTGGTCATAAAATGTGATCTGATCTTCATCTAAGTCACAACAATAGACAATCACAGTCTGCTTAAACTAATAACACACAAAGAATTAAATGTTACCATGATTTTATTGAACACACCATGTAAACATTCACAGTGCAGGTGGAAAAAGTATGTGAACCCCTAGACTAATGACATCTCCAAGAGCTAATTGGAGTGAGCTGTCAGCCAACTGGAGTCCAATCAATGAGATGAGATTAGAGGTGTTGGTTACAGCTGCCCTGCCCTATAAAAAACACACACCAGTTCTGGGTTTGCTTTTCACAAGAAGCATTGCCTGATGTGAATGATGCCTCGCACAAAAGAGAAATCAGAAGACCTACGATTAAGAATTGTTGACTTGCATAAAGCTGGAAAGGGTTATAAAAGTATCTCCAAAAGCCTTGCTGTTCATCAGTCCACGGTAAGACAAATTGTCTATAAATGGAGAAAGTTCAGCACTGCTGCTACTCTCCCTAGGAGTGGCCGTCCTGTAAAGATGACTGAAAGAGCACAGCGCAGACTGCTCAATGTGGTGAAGAAGAATCCTAGAGTGTCAGCTAAAGACTTACAAAAGTCTCTGGCATATGCTAACATCCCTGTTAGCGAATCTATGATATGTAAAACACTAAACAAGAATGGATTTCATGGAGGATACCACAGAGGAAGCCACTGCTGTCCAAAAAAAACCTTGCTGCACGTTTACAGTTTGCACGAGAGCACCTGGATGTTCCACAGCAGTACTGGTAAAATATTCTGTGGACAGATGAAACCAAAGTTGAGTTGTTTGGAAGAAACACAACACTATGTGTGGAGAAAAAGAGGCACAGCACACCAACATCAAAACCTCATCCCAACTGTGAAGTATGGTGGTGGGGGCATCATGGTTTGGGGCTGCTTTGCTGCATCAGGGCCTGGACGGATTGCTATCATCGAAGGAAAAATTAATTCCCAAGTTTATCAAGACATTTTGCAGGAGAACTTAAGGCCATCTGTCCACCAGCTGAAGCTTGACAGAAGATGGGTGTTGCAATAGGACAACTACCCAAAGCATAGAAGTAAATCAACAACAGAATGGCTTAAACAGAAGAAAATACACCTTCTGGAGTGGCCCAGTCAGAGTCCTGACCTCAACCCGATTGAGATGCTGTGGCATGACCTCAAGAAAGCGATTCACACCAGACATCCCAAGAATATTGCTGAACTGGAACAGTTCTGTAAAGAGGAATGGTCAAGAATTACTCCTGACTATTGTGCACGTCTGATCTGCAACTACAGGAAATGTTTGGTTGAAGTTATTGCTGCCAAAGGAGGTACAGTTATTAAATCCAAGGGTTCACATACTTTTTTCACCTGCACTGTGAATGTTTACATGGTGTGTTCAATAAAAACATGGTAACATTTAATTCTTTGTGTGTTATTAGTTTAAGCAGACTGTGAATGTCTATTGTTGTGACTTACATGAAGATCAGATCACATTTTATGACCAATTTGTGCAGAAATCCATATCATTCCAAAGGGTTCACATACTTTTTCTTGCAACTGTACATACTTGGGTTTTAAAAAAGTATGATTAAAGCGGTTCTGTCATCAGGATCAACCAGACATATTGGCTGGTAGGGCTCATCACACTGATTAAAACAATGCCTTTCTTTTGTCTGTATGCTAAATAGCTGCACAGAAATCTATGTTTTTATTCATAGGCAAATGATAAGTTTGAGCACCAGGAGGTGGGGCTGAATCCTTTGATCACTACTTTGTAACACCCCCTGTGCTCTGCATACTCCCCCATCTGCTTAATTGACAGGGCTAGACACGCTGAGCACAGAGCATCTACATATCATATCCTCTATATACTATAGCTTCACCATACTGAGATATGCTCAGAAAACTAATACATGTATTAATATATTTCTGCTTTATTCACAAGAACAATATATGATTATGTAGACACTAGTAATATGTGATAGCTTATAAGCATCTCTGTGGTAATGCTAAAGCTTTAGCTTTGTGATTGATTTTGCATGTATCCCAGGCTTGAATCCTGGGAGAGATTTGCATGAACTTTTTTATTTGACATGTACTGATGTGAATAAATAATTTAGACTGAGATGGAAACTGTCTATTTAGATGCAGCAGTCTCTTTGGTGTCTCTACTGGAGTCCTGTCTCAGCTCTTGCTCACGCCTTCCCCTCCCCTTTCCAAAGACTTGTATGGGATGATATAATTTGAGTATCAGATGGTCGTCCTATTCTCACCAAGACAGATTTATCAAAGATTTCTGAGACAAAGTCATTTTGAAAAAGTTAAGGGGGAAAAACAGCTGATAATTGATAGAACGATGTATTTTCCTCTGATAATATATATTACAAATAGTGTTGAGCGAATCAAAGTTAACAAAGGGGAATTCGATTGGATTTTTGGGGATTTCGTTGTAATAAATCAATTTTTTCCTGAAATGGTGGTAAAAAATTAAATAAATACTCACCTCATCCATTTAATCACGGAGAGGCCATCGTGGCCATCTTGATTGAAGAAAAGACACCAATTCTGGTGGGCACTGGCGTGTGACATCACTACGTCATCACGCTGGGCAGGCACAATCGCCATTTCCCATCATTGTGCCCACTCCATACAAAGGAATGCAATTTGTTACAAAGTAATTCGTAACAAATCAAATTTCTTGTCGAAGTTGGGCGAAGCAGCTGATCAAATTTTGGAAAACTTCGCTCACCACTAATTACAAAAAAGTTTCTTAGTCATTTGTTCTATTGATTTATGCAAAGCTGTGTTAAAAGTTAGGGACCATTTAAAGGGGCTTTCCAGTTTGCATCAACATTCTTTAAAATAATCATTTATGAAGGAAGCTATAATTTTGTAATGTATTTATTTTACCCTTATTATTCCTGTCCTCTGTTTTGGGCCGTTGTCACATGACCATGTCCATGCAGCTCTTTCTTATTTCCTGTGATGTTTTGTCTATGAGCGTGTCAAAGCAGAAACAGAGGCAGAGATAAGGGAGTGTCTATGAAACTAGCTGGGTGGGAGGAGCTATAAACCAGGTGGGTGTTGTTAGGGGCGGTGCTGGAGCTGTGGGAGAGGAAAGAAGTGCATCATGGGTTTGGTTGGATACGGAAACAGGAAGTGGACACAGAAAGGAAACAAATCACTTGGTGAAAATTGGTCAGGGGAGTCCAAATTGAAAAAGAAAAAACATGGAGAACCAACTACATGAACATATCTGTCAAAAACCATAGTCATTGCAGAAAACCCCTTTAATGATCACAAATATTGTGCACTGCCATTAAGGTGACGCCACTGATTGTACAAGATGAAAGCAAAAACAGCACCTTGTTATTAAAAATCAAAGTACAGGGTGCACATCACAAGGGCCCCAAATACACCGTCCTCCCAGATATCCAAAGAATTGCTAAATAGTAGCAGAAAAAAATATTTATTCCCAACGGGTGAATAGATAAGAAAAAGCTGGCATTCTTCTTTCTTTGGCCCCGGTTGTAGGGGTTGATAATGGTTGTAGTAAAATAACTGCTAACATGTCATCAGCATCAAAAGTTGTCAGTTTTATTAAAATTCTGAAAGAAAACTCTCTATAAATTATGAGCTTAAAAGAGCATTTACTCTCCCCGAACAAAAAGTTACTCACTAATCATCCCATAAGTGGTCTCTTCCATCACCAAAGAGGGAAAAACTTTTTCTATAAAAGTCTTCATGGGTTAATGAGAAGCCCCATTAGTTGTCACTCAGAATAAATTGCTATGAGGAGTAAAGTAGAAAAACTTACAGTTTCGATGGGTGGCAAATTTTACGATAATTTTTATCAGCGGAAAACAAAACTTCAGGGAAAGTACATTTATCGTCTGGAACAATTCAAAGACTTCTTTCAATCTGTAAGTGAATGTATAAATTAATGTGCGCTGTAAAACTCACCGATTTTCTGAGAGAAGGAAAAAAAGAAGAAGAAAAAAAAAAAAAAGAACAGCTAATGGATTTCAAACAATGCTGACATAATTGCTTGGGAAAATTGAACAAAGAGCATTGCAGGCTGTTCGTAAGTGCGGTGTCTCCCAAGAGTAAGAACAGATCCAAAGGGAATGTCACCGAATTGTTCAGAATGATGGCAAAAAAAAATAAGAAAGTGTAACAATTTCTACTCAATTTATTCATCAAAAGCTTTTTTTTTTTGCACTTAAATCCACAATAAACGCCTCCGGAGAGCGTGGCTCAGCGTGAGGAGTACTTATGAGGAGATAATGGCATTACTTGGTAAATGAACTTTAGGGCCATTGGGTTTCACTACTCAGTGCTATTGTTATACATAGACGCGGTGGCATTATAGTTATTGTGCTGGAGAGGAAAATACCTTTGCAGCTTGCTTTGAATTGCTATTATACGGCTTCTAGCACCCGATGGACAATCATCTCACCCTTCTGCACAACGTCGGGATTATGCCATAAATACAATGATCGTAGAAAGCTCAATTACGTTCTCTTTGGTATCATCTAGAAGCACCAGATGTACGCTTTACCTAATGTTTTTCCAGCATAAAAGCCACGCTCTTCAATAGTCATAGTAATGGAAGTTCTTCTGAATACTACAGTTAGGTAGCTGCATGAGTAAATGTCCACATTGGTAGAACATACAGGTTTACAGTCAGGGGCGGACTGGGAACTTAAATTGACCCTGGAAAAAAAAAGGTAAAAGTGGCTCCAATTTGATAGAATACGGGGTAGCATAATTAGGCAGGGAGAATTGAAGTAGGCAGGGCCAGCTATACCAAAGGCCAGAGTAATATAGCGCCCCAGCTGAACCAAATACCACAGTGCAGTACAAAATACTGCCACCTGCACCTGAGCACATCGATACAGTTGAATTCAGGAGGGCATCTGAGGCTGCTGGTCGGGTGCATAAGAGAGAATCAGTTCATTATGAACCCGGCTGGCAGATGTGAGGAGGGCTTAGTTGGCCCTCCTAGGCATCGGCCCACCGGGAAATTTCCCTGTAGGGTATATGGCCAATCTGCCCCTGTTTACAGCTCTCATGCCAAGTACAGAACCAGATTGCGCACTGGCCGCTGCTCATGCAACTCGTGCAAAGAGCCATAATAGAGCCATGTGCACATGGACATGAAGTGAATCTATGAAGAAATGAATGTCCATGTGAAGTTCCTCCACCATGGCTGCAAGGAGGGGAAGGAGCTTCTTTGTTTGCTTTTGTAAACTTTTATCTTTCTAACACTGGGTATATAAGACGTGTACTGCTTAAAGTGGTTATGCCATGATTGATTGATGGCTCTGTACCTTGCATGGATCCAGAGATCTCCTCATTCACTGCTCCAATTTCTCTGCTAGATTATCTTCATCCTGGCAGCTCGGGAGTATGTCCTTTCTACTGCAGCTCTCTCTATGTAACTGCCACAGCTTCTAACACAACATATGGCTGGTGGCAGTTGAAGATTTAAACTGAGCATGTGCGACCACCTCAGTGAAATGGATATAAAATAAGGAAAAGAACAAACAGCAGGTGGCGATATACAGATACGTTTTATTGAATAGTTCACTGACTATACTAATGCAATTGAGATTGCATGTAATTATAAAAGTATTCAAAAATGTAGAATATGTTTCATGACACTATCCCTTTAAGACCCCCATACATATTAGAGTATTGTCGGGTAGACCCATCGAGAATGGTGAGCTTGGCAAACACCCTAAAGGGGTTATCCCATGATTAATATAAAAATGAAAATCAGACATCATATAGTACATGGCAATCTCTTTCTAACACAGCTAGAACCAGCCCTGTACCTCACATGGATCCAGAGATCTCCACATTCATTGCTCTGCTAGATTTATATCCAGCTGACTGCTCAGGGGAGTGTATTTTCTGTTGCAGCTCAGGAGGCGTGTCCATGCTCTACCTATCACAGCTCAGGAGGCAGTTAAAGGATGAAAGTGAGCATGTGCGGCCACCTCAGAGAGCAGGACAAAGAAATAGGAAAAAAAACAGCAGGTGGCGCCATACAGATACATTTTATTGAATAACTCAGTGGCTATGCCAAATTTTTAATTACATGCAATTACAAAAGTATTTAGACCAGGCGCTGGTTTGAAAACTGTAGAATATTCTACGTGGGACAACCCCTTAAGCGTATGTGGGGAGCTCCCCTGACACATTATGTCTCACAGCAGCTTGCCTCTCTCTCCCCACTGACAACACACACATGCTCGGCTGTGTGTATATGGAGGAGTCAGGAGAGAGTCGGGGAAAGATAGACCAGTAGTTATTGAATGCGTATGGCCAGCTTTAGAGCTACCATCAAAACAGAGATCATGAAAGTTCAGCTGACTCCTGCACCAAACCCTCTGTATAAGCGGATACTGGTTTCCAAAAATAATGAATCTATGTGAAATGTTGAGCGTACCTATCCGTATGCATTATTTATTTTGTGCTGATCCTAGGAAAGTATAGACCAAAGATATATTAACTATTTTGCAGGCTTCAGAGCTGAAATCGGAGTTTAGCTAAGATGTAAAATTCTACCCGGACACGTTGTAGAAATGAATGTACATGTCCTTTAAGTAATGTAACGCTTATGTGTGATTATTTTCAGGTCATCCTGTCGATAGAAGAAGGTTATCGTCTCCCTGCTCCAATGGGTTGCTCAGTCCCTCTTCATCAGTTAATGCTTCTCTGCTGGCAGAAAGAAAGAAATCACCGACCTAAGTTCTCAGACATTGTGAGCTTTCTAGACAAGCTCATCCGCAACCCCAGCTCCCTTAATATTCTGGTTGAAGATGTTCTGGGGTAAGAAAAGTAGTATTTGTCCTGAAATTAAAAGAGAAAGTCATTAGTTAATTATGTAAATACCTTCTTCAGACATCTGTCCAGCTGTTAATAATTTTCATTGGTTATTTCTTATTCCTATTTGTTCTTTGAGTAACTAGCATTTTATTTTTAGGACCAAAGCATGTCTTATTGGTTAGACAATTAGGGTATTAATTGTATTCTGTATGAGTTTTTCCTTTGTAATTCCTACTAGAAATCTGATTAAATGGACAACTGGGTGTTAGCAATTGGCACGGTGTCCCTATACAGTCTGACAGTTGACAAGGGATAGGGTATACCCAAGTAGTCAATTTATTCATACATTTCTAGAAGGAATAACAGAGTAATGCTGCAGAATTACTCTTTCATGAGCAATACAATTCAGGTCGGGAGAGCTGACAGAACTTCTTTAAAATGCAGCGGATGGTACCCAGTTATTACTACTACTTCTTTAAATACCGTAAATATGTATACTGTAGTATACAATTGTATGTTGTGTCATCTCATACAAAATAATTGCTCATCTGTTCGGATCCACTGTCTAGCATTGGAGCTGCACACAGAGATAGGCGCAGACTTTGTAAAACGTACACAAAACGTAAACATTATGCAAAAGCAACTATGTCCTAGTGCTGATAAATACCCTGCAATAGGGAAGACAGTAAGAAAAATACTAGCGATACTAGGACAACACATGCTCTTGAAATTGAAAAACAACTGTGGGGCAAATTTACTAATCCTATAGATGGCTTAAACTTAGGCTGCCTAGACCTGCTCCATCCTACCCATCCCTTACATCCTACCGGAAGCACATTAATGGGGTACTTCTGGCCTTGTGTACTGGTAGTTATCCTAATTAACTATACCCCCCCCCCTCCAATAAAGCCTAAAGGGCCTATACCCTAATGTGTTATTTTCTTTTCTGTGTAGGAGAGGGACAGATGATGGGAGTAGGCATTATTTTTGTCCTGCTCTTTATTCAGATTTTTTTTTGTAACTATTATAGGCTGTCTGCCCAGATTTCAGAAAGTATTGTCTTTTTGCAGTTCGGAATTATGTTCTTCAAGTATAGGGATACTTCTTGTTAATTCCCTATTACTGTGCTGCTGGTAGGAAATAAGGGAGGTGTTGACTTCTAACTTTAATCTGTTTTTCCTTAGTCTTAGCAGCACAAGTCTCCTTCCCTTTGTACAAATCCTTGCTATTAACACATTAGGGTATAGGCACCGAGTCTTGGGTGGGGGGTGTATAGTTAATTAGGTTAATTATTTCATTAAACATTCCATCTGTTCTACCAGTACACAAGGGCAGACATAACCCTTTACTTTCTGTCATTAGAACTAAGGGACAACAGATTAATGCTAGAAATCAATGCATCACAGTGGCTCAGGCTGGATGATAAAGGTGGTGAGGGGATAGACACTTTTGTCTACCTCTATACCAACTATTGGTTGGCTTAATTTTAGACAGAATTTTACACCAGAATTGTGGCGCAATTTTGGTGCTAAATGGCACATATTAGGCCCTGTCCCCTTTCCGATAAACCACAATCCCTCATAATAAAACCACACCCCTTTTCAGGGACTAGGCATAGAAACTCTCTCTAAAGTTTGATGGACCAAAACGGGCCACTTTTAAGTACAATTTACACCAAAATCTAGGTGTGCTCATATTAGTAAATGTGGGCTTTTTTCAGTCTTATGTTGAGCAATTCCAGAGTTAAAGATGCTCACAAGAATATGTGTCACGGTGGGGAGTGGGGGAAACCCCCCACCGTACAATGATGAATGGTGGGATATGACACTAGGCCTGGAAGCCAGGATAAGGGAGCAGGTCACCTCCTATCGCCACCCTCATCCTATCCCTGACTTCCTAACCGCATGAGCAAACCCAGATGGTAGGAGGGCTCATGCACCGGAACCTGGGCCCTAACTAGCCCTGATGATCCCTGGTAGTAAGGTCTGGGCAAGGAGACGATCGGTTCATCCACGACACGGATGAACCGGAGTCTCACACAGGCCTAGCTACTGGGAATGGCAGACAGTGAACAGCTACTGGATCGGCAGGTAAGAGACAATAACAAAAAGCACTTATCTGCCGCTGCAACAATGACGGCTGAACCCCATAAAACAGTACTGGAACCCGAACACATAACAGGACACAGCACAAGCAACTCATACAGGAATGCAGCACACCAGTACCTGCCTGGACCCCCATGTGGACAAGATGCATGGTGGCCCCTGGCAGAGCTGCGCACTGACATTTGGTTCCCTCTATGGGGAACCCCATGCGGACCCCCTTCCGGAGGTACAGACAAACAAGGGAATGTCTAGCATACATGCTGGACAACAACAAACAGACTAGACATGTAACTAGAAACTAGACATAACAACAAATCTCCAAATCAAACCCTCACCAAACAGATAAGGTAGGGAAAGGACAAGCAGGAGACAAAGGGATAACATCGCAGAAGACATCGCAGATGACATCGATGTAGAACTACAATGGCCCTCAGATTGCATCCAAGAAAGGAACAAGCTCCTTCTCATTCAAAGGCAGACATAACAAAGATCTCAGTCTCACTGCTACAGAATAAGAAGAGACCTGAGACCACACCCAGCTCCACCATGCTCACACCTTAACCCCGTGCACACCAGAAAGGAAGGAAGACTGCCATAAAGGGAAAGCACACACGCATGCAATACAACAACACGCTGCCACCGGCAACCAGCATGCGTAGCGAAAGTGTCACGGCAAACAACCACCAAGCCATGACAATATGCTTGCGAATTAGGAATTTATTATGACCACTTCCAGAGTGAATGCATAAAATACCACGTTTGGTAACAAGCCCTTCTTCAGGTTATTGAGGTGTGATGTGGGAGGTAGTAGAAAAAAATAAAATCACATCACACCCTGTGAAGGCCGCATTTTTGTTTGAAGGGTTGTATTTGATATATGCACTTTGGAAATGGCCATAATAAATTCCTAATTTGCAAACACATTCACACTAGAGCTGTATACAGTTCTTGAATTACATGCTCCAAACTTTCCATTACAGAAATGTAAAGTAGATCTTGGTCCAGGGCAGCAATTCAAAATCTGTACCAGTGTAAGCGGTGTACCGGGGTGGGCTCCCCAGGATACAGCGAAGTCACGAACAAGGAAAACGACTCTGACACCAGCTCTTGTAGAACAGACTTTGTTTTACTGTTACGGGATATCAAACAAACTCCCAAATGCAGTGAACATAAAATCAGATTATATACACTCAGCCCGGAGGCTGAGACCCCTGTGTCGCACAGCACGGCGCCCTACGATGGTAGCCGGAAAACACTTGCGCAATTTACCTACTGCGAGCACAGTTAACTCTGCCTCGCCATACCTGGTATTACCCTGAAGAACAGGAACAATCGTGTGTGTGAGATACAGGCTAGCCCGCAGTGCGACACAGCAGCTTACAATCTTACCAGCCTATACAGTGATTTCCCCCTCCCTTTTCCCCAAAACTGGTAATGTGGCACGTGCCTAATATATATCACTCCGTATAAACTCGCTGGGGTAACTGAAGGTTATGGTGCAGTCCTCTCTGTTCTCCGGAGCGAACCAAAACTTTAACTGATAAGTATTTCTGATAAACAAGCAGCAACACTAACTAACTACCGTCAGGTTTGATCTCAGTCTCTAGTATTTAGGCGCCAATCTTATATTGAGGTGCGTGCATGCTCTATCTTACCAACCCGGGTCTGCTCTGCTTCAGCTGGTGACTGTGAATGGAACAAAGGCTGATCCAACACGAGTGCAGTACCGCAGAGTCCGTTGCTTTGCTCTTCAGCTCTCATCTGCGATCCTGGCAGCTGTACTTCTTCTCTTGGATGGGATCCGGGTCCTTGACATGATCACCTTCACTTGGCTACAGTCCTGGTCGCAAAAGGGTGATTCCATGCTAGGATGTTAACAGATGTCTTTTCCAGTCTGCAACTAAGATGGACGCCAGCTTCCTTCCTCTAGACATACAGCTCCACCTCCTATATATATTTAAATCTGAACAGTCTGTTTAGCTGTGAGGGGAAACAGCGGCCTCTTGTGGCCAAACAGCTAAATAACAGTGTTCATGCAATGAGAGCTGTTTCACAATCTCACACCAGAGCTCAAATTATAATGCAGTTTTTGTTGTAGTGGTCTTACTAAGTCGGGTAGAAGGGCCTTTTGCTCCTCCCTTCCAGGTTCCAGGTGTGACTGTTAAATCTGCAGTCCCCTAGAGTTGTGACCTTGCTCAATTATAGTGATTTAAAAAAGCCAACTTGTAGAACTGTATTTTTTGTCTAGGGATGCAACCTTCAAGATAATCTTAAATCCATCTGTGGCACCTCCAACAATAAATCCTGATACTTCCCGACATGCCAAGCTCTTGTTCTTCTGACAAATTTAACCATTCTTAAATTGATTTCTGTGGCCTGTTTGTCTCATTACTCTCATAATAGAACCCCCCATCAAATCAAGGAGTTGTCTCATTAAGACACCATTTCAATATATCCTATTAGGACATGTAGATATCATTGAGAACTTTATTCTGAAATAGGGTTGCCTTGATGAGATAACCCCTTAAATTTAATCCAAGAGCTGTAAATATGTCCCTCTTGTGGCTGATAAACTAATAAGATCTTCACAGAGCTAGTATGTGGATCATGTGCTATAGAGGTTCCTCATGGAGACCCCATCAATCTGCTAGTCAAAAAAAGGACCACAAATCTAAAAATAACCCGTGAATTTGGGACAATTCTTTTAAGTCTGGGGGGGGGGGGATTAAATGGCCCATATTAAGCCCATGATGATATGCTAATTTATTAGCTCACTGTATAGATGATGTTACAGTAGAGTAAAGGGCATTGGAAAATAGATCACAGGATCATGATCATCACATTCAAACTACTTTGACCTATGAGCAGGGAGATAGGTCAATAAACATAATAAAGAAAAACCTTGACTAATATAGCTGCAATTAATCCACGGCAGAAGATGATGAAGCTGAGCCTCAGCACTGAATGTCTTGCCTGTGCCCTCTGTTCTATTGCGGTGTTATTTATTTGGGTCTTAAACTGGTCATTGGAGAAGCACAATGCGGCTGTGCTTTTGAGCTCATTTACTGCATGCTGTTATCTTGAGAGATCTCTTAATCATGTTAATCACCGTTATCTTTTACAATAATACAATTGTTTCAAGTATGAGTACTGTCCATTATAAGCTGCGCACACATCTGCCTATGCAGCAGAAGCTTCACCTGATAAATTGTCACTGCTGTGTTATTGGTTGGGCTCCTTCTGTTAATGTGTCATCCGCTCTGCTGTCCCCAATGTTCTGCTGTATGAACCTACAGGCTGAAACTTAAAGGGGTATTCCCAACTGGACATTTATGGCATATCGATAGTATATACCATAAATGTTTGATAGGTGTGGGTCCCACCTCAAAGACCTGCTCGTATCTCAAGAATGGGAACCCACCATGAATGGACAGCACACCACGGCATTCCATTCAAGGCTATGGGACTTCGTATGCTAAGCTATTTGAGGAAGTCCCATAGCAGTGAATGGAGAAAGCTGCTTATGTGCAGTTTGCTTTCCATTCATGGCAGGGCCCCATCCTTGAGATAGGAGCCAGAAATAGACGTGGGACCTGCATCTATTGGACAGTTCTGGCATATCCTATCAATATGTTGTAAAATGTTAAGATGGAACAACCCTATTAATTATAGAAATGTTAGCTTAGAAATTACCCCAATAAGGGAGGTCTTCTAGAGCTCACCAACCATGCACTCCAGGGAAAATTGTGTAATGCCTAGTACAGTGCCTGAAGAATGGGCGCATACAGGAATTAACATTTTGGTGTTTTTTTAATTTCTCTTGTGGACCGCCTTCTTGTGTATTCTACAGTCATTTTAGTTCTGTAACTAGCAGGTCCTCCCTCTCACCCTAGTCTGTTTATGGTAAGACTATGCAAAGAGTTTTCTCCCAAGGAAAGAGGACCATGTTGCTAGCGCTATCTTGTGGAAGTTGCTCCCTATGAGTCATAAATCTGACTTTTAAACAAGCTTTGGGACATGACAAATATCCATCCAGAGATAGCTGTTTCAGGGTGCTTGCTCCCCAATTATCACTGAGGGCAACTTCTTTATTCTATATAGATGCGATAAAAATATTTGGTCCAATCAGGATCCTGATAATCGTAGTACAAATAAAAGCTGTCAAAACAATGGACGGTCAGGGAAATACAGACAAAATTATGCAAACAAGGACAGAGAATATAGAATATAACCATCCCTGTTCTTGCCCATAATTAACTACTAGGCCCGGAGATGCACCTTGATGGTAGGTGCACTCCGTCCATGTTCCTAGACTGACCTGTCCTTATACAGCCCTATTGCTTTCTTGACACAGCAAACAATATCCCAAATAGCTCTATCGCTTTTCTGACACAACTGAGCACTGTCCCGATGCGTTTCCCCTCATAGATAATCAAAGGTTCATCAGGGGACTACCAGCATCAGTATGGCAATAGGTTGCAGTATACAAGATAATCAAAGAAAACCGATACATCAAAGCATAAAAAGACTGGAGCTCCCCAGACAGAAAAGCATCTGTGACAAGGCTGAGGCACAGAGCCTCTAATATAACCTATTTATCAACAATGTGTGGACATATGTATACATAAGCTATCAGTCCATAACACATTCGGTAATACTAGCAACACTTTCTAATGATGTAAAATAACTTAGCTGATTCAGATAGATGGCATGTTGCTCCAATCCTCTCACAGATGCACGATACACGACTGGGGGGCTCCAGGGGGCAAAAATAACCTGACAGGGCACACCTGTGAAGTGAAAACCATTTCAGGGGACTACCTCTTGAAGCTCATTAAGAGAATGCCAAGAGTGTGCAAAGCAGTAATCAAAGCAAAAGGTGGCTACTTTGAAGAACCTAGAATATGACATATCTTCAGTTGTTTCACACTTGTTTGTTATGTATATAATTCCACATGTGTTAATTCATAGTTTTGATGCCTTCATAGTCATGAACTTTTGGTCTGTACTGTATTTTACCAGTAAAGCAGACAAAATGGCTTACTGTTACAAGTGCTAAAGCTGCCAATAGGATCACCCCCAAAAAAAATAAAAAAAATAAATACATCTCAAACGGCAACATGAGCATAGCCTAAGAGATACCAATGCAAACATTTTGCAGCACACAAATGGAAAAATAATTTAAAAAATTATGGCTTGATATATAGTGAAGCAGTCTGTTCTACACTATGGTTGTCCTATCAAGTATTGTAACTAAACTATTTTTTCTCTTTTATGCAGCATGCCAGAATCACCGGGGGACACACCAGAATATCACTTCTTTGTCACAGTCACAGAGTGGTTAGATTCTATAAAGATGGGTCAGTACGCTAGTAACTTCATGGCGGCTGGGTTCACAACGTTGGACTTGGTTTGCAGAATGAGCATTGAGTAAGTAACTTCGACAACAAACAGAAAAGTGTTTTTTGCATTTCAATAAATAGCTCCCAACATGCATACAAGAGCAATATAAGGCACTTACTAATTGCAATTTGACAGCTGAAGCGCCCCCTTCTATGGTTTCACTTCAGTCTTCTTATTGTCAGGGGATATGGCCACTGCACTAGCTGTACTTGCACACTGCAGGGAACATTTTCTGCATCTGTGGTGGCTGGGATCGCGTTAGCACACATAAGGACGCATGCGCTCCCACTCCTGTCCCGACCACCTTACCTCTGAATGTAAGGTTTCTGTAGTACCTCTCTGGAGCGTGCAGGGTAGCACTGGAGCTGTACTACATTGCTCCTGTCCTAGCCACACTGATGCTTCTAATGAAAATACTTCAATAGCAGCCTCGAGAATGCACAGGCTCAGGCTAGAGGCACAATTATATAATCAAATGATCAGCCACATTCAGCAGTCCTGCCATACTGACAATGCCTGAAAAAAATGCAACCTGAGAGATCAAACTTTTGGCAGACAACAGTTTGCTATCATTGATCATAAATGATGGCATATAAATTCTCAACCCTAGCCAGCCAAAATTATCAACAGCTTTAAAAGGTTGATGACCTGTCCTGAGGATAGGTTATCAGTATCTGATTGGTGAAGGTCCGACTTCTGGCACCTCCAACGATCAGTTGCTTGAAGAGACAGCAGGCCGAGATACCAGGAGTCGGACTCCCACCAGTCCTTTAAACTTGCAGTAAATACAGTCCCAATTGCAGTTCATGGATAAAATGTTTATACACAAATCTCATTTTTCAGGGATGACTCTCAGTAATGCACATTTCTTTTCCCGTAGTGACATCAGAAGAATTGGTGTGACGCTCATTGGACACCAGAGAAGAATAGTGAGCAGCATACAGACTTTACGATTACAATTGATGCATATACAAGAAAAGGGATTTCATGTATGAAAATAGTTGAAGCAACTGTTTTGTGCCTCAGTATTTCTTTAACGGAAGAGATTCTTATTCCTCATCATGGATTCTCGCTCTCTAAACTACCGGACTCTTGTGAAGAGAAAGAGAGGGAGATCTGAACACTTCCAGACTGAAGTTTTTGAAAACTTTAAATAGATATGTCTTCAAGTTACGGACAAGTAGAATCCTGGGCCCCACTGCAAGACTCCTGGCAACTGATGAATGACTTACGCATGGGTGTAAAACGTTGTGCGGCATCTGATCATGAACTCAACGGCGGTCGCATCAACTCTAGCTTCCTTCTTATGTAGCAAGATGGTGGTATCAGTCTAACCTACCGACTGCTGTGGTTTTGTAATCTTGTAGCTAATATAAATTGTGCATATTAAAATAAAAGAGAATACAGAAAATATAGAAAGAACATGTTAGGTGAATTTTGGATGTAGTGTTTTCAATGTACCTGTTAAAGAGGTTGTCTGGTTTAGAAAAATCAGTCAAGTAATAGGAATACTGAGTTAATATGGAAGGTCTCCCGTTCAGGTCCCTAATCTATTATCTAGAGCAGAGGGAAGCTATAACGAGCATCTCTGGCTCTGGAGGACCTAGCAAGTCTATGAATTACAATAGAACATATGTAATGCTTAATTTTCCCTGCGGTGGTGCTGTAAATTTAACACCTACTGCCAGGTTGGCCCAAAGATTAGAGCTGATCACTAAATGTCCCAACAACAAGACAGCTTATGATTAGCTTACGGTCAGGAGACCCTTCTAACAAAAAGGCACCACCGAAAGTAGACAACCTCTTTAATGTCACACAATGAAGGCAGCCGATTTGAGGACCAGATAATATGGTGAATTGACATTACTGAAGCAAGAGGCACTTTATTTACATCTAAGTGATGTCACTAGTTCCCGATGAATGCACAAGGAGGAAACGGGTCAACATCAAATGGCTGCCCCCGTTGTGTGTAGGTCATGGGTGCAATGTGGATATCCAAAACTGTAGCTGCTAATGTTTTTTTTTTTTGTTTCCTTATTTTTGGAGAGTAATAGATATATCTACAATGGTTTGATATAGTGAGCTTGTGTGTATGGATATTTGAGGTTATAACGAAGTGTACTTCCTGAGGCCCAGGATTGCATTGTCCATGTAATCGATGCTCTATATTCTTGTACTTTTACAGTTTAGAATCGAAAAAAAAAGAAATCTTTGTCTTCTAGTGTTTTTACTTCATCTATGCCTCAGAAATACTTTCCATAAAAAAGATGCAAGAGAGCTTTGCTAGTCTCATGAGCAGCCAGAACGTGGACCTACCTGTCCGATGTTTTCTAGAGAATATATAAAAGCACATGGTAAAATATACAATAGGACATAGATTATATATAAATGTTTCAGTACTCCACGTCTTTCATGGTTCAGTATGGGTATCATAAAGATCTGTTTAGTTGGTCAGTACCACTTTCCTTTCCTTCCTCATGTATAGTGGCATATAGTGCCTTTTACAGGGTCTGTCATATTAACATAGGATTGCTGCTTTTTGAAAGACCCAATAAAAGTTCTCTTCAAGGTTAATTCAAAGTTACTACTTGATATCTTATTTCTGTATTTCTTCAACCAATACGAGTGGTACACGCTATGGTCAACACACAACGCCCCGGTACAGAGCCACTGAGATAGCCACAGAAAAGATAAAAATCATTATCCATAGACATCTGGATCAGAATTTTAACCGTGCAGGAATACGAAGGATGTTTAGTTTATGTTTATATTGTATTTTGCATTCTGTATTTCAAATTAGGTCTAGAATTTCATGAACCTTGAAGCCAGACTTGTATTGTACATGAGTAGACATGGCAATGGGGATCCGGGGTAGAGTCTATAATGGATAAAGAGTCCTGGCCTAAGACCTTTCTGACATAAAAGGGTTTTTTGGATCTAAAGTATCTGTGGAACTTCCAATAGATACACATAAGTGATACTTACAAGGCCCCAACTGTTGAGAGAAGGAGTGGCCAGCTTGAATGGAAAAGTGGTGGCCCTTCCATGCAGCTCTTGAAATTTAAAAGTAACCCATCAACAGCTTTATGCTGCCCAAACCACAGACCCCTTTTTTTATAGTCTTAAAAATGACTTTGGCGTGGAGAGAGATGCAGCTTTCCACCAGCATCTTCCATTCTGGCTCAGGTTGATTAACAGGTCTCTCCCTGTATGCAAATATGTAGAGACCTGACAAGCCATACCAGGTTGGGGAGAAGCTGAAGGAGAGCTGCCTAGCAGACACATCTCCCTGTATGCAGCTCTTCTTAAAACTATGGAGGTCATTAACTAAGTGATATACGCCAGTTTTCTGGGGTATACCTGTCACAGATCTGCGACTTTTCCTCGCTCATGCCTCAGGTCAAAGCATGGGTGGGAAAAGGGACCGGTCGGCATGCCTGTATCTTTTATCATTTTCTATGCCAGTTATAGGCATAGAAAATGGTCTAAATTTAAGCTGGCTTACATTTTTACTGGTGCCTCTTCATAACTTTGGTGGATCCACCTCCAGCGCACAGGGTTATGAAGACCGGCGTCTATAATGCCGCTCTTAATAAATAACCCCCTATGTTTTTTCTGAAGCACTGTTAAATTAGGCACCCTGTCAGGATTTAATGCTGGCCATCTTTTATGCAGCAGGAAACTGCTGAGAGTTTCCCTCTAAAGGAGTTATTTTAGATTTTACTATTTTTTAGCCTATTCACAGAATAATCCATTAATATCTAATTGGTAGTGGTCTACACCCCCGCCCATCAGCTGCTTCAGGGTAGCTCCAGTGTTGGAACTGCACAGCTCCGTCCATTGTGTAGTGAACAGAGCTGGTAACGTGAAGTGACCAACTCCATCCACTACACAATGGACAGAGCCGTATAGTGCCGTTGCCAGAGCTACCCAAAAACAGCGGATTGCCAGGGTTGCGGAGTGTTGGACCCTTGCAATTCACATATTGATGGCCTATATTGAGGATAGCTGATCCATAGTAAAATCCTGGAGAACCCCATTAAGTTTATGGAAGGAAGGAGGTAATATTGAAGGCCCCATTTTAGTGCGATTTGTACAATCACTTTCTTGGTTCAGTGGCATACCCACCATATAGACAGACCACGAGAATGCTATACAGCCCGTGGAGCCGGGGGGTCTTGAACTGAACTGCTTCCCCAGCCTACTGTTGCACAGCCTAAGCAATTGCCTGAGGCCGCCACTAGGGGGGCTTATTAAATACATATTTTTAAAGCCCTCATTGCTAGATGAGTATTGCTGCATGCATTAATGCCAGAAAGCATCAGGATACTCGACAGATCCCATTATAGTCAAACTATAGTGACTATGCCAGATACGGTCACTCCAGTAGTCGGACTACTGGATTACTTTAGCGAGGATGTGAATGTTCGCAGGGAAGGCTCCAGAGTTGTGGATTATCTGTCCAATTAACAGTATACAGCTACCATTTAATGTTTTATTTTAAAGCATACCTAAACCTTTCACAATAAAGGAAAAATGCTAAGTTAAAATTTGTGGTGCTTTCCTTTATAAAGCCTCATTCACACGTCAGGGTTCCACGGACATGTGCTGTACGCGCTCTCCACGGACAGCACACGTACCCATTCATTAGAATGTGTGTATTCACACATCAGTTTTTTTACCACGATCCATGGGTCCGTGTTTTTAGCACGGAAGCATGCTCTATTTTGTCTGTGTTCACAGATACATTAGGCCCCTTTCACATGAGCGAGTTTTCCGCGTGGGTGCAATGCGTGATGTGAATGCATAGCACCCGCACTGAATCCTGACCCATTCATTTCAATGGGTCTGTGCACATGAGCGTTTTTTTTTTCACGCATCAGTTCTGCGTTCCATGAAAAACGCAGCATGTTCTATATTCTGCGTTTTTCACGAAGCCCTGGCCCCATTGAAGTGAACGGGGCTTCAGTGAAAAACGCATTGCATCCGCAAGCAAGTGCGGGTGCGATGCGTTTTTCACTGATGGTTGCTAAGAGATGATGTTTGCAAACCTTCAGTTTTTTATTACGCGCGTGAAAAAAGCATTGCACCCGCGCGGAAAACAAAACTGAACTGAACGCAATCGCAGACAAAACTGACTGAACTTGCTTGCAAAATGGTGCGAGTTTCACTGAACGCACCCTGAACGCATCCAGAGCCAATCCGTCACGCTCTTGTGAAAGGGGCCTTATACTATAGGTCAGTGAAAACCACGGATGCAACATGGATGCCATCCGTGTTTCCCAGATCATTAGGAAGAGATGCTTTGAAAATTATTTTTCAGCTGCACAGTGTCCGTGAAACACAGGTGACACACGGACAGCAAAAAACACAAACACGGATCCTTCATGGACATCTTCACGGAGGTATCTCCGACCACCTTTTCATGGATTTAAGCATGGACACAGACGTGTGAATGAGACTTAAATCTTTCTGATGCAGTTCCTCTGAGTTCCAGTCTTCTCTTAAAGGGGTTGTGCCAAATGATTATTTATTTATTTATTTATTTTACTTATGGTATATGGCGCTGACATATTTCGTTTTTCAGATTTTCAAGTGATCCGTGGGCATCTATGTGTGCCTGTGATTTCATATGGAGGCATTTTTTTGCATATTCATACAGAACTATGATGATAAAAGTGCCATTACTATTCTACACATTTTATGGGCCATGAAGATTTGCAGGGTATTTCACATTTCACTTATATATCTATTTTCTGCATACTGCTGGAATTTTAGTCAGTGGCTATCTTTCTTCCATTCTACCATATATACTCTGAGCATTTGGTATACTACTGGATATACTGTATTTGTGGCTGTACTGGGGCGTTTGTGAGCTGGCACTCCACGATAAAACTGACTATGCATTCCTGGAAATATTGTGCAATAGTCTATCGACAGGGTCTACTTATGGACATTTAACTCTTTTATACCATGCTTATATTGAGTTGCATGTAGACAATGGGTCAGATGGTCAATTGTTCAGAATTATGCATCATATTAAACTTCCTGTTTGCTATACCGTTTACAAGATGTGCATGTGTATATACAATATATACATATTCACTACACTCAATAAATTCTGTGTCCAGTTTTCATACCGTCTAATGGTCTGCTATTATGTCTTATTATGTCTTATTCCACATTCCAGATTAATAATGGTAGTGGTGTGCGTGTCCGTCCGCATGGTGCAAGTCACAAATTCTGAGTATCTGGCTGAGATAGGTTGAGCAGGTTAAGATATTTTCATTCACGGCATTCCAACTTGTAAATTCCGAATTGTTTGCATTTCTAAGGAGATATTAGTTCAAGTGAAGTTCAGCCTTTGGAGCCAAAATTACATCAATAGCAATCTCCTAATATAATGGTAATCTTGGACGTATTCCATTCAGCTGCAGACGTGTTCAATCACTCTAAATGCCCTGCCGCCTTGCAGGTTATTGGATGCCTGTGCAGCAGATGGAGTCATTTTGATATGAACATTATATTAACTAATTGCTATATATTGTAGCGAACTGCGTGTGTGAACAGGGCTGGCGGAGGCAGACTTCACTTGACTCAGCAGTTTTAAAAGTCCACTTCAGTGTATCCAGCAGAATACAGGACAGGCAAGTTGTACAGTCACTAGAGTGAAGCCAGAGCACCAAAAATAAACACAAATCACAAAATCGAAGACCTTGCCCGTCTGGGCACTTACTAAACAGTATCCCTACCTCAGCTAGGTACAAGTCACAAGGAGATCAGGCTTTCAGAAGAGACAGGTCTACCAGCTTCAAGGCTCTGACCCAGACTGACAGCCTGAGGCCTCTATTTATTCCCCAGTAACGCTCCCAGTGACTACACCTGAGAACACCTCAGGCTAGGATGAATAGCTGTACTGGAGTGGGGTGGAATGGCAGGTACCTCTATCAATCCTACCCAGTGGCGTAACTAAAGTGTTATGGGCCCCGTTGCAAGCTTTGGATTGCCCCCCCCCCCCAATTTATACAAAGAGGCGGCAAATTTGTTTACATTAAGCCCAATGCATGGCTACACTCACTCAGTCCTAATTAATAAAATCTGGTCCTACCTCATCCAGGGTGTCGCTGGCGTTGGCGTAACGTCCACTGGATCAAGAACAAGGTCCCTGTGGTGATAGAGAAAAAAAGAATAATCACATAAGGAAGGGATGGTGACTGCCCCTGTGAAATCACCAGCAGGTGGCGCTGTGCTGGCCTGTAAGACTGAGCCATGCCAATGTATAGCAGGGTCATCTAGGACATTTCCCCTAAGTGCTACCACACAGTACCAATGCCCACATTGTGGCCCCTCACAGTAATGAAGCTCACCTTGTGGCCCCTTCACAATAGTTATGTCCTCCTTGTGGCCCCTCACAGCAGTTATGCCCAGATATGTGTCCCCTCACAGTAGTAATGCCCAGATATGTGCCCCCTCATAGTAGTAATGCCCAGATATGTGCCCCCTCAAAGTGGTTATGGCTAGATATGTGCCACCTCACAGTGGTTATGGCCAGATATGTGCCCCCTCAAAGTGGTTATGGCTAGATATGTGCCCCCTCACAGTGATTATGGCCAGATATGTGTCCCCTCACATTAGTTATGCCAGATTATGTGCCCCCTCATAGTAGTTATGCCAGATGTATGCCCCCTCACAGAAGTTATCCCCTGTTATGTTCCCCTCATAGTAGTTATGCCCACATATGTGCCCCTCACAGTAGTTATTCCCACATATGTGCCCCCTCAAAGTAGTTATGGCAGATTAGGTGCCCCCTCAGTAAAAATGCCCACTTTTGGGCCCCCCACTCTTGTTGTGGCCCCCCTTTTGCCTCCAGTCTGCAGCTTTATGGGGGGGAAAAAAACACATACTTACCTTCCTCCCTGAAGATGCACTTCCACAATAACATCGCGCTGCTGGCTGTGCTGAAAGCCGATTCCCGGGTTTTCAGCGCTCCTCCCACAGACAGCAGCTCAATGTGCGGCCGGGGGGAGTGCCAGAGCTCAGAAGAAAAGTGAAGCAGGGAGCGGAGAGGACTACCTGCTTCACTCTGGAGACGACAGCCCGGCAGTGACAAGAACTGCCGGGTGAGTATGCACCCCCCCCCCACCCCCCCCCCCCCCCCCACTTGCCTCTGTGCTCGGGGCGCATAATATACATGTTTGAAGAGTGCTGTGACGGGGCCCTGCATTGTCACTGTACTTCATGCCGGGCCCCGTCAGAGCGCTCCCATTACGTATGAGCACAGCAGGCACCCTCCCCTCACCGGGCCCGGTCACGGTCACGGTCACACATCCGTGTACATTTCTTATTTTACGGAACAGCTGGCCACTAATAGAACAGTCCTATCCTTGTCCATAATGCGGACAATAGGACATGATCTATTTTTTTGTGGAACGGAAATACGGAAATAAGGAAACGGAATGCACAAGGAGTAATGGACACGGAATGAAAATACGTTCATGTGCAAGAGGCCTTAAGGCTCAGTTCAGACCTGAGCATTTTACAGCGCGTTCCTACGTGCTGTAAAACGCTCAACAAGGAGAAACCAATGCTTCCCTATGGGAATGGTTCTCACCTGGGCGTTTTACAGCGCGTACGATCGCGCTGTAAAACGCCTGACGCTCAAACAAGTACAGGAGCGTTTTTTTGGGCGCTTGTCGCGCGTTCCCGTACATAGACTTTCGGGAACGCGCGACACTGTGTGTACGCTTGTCTCTGTATGCGCGATTGTAAACGCCCGTACAATTGCGCATACAGAGCGCTCCTTTCAGAACGCTCAGGTCTGAACTGAGCCTAAGGCTGGGTTCAGACCTGAGCGTATTTGATATGCGCGTTTAACGCGCGTTTTTGTCGCGCGTTTTTATGCGCATTTTTTGCAATAGTAAACGCGCGTCCTATGGCCACAAACGCGCGTCAAAACGCCCCAAAGAAGCTCAAGAACTTGTTTGAGCGTAGGGCATTTTTCAGCGCGTTCAAACGCACTGTAAAACGCTCAAGTGAGAACCAGGGCCATAGGGAAGCATTGGTTTTCATGTGTTGAGTGTTTTACAGCGCGTTTGAACGCGCTGTAAAACGCTCAAGTGTGAACCCAGCCTAAAGAGAACCTATCACCAAAACATGCTGTGCGATCTGCAGGCAGCGTATTATAGAGCAAGAGGAGCAGAGCAGAGTGATATACGTTATTGTGGGAAATGATTCAGGAAACATAGAACCTCCCCTTGAGCTGTCAGCTGGATATAAATCTAGCAGAGCAATGAATATGGAGATCTCTGGATCCATGTGAGGTACAGGGCTGGTTCTAGTTTTGTTAGAAAGAGATTGTCATGTACTATATGATGCATGACTAATGTATATAATGAAAGTCAGACATTTGTATACAAATACAGAGAATGCTATCAATCACTGATAACACCTCCCCTGTGGTACAACTGAAGTCAGAAAAAGCTGAGATATAAATGTATAAATTACAAGTTTTGCTGAATCTTTACCCACAAAACAATACATCTATCAGCTCGGCTACTCCTGCTCTATAGCATGTTGGAGTCCATTGACTATAACAAGCTCTGTCATGGTGTTCATTACTTTTCCAGAAAAAAAAATTTGATGGATTCTGGAAAGAAGGCTTCTAATGGAACCACTGTTGCAGATGAACAGAGCCTTAAAGAGGACCTTTCACTAGTTTAAAAAATAAAAACTAACTATATCAGTGGGCAGAGCGGGACTCCCAGGCTATGAGCTGTGCGCTACGATTGGCCAGCGGTGCAGCAAGGGACAACCCTAATACAAAAACTCTGCCCCGTACAACAGAGGGAGCTGCAGACACCGGAGCCTATACCGGGCGAACGGAGCGGCGCCCAGACATACTAGTAAGTGCAGGGGGACCCCTGGGCGCCGCTCTGCCCACTGATATAGTTAGTTTTTAGTTTATAAACTAGTGAAAGGTCCTCTTTAAAGGGGTTATGCATGTTTTATTTTATTTTTTTTGCAAACCCCAACCTTTGTTGGGCAGACCTGTCAAGAGATATATGCTTACTTGCTTACTGATGTTCCTTCTCTCTCTAGCCTACACTGGTCCGCTCGGGTCCTTAAATGTAAACTGCCAGTTTGACGATGCTGCAGCAGTGACCTGCTTTCCTTATGTCACATGACCATTTAACATGATGCAAAGGCAGCAGGTCACCACTGCAGCCAGTGATTGGCTGCAGTGGCATCAAACTGGAAGTTTACATCCAGTGACCCGAGCGGAACAGCGGAGGCCAGAGAGCACAGAAGCCAGTGTTGGGAAGCAGGTAAGTATGCTTCCCTTCGCAGGTCTTTGCTATCCCTTCCCCCCAAACATGCACACCTTCTTTCAAGGGGTTTCTATAATATTACAAGTTATGGCCTATAAAAAGGATAAGCCATCAATATGTGATCGGCAGGGGTTTAACAGGAGCAGGCTCGGACTGGCACACCGGGGAGGCGGGGGATTCCTCGGTAGGCCCCCAGTCTCCTGCGCTCGGAGATAAGAAGGAGGAGTAATTATTTATTTTGTTTCTCAGGAAAGATATTTATTGTAGCAACAAGTTGGCAGTATTGCACAGTTATGCAGCCTCCTACTGGTGTAAATTGTACAGGAGGCCCCACAGTATCTTCTAAGCTTCCCGGGCTGCTGGCAGTGAAGGAGGAGAGAACATGTCTGGCCATCCTCCTGCCCTCCCTGCTGTCAGAAAACTGTGGTTGCTGGAGAAAAGGACTCCTCTGCAGTGCTGGGCTGATTTCTCAGGTGTGTGACAGTAGTGAGTTGTAGGAGACTGTAAGGGGGAAATAGGTGATTTGTTTATAGTAGACTCAGATCTGTGTATGTGTGCTGCTCTCTGCAGAGTTCAGAGTGGCATTGGGGGGACTCTGCCCTAGGTCCCCCTAATGCCTCTGCATTAGTGCCACAGCTCCAGATGCACCCCAATGCCCCCACTCTAAATGCACCCCTAATATTGCCTCTTCTCCAGTTGCAACCCCTAATGCCTTTGCTCCAGGATCACCACTATTACCCTTCCTCAGGCGACCCTAATGCCTCTGCTTTAGATGCACCCCCATAAATGCCCCAGCTCCAGATACCCCTACTCTAAATGCACCGCTAATATTGCCTCTTCTCCAGTTACCCCTGCTCCAGGATCCCCTCTATTACCCTACCTCAGGTGACCCTAATGCCTCTGTTTCAGTTATGACCCTCTGTTTGTGCCCTTTGCTCACATTGCTTCTCTAGCACCTTTGCTTGGGCTTTGTGTCACGGATGTAGTAGGGGAGAACACCAAAAGACAACAAGAAGGAAGGGGAAAGACACTAGGCCTCACCGCTAGGGAAAGAAAAGGGTCACCACCTATAAAAACCCTGCTCCTGGCCCTAACTCCTATCTGTATGGGCACCTCTCGATGGTAGAGATACCCATTCACAGGAACTGTCACGACTGTGACTGATCCAGACAGGTCTGGAAGGAGAAGGTCGCAGCGACTTGCTACTCGCGATAGCTTGTGAGTTTGCTCCGTGGTTCAGGGTATGTCATCTGGGTTTTGCCTTGTGAACCTTTTTGTCCTGACTAGGAGTTTGTAGGCATCCTTCTCAGGTGAGTCCTGTCTGCCACTCCCAGCTACTATATTAGTTTCAGTTTCACTTGCAGTCATTGCCAGATATAGTCCTTACTTCCAGTTCTATTCTGACCATTGAAGGAGATCGTTTGATGGTGTTGCTGTGGAGCTCTTGTCCGGCGTGGACTGTCGTGATTGGGATCGCCTTCTCTGCTCGTGACTGGATAAGTCTATCTCTGCTATAGTTTGTTTGTTGCTGTCTTCCCCTGCTGTTCTCCTAGACATGAGTGATGGTGACTAGTGCTCCCATCGGCCTTTCCCCACTCTAGGCTTGTTAGGGTGACTGAGGGTTTAGGCATCCAGCTCGCCGCACGGGTTCACACCCCGTCTAGGGTATCAGGGCAGACAGGTGCCAGGTTAGGGTTAGTCAGGGGTGGCCATACTATTCCCATCCGTAGATAAAGGTCCCCCTTCCCCTCCGTCTGGTGCGACACGACTCCTGCTGGGATAGCAGTCGTGACAGTATATCTGGCCTTTTAAAAAAAAAAAAAAAGTGACATTTCTTTTTTTTTTTTTTTTTCTGCTTGCTGTTTTGCTTTGTATTTTGTCTGTTCCACTATGGATCCGGTTTCGGTTTTGGCGAAACAATTACAGGGGTTATCCCTTGAAGTGGCAGGATTAAAAGCAACAGTGCTGCAGCAGCAATCCTTGGGTTCCACCGTTGCTACGGGAAACCAAGGTACTCCTGAGCCAAAAGTGGCTTTACCTGATAGGTTCTCAGGAGGGAGAGACCAATTTGTAACCTTCAGAGAAGCTTGCAAATTGTTCTTCAGGTTACGCCCTAGATCCTCCGGCGATGAGGAACAACGGGTGGGCATTGTATTTTCTCTCCTGCAAGGAGATCCGCAGGCTTGGGCTTTCTCCCTACCATCAGACTCTCCGGCCTTACGATCAGTGGAGGAGTTTTTTGAAGCCCTGGGTCTCGTATATGATGACCCGGACAGGGTCTCACTGGCTGAGTCTAAGCTACGTAGACTTCGGCAAGAGAACCGGTCTGCTGAACTATATTGTTCTGAATTCCGTAGGTGGGCTACTGATACGTTATGGAACGACTCGGCCCTTAGGAGTCAGTTCTGCCAGGGGTTGTCTGAAAAATGAAAAGACGCGCTGGCGGTATACGAGGTCCCTGGGTCTCTTGAGGCTGCTATGTCTCTGTCCATAAGAATAGACAGACGACTCAGGGAGAGACTATTAAATTTTACGGAGGCCTCTATAGGGCAGGGATCGGGCTGTTATGGTCCAGTCGAACCAATGCAAATAGGGGGCGCCACTAGACGGGTGAATCCTCCTAAGTTCCGCCGTAGGTCAGAGGTTTGCTTTCGTTGTGGGGGGAGGGGTCATTTTGTAAAGGTTTGTCCCTCAGAACCCAAGAGACCACAAACAAAGGAGCCGCCGGAAAAACTAGAGTCCCCAGATTGTGCGGAGGAGAACAGTCTGGGCGTATTCGTTTCCTCCATACGCATGTCTCAGTTTTTGTTGTCCGCTACCGTTGAGGCGGGCAATAAAACTGAGATCTGTTCCGTCTTTTTGGACAGTGGGGCGGGGGTCAACTTGGTGGATTCACGGTTTGCTCAGGCTCTGGGTTTTACTCCGGAACCGGTATGCAGAACTATTCCTGTTTTTGCCATCGACTCCTCCCCTCTTACTCAGAGAGAGTTAACTCAGATCATCCATAATATCCATCTGCAGGTAGGGGACCTCCATAAAGAGCATATCTCTTGTTATGTCCTGGACGGTCTTCCGGCTCCTATGGTATTGGGGCTTCCCTGGCTGGTGACTCACAATCCAGTGGTGGATTGGCAGGCCGGGGAGATTGTGGAGTGGAGTGAACATTGTAAGGACAACTGCTTGAGTAGTAGGTGCTCTACACTCTCTGTAACATCTTTACCTGCCTTTCTGTCAGATTTTATGGATGTGTTCTCTGAGAAGGGTTGTCAGGGGTTACCACCTCATCGTCCATATGATTGCCCGATTAATCTATTACCTGGGGCAAAACTACCTAAAACCCGGTTATACAATCTTTCCGGCCCGCAGAGGAAGGCTATGAAAGATTATATTTCGGAGAGTTTGGCTAAGGGACACATCAGACCCTCTTCTTCACCTGTGGCTGCAGGGTTCTTTTTCGTTAAAAAGAAAGATGGGGGCCTACGTCCTTGCCTGGATTTCCGGGAATTAAACCGGATAACTATCCGAGATCCCTATCCTCTTCCTCTCATTCCCGACCTCTTTAATCAGGTTGCTGGTGCTAAATGGTTCTCCAAAATGGATCTCAGAGGAGCCTATAACCTGGTTCGCATCAAAGAGGGGGATGAGTGGAAGACGGCTTTTAATACTCCGGAAGGGCATTATGAAAATCTGGTCATGCCATTTGGTCTTACTAATGCGCCTGCGGTATTCCAACATTTTGTCAACAATATTTTTAGTCACCTTATCGGGAGATTTGTTGTGATATATCTTGATGACTTCCTGGTCTATTCCCCGGATCTGGATACACATAAGATCCATGTGAGACAAGTGCTGCAGATATTAAGGGCCAACAAATTGTTTGCTAAGTTAGAAAAATGTGTGTTCGCCGTAAAAGAACTGCCATTTCTGGGGTATGTGTTGTCAGATTCAGGTTTCCGCATGGATCCAGAGAAAGTCCGGGCGATTATAGACTGGGGTCTGCCTGAGAACCTGAAGGCATTGCAACGCTTCCTTGGGTTTGCCAATTTTTATAGAAAGTTTATAAAGAACTATTCCTTGGTGGTCAAACCACTGACGGACATGACCCGTAAGGGATCCGATTTTTCCAAATGGTCACATGCAGCCAAAACTGCCTTTGCATCTCTGAAGGAGAGATTCACCTCGGCCCCTATTCTCGTACAGCCAGATGTCTTGCTTCCTTTTATTGTAGAGGTTGACGCATCAGAGGTGGGGGTGGGAGCGGTACTATCTCAGGGCCCGTCCCCTGGTGAATGGCGTCCGTGTGCTTTCTTTTCGAAGAAATTGTCTACTGCAGAAAGGAACTATGATATTGGCAACAGGGAACTTTTGGCTATTAAGTTGGTTTTTGAGGAGTGGCGTCATTTTTTGGAGGGGGCGGTTCATCCCGTCACGGTGATTACTGATCACAAAAACTTATTATATCTGGAGTCTGCTAAACGTCTCACCCCTAGACAGGCTCGGTGGTCGTTATTTTTTACTAGGTTTAATTTTGTAATAACCTATCGCCCGGGGTCAAAAAATACTAAGGCGGATGCATTGTCTCGAAGTTTTCCTGGAGGGGGTGCCAGGGATACCAGAGCCCATTTTGCAAAAGGGGGTGGTGGTCTCTGCATTACACTCAGGTTTGGAGGGGAGGGTGTTGGAAGCTCAGGGGGACGCCCCGGCCTCCTGCCCCTCGGGTAAACTGTTTGTGCCAGAAAATTTACGACTGGAGATACTAAAAGAACACCATAACTCCACACTGGCAGGACACCCAGGTAGTAGGGCAACCTCTGAGTTAGTGTCTCGTCGGTTCTGGTGGCCTAAATGACGCCAGGAGGTGTTGAATTTTGTGTCTGCATGTGCTACCTGTGCTCGTTCTAAGGTAGATCATACTCGTCCGGCAGGGCGTCTTTTACCTCTGGCCATCCCCAACAGATCTACCAGTATCAGCGGGGAAGACTGTTATTCTTGTAGTTGTTGACAGATTCAGTAAAATGGTGCACTTTATTGCTCTTGCCGCATTGCCTAATGCTAACACACTGGCTCAGGTTTTTATTGACCACATCGTGAAGCTTCACGGGGTCCCTTCCGATATTGTTTCGGATCGTGGTACCCAATTCGTTTCTAAATTTTGGAAAGCTTTTTGTTCTCGTTTAGGGGTTCATCAGTCGTTTTCTTCATCTTTCCATCCACAGTCCAACGGTCAGACTGAACGTACCAATCAAAACCTAGAGACATATTTGAGATGCTTTGTTTCCGAAAATCAGTAGGAATGGTCATCTTATTTACCGTTAGCCGAGTTTGCCATTAATAATCGTCGTCAAGAATCCACCGATAAGTCACCATTTTTTGGTGCGTATGGTTTCCATCCTCAGTTTTGTACGTTTAGTGAGGGGGGGCCGTCTGGGATTCCCGAGGAGGAACGATTTGCGTCTTCACTTTCTTCAGTGTGGCAGAGTGTGCAAGAAAGTTTGAAGAGAATTTGTGGTAGATACAAACGTGCGGCTGATAGGAAGCGCTCTGAAGGTCCGGACCTTGGGGTGAATGACTTGGTGTGGTTGTCTACCAGAAATATCAAGTTGAAGGTTCCCTCGTGGAAATTAGGTCCGAGACTTATTGGTCCTTATAGGGTAATTAAGATCATTAACCCGGTGGCTTTTCGTCTGGAGCTACCTCAGACTCTAAGGATCCATAATGTCTTCCACAGATCTCTGCTTAAGAGATATGTAGAACCTCCTGAACCATTGCCACTACCGCCTCCACCGGTGGTTGTTGATGGCAGTCTTGAATTTCAGGTAGAAAAGATTGTTGATTCACGATATGTTCACCGCTCTCTTCAGTACCTGGTGCACTGGAAAGGTTATGGTTCCAAAGAGAGAATGTGGGTTCCAGCATCAGAGATAAAAGCGGACAGACTCATTCGGGTCTTCATTTCATAGCTCCCATCCGGAGAGGCCTGGTCTTGAGGGTCCAGGGGCCCCTCGTAGAAAGGGGGGTACTGTCACGACTGTGACTGATCCAGACAGGTCTGGGAGGAGAAGGTCGCAGCGACTTGCTACTCGCGATAGCTTGTGAGTTTGCTCCGTGGTTCAGGGTATGTCATCTGGGTTTTGCCTTGTGAACCTTTTTGTCCTGACTGGGAGTTTGTAGGCATCCTTCTCAGGTGAGTCCTGTCTGCCACTCCCAGCTACTATATTAGTTTCAGTTTCACTTGCAGTCATTGCCAGATATAGTCCTTACTTCCAGTTCTATTCTGACCATTGAAGGAGATCGTTTGATGGTGTTGCTGTGGAGCTCTTGTCCGGCGTGGACTGTCGTGATTGGGATCGCCTTCTCTGCTCGTGACTGGATAAGTCTATCTCTGCTATAGTTTGTTTGTTGCTGTCTTCCCCTGCTGTTCTCCTAGACATAAGTGATGGTGACTAGTGCTCCCATCGGCCTTTCCCCACTCTAGGCTTGTTAGGGTGACTGAGGGTTTAGGCATCCAGCTCGCCGCACGGGTTCACACCCCGTCTAGGGTATCAGGGCAGACAGGTGCCAGCTTAGGGTTAGTCAGGGGTGGCCATACTACTCCCATCCGTAGATAAGGGTCCCCCTTCCCCTCCTCCTGGTGCGACACGACTGCTGCTGGGATAGCAGTCGTGACAGGAACCTAAAAAACCCTGGTGACCCTCAGATGCCCTAAAGATAATGACAGGGCAGAGACCACCCGTTCCCTCCCTGGTGAAGGAACTAGCGTCTCACTGAGGCCTAGTAAACAACCAGGGGGGGTACAAAACACAACAAGCGGAACACTTAACTTCAGAGGATGATGGATGAACAGGACTTCAACACGAACCACACTCCAGCTCTTCCAAGACCAAATGAAGCTATCCCAAGCAAGGAGTGATGGGAAAAGTCAGACTAAATAGGGCGAGGTAAAGGTCACATGATCCACACCTGAACAGGAGGTGTGGACATACCAGCAACACACAGACAAAGTGAAACCGAAAGAGGCTGTCAGATCACTAATGCGTAGATAATCTTTCAGACCTTCTGAGACCTGTCACAGATGTGACACTTTGTTAAAGGTTGTGACCTGCAAAAGGGGTTGGACTTATGACTGAAATATTCTGCACAGTGCGTCAAATTCTCCAGTATTGACATGTATAGTTTACATGGCGGTAGTGATGATATTCTGTATTTACAGGCATCACTGCTGCCATGTAAAGAGATACTGGTGGTGGAGGATTTAAAAGGGTTGTCCAGGTTTTCAAGTTATCCTCTCCACATCATAGGGAATAACTATATTATTAGTGGGGTCCAATTCTGCAACCTCCACTGATCCCAGGAACGGGTCCTGTTCCCCCTTTTTGATGATGTGGCAGGCCATATATATGCCCTACTGCTCCATTTATTCTCTTTGGGACCACTGGAAATAGCCAGCGCTGTACTCTGCCATCTCCAGCGACCCCATAGAGAATGGGTGGAGAGGCAGGGCATATGCTCGACCTGCCACTCAATCAAGAACGGGGATCAGTGGGGGCTCCAGCGTTCAGAACGGGTGCTTGGCCGAGCATGCTCGCTCAACTCTACTCAGGACCCCTTTTTTCATGATCAGTGGGTGTTCCAGCAGTCAGTCCCCAGCAATCTGATATTTATCACCTATCCTGTAGATAGGCAATAGGTCATTATGGTAGGACAACCCTTTTAATTATAATGTAGATTATGTACAATATGAGGAGGTTAAGATTTGGTAAATTTCATGCCAGACATTTATGCTTAAAGGGGTTAAAGGGTTTGTCTCACTTCAGTAAATGGCATTTATCATGCAGTTAATACAAGGCACTTACTAATGTATTGTGATTGTCCATATTGCCTCCTATCCATCACATTATACACAGCACGTATCCATGGTTATTATGTAATTCAGCAGTGGTGGCCGTGCTTACACACTATAGGGAAAGGTTGGAAGTGCTCATAGGCCAACACCTTTACCTATGGTGTGCAAGCACGGCTATTGATGCTGGATTGCAGAGTGGTCAAAACCACGGATACGAGCTGTGTATAATGTGATGGAAAAGCGTCAATATGGACAATCACAATACATTGTAGTAAGTGCCTTGTATTAACTTTCTCTGCATGATAAATGCCAATTGCTGAAGTGAGACGACCCCTTTAACCCCTCTAAGTGTGCTACACTTAATAGGGTTGGGCATAAATGTCTTGGTGTGTGCATTGCGTGTTTCCTATGTGTGACTGGTGTGTGCTATATATGATCTATGTATCAGTGGTGTATGTGCAGTAGGTGACATATGCATCAGTGGCATGTGAGCCATGTATTGTCTTGTGTCCCACATCTGTCCAATGAGGGATTGGTGTGCGCTGCATGTGTCTTGTTTCTGACTGACTTAAGTGCAGGATATCCATATATGTGTACATTCTGCCACATTTATGTTTGTGCATTTTGCTGTGAATGTCTGCTATCATACTTCATCTTTAATATTTCTGTTATCACTGTAATTGCTCATGAACACGACCGTTGGATGTTTTGCAGTCTGCAAATTGCGGATCCGCAAAACATGGATACCGGGTGTGTGCATTCCACATTATGCGGAACAGAACAGCCGGCCTCTAATAGAACAGTCCTTGTCTGTCATGCCGACAATAATAGGACATGTTCTATCATTTTGCAGAACCGCCATGCGGACATACAGACACGGAATGCACTCACAGTATTTTTTAGTGAACAGTACAGACATGGAAAAAAAATAAGTTAGTGTGCAGGAGCCCTAAGGTGGGGCCCCAGAATCAGTTACACTAGTGGGCCCTAAGTACCCCAGTCCGACACTGAACAGGAGTTCTGCAGTAGCTCTGGTGGCAGAAGTAGGCACTGGAACTACATAGCTCTGTCCACTCTGTAATGGATAAAGCTAGTTACTGCGGCACTGCTCACATTGAAATGAAAGGGAGCAGCACTGCGGTAACTAGCTCTGTCCACTACACAATGGACAGAGCTGCTGGAAGTACTCTGAAACAGCTTATTGATGGGCAAGGTGTCAGACCTCCGCTGATCAGACATTGATGGCCTATTCTGAGGATAGTGTATCACCTCTGTTACCTCTATCTGTTCCTCATACCCAGTGATATCATCTGAACGTATATGGTGTGTATTTTACTGTCTCATACATAGTTAGGGGTAAAGGCTTGAGTGGCAAAGTCTTCAGAAAACATAACTGTATACAGAAATTGTTCTCAGGCGATCAGATGGGTTGTCAAGTGAACTCGTAGTTGTGTTCTTTGTGAAAAGCACGCTAATCTCTTGGAAATGGCTTAATTAGAAAATAGCATTATAACATAAAACAGGCAGCATTCCTCCTTCTAATGGCACATTACCAAGACAAACCCCACCAGCCGCAGCGGCACACAAGCTTCGTTTTGAAGGTTTTCCGGTAGTACTGTGTGTTAAGTGCCTCCCAGGGCTTAAGAACATCTAAATGTGTGGGATGAAAAAAACATATGAAAGAAACTTCGCTGCACCACAGAGAATAGCAAGTCTCCATATGAAGGAATGCTGCACACATTGTATTCCCCAGCTAAAGGGCACGTTAATAATGTGTATTGGTGCTATTGTTTTTTTGTTGAATATAAAACTGGGAGAGTAAAAAAGGCAAATAGCTAATCTACTCTACCAGCAATACATGGAGCAACAATACAATGAAAAGATCCACAACTCCCAGAGTGCTCCATTCACTTCTACATGAGTTCCAACAGCAGCAAAGCATGCTGGGGGATGTAGGCTAAAAATGGCTGCAGTTCCAGCGATTGCCAACAACTGCACTGCTAGTGAGAAGAAATCTGGTGGTCGAGTTTCATGTGGCACTACTTACCTCCTGGTTGAAGAAACGGTTGTGCATTTCTTGTTTTTTCAAGGAGTTTTCCAGCTCGAATGAAAATTGGTGGCAGTGGTCTCGTAGAGGCTTAAAAACATAAAAGAATGGATGCTCACTCTCACGGATCTCCAGCCACTGCCTTTCCAATGTGGCTCAGATCCCCGATGCTTTCCACATCCTGTCCCGGTCTCACACGCCCAAAAAATTCAGGATATCACTAATGTGTTTAGCTACTGTGGAGGGGATTTCAACCAAATTGATTGGTTTACCAACCTTGATCCAGGCCTGGATGAATAATATGAAGGTTGAATGAAGAACTGATAACCTTGGCCACCAGCTCCAGTCTCCACAAGACTCTATGTGTGCTCCATGGATTTGCTTGCTCACCTTCCCCCAGCAGAGATTCTGTGAGGATGGTCCGATGGTGTACAGATTGAATGGTAAAAATAACAAAATAAATGCTCAGCATGATGATTAATAAGGTTCCCTTATAGAGTTTATTAGGCTGATAACTAGAGATGAGCGAAGTTTAGAAAAATATGATTTGGCACAAATGGCCGCGCAGCATCTTTAAACAGTGGCTGTTGCTGGTGTGGGGTTTGGCTGGTTAGCTGGGGGCACAATATGCATATTAGTGCTGTTCTGGCCTGCAGGTAATTTGACAGTAAACACTGAATATTAACCACCTCCCATCCGCACGTTAACTAAAAAGGTGGTTTTCTATCTCTGAATGGACGTTTCTGAACGTCCATTCAGAGATCGCAGCTTCACGCTAATCATGCAGCCGCAGATCGGGTTGCCCGCTGTCAGTGACAGCAGGGCAACCCTTAGAGAAGGCAGGGACAGTTCCCAGGTGTCCCTGCCTTCCAGATCGCTGTATACATAGCGTTCACCGAGCGCTGTGTATGCAGAGCAGGAAGAGCTATGCGCTTACTGTTCCGGCCGCTGGGCCGAGAGAGTGCAGGAGCAGTCAGGTCTTTCACAGACCTCGATCAGCCCTGCACTGAGGCTGTACAGCGCAGTATACAGTCAGGTGTACAGCGCAGTATACAGTCAGGTGTACAGCGCAGTATACAGTCAGGTCCATAAATATTGGGACATCGACACAATTCTAACATTTTTGGCTCTATACACCACCACAATGGATTTGAAATGAAACAAACAAGATGTGCTTTAACTGGTGAACGGTGTAGGAATTACAACAGTTTGCATATGTGCCTCCCACTTGTTAAGGGACCAAAAGTAATGGGACAATTGGCTTCTCAGCTGTTCCATGGCCAGGTGTGTGTTATTCCCTCATTATCCCAATTACAATGAGCAATGGGATTTTTTTATAAATAAAGGTGAAATATATTGACTCAAATTTATGACTATAATGAATTAACCCCACCAGAGCGTTTAGCTTGGGGGAAAGCATGGGGGCAATGACACCATAGGTATTATATAATTAGGGTTCTGTAGGATCCATGTTTCTTTCCCCTGTTTGTCTTTTCCCGCCCTTTTTTCTATTACAGGTGAATTTACCTCAGTTATTGTCTTACCTGCGGTCTAGAAGATTCTAGCTTTACAAGTGAAGAGCGCAGCTGATTGGTTGCTGCCTGTTGCTGGGGGAGATTTCCAGCCCTCTGATTTGTTGTTTGTTTAGTGGCGGGAATCTGTTCCCCTTTATATTTACAGGTTCGGCGGAGCTGGCTCAGATGTGCCTGAAGAACTGACCAGCGTACCACCCCCCCTTCCCTTATTTTCGCACTGTGTCACCTGTCGCTGGGCTTTATTAGAGGGGTAGTGTCGCTCAGCTCATGCTGAGTGGATCTTGGTCTTTATATGGTTAATTTATTATTGGTCTTTTGGTATCAGTTATGATGGTATTTTAAAATTAATTTATTTATTTAATTTATGGTTGTAAAATATTTTAAGTGACCCTTAATAAAGCTCAGCGGCCATTTCTTCCACTATATTGTTGGTGTCAATCATTTATTAGCGATAAGTTAGTATTAAAGTGTGTCATTTGCCCCCATGAAGTACAATATGTCACGAGAAAACACAGATTATTTACCACAAAGTGTGAGGAAATTTGGATCCAGTGGGTGGACTTAGTTTCTCCTCCCTTCTGCTCCACACGATCACACAAATATTTACTGTAGTTAGACCAATGCTTTCCACACTCCTGATCTCCTCCTATGTTCCTTCCCAGACACCCAGAATACCCTTGAAAAAGCAAGTCGAAACCTGGGTTGGGCTGGCCTGGACATCTGGCTTTTATGATATGCGTGATTTTATATACCGTATATACTCGAGTATAAGACAAGTTTTTTGGCACATATTTTTGTGCTCAAAAAGCCCCCTCGTCTTATACTCGAGTCTAGGTCTGTATTATGGCAACTTACATTGCCATAATACAGACCATGACATGTTGGGGGCCGGAGAAGCTGTTACTTACCTTTACAGCTGCTCCGGTCAGCTCCCAGCACGTCCGCGCGGCACCTCTGTTAAGCTCCCAGTAGGGCTGTACGAAAATGCAGCGATTATATATGAAGGGGCACCGCTCACATAACTGGCTTTGTGTGTAAAGTATTTTACTAGTGTGTGAAACAATCTCTCTCCTATTGATAACAGGTCCAGCCTCTGTACTCACTTTCACGATGAATGCACTGCAGCGAGCGGCCCGGCCGGCGCGTGACTGACGTCACTTAGTAACGCTCCTGCTTCCTGAAGTGGGAGGAGCGTTACTAAGTGACGTCAGTCACGCGCCGGCCAGCTCGCTCCCGCTCGCTGTAGTGCATTCATAGTGACAGTGAGTACAGAGGCGGCCATGTTATCAATAGGAGAGAGATTGTTTTACACACTAGTAAAATACTTTACACACAAAGCCAGTTATGTGCGCAGTTTAGGACACATGAGGGGACACATAGGGCCATGAGGGGGACCAGAATAAGATGCTATATGTACCCTAGTCTTATACTCGAGTCAATAATTTTTCCCATTTTTTGGGGGTAAAATTAGGGGCCTCGGCTTATATTCGGGTCGGCTTATACTCGAGTATATACGGTATCTTTTGTGAGTATAATAAATTACCTTGGCTGATTTCATTTGCTGCAGTGCTTCACTATTTGTATCCCCTCTGTTGTGTTTCTGGAAAGGAACATAGGAGGAGATTGGGAGTGTGGATAGCACTGAAGTCTAACTACAGTGATTATCTGTGTGATCGTGTGGAGCAGAAAGGAGGAGAACTGAGTCCACCTTGCTCCTTTGGATTTTCATGTTCCTGACATTGGCAGCGCAGATCTGAATATTTGAACTTGTTTGTGGTGAAGGCCGCCTATTCCTGCAGATCCTGCAGCACCGACATATCGGATTCTGGACATTAAGGTTTTCTTTTCTTGATTCCAAACTTAGGACCGAATTCGGCTTGGAATGCTTCGCTCAACACTACTGATAACTTTTGATGCTAGCAGAGCTAACATCTGTTTGCATTCAACAAAATTAAAATGACAGGAAACATGGCATGGCAACGGTTTGATACCGTTGAAAAAAAAAGCGCATAAGACCTTTTTATGAGTCATGAGGGATCTGATGTAGTGCAGCACTTGACCAGGATGACCACCACTCGATCAGACATCAGATTACTATTTAATTACTATTATTTTGGACACAGTGAAGAATTTACTACTAACGAATGAACTAACCGTTGAGATTTGTTTCATATGCACACAATGTTTTTTGTCCATCTGAATCCCAGCTAATTTTGGAAACCCCTTAACCCTCCAACAGTCACATCAACATTGGAAAAACCCTCCTGAAAATTTCACTTTTTTATTGTAGATTTAGAATTTATGCCTAAAGTAAATATATGTGCCGCCACCTTCTGTTCACTGCTATTGGACTTCCAAAAATAGCCAGGCAAGCACATGTGCAATATGCGCATATAGCACCAGAGGTCCAGAGACCAGCACCTATCTGACATTGATGGCATACCCTAGCAATATGCCATCAATGTCTGAGATAAGCCAACCCCTTCCAGGAGCAGCAACAATTCTTCCCCCAGTGGTTCATTCGCTCATAACCTTTTTATTTTTTTCTTTAATTTAGTTGTATAAAAACCTTAAATTTTGAGAGACGAGTTATAGTTTATATAGGAACCATACAATGGGGTACATACAATGTATTACATAACTTTATTTTTATTTTTTTGCCGGGGGAAGGCTACAGTGCTCTTATTTTGTAAAACTACTTGAAAAAAATCTTTTATGGTGAGTGAGAGAAAATGTCTCTTAGACTGATGGAAACCTTGTCCATCTCTCAGAAATATATTAGATCTTCCTCTCACTAGTGATAATAATCGTTATCGCCATTACTTCAGCGTGTAGTGGATATCACTAGTCAAGAAGTCTGCATATTATAAATCAAAGATCGGGTATGGAAAAGAGGGACGTTGTCAAATGGGAACATGATTGTGGAGTACAAAAATTTCGAAAAAATTTGTTTCGAACCAAATTTATTTGTGGCGAATCGCGTTAAAAAAAATAGCTATTTCCAGGCTGCAGAGAGCCTTCATAAGGGTGTAGAACACTGTACCTTGCAGTAACACGCATAGGGAGTCTGCTGTGGTAGTGAAACAATACTGTGAGTTAGTATGACATGCAGATGACTGGTGTTTCTCTTAGAATCACTGCACACTTCACTTATTTGGACAGTCATGGGGCCAAAACTGACCAAATAACTCAAGGATCAACTCAGCCTTACAAGTAGATGTTAGCGTCAAGAAGAAGCACAGTCCTTTTACACCGTCGTCCACATAGATGTCTACAGAACCTGTTCTATTAAACGCTTATTAAAGTAGAGCCCCCCAGACAGAGTGGAGTGGGTGTTGACGTCACTGATTATTTTGCCCTTCCCCTGATCCGTCACAACAATAACCCCTCAAAAAATGGATCCTGTCTGTTGAGCATTTGCCTTTACTCGGTCAGCATTTGGTCAGTAACCCATCAGTATTGCTAATGCCAAAAAAAAGGAGTGGATCTAAAACAGAGATGACACGTGAATGGAATATTTGCATGTTTTCTGTGTTTTCTACCGACTCCTGCTTTTGGCTATCAATTCATGAGCCAATTTTGATGGGACCATACATGCCTTAAAGCTGCTACACAGACAGTAATTCCAGGATCCGTTTTGCGTCAAATTTTTCCTTCCTTCTGACAGATCAGAAGAAGTGTCAAATAAATGATGATGTCAGCCAGGCTGAAATCCAAAATAGTGGACCAGTCATTAAGTGGGGAAGGGTGGGGACAGCAGGAGAAGTCCACAGAGTGAACCTATGACATAGTAGTGAGGTGAAAGCAGCATGAGGAGACCACAGAGTGGGCCAATGACAGGGTCTGGAGGTGGAAGCAGTATGAGTAGGCCACAGAGTGGCAAAATGACCAAGTCTGGAGGTGGCAGCAGCATGAGTAGGCCACAGAGTGGCACAACGACAGAGTCTGGAGGTGGCAGCAGCATGAGTAGGCCACAGAGTGGCACAACGACAGAGTCTGGAGGTGGCAGCAGCAGGAGTAGGCCACAGAGTGGAACAACGACAGAGTCTGGAGATGGCAGCAGCATCAGGAGTAGGCCACAGAGTGGCACAATGACCGAGTCTGGAGGTGGCAGCAGCATTAGGCCACAGAGTGGCACAATGACAGAGTCTGGAGGTGGCAGCAGCATGAGTAGGCCACAGAGTGGCACAACGACAGAGTCTGGAGGTGGCAGCAGCATGAGGAAGCCACAGAATGGCACAATGACAGAGTGTCGATCGACCAAGATACTTCTGGGGGAACCTGCCTGGCATGAACAGGCCTCTAGTAGCTACAGACAATGACTAAACAAAGTGTCAAGATAGCTTTGAGACCGAAAGAGTCGCGAAGTTCATCAAGATACGTCACTAAAGATTTTAGCGCATATAACCGCAGCGCTGACCGCAGAATAAATTGTGTTTTTTGACCGAAATACAATAAAGATTTTACCACATATTACTACAGCGCTGAACACTGAATAAAATTAGTTTTTCCACCTAAATAAGTCACAAAAGATTTTACCGCATATAACTGCTGCGCTGAACGCTGATTAACATTTGTTTTTCCACCGAAATAAGTCACAAAAGATTTTACCGTATATATAACGGAGCACCGAGATGGAGAGGGTTTTCGAATTCCCCCCGCACTATACGGATGTCTCAGAAATGAACTGCTGCTCCGACAGCAGCTCATGGGAAGGTCAGGGAGCGTCCCAGTCATCCGGTATCTATTCGCTCCGCTGAAGGATGATTTTAAAAGTGTGTAGAAGCCACACGGAGCCCCCACGCTGCAGATTTATCATAGAGACATCATGGAGATTTTACCGCATACAATCGCAGCACTGACCACTGAATACATTTAGTTTTTCGACCAAAATACTTCAATAAAGATTTTAGCACATACAACCGCCGCACTGACTGACTACTACTGCCGCTACTTCCCGGGTAGGTAGGCTGCTGCGAATCAGGTGTTCAACCCTGGACACGTTTTGCTCCCGACTTCCCACTGCTGCCACCTTGCTGATTCCCAGCCATGCTTTTAACACATATAACCGCTGACGTGAACTGAGAATATATTTTTCTTGTTGGACTGAAATAGCCTACTAAACACTTTCAAGACATATAACTGCCGCCGGCGTGAACTGAGAATGTATTTTTCTTTTAGTACTGAAATACAAAATAACACATATAACTGCCGCACTGACTGACTGCTACTGTCGCTACTTCCGTGAACCCCTGCAACACTACTTCCCGGGTAGGTAGGCTGCTGCGAAACAGGTGCTCTACCCCGGGCACATTTGGCTCCCGACCTCCCACTGCTGACACCCTGCTTAATCCCAGCCATGCTTTCAACACATATAACCGCCGACGTGAACTGAGAATATATTTTTCTTGTTGTACTGGAATACAACCCTATACGCTGTGGCCAGAAAAAACTTAGAGTGAAGTGCGTATATATTTTTCTTCTAGTACTGAAATACACCCCTATACGATTTCACCTGAAATAACTGCAACAGCAGTGCGTATATATTTTCCTTTTTTTACTGTAATATGCCCCTATACGCTTTTAACAGAAATAACTGCAGAAGTGAACTGAGAATATATTTTTCTTGTTGGACTGAAATAGGCCACTATACGCTTTTACCAGAATTAACTGCAGAAATGCACTGATAATATATTTTTCTTGTTGGACTGAAATAGGCCACTATACGCTTTTAACAGAATTAACTGCAGAAATGCACTGATAATATATTTTTCTTGTTGTACTGGAATACGTCCCTATACGCTTTGACCAGAAAAAACTTAAAGAGTGAAGTGCGTATATATTTTTCTTGTAGTACTGAATAAGATACAAAGATATAAGCCACTAAAGGCTTTTCAACATAGCACTTGCAGCCCAGTAACAAATAGCTGGAATGACAGAGCTGTCTAATGGCTATTTGGATCCCCAAATAATTGTTCCCTGCACTTGTGATCGCTTTCCTATCAATCAGGGGCGTTGCTAGGGTCTCAAAAGATCAGGGGCCCAAACTCTAATGAATATTGCCCAATTCTCAAAGTCAACCAATCGCCCCCTCCCAACCCCTCCCCCTGCAAACACTAGCACTGAAGACATTTTACTGTACTTGCTGTACAGCTATACAGTAGCACCTACCTTTCACATCCTTTCACATCCAGTGCCTCCCAGGTGACCTCCCAGGTCTCCTCTGATGTAGATCTTCTCTGTCATCATCTTCTCCATTCGATCACGACAACTTCTCTCAGTCGCGCCTCGTCTCTGCAGAGTGTGAAACACAGACATCTTAGCTTCCTCACTTTTCTGTACCCCCAAATACTATCCTGGAGAAAAATTAGTGCCCCCCATAGTAATAGTACTCCTCATAGTCCCACCAATAGTAATTCCCTTCTAGAATGCCCTTATTAGTAATACTGCCCCCTACAGTGATAGTGCTCCCCAAGAGTGCCTCCATTAGTAAAAGAGCCCTCTGGTATTAATAATGTCCTTACAGAGTCCCTAGTAGAAATAAGGCCCCCTATTGTTATCCCAGTGGTAATAAAGCTCTCTACAGACCCCTCAGTAGTAATAAGGCCCACCATAATGCTCTTAATAGAAATAATGTGGATCTATAAGTCCCTCCTATAGAGCCCTAGTAGTAATAAGAACGCTTAATGTCCCCGGGATTTAAAATGTTCCCACAGTGCCCCCAGTATTTATAATACCCCCTATTGTTATAATGCTCACCCTGAAGTGCCCCAGTATTTATATCGCCCCCTACTGTTATAATGCCCACACAGTGTCCCCAGTGTTTATATTGCCTCCTAGTGTTATAATGCTCGCCTTGAAGTGCCCCCAGTATTTATAATGCCCCCTGTAATTATATTCCTCCGTTTACTGTCCTCAGAAATTATAATTCCTCAGCCCCTCCACCATACAGTCCCATGTAAATAATATTATTTCCCTCCTCCGCCATAGAGTCCCATGTAAATACCATCACACCATCTCTCCAGCCCCCTCCAATATACTGTCCAATGTAAATAACATCCCTCTATCTACAGCCCCCTCCATAATACAGTCCCACGTAAATAACATCACCCCCTCCGCAGCCACCTTCAACATACAGTCCTATGTAAATAACATCACCCCTCAATATTCAGTCCCATGTAAATAACATCACTCCACCCCACTGTCCCACGTAAATAACTTCAGCCCTAACATACAGTCTCAGTTAAATAAGTACAACTCCCAACATTGCTCTGCCTTTCACACTGAGTAATCTACTCCTCACTTACCTCTCCTCATGTAGCAGACCGCACCACAGCTTCTTCCCAGGACTTCTCTTCACTGCTGAGCCGTCCTCTCCTGCACTGGTCACATGATGGTGACATCATTGCAGGTCCTTTTCAGCTACTGCATTTAGAACTGATCACATGGGCTGTGATGTCATCACAGGTCCTTCAGCTCTTGAAAGGCATTAGATTCAATTGTATTGCCGTCCTGAGGATGGCAATACAGTTGGATCTATCTGGCAGGCGGTACATTCGGGGCCTGGGACAAAACATCAGGGGACCAGGCCCCAAATGTTTTAACCTAGCAACGCCCCTGCTATCAATGTCCTTAGCACCTTCTGACCTTTCTCCCTGCACTAAGATGCTGTGAAATGATTCCTATCCTTTCCCTGCACTTATAAATAGTTTTTTTCTGTCTTTTTTTCCCCACAATCGTTTCTCCAATTACTGTCCCTAGTGCCTTCACACGTCTGTCCCTGCACTCTGAACGCTGGAAAATGGCAGAATCTAAAATGACAGCTGTATTTATAGGGCTGTGACATCACGGGGCTGGCTGGCTGCATGCAGGCATGTCAATCTGGGTGATCCTGCCTTCCCAGAGTTCTTTGCCCCATGTCCTCAGTCCTCACACATGTAGCCGCAATTTTAGGAAAATTTGAAACCATGAAGCGCGAGGAAATTTGCATTCGTTGCATCTGGAGACACATTCATTTGAATAGGAATGGGCTGTATACCCCATAGACAAGAGTGACACTGTTTTCATGAAATATACCTTTTATATAATTCTGCACAATTCTTTTAATTTCTAAAACTGAGTAAAATTAACAGTGAACAGTAAAGAGTAAAACGTGTCCTAAAATGACCTATTGACTAAAGAGATTCTCCAGTCATTTCTTCTAATCTGGAGATAGTAATAACCTATGGAAAGAAGAGGTTTTGCATAGTACTGACCCATCCCTCGCTCCGCCATTGCCACCGTCTGAGCTGTGCTCGCAGGTGCTGTGTGCTCTTCCACCCAGGTCCCGACTAGATGTGCCCACTTTTTTTCCTGTTCAGCCACAGGTTACTGGTTTAAAAGGAGAAAACAGAAAAGAACAATGACATTAGTGCCGCGGATTTACTACATGACTGTGCTTATTTGAACACATCGCTATGCTGCTGCTACAGTATATCTTCATTTGCAGAGCAGGGCCGGTAAACTAAGGAATTAATACATACAGTACAGTATTATCTTAAAAAGGGACCTCTATTATCCACTAATTACAGTGTAATCAGAGCGACATTAGAATTGATTTCTACAAAGGAGGAGAACTGAAGAGATCACATCTTGTTTTCCTTTCCCTTTTATTTAGAACTTTGTATTGGTAATTCCTGATAAATATGAAATGCCTCATTTTTATCTCCAAACTGTAGTCTGCTTAATTCAGATATTGTTTAGTTAATTTGCTTATAAATTTTGTTCTCTTGGGGGGAAAAAAACATTTCCGAAGCAAATGTAATAAACTAATATGGAGACTTATTATTTACAGTATACTTCTTAATGTTGAATACCTCGTATAAATGGTTGTTTTATTTGTATATAGTAAGTGGTGTGGTGGTGGTGGTGGTCCATATTGCCACTTCCTTAAAGGGATTGTCTGAGCTAATTGTGTAAATAAAAAAATAAAAAAACATTATATATATACTCTGTTATATAATCTGTTTCTGGTCCGTTACTCCTGCTGGTGTTTGCTTACAAGCATCAGCGGTGATGTCCTTGTCGCAGCCAATTACGAGGACAGTGGCTGGATGTAGCAGTCACGTGCCGTATCCAGGCACATCACCACAGCAGAAGCATTGGACCAGCACCACAGAGAAGAGTGCTGGAGAAACAGGTGAACATATATTTTTATTTTTTTTAAGGAATTGCAGGGGTTGTCCAAGATTTTTTAATTATCCCTGACAAACCCTTTAAATAAAGGACTATTCCTTCTTCAATGGAGAGGTGGCTTCACTTATCCTGAGATATGGCTACATAGAAGAAGCAAATATGGTCCTAAGACCTGTCCTTCTGATCATGAGGGTGCTAGAGGTGGGAAATGCCCCTCTCACTAAAAATAACATACCGGTATACAAAAACTGCACTGAAGCAATACTGTGTAAGACTAAAGGCGTTTTCTAAGTTCTTTTTTTTTCTATTTCTTCTTGATTGCAGTTGCATACAGGAGGTCACTCTGTCAGAAGTTATGCCTGTAGCCCTGGAAACAGGATGGCAGTGCTGGACCGAAGGGTTTTGGGAAGGGAAGGGATTTTTTTATGACTTTAATAGCACTTTGCTACAATTAAAAGAACTCGGAAACATCTCTAGTGTCAATGTGAACTTTTTTACTGTATGGTTAGTGTAACGGACCGTTTCAGCAGACAAGGGGTTAAAATCCGTTTAGGCGATAAGCCCCTTTCTGAGAGACAGGCACAGCTACTGCAGGATACACCAAACTCCCGAACTGGATACAAAGTAGCACTCCAAACTGGAACCTCACGAATAGCTGCTAGCAGACGAACAGGGATCAGCTTACCCTTCTGGCAATCGGTCTTCTAACAGCATACAGTGAATCCCCCCAATAACGAGACAAGGCTCCGTGTTGAGGGTCAAACAGTGGTCTGACTGTACTTCACGTACAGCCTCTTTTATTCATAAACCACAAACATAGTACTGCCCACAGGGGTTTGAAATGCAACCAATCAATAATTTACAACACATACAATGTAAGTACAGCCCATCTGGTGTACACGCCCCTAGGGGACCAGAATGAAGACTGTGACATAGGACAGATAAACAGCACTTAGGACACACAGACACAACACATCCCCACAATGCATCATGGTTTCCTCCTCTCTGCCCTCGAGACACCCGAGGCGTAATCCAATTATCTCTCAAGACAAAGAGAAGTCACCAATACACATGTGCAGACAATAGGACAGACATCACCCTTTAAACACACAATGGGACAATGGCACAATAGAAACACACCCAGCATTTCCTCCCAAGCTGACAAGTTACACTTATTATAAATTGTTACAACTTTGTGAGTTTACATTGGCCATACATATAACTTACATCAATTTAAACAGTATAACTTGGGGACAAACCTATCCAAAATTCACTTGAATCGGTTCAGGGGTTTAAAAGTTAGTATATGGCCCATAATCCAGGGGCAAGAGGCCAGCAGCCAGTCCTCTCCAAAACCCAGTGGCGAGGTTGGTTTCGCCACACATCTCCCCCCCCCAGGGAAGACTAACCAGATACCTGACCTCACGCCGGTCGGTACCTGAGTTAGTCTGGAAGCCCACCCACAACCAAATACTGGACCTGTTGACTTTAGTAGCCTGTCTCTGTCCAGTGAGTCCACCAAGGTTATGTTGGAAGCTGGTACTCCCGGTCTCTGTGTTGCTCCCTGGCTTGGAGTGGAGGTTGCTTTGTGGGCAGGTATCTGCGGTACTCTGCCCTGGTGCCAGCGCTACCACGGAAGAAGCCTGGTTGGAGCCTGGTTGTTGGAGGGGGAGACCGACTGTCTCTACCCCCTGTGCTGTAAGTGCAGAGACCACGGTCCCATCTGCACTGTTGTGGGGCTTACTGTCTCCCCCTGGTGCGTTAAGCTGCCGCTGGGGAGAGGGGGTAACGAGCTCCTCTCCCATACATACTTCCAGCCGCTGGGGAGGGCGACCGACCGTCTCCGCTCCCAATACAGTGTCCTGCTGCTGGGGAAAGGAGACTGGGCTCTCTATTCCCTGCTGGACACTCTGCCGCTGGGGAATGGAGACTGGGCTCCCAATTCCCAAAAAATCACTCTGCTGCTGGGGGGCAGGAACAACTACATCTGCCCCCTGTAACTCAGCCTGCCGCTGGGGAGGGAGGACGCTGCTCTCCTCTCCCTGCATTTCACACTGCCTTCCCGGCATATCACTCTGCTGCTGGGGGGCAGGAACAACTACCTCTGCCCCCTGTACCTCAGCCTGCCGCTGGGGAGGGAGGACGCTGCTCTCCTCTCCCTGCACTTCACACTGCCGCTGGGGAATGGAGACTGGGCTCCCAATCCCCTGCAGGACCGGTAGAGAGACCTCGGTCCCATCTCTACCGGCCACCTGGGGTCCTTCCCAGTAACACTCTACAATATCTGCCCAGCTGAATGGGTCTGGATCTGGGTCTGTCACCTTACCGTCCTGCTGAGCCTTCTCAATGGAGTGGAAGAGATCTCGGTAGTCCTGCTCCAGTTCCCACTCCAGGGTTGCTAGGTGAGCCAGGTCTTGCTCTACCTCATGGGGGTCATCCCACTCATGCCTGGCCTCCCTCTCATAGAAAATGTCCTGAAGTCTGGACTGTACAGGGCTCCCGAAGTCAGGCTCTGCAAAGGACTCCCATAACAAGCCAGGACCATAAAACTCCTCTCCCTCTGGCTTGTCATGTTCGGCTGTCCAGGGTATATACTGTGCCATATACCACCAAAGCGCCTGGTAGGCATCCTCCAGCCATAGCTCCTGCCATACCCGGTGCTCTAGTTCCTTCACCCAATCCTCCAGGGGCTGCTCTCCCAGGAAGGGCATCCGCAGGGCCACTTGCTTCTGCAACCGTTGCTCTTCACTGGGGAGACCCTCACTCCGCTGGTATTGTAGATTATCCAGGGCCTGGTACCAGATGCCTTTCCTTAATGCATCCCGGCCATCCAGGTCCTCCTCCTCGTATAACACTGCTGGTTCCATCCTGCTGCTGTCAGGGACGCTGTACTGGGACATGCGTTGTCCTTAAATTGTAGAATCCACAAAAATGGTGTCTCCTGTAGCTGTCCTTCTGGCTGTAGGAACGATCCCGCTGCTTGCCACCAATGTAACGGACCGTTTCAGCAGACAGGGGGTTAAAATCCGTTTAGGCGATATGCCCCTTTCTGAGAGACAGGCACAGCTACTGCAGGATACACCAAACTCCCGAACTGGATACAAAGTAGCACTCCAAACTGGAACCTCACGAATAGCTGCTAGCAGACGAACAGGGATCAGCTTACCCTTCTGGCAATCGGTCTTCTAACAGCATACAGTGAATCCCCCCAATAACGAGACAAGGCTCCGTGTTGAGGGTCAAACAGTGGTCTGACTGTACTTCACGTACAGCCTCTTTTATTCATAAACCACAAACATAGTACTGCCCACAGGGGTTTGAAATGCAACCAATCAATAATTTACAACACATACAATGTAAGTACAGCCCATCTGGTGTACACGCCCCTAGGGGACCAGAATGAAGACTGTGACATAGGACAGATAAACAGCACTTAGGACACACAGACACAACACATCCCCACAATGCATCATGGTTTCCTCCTCTCTGCCCTCGAGACACCCGAGGCGTAATCCAATTATCTCTCAAGACAAAGAGTAGTCACCAATACACATGTGCAGACAATAGGACAGACATCACCCTTTAAACACACAATGGGACAATGGCACAATAGAAACACACCCAGCATTTCCTCCCAAGCTGACAAGTTACACTTATTATAAATTGTTACAACTTTGTGAGTTTACATTGGCCATACATATAACTTACATCAATTTAAACAGTATAACTTGGGGACAAACCTATCCAAAATTCACTTGAATCGGTTCAGGGGTTTAAAAGTTAGTATATGGCCCATAATCCAGGGGCAAGAGGCCAGCAGCCAGTCCTCTCCAAAACCCAGTGGCGAGGTTGGTTTCGCCACAGTTAGCTAAAATTCACTTTTGGAATTGGGCTTTGTTAAAAATGTTTCTACTTTTGTCTTCCGCAGATTGCATGTATTCTCATGCCTTGCCTGCTGTTAAGTGTGTAAGCTTTCAGACAAATGCTCTGATGGCTCGCTCTGTATCCCCTCTCTCTGTTCTCCAGAATGTTCATAAAGTTGACATCTCTTTTGAGGGGTTTTTTAATGTAAAATTGGCAACTTAGGCTGTGTTCACATCACATCAGATGACTTCGAGTAATACCTTCATAGATAAATTTTTACAGTAAAAAAAAAATTCGCGAACTCGGGTTCACTTCCAAGTGGTACCTTCAGCTCATCTGAGTCAATACATCCTAATACTGTACGGAGCAAATTGACTTTGGATGTTTCATCCGAAGTCGATTTGCTCATCCCTAGTAGTGATGAGCGTGCATGCTCGGCCGAATATCTGTTTAGCTCGAGCATTGCTATGCTCGGCACATGGCCGTACTCGGCCAAGTACCACATGTGCTCGAGCGGCATGCTCAAGTCTCCTTCCCGCACGTTTCGCGGCTGCTAAGCAGCCAATAAACGTGCAGGTAAGTACTGCCATCACTGTAATGCCAGTAGCCATGTAGTCATGTAGCTATATAGCATCCGATGACGCGGGTTCGGCTCATTGCGAGTCAGGGAGAGCTGCGCTTAGGAAGGGACAGATAGTGTAGGGAGATTGTGATCGCAATATATTTCAGTGAATAACGTTTCAAAGACCCAAAATTCCTTATAAGGATATTGTGTGTGGTGGCAGCAATTTAATTGTGCAAAGTTGCACTTTTTTTTTTTATACTTTGCGAAATAGCGATTCTTTTGCTATATAGAAGGTGTCTGCAGTGACTTGTGACATCTGTGCAGCAATACCTTCTGTGTGTCAGGGGCAGAGATAGGAAGAATATTAGTAAATCCACATTTTTGCTGTCAACGGTGTAATCCGTGAATTGTATGGTCTGCGCTTCAATACCTTGTGTGGTTGTCAGGCCCAGATATAGGGAAAAAAATTATAATACAGAAAACACAATTTTTTCCCCCATAATCTGTCCATATTTTTGCTGTCAACGGTGTAATCCGTGCATGCTCGGCCGAATATCTGTTCGGCTCGAGCACCTTGTGTGGTTGTCAGGCCTAGATATAGGGAAAAGAATTTAAATACAGAAAACAATTTTTCTCCCATAATCTATCCACATTTTTGCTGTCAGCGGTGTAATCCATGAATTGTGTAATCTGTGCTTCAATACCTTGTGTGCTTGTCTAGGCGTAGATATAGAGAAAAAAATTAAAATACAGAAAACTATTTTTCTCCCATAATCTATCCACATTTTTGCTGTCAACGGTGTAATCCGTGAATTGTGTGATCTGCGCTTCAACACCTTGTGTGGTTGTCAGGCCCAGATATAGTGAAAAATATAAATATAAACTATATAAAAAAACAGTGTCTGTACCGCAGATTCCAAAAATCTGGGCCTAATATACAGTAGTGTCCATATTCTGTGTGTTTCTGTGACATATACTGTCCTGCATCCGGAAACTCTTTCTTTAGGGAAAATTCCAAAAATCTGGGCCTAATATAGTGTCCATATTCATTGTGTTTCTGTGACATATACTGTCCTGCATCAGAAAACTGTGTCTTTAGCGGACTGTAAAAAAATCTGCGCCACATCTAGTGACAAAACCATTAATATGAAGAAGGTGAGCACTAAGGGACAGGGAAGTGAGCGTGATGCTGATGGTGCACGCAGAGGCCGTGGCCCTGGGCGCAATAAAACTGTGCCTGCTGCCAGTGCACCAGAAAAAATTCAATAAAACATCCACCGTACCCAGCTTCATGTCCAACTTAGCTGGGCGGCGCAGGACAACACTGTCCAAGTCGGACCAGTGCGAACAGTTGGTCGGTTGGATTGCTGAAGATAATGCTTCCAGTCGGTTAAGCAAAACCCTCTCTTCCACCAAGTCCAGTCTCTGTAGCCAAGAGTCTGGTCAATGTTATCCTCAATCTGATCATCCTTCCTCCCACCATGGAGAGGCTTGCCAAATGAGTGATCCCACACTCGGATATTCCGAGGAGCTCTTTCCAGCGCCACTACATTTGGCCTTCGCGCCAAGCAAGACTGAAGAGGGAACTGAGATATTTTGCCCTGATTCCCAAGCTCTTGAGCCTTCACAGTCTCAAGAAGATGACGGTGGTAAACGGCAATCATTCGTTCACGAGGTGGATGATAATGAGACACAGTTGTCAATCACTGAGGTTGTGGTTAGGTCAAGTCAGGAGGATGAGCAGAGGGAGGAAGTGGAAGAGGAGGTGGTTGATGATTAGGTCACTGACGCAACATGGGAAGTTGAAAAGCCAAGCGAGGACAGCAGTACAGACGGGGAGGGATCCACAGCACGGCAACAGGCTGGAAGAGGCAGTGGGGTTGCAAAAGGGAGAAGTTGGCCCACGACAAACAGGCCCGCAACCGTTACACCGAGCACCCCATGCGTAAATCTACCTTGCCAAGTGCAGACGACAAAAGAGTGGTAGTTTGCAACCTGTGCCGTACCAAAATGAGCTGGGGCGTGAACACTAGCAACCTCACCACCACCAGCGTGATCCACAACATGGCATCCAAGCACCCTAACAAGTGGGCGGAATGCCTGGGTCCACAATCTGGGTCTGTGGGTCACACCACTGCCTCCTCTTCCCCTGTGTTACGCACTGCTGGCCAATCCCCTGTCGAAGGTGCAGGCCCGGATGCACCTCGCCCTGCACCTGGACCTTTGCATGAACCATCAACAACATCCACTTCCCTGTGCCAGCGCAGCGTCCAAATGTCCATAACACAGTCATTTGAACACAAGCGCAAATACCCACCCATAGGCCATAGCAGTAAATGCGCAACTTTCGAAATTACTGGCCCTTGAAATGTTGCCATTTAGGCTTGTGGACACTGAGGACTTCCACAGCTTGATGTCGGCGGCTGTCCCTCGGTACGCAGTCCCCAGTTGCCACTATTTTTCACTGTGTGACGTGCCCGCCTTACACCAGCATGTGTCCCAGAACATCACCCGTGCCCTGACCAACGCACTTACTGGGAAGGTCCACTTAACCACTGACACATGGACAAGTTATGGTGGCCGGGGATGCTACATTTCAACGGCTGCACACTGGGTGAATGTTGTGGAGGCCGGGAGTGAGTCGTACCCTGGGATGGCACAGGTGCTACCCACGCACAGGAATGCGGGCCCTACGTCCATCAGGGTCTCCGCCAGCAGCTATGTTACTGGCTCCAACCCCCACTTCTCGTCCTCCTCTTCCGCCACTACCTCCACCACTTCTACCTCCAGCAGTCAGCCATCAGTCGGTAGCTGGAAGCAGTGTAGCACTGCTGTGGAGAAACGTCAACAGGCCGTGCTGAAGCTGACTAGGGGACAAACAGCACACCGTCGCAGAGCTGTGGCAGGGTATAAGGGACCAGACCGAGCTGTGGCTCTCGCCACTCAACCTACAACCAGGCATGGTTGTGTCTGACAATGGCCGTAACTTGGTGGCGGCTTTGGAGCTCGGCAACTTGACACACATCCCATGCCTAGCCCACGTCTTAAACTTAGTGGTTTAGCGGTTTATCAAAACCTACCCCAATTTGCCAGAGCTACTAGTGAAGGCGCGCTGCGTGTGTGCCCATTTCCGCAAGTCGTCCACAGCTTCAGCCGGTCTGTCAATGCTGCAGCAGCGCTTGCAGCTTCCAGCTCACCGACTGTTGTGCGACTTGAACACGCGCTGGAAGTCTACGTGCCACATGTTGGCCAGGCTTTGTGAGCAGCAGAGGGCAGTTGTGGAATACCAGCTGCAACATGGTCGTCGCCTTTCGAGTCAACTGCCACTATTCACAAGTGAGGAGTGGGCATTGATGTCAGACCTCTGTGAGGTTTTAAAAAACTTTGATGAATCCACACAGATGGTTAGTGGCAATAACGCTATTATCAGCGTAACTATCCCACTGCTGTGTCTACTCAAACGATCACTGCTCAGAATTAAGGACGACGCTCTGAATGTGGCAGACGAGGACATTACACAGGGTGATAGCCAGCCCACCCTCAGTTCGTCTTCTCAGTGCGAATTGGACCATTAAGAGGAGGAGGAGGAGCTGGAGACAGTTGCCTCTGCTACAGAGGGTAGTACCCATGGAACTTTAATTCCATCTATTCAGCGTGGATAGGCAGAAGAGGAGGACGAGGATGAGGAGATGGAGAGTCATCCTGATGTCGACATTGACGTCTTGCCTGTTGGTACTCTGGCACACATGGCTGACTTCATGTTAGGCTGCCTTTCCAGCGACCCTCGCATTATACGCATTTTAGATAACACGGATTACTGGGTTTTCACCCTTCTCGACCCCTGCTACAAAGAGAACTTCTCATCTCTCATTCCTCTGGTGGAGAGGACGAGCAAAATGGTGCAATACCAGAAGATCTTTGTTGGAAAATTGCTCCAAAATTTTCCATCTGACAACGATGCCGGCAGAGTCCATACTTCCTTGGCCAACCGAGAAGGGGAGACAAGGAGAACAACAGGCACAATGACTGAGTCTGGATAAAACACTAAGGCCACAGATTGCTTAGAAAGATGCAGATGGAAACAATCTGTGGAGCTGTATCACGGTCACCTGCAGATTAATGCAGCCATCAAAATAAAGTTGGGTTTGTCGGTTCCACCTCAGCTCACCAGAAGGCCCGCACCTAAAATCTTTTACTGGGTCAGCTCACCTGCAGGCCCGCAACTCAAATCTTTTACTGGGTCAGCTCACATGCAGGCCCTCGCATATAATGTTTTACAGGGTCAGCTCACACACAGGCACTAGCATATAATGTTTTACAGGGTCAGCTCACTAGCAGGCCCGAACCTAAAATCTTTTGCAGGGTCAGCTCACCTGCAGGCCCGCAACTCATGCTGCCTTGCTTTGAAGTAGTAGCCATAGCTGTTTATCAGGCTCCCTCTCCGAAATCGAACAATGATTTCCTGTTACCGGTGGTCACCATGTTAGGCGCATAAAAGAACATCGAAAGTTGATAGTGAAGATATCCCAATGGATCGTGGACGTCACAGGGACGTGCGATCAGGCAGAAGTTATCTAGAGTCAACAAAGCGGCAGCAGGGCCTCTCCTGTATAACGTTTCCTCATCCAAAATACCGCAGTGACATTCCCTGTAATTTTTTGTTACTCATTCCAATAACAGGGCATCTTAAGAGTACTGTATTGTTATTTATCGTCACTACCTCCCCGAGTCGGGAGTAGGTAATTGCCGCGCGCTTGCTGCCTTCCTTCGATTTTTCTGCTTTAATAACTTGACCCACCCTCTCCACCCAATCAGATTTCAGCCATTGACCTCCCTTGGATGTGGTATCCCTTTATCAAGCTCCCTCTCCGGCATCGAACCCTGATTCCCCGTTACCCGTGATCACGATGGTAGGCGCAGAAAAGAACATCGAAAGCTGATAGGGCAGACATCCAAATAGATCGTCGCCGTCACGGGGAAATGCAATCGGCCAGAGGTTATCTAGAGTCACCAATGCGGCAGCAGGCCCTCGCCACTAAGGTTTTAGATGGTCAGATCAGCAGGCCCTTGCTCCAAATGTTTTTGAGGGTGTTTTGGAGTGCCGGTTCCTTGTAATTTTTGGCAGCCCTTTCACTTAGTGCACAGGCTTTATGAGTGTAGGAGTTCCACTACCTGAACAATTGTACCACAATGTGAATGAGGCCCTCCTTTATGTGATATACAGGCTGTTTCGGAGTGCCTCTTGCTTGTAATTTTTTGCAGCACTTGCACTTTACATACAATGGAATATACAGGAAAGAATGTTTCCTAACAATTTTTCCAGTAAAATTGATTTTTTGGGGGGTTTTGTGCGTATTTTTGTCAGTCTGTAAAAGTGGCGTACAACTCGGACAACATGGTTCCCAGCAGTGACCTGGGAGTCCAAGATGCATCCAGACATCGTCCCCATGGTGTTCCCGATCCATTTCGGTGGAACTTTCTGACCTTTTCCAATGGACCAGGCACCCTCCCTTTTTTAGAGCAGCAGGTGCCTGGTTGTCTTCCATTGACTTCTATTATACTCGGGTGCTCAGTCGAGCACACGAATATAGCAATGTGTTCGGGCCGAACACCCGAATACTTTGGTGCTCGATCATCACTAATCCCTAGTCCCAATGTTAAAAAAAAATAAAAAAATCTATTAATGCATATATATTAGTGTTGATCGAGCGCCAAAGTGCTCAGGTGATCGAGTAGAACACTTTGCAATGCTTGGGTGCTCTATAGAGAACCCGAGCACAATGGAAGTCAATGGGAGAAACCGAGCATTAAACCAGGCACCCCCTTGCTCTGAAGAGGGGAGGGTGCCAGGTCCCACTGAGTTCTATGCAGAAGATCACTGTACAGTGAGGGAATCCCACAGTGTGAGTCCGCGGCTTAGGAGTCCCTTGCTCTGACTCCATATATAGCTATGTCCATATATGGACACCCAGTGTATTTAAATCAAATTTAGCCTCTATTTCTGAAAAATTTCTGCTGGGATTTGAACTCACAACCTTCTACATTAGACACAAGGACTTTAACTACTCAGCTATAAGGCAAAATGATAAACTATGTTAGAACAAACTCATAGTAGCTTGTCATGTAGTAAGTATTCCTATACAGCAGAAGTATCATTTCATATTTCAGTGCAGGTTAACATGTACCTGTATAGTATAGTGGTTAAAGTTCTTGGCTCTAATGTAGAAGGTTGTGAGTTCAAATCCCTGCAGAAATGTTTCAGAAATCGAGATTAAATGTATATATTTTATATATTTTTTTGTAATTATAAAAAATGTATAGCACTAAATAAATGTGGAATTACCTAAAAATAATAATAATTATAATAAAAAAAAATATATATATATATATATATATATATATATATATAGGATATAAAAAGTCTACACACCCCTGATTTGGATGTATGCTTTGGGTCGTTGTCATGCTGAAAGATGAAGTTCCTCTTCATGTTCAGCTTTCTAGCAGAAGCCTGAAGGTTTTGTGCCAATATTGACTGGTATTTGAAACTGTTCATAATTTAGAAATAGAGGCTAAATTTAATTTATATATACAGTATATATTTTTTTTTTTTAGGTAATTCCACATTTCTTTTGTGCCATACATTTTTTATAACATCTCTAGAACATATATCTTCTACATTAGAGCCAAGAACCTTAACCACTACGCTACACAGCTACATATTAACCTGCAGTGAAATATGAAATTATACTTCTTCTATATAGGAATACTTACTACATGACAAACTACTATGAGGTTTTTCTGACACAGTTTATCATTCGGCTTTATAGCTGAGTGCTTAAAATCCTTGCCTCTAATGTAGACGGTTGTGAGTTCTAATGTAGAAATACTGACATAAACTTTACAGAAATAGAGGCTAAATTGGATTTAAATACACTGACTCGAGCATCGCACACAAGGTATTCGGCTGAGCATCACGATGCTTGCTCAACCCTAATATGTATGTGTTTTTTGCTGGTCAAAAGGCAAAAAAAACATGATGTGACCAGCCCCTTAGATCTGTGTTTCGAAGGGCAGACACCAGAGCTACAGATCGATTTGTCAGAGAGCTCCTCTGACGGATTTAACACTTATGGGAGTAAGTAGCCTGCAATCTATGAGAAAATGAAACCTAATGCAAAAATAATTTATATCCAAAAATACATGCATTTCGGTAAAGCAAAAATTCTTCAAAGCCATAGCCCTTAAGAGAGGTTTTCTGAGATTTTTTATACTGATCACTAGAGAGGAGCAAATTTTTCAAAAATACAATTCGCTGGTTCGCCAAATTTTTTTGAATTTTTTTTGTTCAATTCGAATAAATTTGTGGCGCATTACATTAAAAAACTGCTTTTTCCTGGCTACAGAAAGCTGTTAAAGTGGTGTAGAACACTGTTCCTTGCAGTAACACGCATAGGGAGTCTGCTGTGGTAGTGAAATAATACTGTAAGTGTCACAGCCAGACAGTTGAGAAGCTCTGACAGGAGCCTTTCAGATCCTCCTCCTTGAATTTCTTTGTTTTGGTTTAGTTTCTCATCTCGTTAGTCTATCTCAGCTGTCATGCTGTTGGACTGATTGCTGCCCTTTAAGTTCCTCCCCAGAATGCAGTAGTGTGCGGCTTATACAACTTCCTGGAGTGTGTGTTCATGCTGTTCCTTGTTCCCAGTCCACAGTCGTCTGCAAGATAAGTTCTGTTTATGTATTTATGATTTTCTGTTTTCTGGATCCAGGTGACCTTGACTCCCTCCGTGTCTGTGTAGGGAGCCGGTGGTCGTGTCCCCTCACTATTGTAGGGTCTTCAGGTGTAAGATAGTCGAGGTACGTGGATATGCGCCCATCCACCTTTGGGGTGGTCGCATAGGCTGAGCAATAAGGGAGAGCGGCAGGTCTCTTGCAGGGGTCTCCCCTTTTGTTCCTTAGTTGTGGATCCAGTGAGTCATTGTTTATATTATTGTCTTGTTTCCTGTACACCATCCGTGACATTATAAGCCGCCAAAACCGTCTCAAGCATGGATCCGGTTTCACTTTTGGCTGAGCGCTTCCAGGGTCTTTCATTGGAGGTAGCTGATCTCCGTAAGACTTTTTCTCAGTTTCAAGTGACCGGTTCAGCTTGCGTTCATGGAGTTTGTTCTGAGCCTAAGATCTCGCTCCCGGATACGTTCTCCGGGGGTAGTGAGTATTTTGTGCGTTTTAGAGAGGCTTGCAAACTCCATTTTCGCCTTCTTCCCCATTCCTCTGGTGATGAAAAACGGAGGGTGGGGATCATTATATCGCTGCTCAGGGGTAACGCTCAATCCTGGGCCTTTTCGCTGCCGGAGGGGGCACGGCCCCTCCGTTCAGTGGATGAATCCTTTTTAGCCCTGGGTCAGATATATGATGATCCGGATCGTATTGCTCTGGCTGAGTCTAGACTACGTCTGTTATGCCAGGGTAAACAATCCGCAGAGATATACTGCTCAGAATTTCGGAGATGGGCAGCTGATACTGGTTGGAATGATGCTGCACTCCGAAGTCAATTTTGCCATGGTCTTTCAGAGAGATTGAAAGATGCATTTGCCTTTCATGAGAGACCTACCTCCTTGGATTCTGCTATGTCTCAGGCCGTTCGTATTGACAGGCGTCTTAGAGAGAGAGGAGAGATCTCTCCTTCCTGTCATACTCAGTCCCGGGACAGTGCAGCGGTCTCTTTCTGTGCGCAGGGGTCTCAGTCGCTGTCAGCCCCTTCTGAGCAGGAGCCCATGCAGCTGGGGTTGATTGCCTCTGACGATAGAAGATTCAGCCCGCATGGGAGGGTTTGTTTTTGTTGTGGAGGTATAAATCATTTGGCAAATGTTTGTCCCTCTAGGAGATTCAGGCAGTTTTCTGGGAGTAATAAAGAAACTAAAAGGAAAAAATCTTTTAAAAATGTTCCGTCTGTTACTATTGGCAGGGTTGAGGCAGAAATTGAAGGTTTTCCGTTTGCTTGTAGTTCCCGTTTTGTCCTGCCTGCTAGGGTGGCGCTAGAGAGCAAAAGCATTTTTTGTGAGATTTTTGTGGATAGTGGAGCAGCTGTCAATCTCATTGATAATCAATTTGCAATAACTCATGGTTTCCAGGTATGCACTTTGGGAAAGGATATTCCTGTTTTTGCTATTGATTCCGCTCCACTTTCTCAGAAATCATTAAAGGGCATAGTTCACAATATCCGTTTAATTGTCAGTGATGCTCATGTTGAGGATGTGTCATGTTTCGTCCTTAGCGGTTTGCCTACTCCTCTAGTGTTGGGGCTACCCTGGCTCACTAAACATAACCCCACCATTGATTGGCAAGCGAGGCAAATAAATGGTTGGAGTGACTTTTGCAGAGAGAATTGCCTCATAACATCTGTTTCTGAGGTTTCTACTAAGACTGTACCACCTTTCCTCTCTGAATTTTCGGATGTCTTTTCGGAGAGTGGAATTCAGGTTTTGCCTCCGCACAGGGAGTATGATTACCCTATTAATCTCATCCCAGGCGCCAAGCTGCCTAAATCTCGTTTATACAATCTCTCCCAACCTGAGAGGGTCGCTATGCGTGCTTATATCTCTGAGAGTTTGAGAAAGGGACACATACGACCCTCGAAGTCACCTGTTGCCGCTGGCTTTTTCTTTGTTAAGAAAAAAGATGGTTCTTTAAGACCTTGTCTGGATTTCAGGGAGCTGAACAGTATCACTATTCGTGATCCTTATCCGCTTCCTCTGATCCCGGACTTGTTTAACCAGGTTGTTGGGGCTAAAGTCTTTTCCAAATTAGACCTAAGAGGTGCATACAACCTGGTCAGGGTCAGAGAAGGAGACGAATGGAAGACGGCTTTCAATACCCCTGAGGGCCATTTTGAGAATTTGGTTATGCCTTTTGGTTTGATGAATGCCCCAGCCGTTTTTCAGCATTTCGTGAACAGCATTTTTTATCATTTAATGGGAAAATTTGTATTAGTGTATTTGGATGACATTTTGATTTTTTCTCCTGATTTCAAGACTCATAAGGAACATTTACGTCAGGTCTTGCTCATCCTGCGGGAGAATAAATTATACGCGAAACTGGAAAAATGTGTGTTTGCGGTTCCAGAAATTCAATTTCTGGGGTTTCTTCTCTCCGCTTCTGGTTTTCGCATGGACCCCGAGAAGGTCCGCGCTGTGCTTGAGTGGGAGCTTCCTGAGAATCAGAAGGCGCTGATGCGTTTTTTGGGCTTTGCCAATTATTACAGGAAATTTATTTTGAATTATTCCTCTGTTGTTAAACCACTCACTGATATGACCAGAAAGGGGGTAGATTTTTCTTCCTGGTCGGTAGAGGCGCGTAAGGCCTTTTCTAATATCAAGGAGAGTTTTGCTTCCGCTCCCATCCTGGTACAACCTGATATTTCGTTACCCTTCATAGTTGAGGTTGATGCTTCTGAGGTAGGGGTGGGTGCGGTCTTGTCTCAGGGTTCCTCTCCTGCCAAATGGCAACCGTGTGCCTTTTTCTCAAAGAAACTCTCCTCCGCAGAGAGAAATTATGATGTGGGAGATAGGGAATTGTTGGCCATCAAGTTGGCTTTTCAAGAATGGCGTCATTGGCTAGAGGGAGCCAGACACCCTATTACTGTGTTTACTGACCATAAAAATCTGGCCTACTTGGAGTCAGCCAAGCGTCTGAACCCGAGACAGGCCAGATGGTCTTTGTTCTTTTCAAGGTTTAATTTTGTTGTCACGTTCCGCCCTGGGGTTAAGAATGTGAAGGCAGATGCCCTGTCACGTTGTTTTCCGGGAGGTGGGAATTTTGAAGACCCGGGTCCCATTTTGGCTGAAGGTGTGGTGGTCTCTGCTCTTTTTCCTGAATTGGAGGCAGAGGTGCAGGCAGCCCAGTCAGAGGCTCCTGATCTTTGTCCTCCTGGGAGGTTGTTTGTGCCTCTCGCTTTGAGACACAAGATTTTTAAGAAACACCACGATACGGTCCTTGCTGGGCACCCGGGGGCAAGAGCCACACTGGATCTCATCGCTCGGAGATTCTGGTGGCCTGCGCTTCGTAAGTCGGTTGAGGGTTTTGTGGCAGCTTGCGAGACTTGCGCTCGTGCCATCAGGTCCTCTCCTTCCCTTACCCATTCCTTCCCGTCCTTGGACACATCTGTCCATGGACTTCATAACGGACTTGCCTCGTTCCTCGGGGAAGACTGTGATTCTGGTGGTGGTGGACCGTTTTAGCAAAATGGTGCATTTCATCCCTTTTCCTGGTTTGCCCAATGCTAAGACGCTGGCGCAGGCATTTATTGACCACATTGTCAAATTGCATGGTATTCCTTCAGACATAGTCTCTGATAGGGGCACGCAGTTTGTTTCCAGATTCTGGAAGGCTTTCTGTTCTCGCTTGGGGGTTCGGTTGTCATTCTCTTCTGCTTTCCACCCGCAGTCGAATGGCCAGACAGAGCGCGTCAATCAGAATCTGGAGACATATCTGCGCTGTTTTGTGGCGGAGAATCAGGAGGATTGGTGTTCTTTTTTGTCCCTTGCTGAGTTTGCTTTAAATAACCGTCGTCAGGAGTCCTCTGATAAGTCACCATTTTTTGGTGCATATGGGTTTCATCCGCAGTTTGGGACTTTCTCGGGAGAGAGGTCTTCTGGTTTACCTGATGAGGACAGATTCTCCTCGTCTTTGTCATCTATTTGGCAAAAGATTCAGGATAATCTAAAGAGCATGAGTGAGAGATATAAGCGTGTGGCAGATAAGAGACGTGTGCCTGGTCCGGACCTGAATGCTGGTGATCTGGTGTGGTTGTCTACCAAGAATATCAGATTGAAGGTTCCCTCCTGGAAGTTGGGTCCTAGGTTTATTGGGCCTTACAAGATCCTGTCTGTCATCAATCCTGTTGCCTACCGTCTTGATCTTCCTCAGACTTGGAAGATCCATAATGTTTTTCATAAGTCCTTATTGAAACCTTATGTTCAACCTATTGTGCCCTCGCCTTTGCCTCCTCCTCCGATTGTGGTTGATGGAAATCTTGAATTTCAGGTCTCTAGGATTGTGGATTCTCGTCTTGTCCGCGGTTCCCTCCAGTACCTCGTTCATTGGGAGGGTTATGGTCCTGAGGAGAGGATGTGGGTCCCAGTGACGGACATTAAGGCCTCTTGTCTCATCAGGGCTTTCCATAGGTCCCATCCTGAGAAGGTGGGCTCTGAGTGTCCGGAGTCCACTCGTAGAGGGAGGGGTACTGTCACAGCCAGACAGTTGAGAAGCTCTGACAGGAGCCTTTCAGATCCTCCTCCTTGAATTTCTTTGTTTTGGTTTAGTTTCTCATCTCGTTAGTCTATCTCAGCTGTCATGCTGTTGGACTGATTGCTGCCCTTTAAGTTCCTCCCCAGAATGCAGTAGTGTGCGGCTTATACAACTTCCTGGAGTGTGTGTGCATGCTGTTCCTTGTTCCCAGTCCACAGTCGTCTGCAAGATAAGTTCTGTTTATGTATTTATGATTTTCTGTTTTCTGGATCCAGGTGACCCTGACTCCCTCCGTGTCTGTGTAGGGAGCCGGTGGTCGTGTCCCCTCACTATTGTAGGGTCTTCAGGTGTAAGATAGTCGAGGTACGTGGATATGCGCCCATCCACCTTTGGGGTGGTCGCATAGGCTGAGCAATAAGGGAGAGCGGCAGGTCTCTTGCAGGGGTCTCCCCTTTTGTTCCTTAGTTGTGGATCCAGTGAGTCATTGTTTATATTATTGTCTTGTTTCCTGTACACCATCCGTGACAGTAAGTCTATATGACATGCAGATGAGAGGCGTCGCTCTTAGAATCACTGCACACTTCACTTATTTGGGAAGTCACGGGGCCAAAACTGACCAAATAACTCACGTATGAACTCAACCTTACAGGTCAATGTTAGCGCCAAGAAGAAGCGCACTCCCTTTACACCGTCGTCAGCTGATTCCACATAGATGTCTACAGACCCAGTTCCATTAAACGGTTATACAAGTAGAGCCCCCCGACAGAGTGTAGAGGGTGTCAGCAGTAAGTTTGTATCGATGTCGCTGATTATTTTGCCCTTCCTCTGATCCGTCAGAACAATAACCCACAAAATTTGGATCCTGTCTGTGAAGCATCCGCCATCACTCGGTCAGCATTTGGTCAGTAATCCATTAGTATTGCTAATGCCAAAAAAAACTGGAGTGGATCCAAAACAGAGGTGACATGTGAACGGAATATTTGCATGTATTTTGTGTTTTGTACCCACTCCTGCTTTTGGCTACCAAATCATAAGCCAATTCTGATGGGACCACACAGGCCTTAAAGCTGCTACACATAGAGGACCTGTTGTGCGTCTCATTGTTCCTTCCTTCTGACAGATCAGAAGACGGGTTAAATAAATGATGATGTCAGACAAGCTAAAAAGTCTAAATAGTGGCCCTGTCATGAAGTGGGGAGGGTGGGAACAGCATGAGAAGTCCACAAAGTGGCCCTATGACATAGTAGTGAGGTGGAAGCAGCATGAGGAGACCACAGAGTGGCCTAATGACAGAGCCTGGAGGTGATGCCAGCATTAGGAGGAGGCCACAGAGTGGCAGAATGACAGTGTGGAGGTGGCGGTAGCATCAGGAGGCCACAGAGTGGCACAATGACACAGTGTGGAGGTGGCAGTAGCATAAGGAGGCCACAGAGTAACACAATGACAGAGAGTGTAGGTAGCGGCAGCATGAGGAGGCCACAGAGTGGAAAATGACAGAATGTGGAAGTGGCAGCAGCATCAGGAGACCACAGAGTGGCCCAATGACAGAGTCTGCAGGTGGCGGCAGCATCAGGAGGCCACAGAGTGGCACAATGACAGAGTGTGGAGGTGGCAGCAGTATGAGGAGACCACAGAGTGGTCCAATGACAGAGTCTGGAGGTGGCGGCAGAATCAGGAGACCACAGAGTGGCACAATGACAGAGTCTGGAGGTGGCGGCAGCATCAGGAGGCCACAGAGTGGCACAATGACATAGTGTGGAGGTGGCAGCAGCATGAGTAGACCACAGAGTAGCACAATGACAAAGTGTGGAGATGGCGGCAGCATGAGGAGACCACAGAGTGGCACAATGACAGAGTCTGAAGGTGGCGGCAACATCAGGAGGCCACAATGTGGCAAGGTGACATAGTGTGGAGGTGGGTGGCAATACCAGTACCTGATGAAGATGGTGGGTGAAAGAAGGAGCACTTGGCATCAGATGTGTGGCATCAGGTGGGTGGCAGCATCAGAATATTAGCTGAGGTAGGTAGCCAGAAGAAACTGGTCTCTTTTGTCAAAGTGTTGGTGCGGCACCATGGATGATCTAGTCTGATACATCAGAAATTGGTGGGTGGAAATCCTGCCTAATCCACGCCTGATTCCTCTTGACAAAGGTCAGTCTCTCCACATTTTGGGTGGACAGGCGAGTTCTTCTTGGGGTCACTATTGCCCCCATCACACTAAACACCTGCTCTGATGCCACACTACTGGCCGGGCAGGACAGCTTTTCCAGGGCAAAATTGGCCAGTTGCGGCCACAAATCCAGTTTGGCTGTCCAGTAGTCCAGCGGATCTTCAACTTGGGGTGGCAGGTATGCTACCTCCTGCTGGTCTTTTCTATGTCTAGCTGCTGGTGAGTAGTTTCTTTACTATGGGGGTGAAGGAAGCTGCTTATCAGCGACTCTAGACTCTGCTGCTGATGGAGTTGGTACTGCTCCTGCCACCCCACCCCTCCCCAGCAGCCATGGCAGTGGAACGTGATTGCAGAGGGCCCCTCCGGTCAGACTTGCGAGAGGATGGACGATGGCGCAGATAGAATGTCTCTATAATAGTTCAGTTTGTCCTCCCTCTCAGCGGTTGTAAAAAAAAAAAGGCCCCCATTTGCGCAAGTGACTTTGAGGGACTCCCTGCCTCCATCTCCACTACATACTGCCACGGTGTGCCTGGGTCATCTGCCTCGTCTTCCTCATCTCCTTCTTGCTCCTCCAGCTGCTTTTGCTCCTCCTCTCCTGTAAGGGTTGTGTCTGACGAACCCACCGACTCTTGGCTGGGGGTGTCTGATGTCACTTGCGACGAAATCGAAGATTAAGTTAACCATTCAAGAACCGGTGGGTTGCTGGTCAAGACACAACGGCTAGCTGACACTGGGAGCTCAGGCCTCTTGAAGTGACCCCTGTGACCCCTGCTGCCACAGCCCCTTACTCTGCTGTGACCTCTGCCTGTGCCAGAAACATTTAGGCCTCTGCCACTCCCCTGTGCAGGGCCTGGCACTTCTCTGTCTGACATACTACACTGCTCAAAAAAATAAAGGGAACACTTAAACAACACAATGTAACTCCAAGTCAATCACACTTCTGTGAAATCAAACTGTTCACTTAGGAAGCAACACTGAGTGACAATCAACTTCACATGCTGTTGTGCAAATGGGATAGACAACAGATGGAAATTATAGGCAATTAGCAAGACACCCCCAATAAAGGAGTGGTTCTGCAGGTGGTAACCACAGACCACTTCTCAGTTCCTATGCTTCCTGGCTGATGTTTTGGTCACTTTTGAATGCTGGCGGTGCTTTCACTCTAGTGGTAGCATGAGACGGAGTCTACAACCCACACAAGTGGCTCAGGTAGTGCAGCTTATCCAGGATGGCACATCAATGCGAGCTGTGGCAAGAAGGTTTGCTGTGTCTGTCAGCGTAGTGTCCAGAGCATGGAGGCGCTACCAGGAGACAGGACAGTACATCAGGAGACGTGGAGGAGGCCGTAGGAGGGCAATAACCCAGCAGCAGGACCGCTACCTTTGCCTTTGTGCAAGGAGGAACAGGAGGAGCACTGCCAGAGCCCTGCAAAATGATCTCCAGCAGGCCACAACTGTGCATGTGTCTGCTCAAACGGTCAGAACAGACTCCATGAGGGTGTTATGAGGGCCCGACGTCCACAGGTGGGGGTTGTGCTTACAGCCCAACACCGTGCAGGACGTTTGGAATTTTCCAGAGAACACCAAGATTGGCAAATTTTCCACTGGCGCCCTGTGCTCTTCAAGATGAAAGCAGGTTCACACTGAGCACATGTGACAGACGTGACAGAGTCTGGTGACGCCGTGGAGAACGTTCTGCTGCCTGCAACATCCTCCAGCATGACCGGTTTGGCATTGGGTCAGTAATGGTGTGGGGGGGCATTTCTTTGGAGGGCCACACAGCCCTCCATGTGCTCACCAGAGGTAGCCTGACTGCCATTAGGTACCGAGATGAGATCCTCAGACCCCTTGTTAGACCATATGCTGGTGCGGTTGGCCCTGGGTTCCTCCTAATGCAAGACAATGCTAGACCTCATGTGGCTGGAGTGTGTCAGCAGTTCCTGCAAGACAAAGGCATTGATGCTATGGACTGGCCCGCCCGTTCCCCAGACCTGAATCCAATTGAGCACATCTGGGACATCATGTCTCGCTCTATCCACCAACGTCACGTTGCACCACAGACTGTCCAGGAGTTGGCAGATGCTTTAGTCCATGTCTGGGAGGAGATCCCTCAGGAGACCGTCCGCCACCTCATCAGGAGCATGCACAGGCGTTGTAGGGAGGTCATACAGGCACGTGGAGGCCACACACACTACTGAGCCTCATTTTGACTTGTTTTAAGGACATTACATCAAAGTTGGATCAGCCTGTAGTGTGTTTTTCCACTTTAATTTTGAGTGTGACTCCAAATCCAGACCTCTATGGGTTGAAAAATTTGATTTCAATTTTTTTTATTTTTGTGTGATTTTGTTGTCAGCACATTCAACTATGTAAAGAACAAAGTATTTCAGAAGAATATTTAATTAATTCAGATCTAGGATGTGTTATTTTTGTGTTCCCTTTATTTTTTTTAACAGTGTATTATATCCAATTAATTAATAAAAAGGAAATTAAAACACCCCACAAAAGCCTTTACAACAGATTACTGCACTGCAGAGCGGCAAATTTATTTTTTATTTTTGCGCTAATACACATCACAAAAGGCTTTACAAGAAATAACTGCACCGCCGAGCGGCAAATGTATTTTTTCTTTTTGTGCTAATACACTTCACAAAAGGCTTAACAAGAAATAACTGCACCGCTGAGCGGCAAATGTATTTTTTCTTTTTGCGCTAATGCATGTCACAAAAGGCTTAACAAGAAATAACTGCACCGCTAAGCGGCAAATGTATTTTTTCTTTTTGCGCTAATACACATCACAAAAGACTTTACAAGAAATAACTGCACCACTGAGCGGCAAATGTATTTTTTCTTTTTGCGCTAATGCTTGTCACAAAAGGCTTAACAAGAAATAACTGCACCGCTAAGCAGCAAATGTATTTTTTCTTTTTGCGCTAATACACATCACAAAAGGCTTTGCAAGAAATACTGTAACTGCACCGCTGAGCGGCAAATATATTTTTTCTTTTACGCTAAAGCACCCCACAAAAGCCTTTCCTACAGATAACTACACCGCTAAGCGGCAAATATATTTTAACTTTTTGCGCTAATACACGTCACAAAAGGCTTAACAAGAAATAACTGCACCGCTGAGCAGCAAATGTATTTTTTCTTTTTGCGCTAATACACGTCACAAAAGGCTCAACAAGAAATAACTGCACCGCTGAGCGACAAATATATTTTTTCTTTTTGCGCTAGTACATATCACAAAAGGCTTTAAAAAAAATAACTGCACCGCTGAGCGGCAAATATATTTTTTCTTTTAACGCTAATACACTTCACAAAAGGCTTTACAAGAAATCACAGCACCGCTAAGCGGCAAATATATTTTTTCTTTTTGCGCTAATACACGTCACAAAAGGATTGACAAGAAATAACTACACCCCTGAGCGGCAAATATATTTTTATCTTTTCCGCTAAAAACACCCCACATAAGCCTTTAAAACAGATTACTGCTCCACAGAGAGGCAAATAATATTTTTTTTCGCGCTAATATACGTCACAAAAGGCTTTACAAGAAATAACAGCACAACTGAGGGGCAAACGTATTTTTTCTTTTTGACCTAATGCACGTCACAAAAGGCTTAACAAGAAATAACTGCACCGCTAAGCGGCAAATATATTTTTCTTTTTCTGCTAAAAGACCCCACAAAAGCCTTTACTACAGATAACTACACCACTGAGCAGCAAATATGTTTTTCTTTTTGCGCTAATACAGGTCACAAAAGGCTTAACAAGAAATAACTGCACCGCTGAGCGGCAAATATATTTTTTCTTTTTGCGATAATACACGTCACAAAAGGATTTAAAATAAATAACTGCACTGCTGAGCAGCAAATGTATTTTTTCTTTTTCCGCTAAAACACCCACAAAAGTCTTTACTACAGATAACTGCACCACTGAGCGGCAAATACATTTTTTCTTCTTGCGCTAACATACGTCACAAAAGGCTTTAAAAGAAATAACTGCACCACTGAGCGGCAAATATATATTTTCTTTTTCTGCTAAAACACCCCACAAAAGCCTTTACTACAGATAACTGCCCCACTGAGCGGCAAAAGGCTTTAACCCCTTAAGGACTTAGCCCTATTTCTCCATTTTTTGCAAATCTGACCAGTGTCACTTTAAGTGCTAATAACTTTAAAACGCTTTGACTTATCCAGGCCATTCTGAGATTGTTTTTTCGTCACATATTGTACTTCATGACACTGGTAAAATAAAGTAAAAAAATAATAATTTTTATTTATAAAAAAATACCAGATTTACCCAAAATTTGTAAAAAATTGCAAATTTGCAAGTTTCAATTTCTCTACCTCTATAATACATAGTAATACCTCCAAAAATAGTTATTACTTTACATTCCCCATATGTCTACTTCATGTTTGGATCATTTTGGGAATGATATTTTATTTTTTGGGGATGTTACAAGGCTTAGAAGTTTAGAAGCAAATCTTGAAATTTTTCTGAAATTTTCAAAAACCAGTTCAGGTCTGAAGTCACTTTGCGAGGCTTAAATAATAGAAACGACCCAAAAATGACCCCATTCTATAAATTACACCCCTCAAGGTATTCAAAACTGATTTTACAAACTTTGTTAACCCTTTAGGTGTTCCACAAGAGTTAATGGCAAATGGTGTTAAAATGTCAGAATTTAGATTTTTTGGCAAATTTTACTTTTTAATCCATTTTTTCCAGTAACAAAGCAAGGGTTAACAGCCAAACAAAATGCTATATTTATTGCCCCGATTCTGTAGTTTGCAGAAACACCCCATATGTGGCCGTAAACTACTGTACGGGCACACGGCAGGGCGTAGAGTGAAAGGTGCGCCGTATGGTTTTTAGAAGGTAGATTTTGCTGGACTGTTTTTTTTTACACCATGTCCCATTTGAAGCCCCCCTGATGCACCCCTAGAGTAAAAACTCCATAAAAGTGACCCCATCTAGGAAACTACACCCCTCAAGGTATTCAAAACTAATTTTACAAACTTTGTTAACCCTTTAGGTGTTGCACAAGATTTAATGGAAAATAAAGATACAATTTCAAAAATGTTTGGCAGATTTTCCATTTTTATATATTTTTTCCAGTAACAAAGCAAGGGTTAACAGCCAAACAAAACTCATTATTTATGGCCCTGATTCTGTAGTTTACAGAAACACCCCATATGTGGTCGTAAACTGCTGTACGGGCACACGGCAGGGCGCAGTAGGAAAGGAATGCCATACGGTTTTTGGAAGGCAGATTTTGCTGGACTGGTTTTTTGACACCATGTCCCATTTGAAGCCCCCCTGATGCACCCCTAGAGTAGAAACTCCAAAAAAAAAAGTGACCCCATTTTAGAAACTACGGGATAGGGTGGCAGTTTTGTTGGTACTAGTTTAGGGTACATATGATTTTTGGTTGCTCTATATTACACCTTTTGTGAGGCAAGATAACAAGAAATTGCTTTTTTGGCACCGTTTTTTTTTTTTGTTATTTACAACATTCATCTGACAGGTTAGATCATGTGGTATTTTTATATAGCAGGTTGTCACGGACGCGGCGATACCTAATATGTATACAATTTTTTTATTTATGTAAGTTTTACACAATGATTTCATTTTTGAAACAAAAAAAATCATGTTTTAGAGTTTCCATAGTCTAAGAGCCATAGTTTTTTCAGTTTTTGGGCGATTATCTTGGGTAGGGTATGATTTTTGCGGGATGAGATGACGGTTTGATTGGTACTATTTTGGCGTACATGCGACTTTTTTGATCACTTTTATTACCTTTTTTGGGAAGTAAGGTGGGCAAAATTAAAATTTTCTCATAGTTTTTATTTTTTTATTTTTATGGCGTTCACCGTGCGGGGAAAGTAACATGACCGTTTTATAGATCAGGTCGTTACGGACGCGGCAATACCTAATATGTGAAGTGTATTTTATTTTTTTAATTTTTATTCAGTGATAAATGTGTTTTTTTTATCTTTACTTTTTTCACTATTTTTTTTACATTTTTTTGACCCAGACCCACTTGGTTCTTGAAGATCCAGTGGGTCTGATGTCTGTATAATACAGTACAGTACTCTATATAGTGTATTGTAATGTATTTTACTTACACTTTGTCTGAACAGATCTATGCCTTTAGCACAGATCTGTTCAGCACCATGGACAGCAGGATGCCTGAGAAGGCGTCCTGTTGCCATGGGAACCTTCCACGTCTGCTCAGTTGTGGCCACAACTTCGCAGACGGGGAAGGGTAAGGAGGGGGGCTCCCTACCTCTGTGACCCCATCCTGTCTGGGGGCTGCAAAGGCACAGCAGCCCCCAGATGGGAGAGGGAGGGAGCTCCCTGACCCTGACAGTTAACCTTTTCCATACAGCGGTCCGTACGGACCGTGGTATGGAAAGGGTTAAACGGCTGACATCTGCACAGATGTCAGCCGTTTATACCAGGGACCAGGGACCGCGGGGATCAGAAACTGCAGAAAGCGCATCAAACCGCAGGTCTGAATTGACCTGCGGTTTGCGGCGATCGCCGATACGGGGGGTCACATGACCCCCCTGGCGTTGTGACAGGATGCCGGCTGAATGATTTCAGCCGGCATCCTGTTCGGATTAACCCCCGCAGCTCCGCAATCTCGATTTAAACTTAGAACGTACCGGTACGCCCTGAGTCCTTAAGGATTCGGGAAATAGGGCGTACCGGTACGCCCTAAGTCCTTAAGGGGTTAAAAGAAATAACTGCACCGCTAAGCGGCAAATATATTTTTTCTTTTTTTGCTGAAACACCCCACAAAAGCCTTTACCACAGATAACTACACCGCTGAGCAGCAAATATATTTTTTCTTTTTGCGCTAATACACGTCACAAAAGGCTTAACAAGAAAGAACTGCACCACTGAACTAAAAATATATTTTTGCGCTAACACATCTCAAAAGGCTTTAAAAGAAATAACTGCACAGCTGAGCGGCAAATATATTTATTCTTTTTGCGCTAATACACATCACGAAAGGCTTTAAAAGAAATAAATGCACCGCTGAGCGGCAAATATAGTTTTTATTTTTGCGCTAATTCACATCACAAAAGGCTTTACAAGAAATAACTGCACCACTGTCACGGTCCCTCAGGTGACTGGTGTCAGGAGATCAGAGAGACTGGCTGAGCAAGGAGGAATCTAACAGCCTCCTTGATTTCTTGTTATTCAGTGTTGATAGGGTTAAAGACCACTTCTTTTTTCTCAGCTGTTGCTCAGTGGTCATCACTTCTACCCTTTATAGTCTGACCCTACCCTTATGACTATGCGGTAGATAGCTTCATTTGGGTTTGGCTGAGCTGGTTTGAGTTTCTCTGGTGTTCCTACTCGTCCGTCTCTACAGAAGTTAAGTGTCGCATTTGTTTGTGTTTGTTATATTCCCTGTTTGCATCTGGGCCTAAAACAGAGACTTCCATTCGTCCATCTGGGGAGGAATGGGTTGTCTCTGGTCCTAACCTTTTCCAGGGCCTTATAGGGATATAAAGGCCTAGGTATGCATATGAATATTCCTACCTTCAAGGTTTATTCATATTGATAGATAGTTAGGGCCCGGATTAGGGTTGTCTAGGAGGTGACCTGTTTCTTCCCTAGGTTCCAGTCCCAGTTACTGTTCCCCTTCCCTCCTGTGTTCAGTGTGGAGTTTCCCCCCACACTGATCGTGACAACCACTGAGCGGCAAATATATTTTTCCTTTTAACGCTAATACACTTCACAAAAGGCTTTACAAGAAATAACTGCACCGCTGAGCGGCAAAAGTATTTTTTCTTTTTGAGCTAATACACGTAACAAAAGGATTAACAAGAAATAACTGCACCATTGAGCGGCAAATATATTTTTTCTTTTTCCGCTAAAACACCCCACAAAAGCCTTTACTACAGTCAGATACCTACACCACTGAGCGGCAAATATATTTTTTCTTTTTACGCTAATACACATCACAAAAGGCTTTAAAAAAAATAACTGCGCTGCTGAGCGGCAAATATATTTTTTCTTTTAACTCTAATACACTTCACAAAAGGCTTTACAAGAAATAACTGCAACACTGAGCGGCAAATATATTTTTTCTTTTTACGCTAATACACGTCACAAAAGGCTTAACAAGAAATAACTGCACCGCTGAGCGGCAAATATATTTTTGTCTTTTTCCGCTAACATACATCACAAAAGGCTTTAAAAGAAATAACTGCACCGCTAAGCGGCAAATATATTTTTTCTTTTTCCTCTAAAACACCACACAAAAGCCTTTACTACAGATTACTGCACCGCTGAGCGGCAAATATCTTCCTTCTTCATTCAGCAGGACCTGTGCTGACATCACCGCGCTCACCACGTGGTGAGCGTGATTACGTCATCAAAGGTTTTTTTTGCAGGTCCTGAAAGAAGAAGAAAGAAGACGATGCCGGCCACGATAAAAACTGAACAATGCAACGCAATCGCAGTCAAAACTGACTGAAATTGCGGACACACTTGAGCGGGTTTTCTGCAATGCGCATGCGACGCATCCGGAGGAAATCCGGGACAACAGTGTAAAAGATGCCTAATAAGAACTGTTTGCTGGAATTATAGAGCTCTAATGGCAATTTGGATCCCCAGTCAGTGCTGCAAGGTGTAATATGAATGTTCCTATTACCCGGGCTGTCACCTTCCCGACTGAACCCTGTTCAACAGAAATGTTGTGGAATGATTCCTCCCTATCCTTTACCTACACCTTCAATAATCTTTCCCTTCACTTGTAAATTGTTTTTTTTAGCACAATGTTTTTTCTATCACTGTCCCTAGCGCCTGCAGATGTCTCTCCCTGGACTAAGTACACTGGGAAATGGCAGAATATAAGATGGCTGCGCTATTTATCGGGCTGTGACATCACAGGGCTGGCTGCTGATTGACTGCATGCATGTCAGTATGGGTGATCCCGCCTTTCCAGAGTTCCTTTCTCCATGTCCTCACACGTGCAGCAACCATTTTAGGAAAAAATATGAATCGTTAACACGAAGGACGAGGAAACTCGCATTCAGTGCTTCTCCGGCATGCGAGAGAAGCACATGGGGGAGATGTCTCTGGTGTCAGGTCTGCCGGCATACAAAGGGTGTTTTCTCCATACAATGAAAAGGATGGTGACACCAGGTTACTAAAGCGAGGAGCTTTGTGGATTATGAAAACAGGTGCATTTAGGCTTAAATGATAGAAATTACCTACCTTACTTTTGTAAAAAAAAATATATAAATTTCTTGTGTGTTTTCTGTGTAATTATATTCCTTTTATGTATATTGTATTGTATGATTCCCTTATGTCCTAACCGGCGGACAATAATAGGGTATTTCTGCCCCTGTCTACTAGTTGGACCGATGGAATTTTAACTTAAATTAATTACTAATTAGAGACCCCTGGGCCTATATAAGGGTATCTAGCCCCCATGCCCTGTGTTTTTTTTCTGTCCTATGTGGACTTGGACAGATCGTTTGGTTTGCTTTGCTTGTGGGTTTTTAGAGAAGTGTCCACCTCTGATCCAGCAGGTAGCAAGGATCTCCAACTGCTTGTTAAAGTTACGGTTCTCAGAAGAGACTGCTCTGAGGCTGGCTCCCCAGCTTGGTTTTCTAAGGCGCCCCCAGAATGGAGCGTCAGGCTGCTGGGCTCCCATCAATCCCAAAGAGACCTTGAAATGAATGTAGCGGCAAGCTGCAAGGACCCCCACCAATCCAACAGAGACCTTGAAATTAATGTAGTGGCAGGCTGCTAGGACCCCCACTAATCCCACAGAGACCTTGAAATGAATAGAGCGTCAGGCTGCTCGGACCTCCACCAATCCCACAGAGACCCAGAAATGAATGGAGCTGCAGGCTGCTGGGACCCCCACCAATCTCACAGAGACCCAAAAGTGAATGGAGCTGCAGGCTGCTGGGACCCCCACCAATCTCACAGAGACCCAAAAGTGAATGGAGCTGCAGGCTGCTGGGACCGCCACCTCTACATTAATCTCTATGGGACTGGAGGAACTAGCCGGACACATGTACATGGCTGTCTCCCGCGGGATGAATGGAGCGGCAGCGCACATTCTCAACCTGCCGCTCTTTTCATTCAGAGTATGTGGACTCTGTTCTCATGGTCGGTCCTGGCAGTTGGACTCCCACACTTATCCTCAGGACTGGTCATCAGTGGGTTCCTACTATTCCAGGCACCTGCTGCTGCTCAAATTATACAGTGTATGGAAGGCTCTGTTAACTCTTTTGTCTCTGGTGTCACCGTATTGAGGCACGGCTCCTATTCTATGAGCTTGAGCTGCAGTACCTGGCAAGGCCACTACACGGTGGATGGAGCCTTGTGCTTCCAGCTCTGTCCACTGCCATGTATCTGGTGGATGTCCAAAGCAGCTGATCAGTGGGGTTATCGGACCCCCTCCAATCTGATATTGATGACCCATTCTGAGGTCCATCGCTGACCGTCTCCTCTAGACTGATGTGTCACATGGCGCACACATCACCACGACTGACCAATCAATGGCCAAATACATTCCTTCCCAATGATTGGCTCATCACCTGACAAACCAGCAAACAGCTTATCTATCAGGTGACTGCTCCGTATATGAGGCATGTTGAATCGTCAGCAGCACATCACCCTGTGAAAACAGGTGCGGATGACAATATGCAAAGTGAAGGGGGAGGAACGATCATAATAAATGGAAAAAAAATGGAGACGACACAAGATTATAATGATAACGTCTCATTTATTTCTAAAAAATGTTCATATCATTATTAATACATTAATATAATAACCCTTTATATTCTTATTATTACTATATTACTGTAACTGGTGAGGGGAGGAACCAGCAGTCCAACAGAACCCCTGCTGCCAGGCTAAGCACTTTGGCTCAGGGCCACCACACAGATATAGCACCGCACCATTAGTGAACAGATCACCAAAATCTTGTGTAGCACACATCAACATGAAGTACCGCCATCTACTGCTGCTATAACCAAGGATAGGAGGTTCTTAGTATACATTGTTATCAGAATGTATAAGCCCACTTGCCACGTCACGGCGACCTCCTTCAAGTGGGTTCCTACACTAACACTAATGACTATCCTATTATTATTTATTATAAGACTATACTATTCGAATTATTCCTATTATTCCCCTTATTATACTACTGCTATCCCTGATAATATATTATCCTGACTTATTACTACTATAATATTATTAATAACATTTCTAATGATATTTTACTAGATCCCTATACCTAAAGCTTTTGATCCAGAAGAAGGAGAAATTTCCTTGACACATCCGGCCAATTAATGTCACAGGGGAAAAATTCCTTCTCGACCCTGGGAAAAGGCAATCAGTCCTGGAACCCTGGATCAAGCCCCCTGATCCCCATTATAATTTATTGTTTTAGCTAATTAGCCTAAATACGGCAAATTATTACTATAGACTAGATCCCTATCCCTGAAGCTTTTGATCCAGAAGAAGGCAAAAACCCCTGGACACATTCAGCCAATTGGTGTCACAGGGGAAAAATTCCTTCTCGACCCCGGGAAAAGGCGATCAGTCCTGGAACCCTGGATCAAGCCCCCTGATCCCTATTATAATTTAATATTTTAGTTACTTAGCCTAAATACTTCTTAGTATTACTATAGACTAGATCCCTATTCATAAAGCGATTGATCCAAAAGAAGGCGAAAACCCCTGGACACATTCAGCCAATTAGTGTCACAGAAGAAAAAATTCCTTCTCGACCCCAGGAAAAGGCGATCAGTCCTAAAACCCTGGATCAAGCCACCTGATCCCTATTATAATTTATTGTTTTAGTTAATGAAACTAAATACTTCTTACTATTACTATAGACTAAGTCCCTATCCCTAAAGCTTTTGATCCAGAAGAAGGCGAAAACCCCTGGACACATCCGACCAATTAGTGTCACAGTGGAAAAAATTCCTTCTCGACCCCGGGAAAAGGCGATCAGTCCTGGAACCCTGGATCAAGCCCCCTGATCCCTATTATAATTTAATGTTTTAGTTAATTAGACTAAATACTTCTTGCTATTACTATAGACTAGATCCCTATCCCTAAAACGTTTGATCCAGAAGAAGGCGAAAACCCCTGGACACATTCAGCCAATTAGTGTCACAGGGGAAAAATTCCTTCTCGACCCCGGGAAAAGGCGATCAGTCCTAGAACTCTGTATCAAGCCCCCTGATTCCTATTATAATTTATTGTTTTAGTTAATTAGCCTAAATACTTCTTACTATTACTATAGACTAGATCCCTATCCCTAAAGCTTTTGATCCAGAAGAAGGCAAAAACTCTGGACACATTCGGCTAATTCATGTCACAGGGGAAAAATTCCTTCTCGACCCTCTGAAAAGGCGATCAGTCCTAGAACCCTGGATCAAACATCTGATGTTATTTCTATGTTTTCTAATAAATATAGTTTTTTATTTTTACTATTGTTATAGATTTATTGACTATATAAATACCCTTTAGCCTATTGCTATTGCCTAAGTATTAATATTTAATAACATATTTTTATTTTATTTTTTAGATTTGGTTGCTGCTGGTGGTCTTACAGCTTCTTACCATCCTTCACCGGCAGAATGGTTTGAAGAGGATGGTCCAGAGGATGTTCTTCTTTCCTCTCAGGTTGGTGTTCACATACTGGAAGGTGGTTGGCTGGCGGATCTTCTGTCTTCTTCCAGCCTGATGTTGAACTCTTCTCAGGTTCTTGCTCTTCATATCCACATTCTGTTTGACCATCCTCTCTTCTTTTTCCTCCTTCTTCTCAGTACTCTCATCCTGCATCTTCACCTTCAGATCTTCGCACAGGTGGCTTGCCATCATCAATTCCGGCTCCGGATCTTCTTCCTCCAGAGGGAAAGGCAGATATTTCCTCTGAGCTTCACGGTTGGTCGGCATGAGGCGCTAAGAACAGATTAAGTCACAAGTCTATGAGACTTTCCTATAAAACCTTTCTATAGACAGAACATAGACAGAACATAGAGGAATCTGTTATAAGGACAATATGACAGGTAGTAGGATCACTCACCTCCATCTTGAAGATTGGAGACGGGAGGAATCTAATGCAGTAGATGAGGTTTTGTAGGTTTCTCTCCTCGATGGTACGGGGATAAGCTGCAGAGAGAACACAACCAGATCATGAGTTTACTTCAGATCAGTCTAAACCTAGAGTTCATATCCAGTTTTCATTGTCTAGTCTTATTACTAAAAATACTCACTTGAGGAGAGTCCAAGTTCATAAATGCTGGCTTGGTGGCAGTAGATGTCCTCAAGAGAAGAGAATACAGTCATTGACCACTTACCAATCCTCATGGGTGATAGGACAAGGGGTCAGTTTACAATGAAGCCACTTACCTCGAAAGAAGTCCTGCCCGCTGCCATTCTGTGCTTATCCAAAATTTCAGAAGTCATAGCGCGATCTGTTAACCCATAAAAGAGACTTAGCCACAGTTCTGATAAAGACAGTGAATGTCCTTCCAGGTGTAGGACCCCTGTGATCACACACTGATGACCTGTCCTAGGGGTTACACTATGGAAGTCCTGGAGAACCTCTTTCATTTCTTCATATATCCTTATAGCAGTCAGTGATCAGCTTTCTTTATACAGAGCTCCAAAACCATAGGTTACGCTAATAAACTCTAGCTGCCAGCAACCTCCACTAGGGGGAGCTGAGGGGCATACTGCAGATTGTATAATTAGTTTTATATATAGACAGTGATCAGTAAGCTCCCTCTAGTGGTGGCCTTAGTCAGCTGTAATGTTATATTCATCTCTAGCTCAAGTCAGAGCAGAGGTTCTGGAGCTTTGCATCAGTAAAACTTAGCTCTGATCACTATAAATATATATAAAGCAATGAATCAGTATCTAAAAATGATCTGATGATAAAAGGCGGACATTCACTTTACATGGAGGAGGATGAAAATTACATATGATCATGGAGTATATATATACTGATACAGACATAAGGGGTGTGGCCTTTAGTGGGTATTTGTAGTGTCCCTTATAGTAGAAGGGCCAATATACATAATACTGCACATAGACACAGAGGGGAGATTCATGGTGTAAAGGTAAACTGGCTCAGTTGCCTATAGCAACCAATCTGATTGTTCCTTTCATTTTCCAGAGCAGCTATGAAAAATGAAAGGTGGAATCTGATTGGTTGCTATGGGCAACCGAGGCAGTTTTCTTTTGCACCAGTTCTGATAAATCTCCCCTATAATGCAGACTGGGTTGTACTGGTGTCCTGTACAGATATATAATTATGTAATCTGCCCATAATTACAGTCAGCACCCCCAAAATAGCAGCTGAAGTGTATCAACATGGCTAAATAATACCCCTTATTACCAATAACATCAGAGTGCCCCCATACAGTATATAATGCCAGCACACTGCCCTGAATAAAGTACATTGCCAGCAGAGTACCCCCAAAGACAGACCCAGCAGAGCGCTCCCCTCACAGAGCCATAAAATCCTGCAGCAGCCACCAGGGGGAGCTCACTACACCCATATGTATAATTCCATATACAGCTAGCTCGCCCTAGTGGTGTCTGGGACAGGTAGGATTTAGGATAACAGTAAAGCATCATGGGAGATGAGATAAGCGTCACTTATGTCAGATGAGGGGTGTGAGATCTCACCGGCGTCCATCTTCACCTCTCGTCGTCCTGTAACGGTCTGAGGACCAATGACCGTTGGTTTCCTTTCAAGTTCAAATCCAGCGATCCCATTGGCTGCTGAGCAGTGACATCTCGAAGATGAAATTTAAAGGGACAGGACGCTGTTATCTCAGTGCTTTCCTGTATGTGAGAAAAGTGCCCCTTTCCCCTAATCAAACCATTTACACGTGTAAAAATAGAAATAAACACACATAATAGGTATTGCCTTGTCCGGGTCTATAAAAATATCACCTGATCTAACCCGTCAGCTAAAATAAATAAAAACTATGCCAGAACAGCCATTTTTTGGTCACCTCGCCTTGCAAAAAACATATCAAGCGATCAAAAAATCTTATGTGCCCAAAAATGGTTCCAATGGAAATGTCCTTTCATCTGGCAATAAATGAGCCGTCACACAAGACCAAGGGTTGTCATTTATTACACTGAAATACGCCTGAATTAGACTAACCGTTGCGCCGTCACTATCTGCGACTTCTCCCCGCTCACGCCAGGTCTACAATTGTGGGTGCGGTGGGAAGGGGAGGGGCCGGTAGGCACATCTCATTCATCATTTTCTACGCCACTTTTTGGTGTAGAAAATTATCTAAATCTACACCAGCATATGAGCTGGCGTAGATTTAATGCTGTTAGGCACCATTCTAAAATGAGGTCGCTTCTTGGGGTTTCTTTATTTCTTTACCTCAGAACCTGTAGAAATCAATAAACTAATCCTCAAGTGCACATGGCACTCCTTCCCTTCTGAACCCTGCAGTATGCCCATACAGCAGTTAATGAACACATATAGTAGGGGGTATTGTTGTACTCATTTTTGATTATTGTGGTCTAATCTTAAAAAATTCAAGCCAATCGGTAAACTCCCTAGGTGAAATCCTCAAAAGATTTTTTTGAAAAATGGAGCCAATTTTGGGGATTTTATATTGTACTGGTACCCAGTGGCATAACTAGTACTTACTGGGCCCCACAGCAAATATTTTTATTTTTTTTAAAAAAATTTAAATTTTTATTTCTGAATAAAAATTGATACATAACTTTATGCGAGATAAAGTACAATGATCGAACAATAATCGAACAAAGTCGAACAAGAACATATACAGTATGTAAGTAGATGTCACATTCATTTGATTACATATAGGCATTTACGGACATAATAAAAATGATAGGTTGATACATGGATGAAAAAAGACAACCCTATTTGAAGTTTCTGTATCTTTCCCAATCCAACCAATTGTTTTTAAATCTGGAATGGGATCTATTTTCCCAGGCAGCTATCTCCTCAAATCTGTAAATAGTATCTACTTTGTTAACCCATATATCTACAGGGGGAGTATCTGGAGAAAGCCAAAACCTTGGAACCAGCAGGCGTGCAGCCATGATCATTTTGTTAAATAGAAAAGGGATTTTGATTGGTTTGTCACCTGTAAGACTATCCAGGAGGGCAACTTGGGGAGACATCGGGACTTTTGAATTGCAAATCTTATTGCTTATTGTAAAGATCTTCTCCCACCAATTGTGTATAGTTGGGCATGTCCACCAAATATGATAGAAGGTACCTCTCTCTTGACTGCAGCGCCAGCAGGTATCCATGTTTCCCTCTACATATCTACATGTTATGTCGGGAGTCTTGTACCACCTGGTCAATACCTCGTAGCCATTTTCTTTAATCCTTACGCAGCGGGAGGAGGAATGAGGAGCCATGAGAATACGAGATTGTTCACTGGGGGAGAAGCTATATTTAAGATCTCTCTCCCATAGACTAATGAAAGCTGGTTTTGGTGGCATAATCGGTGTATTGAGCTTTTTATATATTTGCGAAATGGGTTTGACAGGGGAGGAGTGGGTCTGGATCATGTGTTCAAACCACGTGAGAGGTCTGATTAGTGAATGGTAAGCAATGAGTTTAGTAATATGATTCCTTAAGAAAGAGACAATGAGGGGCTTGATGTAAGGGGTATTCAGGGCCAACAAAAAAGCCTCACCTTCTAGCAAATTCCCTGATTCAGAAAACAGAGAGATGATGGGGGTAACTGATAGGCGGAGGGCTGTAGGAATATGTTGTTTTAATTCTCTAGAGGCGAAGTCTAGCACATCTCTAATCTGTACAATCGGAGAGGGAGTGGGGATGCCCAGATTGGAGTCCTGGAACCATTTCCATGCCTCCAAGGTTGCTTTAACGGAGGGACTAGCTGTTTGTTTTTGAAATGGAAAGCTGGGGGTATCTACTAGGAGACCTCTAAAGGAGCATCCTGATTGAGAAGTTTGTAAGTTGGCAAGTTGATCTTGTATGGATTTAAGAAGTGGGGTATAGTTGAGGGAGAATAGTTTGTCCACGTCGTCCGATATTTTGATGCCTATATAGGAAAGGAAAGGGGTATCCCAGTTAAAAGGAGATATTTTAGCCAGTTTTAGTTTGACTGATGGTTTTATGCCTATGGCTAAAACGTTGGATTTTTTTAAATTAACCTTGAAGTTTGAAAGTGGACTAAAGGTTTCTAGTATCTTATAGACAATGGGTAGTGAAGTTTCAGGGTTTGTTGTGGTAATCATAATGTCGTCGGCAAATGCGGCAACTTTATGATCTTGATCCCCTAACTTGATGCCTTTTATTTTATTTTCTTGGCGGATAGTTTGGAGAAGTGGTTCCATGATTAAAACAAATAAAAAGGGGGAGAGGGGACAGCCCTGTCTCGTTCCATTTTTAATAGGAAAGGGAGTTGTTAACTAACACTGCCGCTGAAGCCTTAGTATACATTGAAAGGATTGCATCTACAAACTCTGGGGGTAGGCCAAATTTTTCCAATGTAAGGGTCATAAAATCCCATCTGACCCTGTTGAATGCTTTCTCAGCATCAGTGCTGAGGAAGACAAGAAGAGAAGAGTGTTTTTTGGCGTAGAACAGGGCATTTATTAATCTGGCTGAGTTATCTTTACCCTCCCTTCCACTAACAAAGCCAGTTTGGTCTCTATGCACTAGCAGAGGGAGAAGAGGAGATAGACGGTTAGCCATAATTTTTGCTAAGAGTTTTAGATCTAAGTTCAGAAGGGATATGGGGCGATAGTTTGCACAGAAGGAGGGGTCTTTCCCTTCTTTGGGGATAATAGTTATATGTGCTTTAGTCATATCTGGGGAGAGTGGGATGTTTTTTAAGGACAAACTGCATATCTTTAGTAAATGGGGGGTTAGAGTCTTACCAAAGATGCGGTAGTAGAGGGCAGAAAGACCATCTTAGGGAGATTTTTTATAGTCAAAAGTAGTTCTTCTGGTGTAAATGGGGCGCTTAACCTTTCTCTTTGAAGATCATCAAGCTTGGGAAGAGGGATTTGGTCTAAGAATTGTTTAATTGGATGGGAGGGTGACGTGGAGTCTATGTCGCAATTAGTTTGAGGGATATTATATAGGGCTTTATAAAATTCCTGGAATTGTTGGGTTATTTCTTTGGTTGATATGGCTTGTTTCCCATCAGCCTTGGTAATTTTATTTATGTAGTTATGGGCTCTTCTCTTTTTAATCCTATTCATCATGAATTTAGATGTTTTGTCGCTGTGGGCGAAAAATTTATATTGGGAATGCAAGTAGAACTTGGCTCATTGTGTGTTAAGAGCTGGGAATCCTGGAGGGATTTCTTATGAATGGTTTCTATTTTGCGGATTTCTAACAAAAGATGATCCATATGTGCTTTCCTTTTCTTTTTTAGTATTGAACCGGCTCTGATAAACTGGCCTCTTATGTAGGCTTTATGGGTGTCCCAGATTACATGCAGGGAAGTTTCGGGGAGAACGTTTAGAGTGAAAAATTCCTCCATAGATTTTTGTATGTCTAGAATCTGTTCTTTAGAGGATAAAAGTTGTTCATTGAGCCTCCAATTGAAGGTTTTTGGGGACAGTTGAGGTGCGGATATGATAGCCATCACGGGGGAGTGGTCAGATAGGTGGATAGAGTCGATCCATGCTTTAGGGCAAAGGTGGAAGTGTTCCTTGGATATCATGATATGGTCTATTCTGTGGTATGACCCATGAACATGGGAGAAAAATGTATAGTCTTTAGACTCTGGATTAAGAGATCTCCAGACATCCATAAGATCCAGATTATGAAACTGTCTTTTAATGGACACTAAAGCTTTGTGAGAGAGGGCAGATTTATGGGAGGTTGAGTCATTCAAAGGGTCTAGGGTTAGGTTAAAGTCTCCACCCAATATGATAATGCCTTCTTTAAAGGAATCTATTATTGGAGTGAGACTTTTAAATCAGTTCTGTTGGTTAGTATTTGGGGCATAAATATTGATGAACGTGTATATTTAGTTTGAAATACAACCCTTGATTAGAATGTAGCGTCCATCTGGGTCTTGTATTTTGGAGCAGAACTGAAAGGACACATCTCCCCTGATACCCACACTAACTCCTCTGGAAGCTGAGGAGTTTGAACCACAGTGAAACCATACTGGAAATTTTGAGTGGGATAAATTAAAATTAAAGTGCGTTTCCTGCAGCATCAGGATTGAGCAATCCTTTTTTTTGAGAAATGAGAGAATCTGGCATCTTTTGGAGGGCGCATTAAAGCCCTTAACATTATAGGAAACTACAGTTAAATCCGCCATCTCTTTTCCAAAATAAAGAAACTGCTAATTCCATTATTGAAATTGGGTATTCTAGGGGCCAGGGGTCTGGATGTGCCTTCCAGGGAGTATTATCTTCCTCATCATTTATAATCCTAGAGGGATAAATTACATTGATAATATCATCAGGACATCTACTTATACTGAGAACATATATGAACACAAGTAACAGGTAACAACAATACCACATTCTCTTTTGCTTTACGTTTAGCATAAAGGTCAGGTGGTGAAAAGTAAAAACAAAGATAGAAAGTACTCCCGGAGAATCTGTGAGCGGAAAGAGGATAGTAAGGAAGTAAGGTAGGGGGGAAAGAAGGATCTGTTTCAGTGCCCTTATTTCAAGATAAAGGTCCGGTTAGACCAAAGGGGAGATAAAGCCGACAGAGGCAGAGGGGAAGGGATAAGGTAAGGTGAATCTAAAGAGGGTGAAAGGGGGGTATTTCAGAGGATGGGAGTGACAGAGGTCATACGTGGCCGCATAATCATCTATGTAGTGGAAATTCACTCTCCCATAGGTAGTCTTCTTGGAGTGGTTTTCAGGTTTCCTCTTCTGGTTTTTTGCTGCTTGGGAGTATGTTGTTTGTCCCATGATTCAGTAGGAGGGAGAACAGGTAAACCGCATAAATCTTGAACTGGGTCCCAGTCCTGGATATCCAGAGGGGCAATATTCAGGTGCTCATAGACTGGGTCTAAATCCAGTCCCTCAAAAACGAACGTGAGGCCAAAGGGAAATGTCCATCTATACATGGTGTTGTTTCTCCTGAGCCAATCTGTTAGTGGCTTAAGAGCTCTTCTTTTCCTGAGGGTGGATTGTGTCAGGTCTTGAAAGACTAGGATGTCATGACCGTCCCACTTAACTGCTTGTATATCTCTGGCTTTATTAAGCACTGCTTCTTTCACTGGAAAGCTTAAAAATTTACAGATAACATCTCTGGGTGGAGCTAAAGGTGCAGGTTTGGGCTTCAGGGCTCTATGTGCTCGTTCTAACAGTACCTCATGTACCGAGTCGGGACCCAATAGGGACAAACAGATTTGTACAATAGTATTAGGGATGTCTCCCTGGGCAACCGTTTCTGGTATCCCTCTAAAGCGGAGATTATTGCGGCGGCCTCTGTTTTCCTGATCTTCTATTGAGTTGTAAAGCGAGTTCAGGTTTAATTGGACTGCCTGCAATTTTTGTGTAACTGCAGCTTGGTGGTCTAACAGGACGATTTGTGTGTCTTCCAGCACCTCAACTCTGCGGCCTATATGGCGGACATCCTGTTTGATCGTGCCTATGTCAGCACTTAGTGGTTCTAATGCCGTCGCTAGTGAGGCAGTCAGAGTGTCTCTGAGGTAAGAACGGGATATCGGGAGGGTATCAGATTCATCCTCACCTCCCTGTGCGCCGAGAGAAGGTTCTCCCTGTTTTCGGCCACAGCGTGTGGAGACGCCAGCGCCATCTTGGCCTCCCTGTTAACGTAGGTGGAAGCGGCCTTTTTTATAAAATTATCCATGTCACCGCTTGTAATGGAAGTTTTCGGGTGAGCGGCAGGTTCCCCCGCTTTAGAGCCTCAGATCTTCACCATTATTAGACCGATTCAGGCGGAAATCCAAGCTGTAAGGGCACTTTTCAAATGGAGCTCTTGCTTCACACAGACATTCAGCTCGGTCGCAGGCTCCCCCCCCTTCCCCACAGCAAATTTTTGAACGGAGCCCCACTCCTCCGTGCCTTTAGTGCAGATCTCAGACAGGAGCAATAAAAAAAAAAAATCATCCCTCTTCTCCTCCAAGGGGCTGCACTGCGTTTAGGCACACACTACACAGTGACCTGACCACACAGCATCAGGTCACAGTGTGCTTCTACACACACTACGTCACGTCCTGAAGCTGTGCTCTGCCAGGACTTAGTGCAGCGCAAGCGTCCGGAGAAAAAGACAAGGGAGCGGTGAGTAACACCAGTGCTAGGACTAGCACTGAAAATAAATTCATTTGTCCCTCCCTGGGGCACCTTCCTGAGTTCGGGGCCCAAAAACAGCCTCTTCCCCTGTTTCCCTGGTAGCCACACCTCTGCTGGTACCTCAGGGTCTCTGCAAGTGTGACATGGACACCCAATGAAGTAAAAAGAGCCACGCCATATGGCCAGTTTCTGGGATTGCGCAGGATTAACAGCTAATATGGTGGGTTTCTTGAGCAATCCACATAACTAATGGAAAGATTGAGGCAGAGGGGTTATAATGAATCTGTTATAAAAGACAAGCATTTTACAGAACAAGGAACCAGGATAGAGATACATTGCTATACAGAAATCTGAAGGAAAATAAAAAAGGTTTGTGTTCTCCTTTAAATATACTGTAGTCCCATAGCTGAAGTGATTAGGAGCTCTCTGTGGCAGGGCTCCATAGGAACACAGTATAATCCCCATAGACTCTAATGCTAAATCTATGGAAGAAGCAATCCAAAAAAGTTCAAAAGAGTAAATAAATGTGTTTTTTTAAGAAAAAAAAAATATATATATATAAATTCAAAATCCTCAAAAAAAAATAAAATACACATCCTGTGCAAAAATACTCGTACGATTACAATATGAAAATAATTATCTTATACTGAAAGTGGCGATATGAAAAAAGAAAATGGTCAAAATGGCCAATTCCCCGTTATGTGGTCGCTCCTCCCCCAAAAAATGAAATAGAAAGTGATCAAAAAGACGTACACACCCCAAAATTGTATCAATGAAAATTACAGATCGCCCTGCCCTAACGGACCTCCATACACACAACTACAAAAAGTTATAGGGGTCAGAATATGAAAAAACTTTTTCTAAAAGTTTTTATTTTTTTCAGAATAAAAAAAGCAAAGAAAAACGATACATATTTGGTATTGTCGTGATCATACTCACCTGGAGAATGAATTGAACTTGTGAGTTTTATCGTATATGGAACTGTATAAGAACAAAACGCATCAAACTCTTGTGAAATTGTGTTGTTTTTTTTTTTGTTTTTTTCCCCCATTTGGAATTTTTTTTCCAGCTCCTCACTACATCGTAAGCAATATTAAATGGTGGAATTACAAAATGCAACTTGTCCAGCAAAAATCAAAGCCCTCATACGGCTATGTGAATGGAAAAATAAAAAAGTTATGGCCCCAGAATGGCAACATATAAGGTATCATCTCTATTCGGTGAAAAGAGGAAAAGGTTCCCCTAGATTTCTCCAACACGTGAGAGAAGCACATGGGAGAGATGTCTCTGGTTTCAGGTCTGCCGGCATACAAAGGGTGTTTTCTTAATACAATGGAAGGGATGGTCACACCAGGTCACTCCATCTAGGAGCTTTGTGGATTATGAAAACAGGTGCATTTAGGCTTAAATGATATAAAAAAATTATGAATTTCTTGTGTGTTTTCTGTGTAATTATATTCCTTTTATGTATATTGTATTGTATGATTCCCTTATGTCCTAACCGGCGGACAATAATAGGGTATTTCTGCCCCTGTCTACTAGTTGGACTGATGGAATTTTTAACTTAAATTAATTACTAATTTGAGACCCCTGGGCCTATATAAGGGTATCTAGCCCCCATGCCCTGTGTTTTTTTTCTGTCCTATGTGGACTTGGACAGATCGTTTGCTTTGCTTGTGGATTTTTAGAGAAGTGTCCACCTCTGATCCAGCAGGTAGCAAGGATCTCCAACTGCTTGTTAAAGTTACGGTTCTCAGAAGAGACTGCTCTGAGGCTGGCTCTCCAGCTTGGTTTTCTAAGGCGCCCCCAGAATGGAGCGTCAGGCTGCTGGGACTCCCACCAATTTCACAGAGACCTTAAAATAAATGTAGCGGCAGGCTGCTAGGACCCCCACCAATCCAACAGAGACCTTGAAATTAATGTAGTTCCAGACTGCTAGGACCTCCACTAATTCCACAGAGACATTGAAATGAATAGAGCGTCAGGCTGCTCAGACCCCCACCAATCCCACAGAGACCCAAAAGTGAATGGAGCTGCAGGCTGCTGGGACCCCCACCAATCTCACAGAGACCCAAAAGTGAATGGAGCTGCAGGCTGCTGGGACCGCCACCTCTACATTAATCTTTATGGGACTGGAGGAACTAGCCGGACACATGTACATGGCTGTCTCCCACGGTCACATAGGGATGAATGGAGCGGCAGCGCACATTCTCAACCTGCCGCTCTTTTCATTCAGAGTATGTGGACTCTGTTCTCATGGACGGTCCTGGCAGTTGGACTCCCACACTTATTAACTTGCTTAGAGATTGACCGTTCGAGTAATAGGTACCTGGTGATTGCGTAGAAAATATATATGGAAATTGGTAACCTTTAATAATTAACTTTTATTAATACTTATATTAAAATAAATGCCCTTAAGTATTGGTGCAGCATACGGGTAGGTTACCCGACACTGCTATATCATAATGTGTATCTCCCTTTAAGAAAGTTAGGCCTGCAGCAGGCAATTGATATTTCAGCCAGCAGAGGGAGCCCCCTGGTTAGTATAAATAGGCTAGGGCCTAGCCTAGGAAGGGAGTTCAGAAGTTTCCAGAGTCAGTGCTGGGAGAGAAGGAGGCAAGTCCAGAAAAGCAAGAGGTACTAAAGATAACAGAGGAGGTACTTGATCATTATAAAACCAAGGATATAAGCCAGAGCTAGGGCATTGGGCCTTGGAGAAGAGTTTCTATGTTCCAGGATCAGTCAGGAATAGAGTGCAAGCCGCCTGTACTGCAAGTCCTGTGTTTAACACTCTGAAGTCACCTTGCTATATATATTGCCTGCATCAAATGTACTGCAACCAACTGTCTGCAAAGGAACTGCGCTTCCATCTATGTCCATGCATGATGACTACTAAAGTTTGAGTTCTGTTTTAACATCACGTGGTTCCTCAGTTATTCCTGCTATCAGCAAACGGCGTGCCACCGTTTAATTGGCACTGGCGTCACGAACATTACTTATCATTACCTGCCTTGCAGAGAGTCAGCTGTCTCAGGTTACTGGTCACAATTGCACTACAACACCCAGGAACACTATTAACCCTAACTTGAGTACGCTGCATTGGTGCAAAAAAATGGAGGAGGGGTGGACATCCACCCCACTCGTGGTGCGTATACGGTACTCCTAGGGAGGGTGTAAGGAAGAGGAGGAAGGGAATTCTGGGTCTCAGCCCCTATTATTACCCTGATCAAAGGGCCCTTCTCCTGGTACACCGCAACCTCCTATACTGCCCCTAAATGTGTCCCTGTGAAGTGCTCCGACTGCCCAGCTTCGTCCTGAAGGGGTAGGAAGGATGGGGGAGGGGATCCCTAGTGACAGATCATGTACACTACCCACAGATACGCTCCCAGAACCCTGGAAAACGACTGTGTAAGGCAACACTAGACCAGTGAAGACCTGTGTCCTGCAAGAAAATTGTGTATTAGGGTTTCACGTCCGTGAGTCACCCAACACTCATAGATTGAATATGCTGAAAATGATCAGTAACCATAAGATGGCCCGACGCGTTTCTCTGGTGTATTACAGTTCGTCAGGGGCCCACAAGGATTGATATCAGCATCAGTATCAATGGCCTACCCTCGGGTGGGGGCAGGTCACTAGAGTTTCAAAAAACTGTGCTCAGCAGTGGTTAGTGACAACAACTGTATAGATATATAGTTCAGACTTCACACACTCCCATTTTGTGGCAGTGTAGCATTAGCCGCAATCACAGATGGGGGTGGAAGGATTTTACTTATCTCGTCAGGAGAGACCGGTCAGTGGACCTGTTCCCACGATACAGACTGGTTCCTGTTCCTCGTCTGTGTGCTGTATCCCGCGTGTGGCAGTACCGCAGACAACGCCGGCACCGCTGCACCATTTAAAGCCGTCTGCGTCATCGTTGCTCCGCCCATCATCCCGATCAGCTGACCCATCACGTGACCACAACGTCATGGCCACGTGGGGCGTCATGTGATCGCAGGTCCTGCGACCATACTAAGACATGGAGAGACTAATAGGGAGACTGTCAAGGTAAGGGGGCGTGCTCACAATACTTAAGTCACACCCGCTGGCCCCCTATACTTAGGTCTCAGTAGAATGTCTGCATAATTTATGCCCATGAGACCACGGCGGAGATAGTGTGTGGGGATACCCTACAGGGATAGGGGTACCCCACACTATACCAAATGGATGAATGAAATTCCATATTCATTCAGAAGCTGGGACGCCGCTGTAGCTCACACATAAAAGTGGCGCGGCGTAACCCAAAGTATTTTGGCCGGTGGAAATCGAAAAAGCTAAGGCTATGTGATTACAATAGATCCCCTATCATATTATACAGGGGAGAAATTAATGCACTTTACACACTGTGGCACATTTCACATCAGTGTGCCTTAATGTTTATGACACGTCTAAAAATCGTGCAAAGGCAAAACAGACCGGAATGACACCGGAGTAGGCAGCTGCGCAGGAGGTGGGGAGTTTACTCAGATAAAACAGCTAAATGAAAGCTGTTCATTTAATCCTTGTGGGTGGACTGTTTTTAGTTGAAAGATCCACCAGGTCTCTCTTTGTAGGATCTTTTGGTCCCAATCGCCTCCCCTGTTTGGGGGTGGGACGACCTCAATACCCATGAATCGAACTTGTGAATAATCGCCGCCATGGAATGTTATCACATGGCGTGCCAGGGGGGTATCCCTTTCGTAACGTAGATCCCCCAAATGTTCTCCTATCCTCCTGCGCAGCTCCCGCTTTGTTTTGCCAATGTATTCCAGGCCACATACACATTGCGCTCGATAGATCACCCCTCTCGTGCGGCAATTTATAAATTGTTTGATGGTATGCATATTTTTTGTCACATGACCGGTGAAATTATGCCCCTGCTTGATGTATGGGCAAGCAACACATCCACTGCAATGGTAGGAGCCATGTGGTGCTCTCAGCCATGCAGTCGGCGTGATGGCTACACCCGAGTAGTGGCTATGCACCACGTGATCTCTTATGTTGCGTCCCCTCCGATATGTAACTTGAGCATTGGGGGGTCACCATTTTTGCAATATCTGGATCAAGCAGCAAAGTTCCCCAGTTTCTCCTCGGGATCTCTTTTATCTCTTCAGCCCCCATGTCAAAAGTGCCTATCAGACGTATCACCCTTTCCTCACTACGGGATCTCTGTGAATGTAGCAGCCCTGTGCGGTCAGAGGTAAGTGCTTTCTGATATGCTTTTCTCAAGACATGGTCTGGGAAGCCCTTTGCTAGAAATCTCTGACGGAGGTCCCTTGCTTGTTCCTTGAGCTGATGGATGGAGGAGCAATTCCTTCTCATCCTCTTCCACTCCAATAAGGAGTTCGTGGCTGTCGGTTTTCTATAGGTTTGTGTGTGGAGTTCACCCTCCGGTCCCTTGTCAATCCGGATGTCAAGGAATGGCAAAGAAAGGGCAGACGTCTCGTACGTGAACCGAAGTCCTAGGTTGTTCACATTAAGAGTGTCCACCAGGTCTGAGAAGGTGCTCACCGACCCCCGCCAGATAATAAAGATGTCATCTATATATCTGGCCCACATCACCACCGGTATGGTGAGTGGGCTAGGGGGGTCGGTGAACACCACTTCCCTTTCCCACCAGCCCAGGAACAGATTAGCGTATGATGGGGCACTCCCCATCGCGGTGCCCCTGAGCTGGTGGTAAAAGGATCCATCAAAGACGAAATAATTGCAAGTTAAGGTAAAATGCAACAGTCTCATAACAAAAGCATTATGTTTAGTGAACTGACAGCCTCTAGTAGCCAGAAATTCTGTCACTGCCCTCATACCTAGGTCGTGTGGGATGGATGAGTATAATGCCTCCACATCAATGGAACCTAGGAGGCAGTCGTCCTCCAAGGTGACTCCCTCCAGTCTTCCCAGTAGGTCGCTGGTGTCCCTTGTGTGGGACGGCAAAGCCCTGACAAAGGGGGCCAATATCTGGTCCACATACACACCCACATACACACCCCAAGACTATTGATGCCAGAGACAATGGGGCGTCCCTTCAGGGGTGAAGTGCCCTTATGAATTTTTGGTAAGGAGTAGAATGTAGCGACTTTAGGATGTCGACACTCTAGAAATGCCAATTCATCTTGAGAGATAAGGTACTGTTCTCTGGCTTCCTTTAATATTAGGTGTAATTGTGATTGATATTGTTTCGTTGGGTTATCCTTCACTTTCTCATAGGTTTCTCAATCGGACAGCAGCCTCAGACACATTTCTCTGTATTGTAGGGTGTCTAGGACCACGATATTGCCCCCCTTGTCAGAGGGCTTTATCGTCACACACTTGTCCTTCTCGAGGCTCCTCAGTGCAAGGTGTTCTTCCCTAGTACAGTTGTACGTCTTGCGGGACACCATCAGGTGATCCAGGTCAGTGAGGACCTGATGCAGAAAAACATCCACACAATTGGGGTCTCCAATCGGTGGCATCTTTGTGCTTTTGTTTTTCAGCAAAGTGAAGGGGCCTTTCCCATCCAGTGGGGTACTGTCAGAGAGGCTGAAGAGGAGATGTACGTCCTGTAAGATGTCTAGCGGGACACCTAATTCCCTACTTTCACGTTTATTAATTAGGGAAAAATGTTTTGACCAGCGTAATTTTCTCACGAAAAGGTGGAGATCTTTTACCCAGTTGAACACATTAAAAGGAGGTGTGGGGACAAAGGAAAGGCCTTTACTGAGGATTTTCAGTTCAGGCGGTGAGAGGGTTCTTTTGGATAGATTCAGGATCTGTGTGGGGGGTTCTGAGGGGTGTTGGCGTCCGGAGGTGATTTTCTTTGTCGCAGGTGATAGGGCACTGCCTGTTCTAAAAAACCATGGCTCCCACCGTCCTGACTCCCTCTGCCTCCCCTGCCCCTAAACCTTCCCCTCCCTCTTCCTATATTTTTTCTCCCTCCATCCCTCTCTCCTTCAGATGCCTCAATATCACTTGAAGAAACGTCCGACTCAACTTTTTTCTTAGGGATCACCGGTAGATCCAGATTCGTATAGACTCTATTGTCCCGGAAATCCTGCAGGTCACGGTTATATTGTTTGTGTTTACGTTCCTTCAAGTGATATTCAAATTTATCAATAGTATTTTTCAGCTGGAGTTCTTTGCTAGAAAAGTCGGGCTCCTGTTTGAATTTATTAATGGTCTCAGTCAGACCTTTCAGGGAGGAATCTAATTCTTCTAACTTAAGTTTTTCTTCTTCAAGTAAGAGATTCATGAACCGAAGGGAGCTTGCTGTTGCTTCCTCCTCCCACTTTAAAGTGAGCCTGGGACTTTTGCACCTATTTGCTGGCAGCAGTGGGATCCGAAGGCCCCTTGGTACAATTTTATGTCTAATGTAGTTATCCAGGGCATGTAATTCCCACCAGGAGGTCACCTGTTCTTTGTATGCTTTCGTTAGTTCCTTAAATGCCGCCTTAAAGGAGGGGGTGTATTTGGTCAGTGTGAGGGCCTTTTCAGAAAAAACATCACTAACTGCATTAAGTCTTGACACATGCTCAAAGCCGATCTCCAGGAATCCAGCCATACTCTAAATCAAAAAACGGACTTATTAACTTGCTTAGAGATTGACCGTTCGAGTAATAGGTACCTGGTGATTGCGTAGAAAATATATATGGAAATTGGTAACCTTTAATAATTAACTTTTATTAATACTTATATTAAAATAAATGCCCTTAAGTATTGGTGCAAAAAAATGGAGGAGGGGTGGACATCCACCCAGGGCCGGACTGGCCATAGGGCAGACCGGGCATTTGCCCGGTGGGCCGGGCCGCCTGGTGGGCCGGGCCGAACACAATCAGCTGGGCAGGAGTGGAAATGAGCACTACCCAGTGGCATAACTATCAGGGAAGCAGCTGCTTCGGGGCCTGGGAGCAGTCACTGTACTTCGTCACCCCGGACCCCTGTCAGAGCAGCTGACTTCTCCTGCACCACTTACACTCTGTCACTGACCTCCTGACATCAGTGACATTGCTCCGCCTCTCCCCTCCTTAGTTCTTATGATGGACAGTGGTGACCAGCATCAGGACGGCCCAATGTGGGCGGAGCTATAATAGCCCCGCCCCTTTCCTGCCCGCGATTCCTGCAGCCTGAACTTTCCTGCCCACCATGCTCAACATCAGTTGGATTGTCACAACTGCACCAGTGATGTGAGTAGCAGGGGAACTGGGGTTATATTCAGCTTTCCCAGACTGTGCACATGTGACCTGCAGTACAGTAGGAAAGCTGGGTGAATTATATCATGAAATGTCATCCAGCTTCCCTGCTATCCTGCATGGCACAAGTGCAGAGGCATTAGAGTATGGGGGAGAGGCACAGCAGGTAAGCTGGGTATCTATATATGTGTATTGTATATGTGTGCGTCCATGTATGTGGTGACTGTGTGCATGAATGCATCCATGTATGTGGAGAATGTGTGTATGAGTGTGTCCATGTATGTGGAGAGTGCGTGTATGACTGCGTCTATGTATGTGGAGAGTGCGTGTATGACTGCGTCCATGTATGTGGAGAGTGCGTGTATGACTGCGTCCATGTATGTGGAGAGTGCGTGTATGACTGCGTCCATGTATGTGGAATGCCTGTATGACTGTGTCCATGTACGTGGAGAGTGTGTGTATGACTGCGTCCATGTACGTGGAGAGTGCGTGTATGACTGCGTCCATTTATGTGGAGAGTGCCTGTATGACTGCGTCCATGAATGTGGAGAGTGCATGTATGACTGCATCCATGTATGTGGAGAGTGCGTGTATGCAGCGTCCATGTATGTGGAGAGTGCGTGTATGACTGCGTCCATGTACGTGGAGAGTGCGTGTATGACTGCGTCAATTTATGTGGAGAGTGCCTGTATGACTGCGTCCATGTATGTGGAGAGTGCCTGTATGACTGCGTCCATGTATGTGGAGAGTGCGTGTATGCAGCGTCCATGTATGTGGAGAGTGCGTGTATGACTGCGTCCATGTATGTGGAGAGTGCCTGTATGACTGCGTCCATGTACGTGGAGAGTGCGTGTATGACTGCGTCCATTTATGTGGAGAGTGCCTGTATGACTGCGTCCATGTATGTGGAGAGTGCCTGTATGACTGCGTCCATGTATGTGGAGAGTGCGTGTATGCAGCGTCCATGTATGTGGAGAGTGCGTGTATGACTGCGTCCATGTACGTGGAGAGTGCGTGTATGACTGCGTCCATTTATGTGGAGAGTGCCTGTATGACTGCGTCCATGTATGTGGAGAGTGCCTGTATGACTGCGTCCATGTATGTGGAGAGTGCGTGTATGCAGCGTCCATGTATGTGGAAAGTGCGTGTATGACTGCTTCCATGTATGTGGAGAGTGCCTGTATGACTGCGTCCATGTACGTGGAGAGTGCGTGTATGACTGCGTCCATTTATGTGGAGAGTGCGTGTATGACTGCGTCCATGTACGTGGAGAGTGCGTGTATGACTGCGTCCATTTATGTGGAGAGTGCCTGTATGACTGCGTCCATGTATGTGGAGAGTGCCTGTATGACTGCGTCCATGTATGTGGAGAGTGCGTGTATGCAGCGTCCATGTATGTGGAGAGTGCGTGTATGACTGCGTCCATGTATGTGGAGAGTGCCTGTATGACTGCGTCCATGTACGTGGAGAGTGCGTGTATGACTGCGTCCATGTATGTGGAGAGTGCGTGTATGACTGCGTCCATGTATGTGGAGAGTGCCTGTATGACTGCGTCCATGTATGTGGAGAGTGCGTGTATGACTGCGTCCATGTATGTGGAGAGTGCCTGTATGACTGCGTCCATGTACGTGGAGAGTGCGTGTATGACTGCGTCCATTTATGTGGAGAGTGCCTGTATGACTGCGTCCATGTATGTGGAGAGTGCCTGTATGACTGCGTCCATGTATGTGGAGAGTGCGTGTATGCAGCGTCCATGTATGTGGAGAGTGCGTGTATGACTGCGTCCATGTATGTGGAGAGTGCGTGTATGACTGCGTCCATGTATGTGGAGAGTGCGTGTATGACTGCGTCCATGTATGTGGAGAGTGCATGTATGACTTGTCCATGTACGTGGAGAGTGCGTGTATGACTGCACTATGGGGGCATCTACTGGGGGCCCTGTATACTGGCACGCATTATAGGTGGGCACTATGGAGAAGTGGGGGACAAGAGCACTATGAGGGCATTATATAGGGGCATTTAATACTGGCACCCATTTTGATGCCACTATGGGGAAGGGAGGAAAGGAGCATTATGGGGGTATCTATGTGGGGCAGTCTATAGGGGCATTTTATAGTGCCACATTATGGAGGGCACTATGGAGACAGGGAAGGAGCACTATGGGGGCATCTTCTGGGGGGACTATATGGGAGTATTTTATACTGGCACAAATTATAAGGTCACTATGGGCACCTAAGCTCAACTGGGGGCACTAAGTGTTTTTTGTAGTGGCACACAGTACGGGTCATTGGAACACATGAGGGCACTCTGGGGCTATTGGCTCTACTGGGGGCACTAAGAGGAGGTATTTCTTTTTTTACTGCCACACAACGGGGCATTTTTTGTACTGGTGCACATTATAAGGGGGGGGGTTACTGTCACACATTATAAAGATAATTATTACTATCGGGGCATTATGGTGGGCTTTATTACAGCTGGGGGACTATAGGAGTATTATTACTTGTGGGACACAATTACTGTTGGGGGCACTGTAGGAGCACTATTACTACTAAATGCACTCTGGCAAAGAAATAATTACTATTGTTGGGACTTTGGGAGCACCATTACTTTGGGGCACCCTGGCACAGCATCAGCTTAGCACAGTTCTTTTTGCAGTATAGTTTTGGGGAGCACAGCTTCTCAGTATTGGGGGTGCATGATGGGATGTTAATTGGAGGATGATGGAAAAGTAGGAAACTAAGATGTCTGTCAAACTCTGCAGAGACGTGAGATGGCTGAAAGAAATTATCATGGCGGTCTGGTCTGAATGGAGAAGATGAAGAAAGAGAACATCTACATCAGAGGAGACGTCACTGGATATAAGAGGTAGGGGGCGCTGTATTAGGCTACTTTCACATCTGCCTTAGTGATCCTGGCAGGCTGTTCCAGCTGAGAATTCACTGGATCCGGCACTGCTGGGTGCAGACAGAATGCCCGCCAGCCCCATTACCTATAATGGGGTACGGCAGAGATCCGGCCACAATCTGGGAAAAATGCAGAGAATCAGCGGGACATAAACCGCTGCATGCCTGAGTTTGTGTCCAGTCGATTCCTTGCATTTTCTGCTGGATTAGGTGGCCGGATCGTACTAAGACCCCTAATGTCACCTGGGGACCCCCAAAGAAGCTTGTGTGTTGGATGAAGCCTTCCTATCTTACTGGTGGCTGGCCCTGCCTCTCAATTGTGCTTCCAGTTTTGGCTCCGCCCCTAGACTGCAAGGGGGTGGGGCCTGTTTGGGGTCATGTGATTGGGCTGCTCAGTCAAAAATGCCCGGGCCTATTTTTTGTCCCAGTCCGGCCCTGCATCCACCCCACTCGTGGTGCGTATACGGTACTCCTAGGGAGGGTGTAGGAAAGAGGGGGAAGGGAATGCTGGGTCTCAGCCCCTATTATTACCCTGATCAAAGGGCCCTTCTCCTGGTACACCGCAACCTCCTATACTGCCCCTAAATGTGTCCCTGTGCAGTGCTCCGACTGCCCAGCTTCGTCCTGAAGTGGTAGGAAGGGGGGGGGGAGGGGATCCCTAGTGACAGATCATGTACACCACCCACAGATACGCTCCCAGAACCCTGGAAAACGACTGTGTAAGGCAACACTAGACCAGTGAAGACATGTGTCCTGCAAGAAAATTGTGTATTACGGTTTCACGTTCGTGAGTCACCCAACACTCATAGATTGAATATGCTGAAAATGATCAGTAACCATAAGATGGCCCGACGCATTTCTCTGGTGTATTACAGTTCGTCAGGGGCCCACAAGGATTGATATCAGCATCAGTATCAATGGCCTACCCTCGGGTGGGGGCAGGTCACTAGAGTTTCAAAAAACTGTGCTCAGCAGTGGTTAGTGACAACAACTGTATAGATATATAGTTCAGACTTCACACACTCCCATTGTGTGGCAGTGTAGCATTAGCCGCAATCACAGATGGGGGTGGAAGGATTTTACTTATCTCGTCAGGAGTGACCGGTCAGTGGACCTGTTCCCACGATACAGACTGGTTCCTGTTCCTCGTCTGTGTGCTGTATCCCGCGTGTGGCAGTACCGCAGACGACGCCGGCACCGCTGCACCATTTAAAGCCGTCCGCGTCATCGTTGTTCCGCCCATCATCCCGATCAACTGACCCATCATGTGACCACAACGTCATGGCCACGTGGGGCGTCATGTGATCGCAGGTCCTGCGACCATACTAAGACAGGGAGAGACTAATAGGGAGACTGTCAAGGTAAGGGGGCGTGCTCACAATACTTAAGTCACACCCGCTGGCCCCCTATACTTAGGTCTCAGTAGAATGTCTGCATAATTTATGCCCATGAGACCACGGCGGAGATAGTGTGTGGGGATACCCTACAGGGATAGGGGTACCCCACACTATACCAAATGGATGAATGAAATTCCATATTCATTCAGAAGCTGGGACGCCGCTTATCCTCAGGACTGGTCATCAGTGGGTTTCTACTATTCCAGGCACCTGCTGCTGCTCAAATTATACAGTGTATGGAAGGCTCTGTTAACTCTTTTGTTTCTGGTGTCACCGTATTTGAGCTGAGCTGCAGTACCTGGCAAGGCCACTACACGGTGGATGGAGCCTTGTGCTTCCAGCATTGTCCACTGCCATGTATCTGGTGGCTGTCAAAAGCAGCTGATCAGTGGGGTATCGGACCCCCTCCAATCTGATATTGATGACCCATTCTAAAGTCCATCGCTGACCGTCTCCTCTAGACTGATGTGTCACATGGCGCACACAACACCACGACTGACCAATCAATGGCCAAATACATTCCTTCCCAATGATTGGCTCATCACCTGACAAACCAGCAAACAGCTTATCTATCAGGTGACTGCTCCATACATGAGGCATGTTGAATCGTCAGCAGCACATCACCCTGTGAAAACAGGTGCGGATGACAATATGCAAAGTGAAGGGAAAGGAATGATCATAATAAATATAAAATAATGGAGACGACACAAGATTATAATGATAACGTCTAATTTATTTTAAAAAAAAATTCTTATTATTATTACTACATTAATATAATTACTCTTTATATTCTTATTATTACTATATTACTGTACCTGGCGAGGGGAGGAACCAGCAGTCCAACAGAACCCCTGCTGCCAGGCTAAGCCCTTTGGCTCAGGGCCACCACACAGATATTATTCCCCTTATTATACTACTGCTATCCCTGATAATATATTATCCTGAGTTATTATTACTATAATAGTATTACTAACATTTCTAATGATATTTTACTAGATCCCTATACCTAAAGCTTTTGATCCAGAAGAAGGCGAAAACCCGTGGACACATCCGGCTAATTCGTGTCACAGAGGAAAAATTCCTTCTCGACCCCAGGAAAAGGCGATCAGTCCTAGAACCCTGGATCAAGCCACCTGATCCCTATTATAATTTATTGTTTTAGTCATTTAGCTTAATTACTTCTTACTATTACTATATACTAGATCCCTATCCCTAAAGCTTTTGATCCAGAAGAAGGCGAAAACCCCTGGACACATTCAGCCAATTGGTGTCACAGGGGAAAAATTCCTTCTCGACCCCGGGAAAAGGCGATCAGTCCTGGAACCCTGGATCAAGCCCCCTGATCCCTATTATAATTTAATGTTTTAGTTACTTAGCCTAAATACTTCTTAGTATTACTATAGACTAGATCCCTATTCATAAAGCGTTTGATCCAGAAGAAGGCGAAAACCCCTGGACACATTCAGCCAATTAGTGTCACAGGGGAAAAATTCCTTCTTGACCCCAGGAAAAGACGATCAGTCTTAAAACCCTGGATCAAGCCACCTGATCCCTATTATAATTTATTGTTTTAGTTAATGAAACTAAATACTTCTTACTTTTACTATAGACTAAGTCCCTATCCCTAAAGCTTTTGATCCAGAATAAGGCAAAAACCCCTGGACACATCCGGCCAATTAGTGTCACAGTGGAAAAAATTCCTTCTCGACCCCGGGAAAAGGCGATCAGTCCTGGAACCCTGGATCAAGCCCCCTGATCCCTATTATAATTTATTGTTTTAGTCATTTAGCTTAATTACTTCTTACTATTACTATATACTAGATCCCTATCCCTAAAGCTTTTGATCCAGAAGAAGGCGAAAACCCCTGGACACATTCAGCCAATTGGTGTCACAGGGGAAAAATTCCTTCTCGACCCCGGGAAAAGGCGATCAGTCCTGGAACCCTGGATCAAGCCCCCTGATCCCTATTATAATTTAATGTTTTAGTTACTTAGCCTAAATACTTCTTAGTATTACTATAGACTAGATCCCTATTCATAAAGCGTTTGATCCAGAAGAAGGCGAAAACCCCTGGACACATTCAGCCAATTAGTGTCACAGGGGAAAAATTCCTTCTTGACCCCAGGAAAAGACGATCAGTCTTAAAACCCTGGATCAAGCCACCTGATCCCTATTATAATTTATTGTTTTAGTTAATGAAACTAAATACTTCTTACTTTTACTATAGACTAAGTCCCTATCCCTAAAGCTTTTGATCCAGAATAAGGCAAAAACCCCTGGACACATCCGGCCAATTAGTGTCACAGTGGAAAAAATTCCTTCTCGACCCCGGGAAAAGGCGATCAGTCCTGGAACCCTGGATCAAGCCCCCTGATCCCTATTATAATTTAATGTTTTAGTTAATTAGACTAAATACTTCTTGCTATTACTATAGACTAGATCCCTATCCCTAAAGCGTTTGATCCAGAAGAAGGCAAAAACCCCTGGACACATTCAGCCAATTAGTGTCACAGGGGAAAAATTCCTTCTCGACCCCGGGAAAAGGCGATCAGTCCTAGAACTCTGGATCAAGCCCCCTGATTCCTATTATAATTTATTGTTTTAGTTAATTAGCCTAAATACTTCTTACTATTACTATAGACTAGATCCCTATCCCTAAAGCTTTTGATCCAGAAGAAGGCAAAAACCCTGGACACATTCGGCTAATTCATGTCACAGGGGAAAAATTCCTTCTCGACCCTCTGAAAAGGCGATCAGTCCTAGAACCCTGGATCAAACCCCTGATGTTATTTCTATGTTTTCTAATAATTATAGTTTTTTTTATTTTTACTATTGTTATAGATTTATTGACTATTTAAATACCCTTTAGCCTATTGCTATTGCCTAAGTATTAATATTTAATAACATATTATTATTTTTTTTTAGATTTGGTTGCTGCTGGTGGTCTTACAGCTTCTTACCATCCTTCACCGGCAGAATGGTTTGAAGAGGATGGTCCAGAGGATGTTCTTCTTTCCTCTCAGGTTCAAGTTCACATACTGGAAGGTGGTTGGCTGGCGGATCTTCTGTCTTCTTCCAGCCTGATGTTGAACTCTTCTCAGGTTCTTGCTCTTCATATCCACATTCTGTTTGACCATCCTCTCTTCTTAGTACTCTCAACCTGCATCTTCACCTTCAGATCTTCGCACAGGTGGCTTGCCATCATCAATTCCGGCTCCGGATCTTCTTCCTCCAGAGGAAAAGGCAGATATTTCCTCTGAGCTTCACGGTTGGTCGGCATGAGGCGCTAAGAACAGATTAAGTCACAAGTCTATGAGACTTTCCTATAAAACCTTTATACCTATAGACAGAACATGGAGGAGTCTGTTAGAAGGACAATATGACAGGTAGTAGGATCACTCACCTCCATCTTGAAGATTGGAGATGGGAGGAATCTAATGCAGTAGATGAGGTTTTGTAGGTTTCTCTCCTCAATGGTACGGGGATAAGCTGCAGAGAGAACACAACCAGATCATGAGTTTACTTCAGATCAGTCTAAACCTAGAGTTCATATCCAGTTTTCATTGTCTAGTCTTATTACTAAAAATACTCACTTGAGGAGAGTCCAAGTTCATAAATGCTGGCTTGGTGGCAGTAGATGTCCTCAAGAGAAGAGAATACAGTCATTGACCACTTACCAATCCTCATGGGTGATAGGACAAAGGGTCAGTTTACAATGAAGCCACTTACCTCGAAAGAAGTCCTGCCCGCTGCCATTCTGTGCTTATCCAAAATTTCAGAAGTCATAGCGCGATCTGTTAACCCATAAAAGAGACTTGGCCACAGTTCTGATAAAGACAGTGAATGTCCTTCCAGGTGTAGGACCCCTGTAATCACACACTGATGACCTGTCCTAGGGGTTACACTATGGAAGTCCTGGAGAACCTCTTTCATTTCTTCATATATCCTTATAGCAGTCAGTGATCAGCTTTCTGTATACAGAGCTCCAAAACCATAGGTTACGCTAATAAACTCTAGCTGCCAGCAGCCTCCACTAGGGGGAGCTGAGGGGCATACTGCAGATTGTATAATTAGTTTTATATATAGACAGTGATCAGTAAGCTCCCTCTAGTGGTGGCCTTAGTCAGCTGTAATGTTATATTCAACTCTAGCTCAAGTCAGAGCAGAGGTTCTGGAGCTTTGCATCAGTAAAACTTAGCTCTGATCACTATAAATATATGTAAAGCAATGAATCAGTATCTAAAAATGATCTGATGATAAAAGGCGGACATTCACTTTACATGGAGGAGGATGAAAATTACATATGATCATGGAGTATACATATACTGATACAGACATAAGGGGTGTGGCCTTTAGTGGGTATTTGTAGTGTCCCTTATAGTAGAAGGGCCCATATACATAATACTGCACATAGACACAGAGGGGAGATTCATGGTGTAAAGGTAAACTGGCTCAGTTGCCTATAGCAACCAATCTGATCGTTCCTTTCATTTTCCAGAGCAGCTATGAAAAATGAAAGGTGGAATCTGATTGGTTGCTATGGGCAACCGAGGCAGTTTTCCTTTGCACCAGTTCTGATAAATCTCCCGCATAATGCAGACTGGGTTGTACTGGTGTCCTGTACAGATATATAATTATGTAATCTGCCCCTAATTACAGTCAGCACCCCCAAAATAGCAGCTGAAGTGTATCAACATGGCTAAATAATACCCCTTATTACCAATAACATCAGAGTGCCCCCATACAGTATATAATGCCAGCACACTGCCCTGAATAAAGTACATTGCCAGCAGAGTACCCCCAAAGACAGACCCAGCAGAGCGCTCCCCTCACAGAGCCATAAAATCCTGCAGCAGCCACCAGGGGGAGCTCACTACACCCATATGTATAATTCCATATACAGCTAGCTCGCCCTAGTGGTGTCTGGGACAGGTAGGATTTAGGATAACAGTAAAGCATCATGAGAGATGAGATAAGCGTCACTTATGTCAGATGAGGGGTGTGAGATCTCACCGGCATCCATCTTCACCTCTCGTCGTCCTGTAACGGTCTGAGGACCAATGACCGTTGGTTTCCTTTCAAGTTCAAATCCAGCGATCCCATTGGCTGTATCTTCTCTTGGATCTATCGCTACTTTACTGAGCGAGCACCTGCAATACTAACCCGATGAATACCTCCAACTTCGCATACACCGAAGAACGGGCACGAGAAATAGTGTCCGGGATTACCGCGAATGCCGACTTTCTGAAGGTACCATCAGCTGAGTACAAGGGACGCGAGTGGGAGAAGGAAGCAAGGAAACAGACAGCTTGGGAGCTGCACACTACTACGCTGGCTGAATACTGCAGACTTCAACGCATCCCACGAGGCCTCAGAGTAAACCTCAGACCAACATTTTTTTGTGACAATATAAACTATTGCACCCAATTTGCGAACATTCTGAATAAATGTTCTGCGGACCTTATGGTCCTGACTATTGAATATCTGACCCAGGCTTTAGCGGAAAGCAGAGAGAAGATCTCCTCCATCGAATCCCAATTAAAGGACACCTTGTCCATTGATGAACTCACAGCCATCAAGTCCAAAGTGGATAAGGTCTGTGGCGACCTCAGGAAAGACATTGAGGTGACCAAACGCAATAAGTTCATCAGGGACTTTGAAGATTATCAGTCCAAAAGGGTCTACAGATGGCAGGACTTATCTGGAACCGCAACACCACTTACAAGGAATACAACACGCCGATGGGACTCCCAGTCTTCTGGATCTGGCAGCGACTATACTCCTGGTGCCCGCCGCGCTCCTTTTTTAGGGAGAAAGAAAACCCAAGCAGCAAAAAGAACACCAGAAGGGCAGGACGCCATCATAGGAGGAATCGACGCACCGAGGACCACGCGCTCACAGGTACAGACACATCTTTAGTCCTGAACATTTCGTCTAATATTTTAAGTCCACTTCAAATGCAAGTGCTGCAGAAGGGTTTATCCTTCAGCCCCACTGGACATTTAGACACATTTGAACTGGAAATGGACTGCCAAAGGTTTTTTCGTAACCTGCGGCTCAAAGCGCACTTTGCTACTGAGACAGGATCACAATGTACCAATGAGACAATGGACGTTTCAAAACTATCCTTGCAACAATTTGGTTTAAGGACCAAAAGTAGATTTCAACCACCAAAAACGTACCATCCCATTGAAACGTTTATATCTCTGGTACAACGTGACATCTCCAAGAATATGCATGGTCTCCGGACAGGGGATTATCATATGTCACAAAATCTATCACCTCTAGAAAGAGATGCTCTTGTACAATTGTTGGAGGATAAATCTATAATAGTGAAACCTGCAGACAAAGGGGGAGCCCTGGTCGTGCTGGATAGAGAGTACTATGTGGGGGAGATTTTGCAACAGTTATCTGATGTTGATACATATCAGTCATTGACCTCTGACCCTGTATATACTATTAAAGCTAAGCTACAGGCAATCACTAATGACTACATTAAAAACAATACCATTGATGTGAAAATGGGGGAATACATTATACATCAACACCCCACCACACCTGTATTCTACACATTACCAAAGGTGCACAAATCCCTCACCAGCCCCCCAGGACGCCCTATTGTAGCACTCACAGATTCCATCTTGTCAGCCCCAGCTATTATTCTAGAAAAAGCACTTACTCCACTTACCAAAAAAGCACCATCATATCTACTTGACACCAATGATTTCCTGAGACAAATACGTGATCTCCAACTCTTGGAAAGTGATATATTGGCTACATTTGATGTATGTAGCCTCTATACATCCATTGAACATGTGAAAGGCATTAGGGCAGTTGAATGGTTGTTGGCATTATCCACCTATAATGACAATGAAAAAAACTTTTTCCTAAGTTTGCTCACCACCATACTGCATGAAAATTACTTCCTATTTCAGGACACTTTTTTTCGCCAGCAGCGGGGGACCGCGATGGGTTCGAATGCCGCACCGCCTTATGCAAACTGTTATATGTCATGGTTCGAAAAAGAATATATATATGATGACACTTTATATAAGGACCACTGCATTTTCTGGAGACGATTTATCGATGACATATTTTGCGTGTGGCGGGGCGACATTCGAACCCTCGAACAATTCATGCATTACATCAACTCTGTGTGGAAGGAACTGCAGTTCACCATGCATTCAGATATGTCTAAAATTAATTTCCTTGACACTTGGGTCATAAAAGATGAGAAGGGACAGATACATACAGACCTGTACACCAAGGATACTGACCGCAACAGTCTGCTGCACTTCACCAGCAACCATCCACCTGCAGTCAAAAAATCACTTCCCTATTCACAACTACAGAGAGTGAATAGGATAGTGTCTGACACCGACATGAGAACGGCGCGTCAGGAGGAAATGTTAGACAAATTCCGTGACAGAGGCTATCCGCGAGATCTGTTAAATACACAACAGGCGAAACCACCTAAAGACAGTACCACTACTAGTGTTAAACCGCCACGGGTCCCTTTTGTGGTGAAATACCACCCCTGGGTCAACAAATGCAGGACTATCCTCAACAAACATTGGAGTATTCTCAGCAGAGCCTACCCCAATGTCACGGAATTTCAATCTCCCCCTATGATATGCTACAAAAGGTGCAAAAACATCCGAGACATCCTAGTCAGGGCTGATGTAGGTAGTGACAGACATACCCTGCGCCAGGCCACCCTCTCAACACCCAAGAATGGGACATACCCATGCCTTCAATGTATACACTGCTCTAGTGTCATTAAAGGGGAACACTTCACCCACCCATACACAGGGGAAAAATTTAAAATAAATGGCTTCTTTACTTGTAATAGTAATTTCGTTGTCTATCTCCTGAAGTGTCCCTGTGGTCTTGTGTATGTCGGTGAGACCTCCATGAGGATGAAAGACCGTTTCTGTAAACACAAATCTACTATTAGAAAGAAAAATTTACTACTCCCCATCCCACATCATTTTGAGGAACACCGACATGCCATTTCCCAGCTACGCTTCCAGATTATAGAGCACGTATCACTGCCCAGGAGAGGAGGAGACAGGTGTAAAATGCTCAAAAAAAGAGAAGCCTTCTGGATCCATCGCCTCCAAACCCTAGAACCAAAGGGATTAAATCGTGATTATGACTTAAACAGTTTTTTATAAACTTTATTGTGCAGTGACTCTCTCAACATGTTCCCTCTTTCTTTCTTCCACAGAGAACTTGACTCCAATCTATATCATTTAGTGCTTGATCAGGGCGTAAGTGTACCACGCATAATAGCAGCACCGCTGCATTCAGTATTTTGCATTATATCACAAGGTTCAGCAAAATGTGGCAGTGTAAAGCATGGTGTACTGTGCATTAATTATGTTCTTTTTCCTCTTTTTTCTTTTGAATTAGTTTGCTATAGTAACTAGCATCCAGCATGTTATATTATATCTTTGGAAATATATCATTCAGTGCTTGATCAGAGCGTAAGTTTACCACGCATAATAGCAGCACCGCTGCATTCAGTATTTTGCATCATACAACAAGGTTTAGCAAAATGTGGCAGTGTAAAGCATGGTGTACTGTGAATTAATTATGCTCTTTTTTCTCTTTTTTTCTCTGAATTAGTTTGTTATAATAACTAGCATCCAGCATGTTATATTACATCCCCAGCATTATATGATTCACAGCTTACATCAGTGCCTAGCCTGGTGCCCTATCAAGCAATTAATGTCAGCTGCTCATCCACCTGTTCTATCACTATCTCTGCATTGTTGTGTCCTTTGTTTACAATGTTGCCATGGTAACCTGATGTCATTTCCTGCTCTATCGCGGTCTATTTAAATTGTCTGTAACTTGTACACACTATGTTTTGACAAAGGCTCACAGTAGCCGAAACGCACGCGTCACTTATCATTTGTATGTGACCATTAAATCTATTTGAAATTATTACTGAAGCGAGTGCTGGTCCTTACTATACCATTATCTGTGGATCTTCCTCCCGGGACGCGCGCACCGCACCGCTGAAAGCAGAAGTGCCGCTTGTATCTTCTCTTGGATCATTGGCTGCTGAGCAGTGACATCTCGAAGATGAAATTTAAAGGGACAGGACGCTGTTATCTCAGTGCTTTCCTGTATGTGAGAAAAGTGCCCCTTTCCCCTAAACAAACCATTTACACGTGTAAAAATAGAAATAAACGGACTTTACTAGGCCTCTGGCAAGCAGAATGCAGGCTGTGGAGAGGTCTGTGGGCCTGTGGCAGCAAAAATGCGACGACCTTGAGAACAGGGCCAGGCGCAATAACGTCAGGATCCTGGGGTTACCTGAGAGAGCGGAGGGCTCGGACCCAGCTACCTTCCTGGAACTCTGGTTCAAGGTACAGTTCCCTGAGGCGCCATTCTCTGGTGCCTACGCAGTTGAGTGAGCTCACCGGGTTCCTGCCAGACCTCCCCCTCCTGGAGCTCCCCCAAGGCCTTTGCTGGCACGGCTGCTTAATTGGAAGGACAGAGATCTATTTCTGGGGCAAGCGAGAAACAAGCGAGATATCAAACATGAGGGAGCGAATATATCACTGTTTCCTGATTTCTCGGCTGAGCTGCAAAAGAAGAGGGCCACTTTCATTTCTATTAAGCGGCACCTTCGTGATATGAATCTACAGTACTCCATGGCTTATCCAGCGCGCCTTAGGGTGGTAGATGGAGAGAAGACGGTCTTCTTTGTGGACTCTAAAGAGGCGGAAGAATGGATCTCCAAAAGGCCAAGCCGTCCAGAACCGCGCTGAGGATTTTACATTTAGGACAACTGCAGGTCTCCTGAGTGGTAATGTTGTGCTTCCACGGGCATTTAAGACTTTGATTTCCTAGTTTGGTTTATGGAGTGGCCCTGTGATGCTTACAACTGCGAAAATGATACCTGTGGGTCGTCCCTATACATATGTCAATATGACTGTGGTTGTCCCCTCCATTTTACTTTCCTTGTCCTCAATGCCTGATCCCCTCCCTCCCTCCCCCCTCTTTTGCCCCCCCCTCCTCTTTCTAGTTTTGATTTTGCTAAATTGCTATAACCAGTGATGTCTCATTGATATGGGGTTGAGCGGATACCTGCATAGGTTTATCACCCTAATGTACTATGCAGGTCCCCGTGACATCAGCCACGATACGAGATGACAGAGATGTCATCGACTATGGAGTTATTCACTCATTTGTTATCTTGTTATTATGTTATAGATGGTTCATACTGTTAAAGGCATGGTATGTAAAGCATGGTGTGATATCACGATGGGTATGCATGAGAAGGTCCGATGTCAGTAGACAAGGTTTATATGCTGGAGGATGGCTGAATTGCAAGGAGACTAGATCACTAAGTCGAGATGGCTGATTTTAAGGTTATGTCATGGAATGTGAGGGGTCTGGGTAGCCCGAAAAAAAGGATCTCTGTATTCTCTCATATCAGGCAGTGCGGCCCCCATATTCTGGGTCTGCAAGAAACCCATTTGACTCCAGAGACAGGGAACAGGATTAAGAAACCTTGGGTTCAATGGTCAATAAATGCATATGGGTCTACACACTCTAGAGGGGTTGCTTTGCTCGTCCACAAGAATATCAGGTGGGAGGTCCAACATTCGGTTGTGGATCCAGAAGGCCAATATATCCTGGTGTACGCTTTAATTAACTGCACTCCATATGTGGTAGTTAATATTTACAACCACCCCCCCCAGCTACTATAACCATACTTCAGGTGGTGATGGGATTTGTAGCGCAATACCCCAATGCCAAACTTCTCTGCATGGGTGACTTTAACCTAGTGATGCATGAGGATCTGGACAGGTTCCGCCCTGGGGGGAGAGTGGATAATCACACTCAGAGTGACACTAATATAGCCAGAGTTGCGTCTGAACTAGGGTGGCTGGATATGTGGAGGCTGCGCTACCCCCTTCGGAGGGAATACTCCTGCTTCACCCCCGCCAGGGGTGCTCTGTCCAGAATAGATTATATATTTGGCAATGCGGCAGTATATACGGACCTTGGTAATATTGAATATGGACCACAGGGCCCCTCGGATCATGCTCCGGTTTTAGCCCAGTTTACCTTATACAATGGCATCAAGCAGAGTGTCAAGATGCGCGTGCACCCTTTTTGGTTGTCTCTGATGTCTTCTCATGACAGAGTCCCTGATCAACTCCAGGTATTCCTTGCAATGCAGGATGAGATGACGGATGGACTACTTCTCTGGGAGACGTTAAAGGCCTATCTGAGGGGGTGACTTAAGTCGTCCATATCATATATTAAAAGGGACTCTGCGCGCAAGGAGCTAGAGCTGCACTCTAGTTGCAAGGCAGCTGAGAACTCCTTCAGGCTTGATCCCACTGATGTGAATAGGCAGGACTGGATGTTAAAAGGCAGGATGTATATGACTCTCCTCAGGGAAAAGAGTGAGCGCAAGCTGTTCTTTTTGAAGCAACAGAATTTTGAGTTGGGTAGCCAGGCAGGCAAACTGCTAGCCCACGTTGTGCGCAACAACAATATGTCCCCCCCGGTCATTAGAATAAAGGGTACAGCTGGGGAGGTGGTGGAATCAGTGGGCAATATACTAAATAGATTCAAAGGATTTTATCAGGATCTCTACAGATCGGAGGCTCATTACTCTGCCCAAGAGCTGGGAGTTTATCTGGGGCAGGTCATACACCCGCAGCTTGGTGAGGAGGATAGGATTTTATTGGAGGCTGACATTTCGCTAGAGGAAATTCAGATGGCGATGACGGAGCTGCCTACTGGTAAAGCACCTGGCCCAGATGGGATCCCGGTAGAAGTTTACAAAAAATATGTTGAAGTGCTAGGGCCTGAGCTTCTTAAAATTTACCAAGCGGCACAGCAAAGGCGTAGACTCCCGGATTCGATGTACGATGCCACTATAGTGGTTATTTTGAAGCCAGACAAGGATCCTTTGGAATATGAAGGGTTTTGGAACCGCGCTGCTCTGGACCAAGTCTCCCGATAAACGTGGATGGCAGAGGATGAGCCCCTTTCTCCCAACACCCAAAGGATCCAATCTTCAAAAGATCTCCTCCTCTAAGGGTTTAAATGGGATAGGCAGAATAGTGAAGCACCCTTTGCAATTTTTTCTTAAAAGGTTTTATTATACTCACAAGAGTTGGTAGACAAAAAGCATATAATACAAGATATCAGAACGTCAGGTTCCTGCCCGACCCGGGTTTCGCTGTCTCGCTTCCTCAGGGGCATCTGCTGTGCATGCTTGCACTCCGGCCCTTAAATAGCCCAACTGCTCTTAATCAGTTAACCAGTAAGCTTCCGGAACATGCAGCAGTTACTAAAACAGTTGTACATCTCACATACTTAATTTGTCATTGTTGTTCCTTTATGCTTTCACAAACACATTAGATGTAAAAATAAGGAAGGTTCCTTCCTCCTTTATGAGAGTCATAAATTCATACATAAAACATATAAAACATTAATAAAATAAAAATAGGGGATCAGTTCCCTCTATTATAAATTAAACAAACCACATTTCTATCCTTATGTTGCCGCACCATTGCATATTAAATTGCAGCCTAATTCGCATTATAACATCATATAACCAAAATCTACATTACTGTTCCTAGTATCCACCCACTCCTAGTGCATAATGTCAGTATCCCCCACCCATTCTTACTAGCGTCATCCAGGTATCCCTTGCCCCACCTCCCTCCTCTGTCATAATATCATGTGACAGCACCGCCCAATAGAACGGTCCGAATATCATGACGTCACTCACAGGTCCTTGAGAAACCAAATAAAGGAGGACAGATGCCAACATGGGTACAGACAGGCTACTGGAGCATATATTGAATGTGTAACTGTCCCCTAAACTGCCTATTCCTGAATCTTATATCCACCAATCTCCACCTAATTCCTCCTATAGCGCAATACGGGTATCCTCGACCCCGCCTCCTTCCCCCGGCGTGCGTCTCTTGGGGCACCATCACTCCGCCCCCACGACGTTACCCACAGGTCCTTAGGAGGCGCGGTGGTGGAGAGCCAGATCACGCCACTAGGCGCAAGTTACAGTATACAAGGTTTCAAATCAAATTCAATATTAAGCCCTCCTGGTTGTAGGGTCCCTAATTGATAGATCCACTCCACCTCTTTCTTATTAATCTGTGCCAAAGCATCCCCTCCTCGCCAGTGATGTTTAACACTTTCTACTCCCACAAATGTTAAACCTCGCGGATTTTTTTCATGCTTTAATTTAAAATGTGCTGATACACTGTGGGTCATCAGGCCTTTTTTTATATTACGTAGATGTTCCTGTATTCTGACTTTCAGTTTCCTGACCGTCCTGCCCACGTACTGGAGCCCACAAGGGCACTCCAGCACGTATACCATACCCTCTTTTTCACACGAGCAATCACCTCTTATACGGAAATCAGCCCCATTCTTTTTTGATGTTATAAAATTGGTGTATCTCTGCCGTTCTTTCGAATTCCGGTTCTTACATCCTGCGCAAAATCCGCACCAGGTGAATTTTCCTCCATTTTTCTGGGTCTTAATATTTATTGGGGGAATGGCACTATGCACAAGTTTTGTTCTGATGCTTGCTGCTTTTTTAAATATAAAGGAGGGATTCTTTGGTATCGTTTTTCCTAGTATCGGGTCATTCTTTAGAATAGCCCAATTCTTTTTTACCATTTTCTTAATGTTGTCGGACATGGAGCAAAATTTGGTTACAAAGGAGAATCTATAGTCCCTATCCACCTTTTTGTTAATCTCTATAGTTGGTTCCTTTCCTCCCACTTTTTCTAACTCCACACTCTGTATACACTCATCCAGAACAGCCTCATTATAACCTCTCTCCAAAAACCTATCTTTTAGTACCCCGCATTGTGTCCTATAGTCGCTCATCACTGTACAGTTACGGGCCATCCTCTTAAACTGACCTTTCGGTATGTTCTTGAGCCATGGGCCGTAATGGCAGCTCTTGGTGTCAATATAGGAGTTCACATCTGTTTCCTTAAAATAGGACTTGGTCATATAACGGCCATCTTCTATCCGTATGCACAGGTCTAGAAAGTTAACACTCTCATTACTGATATCCCCCACAAATCGTAGGTTCCAGTCATTATTGTTCAGTTGGTCAATGAACAACTCGAGTCCCTCTCTTCCTCCTTCCCACACTAGGAGACAGTCATCGATGTACCTCCTCCAGAAGGTCAGTTTGCCTCCTGCGGTGTCCGCTCCTAGTGTGGGAAGGATGGCACTCTCCTCCCATGCACCCATAAAAATATTTGCAAAACTGGGGGCGAATTTCGCCCCCATCGCAGTACCAATGCACTGTACGTAATATGAGTCCCTGAACCAAAAATAGTTATGATCGAGGCAATAACTGAGGCATCCTAAAATAAAATCTCTCTGTGGATCCCCTATTCTTTTATCATTCCTAATCCTACTTTCTACCGCCTCCATCCCTAATTTTTTTGGGATGACAGTGTACAGGGATGCCACGTCAATTGTGGCCATCCATGTATTCACAGTTGGGGGACTAAGGCCTTCAATAAGATCTAACACGGATCCAGTGTCCTTTAAATGCGAGGGGTTTTGCAACACGTATCCTTGCAGAAAAAAGTCAATGTATTCCGTGACCCTGCACGTCAACGAGTTAAGCCCCGAAACAATTGGCCTCCCCGGAGGATCTGTTGGGTTTTTATGTACTTTGGGCAGATGGTAAATCACCGGTACTAGCGGGAATGGGATGGAAAGGTATTCATATTCTTTTTTATTCAATATCCCTTTTTTAAAACCCTCTGATAGAATGTTATCCAGAGTCAATTTATACTCCTGGGTGGGGTTACTTTTCAATTTTTTGTATGTTGTTGTATCTGATACTAATCTTGCCATTTCGGCTTCATATTTTTCTTTGTTCATTACAACAACCCCCCCTCCTTTATCAGCTGGCTTTATAATAATATCTGGGTTTTTTTCCAGATCTTTAAGGGCTTTTCTCTCTTTATATGTTAAATTTTGTGTCCCCTTATCCATATCCATCTCTTCCAACTCCTTTAATAGACCAGTTTTAAAGGCCTCTACACATTCGTTATTGGGATTTTTCGGAAAAAACTTTGATTTTTCTTTCATTTTTGTGTGTAGGATCTCCCTATCCTTATCCGATTTTATATTAATCCCTTCAACATTTATGTTCTGTGGTGCAGGGTTATTAATCCAATATTTGGCCATATTTATTTTCCTGATGAATTTATGAATATCCAAAAATGCCTCAAACTTATTGATCCTCTGGCTTGGTGCATATTTCAAGCCCTTACTCAGGACATTCTTTTCTCCCTCTGTTAGGGTGTGACTGCTTAGGTTAAAGATTCCTCTTATATCTCCTTGCTCCTTTTCATTTTTGGGCTTATTTTTCCCTTTTCCCCTTTTTCCTCTACCAGGCTTCTTTTTTGTGGGGTCCTTACTGCTTGTTCTCTTAGTTCTCCTTCCCTCTGTACTCCTTTTATGCCCTGGTGGGGAAAATTTTGCTCATCCTGTGGCCTCAAACTAGGGATACCTGGATGACGCTAGTAAGAATGGGTGGGGGATACTGACATTATGCACTAGGAGTGGGTGGATACTAGGAACAGTAATGTAGATTTTGGTTATATGATGTTATAATGCGAATTAGGCTGCAATTTAATATGCAATGGTGCGGCAACATAAGGATAGAAATGTGGTTTGTTTAATTTATAATAGAGGGAACTGATCCCCTATTTTTATTTTATTAATGTTTTATATGTTTTATGTATGAATTTATGACTCTCATAAAGGAGGAAGGAACCTTCCTTATTTTTACATCTAATGTGTTTGTGAAAGCATAAAGGAACAACAATGACAAATTAAGTATGTGAGATGTACAACTGTTTTAGTAACTGCTGCATGTTCCGGAAGCTTACTGGTTAACTGATTAAGAGCAGTTGGGCTATTTAAGGGCCGGAGTGCAAGCATGCACAGCAGATGCCCCTGAGGAAGCGAGACAGCGAAACCCGGGTCGGGCAGGAACCTGACGTTCTGATATCTTGTATTATATGCTTTTTGTCTACCAACTCTTGTGAGTATAATAAAACCTTTTAAGAAAAAATTGCAAAGGGTGCTTCACTATTCTGCCTATCCCATTTAAACCCTTAGAGGAGGAGATCTTTTGAAGATTGGATCCTTTGGGTGTTGGGAGAAAGGGGCTCATCCTCTGCCATCCACGTTTATCGGGAGACTTGGTCCAGAGCAGCGCGGTTCCAAAACCCTTCATATTGTATTCACCAGTGTGTATGACCTACCACACTACTCCGGGACCAGCAGCAGCGCAAGTAATTTGTCGGTGTTGGGACACAGGACTGACTTTTCATTTTGCTTTTTTACCTGTATTTAAGGATCCTTTGGAGTGCGGGTCATACAGGCCGATATCACTCCTGAACCTGGATTATAAAATACTCACGAGACTGCTTGCCTCCAGACTAAATAAGGTGATAGCCACAGTCATACACAAAGACCAGTCTGGGTTTATACCGGGACGATCTACGTCTGACAACATTAGAAGGGCGCAGGTCATAGCGCAAGTGGGAGTGGCAGGGGATAAGCGTTGGGCCATGGCATCCCTGGATACTGCCAAGGCCTTTGACTCCGTGGAGTGGGTATACCTACTAGAAGTGCTACGCTGTTTTGGTTTTGGCCCTAGATTTATTGAATGGGTGGAGATTCTGTACCACCTCCCCAAGGCTAATGTACTTGTAAATGGTTCGATATCTGACTCCTTTAGCCTTCACAGGGGAACCAGGCAAGGCTGCCCTCTGTCGCCACTTTTGTTTGCCATTGCCATAGAGCACCTTGCTTTAAGGATTCGACAAGATCAGGTCTTCAAGGGGATATCCATGGGCGATAGAACGGACAAGGTCGGGCTTTATGCGGATGATCTCCTTCTCTTTATGGACGAACCCGAGACGACACTCCCTAGAGCAATCGACATAATTGGCAAGTTTGGAGAGTTCTCGGGTTTACACATAAATTGGACGAAATCAGCACTCATGCTTTTGTGGACACACACATGGCCCCCTCAGTATTGCAATCTGCCAGTTGTAGACTCTTTCAAATATTTAGGGGTTGTTATCACTAAGGATCCCCAGTTGGCGTACTCTCAGAATATTGCACCCCTGGAGGACCTTACCACTCTCTATTATGGGAAGATTAAATCTGGTGAAGATGACTCTCTTACCCAAAGGGTTGTATCTGCTGGCGCATGCGTGCACCCCGATATCGCAGGGTTTCTTTGCTCGCATCCACTCGTTAGTGACTAAGTTTGTGTGGGGGGAATCCAGACGGAGGCTGTCCCTTCAAGTCTTACAGAGGCCCAAGCTAGAGGGTGGCGCCGCTCTACCTGACTTCTTCCTTTACTACCTAGCTGGACAGCTGAAATTCCTAACCCCCTGGGTTCAGGCATCTGATCTACCTAATGCAGAATACTATCTTACAGAGCATCTAGGATTATCCTCTCTATGGCCTGTGCTGGAGGGACCACGTTCTATTTCCATGCGCTTGCTTCCCATTCACAGAATGGCCCATCAGGTATGGTCTGCTGCGAAGATAAGGTCGTTTAATGATATCCCAGATGACATCCCGCTATGGGACAATCCCATGTTTGCCCACTTAAAAGATTTGGAGGGAGCTAGATGGTGGAAGACGCAGGGAATTAGCAAATTGAGTGACTTATATGTTGGGGGCAATTTATGCTCCTCCTCTCAGCTGCAGGAGAGGTTTGAACTGCCTCGCTCTTTCTTTTTTAGATACCTGCAACTGAGACATGCGCTAACGGCACAGTTCGGGGCAGGTGGCCGGAAAATCTCTAATTACCCACTGATAGGAGTTCTTAGATTACAGGGCCCGAAAGGTATTATCTCTGCGCTCTATACGCATCTGCTTAATAACCGCACGCTGATGAACCCCCTTGCTGTTGAGGGGAAATGAAGAAATTCCATCCCTTCCCTATCAGCTGATGATTGGAATGAAGCACTGCTGTCTCCAGCGCGGGTCTCCCCGTCAGTCACTAATAGGCTGATTCAGCTGTTTATCCTGCATAGAAGTTACCTTACACCTGTTCGATTGCAGAAAATGGGTAGACTGTCACATAGTAGGTGTCATAGGTGTCATCAGGAAGGGGCAGATTTTTGGCATCTCATGTGGGACTGCTCATACTTGAAGAGCTTCTGGGCAGCAGTGGTAGGAGTACTGACCGCTATAGTCCCAAATACAGTGCCGCTATGTCCAAAAAGCTGTATACTCGGCATCCTTGATGAGGAGGCTTGGGGTCATCATCACAGAATATTTTTGAGTGAAACCTTATTCTTTGCCAGGAAAGCTGTTGCCCTGAGATGGATGGATGATAGAGTGCCTACGTTGGGCCAATGGAAGTCGCTGGTCAATCAGGCTGTCAGCATGGAAAAGGTTGTCTTTATTCATAGGAAGTGCCCGCAAAAGTTTGATAAAGTATGGGGCGAATGGTGTGCATCTCCTTTGACTGTGCATAATGCTTGTATGTACTCTGTAACCGATGTATAATACTATGCTAATGTGTATACTGAGGCTATGTTTCCTCCATCATGCAACCTCCAGACGTGATTTGATTATGAAAACCTTTATACTGTATCGGATTTCATGTAGAACTGTCATGTAATGCAGAGCTAACACTGTATCTCCTGCGTGAGATATGCCCTGAATGTTTTAATCCTTGTTTTTAATGATGTAACATGCCTTTCTTGTTAAACTTCAATAAAATGAGTTTAAAAAAAAAAAATAGAAATAAACACACATAATAGGTATTGCCTTGTCCGGGTCTATAAAAATATCACCTGATCAGCTGAAATAAATAAAAACTATGCCAGAACAGACATTTTTTGGTCACCTCGCCTTGCAAAAAACATATAGAGTGATCAAAAAATCTTATGTGCCCAAAAATGGTTCCAATGGAAATGTCCTTTCATCTGGCAATAAATGAGCCGTCACACAAGACCAAGGGTTGTCATTTATTATACTGAAATACGCCTGAATTAGACTAACCGTTGCGCCGTCACTATCTGCGACTTCTCCCCGCTCACGCCAGGTCTACAATTGTGGGTGCGGTGGGAAGGGGAGGGGCCGGTATGCACATCTCATTCATCATTTTCTATGCCACTTTTTGGTGTAGAAAATTATCTAAATCTACACCAGCATGTGAGCTGGCGTAGATTTAATGCTGTTAGGCACCATTCTAAAATGAGGTCGCTTCTTGGGGTTTCTTTATTTCTTTACCTCAGAACCTGTAGAAATCAATAAACTAATCCTCAAGTGCACATGGCACTCCTTCCCTTCTGAACCTTGCAGTGTGCCCATACAGCAGTTAATGAACACATATAGTAGGGGGTATTGTACTCATTTTTGATTATTGTGGTCTAATCTTAAAAAATTCAAGCCAATCACTAAACTCCCTAGGTGAAATCCTCAAAAGATTTGTTTGCAAAATGGAGCCAATTTTGGGGATTTTATATTGTACTGGTACCCAGTGGCATAACTAGTACTTACTGGGCCCCACAGCAAATTTTTGAACGGAGCCCCACTCCTCCGTGCCTTTAGTGCAGAACTCAGATAGGAGCAATAAAAAAAAAAAATCATCCCTCTTCTCCTCCAAGGGGCTGCACTGCGTTTAGGCACACACTACACAGTGACCTGACCACACAGCATCAGGTCACAGTGTGCTTCTACACACACTACGTCACGTCCTGAAGCTGTGCTCTACCAAGACTTAGTGCAGCGCAAGCATCCGGAGAAAAGGACAAGGGAGCGGTGAGTAACACCAGTGCTAGGACTAGGAACACTATACTGTTCCCTGGGCACTGAAAATAAATCCATTTGTCCCTCCCCGGGGCACCTTCCTGAGTTCGGGGCCCAAAAACAGCCTCTTCCCCTGTTTTCCTGGTAGCCACACCTCTGCTGGTACCTCAGGGTCTCTGCAAGTGTGACATGGACACCCAATGAAGTAAAAAGAGCCACGCCATATGGCCAGTTTCTGGGATTGCGCAGGATTAACAGCTAATATGGTGGGTTTCTTGAGCAATCCACATAACTAATGGAAAGATTGAGGCAGAGGGGTTATAATGAATCTGTTATAAAAGACAAGCATTTTACAGAACAAGGAACCAGGATAGAGATACATTGCTATAAAGAAATCTGAAGGAAAATAAAAAAGGTTTGTGTTCTCCTTTAAATATACTGTAGTCCCATAGCTGAAGTGATTAGGAGCTCTCTGTGGCAGGGCTCCATAGGAACACAGTATAATCCCCATAGACTCTAATGCTAAATCTATGGAAGAAGCAATCCAAAAAAGTTCAAAAGAGTAAATAAATGTGTTTTTTTAAGAAAAAAAAAAAAATATATATATATATATATAAATTAAAATCCTCAAAATAAAAAAAATGTAAAATAAAAAAATACACATCCTGTGCAAAAAAACTTGTACGATTACAATATGAAAATAATTATCTTATACTGAAAGTGGCGATATGAAAAAAGAAAATGGTCAAAATGGCCAATTCCCCGTTATTTGGTCGCTCCTCCCCCAAAAAATGAAATAGAAAGTGATCAAAAAGACGTACACACCCCAAAATTGTATCAATGAAAATTACAGATCGCCCTGCCCTAACGGAACTCCATACACACAACTACAAAAAGTTATAGGGGTCAGAATATGAAAAAACTTTTTCTAAAAGTTTTTATTTTTTTCAGAATAAAAAAAGCAAATAAAAACTATACATATTTGGTATTGTCGTGATCATACTCACCTGGAGAATGAATTGAACTTGTGAGTTTTATCGTATATGGAACTGTATAAGAACAAAACGCATCAAACTCTTGTGAAATTGTGTTGTTGTTTTTTTGTTTTTTTTTCCATTTGGAATTTTTTTTCCAGCTCCTCACTACATCGTAAGCAATATTAAATGATGGAATTACAAAATGCAACTTGTCCAGCAAAAATCAAAGCCCTCATACGGCTATGTGAATGGAAAAATAAAAAAGTTATGGCCCCAGAATGGCAACATACTGTATAAGGTATCATCTCTATTCGGTGAAAAGAGGAAAAGGTTCCCCTAGATTTCTCCAACACGTGAGAGAAGCACATGGGAGAGATGTCTCTGGTATCAGGTCTGCCGGCTTACAAAGGGTGTTTTCTAAATACAATAGAAGGGATGGTCACACCAGGTCACTCCATCTAGGAGCTTTGTGGATTATGAAAACAGGTGAATTTAGGCTTAAATGATATTAAAAAATTATGAATTTCTTGTGTGTTTTCTGTGTAATTATATTCCTTTTATGTATATTGTATTGTATGATTCCCTTATGTCCTAACCGGCGGACAATAATAGGGTATTTCTGCCCCTGTCTACTAGTTGGACTGATGGAATTTTTAACTTAAATTAATTACTAATTTGAGACCCCTGGGCCTATATAAGGGTATCTAGCCCCCATGCCCTGTGTTTTTTTTCTGTCCTATGTGGACTTGGACAGATCGTTTGCTTTGCTTGTGGGTTTTTAGAGAAGTGTCCACCTCTGATCCAGCAGGTAGCAAGGATCTCCAACTGCTTGTTAAAGTTACGGTTCTCAGAAGAGACTGCTCTAAGGCTGGCTCCCCAGCTTGGTTTTCTAAGGCGCCCCCAGAATGAAGCGTCAGGCTGCTGGGACTCCCACCAATCCCCCAGAGACCTTAAAATAAATGTAGCGGCAGGCTGCTAGGACCCCCACCAATGCAACAGAGACCTTGAAATTAATATAGTGGCAGACTGCTAGGACCTCCACTAATTCCACAGAGACCTTGAAATGAATAGAGCGTCAGGATGCTCAGACCCCCACCAATCCCACAGAGACCCAAAAATGAATGGAGCTGCAGGCTGCTGGAACCCCCACCAATCTCACAGAGACCCAAAAGTGAATGGAGCTGCAGGCTGCTGGGACCGCCACCTCTACATTAATCTCTATGGGACTGGAGGAACTAGCCGGACACATGTACATGGCTGTCTCCCGCGGTCACATACGGATGAATGGAGCGGCAGCGCACATTCTCAACCTGCCGCTCTTTTCATTCAGAGTATGTGGACTCTGTTCTCATGGTCGGTCCTGGCAGTTGGACTCCCACACTTATCCTCAGGACTGGTCATCAGTGGGTTCCTACTATTCCAGGCACCTGCTGCTGCTCAAATTATACAGTGTATGGAAGGCTCTGTAAACTCTTTTGTCTCTGGTGCCACCGTATTTGAGCTGAGCTGCAGTACCTGGCAAGGCCACTACACGGTGGATGGAACCTTGTGCTTTCAGCGTTGTCCACTGCCATGTATCTGGTGGCTGTCCAAAGCAGCTGACCAGTGGGGTATCGGACCCCCTCCAATCTGATATTGATGACCCATTCTGAGGTCCATCGCTGACCGTCTCCTCTAGACTGATGTGTCACATGGCGCACACATCACCACGACTGACCAATCAATGGCCAAATACATTCCTTCCCAATGATTGGCTCATCACCTGACAAACCCGCAAACAGCTTATCTATCAGGTGACTGCTCCATACATGAGGCATGTTGAATCGTCAGCAGCACATCACCCTGTGAAAACAGGTGCAGATGACAATATGCAAAGTGAAGGGAAAGGAATGATCATAATAAATATAAAATAATGGAGACGACACAAAGTTATAATGATAACCTCTAATTTATTTCTAAAAAAAAATCTATTCTTATTATTACTATATTACTGTACCTGGCGAGGGGAGGAACCAGCAGTCCAACAGAACCCCTGCTGCCAGGCTAAGCCCTTTGGCTCAGGGCCACCACACAGATACAGCACCGCACCATTAGTGAACAGATCACCAAAATCTTGTGTAGCGCACATAAACATGAAGTACCGCTATCTACTGCTGCCATAACCATGGATAGGAGATTCTTAGTATACATTGTTATCAGAATGTATAAGCCCACTTGCCACGTCACGGCGACCTCCTTCAAGTGGGTTCCTACACTAACACTAATGACTATCCTATTATTATTTATTATAAGACTATACTATTAGAATTATTCCTATTATTCCCCTTATTATACTACTGCTATCCCTGATAATATATTATCCTGAGTTATTATTACTATAATATTATTACTAACATTTCTAATGATATTTTACTAGATCCCTATACCTAAAGCTTTTGATCCAGAAGAAGGCGAAAACCCGTGGACACATCCGGCTAATTCGTGTCACAGAGGAAAAATTCCTTCTCGACCCCAGGAAAAGGCGTTCAGTCCTAGAACCCTGGATCAAGCCACCTGATCCCTATTATAATTTATTGTTTTAGCTAATAAGCCTAAATACGGCAAATTATTACTATAGACTAGATCCCTATCCCTGAAGCTTTTGATCCAGAAGAAGGCGAAAACCCCTGGACACATTCGGCCAATTTGTGTCACAGAGGAAAAATTCCTTCTCGACCCCAGGAAAAGGCGATCAGTCCTAGAACCCTGGATCAAGCCCCCTGATCCCTATTATAATTTATTGTTTTAGTCATTTAGCTTAAATACTTCTTACTATTACTATATACTAGATCACTATCCCTAAAGCGTTTGATCCAGAAGAAGGCAAAAACCCCTGGACACATCCGGCCAATTAATGTCTCAGGGGAAAAATTCCTTCTCGACCCTGGGAAAAGGCGATCAGTCCTAGAACCCTGGATCAAGCCCCCTGATCCCCATTATAATTTATTGTTTTAGCTAATTAGCCTAAATACGGCAAATTATTACTATAGACTAGATCCCTATCCCTGAAGCTTTTGATCCAGAAGAAGGCGAAAACCCCTAGACACATTCGGCCAATTTGTGTCACAGAGGAAAAATTCCTTCTCGACCCCAGGAAAAGGCGATCAGTCCTAGAACCCTGGATCAAGCCCCCTGATCCCTATTATAATTTATTGTTTTAGTCATTTAGCTTAAATACTTCTTACTATTACTATATACTAGATCACTATCCCTAAAGCTTTTGATCCAGAAGAAGGCGAAAACCCCTGGACACATTCCGCCAATTGGTGTCACAGGGGAAAAATTCCTTCTCGACCCCGGGAAAAGGCGATCAGTCCTGGAACCCTGGATCAAGCCCCCTGATCCCTATTATAATTTAATGTTTTAGTTACTTAGCCTAAATACTTCTTAGTATTACTATAGAGTAGATCCCTATTCATAAAGCGTTTGATCCAGAAGAAGGCGAAAACCCCTGGACACATCCGACCAATTAGTGTCACAGTGGAAAAAATTCCTTCTCGACCCCGGGAAAAGGCGATCAGTCCTGGAACCCTGGATCAAGCCCCCTGATCCCTATTATAATTTTATGTTTTAGTTAATTAGACTAAATACTTATTGCTATTACTATAGACTAGATCCCTATCCCTAAAGCGTTTGATCCAGAAGAAGGCGAAAACCCCTGGACACATTCAGCCAATTAGTGTCACGGGGAAAAATTCCTTCTCGACCCCGGGAAAAGGCGATCAGTCCTAGAACTCTGGATCAAGCCCCCTGATTCCTATTATAATTTATTGTTTTAGTTAATTAGCCTAAATACTTCTTACTATTACTATAGACTAGATCCCCATCCCTAAAGCTTTTGATCCAGAAGAAGGCAAAAACCCTGTACACATTCGGCTAATTCATGTCACAGGGGAAAAATTCCTTCTCGACCCTCTGAAAAGGCGATCAGTCCTAGAACCCTGGATCAAACCCCTAATGTTATTTCTATGTTTTCTAATAATTATATATTTTTTTATTTTTACTATTGTTATAGATTTATTGACTATATAAATACCCTTTAACCTATTGCTATTGCCTAAGTATTAATATTTAATAACTTATTATTTTTTTTTTAATTTGGTTGCTGCTGGTGGTCTTACAGCTTCTTACCATCCTTCACCGGCAGAATGGTTTGAAGAGGATGGTCCAGAGGATGTTCTTCTTTCCTCTCAGGTTCGTGTTCACATACTGGAAGGTGGTTGGCTGGCGGATCTTCTGTCTTCTTCCAGCCTGATGTTGAACTCTTCTCAGGTTCTTGCTCTTCATATCCACATTCGGTTTGACCATCCTCTCTTCTTTTTCCTCCTTCTTCTCAGTACTCTCATCCTGCATCTTCACCTTCAGATCTTCGCACAGGTGGCTTGCCATCATCAATTCCGGCTCCGGATCTTCTTCCTCCAGAGGAAAAGGCAGATATTTCCTCTGAGCTTCACGGTTGGTCGGCATGAGGCGCTAAGAACAGATTAAGTCACAAGTCTATGAGACTTTCCTATAAAACTTTTATATCTATAGACAGAACATGGAGGAATCTGTTATAAGGACAATATGACAGGTAGTAGGATCACTCACCTCCATCTTGAAGATTGGAGACGGGAGGAATCTAATGCAGTAGATGAGGTTTTGTAGGTTTCTCTCCTCAATGGTACGGGGATAAGCTGCAGAGAGAACACAACAAGATCATGAGTTTACTTCAGATCAGTCTAAACCTAGAGTTCATATCCAGTTTTCATTGTCTAGTCTTATTACTAAAAATACTCACTTGAGGAGAGTCCAAGTTCATAAATGCTGGCTTGGTGGCAGTAGATGTCCTCAAGAGAAGAGAATACAGTCATTGACCACTTACCAATCCTCATAGGTGATAGGACAAGGGGTCAGTTTACAATGAAGCCACTTACCTCGAAAGAAGTCCTGCCCGCTGCCATTCTGTGCTTATCCAAAATTTCAGAAGTCATAGCGCGATCTGTTAACCCATAAAAGAGACTTAGCCACAGTTCTGATAAAGACAGTGAATGTCCTTCCAGGTGTAGGACCCCTGTGATCACACACTGATGACCTGTCCTAGGGGTTACACTATGGAAGTCCTGGAGAACCTCTTTCATTTCTTCATATATCCTTATAGCAGTCAGTGATCAGCTTTCTTTATACAGAGCTCCAAAACCATAGGTTACGCTAATAAACTCTAGCTGCCAGCAACCTCCACTAGGGGGAGCTGAGGAGCATACTGCAGATTGTATAATTAATTTTATATACAGACAGTGATCAGTAAGCTCCCTCTAGTGGTGGCCTTAGTCAGCTGTAATGTTATATTCAACTCTAGCTCAAGTCAGAGCAGAGGTTCTGGAGCTTTGCATCAGTAAAACTTAGCTCTGATCACTATAAATATATGTAAAGCAATGAATCAGTATCTAAAAATGATCTGATGATAAAAGGCGGACATTCACTTTACATGGAGGAGGATGAAAATTACATATGATCATGGAGTATACATATACTGATACAGACATAAGGGGTGTGGCCTTTAGTGGGTATTTGTAGTGTCCCTTATAGTAGAAGGGCCCATATACATAATACTGCACATAGACACAGAGGGGAGATTCATGGTGTAAAGGTAAACTGGCTCAGTTGCCTATAGCAACCAATCTGATCGTTCCTTTCATTTTCCAGAGCAGCTATGAAAAATGAAAGGTGGAATCTGATTGGTTGCTATGGGCAACCGAGGCAGTTTTCCTTTGCACCAGTTCTGATAAATCTCCCCCATAATGCAGACTGGGTTGTACTGGTGTCCTGTACAGATATATAATTATGTAATCTGCCCATAATTACAGTCAGCACCCCCAAAATAGCAGCTGAAGTGTATCAACATGGCTAAATAATACCCCTTATTACCAATAACATCAGAGTGCCCCCATACAGTATATAATGCCAGCACACTGCCCTGAATAAAGTACATTGCCAGCAGAGTACCCCCAAAGACAGACCCAGCAGAGCGCTCCCCTCACAGAGCCATAAAATCCTGCAGCAGCCACCAGGGGGAGCTCACTACACCCATATGTATAATTCCATATACAGCTAGCTCGCCCTAGTGGTGTCTGGGACAGGTAGGATTTAGGATAACAGTAAAGCATCATGGGAGATGAGATAAGCGTCACTTATGTCAGATGAGGGGTGTGAGATCTCACCGGCATCCATCTTCACCTCTCGTCGTCCTGTAACGGTCTGAGGACCAATGACCGTTGGTTTCCTTTCAAGTTCAAATCCAGCAATCCCATTGGCTGATGAGCAGTGACATCTCGAAGATGAAATTTAAAGGGACAGGACGCTGTTATCTCAGTGCTTTCCTGTATGTGAGAAAAGTACCCCTTTCCCCTAATCAAACCATTTACACGTGTAAAAATAGAAATAAACACACATAATAGGTATTGCCTTGTCCAGGTCTATAAAAATATCACCTGATCTATCCCGTCAGCTGAAATAAATAAAAACTATGCCAGAACAGCCATTTATTGGTCACCTCGCCTTGCAAAAAACATATCGAGCGATCAAAAAAATCTTATGTGCCCAAAAATGGTTCCAATGGAAATGTCCTTTCATCTGGCAATAAATGAGCCGTCACACAAGACCAAGGGTTGTCATTTATTATACTGAAATACGCCTGAATTAGACTAACCGTTGCGCCGTCACTATCTGCGACTTCTCCCCGCTCACGCCAGGTCTACAATTGTGGGTGCGGTGGGAAGGGGAGGGGCCGGTAGGCACATCTCATTCATCATTTTCTACGCCACTTTTTGGTGTAGAAAATTATCTAAATCTACACCAGCATGTGAGCTGGCGTAGATTTAATGCTGTTAGGCACCATTCTAAAATGAGGTCGCTTCTTGGGGTTTCTTTATTTCTTTACTTCAGAACCTGTAGAAATCAATAAACTAATCCTCAAGTGCACATGGCACTCCTTCCCTTCTGAACCCTGCAGTGTGCCCATACAGCAGTTAATGAACACATATAGTAGGGGGTATTGTTGTACTCATTTTTGATTATTGTGGTCTAATCTTAAAAAATTCAAGCCAATCACTAAACTCCCTAGGTGAAATCCTCAAAAGATTTGTTTGCAAAATGGAGCCAATTTTGGGGATTTTATATTGTACTGGGCCCCACAGCAAATTTTTGAACGGAGCCCCACTCCTCCGTGCCTTTATTGCAGATCTCAGACAGGAGCAATAAAAAAAAAAAATCATCCCTCTTCTCCTCCAAGGGGCTGCACTGCGTTTAGGCACACACTACACAGTGACCTGACCACACAGCATCAGGTCACAGTGTGCTTCTACACACACTACGTCACGTCCTGAAGCTGTGCTCTGCCAGGACTTAGTGCAGCGCAAGCATCCGGAGAAAAAGACAAGGGAGCGGTGAGTAACACCAGTGCTAGGACTAGGAACACTATACTGTTCCCTAGGCACTGAAAATAAATCCATTTGTCCCTCCCCGGGGCACCTTCCTGAGTTCGGGGTCCAAAAACAGCCTCTTCCCTTGTTTCCCTGGTAGCCACACCTCTGCTGGTACCTCAGGGTCTCTGCAAGTGTGACATGGACACCCAATGAAGTAAAAAGAGCCACGCCATATGGCCAGTTTCTGGGATTGCGCAGGATTAACAGCTAATATGGTGGTTTTCTTGAGCAATCCACATAACTGATGGAAAGATTGAGGCAGAGGGGTTATAATGAATCTGTTATAAAAGACAAGCATTTTACAGAACAAGGAACCAGGATAGAGATACATTGCTATACAGAAATCTGAAGGAAAATAAAAAAGTTTGTGTTCTCCTTTAAATATACTGTAGTCCCATAGCTGAAGTGATTAGGAGCTCTCTGTGGCAGGGCTCCATAGGAACACAGTATAATCCCCATAGACTCTAATGCTAAATCTATGGAAGAAGCAATCCAAAAAAGTTCAAAAGAGTAAATAAATGTGTTTTTGTAAGAAAAAAAAAATATATATAATTTCAAATCCTCAAAATAAAATAAAAAAAACGTAAAAATAAAAAAATACACATCCTGTGCAAAAATACTCGTACGATTACAATATGAAAATAATAATCTTATACGGAAAGTGGCGATATGAAAAAAGAAAATGGTCAAAATGGCCAATTCCCCGTTATTTGGTCACCCCAAAATTGTATCAATGAAATTTACATATCGCCCTGCCCTAACGGAACTCCATACACACAACTACAAAAAGTTATAGGGGTCAGAATAGGAAAAACCTTTTTCTAAAAGTTTTTTTTTTTTTCAGAATAAGAAAAGCAAGAAAAACTATACATATTTGGTATTGTCGTGATCTTTCTCACCTGGAGAATGAATTGAACTTGTGAGTTTTATCGTATATGGAACTGTATAAGAACAAAACGCATCAAACTCTTGTGAAATTGTGTTGTTTTTTTTTTTTTTTTTTCCATTTGGAATTTTTTTTCCAGCTCCTCACTACATCGTAAGCAATTATAAATGGGGGAATTACAAAATGCAACTTGTCCAGCAAAAATCAAAGCCCTCTTACGGCTATGTGGATGGAAAAATAAAAAAGTTATGGCCCCAGAATGGCAACATATAAGGTATCATCTCTATTCGGTGAAAAGAGGAAAAGGTTCCCCTAGATTTCTCCAACACGTGAGAGAAGCACATGGGAGAGATGTCTCTGGTATCAGGTCTGCCGGCATACAAAGGGTGTTTTCTAAATACAATGGAAGGGATGGTCACACCAGGTCACTCCATCTAGGAGCTTTGTGGATTATGAAAACAGGTGCATTTAGGCTTAAGTGGTAGGCAATTGAGAGTGCCGGATTTGTGTGAGGGGAGGCGGGGCGTTCACTATTTAAACCTGGCCCTCCTGCCCCCACTTGTCGGTTCGAATGCTTTCGAATCGGCTCGTGGGTTGGTGCCAGAGAAGTGCGTGCGTCACTGGAGGATCGGGTGATCGGTTGCGTCGGGCTCGTCGCTACGGTGATTAGATAGGCAGGGTGGCTGCACACCCGTCTCGCTATGTATAACATGTGGGGCTGCCGAGCGTGCCGCCGGTCCCCAGCCGTGCTGGCGACTGCCCGCACTCCCGTTCACTTCCGGCACCCCAGTGATATCACCTATTTTGCATGGTGGATTCTGTGGTATCTATTTACATACTCGTAGATAATTACATACTCCCGCTCCACCGGCGGGCACCCCTCACCTGTGGCTCAGCAGCGACGGGTCACACGTCCGCTCGCATACCCAGAGCATCGGTCACGCCGGCCGTCGACTCCACAGCGCAGCTCACTGACTTGCTGCGCTCCAGCAGGTCCTGGCTTGTTAGTGGGCGACACCTACAGGCCCATACTGGTACTGCAGTCCAGGTGCATGGCTCCCTTGCTCAGGCACAGTGGCTAGATACTAAGGCAGGGGAAAATAGAAAATAAATAAATAAATGTTTAATATATTTGGAATATGTTTTAAGGAGCAAGTATAAAGAGGGCTTCAAGGAGGGGGGCTGACCACTTCACTTTGCGCACGCAGTCGCAATAATCCAGTGGTTAGCTAGGGAGCGGTGGCATGAGTGAAGGGTCACCCAGCCGGCGTTCGCTCACTCACAGGTCTGTCCTTGTTTATCCAGGTCCACAGGTGGTTGGCTAACTTACGATACTGTGGGGTTTGTGGCTGTCATGGCCGCCAGGTGAGTCAGGGGTGTTGCATGCGTGGGCCAACCCCCTCTTTTCTCCTGTATAGGCTTGGGGGTCGGGGGATGGTGGATTGTTATGTCCAGGCCTCTGGCGCATCTATTACAGGGTGGCGCCTACAGTCGTGGCCTTTGGTGGGGGGGAAAGAAAGAAAAAAAATTAAAATAAAAATGGCATAGATAGGAATGTTGCTTTGCCAGGTCTATCACGACTACAGACTCCTTATAAAGCCCTGCCACGACTGCAGGCATCAGTCTGTCACGACCACAGACCCGCTCTAAAGCCCTGCCACGACTGCAGGCAACAGTTTGTCACGACTACAGACCCGTTATAAAGCCCTGCCACGACTGCAGGCATCAGTCTGTCACGACTACAGACTCGTTATAAAGCCCTGCCACGACTGCAGGCATCAGTCTGTCACGACTACAGACTCGTTATAAAGCCCTGCCACGACTGCAGGCATCAGTCTGTCACGACTACAGACCCGCTCTAAAGCCCTGCCATGACTGCAGGCACAAATCCGTTACGACTACAGACTCATTATTAAGGCCGGCCACAACGGCAGGCAGTAGCCTCACATATGACTCCGCTATTAGAATCTCTCACGCATGGCTTCTCCGTTTTAGGTTACACATATGACTCCGCCATTAGAGTCTCTCACGCATGGCTTCTCCGTTTTAGCTTTACACATATGACTCCGCCATCTGAGTCTCTCACGCATGGCTTCTCCGTTTTAGGTGTACACATATGACTCCGCCATTAGAATCTCTCACGCATGGCTTCTCCGTTTTAGGTGTACACATATGACTCCGCCATTAGAGTCTCTCACGCATGGAGGAAAAAAAAATAAAAAATCCTCACCAGGCCCAGCTGCGCTGGGACTAGTCTCTCATCTCACCATAGCTAAGAGACTGATGGCCAATTCCTTGGCCAGTAATACTCTGAGGGCTTACAAGACAGCTTGGCGCCTGTTTCAGAGATATGAGAACACCTACCCGGGCCGCTGGCCGAGGGCCTATCACTCACCTATTGGGCTTCGTCAGGGTTTTGCCACTCTCAATTAAACCTGTCCTATAGCACTGTTAACTATACCTGGCAGGTATTCAGCACCATTGGTACATGCTACATCCGGACCTACCGTCACTCTTCTCCGCCCGCCCGATCAAAGCGGCGTTGAAGGGTTTGCGCAAGGTGTCTGTTGCGAAACGACAGGTGCGTCAGCCCTTTACCGGCCGCTTGTTCGGGTTGGTGATAGACAAACTACAGGGCGAACCATTCGGCCCACAGGTAAGCGCGCTGGTAGTAACAGCCTTGTATCTGGCCTTCTATGGGTTCCTCGGGCCAGACGAGCTCATAGGCGCCAACACGCCGGCCGGGTGCTTGCAGAAGGGTCAGCTCGTCCGGCGCGAGTCCATCTATGTGCTCACCTTGGCCTAATCCAAGACGTCACGGCCGGGGGAGTCGGTGGAGGTCAGATACTTCCCCACGGCCAATAGGTGGTGTCCGGTGCGAGCCTTTGATGCTTGGCTACGTAGCATTGAATCCGAGCCGACATCCTCTCCCCTACTCACACTAGGCAATGCCCGGCTAACCACCGCGGTCTTTCTTAGGTACGTTCGGGTGCTGTTGGCAGGGTCAGGGGTCGATCCCCTCTCGATCACAGGACATTCCTTACGCATTGGCGCTGCAGCCGCGGCGTCCATGCATAAGGTGCCGGCACATATTATTAAACGGTTGGGTCGCTGGAGTTCTGCATGTTACATGCGTTATATCCCGGATCCGCAAAACAAAATGTCACTGGCTTTTCAAGTTTTGGCGTTGTAATTTCTGTTATTAAAAACTTTTCAACACTCCAACGCATGGTTCTTTTGGCCCCTTTAGGCTACCCTTCAATAAGCAGTTCCGGTATAACTCTGCTGCTTCTAGTAGGCGGGGGAGTATAGGCTTAGGTAGGGTATCCTCTCAGCATGAGCCGATCCGAGCACAAGTGGTAGGCAATTGAGAGTGCCGGATTTGTGTGAGGGGAGGCGGGGCGTTCACTATTTAAACCTGGCTCTCCTGCCCCCACTTGTCGGTTAGAACGCTTTCAACCCACCCAGGAGCCCTCTCTTCTTTCAGGTCTCTGTTCTGTCCCCACATGAAGGCGATTGAAGGTGTAACTGATAATGGCTTTGTGACTGTCCTACCTTCGTATCCAAGCAGTGGAGCAGACCGGACCGGCAGATGCTCAGGTTAGATGGATCCAGACGTAGACATGAGGATGTAATCAAACGTGGGTTTATTTGATCCAGAGCAGTGACATACAGTGATGCAATACAGGAATGCAGTAGATGCTGTGATGTGGATGTCTTTTCTGAGGCTAACTGCTGAGGCAACTGCTGAGGCCTTCACAAGCCGAGGTGTGTGTCTCCAGTCACAAAGAATGCAGCACTGAAAAAGGCTACAGGAAGTGACGAGGCCCAAGGCTGCTAAAACCACGCCCAGAGGAAAAACTTTATTTAACAAGAACGAAGGCGTGCAGCATACGAATTCCGGCCAGCAGATGGCAGCAGAGAACAATAGACTTAAACAACATAGGTAAAACAAGAAATAATACAGTGCAGAAATTCAATATGAAAGGAACAGCACACTCCCCGTCTGAAATTCACTTTGGGGATTTCACTATGACGAATGTCCATAAAATATAAACAACCTGTAAAAGAAAACATGTTAGAATGCAAACATAGATAGTCCTGTTTTCCAACTTGGAATGGAGAAGATCTGCGAAGCTAGATACAGTCCTTTTCACCCATCAGGGACGTTCTCGATGGGTAATATCCAATTGGAGAAACGTTCAAAGCACTGACAACTGAAGCTGGCGGTTTTCTTTGTTCCAGTGACTAATGCATTAACTTCAGTGCGGATTTCTGGATCATTATCCGGATCCTGGATGCTGAAAACTTCCTGTACACATTCGTCCGCCTCTTCAAGCAGAAACTCTGGACCTGTAAGCCAAGTAGAGTTAATAAAGGAACCTATAGACATAGGCCTAGTGGCGTGATCTGCTGGATTAAGTTCGGATGGTACGTAGTGCCATTGTTCAGGTTTGGAGGACCTCCTGATTCTCTCTATGCGGTTACTAACGTACACATAAAATCGCTTGGTCCGATTGTGGATGTAACCTAAAACGACCTTACTGTCGGTGTAATACTGGACTTCGGCTATGTCGACACCCAGTTCTTGTTGTACGAAATCCGCAATCTCCACTGCCAACACGGTCCCACAAAGTTCCAGTCTGGGAATAGTATGATCGGGCTTGGGGGCTAACTTAGCCTTACCAAAGACGAATCCAACGTGGTTTTGGTTGTTGGGTTCTGTCACCTTCAGATAGGCAACCGCTGCGATGGCCTCCGTGGAGGCGTCCGAGAACACGTGGAGTTCTTTCTTTATGCTAGAGGAAAATGAGGTTTTAATATAGCATCTCGGGATGTGGATCTCATCCAAGGCACACAAGGATCGCTTCCAGGTTTCCCATTTTTGCTCTTTCTCGGAGGGAAGTGGGGTATCCCAATCCTTGACTGTTTCAGAAAACTGTCTCAGTAGAGATTTACCTTGTATGGTGATGGGCGCTACAAATCCCAGCGGATCAAATAGGCTGTTTACCACTGATAGGACGCCTCGTTTTGTGAATGGCTTGTCTGCACAACTTATCTGAAAACCGAAGGAGTCGGCTGAGAGATCCCATCTGAGGCCCAAGCTCCTCTGCACAGGTGGACTGTCCAGTCCCAAGTTAATGTCCTTGAATCCTGGTGCATGATCGCCTGATTCGAAGGCCCTCATAACGGCCAGGCTGTTTGAAGCAATTTTGTGTAGTCTAAGTTTAGCTTGGTACAACATACTTTGAGTCCTTTTGAGCAGATCGATAGCCGCTTCTTCAGTCGGTAGTGATTTGAGTCCATCGTCTACATAGAAGTCCTTTTCTACAAAGTCTCTGGCGTCTTTACCGTACTTGGATTCTCCCTCTAATGCAGTGCGCCGAAGGCCGTAAGTTGCCACGGCAGGTGAAGGGCTGTTTCCAAATACGTGTACCCTCATTCGATATTCTGCCATCTCTGCGTTGGTGTCGTTATTCTTGTACCACAGAAACCTGAGGAAATACCGGTGGTCCTCTCTGACTACGAAACAGTGGAACATCTGTTCAATGTCGGCGGTGATGGCAACAAGCTCTTTTCTGAACCTCATCAGCACTCCAACTAGGTTATTCGTCAGATTAGGACCTGTGAGGAGGACATCATTAAGAGATACACCTTGATGTTTGGCACTTGAGTCGAAAACAACCCTAATTTGATTAGGTTTCCGTGGGTGATACACTCCAAATGAAGGCAAGTACCAGAACTCGTCGTTCTTCCCTAAGGATGGAGCTGGTTCTGCATGGTTGTTGCAGAATATTTTGTCGATAAAGGCAACGATGTGTTCTCTCATCTCAGGCCTACTGTTCGTGGTACGCTGAAGAGAGTTAAATCTAGACAGAGCTTGTTCCCTATTGTTCGGGAGTCTCACCCTGGTAGCTCGGAAGGGTAATGGAGAAACCCAGTGATTGAGGAAGGAACTCATTGTCCATTATCTTGATAAATTCTCTGTCCTCTACTGACAAAGCTACCTTATCATCGTCCTTGCTTGTGTGAAAGACCAATCTTCCCAAGTTGTCAGCAAAGGGAGGAATGTCGTCAGGTGGTTGTATGAGGTCTGGAGGCTTCTCTTTCACCTCATAGTGATGAGGGTAAGGCTTAATGCAAGTTGTGCGTCCATCTCCGCGCACGTACGTTTTGAAAGAGCGGATTCTTGGTTGATCCAAGCATACATTTCCTATGACCACCCATCCCAAGTCCAGTCTCTGGGCGTATGGTGCATAGTCGGGACCATTACACTGTTGACGCACCTTGTGTACCCTTAGATTGTCTCTGCCAAGCAGGAGTAGAATCTCGGCGTTGTTGTCCATAGGTGGGATAACATTGGCTAGGTGCCTTAGGTGTGGATGGTGAAATGCAGCTTCCGGGGTAGGAATCTCATCCCTATGGTTGGGTATTTGATCGCATTCGATCAGCGTCGGTAGAGGTATTTCCGTATTTCCACTGACGGAACAAGCGATGAATCCTTGTGCCCTCCTGCCGCTAGTCTCTATGTGACCCGACCAGGTGTTTAAGATGTAGGCAGGGCCGATCCTAGGGTCACAGGCGCCTGGGTGCAGAAATATTTCTGGGGCCCCCACATGGGCGTGGTTATCTTACTAACTCCTCCCCTTTACAATGTTTCTATGGCAACAACTTCAGCCCCCAACTTCAGCCCCACCAATTTGCTTTGACAATAACTTAGTCAACGGCTTTGACAAGTCAAAATAAATGTCATGTGCCAGTAGCCAGAGCCCCCCCATATCATGTGCCAGTAGCCAGAGCCCCCCATATCATGTGCCAGTAGCCAGAGCCCCCCATATCATGTGCCAGTAGCCCCCCTATGTGCCAGTAGCCCCCCTTATGTGCCAGTAGACCCCCTTATCATGTGCCAGTAGCCCCCTTATCATGTGCCAGTAGCCCCCCTTATCATGTGCCAGTAGCCCCCCTTATCATGTGCCAGTAGCCCCCCTTATCATGTGCCAGTAGCCAGAGCCCCCCCCCCCCTTATCATGTGCCAGTAGCCAGAGCCCCCCCCCTTATCATGTGCCAGCCCAGCCCAGTAGTCCCCCATTATGTGCCAGACCAGTAGCCCTCCTTATGTGCCAGCCCAGTAGCCCCCCTTATCATGTGCCAGCCCAGTATTGTACCTATATAAAAAAATAAAAAAATATAATACACTTATACTTACCTCCAGCAATGCGATGCGATGGAGACGGCCTCTTCCGTCTGTGTCCCTCGCTATACGGCTCAGGCGACGCGATGACGTCATCGCGCCGCCTGCACCGGCCTCTGATAGGCTGCCAGCACTAAGCCGGCAGCCTATCAGAGGAACAGGAGGGGACACACCTCTCCCTCCTCTGCCGCAGCACAGGCATCTGTATTGCCGTCCTGAGGACGGCAATACAGATGACTATGGCGATGAGCGCTTCCGCAATGGAGGCGCTCATCTCCTGCTCTGCCCTGCTGCCGGCCGCGGCCGCCCCCACTTGTCACCAGGGCCGCGGCCTTGCGGCACTCAGGCTTGCCGGCCCACCGGGAAATTTCCCGCTATCCCGGCAGGCCAGTCTGGCCCTGCGCTCGGCGCCTTTCGGGTGACAGCGCTGGGGTGCGGGGCACCCACTGCACCCCGTGTAGGATCGGCCCTGGATGTAGGGTTCTGACGGTCCCTTTATACCAAAGGCTTCAAAGAGTTTAGGTCCTGCTAGGGAGCGGTTGCTTTGGTCGTCAATGATGGCATACATTTTTACTGCCTTTTCTGGTAGCCCCTCCGGGTAGACCTTGACTAGACATATGCGGGCACAACATTTCTCACTCTGGCCCTCCCCACATACGTCCAAGCATGAGCAGGAAACAGCAGTGGCTGTGTTAGCGTTGTTCTGGGGCTCCCCGCCATGACTTTGAGCAGGACTGGTAGTGACAGCAGCCGGTGAATCCCTTGTGAGTGGAGTTGGGTGCATAGCTGAGGCATGTCTTACACTATGACACTCCTCACACTTGATAATGGATTTACAGTCCTTAGCCATGTGCTCCAATGAAGCGCAGCGCTTGAAACATACCCCAAGCTCGGCGAGGACTTTCTTGCGCTCCTGTATGGTTTTGGATCTAAATCCTCTGCATTTGTTCAGTGAGTGTGGTTTTTTATGAATGGGACATTCACGATTGAAGGCCTTGTCTCCTGATGAGGTAGTGTACTGTCTACCAGTGGGTACTGCAGATGATGGTAGGTTAGTCTTTCTAACATTCACGCTGCTCTTAAAGTCTCTGTGTTTATGCACAATACTTTCATACCTTGATGATGGTGTCACTGAAGCTGTAGTATTGAACTCCAGGAAGTCGAGGCTGGGGTCATTCCTCATCTGGGACTGTTCATCGATGAACCTACAGAAATGAATAAATGGGGGAAAAGTGACGTCATGCACTCTTTTGTACCTTGAGACTGATGCCGCCCACTTCTCTTGCAGGCTGTATGGTAACTTCACGACAATTGGGTTCACCCCATGGGCTGTATCTAGGTAGCACAGCCCAGACAGACGAGGGTCTCTTTTGGCAAGCTCCAGTTCCATGAGCAAATCACTTAGATCCTGAAGCTTGTGGACATCCTTGAGACTGATCTTGGGGACGTTCTGCAGTCTCCTGAATAGTGCCTTCTCTATTGCTTCTGCACTGCCAAAGGTGCGTTCGAGTCTCTGCCAGGCCGCAGCGAGACCTGCTTCTGCTTGTCCCACATAGACAGTTCTAAGGCTCTTGATGCGATTTGTGGAGCCTGGGCCCAGCCAGTTGATCAAGAGGTCGAGCTCCTGCTCTGCGGTTAGGTTGAGGTTGGCGGCTTTGAAGGTTGCCTTCCAGGCTCTGTAGCATTCCGCATGGTCATCAAATTTTGAGAGACTGGTGTTAATTAGCTCTCTGCTCACCATAAACCTGGCAAACTCAGACATATCTGATTTCTCACTGCTTGTTGCCATGACAACTTGTGATGCCCCTTGGGCGTATAGGCTGCGTGGCGTGAAAGGGTGAGATGCTTCCGGGTAGAATGATGTTGCTGCAGGGTTGAGCTGTGGTCTAGCCTCTGTCGATTCTGATGACTGCTGCTTGAGCTGTGGACGTAGGCCAGGAAACACCTGGTAGCCATCTTGCTGTAATAACTGCCCTTGAGAGAGCGCGTCTGGGCAACTGTTATTGGATTGCTCGGGTGCTGTGGGTGTCACTGGCACTGCGGGTAGAGCTGACTTGGAGGTTTCGGTGTTGTTGGCTTGGACAGTACTGCACACTGGGGGTGGTGCAGGTAACTGTTTCAGTACATAGTCGCTGGTGCGATCAGCTGGATCGTCTATCTCCTCTGGTGGTAAGCAGACTGAATCAAGGCCTTGGCTCAATGCTTGCTCAAGTAGTCTTACTCTTGCTAATGCGATTTCCTCTTCCCTCTCTGATTCGAGGATCTTTATTCGAGCCTCTGCTTCTGCTTCTGCCCTCTTGGCTTCAGCCTCCACTTCTGCCCTCTTGGCTTCTACCTCCGCTTCTGCCCTCTTGGCTTCTGCCTCTGCCCTCTTGGCTTCTGCCTCCGCTTCTGCCCTCTTGGCTTCTGCCTCCGCTTCTGCCCTCTTGGCCGCCGCCGTCTGTGCTTCTGTTCTCGCAAGGACTTCTTTTTCGGTAAAGGAACGCCTCACTTTGGATAGCTCTGCATTTATGCGGGCCTCTAGTAATCTGTCGCTCAGGTTGGAGCTTCTAGAGCATGATGATCTGTAGGACCGTGAGGAATGTTTGGACGAATGTGATCTGTGTGATCTAGTTTCTTGCAAATGAGAGATGCGGAGTTCCACTTTATCTTTAGCATCCAGCACCATGGCGTCTCTTTGTCTGTCTATTGATTCTGCCTTGCACAATTCTGACAGGGCTTCTTCAATATTAGAGTCTTTTAGAAAGGTTATATACCTTGTGGACATTCTCTTGTATCTTTCATGGGCTGCGTTCAGCCGCCCGACGGCAACTTGTAAGCTGGTGGCATCGCCTGAGGAGGACTTAAGTCCTGATATGAGGGAGGAAACTCGTTCCCATAGCTCTTCCAGGTTGTCACATAGCTCATCTTTCCTGGTGTGATAATTTTCTGTGATCTTTATAGTTGGTTTGAGAGAGCGCCTTGGTCGCGTGACTTGGTCTGCTGGAAGTGTGGGTTCTACCTCCAGCTCTTCATAATGATCAGTATCAGGTTGCATTTGCTTTGTTTCATCACTGGGGAACTGTACAAGGTCCTTTTCGGCCATTTTGATTTAAGGTGCGCTGTCTCTTTAAGAAATCGAACTTTTGAATTGGGGGCTGAAAATTGCAGTGCGGCTCAGATGAGGCACCCCGATGAGTTTCCCAAAGTCCTTTTAGTGAATTGCGGGGTTTTGGTTTAAGGGAGGCCCCGCGTGCGTGAACAGTTCTTATATCATGCGAGCAAGGGTTAACATAGGATGTAGAAAGTGGCTTGGCGAGTAGTGGAGGACTTCCAGGCGAGGGTATATCTACTGCGGACACGCCGTGCTTCCCCTTAGGCTTATGGGACGTGCACTGTTGCCGGGCAGATTTGCTGGGAGTGGGCCTGTTGCAGGGGAGGTTCCTGAGTGTGGCGCTGGGCTCTGAGGGAACCTGCAGCCGGGCATTGGACATTCAGACGGGTATTGACTGGGGTATAAGGCTTTAAGGCAGTTTTTGACTGTTCTGTCCCCACATGAAGGCGAATTAAGGTGTAACTGATAATGACTTTGTGACTGTCCTACCTTCGTATCCAAGCAGTGGAGCAGACCGGACCGGCAGATGCTCAGGTTAGATGGATCCAGACGTAGACATGAGGATGTAATCAAACGTGGGTTTATTTGATCCAGAGCAGTGACATACAGTGATGCAATACAGGAATGCAGTAGATGCTGTGATGTGGATGTCTTTTCTGAGGCTAACTGCTGAGGCAACTGCTGAGGCCTTCACAAGCCAAGGTGTGTGTCTCCAGTCACAAAGAATGCAGCACTGAAAAAGGCTACAGGAAGTGACGAGGCCCAAGGCTGCTAAAACCACGCCCAGAGGAAAAACTTTATTTAACAAGAACAAAGGCGTGCAGCATACGAATTCCGGCCAGCAGATGGCAGCAGAGAACAATAGACTTAAAAAACATAGGTAAAACAAGAAATAATACAGTGCAGAAATTCAATATGAAAGGAACAGCACAGTCTCATCATTGGGGCAGCCCCCTTTAGGCTACCCTTCAATAAGCAGTTCTGGCATAACTCTGCTGCTTCTAGTAGGCGGGGGAGTATAGGCTTACAGTGGCGTACATATAGGGGTCGCAGTTGCGACCGGGCCCGGCACCCCAGGGGGCCCGGCCGCCTGCGGACCCCTGGCCCCTGCGCTAATCTGTCTTGTGGTCAGCCGTCAGCGCCGGGCCCGGGCAGGAGAGAGCACGGCGTCGGCGTCAATCCTGCGAGACCTGTGAACTCCTGCGGCAGGTCTCGCGCGCCTGCCTGAACTCACGCAGCAGACGGGACCCGGACGGGAGAGAGACGGAGAGCGAGGACCCAGCACAGTTCACTTCCCCTAGTGCAGCGCGCCGCAGCAGCCGGTAAGTAAGGAAAAAGCCGCACTGACTGGAGTAGTGAGGGGGCCCCCCTGGCCCTGGCAGATGACCGGGGAAGGGCAGGGGGTTTGAGCTGGCCGAGTAGTGAAGGCCCTGGCCTGCGATGGCCAGCCCGGTTGGGGAGGGGTGGGGCTGAATTTATTGATGGGATTGGGGTCTTTTTGGGCCTGGGCTGATGCTGATCTGAGGGGTCTTTTGGCTAATGATTGATCTCGTGGCTGATTTGGGGGGGGTCTTTGGGCTGATGATCTGGTGGCTGAGTTGGGGGGTCTTTAGGCTGATCTGAGGTCTGATGGGCATGGGGGGCTGAGTGGGGGTCTTTGGGCGGATCTGAGGTCTGATAGGGGTTGACTGGGGGTCTGATGGGGGTCTTTGGGCTGATCTGAGGTCTGATGGGGGCTGACTGGGGGTCTGATAGGGGTCTGGGATGATCTGAGGTCTGATGGGGCTGACTGGGGGTCTTTGGGCTGATCTGTGGTCTGTAGGGGGTTGACAGGGGGTCTGATGGGGTTCTTTGGGCTGATCTGAGGTCTGATGGGGGCTGACTGGGGGTCTTTGGGCTGATCTGAGGTCTGATGGGGGCTGACTGGGGGTCTTTGGGCTGATCTGAGGTCTGATGGGGGCTGACTGGGGGTCTTTGGGCTGATCTGAGGTCTGATGGGGGCTGACTGGGGGTCGGATGGGGGTCTTTGGGCTGATCTAAGGTCTGATGGGGCTGACTGGGCATCTTTGGGCTGATCTGGGGGCTGACTGGGTGTCTGATGGGGGTCTTTGGGCTGATCTGAGGTCTGATGGGGGCTGACTGGGGGTGCGAAACTAAGATGTCTGTCTGTCAAACTCTGCAGAGATTAGAGATGGCTGAAATGGTCCGGTCTGAATGGAGAAGATGAAGAAAGAGAACATCTATTGTACATCAAAGGAGACGTCACTGGATGTAAGAGGTATGGGCGCGATATATAGGTAGGGCTGTTCGTGGGTGTGGCTTGAGGGTGGGCGACTGGGCGGGGACACAGGGGCCCCATAATCTCCTATTGCCCGGGGAAGTGCCCCTTCCGAGACCAGGCTGTGGATCCGCCACTGGGGGGGGGGGGGGGGGGCGGCGGCGGGGGGGGGCCATGGATCAGTTTCGCACAGGGGCCCCATGGATTGTGTGCACGCCACTGTAGGCTTAGGTAGGGTATACTCTCAGCATGAGCCGATCCGAGCACAAATGATATTAAAAAATTATGAATTTCTTGTGTGTTTTTTGTGTAATTATATTCCTTTTATGTATATTGTATGATTCCCTTATGTCCTAACCGGCGGACAATAATAGGGTATTTCTGCCCCTGTCAACTAGTTGGACTGATGGAATTTTTAACTTAAATTAATTACTAATTTGAGACCCCTGGGCCTATATAAGGGTATCTAGCCCCCATGCCCTGTGTTTTTTTTTCTGTCCTATGTGGACTTGGACAGATGGTTTGGTTTGCTTTGCTTGTGGATTTTTAGAGAAGTGTCCACCTCTGATCCAGCAGGTAGCAAGGATCTCCAACTGCTTGTTAAAGTTACGGTTCTCAGAAGAGACTGCTCTGAGGCTGGCTCCCCAGCTTGGTTTTCTAAGGCGCCCCCCAGAATGAAGCGTCAGGCTGCTGGGACCCCCACAAATCCCACAGAGACCTTGAAATTAATGTAGTGGCAGGCTGCTAGGACCCCCACCAATCCAACAGAGACCTTGAAATTAATGTAGTGGCAGACTGCTAGGACCTCCACTAATTCCACAGAGACCTTGAAATGAATAGAGCGTCAGGCTGCTCAGACCCCCACCAATCCCACAGAGACCCAAAAATGAATGGAGCTGCAGGCTGCTGGGACCGCCACCTCTACATTAATCTCTATGGGACTGGAGGAACTAGCCGGACACATGTACATGGCTGTCTCCCGCGGTCACATACGGATGAATGGAGCGGCAGCGCACATTCTCAACCTGCCGCTCTTTTCACTCAGAGTATGTGGACTCTGTTCTCCTGGTCGATCCTGGCAGTTGGACTCCCACACTTATCCTCAGGACTGGTCATCAGTGGGTTCCTACTATTCCAGGCACCTGCTGCTGCTCAAATTATACAGTGTATGGAAGGCTCTGTAAACTCTTTTGCTTCTGGTGTCACCGTATTTGAGCTGAGCTGCAGTACCTGGCAAGGCCACTACACGGTGGATGGAGCCTTGTGCTTCCAGCGTTGTCCACTGCCATGTATCTGGTGGCTGTCCAAATATTGATGACCCATTCTGAGGTCCATCGCTGACCGTCTCCTCTAGACTGATGTGTCACATGGCGCACACATCACCACGACTGACCAATCAATGGCCAAATACATTCCTTCCCAATGATTGGCTCATCACCTGACAAACCAGCAAACAGCTTATCTATCAGGTGACTGCTCCATACATGAGGCATGTTGAATCGTTAGCAGCACATCACCCTGTGAAAACAGGTGCGGATGACAATATGCAAGATGAAGGGAAAGGAATGATCATAATAAATATAAAATAATGGAGACGACACAAAGTAATAATGATAACGTCTAATTTATTTCAAAAAAAAAATCTTATTATTATTACTACATTAATATAATTACCCTTTATATTCTTATTATTACTATATTACTGTACCTCTGCGAGGGGAGGAACCAGCAGTCCAACAGAACCCCTGCTGCCAGGCTAAGCCCTTTGGCTCAGGGCCACCACACAGATATAGCACCGCACCATTAGTGAACAGATCACCAAAATCTTGTGTAGCGCACATCAACATGAAGTACCGCTATCTACTGCTGCCATAACCATGGATAGGAGGTTCTTAGTATACATTGTTATCAGAATGTATAAGCCCACTTGCCACGTCACGGCGACCTCCTTCAAGTGGGTTCCTACACTAACACTAATGACTATCCTATTATTATTTATTATAAGACTATACTATTAGAATTATTCCTATTATTCCCCTTATTATACTACTGCTATCCCTGATAATATATTATCCTGAGTTATTATTACTATAATATTATTACTAACATTTCTAATGATATTTTACTAGATCCCTATACCTAAAGCTTTTGGTCCAGAAGAAGGCGAAAACCCCTGGACACATTCGGCCAATTTGTGTCACAGAGGAAAAATTCCTTCTCGACCCCAGGAAAAGGCGATCAGTCCTAGAACCCTGGATCAAGCCCCCTGATCCCTATTATAATTTATTGTTTTAGTTATTTAGCTTAAATACTTCTTACTATTACTATATACTAGATCACTATCCCTAAAGCGTTTGATCCAGAAGAAGGCAAAAACCCCTGGACACATCCGGCCAATTAATGTCACCGGGGGAAAATTCCTTCTCGACCCTGGGAAAAGGCAATCAGTCCTAGAACCCTGGTTCAAGCCCCTTGATCCCCATTATAATTTATTGTTTTAGCTAATTAGCCTAAATACGGCAAATTATTACTATAGACTAGATCCCTATCCCTGAAGCTTTTGATCCAGAAGAAGGCGAAAACCCCTGGACACATTCGGCCAATTTGTGTCACAGAGGAAAAATTCCTTCTCGACCCCAGGAAAAGGCGATCAGTCCTAGAACCCTGGATCAAGCCCCCTGATCCCTATTATAATTTATTGTTTTAGTCATTTAGCTTAAATACTTCTTAGTATTACTATATACTAGATCACTATCCCTAAAGCTTTTGATTCAGAAGAAGGCGAAAACCCCTGGACACATTCAGCCAATTGGTGTCCCAGGGGAAAAATTCCTTCTCGACCCCGGGAAAAGGCGAACAGTCCTGGAACCCTGGATCAAGCCCCCTGATCCCTATTATAATTTAATGTTTTAGTTACTTAGCCTAAATACTTCTTAGTATTACTATAGAGTAGATCCCTATTCATAAAGCGTTTGATCCAGAAGAAGGCGAAAACCCCTGGACACATTCAGCCAATTAGTTTCACAGGGGAAAAAATTCCTTCTCGACCCCAGGAAAAGGCGATCAGTCCTAAAACCCTGGATCAAGCCACCTGATCCCTATTATAATTTATTGTTTTAGTTAATGAAACGAAATACTTCTTACTATTACTATAGACTAAGTCCCTATCCCTAAAGCTTTTGATCCAGAAGAAGGCGAAAACCCCTGGACACATCCGACCAATTAGTGTCACAGTGGAAAAAATTCCTTCTCGACCCCGGGAAAAGGCGATCAGTCCTGGAACCCTGGATCAAGCCCCCTGATCCCTATTATAATTTTATGTTTTAGTTAATTAGACTAAATACTTATTGCTATTACAATAGACTAGATCCCTATCCCTAAAGCGTTTGATCCAGAAGAAGGCGAAAACCCCTGGACACATTCAGCCAATTAGTGTCACAGGGGAAAAATTCCTTCTCGACCCCTGGAAAAGGCGATCAGTCCTAGAACTCTGGATCAAGCCCCCTGATTCCTATTATAATTTATTGTTTTAGTTAATTAGCCTAAATACTTCTTACTATTACTATAGACTAGATCCCTATCCCTAAAGCTTTTGATCCAGAAGAAGGCAAAAACCCTGGACACATTCGGCTAATTCATGTCACAGGGGAAAAATTCCTTCTCGACCCTCTGAAAAGGTGATCAGTCCTAGAACCCTGGATCAAACCCCTAATGTTATTTCTATGTTTTCTAATAATTATAGTTTTTTTATTTTTACTATTGTTATAGATTTATTGACTATATAAATACCCTTTAGCCTATTGCTATTGCCTAAGTATTAATATTTAATAACATTTTTTTTTTTTAATTTGGTTGCTGCTGGTGGTCTTACAGCTTCTTACCATCCTTCACCGGCAGAATGGTTTGAAGAGGATGGTCCAGAGGATGTTCTTCTTTCCTCTCAGGTTGGTGTTCACATACTGGAAGGTGGTTGGCTGGCGGATCTTCTGTCTTCTTCCAGCCTGATGTTGAACTCTTCTCAGGTTCTTGCTCTTCATATCCACATTCTGTTTGACCATCCTCTCTTCTTTTTCCTCCTTCTTCTCAGTACTCTCATCCTGCATCTTCACCTTCAGATCTTCGCACAGGTGGCTTGCCATCATCAATTCCGGCTCCGGATCTTCTTCCTCCAGAGGAAAAGGCAGATATTTTCTCTGAGCTTCACGGTTGGTCGGCATGAGGCGCTAAGAACACATTAAGTCACAAGTCTATGAGACTTTCCTATAAAACCTTTATATCTATAGACAGAACATGGAGGAATCTGTTATAAGGACAATATGACAGGTAGTAGGATCACTCACCTCCATCTTGAAGATTGGAGACGGGAGGAATCTAATGCAGTAGATGAGGTTTTGTAGGTTTCTCTCCTCAATGGTACGGGGATAAGCTGCAGAGAGAACACAACCAGATCATGAGTTTACTTCAGATCAGTCTAAACCTAGAGTTCATATCCAGTTTTCATTGTCTAGTCTTATTACTAAAAATACTCACTTGAGGAGAGTCCAAGTTCATAAATGCTGGCTTGGTGGCAGTAGATGTCCTCAAGAGAAGAGAATACAGTCATTGACCACTTACCAATCCTCATGGGTGATAGGACAAGGGGTCAGTTTACAATGAAGCCACTTACCTCGAAAGAAGTCCTGCCCGCTGCCATTCTGTGCTTATCCAAAATTTCAGAAGTCATAGCGCGATCTGTTAACCCATAAAAGAGACTTAGCCACAGTTCTGATAAAGACAGTGAATGTCCTTCCAGGTGTAGGACCCTGTGATCACACACTGATGACCTGTCCTAGGGGTTACACTATGGAAGTCCTGGAGAACCTCTTTCATTTCTTCATATATCCTTATAGCAGTCAGTGATCAGCTTTCTTTATACAGAGCTCCAAAACCATAGGTTAAGCTAATAAACTCTAGCTGCCAGCAGCCTCCACTAGGGGGAGGTGAGGAGCATACTGCAGATTGTATAATTAGTTTTATATACAGACAGTGATCAGTAAGCTCCCTCTAGTGGTGGCCTTAGTCAGCTGTAATGTTATATTCAACTCTAGCTCAAGTCAGAGCAGAGGTTCTGGAGCTTTGCATCAGTAAAACTTAGCTCTGATCACTATAAATATATATAAAGCAATGAATCAGTATCTAAAAATGATCTGATGATAAAAGGCGGACATTCACTTTACATGGAGGAGGATGAAAATTACATATGATCATGGAGTATACATATACTGATACAGACATAAGGGGTGTGGCCTTTAGTGGGTATTTGTAGTGTCCCTTATAGTAGAAGGGCCCATATACATAATACTGCACATAGACACAGAGGGGAGATTCATGGTGTAAAGGTAAACTGGCTCAGTTGCCTATAGCAACCAATCTGATCGTTCCTTTCATTTTCCAGAGCAGCTATGAAAAATGAAAGGTGGAATCTGATTGGTTGCTATGGGCAACCGAGGCAGTTTTCCTTTGCACCAGTTCTGATAAATCTCCCCCATAATGCAGACTGGGTTGTACTGGTGTCCTGTACAGATATATAATTATGTAATCTGCCCCTAATTACAGTCAGCACCCCCAAAATAGCAGCTGAAGTGTATCAACATGGCTAAATAATACCCCTTATTACCAATAACATCAGAGTGCCCCCATACAGTATATAATGCCAGCACACTGCCCTGAATAAAGTACATTGCCAGCAGAGTACCCCCAAAGACAGACCCAGCAGAGCGCTCCCCTCACAGAGCCATAAAATCCTGCAGCAGCCACCAGGGGGAGCTCACTACACCCATATGTATAATTCCATATACAGCTAGCTCGCCCTAGTGGTGTCTGGGACAGGTAGGATTTAGGATAACAGTAAAGCATCATGAGAGATGAGATAAGCGTCACTTATGTCAGATGAGGGGTGTGAGATCTCACCGGCGTCCATCTTCACCTCTCGTCGTCCTGTAACGGTCTGAGGACCAATGACCGTTGGTTTCCTTTCAAGTTCAAATCCAGCGATCCCATTGGCTGCTGAGCAGTGACATCTCGAAGATGAAATTTAAAGGGACAGGACGCTGTTATCTCAGTGCTTTCCTGTATGTGAGAAAAGTGCCCCTTTCCCCTAATCAAACCATTTACACGTGTGAAAATAGAAATAAACACACATAATAGGTATTGCCTTGTCCGGGTCCATAAAAATATCACCTGATCTATCCCGTCAGCTGAAATAAATAAAAACTATGCCAGAACAGCCATTTTTTGGTCACCTCGCCTTGCAAAAAACATATTGAGCGATCAAAAAATCTTATGTGCTCAAAAATGGTTCCAATGGAAATGTCCTTTCGTCTGGCAATAAATGAGCTGTCACACAAGACCAAGGGTTGTCATTTATTATACTGAAATACGCCTAAATTAGACTAACCGTTGCGCCGTCACTATCTGCGACTTCTCCCCGCTCACGCCAGGTCTACAATTGTGGGTGCGGTGGGAAGGGGAGGGGCCGGTAGGCACATCTCATTCATCATTTTCTACGCCACTTTTTGGTGTAGAAAATTATCTAAATCTACAACAGCATGTGAGCTGGCGTAGATTTAATGCTGTTAGGCACCATTCTAAAATGAGGTCGCTTCTTGGGGTTTCTTTATTTCTTTACCTCAGAACCTGTAGAAATCAATAAACTAATCCTCAAGTGCACATGGCACTCCTTCCCTTCTGAACCCTGCAGTGTGCCCATACAGCAGTTAATGAACACATATAGTAGGGGGTATTGTTGTACTCATTTTTGATTATTGTGGTCTAATCTTAAAAAAATCAAGCCAATCACTAAACTCCCTAGGTGAAATCCTCAAAAGATTTGTTTGCAAAATGGAGCCAATTTTGGGGATTTTATATTGTACTGATGGTACCCAGTGGCATAACTAGTACTTACTGGGCCCCACAGCAAATTTTTGAACGGAGCCCCACTCCTCCGTGCCTTTATTGCAGATCTCAGACAGGAGCAATAAAAAAAAAAAATCATCCCTCTTCTCCTCCAAGGGGCTGCACTGCGTTTAGGCACACACTACACAGTGACCTGACCACACAGCATCAGGTCACAGTGTGCTTCTACACACACTACGTCATGTCCTGAAGCTGTGCTCTGCCAGGACTTAGTGCAGCGCAAGCATCCGGAGAAAAAGACAAGGGAGCGGTGAGTAACACCAGTGCTAGGACTAGGAACACTATACTGTTCCCTGGCCACTGAAAATAAATCCATTTGTCCCTCCCCGGGGCACCTTCCTGAGTTCGGGGTCCAAAAACAGCCTCTTCCCTTGTTTCCCTGGTAGCCACACCTCTGCTGGTACCTCAGGGTCTCTGCAAGTGTGACATGGACACCCAATGAAGTAAAAAGAGCCACGCCATATGGCCAGTTTCTGGGATTGCGCAGGATTAACAACTAATATGGTGGTTTTCTTGAGCAATCCACATAACTGATGGAAAGATTGAGGCAGAGGGGTTATAATGAATCTGTTATAAAAGACAAGCATTTTACAGAACAAGGAACCAGGATAGAGATACATTGCTATACAGAAATCTGAAGGAAAATAAAAAAGTTTGTGTTCTCCTTTAAATATACTGTAGTCCCATAGCTGAAGTGATTAGGAGCTCTCTGTGGCAGGGCTCCATAGGAACACAGTATAATCCCCATAGACTCTAATGCTAAATCTATGGAAGAAGCAAACCAAAAAAGTTTAAAAGAGTGTTTTTTTAAGAAAAATTAAATATATATATAAATTCAAATCCTCAAAATAAAATTAAAAAAACCTTTAAAATAAAAAAAATACACATCCTGTGCAAAAAAAATCGTATGATTACAATATGAAAATAATTATCTTATACGGAAAGTGACGATATGAAAAAAGAAAATGGTCAAAATGGCCAATTCCCCGTTATTTGGTCGCTCCTCCCCCCAAAAATGAAATAGAAAGTGATCAAAAAGACGTACACACCCCAAAATTGTATCAATGAAAATTACAGATCGCCCTGCCCTAACGGAACTCCATACACACAACTACAAAAAGTTATAGGGGTCAGAATATGAAAAAACTTTTTCTAAAAGTTTTTATTTTTTTCAGAATATTGTCGTGATCATACACACCTGCAGAATGAATTGAACTTGTGAGTTTTATCGTATATGGAACTGTATAAGAACAAAACGCATCAAACTCTTGTGAAATTGTGTTGTTGTTTTTTTTATTTTTTCCCCATTTGGAATTTTTTTTCCAGCTCCTCACTACATCGTAAGCAATATTAAATGGTGGAATTACAAAATGCAACTTGTCCAGCAAAAATCAAAGCCCTCATACGGCTATGTGAATGGAAAAATAAAAAAGTTATGGCCCCAGAATGGCAACATATAAGGTATCATCTCTATTCGGTGAAAAGAGGAAAAGGTTCCCCTAGATTTCTCCAACACGTGAGAGAAGCACATGGGAGAGATGTCTCTGGTTTCAGGTCTGCCGGCATACAAAGGGTGTTTTCTTAATACAATGGAAGGGATGGTCACACCAGGTCACTCCATCTAGGAGCTTTGTGGATTATGAAAACAGGTGCATTTAGGCTTAAATGATATTAAAAAATTATGAATTTCTTGTGTCTTTTCTGTGTAATTATATTCCTTTTATGTACAGTATATTGTATTGTATGATTCCCTTATGTCCTAACCGGCGGACAATAATAGGGTATTTCTGCCCCTGTCTACTAGTTGGACTGATAGAATTTTTAACTTAAATTAATTACTAATTTGAGACCCCTGGGCCTATATAGGGGTATCTAGCCCCCATGCCCTGTGTTTTTTTTCTGTCCTATGTGGACAGATGGTTTGGTTTGCTTTGCTTGTGGGTTTTTAGAGAAGTGTCCACCTCTGATCCAGCAGGTAGCAAGGATCTCCAACTGCTTGTTAAAGTTACGGTTCTCAGAAGAGACTGCTCTGAGGCTGGCTCCCCAGCTTGGTTTTCTAAGGCGCCCCCAGAATGAAGCGTCAGGCTGCTGGGACCCCCACCATTCCCCCAGAGACCTTAAAATAAATGTAGCGGCAGGCTGCTAGGACCCCCACCAATGCAACAGAGACCTTGAAATTAATATAGTGGCAGACTGCTAAGACCTCCACTAATTCCACAGAGACCTTGAAATGAATAGAGCGTCAGGATGCTCAGACCCCCACCAATCCCACAGAGACCCAAAAGTGAATGGAGCTGCAGGCTGCTGGGACCCCCACCTCTACATTAATCTCTATGGGACTGGAGGAACTAGCCGGACACATGTACATGGCTGTCTCCCGCGGTCACATAGGGATGAATGGAGCGGCAGCGCACATTCTCAACCTGCCGCTCTTTTCATTCAGAGTATGTGGACTCTGTTCTCATGGACGGTCCTGGCAGTTGGACTCCCACACTTATCCTCAGGACTGGTCATCAGTGGGTTCCTACTATTCCAGGCACCTGCTGCTGCTCAAATTATACAGTGGGATGCGAAAGTTTGGGCAACCTTGTTAATCGTCATGATTTTCCTGTATAAATCGTTGGTTGTTACGATAAAAAATGTCAGTTAAATATATCATATAGGAGACACACAGTGATATTTGAGAAGTGAAATTAAGTTTATTGGATTTACAGAAAGTGTGCTATAATTGTTTAAACAAAATTAGGCAGGTGCATAAATTTGGGCACTGTTGTCATTTTATTGATTCCAAAACCTTTAGAACTAATTATTGGAACTCAAATTGGCTTGGTAAGCTCAGTGACCCCTGACCTACATACACAGGTGAATCCAATTATGAGAAAGAGTATTTAAGGGGGTCAATTGTAAGTTTCCCTCCTTTTTTTATTTTGGGGGTCTCAAAACAACTCTCAAATGACCTGAAGACAAAGATTGTTCACCATCATGGTTTAGGGGAAGGATACAGAAAGCTGTCTCAGAGATTTCAGCTGTCTGTTTCCACAGTTAGGAACATATTGAGAAAATGGAAGACCACAGGCTCAGTTCAAGTTAAGGCTCGAAGTGGCAGACCAAGAAAAATCTCGGATAGACAGTAGCGACGAATGGTGAGGACAGTCAGAGTCAACCCACAGACCAGCACCAAAGACCTACAACATCATCTTGCTGCAGATGGAGTCACTGTGCATCGTTCAACCATTCGGCGCACTTTTCACAAGGAGATGCTGTATGCGAGAGTGATGCAGAGGAAGCCTTTTCTCCGCCCACAGCACAAAAAGTGACGCTTAAGGTGGGCTAAAGCACATTTGGACAAGCCAGCTTCATTTTGGAATAAGGTTCTGTGGACTGATGAAACTAAAATTCAGTTATTTGGCCATAACAAGGGGCGTTATGCATGGAGGAAAAAGAACACAGCATTCCAAGAAAAACACCTGCTACCTACAGTAAAATATGGTGGTGGTTCCATCATGCTGTGGGGCTGTGTGGCCAGTGCAGGGACTGGGAATCTTGTCAAAGTTGAGCGACGCATGGATTCCACTCAGTATCAGCAGATTCTGGAGACCAATGTCCAGGAATCAGTGACAAAGCTGAAGCTGCGCCGGGGCTGGATCTTTCAACAAGACAACGACCCTAAACACTGCTCAAAATCCACTAAGGCATTGATGCAGAGGAACAAGTACAACGTTCTGGAATGGCCATCTCAGTCCCCAGACCTGAATATAATTGAAAATCTGTGGTGTGACTGAGAGAGCTGTCCATGCTCGGAAGCCATCAAACCGGAATGAACTAAAGATGTTTTGTAAAGAGGAATGGTCCAAAATACCTTCAACCAGAATCCAGACTCTCATTGGAACCTACAGGAAGCGTTTAGAGGCTGTAATTTCTGCAAAAGGAGGATCTACTAAATATTGATTTCATTTCTTTTTTGTGGTGCCCAAATTTATGCACCTGCCTAATTTTGTTTAAACAATTATAGCACACTTTCTGTAAATCCAATAAACTTCATTTCACTTCTCAAATATCACTGTGTGTGTCTCCTATATGATATATTTAACTGACATTTTTTATCGTAACAACCAACGATTTATACAGGAAAATCATGACAATTAACAAGGTTGCCCAAACTTTTGCATCCCACTGTACAGTGTATGGAAGGCTCTGTTAACTCTTTTGTCTCTGGTGTCACCGTATTTGAGCTGAGCTGCAGTACCTGGCAAGGCCACTACACGGTGGATGGAGCCTTGTGCTTCCAGCGTTGTCCACTGCCATGTATCTGGTGGCTGTCCAAAGCAGCTGATCAGTGGGGTATCGGACCCCCTCCAATCTGATATTGATGAGCCATTCTGAGGTCCATCGCTGACCGTCTCCTCTAGACTGATGTGTCACATGGCGCACACATCACCACGACTGACCAATCAATGGCTAAATACATTCCTTCCTAATGATTGGCTCATCACCTGACAAACCAGCAAACAGCTTATCTATCAGGTGGCTGCTCCATACATGAGGCATGTTGAATCGTCAGCAGCACATCACCCTGTGAAAACAGGTGAGGATGACAATATGCAAAATGAAGGGAAAGGAATGATCATAATAAATATAAAATAATGGAGACGACACAAAGTTATAATGATAACGTCTCATTTATTTAAAAAAAATTGTCTTTTCACTATTATTACTACATTAATATAATTACCCTTTATATTCTTATTATTACTATATTACTGTAATAGGAGGTTCTTAGTATACATTGTTATCAGAATGTATAAGCCCACTTTCCACGTCATGGCGACCTGCTTCAAGTGGGTTCCTAACGCTAATGACTATCCTATTATTATTTATTATAAGACTATACTATTAGAATTATTCCTATTATTCCCCTTATTATACTACTGCTATCCCTGATAATATATTATCCTGACTTATTACTACTATAATATTATTACTAAAATTTCTAATGATATTTTACTAGATCCCTATGCAGTGACCAGGATACGGATATACGCTGACGCCAAATTATGCAATGACTGGGTCAGGTGTAGATGATAGTCTATGTTTTGTTCGTGACGCAAATTGCAGCGTGCGCAGGGTACTAACACAGGGCCCTTCCAAGGTGTTGTAACGCACGTCCCAGGTTAGGAATGCCAGAGTGGTGTAATGGATTATAATGTCTCTATAGGTGGTGATAATGGTGTCAACGGTGTCTCCTACCTGGGTACTACTGGACTCCTGGCTCACTTGCAATAAATTGAGTGTAGTGATAGTAGGAGTAATAGAGGAATTTTGCAGCAGAATTTGATGTCCAGACCTTTAGATGAAGTTCAAACTTTTCTTTACTGAAGATAACTTGAATCCAAACAGTATACAGCTTTGGTCTTTGGTCATAGCCGGTTTTGGCAATCATTGGCAGGAATAAATGCTTCTGCTTTGAACTGTACCTTCTGCTTTGTGGGGACAGACTAGCTGAGGAGGAATGGATTCTCCTAGGTCTCTGGACTTGACTCACAGATATATTCTCAGGGGATGCTTTCTTCCTGGAACTGGTGGTTGTCTGCAACTTTCAGATTTTTTTCATCCAGTTGAGCTGCAGGACTGGGAATTTGATCAAGTCTCAGAACGAGACTTGGTCCTTGCTGTCTTCCCTATGTAGGGGAAACTAAAATTAAACTGGATCTAGCTGTTTTTTTTTCTCCCTTGCTGCAGGAAGATGGAATCCTCCACTTCTCCTCAGCAGGGGGGCAGAATAGAACAGGATGGTTCCACTCTGAACGGCCATAACATTAAAACTATCTCTACCAATGATGCTGCCACCTGCTGGTAGACCTGTAAAATTACAAGGAAAAAAATTACATTTAACATGGTTTTACATGCACATTTGTGGAGACATAATACAAATTACATCAGATGACAATATAAAAGCTCTTAAAGGGCAGTAGCGGGGTAGAGGCGTGTAGTAACACAACTCTGGGGTTTCTTCTCGACCCCAGGAAAAGGCGATCAGTCCTAAAACCTTGGATCAAGCCCCCTGATCCCTATTATAATTTGTTGTTTGTCAATTAGCCTAAATACGTCTTACTATTACTAGAGATGAGCAAATTTTTCAACAATTTGATTCGCCAGTTTGCAGGTTTTTTTTGGATCCAAATAAATTTGCGGTTGATTAATTTAAAAAACGTCTATTTCCTGGCTGCAGAGAGCATTTATAGTGGTGTAGAACACTGTGCCTTGCAGTAACATGCATAGAAAGTCTGCTTTGGTAGTGAAATAATACTGTGACTCCGTATGATAGATGACAGGCGTTGCTCTTAGAATTACTGCACACTTCACTATTTGTGCAGTCACAGGGCCAAAACTGACCAAATAACTCACTTATGAAATCAGCCTTACAGGTCAATGTTAGCGCCAAGAAGAAGTGCACTCCTTTTACACCGTCATACAGCCAACAGACCCTGTTCTATTAAACGCTTATACAAGTAGAGCCCCCCGACAGAGTGGAGAGGTTGTCAGCAGTAAGTTTGTGTCAACATCACTGATTATTTTGCCCTTCGTCTGATCCATCAGAACAATAACCCCCAAAAAACGGATCCTGTCTGTGGAGCATCCGCCTTCACTCGGTCAGCATTTGGTCAGTTAGTATTGCTAATGCCAAAAAAAAAACAGGAGTGGATCTAAAACAGAGATGAGACGTGAACTAAATATTTGCATGTCTTCTGTGTTTTGTACCCACTCCTGCTTTTGGCTACCAAATAATAAGCCAATTCTGATGGGACCACACAGGCCTTACAGCTGCATACGCAGAGAGGATCCATTGTGCATCTCATTTCTCCTTCCTTCTGACAGATCAGAAGACGGGTTAAATAAATGATGATGTCAGCCAAGCCAAAAAGGCTAAATAGTGGTCCAGTCATGAAGTGGGGAGGGTGGGAACAGCATGAGAAGTCAACAGAGTGGCCCTATGACATAGTGGTGAGGTGGGAACAGCATGAGAAGTCAACAGAGTGGCCCTATGACATAGTGGTGAGGTGGCAGCAGCATCAGGAGGAGGCCACAGAGTGGCACAATGACAGTGTGTAGGTGGCGGCAGCATCAGGAGACCACAGAGTGGCACAATGACAGAGTCTGAAGGTGGCAGCAGCATCAAGAGGCCATAGAGTGGTACAATGACAGAGTCTGGAGGTGGCGGCAGCATCAGGAGGCCACAGAGTGGCCCATTGACAGAGTCTGGAGGTGGCCGCAGCATCAGGAGGCTACAGAGTGACACAATGACAGAGTGTGGAGGTGGCAGCAGCATGAGGAGGCCACAGAGTGGCACAATGACAGAGTGTGGAGGTGGCGACAGCATGAGGAGAACACAGAGTGGCACAATGACAGAGTGTGGAGGTGGCGGCAGCATCAGGAGACCACAGAGTGCCCCAATGACAGTGTCTGAAAGTGGCGGTAGCATCAGGAGGCCACATAGTGGCAAGGTGACATAGTGTGGAGATGGGTGGCAATACCAGTACCTGATGGAGCTGGTGGGTGAAAGGAGCACTTGGCATCAGATGTGTGGCATCAGGCGGGTGGCAGCATCAGAATAGTAGCTGAGGCAGGTAGCCAGAAGAAGCCGCTCTAAAGTGTTGGTGTGGCACCATGGATGATCTAGTCTGATGCATCAGAAATTGGTGGGTGAAAATCCTGGCTGATCCACGCCTGATTCATCTTGACAAAGGTCAGTCTATCCACATTTTGGGAGGACAGGCGAGTTCTTAGGGTAACTATGGCCCCCGCCACACTAAACATCCACTCTGATGCCACACTACTGGCCGGGCAAGACAGCTTTATCAGGGCAAACTCGGACAGTTGCGGCCACAAATCCAGTTTGGCTGCCCAGTAGTCCAGCGGTGTTGTGCATTTTCATAAGTGTACAATGTATCTGATGATACTATATTCAATATGGATGATCATTGCCTTTAACAGCATGTGATCAGCATGAACCTGGAAAAAACCAAGATGGGTTCATAGCAAGTTCAATGTGTTAAAAGTGAATATATAGAGAAGACTATACTTTTATTATTGTTTAGAGACATGGATTTATCTACACTGGTTTCTCTAAACTTGTCTGTCTGAGGAACAATGGGTGTTTCATGGCTAAACCATGATCTGATAAGAGACGTCCATAAAACACATCTGGTGTGGAACAGATATCTATTCATATATTCACATATAGATATATATATATATATTCCTGTGTGCATTTATTTAGCGTTTGAACTTGTTAATGATTCATATATACTATGTGATATTGATGTATTATAACCAAATATTATTAATGTATCTTTATATATCTGTATCTCACTGAGAGGATATATTCTAGTGGATATAAGGAATGTTAAGTTGAATTTTCTTAAATAGGGTTTATTTTGGAGGAGCTGATGTTATTTCAAACATCATCACTCAATCGCTGAGACAGTTAAGATACACAAACCAGAAGAACCCTTATCTGCCCCATAAATTCAGGGATTAGGGAAACTTCTGATACCGCCAGTCAGTCTGAGCAAAGTGTCAGAAAGAGTCCCTCCTAATTGATTTAAGGTGTGAAAGGGCAAAGTTTAAGTGGTAATAAAACAATCTATATATGTGTTAATTCTTAAAATATTCAAAATTGTTATATGATACAACAGTGCCATCAAGTGGTAGATGGGCAGAAGTTTTTGAGGAATGTCAATTAAATGACATCATCCCCATGTTTAACATACGTCACACCCACCTTTTCCTAATTGGTAATCCCTAATCCAAGAGGGGATGGGCATAGATAAGGATTGGGATATCTGATCCAGTTTTGGGAGATCAGGACACTTCACAGACACTTCACAAACCTCACAAAAAGAAAAACTTCACAAGGACTTCACAAAGGAACACTTTACAAAGATTCATTCATCAGCATCACTTTATACGTCAGGAACGTACTACAGGACGGGACATATCTAAATCTTGGAAAGCTGGGTCCATTCTAAAAGCTCTTTATCCCAAAGCCAGGGGTAATGTATAATCTATTTCATTTCCAGTAATTATAAATCGCTCCAATTGGCATATAGTTGAGACCCCATTATTAGTGGGTCAATAGTGTTAAAACAATAATTTTATGGGAAATTCTAATGAACGTGCACATCATTAGAATTCCTGTAATATTGCTATCAGAGTGGAATCTCTGATCGGATATTATTATCCGTAGTTAGGCCAACGGGCGTATTTATAAGGTGTCTCTTACTGCCATATTCTTTGATTGAGCATAAGGGATTTTCCACAGATACATTTCTATTGTTTTATTGTTGTTGTTACATTATAATATTTTGATAACCAGTATACTAATTGGTAATAATTTTAATAACATTATATTGTACTTGGTGTACTAAATTAAGTGAGCCCGGCGTAAACGGCGGAGCATCATCTTGTGGTCAATTTTGATATTATCCTTGTATTCATTTGTATGTCATTTTTACTGCATGTATTTATTTGTAATAAATTATATTTTATATAATTAATTGCACCCTGTTTCATTATCTGCACAAATTAACTTTAGATCTCATCAATAAAAGAACTGGCGTTTATATGTCCGCCAATTACATTTTTAATTTTTAATTTTTCATATTTCATAAAAATATGAAATCATAATTTTTATGATTTCATATCTTATATGAAATAAATACCCGACATATTTTGGAGGTCCCACCGAGATTGATTGAGATATTTCTATAACCAATTTGTGCAATTAGTGAAAATATTCCTTAATCCTTATTGGCAAGTCAAATTGTTGTTGTTATTGATTATTGATCAAAATCATGAGTGTAACAGGCAGCGACCCAGGTAATGGCCAGGTTTTAGCAGATAGTCCATCTGACCCAGGAAAGATAATCTCTAAGGTTATCAAATATGTTTATTCCCGTTTGAAGTTAGATAAAAATATAGATGAATGGACTAATGAGCTGCAGGCAAGAGCCTATGAAGAACGTGGAGATATATGGAAGTTAGGTGGCATGGTTGATAGATACCTGACATATATGGATTTGGCAACTGATAATACCAAGAGGGACCAACACCTCTTATGTGCATTGCCACCTGTTTTGTATGCATTGTTGGCAGTCAGTACAAAAGTTAGGTATGAGTCTATAATGGGTACAAAAATATATGTATCCAAGATAGAATCAGAACTACAATCCGCAGAAGCGAAGATCAAAGACTTAGAGTACAACCTTAGTCATAGCCATGATGCATACCAAAAGGCAAAAAGTGATTTAGAGGATTTATATCTCCAGTATTCCAAAATTAAACAGACAGATGGATCAGCCCATAATATAGTCCATAATATAGTCAATGCTGAAAGGGATCCATCTAACGCTGTGGGATATCCTGACCCTCCATGTCTTACTCCCTACCAGACATGCCATCACATGCTCTTAAAGCAGACCCCATCCAAGATACTCAGCAACCTGAAAGTGTTGGCATGATTACACGCAGGGCCGGTACAAGGCAGGGGCCGAAGGAGCGGGTGCCCTGGGCGCTACCATTTGCGGACAGGAGGGGGGCGCAGGTGAAGTGCCAGCAGCAGTGGCGTCGCCAGGGGGGGGCCAGAGGGGGCCACGGCCCCCCCTACATCATGCTGTGCCCCCCCATGTGCCCCCCCAACTAAAATGACCCCCCCCCAAGTGAGCAGCCGCCGCCGGGCACAGGGAGATGAGCGCTTCCATTGCGCTCATCTCCATTGTAAACTGTCTGTGCCAGCGGAGGTGCAGGGGAGGGAGAGGCGTGTCCCTTCCCTTTCCTCTGATAGGCTGCAGGCAGGCACCGAAGTGGAGGAGAGGCCCCGCCCCCTAATTACTCCTGTTTACCTTTCTAAAGCTAAAGGACCTTTGATGATGTCATCACAGGTCCTGTAAGGGAACTGCACAGTGTAAAGTGTAGTTCCCAGGTTAGAACAGTGCATCTGCCAGGACCTGTGATGACATCATCTTCAACATCACAGGTCCTGCAGAATCTAGCAAAGGAACTGCACCAAAAATGGTGTAGTTCCTAGGTTTCAAAGGTACATCTGCCAGGACCTGTGATGACATCATCACAGGTCCTTCAACCCCTAACAGCAAGTATTAAAAGTTCACAAGCAGCTCTGTATTGATCCATACAGACTGGAATGGAGAGGTAAGAGGAGGTCCTCCACTTTTCATCATTTCCCCCCCCCCCCCCCTCCATGCCCTGTTTTTACTCATTGCTCACTCATGTATACTACTTCAGACAGTTACCACTACCTCATGTACCTCACAGTGACTATAATGCATAACTGACCACATATTTCTCTAAACACTGCATCTACAGTATTATACCTTCTATGTGTCACATCAATACACTGCTCTGTATATATATATATATATATATATATATACACACATACATGCACACACACTGCATATATTACACAGTATTATACATGCAATATGTACAGATATATAGTATATACCGCAGTGCACTGATATGTGAGGTATGAGGTATAATAGATGCTGTGTGTACAGATATCAGTACACTTCTGTATATACTATATATGTGAGGTACGAGGTATAATAGATGCAGTGTGTACAGATATATAGTATATACAGCAGTGTACTGATATGTGAGGTACGAGGTGTCAATACACTGCTGTATTTACTATATACCTGTACACACTGCATCTATTATACCTCGTACCTCACATATTACACTACTGTATATACTGTATACACTGCATATATTATACCCCGTACCTCACATATCAGTACACTGCTGTATATACTATATACCTGTACACACTGCATCTATTATACCCTGTACCTCACATATCAGAACACTAGGGAATATACTATATACCTGTACACACTGCATCTATTATACCGCGTACCTCACATAACTGTACACTGCTGTATATAATATACATCTGCATCTATTATACCTCTTTTGTGTGCCAGGGCTGTTTTGTAATCCCATTCCGGCCCTGATGGCATAAATTATAAAACGCAGCAGCAAGAATAGTTCATGGAACAAAGGGAGGGGATATAAAAGGGGAATGGGGGCCCAATTTAGATTCCTGCTATGGGGCCCAGTGATTTTTATGTACGCCCCTGGCTGCAGGCACTAGGCCGGCAGCCTATCAGAGGCCGGCGCAATGACGTCATCGTGCCGCCTGAGCCTTACATTACAGCGTGGGACACAGGAAGAGGCTGCATCGCATCGCTGACACTTAGGTAAGTATAAGTGTTTTTTTTTTGTTTTTTTTTACAATAGTGTTACTGGCACATTGGGGGGGCTTATTACAAAACTGGCACATGATGATGGGGGGGACTTTATACTGGCACATGATGATGGGGGGGAACTTTATACTGGCACATGATGATGGGGGGGAACTTTATAGTGTCTGTGACTTTCAAAGTCCCACAGTCCTTTGTTCTATTGCTTTAAGTATATTCTTGTTTTGAAACAACATTGATTCTTTCTTAAAAACGGGGGGGGGGGGGGGGGGGGGGGGGGGGGGCGCAGTTTGCCATCTTCGCCCTGGGCACCAAATGGCCTTGTCCCAGCCCTGATTACACGGGAGGCATTCACCCAATTGAGTCGGGCATTCCAAACTGAAACCGCCTTACTAGATGCCAATAACATGGAAGCCCCTAGAAGTTCCTCTCCACATGTTCCCCTGAGAAGAGATGTTAGGGTTAAATCACCTGTGCCGTATAAGTCTCATGAAAGTTGTGAAGGTGCATGTGAGTTTGACAGTGGTGTGGGGAAGCATGTGACTTATTCCTTGCCACAGGATCACAGGTGACCAACATATGCTGAGGTGGTTTCTAGGAATAAAAATTCCCAATATTCAGATAAGGATCAGAGCTCCTCCAGCATAATTAAGTTTTTGAATACTACAGTATCCAAATTTTCCAAGAAAGGTTCTTCTCAGATAGCCAATCACTTGGAACTGTATGAATCCACTATGGATTCTTTAAAATTATACTCTGATGCTGACAGGATCAGATTCCTTCCATGGGCATTTGATGATAAGTATCGTCATTACTTTACCTCATTTGGGGAGAGAGGCATTCAAGATTGGCCAAGTGTTTTGCATGAGGTTAAATTGGAATTCGGACCGTACCGAACCACCACTGCTGCAAAACGGGACATATATAGCCTTACGTGTAGACCCAATCAGAGTCCCCGTGAATTCCTCTCTGTCCTCAAAAATGCCTATGGGTTGGCATATAGATCCCCAAAATGGGAATCTGAAGAATTCAAACAGTTATTCTATGACGCTATGCCAACCCAGATCAAATTTAACTTAGCCAGAGATCTGGATATTGATGCCCCCTTGGATTGGTTGGTGACGGCTGCCACCACGCTGTATAATATCAGTGAGTGCCATGCAACAGATGAGAGAAGGTTTAAAAAATCCTCAGAGCAAAAGGTAGCTGAAGCTAAGGTAAACCCTAGCTTGGGATTTGAAAGCCAGCCACGAAGGTTCCCTCAGTCTACAGGACCTGCTCAACAAGCCCAGCAACAACAGGTAGGACCGCCCAAACAAACCAAACCCCAAAATACTAATGGATCAGAGGGGAATAATTCAGGTAATGGGAGGTCTAATTACCGTCCCTATTACAATAGGGGCCCCCAGGGATACGGGCCCTATAATTATAGGAATTATCAGGGTTACAGGCGCTGGGATAATAGACCCAGACAACAGAGGGAAGATAGGCAGGAATCCTCAAATTCACCCAGGAATAGGTCACCTGCCGATAACCAGGGTGCCCAGCAAAACCAAAATGTGCCCAGACCAAACAGGGTTGATCAGCTGGCAGAACAAGTGGCCCAGCTGAGCGACATTGTGAGAAAGTTGTCCCAGGTATCTCCAGGAAAACAGCCTGAGCCTTTTTTAGGGGCAACTCCAGGTCCCAGCTCAACATCATAAAGCAAATTGGGCCGGGTCAGAACCCAGGCCACTGTAAGGATATTAAGTTGATTGTGGTAGAATCTGATGTGATTCATAATTCTATATTTCCTTGCAGTACCTCTGACCCTGAAATTAGGGCCAGGGGGGAAATGTCTAATATGTCATTTGTCTTACAGTCTAATGATGTCAATTCATATGACCAGATGTCTGTTCCAGTGTGTAATCCCATCGTTCCAGCATCTAGCCGTGAGCCAGCTGTGACTTGTGGTGTTACACAGCTTGTCCCAAAGGGGGGGGCTGACGCTGCTCCTCCAGCTTGTCCTGAGAGACTCAGGAATGCAGAGGTCACGGAGCTGCAAAGAGGTCAACCTCTCAGACAGCAGATGGGTAAACATCCTAACTTTCTCTGTGATTTGTTCCAGGTGGATGGCAGATACTTTATGTATATACACTCACCTAAAGAATTATTAGGAACACCTGTTCTATTTCTCATTAATGCAATTATCTAGTCAACTAATCACATCGCAGTTGCTTCAATGCATTTAGGGGTGTGGTCCTGGTCAAGTCAATCTCCTGTTCTCAAAACTGAATGTCAGAATGGGAAAGAAAGGTGATTTAAGCAATTTTGAGCGTGGCATGGTTGTTGGTGCCAGACGGGCCGGTCTGAGTATTTCACAATCTGCTCAGTTACTGGGATTTTCACGCACAACCATTTCTAGGGTTTACAAAGAATAGTGTGAAAAGGGAAAAACATCCAGTATGCGGCAGTCCTGTGGGCAAAAATGCCTTGTGGATGCTAGAGGTCAGAGGAGAATGGGCCGACTGATTCAAGCTGATAGAAGAGCAACGTTGACTGAAATAACCACTCGTTACAACCGAGGTATGCAGCAAAGCATTTGTGAAGCCACAACATGCACAACCTTGAGGCGGATGGGCTACAACAGCAGAGGACCCCACTGGGTACCACTCATCTCCACTACAAATAGGAAAAAGAGGCTACAATTTGCACGAGTTAACCAAAATTGGACTGTGGAAGACTGGAGAAATGTTGCCTGGTCTGATGAGTCTCGATTTCTGTTGAGACATTCAAATGGTAGAGTCCGAATTTTGCGTAAACAGAATGAGAACATGTATCCATCCTCTGATGGCTACTTCCAGCAGGATAATGCACCATGTCACAAAGCTCGAATCATTTCAAATTGGCTTCTTGAACATGACAATGAGTTAACTGTACTAAAATGGCCCCCACAGTCACCAGATCTCAACCCAATAGAGCATCTTTGGGATGTGGTGGAATGGGAGCTTTGTGCCCTGGATGTGCATCCCTCAAATCTCCATCAACTGCAAGATGCTATCCTATCAATATGGGCCAACATTTCTAAAGAATGCTATCAGCACCTTGTTGAATCAATGCCACGTAGAATTAAGGGAGTTCTGAAGGCAAAAGGGGGTCCAACAGCGTATTAGTATGGTGTTCCTAATAATTCTTTAGGTGAGTGTATATCTCCAACATGAACTTATCGGACCAATCAAAGGATTAATAGACACTGGATCACAAGCCACCATTTTATCTATCAGTTATTTCCAAAAGATTTTGAATTTAACATCAAAGAAGCCACGATTAAGGTCATTTGATGGATCTTTGATAAGTGTAGGTGGAGATGCCTTACAGGTAAAAGGAACATCCTGGTTGACATTTAAGATTGGCAAGAAAACAATTAGACATCCCACATTGATTGTGGATCTTCCATATGATCGGATGATCATAGGAATCGATTTATTAAAAAGATTGAGTCCCATAATTGATTTCATTAATGAAGCAGTATGGACTCAGGTGAAGGCACCCATTGCCTATGAATACTCTTGCAACACACAAGCACAACGCAGTTGTCATGTGATTGAAGAGAAACCTAGCTCTATTGAAGTGCATTTCAGGAACAATCAAACACCGGAGGTCACAATCCTGAAGAATGGTAAGCCCGAGGAAGATGTTAATGGTGCCGCTCACATCATTACCATCCAGAGGGATAAAATCAAAAAGGTAACTCTGGATGATGATATATTAACCATTTCTCTTGAAAGGGGTAATCACAAAGTCGCGGACCTGACAAGGCACATTCAATCGATGGTACGGATTAAAAGAGTCAATGACAATTTATTGATTCCCGTACAGGTAAACAATATAGCCCGGGTGAAATTTGCCAAGTTGGATTTGAAATCCGAGGCAAGTTACATAAGCCTAGGACTCTTGAAACAGATCACCAATCCTAAAATGATTAAAAGTTTCTCTCCACAAGACCAATGGGTTCATGATCTGGATGGAGATTCCCAAAGTCATAATGTGGTTGCAAGATGCGTTTTGTCTATCTCCATAGGAAATAAAACTACGGAGCACATTTTCATCGTCATAAATGAACCACGGTATCAAATGTATATAGGTAATGACCTTCTGCACCGATTTGCCGTACAGATTGACCTGGTGAATAACACCTTATGGTCCAGATTGCCGGGAAACCCAGAGGGATTCCAGGATGTAGAACAAGCCTTACGATGGGGACAACAGATGCCCTATGCCGTAAGTATCATGGTTGCTGAGAAAGTTGAAATTCCTGAAGGATGCAAACCATTTCTTCTCCCCATTAAAGTAAAGAAGGGACAGAAGCTGAAGAACACAGACGCGTTGATCTGTTTATCCAACAGAATACAGCAACTCGGCCTAAAAGGTAAAGCCTACTCCCCTGATCAATATCCATCAGGATCCGTTACATATGGTAATTCATAACATGGTTTCCCATAGCATATCCCTACAAAAGGACACCGTAATTGGTTTGGCTATGGATTCGGAATACTACACATTTGGATTCCAAAATGATGTTATTGGAATAATTCCTGATGAATACCTGACAGAGGAACAAACAGTGGAACAACATTTTTCCTCAACCCCTGAGGGGTTATTTAACATCCACTCTGTTTATCCTTTCAGCTCTGAAGAAGGTACATGCCACATCGAAGAATCATCATTGGTTTTCAACCATGAGATCGATGAAAAAGAGTATGAATCGTACCAGCCAGGAAAGGATAAGGTATGCTACACCCAGAACGATTTAACTAGTGAGCTTGAAGAAGCTTACGAGTTAAGTCAGCCTGAGATTTTTCCAGAATTTCAGGGCGGGTGGAAGAACAAATCTCCATGGCTGACGCATGCTCCGACGAGTCAAAGCGTCAACGGCTAAAGGAGCTCTTCGCAGAGTTCCAGGAGATGTTCGCCAAGGATTCTTATGACTGTGGAGAAACAGACCTACACGTTACAAGAATCCAGACAGATCCCGATGCACCCCCTGTATTTGTCAAACAATACCGACTTCCGCTGGCGGCTTACGAGTCACTATCGGAAATCGTCAAAAATTTGGAGAAGAAGGGTATCATCCGTCCAGTACACAGTTCATTTAATCATCCGATACTTGGAGTCCTCAAACCTAACGGTCAATTTCGTCTCTGCTCGGACCTAAGACAGTTAAACAAACGAGTTTACATGTCCGGATGGCCCGTGCGATACATTGACCAGTGTTTGGCACAAATACAAGGATCCAAAATCTTCACTGCCCTTGACTGTGCACAAGGATATTGGACGATTAAGGTAGATGAAAGGGATCAGTACAAACTGGCCTTTACATTTGGCAAACGACAGTATGCATGGACCCGACTGCCCTTCGGGTACATAAATGCAGGCCATGAGTTTGCTGTGTTCATGCATAAGGCAATGCCTGATGCCACTGAACGAGGTACCTTATCCTATGTGGATGACATCCTGATAAAAAGTACAACTTTTGAGGAACATATTCAGGAGTTGAGGCATGTACTAACCCAGCTGAGGAAAGCAGGTGTAAAACTTTCTTTGCAGAAGGCTCAATGGTGCCGGACCAAGGTTAATTTCCTAGGTCATGAAGTCACTGCGGATGGAATTAACCCACAGAAAAAGAAGGTGGAAGCAGTGACCAATACAAAATCTCCTACAAATCTCAAGGAGTTGAGATCATTCCTGGGCATGATGAACTATTCACGTAAGTTCATAGATAATTATGCCGAAATTACAAAACCACTTTTACAGTTGCTAAAGAAAGGAGTAAAATGGGAATGGAGTGAGCGTCATGAGAAAGCTGTAACCGAGCTCAAGGCCAAACTTATCCAGGCTCCATGCCTTGCTTATCCAGAAGGGGGAAAACCTTTCTTTGTGGAAACAGGTTTCACTGAGAAAAGCATAAGTGCAGTTCTTTTCCAAAAACAGGAAAACCGAAACAAGATCATCGCCTATGCCAGCAAGTCCTTGTCACCGGTTGAGGTAAAATTCAATGATTGTGAGAAAGCATTATTGTCAACTGTGTGGGCTTTGCAATATTTTAGGAGTTTCATCCAAGGCGAAAGGATCATTGTGGAGACCGCACATCAGCCACTGCAATACTTGCAGAGTGATCGTATAAGAGATGGAAACTTGTCAAACAGCAGGATAACCGCCTGGACAATGTCCTTAATGGGATGGCCATTGGAAATCAGGTACAAACAAAATAATAAAAACCCAGTTGCTCAAGGATTAGCAGAACTCCATGACTGTACCCATACGGAACGTAAAAGTGAGTCAACGGAAAATGATTTCCTGGAGGAACAATCATCATCACCATATAAATCTTATGAAGAGGAGTATTGCAAATCGTTACCATGTGTGTACGTAGACGGCTGTTCCTTCCATGTCGATGAAGGATCCGAACGTACATTGGTTGCAGGTATTGGAGTCGTTTGGAATACAACATTCCTGAATGTGTCCGTTGGATACAAGATTGGTTCTAAAAGCAGCCAAGTTGCAGAACTTACTGCTGTGTACAAAGCCGTACAAATGGCTATCGAATATGATATTAAGGAATTTGTAATCATCACAGATTCTGACTATATTCGTAACAGCTTTGTGGAGTACTTTCCCGGATGGAAAAGGTCCGACTGGATGAGAAGTAATAACAAGCCAGTAAAGCATGGTAAGATGTTTTGTAAAATTGATGAGATGGTTACCGCCCACAGTCTTACCATTTATTGGAAGAAGGTAAGAGGTCATTCAAAATATCCAGGCATGGATAAAGAGGGGAATGACCTAGCGGATTCCCTTGCCAAGCAAGCAACCATTGATGGAGAAGTCTTTGACGTTGATGACCTCATGAGAACTATCCAAGTGGATGCTATGACAAGGAGTCAGGCCCAAAAGGGAGCTGAAGCCAATGTGGCGCAGTGGGGCCAAAATTCCCCTAGTGAGGATCTCATTGCAAGCCAAAAGGGGGATCCAATTATTGGTCTCTTTTATAAGCACATTGAGGATCCACACAACTATCCCATAACCACGGAAGACTGTGTGGGTAAGGAGGAGTTACGAATTTTGATGAAAGGTAAGTCCCAATTCTCATTACAGGATGAACTGCTGATAAGAACCTCTAAGAATGGTATCACGCAATGGATAGTACCTGCAGCATACCGAGGTCTGATGTTACAACATGCACATGATGCCCCAACAGCTGGTCATCGAGGTGAGAAAATAACGTACGAGTTACTACGGGACTACGCTTACTGGCCACATATGCTGCAAGATGTGCGAACATATTGTCAGGGATGTCTAATCTGCCCTCAATTCCAGCCACAAGGACCCACTCATCGGGCACCATTGATGAAAAGGGGGATGTCCATGCCATGGTCAGACATCCAAATTGACTTCATTGGACCAGTAACAACTTCATCAAGAGGCAACAAGTATATGTTAACCGTAACTTGTCTGTTCACCAAATGGGTGGAATGTTTGCCGTGCAAAACATGCAGTTCAAGCGCATGTGCATCTCTGCTCATTAACCATGTATTTTCTAGATTTGGTCTTCCCCAGCACATCGAATCCGATCGTGGAAGTCACTTCACCAGTGAGGTGATGACAAAGATGTGGGAAATCCTGGGGGTAAAGAGGAAGCTACACATAGCTTATCGACCAGCCTCTAGTGGTGGAGTAGAACGTTACAACCAGTCCATTGTAAACATCCTGAAAAAGTTTGTCAATGAATCTGGTAAAGACTGGGATGTCAAGTTGCCTTTGGTGCTTATGGCCATCAGAGCCACCCCAAGCGCAGCAACTAAGCTTTCTCCCTTCGAGATGATTACGGGAAGGAAGATGGTGTTACCCCAGCATTTACATTACAGGACAACAGACCATAATTTGATCAATGCTACAACATCGCATCAGTATGTGGAAAATTTACGCAAGCACCTTCAGCATGCTTTTGCGTTCGCCCAGAAGAATATAGAGAAAGCCGCAGTGAGTGCTAAGACATACTATGATCTGAAGACTACACAGAAGGAGTATCAAATTTCCGATCAGGTGTATCTCTATAACTTCGCTCGGGATCAAGTGAAGGAGAGAAAATTTCTACCTTCCTGGAAAGGTCCCTATATCATCACTGACAAGTTATCTCCAGTGGTCTACAAGATCAAAATCCCTAAGGGGGATGAGTTTATTGAAAAATGGGTGCACATTAATCAGCTACGTGTTTGTCATCCTAGTGCACAACTTCGAGAGATTGAAGGAGTTGGATGAAAAGAGGTGAAAAGACTTTATGGTTCCAGCTAAAGACGGAAATAAGGATTGGTATCGTATGAACGGAAAAACGTTATCTGTTATTCTACATCTTTAACGCATACTAACCCATCCTGATGTATGTTTCCTCTGTAACAAAATGTCTCCTAACTCACCTCTGAGACCAGAACTTACTCTGTCCAAGAAAAGAACTTATGCCAATCAGAGATATATGGTATTAGTAACTCTTTTCTTGCAGGATAAAGTTAAAAAAAAATGTATATACTCATATGTGTCATACAATATTTTATAGACGTAAGATGTCATCAAAGATGATTGCCATTATCTACGTCATCCTGATCTTGGGGAAGGAGTTCCATGCTGAGCCGATTTCTGTGCCAGGTCCTTCGTCGGGGATCATGCTACGAGCATTGTGTGCACGTCACTGATGTCCTCCTCAACCGTCTCTGGGTCAGGAGTCTGAATGCTCGCAACACCAGCTCCCACGCCACTCTCCTCATCACTACTTGCCTAGCGGAGGAAGCGGCGGATGTCTCCTTCAGATCTTGGCTGGGCAGTAGCTGCTGACTGTCCTCTAGTACCTAGTCTTCGCTGTATAGTGGAGCTGAACCCACAGCATACAATACTTCTGTGGTTCTGAACAGAAAAGGACAGAGGCAGGTTGAGTACAGGTGAGGGCACAGGGCCTGCTCCCGGGCCATGCCAACTAAGGGTAGTGTCTGACGACCCATCGACTCTTGGCTGGGGGTGTCTGATGTCACTTGCGACGAAGTCGAACATTGAGTCAACAATTCAAGAACCGCTGGGTTGCTGGTCAAGACACGACCGCTAGCTGACACTGGGAGCTCAGGCCTCTGAAAGTGACCCCTGCTGTCACGGCCCCTTACTCTGCTGCGACCTCTACCTGCGCCAGAAACATTTAGGCCTCTGCTACTCCCCTGTGCAGGGCCTGGCACTTCCCTGTCTGACACACTGTTAGATCCAATTAAGAAATAAAAAGGAAATTAAAACACCCCACAAAAGCATTTACAACAAATAACTGCACGGCTGAGAGGCAAATATATTTTTTCTTTTTCCGCTAAAACACCCCACAAAAGCTGTTACAACAGATTACTGCACCGCAGAGCGGCAAATGTATTTTTTCTTTTTGCGCTAATACACGTCACAAAAGGCTTTACAAGAAATAACTGCACCACTGAGTGGCAAATATATATTTTATTTTTGCGCTAATGCATGTCACAAAAGGCTTTAAAAGAAATAACTGCACCGCTGAGCGGAAAATATATTTTTTCTTTTTCCGCTAAACCACCCCACAAAAGCCTTTACAGCAGATTACTGCACCGCAGAGCAGCAAATGTGTTTTTTCTTTTTGCGCTAATACACGTCACAAATGGCTTAACAAGAAATAACTGCACCGCTGAGCGGCAAATGTATTTTTTCTTTTTGCGCTAATACATGTCACAAAAGGCTTAATTAAAAAATTACTGCACCGCTGAGCGGCAAATATATTTTCCATTTCACCACCATGACGGCACACATGATACGGCACACACCTCTGTAGGGGCAGGAACAGAGAAAGGTTAAATTGACCCCTCCCACCACCATACACCAGTGTGTTCCTGTCCCTACAGTGGCCAGGACAGAGAAAGTCCTCTCTGCCAGTCAGGGAGGTGAAGTGTATTATTTATCTACCCCTTTTTTATTTTCAGTACCTGGGAGCTACAATGTATACTGCACTTTTCTTATGATGTACTATACATAGAATCCTGCATTGATACAGCTACTCTCTCATAGGTCTCTAAATAGACTTTGAAGAAACCCAGGAAGATTATGAAATGCATCCAATGCTGTGCTAAACTTCCTGATAAATATAAATAAAAATTGTCAAGATGAACAGCCATCTATCATGCAGGAATTCAAGTCTATGATCCACGAGGAAGTAAAATCTTCATTGGCATCTTTTCGCGAAGAAGGCCTTGCTGTACATCCGCCAAAACGTCAAAAACTGATAGACAGCCTCCTCATACTCTGATGGTTTGGAGGATGAGGCCTTTTCATCTAAAAGAGATAAAGACGAGCATCCCTTATCTGAAGGAGAGATAACAGATGAATCAAAAAAATTCTTTTTTTCCACGGCGGAAATGAATGATCTTTTAAAGGCGGTTAGAGACACTATGGGAGTAGAAGATGTCCAAAAACCTCACTCAGTTCAAGAGGAAATGTTTAGGGGATTAAAAACTAAACGCTTTAGAGTGTTTCTCATAAACGAAAACATTAAAGGGTTTCTACCACCTCATTTGGACCTAATTAGCTGTCAGACACTAGCGATCTGCTAGTGTCTGCTTTACCTAACCATGCTATTCTAAGACCTTTGTGTGCAGCCGTTACACAAAAAAAAACTATTTGCTATGCAAATGAGTCTCTAGGTGCTATGGGGGCGTCTTTTCAGCACCTAGAGGCTCCGTCTACTCACCCTGTATTCCGCCCCACTCGTCCGTCAAGCCCACCCATCTTCTCTAGATTGCCAGCCTCCATCTCATCCATCGGCCGAATTCTCGCACCTGCGCCGTGTGCGTCTGTATTCGGCGCAGGCGCAGTGACTGTTTGACCGGCCGGGCGTCGTCTGTTCCTCGGAGCACTCTGACGTAATCGGCGCAGGCGCAGTGGAGATGCCGGCGCACGGAGCAGTCAGATAGTCACTGCACCTGCGCCGAATACAGACGCACACGGCGCAGGTGCGAGAATTTGGCCGATGGATGAGATGGAGGCTGGCAATCTAGAGGAGATGGGCGGGCTTGACGGACGAGCAGGGCGGAATACAGGGTGAGTAGACGGAGCCTCTAGGTGCTGAAAATACGCCCCCATAGCACCTAGAGGCTCATTTGCATAGCAATAAAAGTTTTTTTTTAGTGTAACGGCTGCACACAAAGGTCTTAGAATAGCATGGTTGAACTTCCGGTTCTGGCGCGGGCATGTAAAGACGCTGGTGACTGATGCTCCGTTTCACCGCCGAAAATATCAGCTAGTCCTGCTTCTCTGAGTACAGCTGGAGCGCCATCGCTGATACAGTGAGGCTTTAATGTCTGCATGGAGCGATACCTGCTGAGAAGTGGGCAAAAATCTACGACCCGGGCGACAACTAACACAGTAAATGTGGACGGGACCTGTCCTCCCTCCTCGCCAAGACACGCGTCAGCCGATGATCAGGACGCCCCAGCTATTAATACACAGCTGGATATGTTTGAAACGTCGGGCAAAGTGGTGGATGTCAAGTTGCTAGCCATTGAAGTGGCGAAACAGTTAGCACCTGATATTATTGCCTCGTTATCTACTACCCTGCACGCGACGCTTAACAAATTACAAGAGGAGGTGGAATTACAAGATCACAGGGTATCTGAGGTGGAGCAGTGGGTGGCTTGTATGGAGGAGGAGGCTGCTGACACTGCACAGAAGATGTGGGACTTATCTCAACTGGCTGAGAAGCTAAATGACCGTGTTGAGGACCTTGAAAATAGGTCTAGGCGCAGCAACTTACGTTTGGTCGGAATACCTGAATCTGTGCCAATAGCGGAACTGCGCCATGTTTTTGAAGTTGCCCTACCACAGGCTCTGGGTCTCCAGGGAGGAAGAAGAAAGGTGGAGAGGGCTCATAGAGTGGGGCCCTGGAGGGATCAAAAGTCATCTGCTAACAGTAGAGCTGATCAGAGGCCAAGACAGGCAATTTGTAAGTACCTGGACTACTCCGATAAGGAGGACATTCTGCGGGCTTATCGTGCAAGGAGGGAGCCATTGATTCTAAACGGTATTAAGGTTTTACTGTTTGCCGATTATTCAGCGGAAGTGGCGCGAAAGCGGAGGGCCTTTGGGGCGGTCTGCACTAACCTCTATAAGGCCGGGAACAGATTTCAACTAGCATACCCTGCTGTATTGAGGTTACAGTTACCTGATGGAAGCTCTAAGCATTTTACAGATCCTAAGGAGGCGGAGGAGTTTATACGAATTCAAGCAGATAGAACACAAGGGTTTGCGGATACGGAGGAAAATCGTTGAGACGCCAGCGTACGAGATGGAGGAAATGGATGGCATCGGGTGTCTCAGATCTCTTCATCTCTTCCACAGAGGATGTCTAAGTTCCAGAAATCTTCGGGAACAAAATTCATGAGACAGACGGGAGGACTGTGAATCCATCGTCAGGTTTAGTCATGGTCAATTGGACCCATTTTGCTAACCTTGTGTTTTATAATTTATTTATTTTTCCCCCTCTTTCTAATGTTCCAGGAATGTGTACAGGGACATTTTATAATTTCTGGGGACTTTTTGTTATAACAGCTATTTGGCGGTGATGTGCCGCGTCTAATGCCTGAAAAAAGGCATTTTTTTGAGTTGTTTGTTTCTCTCAGTCATGATCCTAATGTGGCTGGGTTTCTTTTTTTTCTTTTTCTGCTCAGGGGCAATATATGAGCAATCAATGTGTAATGATACATGGAGTACTGTTGGGCTGGGAGGCAGTGCTTTGATAGATACTGTGCAAACTATGATGGAAAGGAGGGGAGGGGTTTTCTGTCGACAGGTGGGTCTTGTGTTAGTGACAAATTTATGAGAATAATCTCGTGGAATGTGAAAGGACTAAAGTCTCCTAACAAGCGCATGCAGGTTCTGAAACAATTACGTAGGATGAAGGTAGATATAGCCTTGTTTCAGGAGACCCACCTGTCGACAGCGGACTTCCATAGGATGAAGAAGCTTTGGGTGGGAGAGGTGTATGGTTCTTCGGCTGTTGATAGAAAAGCAGGAGTTTTGGTTCTAATAGGTCGTCATTTGTCACATATAGTTCATTCTGAAGAAGCAGATGACGAGGGGAGGATATTACATCTTAACATCTCAGGTGCTTTTGGTGACTTTAGTTTATATAATATTTATGCTCCGAATCAGGGCCAAAAAGCCTTCTTTGACTCTCTGGGTACTAGAATCTTACAAGACATGCATAGTGCAAAAATAGTGGGAGGGGACTTCAATGCTGTAATGAATCAGAATGAGGATAGGAGGTCAGCTGGCGGTCATAGTCATCAATATTCTCTGGGGGACTTTGCTGAGTCGTTGTCTCTCAGGGATGTTTGGAGGTACTCTAATCCTCAAGGGAGGGAATTCACCCACTATTCGCATGCGCATAAGAGCTGGTCCAGAATCAACTATTTGTTCTTGTCCTCAATGATTTTGCACAGAGTGGCGGACATTGCCATAGGCGATATGGTAATTTCAGATCATTCTCCTCTTCTTATAGATATTAGAGAAATGTATACTGGGGGTAGAGATTTCATTTGGAGGTTCCCAAATTATGTGATAAAGGATGATGAATTCATGAAACTAATGAAGGGATGGTGGATGGAATTTGTTGATGATAATTATGGAGCATGTGAATGATCCGGTATAGTTTTGGGAAACGGCTAAAGCTGTTTTGAGAGGTAGGTTGCTGGCTTATGTCTCTTCTATCAAGAAGGTTGCTAGGACGCAGTATGAAAAAGCGAGTGCATGTTTAAGGGATGCTTACAACAACTTTCTCTTGGCCCAGACCCAGACTGCCAAAGAATGCTGGGTTTCAGCTAAGAGAGACTTTGAAGCGTGGGCAGAGAAACTGGAAATTTCAAAAAAGTCTCAGTTAGATGCTAGTTTGCATAGATTTGGCAACAAATCTGGAAAGTTGTTGGCCTCATTGGCCAAGGGTAGGCGGCCATTAAATCATATTCAGGTAGTGAGGAAAAGTGATGGGACCAGGGAGCACAGACCGCAACAGATCAATAAATTGTTTGGACATTATATGGAGGCATTTTATCAGAATGCTGGGGATAGGGTGGAAGAGGGGAAGGCTTTCTTAGAGCGAATCTCCTTACCAACTTTGACAGTAGAGCAGCTAGACGCTCTGAACGCCCCATTGACGGCAGCGGAGGTGCAGGCAACTATAAAATCCTTTCCTTCTGGAAAAGCCCCAGGCCCGGATGGGTATACGTCTGACTTTTACAAAGTGATGGATACTCAGGTGGTTCCGTATTTGATGTCGCTTTATTCCTCTTGGGTCGAGGGGGGGTGTTGCCTGAACGAATGAATACGGCCCACATAACATTACTTCATAAGGCCGGGAAAGATCCGGAAAACCTGGCATCTTATAGGCCAATATCCCTAATAAATCACGATCTTAAAATCCTATCGAAGTTGCTTGCTAATAGGTTGGCAGGTGTTCTCCCCACTTTGATTTCTCCTGCGCAAGTTGGTTTCATTAAGAGCAGGGCGGCTGTCACCAATTTAAGGAAGGTTCTGCTTGCTCTTTCAGTGGCAGGGAAGACGGAATTTCGGGGGCAAGACCCAGCTATTCTCACTTTAGATGCAGAAAAAGCTTTTGATAGTATCAACTGGAAATGTCTGGGTCTTGCCCTAGATTCGGTAGGTGTTAATGGGTATGTTTCGTACGCTATTAGATGTTTTGTATTTAGGTCCGAGGGCAAGGGTTAGTTCCGGAGGTTGTTTGTCTGATTCTTTCTTATAGCAAAGAGGAACTAGACAAGGCTGCCCGTTATCTCCTCTTTTGTTTGACCTGGCGATAGAGCCATTGTCAAGATGGCTAAACTCAGAGGAGTTGTTTGAGGGTCTGAGGATAGGTAGAAAGCAGATGCGTTCGGCTTTATTTGCTGATGACATTCTGCTTTTTATGTCTAACCCTGTTAGAGATATTGGGAAGATTACTGAGGCTTTGGAAGAATTTGGGTCTCTTTCTGGATTAAAAATCAATAGATCAAAGAGTGAGTTCCTATTCTTGAAAGGTGGGGGGCAGCGGGTAATGGGGAGTGATTTGAGGGGTATACCAACTGCACGTTCTCATATAACTTATGTGTTAGGTACTGCGCGACATATACCCCCTATTGCTCTCCTTGCCTGTGTGGCACTATGAAGGTCCGCAGTAAATATTACAGAAACACAGTACCTAACGCACATATGTCACGCAGTACCTAACACATATATTATACACATCATTTATTTGATTTTCAACGGGGGCAATACCGTTGCGGTACCGCTGCGTCAGTGTATTTTAGTGCAAGCGCCGGTGTATCACTAGTGTTTTCTCATATAACTTACTTGGGTATTAGGGTAGGGACTACTCCTGAGTCCATATAAAGACTTAATTATGACCCATTGATAAATAAAATAGTTATGGAACTACTTAGATGGCATGATATCCCGCTGTCGTTGCTGGGGCGTAATCATCTAATTAAGATGATGTCAGTCTCTAAATTGCTATATCCCATGCAGACTATCCCCATTCTGTTAAAACATAAAGACGTTTCTAAGATTGTGAAAGCATTCAAGAACTTTTTGTGGCATGGCAAGAGGCCTAGGATACAAATGCGTTCCTTAATAAAGGGGATTGAACAGGGAGGGATTGCTTTTCCTGATATTAGGAGTTATAATTTGGCTTGCATGGCAAGACATGTTTGTGACTGGATAAATGGATCTGATTTCTACTCAGCTTTGTCGCTAGAAAGGGAATTCTGTGCTCCCTGGTCTCCAGTGGCGCTGCTACATTCAAGGTTGCGGGTGATTCCGGTGTGGATTAAGCAATCTTTGTTGTTTAAAGATACAATAGCTACGTGGAGGATTCTTCGGAAAAAGTACTGGTTGTCTTACAGGATCTCTAAGCATCTTCCTTTATGGGATAATCCAGAATTTGTACAGGGTAATGTGAACAAATTGTTTGAAGAATGGAGGCGGAAGGGGATTTTATATGTGAAACATTTACTACATGACACTGAACCTAGATGGTTAACGAGTGAAGAATTTATTGCAAAGTTCTCTTTGTCATCATTCCAAATTATTCAATGGTCTCAGGTAAAGGAGGCTGTGATAAATCAACTGGGGTTGGTGCAGAAAGAGATTCGTAGAAATGTTCTGGATAGGATCTTGGATTTAGGTGGTGGAAAGGTCTCAATTTCCACAATTTACGCTGATATGAGAAAGGAAGATGGGACTGGGGATAGGAGTATTAGATTTGGAAAATGGGCCGAACAGTTAGATGATGGGGATATTGAACAAAAGATGGTGAAAGGTTGGGAAGTGGTTAGGAGGCATGTTATTAACGAGTCATGGAGGGATACGCAGTTTCGACTTATGTATCGTGCCATCCATGGCTTTAATATCCCCCCTCATCCAGCGAAACCAGACAGGATAACTAGTTGCCCGAAGTGTGGAGTGGGTTTCTCTGACTTATTTCATGGGATCTGGACGTGCCCACAGAGTAAGAGGTTGTGGGAGGAAGTGGGGAATTTAGTCAAGAGAATCTGGTGAAGAGAGCTTCCATTGTCCCCTTAACTATATTTATTTCATTTTGAGGAAGGAGAGGTAGGTCAAGGGGGGTTACCTCGTTTGTTTCATATGATATGTATGGTAGTTAAGCGTAGTATTCTACAAAAATGGCTGCAAGCTGATGCTCCGGGGTTACAATTTATAATAGAACAACTAAAGAATGTATTTTATTTGGAGAGATTAAATTCCCTCGCTGTTAAAGAACGACAAGCTAAGGGGTTGTTTCAGAAATGGAAACCGTTTATTGTTCATTGTATGTCTGATGAGGAGATACAATTAATTTTGAGACCGTTCACACTGACGGAATGGTACATTATGAGTCAACTGAAGGGGACCTTGGGTCGTCTGTTGCTCCGATCTGTTAATCTGTCTTAGTTATACGGGAGAATATCTTAATAATGTTATCATATATTGATTGCTTGTACTGAATATATTGTACTCATGACTATATAATGCCCCTATGTATGTTATTGAATTGCTCATTGCACTTTTAGTGCTGTTTTGATTCAGAGATGTACACTCTGGATGTATTGTTTGTCTTGTTGATAAAATAATAAAGAATTGATTTAAAAAAGGATAGCATGGTTAGGTAGAGCAGACACTAGCAGATCGCTAGTGTCTGACAGCTAATTAGGTCCAAATGAGGTGGTAGAAACCCTTTAAAGAGATGATTATGGATAAATAGGCATTCCCCAAAAAGAAATGAGGTATTTCTAGAGAATTTAAGGGTAGGTTATTATACGATCCCACCGATTCTAAAGTATTATTATTATTATTATTTATTATTAAAGCACCATTCATTCCATAGTGCTGTACATATGAGAAGAGGTATACATACATAACACAGACAATTGCACTAATCATAAACAAGACTGGGTACAAACTGGTACAGAAGGAGAGAGGGCCCTGCCCGTGAGGGCTTACAATCTACATGGTATGGGAGAAGGACACAGTAGGTGCGGGTGAAGTTGGTCATGGCGGTATAGAGGCAGCAGGGTCACTGGTTGTAGGCTTGTCTGAAGAGGTGGGTTTTCAGGTTTCTTTTGAAGGATTCCACTGTAGGTGAGAGTCTGATATGTTGGGGTAGCGAGTTCCAGAGTATGGCGGATGCACGGGAGAAATCTTGGAGTCGATTGTGGGAAGAAATGATAAGAGGAGAGAAGGAGGTCTTGTGAGGATCGGAGAGTGCGTGTGGGGGTGTATCGGGAAAGTAGCTCAGAGATGTAGGGAGGGGACAGGTTATGGACGGCCTTCTATGTATTTGTTAGTACTTTGAAGTGAATTTGCTGCGCAATAGGGAGCCAGTGAAGGGATTGGCAGAGGGGAGAGGAAGAGGAGTAATAGGGTGAGAGGTGGATTAGTCGGGCAGCAGAGTTGAGGATAGATTGGAGGGGTGCGAGAGTGCTAGATGGAAGGCCACAGAGGAGAGTGTTGCAGTAGCCTAGGCGAGAGATGATAAGGGCATGTACAAGCATTTTCGCAGATTCAAAGTTAAGGAAAGCACGGATCCGGGAGATGTTTCTGAGTTGGAGGCGGAAGGTGGTGGAAAGGGCTTGGATGTGCGGTCTGAAGGAGAGGGCAGAATCCAAGGTCACTCCAAGGCAGCGGACTTGGTTGACCGGGGAGAGTGTGCAGCCATTGATCATGATAGATAGGTCTGTTGGGGGGGTTGAGCAAGATGGGGGAAAGATGATGAATTCTGTTTTATCCATGTTAAGTTTTAGAAAGGCGAATAAGGATGATATAAAAGATAGACATTGTGGGATTCTTGATAGTAAGGTGGTGATGTCTGGACCAGAGAGGTAGATTTGTGTGTCGTCAGCGTAGGAGTGATACTGAAAGCCATGGGACTCTATGAGCTGTCCCAGGCCAAAAGTGTAGATAGAGAAGAGCAGGGGTCCTAGTACAGAGCCTTGTGGGACACCAACAGAAAGGGAATGAGACGAGGAGGTGGTGCAGGAGTGGGAGACGCTAAACGTCCGGTCTGTGAGGTATGATGTGATACAGGAGAGGGCCAGGTCAGTGATGCCAAGAGATGAGAGAGTTTGCAACAGAAGGGAGTGGTCAACAGTGTCGAAGGCAGAGGACAGGTCAAGGAGAAGGAGGACAGAGTATTGTTTCTTGGCTTTGGCTGTCAGTGACTTTGGTAAGGGCAGTCTCAGTCGAGTGGTGGGGTTGGAAGCCGGATTGTAGGCGGTCAAAGAGGGAGCAGGAGGAGAGGGGAGAGGACAGTTCAGAATGGACATGTTGTTCAAGTAGCTTTGAGGCATACGGAAGAAGTGATATGGGGCGATAACTGAACAAAGAAGATGGGTCAAGTGAAGTCTTTTTGAGGATGGGTGTAATGGTAGCATGTTTAAAAGCAGAGGGGAAGACACCAGAGGTTAGTGATAGGTTGAAGAGATGAGTTAGGGCTGGGATAAACACTGTGGTGAGGTTAGGGATGAGGTGGGATGGGATTGGGTCAAGTGCACAGGTGGTGAGATGTGATCTGGAGAGTAAAGTGGAGAGTTTTTCTTCTGTAATGGCGGAGAAGTGGGTTTTGGAAGAAGAGGACCAAACAGTTGTGTAGAGGGTCTGTGGGGACTGTGTAGTGAAGCTTTCTCTGATGTTGACTATCTTTTGTTTGAAATATTTGGCAAAGTCCTCAGCTAAGAAGAGAGGAGAGGGTGGGGGGCGCTGGGGGATGGAGAAGGGAGTTAAAAGTGCTAAAAAGTTGTTTAGGGCTGTGGGCCAGGGAAGATATGAGAGATAAGAAGTAGGCCTGTTTTGCATCAGCGAGTGAGGATTTGAATATGAGGAGGGATTGCTTGTATGCGGTGAAATGATCTTTAGAATGGGATTTCTTCCATCGCCGCTCAGCAGCCCTGGAAGCTTGTCTGAGTTTTTTGGTCAGGTTGGTGTGCCAGGGTTGTCTGTTAATTTTTCGGGTTTTGTTGTGTTTGAGGGGGGCAACAGTGTCCAGAGCTGTACTTATTGTGGTGTTATATAGGGTGGTAGCAGCATCTGGAGGGAACAGATGGTAGAGAGTGGGAGAAGAGAGTCATAAAGCAAGCGAAAGTCGAGATGTTTAAGGTTCCTGCGGGGGTGTGCTAGTGTGTGGAACGGGGGAGCAGCAGAAGAGACCAATGAAGAGAAGGTGAGTAGGTTGTGGTCGGATAGGGGGAGAGGCAAATTAGAAAGGTTAGATAGGGAGCAGAGGAGGGTAAAGATAAGATCCAGAGTGTGACCATCTCTGTGGGTGGGAGCTGAAGAACACTGTGATAGGCCGAAGGAGGAAGAGAGCGACAGGAGTTTAGAGGCGGCCGAGTATTTGATGAAATACCTAGAATTGACATCCAGGTAGCAAAGGTAAATAAAAAAACCTCGCTACCTTTTGAAGACTCTTCCCAATTAAAAGACACCATGGAAAGGAAAGCCTTTTGAGAAAGTCTTGGGAATCGGCAATGTATAGTCTTAAGACGAATATCTCCGCAACCTTGGTGGCTAGGTCGATGTACCTCTGATTGAATGAACTAGAGAAACATCTAATTAATAAAACATCTCGGGAACAGATTATAGATTCAATTCCCTTATTGAAATCAGCTACAGGCTTCTTAGCGGATGCCTCAGCAGAAACTTGTCACGGCTGAGGATGAGGAAAACCCTCCGCCGTGCGATGACAGAGGATGGTAGTCACGTCTTGGCCAGAACCACAGAACTAGGGAGCAGGTCACCTCCTATTGCCTCCCTAATCTGACCCTAACTCCTAGCGACATGAGCCGACCTTGAAGGTAGGAGGACTCATGCTCTGGAACCTCGTGTCCCTACTCGCCCTCCTCTGGTCTCTACGATAGGAGCTGGGTAGACTACCTGTTCCTCCTGGACATGGAGAAATAGGAGTCTAAAGATGGCCAAACTATAAAGACAGGGGAAACGGAAACAGGCATATGGCAATGGCAGGTAAGTGCAACTAGTACTAACACCTACCTGCCACAGACACAGGGCCTGGGACCCAAGTATCAGTGCTGCTGTCCACAAACACAAACGACAGAGCACACACACCACACAGGACACCAGGAGACCATACGCTGCAAATAATAGACATGACACACAAACACATCCTCATAACATTGTGTATAAACAATACATAACAATTTGTTTATGACCACAAGGGTGGCCCCCACTGGCAGATGGAAATACCAGGAGGGCTTCTCCAGCAAAGCATGGCTGAAGAAGCCCTCAGCTTCAGATCCCCAAAGAGGCTTTATGGCCCAAAGTGGCCACACCCACACAGACACACACAGGAGAGGGAATTAACCCTTCCAACACTAACAGGGAGTGAAACCACTTAAAGGGGAAGTGTCCAAATGCACATCACACTGTAGCTGTTACCGCAGGCAACGACATGGGTGGCAACCATGTCCTGGGAGTCAGCCAGAAGGCCGAGACACTGCCACCACATGTACACATACCAAACGTTGCCACGGGCAGCCACAGTGAAGGGAAGTGTCACAGTGCACACCTAACATAAACCTAGTGCACACCAGACATACAAAGTGCATAACATACACACACACCTAACAGAGAGGTTGCTAGGTGCAACCGCATGCACATTGCCGCAAGCTGCCTAGCACGAGCTCAGGCTGCTCTACTGCGACAATACCCAACTACCTGTTGCCCGCGGCAATCACAAGTGAGGCTACACACTAGCGGCCCTCACCTGTGGTTGAACAACTAAACCAGACCGCAGGCAACCGCATCCGGTTTTCAGCTAAAGACATGGCTTTATCCAATGCCGCTAGAAGAGCCCTTTGGATGAAATCTTGGAAGGGAGATATAGCATCCAAAATGAAATTGTGTTCGATGGCCTTTTCTGGGAAGTATGTATTTGGCCCCGTCCTGGACACAATGTTAGAAAAGGCTACCGATAAGAAAAAAGGTTTCCCTGAAGAAAAGCCGACAAAAAGGAAATTACCCTTTCATCCCCAGTTTAACCAAGGAAAACCTTTTCGAGGAAAAGGCAAAACTGGCCGCTGGAGCTATGCAAAAGGGGGACGGGTAGAGGATATCTCATTAATCCCCAAAACAAAAACAGCGACAAACAATGACGTCAGGATAGGGGGAAGACTAAAGAGCTTTTACCCTCAGTGGAAATCTGTAACTTAAAATCCTTGGGCTTTAAACATAATATAGGACGGTTACAGGATAGAGTTTTCTCCCTCCCCCTCCAGAAAGATTCAGAATCTCTCATCATCCGGCACAGTTCAAATTAATTTGGGAAGGGATACAGGTCCTTCAAAAATTGGGAGTAGTAATTCCGGTCTCCCCATCTCAACAAGGTCAGGGCTACTACTCAAACCTGTTCCTTGTAAAAAAAAACTGGGGGGTGCTTATCGTATGATAATAAATTTAAGGGAACTAAACAAGTATGTTATCTACAGGAAATTCAAAATGGAATCCCTGAGCTCCACCATCCTTCTAATAAAAAGAAACGCCCTAATGTGTACAATTGACCTAAAGGACGTCCCGATCCGAACCCAGTCTCAAAAATACCTAAGGTTCTCCATAAAAGATCCCATGGGGAACCTAGCCCATTTTCAATTTGTCGCCCTCCCCTTCGGGATATCATCTACCCCCAGGATATTTAACAAGTTAATAGTAGAAATTATTGCCTTTTTGTCACGGAACCATGAACCAGACGTACAACAAGAGATAAGAGAAAATAAGAAGGCTTTATTGAAAATAAAGCTGTAAAGCAAAAGTCCAAACGGATGGTGAAACCGAGCAGAGTCTTTGCGAAGCCAGAGGTCAGGAACCAGAAGGGTAGTCAGACGAAGCCAGGATCAGGAACCAGCAGGGTAGTCAGACGAAGCCTGGATCAGGAACCAGCAGGGTAGTCAGACGAAGCCAGGATCAGGAACCAGAAGCAGCAGCAGTCTTAGAAGCATGTGAACACAAGAGGACCAAGCAAGGAACTGAAGCCACAGACCTCCTATATATATGAGCTAGGCATCCAGCTCCTCCCAGTGGGAAGGAGGAGCCGCAGGGTGGAAGGCTACAAGAAACCCAGAAACCAAGATGGCCGCCAGCACATGTCAAACAAAGGAGAACAGCAAGAAGGTAAGACCATGACAGTACCTCCCCCTCAAGGGCCCCTCCTCCGCGGAGCACAAAACGGTTTCTGAGGGAAGCGTGCGTGGAAGGCTCGGAGCAAGGCAGGAGCATGGACATCTGCGGAGGGAACCCAGGAACGCTCCTCTGGACCATAACCACGCCAATGGACCAAAAACTGCAACCGACCGCGGACCAGGCGTGAGTCCAGGATATTGCTCACCTCATATTCCTCACGATTACCCACTTGGACCGGACGAGGCCGAGGAACCGAGGAAGTGAAACGATTACACACCAGTGGCTTCAACAGGGAGACATGAAACACGTTGGAGATCCGCTTGCCAGGAGGAAGCGCAAGGGCATAGGCTACCGGGTTTACCCTGCGAAGCACTCGGAAGGGACCAACAAAGCGAGGCGCCAGCTTGGGAGTGGGCACTCGAAGGTTGAGGTTGCGGATGGACAACCATACACGGTCTCCGACCTGGTAGGAAGGAGCAGGCGCTCGTCTGCGATCAGCCTGGAGTCTCTGGCGCTGCGCAGAGACCTCAAGGGACTTCTGGATCTGTACCCAAGAAGCACGTAGGACGGAAAGGTGATCCTCCACAGCCGGAATATCCTGGGGAGAGAATACCTCCGGTAACACGGCAGGTTGGAACCCATAATTGGCCATGAAGGGAGACGTCCCAGAGGAAGAGTTCACCGCCGTGTTCCTGGCAAACTCAGCCCAAGGCAGGAGGTCAACCCAATTGTCTTGGTGATCGGAGACATAGCAACGAAGGAATTGCTCCAAGGCCTGATTGGATCGTTCTGCGGCCCCATTGGACTGAGGGTGGTAGGCCGAGGAGAAGGAGAGATGAATCCCCAACTGGGAGCAAAAGGCGCGCCAGAACCTGGACACAAACTGACTCCCCCGATCCGACACAATCTCCTTGGGCAAACCGTGCAACCGGAAGACCTCCCTGGCAAAAATCGTGGCCAACTCTTGTGCAGAGGGTAACTTCTTGAGAGGAACACAGTGGCACATTTTGGAAAACCGATCCACAATCATGAAAATGACCGTATGGCCTCGGGATGCAGGGAGGTCCACAATGAAATCCATCCCCAGGTGTGACCATGGGCGCTCCCCGGTGGCTATGGGTTGCAGAAGGCCCAACGGAAGGTGCCGAGGGGACTTACTCTGGGCACAAACGGAGCATGCCGCTACATATGCGGCGATGTCGGAACGTAGGGAAGGCCACCAGAACAGACGTGAAACAGCCCAGGACAGCTGATTCTTTCCAGGATGCCCCGCGGTCTTGGAGTTATGGTAGGTTCGCAACAACCGAGTGCGCAACTCCTCAGGCACAAAACATCTGCCGTTGGGTCTCCCAGAGGGAGCACCAGATTTAGCCGCCAAAATCTGCTCACCCAGGGGAGAGGTCAGGCTGGTGCGAATGGCGGCCAGGATCTGATTCGGAGGTATGACCGAAGTCGGAATCGACTCCTCCCTGGACAGCTCGGAGTACTGCCGTGATAAGGCATCCGCCCTGATGTTCTTGGAACCGGGTAGGTAGGAGACCACGTAATTAAAACGTGACAAGAACAGAGCCCATCTGGCCTGACGTGGTGTCAATCTCTTGGCCTCAGAAAGGTAGGTCAGATTCTTGTGGTCCATCAGGATGAGAACCGGAACCACCGAACCCTCGAGCAAGTGCCTCCATTCTTTAAGGGCCTGCACGATGGCCAATAACTCCCTGTCACCAATCTGATAGTTGCACTCAGCGGAAGACAGTTTCCGGGAGTAAAACCCACAAGGAAGCAGGGGACCCTCTGGTGTTCTACGCTGAGACAGAAGGGCGCCTACTCCCGTCTCAGACGCGTCCACCTCGAGGACAAAGGGCAACCCAGGGTTGGGATGCGACAGAATCGGAGCCGACACAAAGGCGGACTTTAGGGCCTCAAAAGCTCGGATGGCCTAGAGCGGCCAGACCTGGGAATTACTGCCCTTCCTGGTCAGATCCGTGAGAGGCTTGGCCAGCATGGAAAAGTCCCTGATGAACTTCCGATAATAATTGGCGAAGCCCAAAAAGCGCTGCAGGGAACGAAGACCACTGGGCTGGGGCCACTGTAAGACAGCCGAAACCTTCTCAGGATCCATGGAGAACCCCTCAGCGGAAATGATGTAACCTAAGAAGGTTACCTGGGATCGGTGAAATTCGCATTTCTCAAGCTTACCGAACAGCTTGTTCTCTCGTAACCGTTGCAACACTCGTCTGACATCCAGAATGTGGGCCTCCACGGATTCAGAATATACCAAGATGTCATCCAAATAGACCACCACACACTGCTGCAACAGGTCACGGAAAACATCGTTGATGAATTCCTGAAAGACTGCGGGCGCATTGCACAACCCAAAGGGCATAACCAAGGATTCATAATGACCGGTCCTGGTGTTAAACGCGGTCTTCCACTCATCGCCCACCTTGATCCTTACCAGGTTATATGCCGCCCTCAGGTCGAGTTTGGTAAAGACCGTGGCCCCTTTAAGGCGATCGAACAGCTCGGAAATCAAGGGTATCGGGTAAGCGTTCTTGATCGTGATGCGATTGAGACCCCTGTAATCGATGCAAGGCCTCAACTCACCGCCCTTCTTTTTCACAAAGAAAAATCCAGCCCCTGCCGGGGACGAAGATTTGCGAATGTGTCCGCGTGAAAGTGCCTCCCTCACGTACTCCTCCATGGCCTCATTCTCCGCTACCGACAGTGGATAGACTTTGCCACGAGGAGGAACGGCACCAGATTGTAACTCTATGGCACAATCGTATGGGCGGTGCGGAGGTAGGGCAACCGCGCGCACCTTATCGAATACATCCCGGTACTCCTCGTATTCAGGAGGCAACAGAGAGTCTGAGGAAGTACACAGCAACTTGACAGACCCATGGATGCAACTAGCCCCACACTGCGGTGACCACGAGAGGATCTCGACCGATCTCCAATCGAAAGTCGGATTATGCTTCTGGAGCCAGGGGTACCCCAAGACCACCGAGTAGTGTGGAGACGAAATAACCTGGAGGCAGACCGACTCTCTGTGAACGGCACCAATGGCTATCCCCACTGGAAGGGTCTCATGAGTCACGTGTGGCGGCAGAAGGGGTCTGCCGTCTATCGCCTCAAGAGCCAGTGGGGAACCTCGAGCCTGCAGAGGAATGGAATTGGCGGCAGTGAACACACTATCAATGAACAAACCACCAGCACCAGAGTCCACCAACGCCTGGGTCGTCACCGAGCCCCCGACCCAGGAGAGGACAACAGTGATCAGTGGTTTGTCAACACGGGAAACCGGGGACGAGGAGACTCCACCCAAGATCTGCCCCCGACAGGATCTCAGGTACGAGCGTTTCGGACGGTTCGGACATGCCAACCGAAAATGCCCACCGAGACCACAGTACATGCATCGGCCCTCGCGTCTCCGGAGTGCCCTCTCCCCCTCGGACAGGCGAGCAAACCCCAGCTGCATGGGTTCACCCCCAGACAAGTCATCCCCAGGAGGCGTGGGAGGAGAGGGAGGCACGGGTGGGACAGCAAACGTAGGCACCAATCTGTTAGAAGACCTCCGCAGGTTCTCCTTAAAGGAAGGTCTCTCCCTGAGTCTGGTGTCAATCAAAATCAGGAAAGAAATAAGAGACTCGAGCTCAACTGGTAGGTCCTTAGCTGCAACCTCATCCTTCAAGGCATCCGAGAGACCATGAGAGAAAGCAGCGACCAGAGCCTCATTATTCCAGCCCACCTCTGCTGCCAGGGTACGAAACTCAATGGCGTATTCAGCTACGGATCGTGAACCCTGTCTGATGGACATAAGGAGCTTCGCAGCAGAGGCAGCACGAGCCGGCACATCGAATACCTTCCGAAGAGAAGCAACAAAACCGGAAAACTCGGCAACCACCGGATTGTTGTTCTCCCATAAAGGGCTGGCCCAGGCCAAGGCCTTGTCTGAGAGCAGCGAGATCAAGAAGCCCACCTTTGATCTCTCAGTAGGAAAGGCATGTGGCAGCAACTCGAAATAAATGCCCACCTGGTTAAGGAAACCTCGGCACTGAGTTGGCTCTCCCCCAAAGCGCTGTGGAAGAGGGGCAGAACTGGTCATACCCCGAAACACCGCAGGCGCAACAACAGGTGTCGGGGTAGACTCTGGCGCAACAACCGGAGCGGCAGTAGGAGCGAGCCCAGGAGCGACAACCGACCCATCGGCAACGGGAGCGAAATGAGCAGTGCGTTCAAGCAGGGTTTGCAACGCCACAGCGAACCGACCCAACAGGTGATCCTGCTGATCAAGTCTGGCAACCAGCATGGGTAGCGAGGATGGCCCTGTACCGTCAGAATTCATGGCTTGGTCCTAATGTCACGGAACCATGAACCAGACGTACAACAAGAGATAAGAGAAAATAAGAAGGCTTTATTGAAAATAAAGCTGTAAAGCAAAAGTCCAAACGGATGGTGAAACCGAGCAGAGTCTTTGCGAAGCTAGAGGTCAGGAACCAGAAGGGTAGTCAGACGAAGCCAGGATCAGGAACCAGCAGGGTAGTCAGACGAAGCCAGGATCAGGAACCAGCAGGGTAGTCAGACGAAGCCAGGATCAGGAACCAGAAGCAGCAGCAGTCTTAGAAGCATGTGAACACAAGAGGACCAAGCAAGGAACTGAAGCCACAGACCTCCTATATATATGAGCTAGGCATCCAGCTCCTCCCAGTGGGAAGGAGGAGCCGCAGGGTGGAAGGCTACAAGAAACCCAGAAACCAAGATGGCCGCCAGCACATGTCAAACAAAGGAGAACAGCAAGAAGGTAAGACCATGACACTTTTAAGAACTCAAGGTCTTACAATCGTCTCCTATTTAGACGACTTCCTAATCATATCAGACTCGGAACAGCAGATAAAAACAGATCGAGACAGGTTTTGCGCTTTTGAAAAAATCTAGGATGGATAATAAACTTAACCCCTTAAGGACACAGCCTTTTTACACCTTAGGACCAGGCCATTTTTTGCAAATCTGACCAGTGTCACTTTAAGTGCTGATAACTTTAAAACGCTTTGACTTATCCAGGCCGTTCTGAGATAGTTTTTTCGTCACATATTGTACTTCATGACACTGGTAAAATGAAGTCAAAAAAATTATTTTTTTTGCACCAAAAAATACCTAATTTAACAAAAATTTTGAAAAATTTGCAAATTTAAAAGTTTCAGTTTCTCTACTTCTGTGATACATAGTAATACCCCCAAAAATTGCGATGACTTTACATTCCCCATATGTCTACTTCATGTTTGAATTATTTTGGGAATGATATTTTATTTTTTGGGGATGTTATAAGGCTTAGAAGTTTAGAAGCAAATCTTGAAATTTTTCAGAAATTTACAAAAACTAAATTTTTAGGGACCAGTTCAGGTCTGAAGTCACTTTGCGAGGCTCACATAATATAATCCACCCAAAAATGACCCCATTCTATAAACTACACCCCTCAAGGTATTCAAAACTGATTTTACAAACTTCGTTTACCCTTTAGGTGTTGCACAAGAGTTATTGGCAAATGGGGATGAAATTTGATAATTTCATTTTTTTGCCTAATTTTCCATTTTAACCCATTTTTTCCACTAACAAAGCAAGGGTTAACAGCCAAACAAGACTGTATCTTTATTGCCCTGACTCTGTCGTTTACAGAAACACCCCATATGTGGCCGTAAACTACTGTACGGCCACACAGCGGGGCGTAGAGTGAAAGGTGCGCCATATGGTTTTTGGAAGGCAGGTTTTGCTGGACTGGTTTTTTGACACCATGTCCCATTTGAAGCCCCCCTGATGCAACCCTAGAGTAGAAACTCCATAAAAGTGACCCCATCTAAGAAACTACACCCCTCAAGGTATTCAAAACTGATTTTACAAACTTCGTTAACCCTTTAGGTGTTGCACAAGAGTTATTGGCAAATGGGGATGAAATTTGCGAATTTCATTTTTTTGCCTTATTTTCCATTTTAACCCATTTTTTCCACTAACAAAGCAAGGGTTAACAGCCAAACAAGACTGTATCTTTATTGCCCTGACTCTGCCATTTACAGAAACACCCCATATGTGGCCGTAAACTACTGTACGGCCACACAGCGGGGCGTAGAGTGAAAGGTGCGCCATATGGTTTTTGGAAGGCAGGTTTTGCTGGACTGGTTTTCTGACACCATGTCCCATTTGAAGCCCCCCTGATGCACCCCTAGAGTAGAAACTCCATAAAAGTGACCCCCATCTAAGAAACTACACCCCTCAAGATTTTCCATTTTAACCTCCTCAGGACCGCCGTACGCAGGATTGCGTCTTTGCGGCGGTCCTGTTGTTCTGGGTGGACGCGCCGGTGCGTCCTCTCGCGAGACGCGAGATTTCCTGTGAACGCGCGCACACAGGCGCGCGCGTTCACAGGATCGGAAGGTAAGCGAGTGGATCTCCAGCCTGCCAGCGGCGATCGTTCGCTGGCAGGCTGGAGATGTGATTTTTTTAACCCCTAACAGGTATATTAGACGCTGTTTTGATAACAGCGTCTAATATACCTGCTACCTGGTCCTCTGGTGGTCCCCTTTGTTTGGATCGACCACCAGAGGACACAGGCAGCTCAGTAATATGTTGCACCAAGCACCACTACACTACACCCCCCCCCCCCGGTCACTTATTAACCCCTTATTAGCCCTTGATCACCCCTGATCACCCCATATAGACTCCCTGATCACCCCCCTGTCATTGATTACCCCCCTGTCATTGATCACCCCCCTGTAAAGCTCCATTCAGATGTCCGCATGATTTTTACGGATCCACTGATAGATGGATCGGATCCGTAAAAATCATACGGACGTCTGAATGCAGCCTTACAGGGGAGTGATCAATGACGGAGGTGATCACCCCATATAGACTTCCTGATCACCCCCCTGTCATTGATCACCCCCCTGTAAAGCTCCATTCAGATGTCCGCATGATTTTTACGGATCCACTGATAGATGGATCGGATCCGTAAAAATCATACGGACGTCTGAATGCAGCCTTACAGGGGAGTGATCAATGACTGTGGTGATCACCCCATATAGACTCCCTGATCACCCCCCTGTCATTGATTACCCCTCTGTCATTGATCACCCCCCTGTAAAGCTCCATTCAGATGTCCGCATGATTTTTACGGATCCACTGATAGACTGATCGGATCCGTAAAAATCATACGGACGTCTGAATGCAGCCTTACAGGGGAGTGATCAATGACTGTGGTGATCACCCCATATAGACTCCCTGATCACCCCCCTGTCATTGATTACCCCTCTGTCATTGATCACCCCCCTGTAAAGCTCCATTCAGATGTCCGCATGATTTTTACGGATCCACTGATAGACTGATCGGATCCGTAAAAATCATACGGACGTCTGAATGCAGCCTTACAGGGGAGTGATCAATGACGGAGGTGATCACCCCATATAGACTCCCTGATCACCCCCCTGTCATTGATTACCCCTCTGTCATTGATCACCCCCCTGTAAAGCTCCATTCAGATGTCCGCATGATTTTTACGGATCCACTGATAGACTGATCGGATCCGTAAAAATCATACGGACGTCTGAATGCAGCCTTACAGGGGAGTGATCAATGACTGTGGTGATCACCCCATATAGACTCCCTGATCACCCCCCTGTCATTGATTACCCCTCTGTCATTGATCACCCCCCTGTAAAGCTCCATTCAGATGTCCGCATGATTTTTACGGATCCACTGATAGACTGATCGGATCCGTAAAAATCATACGGACGTCTGAATGCAGCCTTACAGGGGAGTGATCAATGACGGAGGTGATCACCCCATATAGACTCCCTGATCACCCCCCTGTCATTGATTACCCCTCTGTCATTGATCACCCCCTGTAAAGCTCCATTCAGATGTCCGCATGATTTTTACGGATCCACTGATAGACTGATCGGATCCGTAAAAATCATACGGACGTCTGAATGCAGCCTTACAGGGGGGTGATCAATGACAGTTGGGTGATAACCCCATATAGACTCCCTGATCACCCCCCTGTCATTGATCACCCCCCTGTCATTGATCCCCCCCCCCCCCCCCTGTAAGGCTGCATTCAGTCTTTTTTTTGGCCCAAGTTAGCAGAATTTTTTTTTTTTTTCTTACAAAGTCACATATTCCACTAACTTGTGACAAAAAATAAAATCTCACATGAACTCACCATACCCCTCACGGAATCCAAATGCGTAAAATTTTTTAGACATTTATATTCCAGACTTCTTCTCACGCTTTAGGGCCCCTAGAATGCCAGGGCAGTATAAATACCCCACATGTGACCCCATTTCGGAAAGAAGACACCCCCAGGTATTCCGTGAGGGGCATATTGAGTCCATGAAAGATTGAAATTTTTGTCCCAAGTTAGCGGAACGGGAGACTTTGTGAGAAAAAAATAAAAAATATCAATTTCCGCTAACTTGTGGCAAAAAAAAAAAATTTCGATGAACTCGCCATGCCCCTCATTGAATACCTTGGGGTGTCTTCTTTCCAAAATGGGGTCACATGTGGGGTATTTATACTGCCCTGGCATTCTAGGGGCCCCAAAGCGTGAGAAGAAGTCTGGTATCCAAATGTCTAAAAATGCCCTCCTAAAAGGAATTTGGGCCCCTTTGCGCATCTAGGCTGCAAAAAAGTGTCACACATCTGGTATCGCCGTACTCAGGAGAAGTTGGGCAATGTGTTTTGGGGTGTCATTTTACATATACCCATGCTGGGTGAGATAAATATCTTGGTCAAATGCCAACTTTGTATAAAAAAATGGAAAAAGTTGTCTTTTGCCAAGATATTTCTCTCACCCAGCATGGGTATATGTAAAAAGACACCCCAAAACACATTCCCCAACGTCCCCTGAATACGGCGATACCAGATGTGTGACACTTTTTTGCAGCCTAGGTGGGCAAAGGGGCCCACATTCCAAAGAGCACCTTTCGGATTTCACTGGTCATTTACCTACTTACCACACATTAGGGCCCCTGGAAAATGCCAGGGCAGTATAACTACCCCACAAGTGACCCCATTTTGGAAAGAAGACACCCCAAGGTATTCCGTGAGGGGCATGGCGAGTTCCTAGAATTTTTTATTTTTTGTCACAAGTTAGTGGAAAATGATGATTTTTTTTTTTTTTTTTTTTCATACAAAGTCTCATATTCCACTAACTTGTGACAAAAAATAAAAACTTCCATGAACTCACTATGCCCATCAGCGAATACCTTGGGGTCTCTTCTTTCCAAAATGGGGTCACTTGTGGGGTAGTTATACTGCCCTGGCATTCTAGGGGCCCAAATGTGTGGTAAGGAGTTTGAAATCAAATTCTGTAAAAAATGACGAGTGAAATCCGAAAGGTGCTCTTTGGAATATGGGCCCCTTTGCCCACCTAGGCTGCAAAAAAGTGTCACACATCTGGTATCTCCGTACTCAGGAGAAGGTGGGGAATGTGTTTTGGGGTGTCATTTTACATATACCCATGCTGGGTGAGAGAAATATCTTGGCAAAAGACAACTTTTCCCATTTTTTTATACAAAGTTGGCATTTGACCAAGATATTTATCTCACCCAGCATGGGTATATGTAAAAAGACACCCCAAAACACATTCCCCAACTTCTACTGAATACGGAGATACCAGATGTGTGACACTTTTTTGCAGCCTAGGTGGGCAAAGGGGCCCACATTCCAAAGAGCACCTTTCGGATTTCACTCGTCATTTTTTACAGAATTTGATTTCAAACTCCTTACCACACATTTGGGCCCCTAGAATGCCAGGGCAGTATAACTACCCCACAAGTGACCCCATTTTGGAAAGAAGAGACCCCAAGGTATTCGCTGATGGGCATAGTGAGTTCATGGAAGTTTTTATTTTTTGTCACAAGTTAGTGGAATATGAGACTTTGTAAGAAAAAAAAAAAAAAAGAAAAAAATCATCATTTTCCGCTAACTTGTGACAAAAAATAAAAAGTTCTATGAACTCACTATGCCCATCAGCGAATACCTTAGGGTGTGTACTTTCCGAAATGGGGTCATTTGTGGGGTGTTTGTACTGTCTGGCCATTGTAGAACCTCAGGAAACATGACAGGTGCTCAGAAAGTCAGAGCTGCTTCAAAAAGCGGAAATTCACATTTTTGTACCATAGTTTGTAAACGCTATAACTTTTACCCAAACCATTTTTTTTTTACCCAAACATTTTCATCAAAGACATGTAGAACAATAAATTTAGAGCAAAATTTATATATGGATGTCGTTTTTTTTGCAAAATTTTACAACTGAAAGTGAAAAATGTCATTTTTTTGCAAAAAAATCGTTAAATTTCGATTAATAACAAAAAAAGTAAAAATGTCAGCAGCAATGAAATACCACCAAATGAAAGCTCTATTAGTGAGAAGAAAAGGAGGTAAAATTCATTTGGGTGGTAAGTTGCATGACCGAGCAATAAACGGTGAAAGTAGTGTAGGTCAGAAGTGTAAAAAGTGGCCTGGTCTTTCAGGGTGTTTAAGCACTGGGGGCTGAGGTGGTTAATATTTTTTATTCAGTTACAAAGCAAGGGTTAACAGCCAAACAAAACTCATTATTTATGGCCCTGATTCTGTAATTTACAGAAACATCCCATATGTGGTCGTAAACTACTGTACGGGCACACGGCAGGGCCCAGAAGGAAAGGAATGCCATACGGTTTCTGGAAGGCAGATTTTGCTGGACTGTTTTTTTTTGACACCATGTCCCATTTGAAGCCCCCCTGAAGCACCCCTAGAGTAGAAACTCCATAAAAGTGACCCCATCTAAGAAACTACACCCCTTAAGGTATTCAAAACTGATTTTACAAAGTTTGTTAACCCTTTAGGTATTGCACAATATTTAATGGAAAATAGAGATACAATTTCAAAATTTCACTTTTTTGGCAGATTTTCCATTTTAATATTTTTTTTCCAGTTACAAAGCAAGGGTTAACAGCCAAGCAAAACTCATTATTTATGGCCCTGATTCTTTAGTTTACAGAAACACCCCATATATGGTCGTAAACCGCTGTACGGGCACACGGCAGGGCGCAGAAGGAAAGGAATGCCATACGGTTTTTGGAAGGCAGATTTTGCTGGACTGTTTTTTTTTACACCATGTCCCATTTGAAGCCCCCCTGATGCACCCCATGAGTAGAAACTCCAAAAAAGTGACCCCATTTTAGAAACTACGGGATAGGGTGTCAGTTTTGTTGGTATTAGTTTAGGGTACATATGATTTTTGGTTGCTCTATATTACACTTTTTGTGCGGCAAGGTAACAATAAATAGCTTTTTTGGCACCGTTTTTTTTTTGTTATTTACAACATTCATCTGACAGGTTAGATCATGTGGTAATTTTATAGAGCAGGTTGTCACGGACGCGGCGATACCTAATATGTATACAATTTTTTTTATTTATGTAAGTTTTACACAATTAATTAATTTTTAAAACAAAAAAAAGTTTTAGTGTCTCCATAGTCTAAGAGCCATAGTTTTTTCAGTTTTTGGGCGATTATCTTAAGTAGGGTCTCATTTTTTGCGGGATGAGATGACTGTTTTATTGGCACTATTTTGGGGTGCATATGACTTTTTGGTCGCTTGATATTACACTTTTTGTGAGGTAAGATGACAAAAAATAGCTTTTTTTACACCGTTTTTTTTTTTTTACGGTGGTCACCTGAGGGGTTAGGTCATGTGATATTTTTATAGAGCCGGTCGATACGGACGCGGCGATACCTAATATGTAAACTTTTTTTTTATTTATGTAAGTTTTACACAATGATTTCATATTTGAAACAAAAAAAATCATGTTTTAGTGTTTCCATAGTCTATGAGCCATAGTTTTTTCAGTTTTGGGGCGATTATCTTGGGTAGGCTATTATTTTTGCGGGATGAGATGACGGTTTGATTGTTACAATTTTGGCGTACATACGACTTTTTTGATCACTTTTATTACCTTTTTTGGGAAGTAAGGTGGGCAAAATTTCAATTTCATCATAGTTTTTTATTTTTTATTTTTAAGGCGTTCACTGTTCGGGTAAAGTAACATGACCGTTTTATAGATCAGGTCGTTACGGACGCAGCGATACCAAACATGTGTAGGGAATTTTATTTTTTTCATTTTTAATTAGTGATAAATGTGTTTTTTGATTTTTACTTTATTTTCACTTTTTTTCACTTTCTTTTTGACCCAGACCCACTTGGTTCTTGAAGATCCAGTGGGTCTGATGTCTGTATAATACAGTACAGTACAATATATATTGTACTGTACTGTATTTTACACTTTGTCTGAACAGATCTATGCCTTTTAGCACAGATCTGTTCAGCACCATGGACAGCAGGATGCCTGAGACGGCGTCTTGTTGCCATGGGAACCTTCCCCGTCTGCTCAATACTGGTCAGAACTTCGCAGACGGGGAAGGGTGAGGACGGGGCTGTCGGGGGGCTGTCTGGGGGCTCTCTCCCTCTCCCATCGGAGGGCTGCAAAGGCACAGCAGCCCCCCGATGGGAGAGGGAGGGAGCTCCCTGCGCTGTTAACCTTTTCCATACAGCGGTCCGTCCGTGCAATGTGCTGGCACCCTGGTATACCCACTAGAAGCCAACGATTATTCAAGGGGAAGCGGGCGGGGGATCGCGATCCCGCCTGCCGCACCGCCCGCCTCCCGCACCGCCCGCAACCCTCCCCCTGCACCTCCCACCGGGCTAAAATCACTCGGGGGTGCAGGGGGAGGGATACAGATCTATTTTAGGAATACTAAAGTTTCTGATCATAAACTGCAGAAATCGAAGCAAACCGCAGGTCTGAATTGACCTGCAGTTTGCCGCGATCGCCGACATGGGGGGGTCACGGGACCCCCCCGCGCATTTAGCCTAGGTGCCTGCTCAATGATTTGAGCAGGCACCGGGTTCCGATCACTGCCAGCGGCGCGGCGGTGATCGAAAATTCACAGGGCGTACAGGTACGCCCTGTGTCCTTAAGTACCAGGGCACAAGGGCGTACCTGTACGCCCTATGTCTTTAAGGGGTTTTAACAAGTCTTGTCTATTACCAAAAACAAGGGTAAAATTTCTGGGAGTTCTTTTAGATTCCACAAAACAAACTTCCTTCCTTCCAGTAGAAAGAATAGGAACTATACAAAAAGCTGTCAGAGTTCTTTTAAAAAGGAGATTTTATTCCATCAGGGAGACAATGAGTCTCTTAGGGCAGATGACAGCCTGTATTGTTGCAGTTCCATGGTGTCAGGTCCACTACAGAACCCTCCAAGCTTGGCTTCTGAAAAAGTGGGACAAGCGCCAAACATCACTAGACCAAAGTATTCGGATCCCAGGACATGTAAAAAGCTCCACATTCTGGTGGTTTGATTAAAAAAATCTAAGGAAAGGTGTAGAATAGCAGAAAACACCAGCAATAATTATCCACATCGACACAAGCGGCTCGGGATGGGGAGCAAAGGTCAACACAAACTTTGATCAGGGAATCTGGGCTACAGAAATAGAAATGCGATCCTCAAACTATCGAGAACTCAGAGCAGTATGGCAGACCTTAAAGGCAGCCTCGGAAGAAATAGAGAACAACCACATAAAGATCCTCTCAGACAACGTTACAACAGTATCCTATCTAAAACATCAGGGTGGTACAAGATCAGTAAAACTACATAATCTATCTGCAAAAATATTCTCCTGGGCAGAGAAGAAAGTAAAATCTGTCTAAGCCATTCACCTAAAAGGAGAACAGAACTTGATAGCAGATTTCTTTAACAGGACCACCATAGATCAGGGAGAATGGTCCTTAAACATCGAGATATTCAACCTGTTGCTAGAAAAGTGGGGTCATCCATCTATAGACCTATTCGCATACAAACTAAACACAAAAGTCCCATTATTTTGCTCCCTGAACCCAAGGGACAATCCTTGGGCAATAGATGCGTTTTCCCAAAACTGGAATTGGGACCTCGCTTATGCCTTTCCCCATTCCAGTTAATACCCAGGGTTCTACAGAAAGCTATGCAAGAGTCGGCAAGGCTAATCTTAATAACCCCGTTTTGGCCTGAGAGAAGTTGGTTCTCCATACTAATGAGACTATCTCCACAGGAACCATTAATTCTTCCATTCAGGAAGGATACCTTAGTCCAGGGCCCGATCTCACATCCACATCAGGAGCTCTTCGAGCTAACGGCATGGATCCTGAATCCGACATCCTAAGACACAAAAGCCTTTCTGAGAAGGTAATATCTACACTCAAGGCAAGTAGAAAAAAAGTAACCGATTCTATTTACCTCAAAATATGGAAAAAATTCTGTACCTGGACTGGAGAGGAGACCTAACCATTCAGAGCCCAATATCCAGAAGATCCTAGACTTTCTTCAAAGGAGTCTAGAGCTGGGCCTCAGACTGTCTACCCTGAATGTTCAGATTTCAGCCCTAAGTGCCTTCTTTGACATTGAACTGGCCAGTCATAGATGGATCAGGAGATTTATTAGATCCGCATCTAGACTAAGACCTTCAATCAGACCCCGGATGCCTTCCTGGGACTTGAATACTGTTCTCAAAGGACTTACAGGGTCTCCATTTGAACCATTGGAGGATAGCTCTTTAAAAAATCTTTCACAGAAAACAGCTTTTCTGATAGCCATATCATCAGCCAAGAGGTTAAGCGAAATCCAGGCCCTTTCAATCTGTGAACCATACCTCACTATACAAGAAGACAGGATAACCCTCAGACTAGATCCAGGGTTTTTACCTAAATTAGTAACCGATTTCCATAGAGACCAAGAAATAGTATTACCTTCCTTCTGTACAAACCCTAAAAATCCTGGGGAGGAGCAATTCCACTCCCTGGATGTCAGAAGAACTGTCCTCAAATATCTAGAGAACACCAGGGATCTACGCCAAGTGGATACTTTACTTGTCCAATTCCGAGGGAAAAATAAGGGCAAAGCAGTATCAAAAGCTTGGTGGATCAAACTGCCGATTTCAGACTGTTACAAAATCCAGGGTATTAGTTGCCCCATAGGAATTAAAGCCCATTCTACCAGGGCAATTTCTTCTTCGTAAGCAGAAAGAGCAGGGGCTTCTCTGGAACAGATATGCAGAGCAGCCACTTGGTCTAGTATGAATACTCTCATGTGTGCCATCATGGTGGTAAAATGGAAAACCGGAATTAGACTTACCGGTAATTCAGTTTCCATGAATCCACCATGACTGCAAAATAACCCACCGCAAAAAAATAAAAAATTAGGTATGAGGAAATACCAAAAAATAAAAATTTAAAATAAATTATTAAATGTCTTTTTATGCATGTTACACTTATAGTGGGTCGGAGCACTGTAATCTGGAACTCACTTGTGTATGGTGGTGGAAGGGGTCCATTTAACCTTTCTCTGTTCCTGCCCCTACAGAGGTCAGGGGTCAATCTCATGTGTGCCGTCATGGTGGATTCATGGAAACTAAATTACCGGTAAGGCCCCTTTCACACGAGCGAGTTTTCCGCACAGGTGCAATGCGTGACGTAAACGCATAGCACCTGCACTGAATCCTGACCCATTCATTTCAAAGGGTCTGTGTACATGAGCGTTGTTTTTCACGCATCAGTTCTGCTTTGTGTGAAAATAGCATGCTCTATATTCTGCGTTTTTCACGCAGCCCTAGTCCCATAGAAGTGAATGGGGCTGCGTGAAAAATTTATTGCATCCGTTTTTCACTGATGGTTGCTAAGAGATGTTGTTTGTAAACCTTCAGTTTTTTTTGTCACGCGCGTGAAAAAAGCATCAAAACGCATTGCACCCGTGCAGAAAAAACTGAACTGAACGCAATTGCAGACAAAACTGACTAAACTTGCTTGCAAAATGGTGCGAGTTTCACTGAACGCACCCTGAACGCATCTGGACCTAATCCGTCACGCTCGTGTGAAAGAGGCCTAAGGCCCCTTGCAGACGAGCTTGTCCGGATAATGTCCGGATGCGTTGCGGGTGCGTTGCGTAATTATTTTGTGTAGATGTAATTATGGTTATAAGGGAAAATAATAGCATTCTTAATACAGAATGCATAGTACAATAGGGCTGGAGGGGTTAAAAAATAAAATAAAAATTTAACTCACCTTAATCCACTTGTTCGCGCAGCCAGCATCTCTTCTGTCTTCTTCTTTGAGGAATAGGACCTTTGATGACGTCACTGCCCTCATCACATGGTCCATCACATGATCTTTTACCATGGTGATGGATCATGTGACGGACCATGTGATGAGCGTAGTGACGTCACCACAGGTCCTTTTCCTGTGCACAGCAAAGAAGAAGACAGAAGAGATGCCGGCTGCACGAATAAATGGATTAAGGTGAGTCAAATTATTATTTTTTTTTAATTAACCCCTCCAGCCCTATTGTACTATGCATTCTGTATTAAGAATGCTATTATTTTCCCTTATAACCATGTTATAATGGAAAATAATAATGATCGGGTCCCCATCCCGATCGTCTCCTAGCAACCGTGCGTGAAAATCGCACCGCATCCGCACTTGCTTGCAGATGCTTGCGATTTTCACGCAGCCCCATTCACTTCTATGGGGCCTGCGTTGCGTGAAAAACGCAGAATATAGAACATGCTGCGATTTTCACGCAACGCACTAGTGATGCGTGAAAATCACCGCTCATGTGCACAGCCCCATAGAAATGAATGGGTCCGGATTCAGTGCGGGTGCAATGCGTTCACCTAACGCACTGCACCCGCGCAGAATTCTCACCCGTGTGAAAGGGGCCTAAGTCTAATTCCGTTTTTTCTTTCTGTGCTAACACACTTCACAAAAGGCTTTAAAAGAAATAACTGCAAAGCCAAGCGTGAAATACACTGCTCAAAAAAATAAAGGGAACACTTAAACAACACAATGTAACTCCAAGTCAATCACACTTCCGTGAAATCAAACTGTCCACTTAGGAAGCAACACTGAGTGACAATCAATTTCGCATGCTGTTGTGCAAATCGGATAGACAACAGGTGGAAATTATAGGCAATTAGCAAGACACCCCCAATAAAAGAGTGGTTCTGCAGGTGGTGACACAGACCACTTCTCAGTTCCTATGCTCCCTGGCTGATGTTTTGGTCACTTTTGAATGCTGGCGGTGCTTTCACTCTAGTGGTAGCATGAGACAGAGTCTACAACCCACACAAGTGGCTCAGGTAGTGCAGCTTATCCAGGATGGCACATCAATGCGAGCTGTGGCAAGAAGGTTTGCTGTGTCTGTCACCGTAGTGTCCAGAGCATGGAGGCGCTACCAGGAGACAGGCCGGTACATCAGGAGACCTGGAGGAGGGCAACAACCCAGCAGCAGGACCGCTACCTCCGCCTTTGTGCAAGGAGGAACAGGAGGAGCACTGCCAGAGCCCTGCAAAATGACCTCCAGCAGGCCACAAATGTGCATGTGTCTGCTCAAACGGTCAGAAACAGACTCCATGAGGGTGATATGAGGGCCCAACGTCCACAGGTGGAGGTTGTGCTTACAGCCCAACACCGTGCAGGACGTTTGGCATTTGCCAGAGAACATCAAGATTGGCAAATTTGCTACTGGCGCCCTGTGCTCTTCACAGATGAAAGCAGGTTCACACTGAGCACATGTGACAGAGGTGACAGAGTCTGGAGACACCGTGGAGAACGTTCTGCTGCCTGAAACATCCTCCAGCATGACCGGTTTGGCATTGGGTCAGTAATGGTGTGGGGTGGCATTTCTTTGGAGGGCCGCACAGCCCTCCATGTGCTCGCCAGAGGTAGCCTGACTGCCATTAGGTACCGAGATGAGATCCTCAGACCCCTTGTGAGACCATAGGCTGGTGCGGTTGGCCCTGGGTTCCTCCTAATGCACGACAATGCTAGACCTCATGTGGCTGGAGTGTGTCAGCAGTTCCTGCAAGACGAAGGCATTGATGCTATGGACTGGCCCGCCCATTCCCCAGACCTGAATCCAATTGAGCACATCTGGGACATCATGTCTCGCTCTATCCTCCAACGTCACGTTGCACCACAGACTGTCCAGGAGTTGGCAGATGCTTTAGTCCAGGTCTGGGAGGAGATCCCTCAGGAGACCGTCCGCCACCTCATCAGGAGCATGCACAGGCATTGTAGGGAGGTCATACAGGCATGTGGAGGCCACACACACTACTGAGCCTCATTTTGACTTGTTTTAAGGACATTACATCAAAGTTGGATCAGCCTGTAGTGTGTTTTTCCACTTTAATTTTGAGTGTGACTCCAAATCCAGACCTCCATGGGTTAAAAAATTTGATTTACATTTTTAAATTTTTGTGTGATTTTGTTGTCAGCACATTCAACTATGTAAAGAACAAAGTATTTCAGAAGAATATTTAATTAACTCAGATCTAGGATGTGTTATTTTTGTGTTCCCTTTATTTTTTTGAGCAGTGTATATTTTTTCTTTTTCCGCTAAAACACCCCACAAAAGCCTTTACAACAGATTATTGCAACGCAGAGCACCAAATATATTTTTTCTTTTTGCTCTAACACACGTCACAAAAAGCTTTAAAAGAAATAACTGCACCGCTAAGCGGCAAATATATTTTTTATTTTTCCGCTAAAACACCCCACAAAAGCCTTTACTACAGATAACTGCACCGATGAGCCGCAAAAATATATTTTTTCTTTTTCCGCTAAAATACCCCACAAAAGCCTTTACTACAGATAACTGCACCACACAAGGGTAAATAAGATGTAGAAATATTGCCTTGTAATAAACCCTGTTAATGCCTGTATCAAGCAGCACTTGCACCCTAATAAGAACGGTTTGCTGGAATTACAGAGCTGTATAATGGCAATTTGGATCCCCAGTCAGTGCTGCAAGGTGTAATAGGATTGTTCCTATTACCCAGGCTGTCACCTCCCTGACTGAACCCTTTTCAACAGAAATGCTGTGGAATAATTCCTCCTTATCTTTCCCTACACCTTGAATAATCTTTCCCTGCACTTGTAAATCATTTTCTTTTTAGCACAATAAAGTTTTTTTCTATCACTGTTCCTAGCGCCTGCAGACATCTCTCCCTGCACTAAGTACACTAGTAAATGGCAGAATCTAAGATGGCTGTGCTATTTATAGGGCTGTGACATCACAGGGCTGGCTTCTGATTGGCTGCATGCATATCAGTATGGGTGATCCCGCCTTCCATGTTCTCACACGTACAGCAGCCATTTTAGGAAAAAAACACAAAGCATGAGTAAATTTGCATTCGGTGCGAATTGAATTTTTGCTGAAATTCTGAACTAATTCCACTTCGTCAGCTTCGATTCGCTCATCTCTACTGATGATCTATCCTCTGATGACCTACCCCCGCTGTTCTGCTGTTTGAGAAGGCACAGGCACTCATAGTAGCATTGCGGCCTTCTTCCTGCTCACCAAGCACAGCGCCATTGCATAAGGGTTGTGCTTGGTATGGTAGATTAGCCCCTAGCTGAGCCTAGGCCATGTGACAGATGGCCTAGGCAAAGCTGCGAGAAGGCCGCAGCACCACTCCAAGCACCAATGCCTTCTCAAACAGCAGATCGGGAGGGGGGGGGTGTGCCGGGGTGTTGGACCCCATCGATCAGATACTAATAACCTATCCAGAGCATAGGTCATCAGTAGAGATGAGCAAATCGAAGTTGTCGAAGTGGAATTTGATCCGAATTTCAGGAAAAATTCGATTCACACCGAATCCGAATTTCCTGATGCTTCGTGGTATTGAATCGCATTTTTTCCTAAAATGGCTGCTGCACATGGAGCAAAGAACTCTGGGAATGAGGGATCACCCACAATGCCATGCATGCAACCATTCAGCAGCCAGCCAGACCTGTGATGTCACTGCCCTATAAATTGCCTCAGCCATCTTGGATTCAGCCATTTTCCAGTGTACTTAGTGCAGGGAGAGACGTCAGCAGGCGCTAGGGACAGTAGCACTAGGGGTAGAAAAGACTTTAAGACTTGTATTTTGCTTAATAGAAGTTCAGGGAAAGAGTTCAGAGAATTATTCCACAGTATTAAAGCAGAACAGGGTCCAATAGGGCAGTTTACAGTCTGGGTAATAGGAGCAATCCTATTACACCTTGCTGCAGTGACTGCTGATCCAAATTGCCATTACACTGCTGCTATCAGGTTTGCAATAGATGATACCTCTGTAATTTCAGCAAACCGTTCTTTTTATTAGGGTGCAAGTGGTGTGTGATACAGCCATTAACAGGGTGTATTACTTGGAAATATTTGTACGTCTTATTAGCCCTTGTGCGGTGCAGTTATATGTTCTAAAGCCTTTTTGGCATGTATTAGTGGCAAAAAAGTATTTTTTGCTGTTCAGCTGTGCAGTTATAGGTTCTAAAGCCTTTTTTGGCGTGTATTAGTGGCAAAAAAAAGTATTATTTGCCGTCGTGTGGTGAAGTGTCAAAATTATAGCCTTTTTTGGGGTGTATTAATTTCCATTTTATTTATTTATTTGGTCTAACAGTATGTCAGACAGAGAACTGACAGGCCCTGCACAGGGGAGGGGCAGAGGCCTAAATGTTTCTGGCGCAGGCACAGGTCACAGCAGAGTAAGGGGGGCGTGGCAGCAGGAGTGGCAGCGAGAGGCCTTAGCTCCCAGTGTCATCTAGCGGTCGTGTCTTGACCAGCAACCCAGCGGTTCTTGAATGGTTGACTCGGTCATCCACTTCATCCCAAGTGACATCAGACACCACCAGCCAACAGTCGGTGGGTTTGTCAGACACAACCCTTAGTTGGCATGGCCCGGGAGCAGGCCCTATGCCCTCACCTGTCCTCAACCTGCCTCTTTTCTTTTCTGTTCCCTCAGCCAGAGAAGTATTATATGCTGTGGGCTCAGCTCAACTATACAGCGAGAACAAGCAACTAGAGGACAGTCAGCAGCTGCTGCCCAGCCAAGATCTGGAGGAGTCATCCGCCGCTTCTACCTGTAGGCCGAAAAGTAGTGATGAAGAGAGTGGCGTGGGAGCTGGTGTTGCAAACAGTCAGACTCCTGACCCAGAGACGGTTGAGGAGGACATCAGTGACGTGCACACAGTACTCGATGATGATGATGTAGCTTATCGCACTTGGGAGCCGGATGAAGAAGGGGCTTCATCATCATCGGGAGAAGAAGGTGGCAGCTTGCGTGTGAGGCAGTGGCGGAGCCAGCAAGTCGGTAGCGTGGCCGGGAGTCAGCAGGGTGGCAGAAGTAGGAGGTTGGGAGCCAAAAGTGCCTGGGGTAGACCACCCCCTTCGCAGGAGCCTACCTGCCCGAAAAGTAGTGGTGCAGGGGTTCACAGAGGCAGCGGCAGTAGCAGTCAGTGCAGAGTGTTGGGGGTAAAATCACCTACTTGGCCATTTGCTGAATCTGTGGGCAGAAGGTGAAACGTGGCCAGGGTTCCAATGTTGGCACCACGGCCCTGCGTCAACATATGCAACATCACCATAAAGTGGCCTGGGAGAACTGTGGCTCTAATGTGGTGGTCCAGCCTGCCGCATCAACCGCTGCATCACACAGTAGCACCTGCCCGAATTCAGGCAGTCAAGGCTCCACCACCTCAGCCGAAGGGATCTGTCTGTCCTTCCCATCATCTACCGGTCCTGATGCTCCTGCTCCTCACCCTCCTACTCCTCGTCAGTCATTCCGCCAGCAATCGATCACCAAAGCGATTTCCAAGAGACAACAGTATGTGTGCACTCATCCAGAAGCTGAACGCAGAAGCTGAACGCAGGAGCAGGTACAAAACACAGAAGACATGCAAATATTCCAATTACGTGTCATCTCTGCTTTGGATCCACTCCTGGTTTTTTTTGGGCTTTAGCAATACTAATGGATTACTGACCAAATGCTGACTGAGTGAAGGCGGATGCTCAACAGACAGGATCCGATTTTTTGGGGGTTATTGTTCTGACGGATCAGAGGAAGGTCAAAATAATCAGTGATGTCAACACAAACTTACTGGTAAGATAAGATAAGAGAAGATGCCTTTATTGTCACTGTACAATACAATGTAATACAATGTACAATACAATGAAATGTTGTTTGGAGCAATCCAAACAATGGGAACGATATATATATCGTATATATAGCAAGAGCAAAGTAGGAAGTGCTTATGAGTATATATACACACTGATTCAGACACCACTGCAGACAAGAGATCATCATGGGTTCATGAATGCAGCAGTCACTTTCAGTCTGTGGTAGCTTCTATCCTAGGAAGGGGCAATAGTCTCTGAGCATTTAAGAGACTGATTGCTTTGGGGTAAAAGCTGTTCTTCAGCCTAGTAGTGCGGGCGTGTAGGGCTCTAAGACGCCTACCAGAGGGTAGGGGAATGAAAAGGCTGTGGCCGGGGTGAGTTGGATCCCCGCAGATAATTTTTGCCCTGTTGCTGCAGCGAGCAGTGAAGATGTCATCCAGTGATGGTAACTGAGTACCAGTGATTCTGCAGCCATTCTGATGATGCGCTTGAGGGTCTTCTTGTCCTCAGAAGAGCAGCCGGAGGACCACACTGTAATGCAGTATGTGATAACAGATTCTATGGTGCACCTGTAAAAATTGACTAGCAGCTGTTTTGGGAGTTGTGCTTTCTTCAGACTCCTCAGAAAATAAAGCCTCTGAAAGCCTTTTTTGGTAATTTCTGTTGTGTTTTTTTATCCATGCTGATACCCTCTCCACTCTGTCAGGGGGGCTCTACTTGTATAAGCATTTAAAACAGGTTCTGTAGACATCTATGTGGAATCAGCTGACGACGGTGTAAAAGGAGTGCGCTCTTTCAAGCTACATTAGGATCTTGGGCCTCTGCATGGTTCTTTAGACCTGGTGCTAACATCGACCTGTAAGGGTGAGTTCACAATAGAGTTATTTGGTCAGTTTTGGCCCCGTAACTGCCCAAAGAAGTGAAGTGTGCAGTGATTCTAAGAGTGATACCTGTCATGTGCGTGTCATACTGACTGACAGTATGGTTTCACTACCACAGCAGACTCCCTATGCGTGTTACTGCAAGACACAGTGTTCTACACCACTATACAAGCTCTCTGCAGCCAGGAAATAGCTGTTTTTTAACGTGATTCGCTGCAAATAAATTCTGATCGAATCTTTTGCGAAAAATTTGGCGAACCGGCTGAATCAAATTTGTGAGAAATTTACTCATCTCTAGTCATCAGTACAAAAATCTCAGAAAACCCCTTTAAAGGGATCCTGTCATCAACTTTATGCTGACCTCACTGAGGGCCGCACAAAGTAGTGACAGAAATGCTGATCTCAGCGGTGTGTCACTCATGAGCTAAAAGTAAGTGGTTGCCGAGAACCAGCATCATAATCACGGGCGTACATAGAAATATTTGGGCCCCATAGCAAGAATCTGAATTGGGCCCCCTAACTCCGCCCACTAAACAACCCCTGGCCCATCCCACCACCTGCCCTGGCTGCTCCCCTGACACCCCCCCATTGTATTCCTACTGACCCAGAGAATGAAAGGCACAGGTCAGTGGAGGAATTGCTTTTTTTTTTTCAATTCCGACCCATTTCGAATTTTTTGCCAGCTTCCCACTACATTGTTTGCCATACTAAATGCTGGCATTAAAAAATTAAAAAGTTATGGCTCAAGGAATAAAGGGAAGAAAAATGAAAATGCAAAAATGAAAAAACCTCTGGTATCCTAACTGTTAAAGGGGTTATCTAACCCCTATTATGCCCCCCAAAATGCCTGGCCACCGCAATACAGGTAATACTTATGTCCGGGGGGTGCAGCCAACAGCAGGCCGTGAAGGAAATGAGCCGCCATAGCGTCACCCGTGATGCTAAGGAGGCTCATTCCCATTGTGGCATGCTATTGACTGCCCCGCACGTCTCCGGATGTTTTTATTCATGTGACGGGGAGGATGCAGTGGCGGCCGTGTGGGCATCAGTGACGCGGGTGCCGGGAGTGGGCCAAGTATTACCTGTATGAGGTGCATTATTGGGATTGGATAACCACTTTAACTCCTTGCTGCTGATGCTTAGTTTACCATGAGAAAAAATAGCCATTTATCATGAATAATAACTTTAGAGTACAAGTTGATATTACTGTCCTAACGTGCAAGTAAACATCATACGTTATACACAGAAAAATTTGATCTATTACATGTTACACACCAATAATGTTGTTAAACCTTGCACACACCAGTAACTCCACCATATAGTGCTTCTCCTATACACTATGCACAAATAATAACATAATATGCTATACAGATAAATAATCCTGTTTATACAATGTACACAGATAAAGCCACCATATCCTGTACACAGTGGGACAGGGCAGCTATAAGCAATTTTTGTCCCATTATTGCCACAGAGTCAGTGCCACTAGGCACAGTTAGAGGAGGCAGATGTCAGGGACACTGCAGTGGGTGGGAGATTAGAAGCTGCTAGAGGCTCTATGAACATGCAAGACAAAAGGTGATGGAGATCTGTTATTAGAGGGAGGATAGCAGCAGATGGAATGGGCTCTTTTATATGAAAGGGAAAAGAAACAGGTGGCATGGACTCTGTTCGATCAGGGGGCAGAAGTTGACAAGGGCTTTGTGCTAAGGGATTGGGCACATCAAGTCCAATAGGTGATAGGGGCTCAGTTACTGATGGATGGACAGAAACAGATTGGAGGAGTGCAATATGCCAGACCGACAGGGGAATTATGTGTGAGGTCACGGTGTGAGCATTAGGTGGGCCGAGGTACATACAGTTCTGGTTACTCGCGGTCACGTCGTCCCTGGGCAGGCCTGCACAAGTGATGAGGAGAACGGCACAGGAATTCTCTGGGGCACACTCTGGTGTAAAGGACACAGGCCAGATGGTGGTTCCAGGTGCCCTTGATGGTCTGTATTAATGTGCCTATAGCAAGGTCCCTTGTAGTCGTGACGCCAGTACCTTTTATGGTGGTACAACCATTTACTGTAGTGTTAACTGAGGAATTGGAGACTGAGACAAGGATGGTGCAATCCAGCTTATAACTTTTACTGAACGTTGCTCCTGGTAACGTTTACATCCAAGTATAAAACAGTCTCTAGTACATCCAGATATGAAATACAGTCTCTTTAAGAAGGACAGAGGTAAAGCTGCAAGAGGTCCACTGCTTACAGTTGTGATGTCTGTCTCCCAGGCTATTAATGATATAAGTTTTATGCTTACTGGTAGAGTACTTCTACGCTGGTCCCTGTTATCCCAGTGCAGGTTAGTGAGGCTGCCGGAGGCCGGTAAATCCTTCACTTTTAACTCCAAAGATCCTAAGGCACGTATAGCAATGGCCGTAACCCTTTGGGCGTCTGTTTCTCTAGTGCTTTCTGAATTAATATCCTTCTGAGTATGTGGACCACTTCAGCTCAGGGCTGAAGACTCCAGACTGAGAGCTAAGACTAAACTAAACTGCCTAACTAGGCCTGAGCTAGACTATATATATATGGGATATGTTGTCTCCCCCTAGTGGTAGGCTCAGTGTAATGGAATCTAACACACCTGTAGGCAGGGATTATGCATAAAGATGCACTTCAGAATAAAACAGGTTATATAAAGCATACAAAGCATAACACTACGACTTTGCAGTACAAACATGGGTAGTGGGACACTGCAGGAGGACAGAGGGTTCCATGGGCTTTGTGAGACTGTGGCTCTCCATAATTCATTTGCAGCACTTTCAAAGTGCAAGAGCAACATGGAGGATGGCTCAAGCACAGTGGGTGAGAAACAATCATCTCCCATGCCTAAAGTATGCAAGACTGCAGCCAAAGACAAAAAGGAGAAGGTGAGGACTGATAGTAAGCAGCTGTTGGTGGGTGAATCCATCATAAGAGGTGTGAAGTTTGAGGAGAATGGTGTTGTGAGATGTGTCCCTGGTGCTACCGCTAGCAGGGATAGACGACGGATCCTTAATATTGTTAGGCAAGCAAAGCAGGAAAGGGAGGTGGATGTTATTGTCCATCTTGGGACAAACGATCTGGCAATGAGGTTTCAAAGGTGAAAGAACCTTTTCACACACTTGGAAAGGATATACGGGAGGTTGCATCAACTGTTTCATTCTCTGCAGTTTTGCCTGTGCATAACCTTCAGCATGACAGGAAGATGCGCATTAAGGAATTCAATGTATGGCTTGGTGAATGGTGTCTGAACCAAGGGTTTGGCTTTGTGTCTCATGTTAGCTCTTGTTGGAATGGAAAAGAACTGTACAAGAAAGATGGTTTGCATCTTTCTCTCAAGGGAATGAATGTCCTCGGTGAACAGTTCCAAGTATTTGCTAAGGAGCATTTAAACTAGGAAAGGGGGGCAAAAGAGTGATAATCCAGCAGTCCAACTGCCCCCCGGAACAATGCCATAAGAAGCCAGTAGCACAAAGGTTAAGAAATTACAAGCTCAGATTCTTGTCTACAAATGCTCGCAGTTTTGGGAATAAGATCAATGAACTTGAGGCTATAATGGCATCTGAGAATATAGATGTAGTGGCTGTTACTGAGACGTGGTTCAAGGGGAGTAATGACTGGGATATAACAATACCAGGGTTCTCTCTATACAGGAAAGACAAAGAAGGCAAGAAGGGGGAGGGGTGGCCCTGTATGTGAAAGATGTCATAAAATCGAATTTGATACAAGTTAGCAAGAACAATTTAGAGTCAGTTTGGGTTACCTTGCAGCTTGATAATCATAAGGTAACTCGTGTAGGTGTGATATATAGACCACCTAGCCAAGTCAAAGAATTAGATGATCTACTAGTTGAGGAAATAGCTAAAATGACATTGAAGGGGATAGTTATCATTATGGGAGACTTCAATCTTCCTGATGTAAACTGGAAAACCAAAATAGCTAGTTATAGGGATTATCTCTACAGCAAGTAGTTGAGGAGCCAACCTGGAAGGAGGCCATTTTAGATTTAGTATTCACAAATGGGAATTTGGTATATGATATTACTGTAGGGGAAAGCTTGGGATCTAGTGTAGGGGAAAGTTTTAGATTTTAGAAAAACTGACTTTTCTAAAATTAGATTAGTGGTATACGAGTCCCTATCAGATTGGAACAGTTTCATTGGAGTCCAGGAGAAATGGGACTACTTAAAAGTGGCACTATTGAAGGCAACAGAAAATTGCATTAGGCTTGTCAGTAAAAGCAAAAAAAGGAAGAGACCACTGTGGTACTCAGCAGAAGTGGCCAAAATCATTAAAAACAAAAAGATAGCATTTAGGAATTATAAAAAAAAAAAAAAAACGAGGATGACAGGCAAATTTATAAGATTAAGAAGAGAGAGGCCAAACAAGTTATTAGAGCTTCTAAAGCACAGGCAGAAGAGAAATTAGCTCAGTCAGGGAAAAAAGGCGATAAATGAAAAAAGGAAACTAAAACAAGGAATTACCAAATTAAAATAAAAAGAAGGAAGGTATATGGAAGAAGATAAAGAACTAGCTGACTGCCTCAATGAATACTTCTGTTCAGTTTTTACAAAGGAAAATGAAGGAAAAGGACCTCAGTTAGGAAAAAAGATTAATGAATCTTTTGATGCATGTGTCTTTACAGAGGAAGAGGTTCTAAGTCAGCTGTCTAAAATTAATACAAATAAGTCACAGGGGCCTGATGGGATACACCCAAAGCTATTAAAAGAGCTCAGCGGTGAACTAGCAAAACCATTAACAGATTTATTTAACCAATCACTGGCAACAGGAGTCGTCCCAGAAGATTGGAAATTAGCGAATGTGCCCATTCACAAGAAAGGTAGTAGGGAGGAATCGGGCAACTATAGGCCAGTAAGCCTGACATCAATAGTGGGGAAATTAATGGAAACCATACTTAAGGAGAGGATTGTGGAACATCTAAAATCCCATGGATTGAAAGATGAAAAACAGCATGGGTTTACTTCAGGGAGATCATGTCAAACTAATCTTAATGATTTTTTTGATTGGGTGACTAAAATAATAGATGGCGGAGGTGCAGTAGACATCGCTTATCTAGACTTTAGTAAGGCTTTTGATACTGTCCCACATAGAAGGTCTATCAATAACTTGCAGTCTTTGGGCTTGGACTCCCATATTGTTGAATGGATTAGGCAGTGGCTGAGAGACAGACAACAGAGGGTTGTAGTCAATGGAGTATATTCAGACCAGGGGCGTAGCTATAGGGGGTGCAGAGGTAGCAGTCACTACCGGGCCCAGGAGCCTGAGGGGGCCCAAAGACCCTTGTGCCACATAAGAAGACACTGGTATTATGGAAAGTGCATGCTGGTCAAGTTACACCTCTGGCTGCAGGGAAGGGGTTAGGTCAAGAATTTGGCATGAGGGGGGTTGGGGGTTTGCCGTTTAAATTTTTCAATGTTTGCCTCCCTGGTCACAAAGCACTGAGGGAAGGGGGGCCCAAGCTGAAATCTTGCACCAGGGCCCATGAGCCTTTAGCTACGCCCCTGATTCAGACCGTGGTCTTGTTACCAGTGGGGTACCTCAGGGATCTGTTCTGGGACCCATATTGTTTAATATCTTTATCAGCAAAATTGCAGAAGGCCTCGATGGTAAGGTGTGTCTTTTTGCTGATGACACAAAGATTTGTAGCAGGGTTGATGTTCCTGGAGGGATACACCAAATGGAAAAGGATTTAGGAAAACTAGAGGAATGGTCAAAAATCTGGCAACTAAAATTTTATGTTGATAAGTGCAAGATAATGCACCTGGGGCGTAAAAACCCAAGAGCAGAATATAAAATCAGTGATACAGTCCTAACCTCAGTATCTGAGGAAAGGGATTTAGGGGTCATTATTTCAGAAGACTTAAAGGCAGGCAGACAATGTCATAGAGCAGCAGGAAATGCTAGCAGAATGCTTGGGTGTATAGGGAGAGGAATTACCAGTAGAAAGAGGGAGGTGCTCATGCCGCTCTACAGAGCACTAGTGAGACCTCATTTGAAGTATTGTGCGCAGTACTGGAGACCATATCTACAGAAGGATATTGATACTTTGGAGAGAGTTCAGAGAAGAGCTACTAAACTAGTACATGGATTGCAGGATAAAACTTACCAGGAAAGATTAAAGGACCTTAACTTGTATAGCTTGGAAGAAAGACGAGACAGAGGGGATATGATAGAAACTTTTAAATACATAAAGGGAATCAACAAGGTAAAAGAGGAGAGAATATTTAAAAGAAGAAAAACTGCTACAAGAGGACATAGTTTTAAATTAGAGGGGCAAAGGTTTAAAAGTAATATCAGGAAGTATTACTTTACTGAGAGAGTAGTGGATGCATGGAATAGCCTTCCTGCAGAAGTGGTAGCTGCAAATACAGTGAAGGAGTTTAAGCATGCATGGGATAGGCATAAGGCCATCCTTCATATAAGATAGGGCCAGGGGCTATCCATAGTACTCAGTATATTGGGCAGACTAGATGGGTCAAATGGTTCTTATCTGCCGACACATTCTATGTTTCTATGTTTCTATGTGACAAGGAATACAAAAGGTGGCAGGGGCTCTGTTATGAGAAGGGGGCACAGAAAGTGGCACAGGTTCTTTGGGTCACAGAAGGTGGCAAGGAGTCTCTGGGGACTTCAGGGAACATAGAAGATGATAGTGCTGGAGGCCACAGATGGTTGCAGATATTCTGTGGGGAGAGTAGCAGAGGGGCATACAAGAGAGGTTCTGTGGGGGCCAGGAGGGAGATAATAGGTAAGAGGTGGCAGACAGCTAGTTTCCTACCTGAGATTCTTTCCTGCTGCAGTATTTTTTCCTGGCTGGCGATGGGAGGCGTGGCTTCACAGGGCAGGGGCGTGGCTTCACTGAGGTGGGTGTGGCCGGTGAAGTTCTGTCTGCTTGAGCCTGACAGGGAGGGTCGGGACATCAGCAGCGGGTGCTCACTTTGTGTACACAATAGGGGGGACGGGGGAGATTTAGATGGGGGCCCTGACTGAGCATAGGGGAAGCAAGCAGGGCCCGGCCAGGACTGAACGGAGGACAAGTGGGCGGGCTGCCTCAATGCCCAATAAACTGACTGAGTCTGGAGATGTAGGGGGCGGGCCTTCTATGAGCTCCGGGCCCCCTATACCACGGGCCCTATAGCAGCTGCGTGGTCTGCCTATATGGTAGGTATACCACTGATCATAATCATTGAAGCCCAAATCTACCTGAGAAAAGTAATGGTTATTCCTAATCTCCTGCTCTCTCTCACCCATCTGCTGATGATTGGCAGTTCTCTCCTAGACAGAAAGGGAGAAAACTAGGTAGAAGACTGTCAGTCATCAGCAGGTGGACGGGAGAGCAGGACTTCATGAATAACCATGACTCTTCTCAGGTAGATTTGACTCTTTTCAAGGCCTGGGCTCCAATGATTATGATGCTGGTTCTCGGCAACCACTTACTTTTAGCCCATGTGTGACACACCGCTGAGATCAGCATTTATGTCACTATTTTATAATGCCCTCAGTGAGATCAGCATAAAGTTGATGACAGGTTCCCTTTAACTTGGATTAGAAACATTAGATACATTTCAATACATCATCACCATAAAATGACCTGCATGAAATATAACATTTTTTTTATACTACACAGAACTCCAGAAACATACAACAGCAGATAGCTGTTCTCCTGTGCGACCTGTAATACTTCACGCCCACAGGTTGAGGCAAATTCGTGCCCCTGTCTCAGAAAAAAAAAAGATAACGTCTAGAAGACATTTTTCATACCTGGCCCCCGGAATCACCATGAGCTACGGAGAACACCAGGACTGAATAAACACTTTGCAACTTTCCACCATTTCTCGGCTGGTAAGTTAGTGACCGTATATTCTTGTAACTGTGTTAATTAGATGGAAGACAACGATAATTTCAGTGGTTTATTTGCAAACGAACAAATGTGTTGTTTAAAATATTTTCGCTGCACAAAGCTGATTGTGTAAACAGTTTGCTGATCACACCATAGAGGAAGCTTTAATTAGAGGAAAATAATCAGAGAAAAGTCAGGTACAGTAATATATTAACTAGGCACACTGTGGCGGCGTAGTACCATACAAGCTGGGAAGAATATATTTCTATTATTACATTTTGCATAAAAATGGGAATGCAAATTAGGAAGAAACATAACACGCAACATGCGTTCAGGTTCGCATCTTTGTAGCTGGAGTGTTGCTCCAGCTCCGAAATAATTTAGGGGAAATATCTGCTACCTGTTCATAAGCTAATTCTATAATTACAGGAAATGTGGTTGATAGCTGTAGGGGCATTACCAGGTATGCAGAGACAGATCCAGGACTGCAATCTGCGGGGGCGTACCTAACCACCCCCATAAATATCTAAAGGTGGCTATACACCGTTAGACTAATGTCAGCCAAACCCACCGATTTCAGAAGGTCTGGATGGAAATCAAATGTATATGAGGCCCCGACTCTCCCCAGCTAGCAGATATCAGAGGTGAGAAGGATCGGGTAACTTGCCCAATTCTTTTGTTCTCAAAAGGGGACATCAGCTATCTTCAGTGCTCCTATAGAAATGAAAGGAGCGGCAGGGCACTTTTCAGTGGGGCTCCAAAGAGTACAGGGCCCTTTTATTGATCATGGTGGGGATCCCAGTGGTAGGACACCCACCGATCTAATAGTTATCCCCTATCCTGTGGATAGAAGATAACTTTCTATAACTGGAATACCCTTTTAAGGGATATAAGTAGCTGAGAGATGTGTCTGAGAACAACTTAGTCCCCTCTCCCTACTGAGAAAACATGCATGCTTGGCCGAACATGTATGTGTATGGGGAAAAGAAGAGCTGTTGGCCAAACAAGTGAAGGTAGATAAAAGTAGAATACAGAAACTCCAATCCACACAGGCAGCAATTGGTGTATTGAATTGTAAGGCCTCTTTCACACGAACGATAAGGATTGGCTCAGGATGCGTTCAGTGAAAGTCGCACCATTAACAAGCAAGTTCAGTCAGTTTTTTTCTGCAATTGCGTTCAGTGTTTCAGTTTTTTTCAGTGTGGGTGCAATCCGTTTTGATGCGGACCACAGTGAAAAATGCATTGCACCCGGGCTGCTTCTGGAGGTAATGCGTTTTTCACTGAAACCCCATTTACTTCTATGGGGCCAGGGCTGTGTGAAAAACACAGAATACAGTACATGCTGCAATTCTCACAGTACATGCTGCAATACTACCACTATAACCTATAATACCACCATACAGCGACCATATAGTGGTCAGATACCAGGACCATACAGACAGTCTGCAGAGTATTATCACATTGACAGTTGCTCCTCTACCTTCCAGAAAATGTCTCTTCTTCTTGATTGACAGGGCTAAGTAAGATCCTGGTTCTGTCAATCAAGGAGCGGCAGGGGCTGGCAGAGGAAACAAGAGGAGCAGGGGTGCACAGTGACTTGGGCCCGCCCTCAGTGCACATAACTGCTCATTTACATGTGGTTAAAAGTACTTTTTCTCCAGATTGAAGCAACAGATTCCTAAGTGAAAGGTATGATTACATTCAGCTGAACTAGCCCTACATGGCATTTTTGGCTGGTTTATCAGTGAATGGTGGCAGATTTCCCTTAAGAGTATCATGGATAAACCTTTATATTTTTGCATAGCACATTAGGACTCTTTGATTTAAGACACATGGACCATCAGCACTTCTAGTCTACATATATAATTCTGCAACTATGAAACTATGGTTTTATTTTACTGTCTGTACTGACTGGGAGTACACTAGAGAAGAAGCTGGGCAGGATCAGTGCTCTTTCATTTAGAATGGCCACAATCGTGCCCAGGTTTTTTAGGAATGCCAAGTGGTGATGCGAACCTATTCGTTTTTTGTGTGTCACGGTGTTCCTACCTGGATACCGTCGCTCCCCAGGGTTAGGCTCCGTAGCAATAAAGTGGAAAGTGAATAATTGGTGGAGTAAGAGTCTATACTTGGTAAACAGCTTTACTTGAATAAACTTGCATGCAGACAATATTTGGTCTTTTTCTTGGCTCCAGCAGGATTTCGGGTAAACTGTCAGGCAAACTTGGATACCTTGCTTTATATTTCTCCTGTGATAGACTCTGGCTTCAGTCTGGTTACTGGACTTTCTGACAGTTCTGGTACCTTTGAGTGGGGTGCCTTTGGCTGTTGACCCCTTGTAATACTCCGTCGTCTGTAAACTGTAAGGAGTCAAGGTGCTCTATGAGCTGCTTCCCTTGGGAGACTCCTGCTGCAGGAGGTGGGGCGTTCCCCTCACTGCACCATCTTGACTCGTCTGCTTCCAGACTCACTCAGACTAGAACTAGAATTGAGCATAGCTTCCTGCAACCTCTCCCTTGGTAGAAAGCTGGACTAGCCCACTTCTGCCCAGAAAGGGAGGAGAATGGAATGGTAAGTTCCATTCTGTCTAAAGATCTTTTTCTGCCAGGTACACTGCCACCTGCTGGTAAACCAGGCATAGTACATGAACATAACAGTTTCATAGCAATACTATTAATGTATAGTATCAAAGGACCTGGAATAAAATACACAGATGAAATTATTGTTTGCCATTAGAGACAGTAGCAGGGTGTAGAAATAGTAGTGCCCGCTCTGGCGTACTACACTATAGCCACAAAATACAGATATGGAATTAATTCAAGGAGAACTGTATATCATAACTACTATTAATTTATATTATAATGCCAGTGGTAGCAAGTGATTAAGAAAACAAACTGGAAAGTAGCAGGGTTAGCAGACTTTTTAAAATCCGACTTTTCCTTCACCACAGTGATAGAGTCCCGTCAGGGCTCATGTAAAATGCTGCTTTTTAATTGTATAAATGTGATGTTTTCGGAGGTGTATGCACACAGCATCTTCTCACCAGTGTGTGGTTTTATTACAGCAATAATAATCCCAATGATACAACTACATGAGGTTTATTATGGTGTTTTATGGCTGGCGCACTTATCGAGCATGACAGCGGAGGAAAAAATAAAGCCAAAGAACAAAGTTCTTTGTCAAAGAAGGGAGACAAGGACTTAATAACATAAAGCACTTTTACCAGAAGCTGCAGCAACCACTCTTAAGGAAAGATTCAGAGATATGCATATGGGTCAAGCTGTGAACCATCCCCACTATGCCACAAAGAGCAGGAATAACGAAGAAAAAGAAAGAATACAATGCATAATATACAAAAGCAAAGTGCCCACCAGGAAATGCAGCACAGTGGGGGAGATTTATCAAACTGGTGTAAAGTAGAACTGGCTTAGATGCCCATAGCATCCTCCAGTATGTAGACTTTCCAGACAAAATGTAAGTCCTCGTACACACACTGCCATTTTCAGCTACGTACAAAGCTTATTTTGTATGGGGTTTAAACATCAAGGCTCTAATCAGACTATAACCACAAACAAAAGTTAGAATGGGGCCCCACACCCCCATGACCACCTTTGGTAGCATGAATATAAGAAGCTTATGTATAAAGGGGTTATCCACAATTTTTTTTCATGGTCCCCCCTTCATGTGATTCAGTGATAATGTTGAAAAAATTCCTACTGCGCACCCTGCGCTCCCTGGTGTATACAGGTTGTGGGTACTTCCTGAATCACGTGCCATCAATTCGGTACATGATCCTAGCCCGGTTACTACCCGCGATATACGTGGGTTGCACCTGCGCAGTCAGGCAACCTCAGGAGCTGTGAGCAATCAGTGCCCAAGGCTGTCTGACTACGCAGGAGCGACGCACGTATATATGGCGGGTAGTAACCGGGCTAGGATCATGTGCCGAATTTATGGCATGTGATTCAGGAATTGCTAGCTACATAATTACAACACGGAGCGCAGGAATGTTTTCAACATGATCACTGAATCATATGAGGGGGGAACCATTAAAAATTGCGGATAACACCTTTACATTGGTTTTCCTGATGGACAGGGTTAATGCTCACAGTGATGTCACAATGGTTGAAGTTACAGAACAGCCATAGTTTTCACAATGATGTCACAGTACAGTAATAAGGCTCACAGTTATATCACAATATCATGCACGGTGATGTACACAAATGAATCAGAGTTATCACAGTATAGAAATAATGCAAAAAGTAGAAAACTGGCTTACACCTTTCATATTTAAGAGCTCATACTGATAGGGACCTTAGATTGTAAGACCCATTGGAGACAGTGTGATGCTAATGTCTGTAAAGCGCTGCGGAATATAGTGGCTCTATATAAGTCAGTATAATAAATAAATAAATAAATAAATGCACCTAACTACCATGGCTAACCATGCCCACTTTCCCACCCACTTTTTAAAGGGCTTCTGTCACCCCACTAAAGTGTTTTTTTTTTTGGGCTAGTTAAATTAGTTATATTGCGATATATGAAAATATAATTGTGTTACTTACTTTGATCCAGCAGTTTCTGCAAAAAACGAAGTTTTATAATATGTAAATTCGGTCTCTACCAGCAAGTAGGGCGGCTACTTGCTGGTAGCTGCTGCAGAAATCCGCCCCATCGTCGTGTTGATTGACAGGGCCAGCCGGGATCTCCTCCTCCGGCCAGCCCTGTCGGCATTTCAAAAATCGCGCGCCTGTGTTGATTTGGCGCAGGCGCTCTGAGATGAGGAGGCTCGTCTCCTCAGCACTCCCTCAGTGCGCCTGCGCCGATGACATCTTCTATTTCGGTGATGTCATCGGCGCAGGCGCACTGAGGGAGTTCTGAGGAGACGAGCCTCCTCATCTCAGAGCGCCTGCGCCGAATCAACACAGGCGCGCGATTTTTGAAATGCCGACAGGGCTGGCCGGAGGAGGAGATCCCGGCTGGCCCTGTCAATCAACACGACGAGGAGCCACCCTACTTGCTGGTAGAGACCTAATTTACATATTATAAAACTTCGTTTTTTGCAGAAACTGCTGGATCAAAGTAAGTTACACAATTATATTTTCATATATCGCAATATAACTAATTTAACTAGCCCAAAAAAAAAAAATCACTTTAGTGGGGTGACAGAAGCCCTTTAAAAGTGGCAAGAGCAACTTAAAATGCAAAGAGTTGTAAAATGTTTGCACATAAATCAAAAACTCCAACTTTTATGATGCAACTCCACCTCCTAATCAGACTTCCTCTCCCCTCAGCAGACTATTCTTGCTCACAAATGTACTACAGGATTCTATGGGGTCGTGTAGAGTCTTTTTGTCTCTTGAGTTTATGTGTGCCATGTTCTATTATATGCTACATTACAGAGTAATTCTTTATATTACAATGCCATATGGAAGCATCACACATCAGCACACAGAGTGCCTCTGGCTCAGTAGTATGGGGACCATAGAGACTCCATGTGCTACCACTTAAAGGGGTTGTCCGGGTTCAGAGCTGAACCCGGACATACCCTTATTGTCACCCAGACAGCCCCCCTGAGGCTAGCATCGGAGCATCTCATGCTCCGATGTGCTCCCTTGCCCTGCGCTAAATCGAGCAGGGCACAGGCTCTTTTGCTTTCAATAACACACGGCCAGGCGGAAACATTCCGCCCGGCAGTGTGTTCCGTGACATCACCGGCTCTGATGGGCGGGCTTTAGCGCTGCCCTAGCTGTTTTACTGGCTAGGGCAGCGCTAAATCTCGCCCATCAGTGCCGGTGACGTCACCAGGGTTTCTGGCAGCCCCATGGAGAGCACCATCACCGGATCTCCAAAAAATGCCTTTGCCCTGCACGATTTAGCGCAGGGCAAAGGAGAGTATCTGAGCATGAACTGCTCCGATGCTCATGTCAGGGGGGCTGCCGGGGTGAAAATGGAGGTATGTCTCTGAACCCGGACAACCCCTTTAAGTCTGGGCTCTGTCATGTGCATGAGGCCTGGGATAAATAAAATGTATCACCTATATTTTTTTGCTAATTACAATCAGAGAGTGACATATTTTCCTTTTTTTAATTATGTTTTTATCTTCTGATTGTAGATTTTATCATTTTATTCTCTGTACATGATTTTGGGGATGGCTATCTCACCTAAGATTTTAACCCCTCAAATGCCGCGGTCAATTGTGACCATGGAATGTGAGAGGATCTTCCCCAGGAGCTCTGGGAGATTAGGGGAGCTATTCATTGTGGTATCCACGAACCTTCTAAAGACTCTATATAGACCAATGTTCCTCCACTCCAGTCCTCAGGGCCCACCTGCCGGTCAGGATTTGAGAATATCCCCTGATTACCTGTGATCAGTCCTGACGCACTGAAACTAATTATATTACCTGCTCAATACTAAGGAAGTCCTGAAAACATGACCAGCAGGTGGGCCCTGAGGACTGGAGGTGAAGAACACTGATATAGACAATCTCCCATATACTGCAGTCTATGGGAAAAGCAATTTAACGATCGCATGTTCAGGTTCCCTAAGGGGACTTAAAAAAAAATATTAAAAAGTTTTAAAAATATACAAAATTTCAAATCACTGTCCTTCTCCCATAATAAAAATAAAAAACTATTAAAAATAATGATGATTCACTGCTGTATCCAATAACACCAATACTGTTAAAATATAAATGCATTTATCGCATACAGTGAAGAGCATAATGAAAAAAAGCAGAAGACTGATTCAACAATTTTTCAATACTTCCCCTCCCAAAAGAAAATTTTTATAAAAAGTGATCGAAATGTCATACACACTCCAAAAACTACAGATCAGTCCGCAAAAAAAGGGCTCTCACACAGATCTTTATATATAAATATAAAAGTTATGGAGGTCAGAATATAGAATAAAAAAGTTTTAATGTTTTTTCAGTATTAAAATATAAGGAAAACTATATATATATATATATATATATATATATATATATGTGTGGTATCGCTGTAATCATACTGACCTCAAGAATGAAGCTGACATGTCAGTTTTACCAAACAGAGAATAACATTTAAAACAAAAAACATAAAATTGTGGCGGAATTGCGTTTTTTCCCATTTCACCCCATTTGGAATTTTTTTTCAAGCTTCCTACTACAGTGTATGCCATATTAAGTTGTGCCTTTAAAAAGTACAACTTGTCTTGCCCTCATAAGGCTATGTGAAAATAAAAATAAAAAAGTTATGGATCTGGGAAAGCAGGCAGTGAAAAATGAAATTGCAAAAACTGAAAATTGACAGGTCATAAGGGGTTAACAGTAGTTAGACATATGATTTGCATGACGTACATAGGTCATAGGAAACGATATATACGAAACATATTCACTGACTTCTGTTGAGTAGTATTGTGGGTATGCTTTCTGACCTGTGCAGTGGTTATTGTACAGCGACTGGTGGATCCTGTGTTATCTTTACAGAAGTGTTACCTGTCTAGTACTGCTGTCTGTCATGATAAAGAGATATCTGGTGAACAGTGACATCTACAGAACTGGAAGTGTCAGCCTATTATTAGACGCAACAGACAGTGTGAAAACTGCAGGACTTTAGGATTTTTTTTAGTACAGTTAAAAATAACATCCACAAAAATACTACATTTTTATTTAAACAATAGGCCATTTTCTAATAACATATTCCCTTTAAGGTACAGTATATTACAACCAATTTGCAATATAGGTATAGCCTGTGGAGAAAAGCCAGAGACTGGGTAAGGACCACAAATCAGATTTGTATGAAATGAGCAGTTTTGACCTCCAGGGCAGGACACTCCCTGTTATAATCTCATTTTCATTAAATTGATGTTGATACTAAAGGCCTTGTTAGAGCACACGATTTGCAGGCCAATTATCAGAAACAAGGGTTCATACAAATGCTTGTCCCAAATAATTGGTCCGTATAATGGAGCAGCCGATCAAAAAGCCGCCGATAATTTGTGTAATGTGCTTCCGATAATGAATAGAGGAAAATGAGGGAGGAATGACTGCGGTAGCAACTGTTCCTCCCAAATACAAAGTTTGAATTGACTTGTGTAGTGAAGCTGGTGCAAAAAAAAAATTATTTGTTTATATATTGGCGCTTGCACAGCCTTTTTGCTGGATCCGGCAGGGTTGAGCAAAAACGCTTCCCTTATTGATAATACAACCATCTGCATCCGTTATGTTCCGATTGTATCATCTTTAACATAGCTAAGACGGATCCATAATGAACTCCATTGAAAGTCAATGGGGAACGGATCAGTTTTCTATTGAGTCAGATTGTGTATGAGAAAATGCTTTGTCTTGCTTCGCATCCCAGGACAGAAGGGAAACTGCAGCATGCTGCGGTTTGCTCTCCGGTATGAGAACAGAACGGAATGCATTTTGGAGCATTCCATTCTGTTCAGTTACGTTTTGTCCCCATTGACAATGAATGAATTTTTTCGGGTATTAACCACCTCCGGACCGCCTAACGCAGATTCGCATCCGGAGGTGGCAGCCCTGCGCACAGTCACGCATCTACGCGTCATCTCGCGAGACGCGAGATTTCCTGTGAACGCGCGCACACAGGCGCGCGCGTTCACAGGATCGGAAGGTAAGCGAGTGGATCTCCAGCCTGCCAGCGGCGATCGTTCGCTGGCAGGCTGGAGATGTGATTTTTTTAACCCCTAACAGGTATATTAGACGCTGTTTTGATAACAGCGTCTAATATACCTGCTACCTGGTCCTCTGGTGGTCCCCTTTGTTTGGATCGACCACCAGAGGACACAGGCAGCTCAGTAATATGTTGCACCAAGCACCACTACACTACACCCCCCCCCCCCTGTCACTTATTAACCCCTTATTCACCCTTGATCACCCCTGATCACCCCATATAGACTCCCTGATCACCCCCCTGTCATTGATTACCCCCCTGTCATTGATCACCCCCCTGTAAAGCTCCATTCAGATGTCCGCATGATTTTTACGGATCCACTGATAGATGGATCGGATCCGCAAAACGCATACGGACGTCTAAATGGAGCCTTACAGGGGCGTGATCAATGACTGTGGTGATCACCCCATATAGACTCCCTGATCACCCCCTGTCATTGATTACCCCCCTGTCATTGATCACCCCCCCCCCCCCCCTGTCAGGCTGCATTCAGATGTCCGTATGATTTTTACGGATCCACGGATACATGGATCGGATCCGCAAAACACATACGGACATCTGAATGAAGCCTTATAGGGGGGTGATCAATGACAGGGGGGTGATCACCCCATATAGACTCCCTGATCACCCCCCTGTCATTGATCACCCCCCTGTCATTGATCACCCCCCCTGTCATTGATCACCCCTCTGTAAGACTCCATTCAGACATTTTTTTGGCCCAAGTTAGCGGAAATTATTATTTTTTTCTTACAAAGTCTCATATTCCACTAACTTGTGTCAAAAAATTAAATCTCACATGAACTCACCATACCCCTCACGGAATCCAAATGCGTAAAATTTTTTAGACATTTATATTCCAGACTTCTTCTCACGCTTTAGGGCCCCTGGAATGCCAGGGCAGTATAAATACCCCACATGTGACCCAATTTCGGAAAGAACACACCCCCAGGTATTCCGTGAGGGGCATATTGAGTCCATGAAAGATTGAAATTTTTGTCCCAAGTTAGCAGGACAAAAAAATAGAAAAAAATAGAAAAAATAAATAAAATCAACTTGTGCCAAAAAATTTTTTTTCTATGAACTCGCCATGCCCTTCATTGAATATCTTGGGGTGTCTTCTTTCCAAAATGGGGTCACATGTGGGGTATTTATACTGCCCTGGCATTCTAGGGGCCCTAAAGCGTGAGAAGAAGTCTGGGATCCAAATGTCTAAAAATGCCCTCATAAAAGGAATGTGGGCCCCTTTGCGCATCTAGGCTGCAAAAAAGTGTCACACATGTGGTATCGCCGTACTCAGGAGAAGTTGGGGAATGTGTTTTGGGGTGTCATTTTACATATACCCATGCTGGGTGAGAGAAATATCTTGGCAAAAGACAACTTTTCCCATTTTTTTATACAAAGTTGGCATTTGACCAAGATATTTATCTCACCCAGCATGGGTATATGTAAAATGACACCCCAAAACACATTCCCCAACTTCTCCTGAGTACGGCGATACCACATGTGTGGCACTTTTTTGCAGCCTAGGTGGGCAAAGGGGCCCACATTCCAAAGAGAACCTTTCGGATTTCACAGGTCATTTACCTACTTACCACACATTAGGGCCCCTGGAAAATGCCAGGGCAGTATAACTACCCCACAAGTGACCCCATTTTGGAAAGAAGACACCCCAAGGTATTCTGTGAGGGGCATGGCGAGTTCCTAGAATTTTTAATTTTTTGTCACAAGTTAGTGGAAAATGATGATTTTTTATTTTTATTTTTTTTCCTTACAAAGTCTCATATTCCACTAACTTGTGACAAAAAATAAAAACTTCCATGAACTCACTATGCCCATCAGCGAATACCTTGGGGTGCCTTCTTTCCAAAATGGGGTCACTTGTGGGGTAGTTATACTGCCCTGGCATTCTAGGGGCCCAAATGTGTGGTAAGGAGTTTGAAATCAAATTCTGTAAAAAATGACCGGTGAAATCCGAAAGGTGCTCGTTGGAATGTGGGCCCCTTTGCCCACCTAGGCTGTAAAAAAGTGTCACACATGTGGTATCTCCGTACTCAGGAGAAGTTGGGGAATGTGTTTTGGGGTGTCATTTTACATATACCCATGCTGGGTGAGAGAAATATCTTGGCAAAAGACAACTTTTCCCATTTTTTTATACAAAGTTGGCATTTGACCAAGATATTTATCTCACCCAGCATGGGTATATGTAAAATGACACCCCAAAACACATTCCCCAACTTCTCCTGAATACGGAGATACCACATGTGTGACACTTTTTTGCAGCCTAGGTGGGCAAAGGGGCCCACATTCCAAAGAGCACCTTTCGGATTTCACTGGCCATTTTTTACAGAATTTGATTTCAAACTCCTTACCACACATTTGGGCCCCTAGAATGCCAGGGCAGTATAACTACCCCACAAGTGACCCCATTTTGGAAAGAAGACACCCAAAGGTATTCACTGATGTGCATAGTGAGTTCATAGAACTTTTAATTTTTTGTCACAAGTTAGTGGAATATGAGACTTTGTAAGAAAAAAAAAAAATCATCATTTTCCGCTAACTTGTGACAAAAAATAAAAAGTTCTATGAACTCACTATGCCCATCAGCGAATACCTTAGGGTGTCTACTTTCCGAAATGGGGTCATTTGTGGGGTGTTTGTACTGTCTGGCCATTGTAGAACCTCAGGAAACATGACAGGTGCTCAGAAAGTCAGAGCTGCTTCAAAAAGCGGAAATTCACATTTTTGTACCATAGTTTGTAAACGCTATAACTTTTACCCAAACCATTTTTTTTTTTACCCAAACATTTTTTTTTTTATCAAAGACATGTATAACAATAAATTTAGAGCAAAATTTATATATGGATGTCGTTTTTTTTTGCAAAATTTTACAACTGAAAGTGAAAAATGTCATTTTTTTGCAAAAAAATCGTTAAATTTCGATTAATAACAAAAAAAGTAAAAATGTCAGCAGCAATGAAATACCACCAAATGAAAGCTCTATTAGTGAGAAGAAAAGGAGGTAAAATTCATTTGGGTGGTAAGTTGCATGACCGAGCAATAAACCGTGAAAGTAGTGTAGGTCAGAAGTGTAAAAAGTGGCCTGGTCTTTCAGGGTGTTTAAGCCATAGGCGCTGAGGTGGTTAAGAACCTATGACAGATCTCAATACCGGAAAATATTAATGCTAGTGTGAAAGTTAGCCTTAGTACAGTAATACTGTGTATATAGTGCAATGATAATTTTCCTCCTCCCTAACTGCTACTTGGTTTGTATGGTGGATCCATTTATTATTATTATTATTATTTATTATTATTATTAAAGCGCCATTCATTCCATGGCGTTGTACATATGAAAAGGGGTGCACATTGTCGGGGATATAAAGCAAATGCTTTATATAAAAGATAGGATCAAAAGCAAAATTTCAAAGGGAGTTGATCCTAGAGGTGGACATATAAAACACCTCAAAAAGAGATCATTGTGCAAAAATATAAATGATTTATTATACAATAACTTAGAATACAATCAAAGCTTATCCAGTAGAAAAACTCAAAAATATGCAATAACACACAGTGATATGAAGTACCCAAAATTCGCCACTAGATGGCTCTAACAGAATACCAGCAATCCATATCACTTCTCAAACATAAAAATGTAATACAAGCTGTCTCGACCACAATTATGAGATATTTATCAGATGATAATATGCAGTAAACTCAACAATGATTAGGACAGGTGTGAACCCTTGCTCTGCTCAAACTATGACCAATCTCGGATATCGGGTAGTATTGCTACACAAATGATAAATTATCAGGCCTGATACAGACTATGGAATTGAAATATTCCAATCAGAGATTCTCTCTGATATCAATATTGGATCTCTTATTCAGTAATATGCATCTTTACTGAATAGTGATAATATTGATGTAGTACATCTAACATTACACATCCGCAATAAAGCGGGGATTTTCCTAAATATCAATCTAATTAATTAAATCAATACTACACATAGTTAACTTACACGTTACCCGAGAGTGCAGTTGATATGCAGAGTCTAAGGGGAGTCAGCTCTAAGATCCGTTCTGATCATTGGGATTTTTCTCCTGGGTTCTCTCCTTTCTTTGTTTCTCTGTGTTTCTGTGTCTTCTGTTGCTCCCTGTTGTTGTCCTGTTGCTGTTCTTTCCCTTCATGTGTGTGTGGTTTATGATCACAAACTTATCAGTTAGAAACACCTTCCTAACTTGGAGTTTTCCAATCATTGTCGGATAAGTGTGTACATATGATAATGACTGTGATGTCACTGTATCACCCAGAATGCATTTCAGTTGCTGGTGCAATGTTACCTATTCATACCTAGGTGGCACTATTGCATAAGCTATTAGCATCATCACTATTAAGGGTTAACTGTCCAGGTCTGATTTCTCTTATATTCTATACACATAATATATGGAATCCTAAATCAGAGCTAAGAGATTATTTTTGACACAAAACCCAATTAAGGCATAGACTTTGTGGTACCATTTGAGACATTTCTTAAGCTCTTAAATTTACGATACCGATAAGAATATAATGGACCTTGTACTCTCACAGACATGCGTCTCCTAAAAAAGAAACCTTATGAACCATGTCCTTTCCATGAACCTCTTTCGGCCTACTTTAAAATACATACAAAATGGCTTTATAACACAATATGGCCTATTATATATCAAATCCACTATACGTAGGATATTTTGATATAAATGTTATACACCTATGAAAAGGCACAACAAATCCCCCTTCATTACAATCTAATCCATTGAAATAAAATTGGATTATATTGGAATTTTAAAAGGGCTTTTCATACGGGTTCATTTATGAATATAAGTTTTTGTTTAAATTGTTCGTTACACCCATGAAGATTTATTGAGTGGGTCAATAACGTTGAATGTAAGTTGGTGGTGACGATAGTGTCCTCCACAATGAAATATAAGTCCGATAGTTGTTGCTTCTGATTTTCCATCTCTGCATGATTAGTCATCAGATTCATTTTTAGCGAACCGATTTTAAGTTCCAATGTCTTAATAGAGATGGAATTAGCAGCTGATACACCGGTGGCGACCACAGTGCCTATTAAGCCAAAGATTATGGTAGCTACAATTGCAGAAATGAACCGCTTTAGTCGTTGACTCATGGAAAACGGTTCCCTGGTCAGGGTTTTTCTTGTCTGTTCCAGGATCTGTGTAATCCGTTCTTGGGAATAACAGACATGTATTTGATACCACATCTTTATCTCTGGAGACTGAATCTCAGAAACGAACTGTCTTTCAACAGAGATGCGTGGATCCAAACTGACGTAGATCTTCGGGGGTAGAATCCTCTTATTTGTAAAAATGAATTCCGTGGTATTCTGCAGCATGATCCCAGATGACGGACCTGGTTCAGCGATCGGTTCAGCGTGGAACTCCTTCCCCAATATTAGGATGATGTAGATAACAGCAACAATCCTTGATGCCATCTTGCGCCTATAATATATTGTATGACAAATATAAGCACATACATCTTTCCACTTTTCTTCTTATCAACCCTATGATAAAATAAATCATACTACCATCCATCTTCAATTTGGCATAGTTATTTTTCTTGAACAGAGCAAGGTCTTGGTTCAGAAGTGAGTTAAGAGATAATTAGTTACAGAGGAAAAATACATGAGGATAGTACATAATACAGAGGAAAATACATGAGTACACTCTTTGTTTATACAATACCAATCCTGGGTTTCCGTCTTTAGCTGGAACCTTGATATCTCCTCATCATCCGGTAATCCTTCCATCTTGGGAAGTTGTGACCTAGGATGACAAACACGTAACTGATTAATATGCACCCATTTCTCTATAAATCCATCCCCCTTAGGAATTTTGATCTTGTAGACCACAGGTGACAATTTGTCAACGATGACATAGGGTCCCCTCCAGGAAGGCAGGAACTTCCTTTCGTTCACCTGATCCCAGGCAAAGTTATAGAGATAAACTTGATCGGAAATCTGTTACTTCTTTTGAGTAGTCCTCAGATCATAGTAGGTTTTGGCGTTTAGGCTACTTTCACACTAGCGTTTTTCTTTTCCGGCACTGAGTTCCGTCCTAGGGGCTCAAATCCGGAAAAGAACTGATCAGTTTTATCCCCATGCATTCTGAATGGAGAGAAATCCGTTCAGGATGCATCAGGATGTCTTCAGTTCAGTCTTTTTGACTGATCAGGCTTTTCAGAAAACCGTAGCATGTTGTATTTTTACCTCCAGCCAAAAATCCGGAACACTTTGACTGAACGCCGGATCCGGCCTTTTTCCCATTGACTTTTCCCATGTGTTCCGTCAAAACGGATCCGGCTTTTGCATGTTAAACCCGAAAAATGTGAAAAAAAAGTTAAAGTCCATAAATGGCGGATCCGTTTTTTCCAATGCATTTTTTCATTGTGATCAAAATCCTGATCAGGATTCAAATGTAATCAGTTTTCACACGTTTTTCCAGATCCGGCGGGCAGTTCCGTTGACGGAATTGAACGCCGGATTCAAACAACGCTAGTGTGAAAGTAGCCTTACTGCTGCTTTCTCTATATTCTTCAGGGCAAATGCAAAAGCATGCTGAAGGTGCTTGCGTAGATTCTCCATATATTGATGAGCTGTTGAAGCATTTATCAAAGTGTGGTCTGTTGTTCGGTAGAGTAAATGCTGGGGTAACATCATCTTCCTTCCTGTGATCATTTCGAAGGGAGATAGTTTGGTTGCCGCGCTTGGGGTGGCCCTAATGGCCATGAGAACCAAAGGCAACTTCACATCCCAGTCCTTACCGGATTCATTGAAAAAATGTTTTAGAATGTTGACAATTGTTTGGTTGCAGCGTTCTACTCCACCACTAGAGGCTGGCCGATAAGCTATATGTAGCTTTCTTTTTACCCCCAGTATCTCCCACATTTTCGTCATCACCTCACTAGTGAAATGACTTCCATGATCGTACTCGATGCGTTGGGGAAGACCAAACCTGGAAAACACGTGGTTAATAAGTAGAGATGCGCACACACTTGAACTGCATGTTCTGCAAGGCAAACATTCTACCCATTTTGTGAATAGACAAGTCACTGTTAACATATATCTGTTGCCTTTTGATGAAGTTATTACTGGTCCAATAAAGTCAATCTGGATGTCTGACCATGGCATGGACATTCCCCTTTTCATCAGCGGTGCCAGATGAGTGGGTGCTTGTGGCTGGAATTGAGGACAGGTTAAACATCCTTGACAATATGTAAAATGTAGAGCAGATAACCAGTGGCACTACACCAAACCTAAAATTGTCAGGATGCGACTGCCGAGGAGTGGTGCCTCACGGAGGTGCTCAGCTTGTAGCTGCAGTGAGCATATATGATAAAAAGAAAAAGAAAACAAAAACGAGCGGCACTCACCGTTGATAGGCAGGTAACTTTATTCCATGGTAGGAGGGGGGTGCAAGGGTTGCAGATACAGCAGCAAGTAAGCAACAGCCGTTTCGAGCGTGTATGCGAAACGGCTGTTGCTTACTTGCTGCTGTATCTGAAACCCTTGCACCCCCTTCCTGCCATGGAATAAAGTTACCTGCCTATCAACGGTGAGTGCCGCTCGTTTTTGTTTTCTTTTTCTTTTTATCATCCTTGACAATATGTGCAAACGTCTTGCAACATATGAGGCCAATAAGCATAATCCCGTAATAATTCATACGTTAACTTCTCACCTCGATGACCAGCCGTTGGGTCGTCATGGGCGTGCTGTAACATCAAGCCTTTGAATGCCGCGGGTACCACCAATTGTGAGATACCATTCTTTGAGGTTCTTACCAACAATCCATCCTGTAACGAGAATTGTGACTTACCCTTCATCAAAATTCATAACTCTTCTTTGCCTACACAGTCTTCCACAGTTATGGGACAATTCTGTGGGGCTTCAATGTGTTTGTAAAAGATACCAATGACTGGATCCCCCTTTTAACTCGCGATGATATCCTCACTAGGGGAATCTTGGCTACATTGCACCACATTGGCTTTGGCCTCCTTTTGGGCCTGTCTTCTTGTTGTTGCCTCCACTTGAACAGTTCCCATAAGATCATCAACGTTCAGGAATTCTCCATTAATAGATCCTTGTTTGGCAAGGGAATCTGCCAAATCATTCCCTTCCTTATCCACACCTAGATATTTTGAGTGGCCTTTTACCTTTTTCCAATAAATGGTGAGACCATGGGTGATAACTATCTTGTCGATCCTACAAAACATTTTACCATGCTTGACCGGCTTTTTGTTGCTTCTTACCATGTTAGACCTTTTCCATCCAGGGAAGTACTCCACAAAGCTGTTGTGAACATAATTAGAATCTGTGATTATAACAAACTCTTTAATACCAGATTCGATAGCCATTTGCACAGCGCTAAGCTCTGCGACCTGGCTACTTTTGGGACCAATTTTGTACCCCACGGACACATCTGGGAATATATTATTTCACACGACTCCGATACCTGCAACCAGTGTACATTCAGTTCCTATATTGGTGTGGAAAGAACAGCCGTCTACATATACACATGGTAAGGATTTGCAATATTCTCCTTAATAACATTTGTATGTAGATAAAGATTGTTCTTCCAGGAAATAATTCCCTGTTGATTCATTTTTATGTCCTGCATTGGTACAATCGTGAAGTTCAGCTAATCGTTGAGCAACTGGATTCTTATTATTTTGTTTGTATCTGATTTCCAATGGCCATCCCATTAAGGACATCTTCCAGGCGGTTATCCTGCTGTTTGACAGAATTCTATCCTTGATTCTATCACTTTGCAAATATTGCAGTGGTTGGTGAGCAGTTTCCACAATGATTTTTTCGCCTTGGATAAAACTCCTGAAATATTGCAAAGCCCACACCGTTGACAGTAATGCTTTTTCACAGTCATTGAATTTTACCTCAACCGGTGATAAGGACTTGCTGGCATAGGCGATTATCTTATTCAGGGTTCCCTGTTTCTGGAAGAGGACTGCACTTACGCTTTTGTCGGTGAAGACTGTTTCAATGAAGAAAGGTTTCCCACCTTCTGGGTAAGCAAGGCATGGGGCCTGGGTGAGTCTGGCTTTGAGCTCATTCACAGATTGTTCGTGGCGTTAACTCCATTCCCATTTCACTCCTTTCTTCAGCAACTGCAAAAGAGGTTTCGTAATTGTCTATGAACTTACGTGAATAGTTCATCATACCCAGGAAGGATCTCAACTCCTTGAGATTTGTAGGTGACTTTATATTGGTCACTGCTTCCATCTTCTTTTTCTGCGGGTTAATTCCATCAGCAGTGATTTCGTGACCTAGGAAATTGACTTTGGTATGACACCATTGAGAAAGTTTCACACCAGCTTTTCTCAGTTGGGTTAGTACATGCCTCAGTTCCGTAATGTGTTCCTTAAAAGTCGTGCTTTTGATCAGGATGTCATCCACATTGGATAAAGTACCTCGTTCAGTGGCATCAGGCATCGCCTTATGCATGAACACAGCAAACTCATGGCCTGCATTAATGTACCTGAAAGGCAATCGGGTCCAAGCATATTGCTGCTTTCCAAATGTGAAGGCCAATTTGTATTGGTCCTTCTCGTCCACATTAATCGGCCAATATCCATGCACACAGTCAAGAGCAGTGAAAATTTTGGATCCCTGTATTTGTGCCAAACACTGGTCAATATACGGCACGGGCCATCCGGACATATATACCGATTTATTCAACTGCCTTAGGTCTAAACAGAGGCGAAATTGACCATTTGGTTTCAGAATCCCAAGTATAGGATGGTTGAACGAGCTGTGCACTGGATGGATGATTCCCCGCCTCTCCAAGTTCTTGACGACTTCCGATAGCTACTCGTAATCTGCCAGCGGAAGTCAGTACTGTTTGACAAATACAGGGGGTGCATTGGTATCCGTCTAGATTCTTGCAATGTGTAGATCAGTTTCCCCACAGTCATAAGAATCCTTAGCAAACATGTCCTGGAATTCTGCGAAGAGCCCCTTTCGCTGTTGACGCTCCACCTCATCGGAGCATGTGTCAGCTATAGAGATTTGCTCTTCCACCCGTTCCTGAAATTCTGGAAAGATTTCAGGTTGACTTAACTCATAAGCTTTTTCAAGCTCACTAGTTAAATAATTTTGAGTATCGCGTACCTTCTCTTTTTCCCTGTAGGCATGACTCGTACTTCTTCTCATCGATCTCATGGTTGAAAACCAAAGATGATTCTTCAATGTGGCATATACCTTCTTCAGGACTGAAAGGATAAACAGAGTGGATATTGAATAAACCCTTAGGCGTTGAGGAAAAATGTTGTTCCACTACTTCTTCTTCTGTCAAGTATTCATCCGGAAAAAGTCCAATGACATCATTCTGGAATCCAAAAGTGTAATACTCTGAATCCATACCTAGACCAATTATGGTACGTTTTTGTAAGGATATGCTATGGAGAGTTAAATTATGAATTACCATATGCAATGGATTCTGATGGATGTTTACCATAGGAGCGGGCTTTACCTTCAGGCCGAGTTGCTGTATTCGGTTAGACAAACAAATCAAAGCATCTGCATTCTTCAATTTTTGCCCCTTCTTTACTTGAATGGGAAGAAAAAATTGCTTGCACCCTTCAGGGATTTTAACCTCATCAGCAACCATGATACTTACGGCATAGAGCATCTGTTGTCCCCATCTCAAGGCTTGCTCTTCATCCTGGAACCCCTCTGGGTCTCCAGGTAATCTGGACCATAAAGTATTGTTGACCAGATCAATCTGCATGGCAAATCGGTGTAGAAGGTCATTACCTAAATACATCTGGTATCGTGGTTCATTCAATTAAATGAATAAATGTTCCATAGTCTTATGGAAATAGACAACAGACATATTGCAACCACCTTATGACTCTGAGAATCTCCATCCAGATCATGAATCCGTTGGTCCTGTGGAGAGGAACCTTTAATCACTTTAGGATTGGCAACCTGTTTTAAGAGACCTAGGGCTATATAACTGGCTTCGGATTTTAGATCCAACTTGGCATATTTCACCCGGGCTATATTGTTCACCTGTATGGGAATCAATAAGTTATCACTGACCTTCTCGATCCGTACCATGGATTGATTATGCTTGGTCAGATCCGCAACTTCGTAATTTTCTCCTTCAAGAGAAATAGTTATTACATCCCCATCCAAGGTTACCTTTTCATTTTTGTACTTCTGGATGGTTATGTTATGAGCGGTACCATTGACATCTTCCCCAGGCTTACCATTTTTCAGCATCATGACATCCGGCGTCCGGTTGTTCCTAAAACGAACTTCAACAGAGTTAAGCCTATCTTCAATCACATGACAACTACATTGGGGTTGTGCATTGCAAGAATACTCATAGGCAATAGGTGCCTTTACCTGAGTCCAGATTGCTTCATTGATGAAGTCTACTATGGAACTCAATCTTTTCAGAAGGTTGATTCCTATGATCAGCCGATCATAGGGAAGGTCCACAATGAGTGTGGGATGTCTAATTACTTGCTTGCCTATTTAAAATTTTAACCATGCTGACGCTTTTTTGAGGATCTGATCCTTTTGCAGCGATGCATTCTTACTGCACGTGGCAGCAGCCCCCACCTTTGGGGAAAACTGGATGATATCACAGCTTACAGACGGCAGCTCACAGATTGACGCTGAGATGACGGGATCACTCATTGGAGAAGACACATTAGTGCACGAATTTACATGGTTAGACTGCAAGATAGACAAACACATTAGACACCTCCTCTTTGGCCTCAATTTTAGGGTCAATAACTCTGCAAGGCAATATAGGATTAGGGATCACATTATATTCTTCTACAACCAGCTCGGTAGCCTTGCGTTGGCCTGGGCTCTGACCCCGCCCTGCCTGCTTTATAGGGCTGAGCTGGGACCTGCAGCCGCCCTTAAAAAAGGCTCAGGTTGTTTTTCGATGGACACCTGGGACATCTTATTAACTATTTCAGTTATTTTAGCTACTTGATCTGCCAACTGATCAAACCGATCATTTGATTTGTGCACAGTTCGGTTTTGTGGTGTACCCTTACTAGGGGTGGGAGACCGACTTCTACGTTAAGTAGAGGGTTTAGGCCTACCTTCCTTCTGTTGTCTGAGCCTGTTATTCCAGCACCTGCATCCCGGGGGACCCGTATTGTAATATTGGGGACGATAGTTAGACCTTTTATCACCATTATTATCCCCCTCTGACCCTTCGGGGCTACAAGGTTTTGTTTGCTTGGGTCCTACCTGTTGTCGCCGGGTTTGTTGGAAAGGTCCTTAGATGGAGGGTACCTGCATGGCTGCGTTTCAAATGCCAGGTTAGGGTTTATTTTAGCTTCTGCTACGTTTTGTTCTGGGGACCTTTTGTATCTTCTCTCACCCGTAGCATGGTACTCACTGATGTTATACAGTGAAGTGGCAGCCGTCACCAATCTGTCTAAGGGAGCTTTAAGATCAAAATCTCTAGCTAGGCTAAATTTAATTTGCATAGGCATTGCATCATAGAACAGTTGTTTGAATTCCCCAGATTCCCAATTTGGGGACCTATACGCTAACCCATAGACACGGAGGGGTGGAAACAGACATGCCCTTCTCAAAAAATGTGAGATGCGATGGATTGCTAAACTAAATACTTTAAGACCACAGGGATTAAACGTTGATTATAGGCCCTGGTTATTGTCCTAGGTGATTGTGCTCTTGATTCTGCTCGCCTGCTCTTATGTTGAGTTTTATGTGGTTGTGCCCCTTGTTTATTTAACAAGGTGTTCTTATATATTGTTTTTATTACCCTCAGGATGATGGTGAATATTGTGCGTACCCACAATAAGGGGTGAGCGCTGTAAGGTTCATCCACTGGATCATGATGGGACTTATATATATACACCTTTTATCCTTTTCTTATCCAGGTTCTAATTGTTATATACAATCTTATTTGCCTCTTCTTTAGAAAAAGATGTCTTTATATCAAGATTGGTGGGATCATGTTTCTGTGCACAGCGGATTATACAGTCATGTCTTATGCACAACATGACATATGATTGTTCTCAGTGCAGGTGCACGGATAATTGATTTCCTTGACACGTTTTTTCTTTTTCTGATTTGCATACAGGCATTTGATCGTACACAGGTGATGTTGGAAAACCTGGGGAGGTTTGGTTGCTATACCCATGTGCTCGGATTTACATATGGACAGGCCTTTTGAGCCATCAGTCTCGGGGAGAGCATTGACATGTTTTATGGATATACATTAATGTGCCCCCGGAATCTAGAGGATGATCCCGAGTCTGCCATGTTGGATTTCCAGGGATGGTATCCAACGGACAGGGGGGACAAGTCAGGTTGGGACTTTGTGATAACCACATAAGTCGCATATACTGAATTCCTCGTTCAGACTATGGGGCTATTTAATAATTAATAAACCAAGTCTTTATATAGTAAGGAAAGCGGCGGTACTCCCGCTTATTACATATAGCTTTCCGGTACACAACAATGGTACTTCCAGTTGTATACAGCCATCTATATCTCCTTGATTGATTGGTGACTCATGAATGGTACTGTCCTTGTGATTTGATGCGCCTGGGGTAACAGTGATCCTGTACCAGGTGCCCACACTGCCATATACATTCCGCTACTTTTATGCCTGCCTACATAATCTTATGTTTTTAAGACATATTTCTTTATACTTTGGATATCCATAACTTACCTTAGGTGTCATATATATGTCCCGTATAATGATATTTGGAAATTGACCTGATTAATCATGCTTTCCTATGTGTTTTGAATACCACTGAACACTTGAATCTTTAAGTTCGTCTATTCCGATCATGTGACATACTGAAGCACATGACCGGAGGATTTACTTGAACACATGACCGGAGGAGTGATCACATGCTGTGATCACATGCTCACAGGTCCTGTGACATGCGCACTTCATTGAATGACCAGAATGGGTGATCATGTGATCGGAATCCCCAGGAAGGTCCTGAGACATGCGCATTGGTACGTCTGAGACGCCGTGACCCATGTGCATCGACCCCATCGCACACTCCTGTGATCCAACTCATCAGTCCATTGAGGTACACCTGCACATTTTGGTTATTGTAATGATATACACCTGAATTAATTATGATTGTTAGTAAAGTATTTTTCCTGTATACTGTACGTTGGATTTGATACGGGTATTGCTTTCGCTGTAACACTGTATGTAATTTTATGAAATGCTATTTTGCAATGATAACACTGCTGTTGTCATGATTTTTTTAATATATCACTCTAAATTATTGTAATTTTCTCATTGATTGTTTGATTGTGTCAATGTGTTTAAATATGTACTATGCACTGCCCACTATGTCACTGCTTGAGAAAAATCCCATTGAGAGGACTGAAACGTCGCATGCTTGGTGATTAAAGCTTATTTTACTTCTTCACTACTTGGATGTGCTGCGGATTTCATTTATTCTATATTGTTTGGAGGTGGATCGCCGACTCAGCCGCTGGCACTCCGTCTGTACTATATAGACAGTGGTGCTGCCCACATTCCTTGGTTTATTCATTTTTAAGGATAGAGAGAAATTCCCGGGGACTTTGATTAGGTCTACATGTGAGTTTATAAATATCACGTTTTGCAGCAGTAATAGTCCGGTAAGGGCCGAATTCAAATTTCACCTCGTGCAAAACATCCTGCCAATTAACCACCTCAGCCCCCAGTGCTTAAACACCCTGAAAGACCAGGCCACTTTTTACACTTCTGACCTACACTACTTTCACCGTTTATTGCTCGGTCATGCAACTTACCACCCAAATGAATTTTACCTCCTTTTCTTCTCACTAATAGAGCTTTCATTTGGTGGTATTTCATTGCTGCTGACATTTTTACTTTTTTTGTTATTAATCGAAATTTAACGATTTTTTTGCAAAAAAATGACATTTTTCACTTTCAGTTGTAAAATTTTGCAAAAAAAAACGACATCCATATAGAAATTTTGCTCTAAATTTATAGTTCTACATGTCTTTGATAAAAAAAAAATGTTTGGGTAAAAAAAAAATGGTTTGGGTAAAAGTTATAGCGTTTACAAACTATGGTACAAAAATGTGAATTTCCGCTTTTTGAAGCAGCTCTGACTTTCTGAGCACCTGTCATGTTTCCTGAGGTTCTACAATGCCCAGACAGTACAAACACCCCACAAATGACCCCATTTCTGAAAGTACACACCCTAAGGTATTCGCTGATGGGCATAGTGAGTTCATAGAACTTTTTATTTTTTGTCACAAGTTAGCGGAAAATGATGATTTTTTTTTTTTTTTTTTTTTTTCTTACAAAGTCTCATATTCCACTAACTTGTGACAAAAAATAAAAAGTTCTATGAACTCACTATGCCCATCAGCGAATACCTTGGGGTCTCTTCTTTCCAAAATGGGGTCACTTGTGGGGTAGTTATACTGCCCTGGCATTCTAGGGGCCCAAATGTGTGGTAAAGAGTTTGAAATCAAATTCAGTAAAAAATGACGAGTGAAATCCGAAAGGTGCTCTTTGGAATATGGGCCCCTTTGCCCACCTAGGCTGCAAAAAAGTGTCACACATCTGGTATCCCCGTACTCAGGAGAAGTTGAGGAATGTGTTTTGGGGTGTCTTTTTACATATACCCATGCTGGGTGAGATAAATATCTTGGTCAAATGACAACTTTGTATAAAAAAATGGGAAAAGTTGTCTTTTGCCAAGATATTTCTCTCACCCAGCATGGGTATATATAAAATGACACCCCAAAACACATTCCCCACCTTCTCCTGAGTACGGAGATACCAGATGTGTGACACTTTTTTGCAGCCTAGGTGGGCAAAGGGGCCCATATTCCAAAGAGCACCTTTCGGATTTCACTCATCATTTTTTACAGAATTTGATTTCTAACTCCTTACCACACATTTGGGCCCCTAGAATGCCAGGGCAGTATAACTACCCCACAAGTGACCCCATTTTGGAAAGAAGACACCCCAAGCTATTCCGTGAGGGGCATGGCGAGTTCCTAGAATTTTTTTTTTTTTGTCACAAGTTAGTGGAAAATGATGATTTTTTTTTTTTTTTTTTTTTTTCATACAAAGTCTCATATTCCACTAACTTGTGACAAAAAATAAAAACTTCCATGAACTCACTATGCCCATCAGCGAATACCTTGGGGTCTCTTCTTTCCAAAATGGGGTCACTTGTGGGGTAGTTATACTGCCCTGGCATTCTAGGGGCCCAAATGTGTGGTAAAGAGTTTGAAATCAAATTCAGTAAAAAATGACGAGTGAAATCCGAAAGGTGCTCTTTGGAATATGGGCCCCTTTGCCCACCTAGGCTGCAAAAAAGTGTCACACATCTGGTATCCCCGTACTCAGGAGAAGTTGAGGAATGTGTTTTGGGGTGTCTTTTTACATATACCCATGCTGGGTGAGATAAATATCTTGGTCAAATGACAACTTTGTATAAAAAAATGGGAAAAGTTGTCTTTTGCCAAGATATTTCTCTCACCCAGCATGGGTATATATAAAATGACACCCCAAAACACATTCCCCACCTTCTCCTGAGTACGGAGATACCAGATGTGTGACACTTTTTTGCAGCCTAGGTGGGCAAAGGGGCCCATATTCCAAAGAGCACCTTTCGGATTTCACTCATCATTTTTTACAGAATTTGATTTCTAACTCCTTACCACACATTTGGGCCCCTAGAATGCCAGGGCAGTATAACTACCCCACAAGTGACCCCATTTTGGAAAGAAGACACCCCAAGCTATTCCGTGAGGGGCATGGCGAGTTCCTAGAATTTTTTATTTTTTGTCACAAGTTAGTGGAAAATGATGATTTTTTTTTTTTTTTTTTTTTCATACAAAGTCTCATATTCCACTAACTTGTGACAAAAAATAAAAACTTCCATGAACTCACTATGCCCATCAGCGAATACCTTGGGGTCTCTTCTTTCCAAAATGGGGTCACTTGTGGGGTAGTTATACTGCCCTGGCATTCTAGGGGCCCAAATGTGTGGTAAGGAGTTTGAAATCAAATTCTGTAAAAAATGACGAGTGAAATCCGAAAGGTGCTCTTTGGAATATGGGCCCCTTTGCCCACCTAGGCTGCAAAAAAGTGTCACACATGTGGTATTGCCGTACTCAGGAGAAGTTGAGGAATGTGTTTTGGGGTGTCTTTTTACATATACCCATGCTGGGTGAGATAAATATCTTGGTCAAATGACAACTTTGTATAAAAAAATGGGAAAAGTTGTCTTTTGCCAAGATATTTCTCTCACCCAGCATGGGTATATATAAAATGACACCCCAAAACACATTCCCCACCTTCTCCTGAGTACGGAGATACCAGATGTGTGACACTTTTTTGCAGCCTAGGTGGGCAAAGGGGCCCATATTCCAAAGAGCACCTTTTGGATTTCACAGGTCATTTTTTACTGAATTTGATTTCAAACTCCTTACCACACATTTGGGCCCCTAGAATGCCAGGGCAGTATAACTACCCCACAAGTGACCCCATTTTGGAAAGAAGAGACCCCAAGGTATTCGCTGATGGGCATAGTGAGTTCATGGAAATTTTTTTTTTTTGTCACAAGTTAGTGGAATAGGAGACTTTGTATGAAAAAAAAAAAAAAAAAAAAAATCATCATTTTCCACTAACTTGTGACAAAAAATAAAAAATTCTAGGAACTTGCCATGCCCCTCACGGAATACCTTGGGGTGTCTTCTTTCCAAAATGGGGTCACTTGTGGGGCAGTTATACTGCCCTGGCATTTTCCAGGGGCCCTAATGTCTGGTAAGTAGGTAAATGACCTGTGAAATCTGAAAGGTGCTCTTTGGAATGTGGGCCCCTTTGCCCAGCTAGGCTGCAAAAAAGTGTCACACATCTGGTATCTCCGTACTCAGAAGAAGGTAAGGAATGTGTTTTGGGGTGTCATTTTACATATACCCATGCTGGGTGAGAGAAATATCTTGGCAAAAGACAACTTTTCCCATTTTTTTTATACAAAGTTGGCATTTGACCAAGATATTTATCTCACCCAGCATGGGTATATGTAAAATGACACCCCAAAACATATTCCCCAACTTCTGCTGAATACGGAGATACCACATGTGTGACACTTTTTTGCAGCCTAGGTGGGCAAAGGGGCCCAAATTCCTTTTAGGAGGGCATTTTTAGACATTTGGATACCAGACTTCTTCTCACGCTTTGGGGCCCCTAAAATGCCAGGGCAGTATAAATACCCCACATGTGACCCCATTTTGGAAAGAAGACACCCCAAGGTATTCAATGAGGGGCATGGCGAGTTCATTGAAAAAAAAAAATTTTGGCACAAGTTAGCGGAAATTGATTTTTTGGATTTTGTTCTCACAAAGTCTCCCTTTCCGCTAACTTGGGACAAAAATTTCAATCTTTCATGGACTCAATATGCCCCTCAGCAAATACCTTGGGGTGTCTTCTTTCCAAAATGGTGTTATTTGTGGGGTGTTTGTACTGCCCTGGCATTTGAGGGTCTCCGCAATCATTACATGTATGCCCAGCATTAGGAGTTTCTGCTATTCTCCTTATATTGAGCATACGGGTAATGAGATTTTTTTTTTCCGTTCAGCCTCTGGGCTGAAAGAAAAAAATGAACGGCACAGATTTCTTCATTCGCATCGATCAATGTGGATGAAAAAATCTCTGCCAAAAAAAGAAAAAGGAGGGGAAAGGCGTCTGCCAGGACATAGGAGCTCCGCCCAACATCCATACCCACTTCAGCTCGTATGCCCTGGCAAACCAGATTTCTCCATTCACATCAATCGATGTGGATGAATAAATCATTGCCGGGATTTTTTTTTTTATATATACAAAGTGTTTGCCAAAGTATATGAACACCGCCACCTCCTCAGCTCATATGCCTCGGCAAACATATCTTTTACTGCAGAGGAGAAATCTCGTCTTGCAGCGCCGCATACACCGACTTGCGTGTAATCTGACAGCAGCACAATGCTTCTGTCCGAATGCACATCAGTGCTGCAGCTGGTCGATCGGTTGGTCCACCTGGAAGGTAAAAAAAACAAAACAAAAAAGAAAAAACCAGGCCGCAAAGCAATAACTTTATTAACTTTAGAACAGAACATATTAACTTTTTTAAACTTTTTTAACTTTTTTACTTACCGGTAATTTTTTTTTTGTTTAGTTTTTTTTACCTTTATAGAACAAACCTCTCCTTCCCCATGGGACAATGTGCAAAGCGCAAATCGCCCAAAGATGTGGCGAAGTACGTTATGCACTTTATCCCAGGTGAAAGGAGAGGTTTGCAGCAGCTGAGAGTAAAAGGGCCCTAATAGCCCTGTGTGCCTGTCCTGTGAGATGCAATCCCTATGCTAGGTGTACCTGTGTGTGGTACTTCCGGAAACACTCTCCATAGCATAGGGCAGGGTGGTCAGCACAGTCAGGACAGAAATAGCGGGTGTCACGCCTTATTCCACTCCTGCTACAGACACGACATCTTTTTCGGGGTGACGGTTGGGTTGAGGTACCAGGAACGACACTGGGGAAATGTCGCTCGTGTAGACGGCTAACTACACTGGGGGATGGGGCCACGGAACCTCCTGGGTAAAGGAGGTTCTCGATGATCTCTTCCTGGAATTTGAGGAAAGATCGTGTTCTCCCAGCCTTACTGTAGAGAACAAAACTATTGTACAGCGCCAATTGAATTAAATATACAGACACCTTCTTATACCAGCGTCTGGTTCTGCGGGAAACTAAATACGGAGACAACATCTGGTCATTGAAGTCCACCCCTCCCATGAGCGCATTATAGTCGTGGACACAGAGGGGCTTTTCAATGACACGGGTTGCTCGCTCAATTTGGATTGTCGTGTCTGCGTGAATGGAGGAGAGCATGTAAACGTCACGCTTGTCTCTCCATTTCACCGCGAGCAGTTCTTCGTTACACAAGGCAGCCCTCTGCCCCCTTGCAAGACGGGTGGTTACAAGCCGTTGGGGGAAGCCCACGCGACTAGTTCGCGCGGTGCCACAGGCGCAAATCCGTTCTAGAAACAAATGCCTAAAGAGGGCCACACTTGTGTAAAAATTGTCCACATAAAGATGGTACCCCTTGCCGAATAAGGGTGACACCAAGTCCCAGACTGTCTTCCCACTGCTCCCCAGGTAGTCAGGGCAACCGACCGGCTCCAGGGTCTGATCTTTTCCCTCATAGACACGAAATTTGTGGGTATAGCCTGTGGCCCTTTCACAGAGCTTATACAATTTGACCCCATACCGGGCACGCTTGCTTGGGATGTACTGTTTGAAGCCAAGGCGCCCGGTAAAATGTATTAGGGACTCGTCTACGCAGATGTTTTGCTCGGGGGTATACAAATCTGCAAATTTCTGGTTGAAATGGTCTATGAGGGGCCGAATTTTGTGGAGCCGGTCAAAAGCTGGGTGGCCTCTGGGACGGGAGGTGGTGTTGTCGCTAAAATGCAGGAAACGGAGGATGGCCTCAAATCGTGCCCTGGACATAGCAGCAGAGAACATGGGCATGTGATGAATCGGGTGCGTTGACCAATATGACCGCAATTCATGCTTTTTTGTCAGGCCCATGTTGAGGAGAAGGCCCAAAAAAATTTTAATTTCGGAAACTTGGACTGGTTTCCACCGGAAAGGCTGGGCATAAAAGCTTCCCGGGTTGGCGGATATAAATTGTGTGGCATACTGGTTGGTCTCTGCCACGACTAAGTCCAAGAGCTCCGCAGTCAAGAACAGCTCAAAAAATCCCAGGGCCGAACCGATTTGAGCCGTCTCAACCCGAACTCCAGACTGGGCGGTGAAAGGGGGAACTACAGGTGCGGCTGAAGTTGGTGACTGCCAATCAGGGTTTGCCAGCACCTCAGGGATTCTAGGGGCTCTACGGGCCTGTCTTTGCGGTGGCTGCGACGGGGTAACTAGTGCACGTGCCACCGTACCAGCTTCAACTGCCCTTCTGGTGCTCGCCACGTCACCATGTTGTACGGCAGTGCTGGTACTAGGTCCAGGGAGGGCTGCGCTGCTGGTGTATGCCTCACCACGTGATCCGGCAGCGACAGCCCCACTCTGCTGCTCTTGAAGCGGATCCTGCATAACCTGTGGTCTAGCGACATGGGGCCGGGTACGCCTGGTGCTGCCAGGGACCTCCACCTCCTCGTCCGAACTTTGGGTCAGAGAGCCACTGCTTTCCACAGGTTCATATTCTGACCCGCTAGATTCATCAGATGAGGGTTCCCACTCCTCATCCGACTGGGTCAGAATCCTGTAGGCCTCTTCAGAAGAATACCCCCTGTTTGACATTTTGGACTACTAAATTTAGGGGTATTCCCTGAGACTACCCAAGAAAAAAAGCAAACCTGTCTTACAAAGGGGAGGCTAGCGAAGTACCGGAGGCCGCTGCGGTTGATAAAAAATATCAAAACTGATTTTTTTATCGCCGCAGTGCGTGTAAAATGAATGTGCAGTGATCAAAAAATATATATTTTTTGTCACTGCGGTGGGGCGGGCGTGGGTGAACGCACGTGTGGGCGACCGATCAGGCCTGATCGGGCAAACACTGCGTTTTGGGTGGAGGGCGAACTAAAGTGACACTAATACTATTATAGATCTGACCGTGATCAGTTTTGATCACTTACAGATACTATAAAAGTACAAATGCTGATTAGCGATACGCTATTCAGCGAATAAAAGTGACTGCGGTGCGGTGGGGTGGGCGCTAACTGACGCTAACTACCTAACCAAGGGGCCTAAACTATCCCTAAAACCTAACAGCCAATACTAGTGAAAAAAAAAAAGTGACAGTTTACACTGATCACTTTTTTTCCTTTCACTGGTGATTGACAGGGGCGATCAAAGGGGTGATCAAAGGGTTAATTGGGGTGCAGGGGGGTGATCTGGGGCTAAGGTGTAGTGTTGGTGCTACTCACTGTGAAGTCTGCTCCTGTGCTGGATCCAACCGACGAAAAGGACCAGCACAGGAGCAGACAAGCCATATAACAGATCATATTTACTAATATGATCTGTTATATGGCTTGTGATTGGATTTTTTAAAAATCGCCAGCCTGCCAGCCAATGATCGTTGCTGGCAGGCTGGTGACTAACTTGTTCTTTAACTTTTGCCGGCCCGCGATGCGCATGCGCGGGCCGGCTTGGAGCGAAATCTCGCGTCTCGCGAGATGACGCGTATATGCGTGACTGTGCGCAGCGCTGCCACCTCCGGAACGCGAATCTGCGTTAGGCGGTCCGGAGGTGGTTAAGGATCCCCTTGTCTCTGAAGGAAATAAAGTAATGGCGATATTTATTCTCAAATGCCCATGGTAGGAATCTGATCCTGTCCGCATCAGAATACAATTTTAAAGAATCCATGGTGGACTGGTACAGTTCTAAGTGATCAGCAATTTCAGGAGAACCTCTCTTAAGAGAATTTAGGTACAGTGGCATTTAAAAATGTAATGATATTCGAGGAACTCTGATCCCTTTCTGAACACTGAATATTTTTCTTTCTAGAGACCACCTCAGCATATGACGGTTGCCTGCAACTCTTATCCTCCTTGTGGGAAAACTCATGCCTGCGCGGTAGGGAATAAGCCCCACGCTTTTCCACATCACTCTCATAATCACTCATATTCCGCATACTTCCATCGCACCCACTCGGTACAGGTGACTTAACCCTAACATTCCTCTCTAGGGGAAGGTGTGAGGGGACACTTCTATGGCCTTCAGTGTCGATAGCGCCTAGTAAGGTGGTTACAGCTTGAAACGCCTGATTTAATTGGGTTAATGCATCCTGTGTAATCATGCCATCACCCTCGGGTGGCTTAGGGTCTCAGATGGATTCCTCTTTAAGAGCATGTGATGGTGAAATATCTGTATTTTGGGGTGTGAGAGTTGGAGGATCCAAAAATCTCTAATTATCAGACAGATCACTTTCAACATTGACAGTATGACTTGGTCCGTCTGTTTGTTGAAGTCTGCAATAACGGAGGTTCAGCTCATCTGCCTCCCATTTTAGTTGATGATAGGCAGCATAGCTGAGATCGAGCTCACGCTTTAGGTCCTCGATCAATGCTTTTGCAGAGTCTAACTCTGTTTCTATACAGGATATATAGGCCTGCATGTCTGTTATATGCATATTTCTACTTTTTAAGAGGGTACTGACTTCTAATATTGTATACAGGACTGGTGGCAACATTTTTAAGAGGTGTTGGTCTTTACTTGCGTTACTTTTAAGCACAGAAAAATATGTTAGATGTCTCCTGACTGTACCAAGTGATGTCCATACATCCACACATTCTCTCTTGTCTTCTGCCTGAAGCTCACTTAACCATGCAGTTACATCCTGATTCAAACTCAACCATGAATTTACATAATCAACAATGTCATGGATTAACTGAACTGTTCAGGGCTAGATGAATTACCTCCTGTAACTTCACCAGAACCCGCTTCACTACTGGCTGCGCTCATTTTCTCTACCAATAATTAGTACACAGATAGATGAATAATCTGGTTAGTCAAGAAAATTATGGAACGTTTTACTATTTGCACAAATAATTAATAAATTAACGCTATCTCAGCAGTGCCTCCAATTTATGTTGGGAATATAAAGCAAATGCTTTATATAAAAGATAGGATCAAAGGAAAATTTTCAAAGGGAGTTGATCCTAGAGGTGGACATATAAAACACCTCAAAAAGTGATCGTTGTTAATTTAATTATGTTGTGCAATCAGCAAAATAAGGTACAAGCATCTATGCAAAAACAAAAATGATTTAGTATACAATATCTTAGAATACAATAAAAGCTTAATCAGAAGAAAAACTCAATAATATGCAATAACACACAGTGATATGAGTTACCCGAAATTCACCACTAGATGGCTCTAACAGAATACCAGCGTTCCATATCACTTCTCAAACATAAAAATGTAATACAAGCCGTCTCAACCACAATTATGAGATATTTATCAGATGATAATATGCAGTAAACTCAACAATGATTAGGGCAGATATGAACCCTTGCTCTGCTCAAACTATGACCAATCTCGGATATCGGGTAGTATTGCTACACAAATGATAAATTATCAGGCCTGATACAGACTATGGAATTGAAATATTCCAATCAGAGATTCTCTCTGATATCAATATTGGATCTCTTATTCAGTAATATGCATCTTTACTGAATAGTGATATTATTGATGTAGTACATCTGACATTACACATCCGCAATAAAGCTTATATAAGGGATTTTCCTAAATATCAAGCTAATTAATTAAATCAATACTACGCATAATTCAGTTATACGTTACCCGAGAGTGCAGTTGATATGCAGAGTCTAAGGGGAGTCAGCTCTAAGATCCGTTCTGATCATTGGGATTTTTCTCCTGGGTTCTCTCCTTTCTTTGTTTCTCTGTGTTTCTGTGTCTTCTGTTGCTCCGTTGTTGTCATGTTGCTGTTCTCTCCCTTCATGTGTGTGTGGTTTATGATCACAAACTTATCAGTTAGAAACACCTTCCTAACTTGAGTTTTCCAATCATTGTCGGATAAGTGTGTACATATGATAATGACTGTGATGTCACTGCATCACCCAGAATGCATTTCAGCTGCTGGTGCAATGTTACCTATTCATACCTAGGTGGCACTATTGCATAAGCTATGAGCATCATCACTATTAAGGGTTAACTGTCCAGGTCTGATTTCTCTTATATTCTATACACATAATATATGGAATCCTAAATCAGAGCTAAGAGATTATTTTTGACACAAAACCCAATTAAGGCATAGACTTTGTGGTACCATTTGATACGTTTCTCAAGCTCTTAAATTTACAGTACCGATAAGAATATAATGGACCTTGTACTCTCACAGAGATGCGTCTCCTCTGTTACTCCAATGGTTGATTGATTGTTAGTTAAAATAACATTCTTGCTAACAAAATTTTACACTTAAAATATTTCTCACCATGCTTTAGGAGTGTATGCGTTCCTAGTGAGAAATATATAAGATAATAGACGCATTGACGTCCTTCATAATATTCAACAATACAAAACAATATATGTCCTATTGATTATCTTATACTAAAACGTAATGTTCATTATACAAATACATATACAGTACATCACAGATTTTCTGCTTCATCAATAGACATAAAACAATAGGGATAATAAGTTCTATACACATCTAGAGAATATCCTTATCTCAGTCATAAGTTTATAAGGAGACAAGTATGACTCTTCTCAGACTGGTACATCTTATAGAAAATAAACCATGTCCTTTCCATGAACCTCTTTTGGCCTACTTTAAAATACATACAAAATGGCTTTATAACACAATATGGCCTATTATATATCAAATCCACTATAACTAGGATATTTTGATATAAATGTTATACACCTGTGAAAAGGCACAACAACATACATAATACAAAACAAGTACAATAAGCATAAAAAAGACGAGTTACAAACTTGTGCAGAAGGAGAGAGGTCCTAGCCCATGAGGCCTTACAATCTACATTATATCCATAACACATACAATAAAAATACAGCATATGTGATTTCTGCATATCACACAAACGCTATACAGTAGGGCCAACTATATGGGTGCCCTATTATGGCTTCACACAGTAAGGCAGCTAATAAAACCAAAGTTCTTTTTTCTGCGATGCTACTGCCTTTCCTCGGCTCCTGTAGTAAAGAGAAAGGCAAAATGTTTGCAACTGAGCCCAACCATCCGCTACTGCTGACTGTCTGGAAGATCCGGCTGCCTAAATAAATACTTTAAATCAAGTCTTGAGAGAGAAGCTCTGCTTTTTTATGCTTAAAGCGCAGACATTTTATTGCCGCCATAAATGCAGGTGTAAAACACTGACAAGAGATTGTTAGTGTGAAGTGAAGGCTGCAGGACTGTCTTATCTGACAATGAAATATGCCTCAATGACAGGAAGCTTGGCTCCAGCCTGTAGGACATATACAGTGGCAAGTCAGGAAAACAATGCCAATCTTAAGCAATGATAATAGTGAAAACGTTGTGTGAGTGCACCTAGATTCTGCCATAAATTGTTCCTAAAATTGGCGCATCCAGTGGAGAAGAAGTTTCTGCTCCTAGTCTGATAATGGGACGTGTCTTAACGACATAGCGGGAAAGGTCTAAGATGCAACATTTTGCACCAAAATTTGTGCCACAATTCAGTGTCTATTCCCACACCAGATTTATCATCCAGCCTGAGCTATTGTGATCAATCTGGTTCAGGTCTATACTGTCAAGTTTTCACCACCTACAGGATTAGTAAATCTGTCCCAATGGTCTAAATTTACCCTTTTGTTCTGGAAGGAGTCAAGGAGCCACCAGAGGAGGCCAACCTGGATGGAATTTTTTTTTTTAAATGTACATTTTAGCTACCTGATGACAGACTATCATCAGCTGAAAAGAAGTCGGTCGAAAGCTGTTTCGTTTGAAAGTATGTTCCTAGAAATATCTTTTAACCATCTCCTGGTTTCATTGAACATGTATGGTCAGGTTGAACAACTGTAATGGCCAATGTGGCCTAAAATGTGTAAAGGCAGCCATACACATTCAATAGACAGTTTTCTCTCCCAACTCCCTTACAAATCCCTCATACAGATGCACATTCAGCTCAGCTGAACATATATGTGTATTCAATAAGGAGAAAGCCACTGGCAGACACTTCTGGTGGCAGCTTATCTCTTAGGATACTTTCACACTGGCGTTTTGGTTTCCGTTTATGAGATCCGTTCAGGGATCTCACAAGCAGTCCAAAACTGATCAGTTTTGCCCTTAATGTATTCTGAATGGATAAGGATCCGCTCAGAATGGATCAGTTTGGCTGCGTTCCACCTCCATTCTGCTTTGGAGGCGGACATCCAAACGCTGCTTACAGAGTTTTGGTGTCCGTCTGACGAGACTGAGCAAAACAGATCCGTCCTGACACACAATGTAGGGCTACTTTCACACTCGCGTTTGGTGCGGATCCGTCATGGATCTCCACAAACGCATCCGTTCAGATAATACAACTGCATGCATCCGTTCAGAACGGATCCGTTTGTATTATCTGTAACATTGCCAAAACAGAACACCATTGAAAGTCAATTGTGGACGGATCCGTTTTCTATTGTGCCATATTGTGTCAGTGAAATCTGATCCGTCCCCATTGACTTACATTGTGTGTCAGGACGGATCCGTTTGGCTCAGTTTCGTCAGACGGACACCAAAACGCTGCAAGCAGCGTTTTGGTGTCCGCCTCCAAAGCGGAATGGAGGCGGAACGGAGGCAAACTGATGCATTCTGAGCGGATCCTTATCCATTTGTAACACCCCTGAGTTGTGTTACTACACGCCTCTATCCCGCTACTATCTTCTAAGAGCTTTATACTGTCATCTGATGTGATTTTGCTCATGTCTTCCACAAATGTGCATATAAATCCATGTTAAAAGCAATTGATCATGTAATTTGCCTGGTTACCAGTAGGTGGCAGCAAAACATTGGCAAGTACAAGTCCCAGTTTAGTGTATCTGAGCTGGAAGAGATTATTCCAGCTTAGCTCCCCCTCTGTGAGAGAAGTGGGCAGTTCCCACATCCTGCAGCATGGGTGGAGAAGGAAGTTAGAGTGAGTGTAGCCCACCCCTTGCTAGGGGTAGGGTGTGTGTGAGGAGTCCCCTTGTATAGGGAATCAAGCAAGGGCCTAGTCTCGACTGAGACTTGGCCATATTCCCAGTCTGAGCACCTTCAGCTCAGCTGGATAAGAAAAGCAGAAAACTACAGACAAACTCCAGAGTTCCAAGACGGATCCATCATGAACTCCATTGAAAGTCAATGGGGGGCGGATCCGTTTCCTATTGTGTCAGATTGTGTCAGAGAAAACGGATCCGTCCCCATTGACTTGCATTGTGGGTCACGACGGATCCGTCTTGTTCCGCATCCCATGACGGAAATAAAACCGCAGCATGCTGCGGTTTGCTCTCCGGTATGAGAACGGAACGGAATGCATTTTGGAGCATTCCGTTCTGTTCAGTTATGTTTTGTCCCCATTGACAATAAATGGGGACAAAACTGAAGCGTTTTTTCCGGTATTGAGACCCTATGACGGATCTCGATACCGGAAAACAGAAACGCTAGTGTGAAAGTAGCCTAAGCCTGTATTTGCAATGATTGTTTAACTGTTGTTCAACCATCAATCAACTTCTATCTAAGAATAGCAATGTAGCGGGGGCGCAGACCTAGCGGAATGCGGCTTGACTTGGGGGGGAGACTTCAGGCAGGTAAGGGTTAAGAAATCGGGAGAGTGTGAAGAAGGGAGGTAGTTAATGGGGGGAGTTAGAGAGCGGTTTGGCGGGCATTATATAAAGAAGGAGAAGGGAGGAGCTTAGGGAGTTGAAGAGAACGAGGAAGTTATGGCGGACCTGGAGGCTTTGATGACGGCGGTGAGAGACGCGGCGCGGCAGCACGGGACAGCGTGGCTGCAGGATCACCTTACTGGGGCTTTGAGCGCGGTTCCGGTTCCGAGTGCAGCGATGGAGGTGAGGACCAGGACACGCCGTTCGGTCCCCCCGGAGCGGCTTAGTCCTGAAGCGACCCCACCGGTCAGGAGGCGGGTGCGGAGTCCTCCCCGTGGCCCACAGAGGAGTGCGGCGGTGCCGGCGTCCCGCTCGGCCCCCCGGCGCAGCGGGAGGTCGGTGGCTGCTCGGGCCGGGTCGGCGGGGGGGGCTCAGTCACCTGCTGGGCCTGCCCCCAGGTCCGTTAGAGAGTCGCGCGGCGGGTCTAGGCCCCTGACGAGGCATAGAGCGACGGACTCACCTGCGGATGCGGGGGGAGTCCTGCTTGAGAGCGAAGATGCGGCCGGGCGGGGATCCGCCGCGGCCTTGCGCGAATCGGTGGGGGAAGATGGAGCGCGACCGGAGGCCTCGGCTGGCAGGAGGGGACATGCGCTGAGGGCGGCGGCGGGAAGCAGTCGAGATAGGGGCGCGTCGCGGCCCCTGGAGGTGGGCCGGCGACAGGACTATGGAGCGCCGACTGGTGGGCCGGATTTGCTGCCGCACCCGGTGCGGCGGTGTAGCAGGAATAGTTCAGCAGGAGAGGAGAGGGTGGCGAATGCGGTGGCCGGGGCCAGGAGGTCCTTAGGTGCAGCGGATCAACATGGAGGCAGGGACCAGGAGCCCGGTTCCCACACCCTCGCTAGGAGCCCTGGCGGTGGGTCATCATCGGGACAGAGCATGGAGGAGGGAGAGCTGGAAGCAGAGCATTCCCAGGCGGCAGGTGGCCTAGCTGAAGAAGAGGTGCCGGATGCTGTGCCGTGTCCGTGTGGAGGCCCGTCGGCGTCATACAGTGGAGGAACTGCGGCTGCTGGGTCTTCTTCCCAGGGACGGCCAGGTGAGAAGACATCTGGACATGTTACTGTGGGGTCGGGTATTGGGGTTGCTGGGCCTAGTCAGGTGGGGGGAGGGGGTCCTGCGGTTTTAGCACAGGAATTGGTATCCGGTATGTTGGCTCTGTTGGCAAAATTGGGACAGGGAGCAGCTGTGTCTCCAGCGGCGGTTTGGGATCCTTTGCAGGGAGTCAGTAGTCCGGGAGCGGTTGCTGGGCCGGAGTGTTTGGGTTCGCAGCCTGGGTTGTCTGCGGGACCTTCGGTGGGGGAGTCAGCTAGGCAAGGGAGTGTGCTGGGTGATGGTGTGCGGTTGGCGGATGCAGCTAAGGGGGAAGTTTATGTGTGCTTCGAGGGTCCGTTGGGGGCACACCTGAAGCAGGATGTTAAAGAGAAAATATGGCGGGATGAATATGTGGAGATATTTTCCCTGCTTCCGTTAGAGAAGTTTAATTTGGATAGGGGAAAACCTGACGAAAGTAAGCGGGAGGAGGAGGAAAAGCGGAGGTATAGGCTCATTCCGCGCACATTTCAGAATTGGCTTCAGGCGTTTGCCATTTTTGCTAGTGTGGTGGGTGAAAAGGCTCCGGAACATTGCTCTGCGTTGTTCGGTTATATGGATGCCATCAGGGAGGCTCATCGGGTTTATGGGGGTGTGGCGTGGCTTAGATACGATGAGCAGTTTAGGCAGAGGAAGGCGGTCAGACCGAGCATCAGATGGGATCATAAAGACATTAGTCTTTGGATGAAATTGATGACGGCTCCAAAAGGGGGGTCTATGCCCTTTCGAGGGGGGGCCGGGGGTTCCTCGGCCGGTGAGGGTCAAGGTGTTGGAAGGAAGGGCTGTTGCTGGCAATACAACGAAGGCCATTGTCGGTTCATGGCTGAGTGCCGGTTCAGACATGAGTGCTCCGGTTGCGGAGGCGCCCATAGTTTGTCAAAGTGCTTCAAGAGGGGGAGAGGCAAGGGACCCGAGGTTGGGCAAAAGAGGGGTGACGCCGGTGAAGGTGGGAGAGATGGTGCCTTATTTAGAGAAGTACCCAAATAGGGAGGCGGCTGCATTGTTGCTGGCAGGTTTTCAGTGGGGGTTCAAAATTCCGTGTCAGTCGGTTGGAGATGGTACCGTTCCGCGGAACTTGGCTTCGGCGTTGAGTTGTCCAGGGGTGGTGACGGAGAAGATTGCTAAAGAGGTTGCTGCAGGAAGGGTTGTTGGTCCTTTTGTTTATCAGCCGTTGCCAGATTTTTGGGTATCACCGTTGGGGCTAGTGCCAAAGAAAGAGCCCAAAAAATTTCGTTTAATACATCACCTGTCTTTTCCGCCGGGTGGGGCGGTGAATGATGGTATAGCGGAGGAGTTGTGTTCAGTTTCATACACTTCTTTTGACGCGGCGGTTCGGTGGGTACGTCGTTTTGGTCAGGGGGCCCTGTTGGCTAAGACCGATATTGAGGCCGCGTTTAGGCTGTTACCGATTCATCCAGAGAGTTTTCACTTGTTGGGTTTTCAGTGGGAGGGGAGTTTTTATGTAGATTGCTGTTTGCCGATGGGTTGTGCGATTTCCTGTTCGCTGTTTGAATGTTTTAGTACGTTTTTGGAGTGGGTAATCAAGGTAGAATCAGGTTGGAACTCGGTGTTACACTATCTTGATGACTTTTTGTTTATCGGCCCGGCGGGTTCACGGGTTTGTTCGGTTTTGTTGAGAACTATGGAGCGGGTGGCGGCTCGTTTTGGAGTACCGTTGGCCCCGGATAAGACTGAAGGACCGGCAACGGTTCTTCGTTTTTTGGGGATTGAAATAGATAGCGTGGCTATGGAATGTCGGTTGCCGGTAGATAAAGTTAGGGATTTGTTGGAGGATTTGGCCTTTTTGGTGCAGGCTAGGCGGGTTCAGTTGCGGAAGGTTCAGTCGGTGCTGGGCAAGTTGAATTTCGCCTGCAGGATACTGCCAATGGGGAGGGTGTTTTGTCGCCGGCTGGCACAGGCCTCGGCGGGAGTAGTGGTTCCGTTTCACTATTTGCGTTTGTCCTCGGAGGTGAGGGAGGATTTACGGGTATGGCAGGCCTTTCTGGTGGGTTTCAATGGCCGAGCGATGTGGATGGAAGCGCCTGTCTCTAATGTGGACTTGGAGTTATTCTCGGATGCATCGGGTTCCGGCGGTTATGGGGTGTATTGTGGTAGACAGTGGAGTGCGGGGCCCTGGCCGGTGGAATGGCAAGAAGCTGGTTTTCTTGGGAACTTGGTCTTGTTGGAGCTGTTTCCGATAGTGTTGGCTACAATACTGTGGGGTGACAGGTTGCGTAATAAACGGGTGCGTTTTTACTGTGACAACATGGGGGTGGTGCAGGTGATTAATAGTCAATCGGCTTCGTCTCCTCCGGTGTTGAGATTACTTAGGTTATTGGTGTTACAAGGTTTGCGGTTGAATGCTTGTTTTGTTTCTGTTCACCTGCCGGGGGTGGAGAACTCCATAGCTGATTCTCTTTCTCGTTTCCAGTGGGATCGTTTTCGAGGATTGGCACCGGAAGCGGAGGTTCAAGGGTTGTCCTGTCCCCAGTGGCTCTGGAGCGTGGCCTTGGGGTCTCGGCTGACTTGATTCGGCGGTCAGTGAGTAAAGGGACGTGGTCGTCTTACTCGGCAGTGTGGTCGCTTTGGGAAGGTTTGTTGGAGGAAGTGGGGGTGGGTGATGCAGTGGAGGAATGGCATACCTTGTTGGTATATTGGTTGGGGGTGTCATTCAGTGAGGGGTTGTCCTTCTCGGTTGCTTCCAAGAGGTTAGCTGCAGTTTCCTTCTGGTTGCGTTTGCGCGGGTTGGCGGACGTTACCAAGAATTTTTTGGTGCGGCAGGCGTTAAAAGGCTATCGCCGTGGGGCTGTTCGCAGGGATTCGCGGCGCCCAGTGTCTTTTGAAGTGTTGTTGCAGTTATGGGAGCAGGCTGGGGGTATTTGTGTTTCGTCTTTTGAGGTTGTGCTGTTTAGGGTGGCGTTTTCCTTAGCTTTCTTTGGGGCGTTTAGGATATCAGAGTTGGTGTCTCCAACTCGGAAAGGGTCCGGGGGTCTTTTGTGGGAAGATGTTAGTATTCAGGATGGAGTATTGCGATGTAGGTTGCGCAGGTCCAAAACGGATCAGGTTGGGAAAGGGGCAGTGTTATGGTTGCGGCCGTTGATTGGGTCTGTGCTGTGTCCGGTGCGCTGTGTGCAGGAATTTTTGGCAGTGCGGCCACGTGGTTCCGCTCCTTTGCTGGTGCATCAAGACGGATCTAGTTTGTCGGTTTTTCAGTTTGTGGCAGTGTTTCGGTCTTGTTTGAGGGCAGCTGGGTTGCCGGCCCAGGAATATGCGTCGCATTCGTTTCGGATTGGCGCAGCAACTGAAGCGGCCCGATGGGGCTTGGGGGATAATGTTATTAAAAGGATTGGCCGGTGGGAGTCGGCATGTTTTCGGTCATACGTTCGACCACATTTGTTATATGGAGGTGCTATTTAGATGTGGCCTTAAGAAATGTTTTGCTGGGTGTTAATGTCAGTGGTTTGCTGTTTTGTTTTTGTTTTACAGAACCGGTGACAGGATTGGCGTGGATTTTCGGACACTCTTATGTCTACTGGGGTGCCTTGCGGGCGGACGTGCGGCGGAACGGTCGTCGTTTGGGTTTTTCTCCTGAGCAGCTACAAGTACGGTGGATCGGGCTGCGGGGCCTCATGTGGGGTCGTGTGTTGCCGGAATTTCAGGCTTATGTAGCCTTGGATCGGGCGCCTGATATTGTAGTGATGCATGTGGGGGGGAACGACTTGGGCGTCCGCACGTCGCGTGATGTTATCAGAGATATTAAGCTTGATCTGCTCCGATTGCTGTCACAATTCCCGGACCTGATCGTGGTATGGTCCGAGGTAGTAGCCAGGAGATCATGGCGATTTGCGCGGTCGGTGGACCGTATTAATAAGGCTCGGGCCAAATTAAATAAGGAGGTAGGGCGATTTGTTCGTCGCCAGGGTGGCTTGGTGGTGCGGCATCAGGAGTTGGAGGCGGCTTCTCCTCAATTTCTGAGGTCGGATGGAGTACATCTGAACGATCTAGGGATTGATATGTGGGCTTTGGGGATTCGGGACGGTTTAGAAATGGCTTTCAAGGTGTGGCGTGACTCCCACAGGTGAGGTTTCACCGGCGGTCGTCGGTGGCAGTTTCTGATGTGGGATCCTGGGGGGCAATTCATGGTTAAGAGATGCGCTAGATGGTGGAATGCGCGTCTATTGGAGTTAAAATAAGCTGGTTAATGCGCTTCCTGTTCGGCCTAAGTTGGCCTAGGGGAGTTGTATACTTGGAATTGGTGGATTTGGTGTCCTTGGGTCGGTGAATGCGGCCAAGGGCAAGGAAAGTCATGAGAAAAGGAGATCGGGAATAAGACGTGTTTTTTGGGTTGCCTCCCAGGATCTCTTGGAGGGGTAACAGCGGAAAATGTTAAGATAATGTTTTGATATTATTGTTTAAATAATATGCATGTTTGAAAAAAGGTTGTAATTTTATATGTTAAATTAATAAAGGTGGCCTTGTACGGCCATATTTTACCAACAAGATTGTGGTTGAGTATTATTAGAGGAACAAAGGGGGTTGTGGTAAGAGTATACGGTAGCCGGAAGAGTTCTGCCATCCCATTAAGTCAGAATAGCAATGTAGCGGGGGCGCAGACCTAGCGGAATGCGGCTTGACTTGGGGGGGAGACTTCAGGCAGGTAAGGGTTAAGAAATCGGGAGAGTGTGAAGAAGGGAGGTAGTTAATGGGGGGAGTTAGAGAGCGGTTTGGCGGGCATTATATAAAGAAGGAGAAGGGAGGAGCTTAGGGAGTTGAAGAGAACGAGGAAGTTCCCTCCCACCCGCCCTGGTTTAGGAGTTTAGTTCTTAGTATGCTCGATCAGGGGTGCGTTTGGTTTAGGTGGGGCAGTTTCTGATGTGGGATCCTGGGGGGCAATTCATGGTTAAGAGATGCGCTAGATGGTGGAATGCGCGTCTATTGGAGTTAAAATAAGCTGGTTAATGCGCTTCCTGTTCGGCCTAAGTTGGCCTAGGGGAGTTGTATACTTGGAATTGGTGGATTTGGTGTCCTTGGGTCGGTGAATGCGGCCAAGGGCAAGGAAAGTCATGAGAAAAGGAGATCGGGAATAAGACGTGTTTTTTGGGTTGCCTCCCAGGATCTCTTGGAGGGGTAACAGCGGAAAATGTTAAGATAATGTTTTGATATTATTGTTTAAATAATATGCATGTTTGAAAAAAGGTTGTAATTTTATATGTTAAATTAATAAAGGTGGCCTTGTACGGCCATATTTTACCAACAAGATTGTGGTTGAGTATTATTAGAGGAACAAAGGGGGTTGTGGTAAGAGTATACGGTAGCCGGAAGAGTTCTGCCATCCCATTAAGTCATATGTTTGGTCACCTTTAGATGTACAACATAACTCCTTCCCCAATTCAGTGGATAATTGGGGACTATTCTCAAATAAAGCAAAGATAAACCCTTTCCCACTCTCTCTCTCCTAGGAGGAGGACCTCCCATTCAGTTACTGGTCTGTACTGGAGCGTATAAACACTGGTCCCTAATAATTGGCTGGTGTAAATCTGTCACTGATCAGTTGACAAACAAGCAAAATGCTCATTTGTCAGCAGATCCGATGGTTTATGTGACACTTAAAATCAATGTTTCTCAGCAGCACATCACTCTGTGTAAACAGGAACATGCTGCCGACAAACAATGAAACTGTATGGGGATGCACGATCTAGTAACGATCATTCATCCCCATACAGAGGGATGATTGCTGCATGTAAATGCAGCTCACATGTGCGTGCAACGAACAGGCACAAATGGTTTATTCCTGATCAATACCCTGGGTATAGGCCATGTAAACGAGCCCTAACGAAAGTCTGATCATAAATCATGGGCTCCTGTTCTTTTGGATAGAAAACAAAGGTCTGGCCACATAACTAAGAGTAAACGCTATATAAAAAGCTGACCAGATGCTTTATCTTTTGATACACTGAATTGTGACTATTAATATACATCTCACAGCTGCCACTTGTAGTATGAGAAAATGAAAAAATCTGTGTGCTGCATTGACCGCCTGCAAAATCATTTGTAGGGAGGTAGCAGGAACACATGGATCATCCTTGATGCAACAAGGTCACATAGTTACATAGTTAATACAGTTGAAAAAAGACAAACGTCCATAAAGTTCAACCAAGGGATAGGTGGGCATGCGAATCCCAGAAGGAAGTGAGAATTCTACACGTTTTCATAAGCATTTATGTTTTTTACTTTTAAGAATTCGTCTAAACCGTTTTTGAAACTGTCCACTGTCCCTGCTGTGACCACGTCCTGAGGAAGTCTATTCCATAGATTCACAGTTCTTACAGTAAAGAAGCTTTGACGTTTCTGGAGACTGAACTTTTTCTTCTCCAGTCGGAGGCAGTGCCCCTTGTCTTTTGAGGACATTTTACATGGAAGAGCTTTTCGACGTATTTTTTGTATGGCCCATTTATATACTTGTATAGGTTAATCATGTCCCCCCTTAGACATCTCTTCTCAAGACTAAATAAATGTAAATCTTTTAATCTTTCTTAATAACTAAGACCCTCCATGCCCCTTATCAGTTTAGTCGCTCTGCTCTGTACTTTTTCCAGCTACAGTGAGTCCTTTCTATGGACCGGTGCCCAGAACTGAACTGCATATTTCAGATGAGGCCGCACCAACGCTTTGTAAAGTGGTAATATTACATCCCTGCCTGGCGAGTCCATGCCTCGTTTAATGCATGACAATATCCTGGTGGTCTTAGAAGCAGCTGATTGACATTGTATGCTGTTATTTAATCTACCATCCACAAGGGCACCCAAATCCTTCTCTATAAGTGACTCTCCCAGTGTTATATCACCTGGGAAATATGAAGCACGGAGATTATTACTACCAAAATGCATAACTTTACATTTGTCCACATTGAACCTCATTTGCCAAGTTGATGCCCAATCACTCAGAGTGTTCAAGTCAGCTTGTAGTTTGTGGACATCTTCCATAGACTGCACTGTACTACATAGCTTAGTGTCATCTGCAAAAATACAAATGGTGCTATTAATCTCATCTTCGATATCATTAATAAATAAATTAAATAATAGAGGACCCAGCACTGAACCTTGGGGTACACCACTTATAACCCGGGACCATTCTGAATAGGAATCATTGACCACAACTCTCTGGACACGGTCCTTCAGCCAGTTTTCAATCCAATTACAAACTATACTTTCCAAGCCAATAGACCTTACTTTACCTACAGTATTAAACATCTATGAGGGACAGTATCAAAAGCCTTTGCAAAATCCAGAAACACTACATCCACAGCCGCCCCTCTGTCCAGGCTACTACTCACTAGCTGACCCCTCAAATTTGTATTTATTAAATGCCCTTTTTTTGTCTTTTATTGCTCTTTTTACAGTAGCTGTAAGCCATGGGGGGTTTAATTTTAGCCATTTACACTTGTTACCTAAAGGGATACATTTTTTAGTGCATTTACTCAATGTGGATTTGAAGCTCTCCCATTTATCCTCAGTATTATTATGTTGACAGTAGCTGCTCCCAGTCTATGCCCTGAAATGCTGCCCTCAACCCAGGGAAATTTAGCCTTTTTGAAATTCAGTGCCTTTGCTCTACCTGACAGAGTTTGCTTCTTATAGTTTAGGGGGAATATAATTATATTGTGGTCACTATTACCTAGTGTTTGTGGAACAGTAACATTTCCAACAAGCTCTGCATCATTAGAAATTACCAGATCCAACAGAGCATCGCCCCTAGTGGGAGCTTCTATAAACTGGCCCATAAAGTTGAAGAATTTTCTCTCTTTTGCGGTTGAGGCAGAACCATGACCCCAGTCAATGTCTGAGAAGTTAAAATCTCCCATTATGACTACTGTACCAGCCTGTGCAGCCCGCTCTATTTGGTTATACAGTTGAGCTTCTATCTCCTCTGTGATGTTAGGAGGTCTATAGATTACACCAAGTATTATTTTTTCAGTGTTTTTATCCCTTTGAACTTCCACCCATAAGGTTTCCACATCCTGACCATCCTCACACACAATTGCCTCTTTCACACTTCAGATCACTCCCCACATACAGGCACACGCCACCACCTTTTCTATTGACCATGTCTTTTCTAAATAGTGTAAAACCCTTAATATTAACAGCCCAGTCATGCGAAGAATCCAACCATGTCTCAGCCACACCAACTACATCTATGTGTTCTTCTAGTACCATAGACTCCAGCTCCCCCATTTTGCTAGCTAGACTTCTGGCATTTGTGAAAATACATTTTAAATTACTATTACCTGTAAAGTGAGTATCCGGGATTTTTGGGTTACCTTGGTGGATGTTTGTATGCAACAGGTTCTTGTTACCAGCAGTTCTATTTTTTATAAATGTAAAGTTATTCGCAGTCTTCTCCCTATTTTCCTTGCTAACCCCAGCCCCCACTAAATCCCCACTGTCCCCTTTTATAACCCACTCTCTATCTACACTATCTACCCTCTTATTAGTATGAGGCCTCCCCCCCCCCCCCACAGATCCTAGTTTATAAGCTCCTCCAACCATCTAACCATTTTTTCCCCAAGGGCAGTTGCACCCTCCCCATTAGGGTCCATTCACACATCCGTAAGTGTTTTGCGGATCAGCAAATTGCGGATCCGCAAAACACGGACACCTGCAATGTGCGATCCGCAATTTGCTGACTGCACATCACAGACACTATAATAGAAAATGCCTTTTCTGGTCCGCAATTGCGGACAAGAATAGGACATGTTCTATTTTTTCAGGAACGAAATTGCGGATCCCGAAAAAACGGATCCCGAAGAAATGGATGCGGATCCCGAAAATACGGATGCGGATCCCGAAAAATGCGGATTTGCTTCCATTCCAGCCCCATTGAAAGTGAATGCGGACCCAATGCGGACCCAAATTACGGACGTGTGAATGTACCCTTAGGGCTCTTTCACACCTGCGTTCTTGTCTTCCGGCATAGAGTTCCGTCGTCGGGGCTCTATGCCGGAAGAATCCTGATCAGGATTATCCTAATGCATTCTGAATGGAGAGAAATCCGTTCAGGATGCATCAGGATGTCTTCAGTTCCGGAACGGAACGTTTTTTGGCCGGAGAAAATACCGCAGCATGCTGCGCTTTTTGCTCCGGCCAAAAATCCGTAACACTTGCCGCAAGGCCGGATCCGGAATTAATGCCCATTGAAAGGCATTGATCCGGATCCGGCCTTAAGCTAAACGTCGTTTCGGCGCATTGCCGGAGCCGACATTTAGCTTTTTCAGAGTGGTTACCATGGCTGCCGGGACGCTAAAGTCCTGGCAGCCATGGTAAAGTGTAGTGGGGAGCGGGGAGCAGCATACTTACCGTCCGTGCGGCTCCCCGGGCGCTCCAGAGTGACGTCAGGGCGCCCCAAGCGCATGGATCATGTGATCGCATTGGACACGTCATCCATGCGCATGGGGCGCTCTGACGTCATTCTGGAGCGCCCCGGGAGCCGCACGGACTGTAAGTATACCGCTCCCCCGCTCCCCGCTCCTACTATGGCAACCAGGACTTTAATAGCGTCCTGGGTGCCATAGTAACACTGAACGCATTTGGAAGACGGTTCCGTCTTCAAATGCTTTCAGTACACTTGCGTTTTTCCGGATCCGGCGTGTAATTCCGGCAAGTGGAGTACACGCCGGATCCGGACAACGCAAGTGTGAAAGAGGCCTTAGGCTCCATTCAATTGTCCGTGGTGTGTTGCGGACCCGCAAATTGCGGATCCGCAACACACCCGCCCGGCACCCCTATAGAAATGCCTATTCTTGTCCGCAAGCTGCGGACAAGAATAGGACATGTTCTATCTTTTGCGGAGCTGCGGACCTGAAGATCGGGGCTGCGCTTCGCAAATGCGGATGCGGACAGCACACTGTATGCTGTCCGCATCCATTCCGTCCCCATAGGGAATAAATGGGTCCGCACCAGTTCCGCAAAATTGCGGAACGGATGCGGACCCATTTGCGGACGTGTGAATGGAGCCCTAAGGTGCAGCCGTCCCTACTGTAGAGCCTGTAACCGACAGAGAAGTCGGCCCAGTTCTCCATGAACCCAAACCCTTCCTTCCTGCACCAGCTTCTGAGCCACTTATTTAACTCCCTAAGCTCCCGTTGTCTCTCTGGTGATGCTCGTGGCACTGGCAGTATTTCTGAAAACACTACCTTGGAGGTCCTGGACTTGAGCTTCTCACCAACTCCCTAAAATCATTTTTATAGATTAAGACTCCTGTACTCCACTTTGCTGTTTTGAATAAATGCTTTTATTTCAAAGAGCGGTTCCAGTCAAAAAACGTTTTTCGGCATATAGCCTTCTTCAGTACAACTGGAAAGGCATACAGGAATATCTCAATGAATACATGACTTTGGTCTTGAGTATAAAATAAAATAAACATAAAGAGGTGTCGATACAATATATAGATAGAAGAACAAAAACAAAGAAAGAGCAACATAGATATACTCGATTGCGTAGAACACATATCTATCTGAATGATCCAGACTTAGACAAAAATCATTCTCAACAGAGGCATCACAGGAAGTCCAGGGAAGGAGATTCAGATTCAAGTTCAAAATCACAAGGGGGACATAGACCGTGTGTTGATCCACTTAGATGGCTGGTCTGGGATCAGCGTCCACATTGATGGCCAGTCTGAGGTCAGTATCATATATCATAATAGCGGGGAGGCCAAGATGGGGTGGAAGATGTTAAGGAGGGCAAAATAGCATGTAGATCATTCAATGTATAAACGTCCCAGATAAAGATGCTGAGTGAGATACACCTTATATAATACACATGTCCATTATCTACCTAGTAAGTTATATGGTAATGCTACATTAAGCTGTATAGTAGTGCTAGAATATAATATGGTACAAACTGAGTTCTATACACTGCGTGCAGAATTATTAGGCAAATGAGTATTTTGACCACATCATCCTCTTTATGCATGTTGTCTTACTCCAAGCTGTATAGGCTCGAAAGCCTACTACCAATTAAGCATATTAGGTGATGTGCATCTCTGTAATGAGAAGGGGTGTGGTCTAATGACATCAACACCCTATATTAGGTGTGCATAATTATTAGGCAACTTCCTTTCCTTTGGCAAAATGGGTCAAAAGAAGGACTTGACAGGCTCAGAAAAGTCAAAAATAGTGAGATATCTTGCAGAGGGATGCAGCACTCTTAAAATTGCAAAGCTTCTGAAGCGTGATCATCGAACAATCAAGCGTTTTATTCAAAATAGTCAACAGGGTCGCAAGAAGCGTGTGGAAAAACCAAGGCGCAAAATAACTGCCCATGAACTGAGAAAAGTCAAGCGTGCAGCTGCCAAGATGCCACTTGCCACCAGTTTGGCCATATTTCAGAGCTGCAACATCACTGGAGTGCCCAAAAGCACAAGGTGTGCAATACTCAGAGACATGGCCAAGGTAAGAAAGGCTGAAAGACGACCACCACTGAACAAGACACACAAGCTGAAACGTCAAGACTGGGCCAAGAAATATCTCAAGACTGATTTTTCTAAGGTTTTATGGACTGATGAAATGAGAGTGAGTCTTGATGGGCCAGATGGATGGGCCCGTGGCTGGATTGGTAAAGGGCAGAGAGCTCCAGTCCGACTCAGACGCCAGCAAGGTGGAGGTGGAGTACTGGTTTGGGCTGGTATCATCAAAGATGAGCTTGTGGGGCCTTTTCGGGTTGAGGATGGAGTCAAGCTCAACTCCCAGTCCTACTGCCAGTTTCTGGAAGACACCTTCTTCAAGCAGTGGTACAGGAAGAAGTCTGCATCCTTCAAGAAAAACATGATTTTCATGCAGGACAATGCTCCATCACACGCGTCCAAGTACTCCACAGCGTGGCTGGCAAGAAAGGGTATAAAAGAAGAAAATCTAATGACATGGCCTCCTTGTTCACCTGATCTGAACCCCATTGAGAACCTGTGGTCCATCATCAAATGTGAGATTTACAAGGAGGGAAAACAGTACACCTCTCTGAACAGTGTCTGGGAGGCTGTGGTTGCTGCTGCACGCAATGTTGATGGTGAACAGATCAAAACACTGACAGAATCCATGGATGGCAGGCTTTTGAGTGTCCTTGCAAAGAAAGGTGGCTATATTGGTCACTGATTTGTTTTTGTTTTGTTTTTGAATGTCAGAAATGTATATTTGTGAATGTTGAGATGCTATATTGGTTTCACTGGTAAAAATAAATAATTGAAATGGGTATATATTTGTTTTTTGTTAAGTTGCCTAATAATTATGCACAGTAATAGTCACCTGCACACACAGATATCCCCCTAAAATAGCTAAAACTAAAAACAAACTAAAAACTACTTCCAAAAATATTCAGCTTTGATATTAATGAGATTTTTGGGTTCATTGAGAACATGGATGTTGTTCAATAATAAAATTAATCCTCAAAAATACAACTTGCCTAATAATTCTGCACTCCCTGTATGTGGAGGGTCCACAACAGATCTTACCTGGTTGAGCCGCATAGGTGGAGAAAAAAGCGTAGAGTAAGAGTTAAAGTTGAGGTACCCACAGTGGGTTTCAAGTTGTTGCAGTGATGTGGGGCTCTATGGCCCTGTATGGCTTGCGCTGGAGTAAGGCAGTAGCCTAAACAGAAAGGCACCATGTCTATAGTACTGTCCGGCGCGATTAAATAATGGTGTCGCTGCAGCGGGGGTAGGGGGGGGCGGAGTCTTCCGGCAACCGTACTGTGGGGATAGACCAAGATGGCGCATACTGCTCGATGTGGGTACGGCGCATGCGTGTATAATCTAGGCGCATGCGCAGAGCACCCAGGAAGAGAAATCGTATCCGGCGTATAGTGGGCATGCGCTGATTGGCGGTGCATGCGCAGAGGTGACTGCTCGGAAGGTAAGGTGATGTAGATGAGACTCGTCATGCGCAGAAGAGGCACATAGTGGGGAGATAGGAGAAGCCACTATTTGGGCACAAAGCCTGCGCGCTATCCCTGAGAGAAAAAGGTAGAAGTCAGAAATGTCAGTGTTATGACGACTAAGACAGCGTGGCAATTAACATGAATAATTGAAAAGGGCTGGAATAATAAGAAATCATATCAAAGGATATACAGTATTCATTATCGGCAGCACATCCCTGATTACACAGGAAGATGTGCTGACAATAATCGGTATCTTTCATCCTGATGAAAGATGAACATTAGCTGATGAACCAAAATATGCTTGTTCATCGGCAGATTGATTGCTCAATTACACAAACCACATGGGAACGAGCGTTCCTATGAAAGTTTGTTCCCAATAATTTGCCCAATTATAGATGATAGGAGAGATCTCTGTACTGACCCCTGATATATTTATACATAGTTATTAGATCTCCATGGGCGTCAGCAGCCCCTGGGGCCCTGAAAATCTGTGAACTGAGTTCTGCCTCTGCTCTGCAGCTGCTGCACTGCGCAGCGCCGCAGAGTGAGGAGCGGTATCTATCAGGAGCATGCACGCGCCCTGATGAATCACCAGGGCCGGGCGCGCACGGCAGTACGAAGCTGCGCCCACCTTCTGGGCAGGAAAGACATTGCGGAGCCGGAGCAAGAAGAAGAGCCGTCCGCAGTGTGCCGGCCGCTTCAGGACTCCACAACCACAGGCAGCCTAAATGAATGAGCGAGAGCGACACTAACACAGTGACTGACAGTCAGTGTCACAGACCGGTCAGTGTGACAGTACTCCCTGAGTGTTAGGTGTGGGGTGACCAGGCGGGCAGGCGGTATGTGAAGGGGTAATACTGGTGGTAGGCCTGGTATTCTGCAGACCATCTGCTTGTAAGTTACATATGACAAAAGCCTGGAAGCGTTCAGGTACAGAACACAACATTTCATTTGTTGACGACAAAATGCAAATTAACATATTGCTGAGACTATAACAAGGGGTGCAAAAATAATATCAAATTAATAGACATTCAAGTGAAATAAGAAGAATTGGTCTTTCCTTTTGTACTGTACACAGTACTCCATGTGTGGTCTGACCACTGATTTGTAAAGTGGTAGGACTATGTTCTTATCACGGGCATATATGCCCCTTTTGATGCAACCCAGTCCTTTTCCATGTCAGTGTCACCCAGTGTTTTACCATTTTGATTTTCTATCTTCTCTTCTATCTATATTCTCATCACGGGCATCTATGCCTCTCTTGATGCAACCCATGATTTTATTGGCCTTGGCAGCAGCTGCCTGACACTGGTTGCAACAGTTAAGGGTTGTTGTGGAAATTTTATTAGGATGTGTTTCTAATATACTGTGTATTGTCATCATGTCTCTCAGTGTCAGGGTAAACCATTGGAGTGGATATCTTCCCGTGTATGTCCTGTCACAGCTGCTGGGCGCAGAGGTCTCCGTCGGTGAATGGTCCATGTGCTAAGCACTGGGCTGTGGGCCGGGGGAGACTGATGTGTTCAGCAGAGCAGTGTTTTGTTGGCTGATGTATGGACGCCGGCTATATTGGACGCGGAATTATTGCTTGGCGTGGATGCATTTGTTAAGAGAACAATATATGAAACGTGCGTTTGTTGTCTCTAGTGCGCCTGATCAGCCGCTGGAGATAATGACGCTGTCCTGTAAATAAACATGCATGAGGATGCGGAACGGAAGTGCAGATGCGGACAGCACACAGCGAGTTGTCCGCATCTTTTGCGGCCCCCATTGAAAATGAATGGGTCCGCACCCGTTCCGCAAAATTGCGGAACGGATGCGGACCCATTTTGCGGACATGTGAATGGACCCTTAGTTTAATGTCAATTAAATTTCCTAAATCCGTTTCCATGTCAGTGGTACCCAGTGTTGTATGTACAGGTGACTTGCATTATTCCTTCCCATGTGCATAACTTTACATTTGTCAGTGTTAAACCTAATCTGCCACTTATCTGCCCAAGCCTCCAATCTATCCAGATCCCTCTGCAGTAGTATACTGTCCTCTTCAGTGTTAATTACTTTACACAGCTTTAGTGTCATCAGCAAAAATTGATACTTTACTGTGCAAGCCTTCTACAAGATCATTAATAAATATATTGAAGAGAATAGGGCCCAATACTGAACCCTGTGGTACCACACTAGTGACAGTGACCCAATCTGAGTGTATACTATTGATAACCATCCTTACTTACCCACATATGTAACACCCCAGAGTGGTGTTACCACTTCTGCACCTTGCTACTGTCTTTATTGGTCTAACCTCATGCCATCTATCCATTTTATTCCAGGTCCTCCACACTGTGCATTCCTAATCTGTTTGCAACTGTTATGTTCAAATGTAGTATGCCTGGTTCACCAGCAGGTGGCAGCAAATATGGCAGAGCTATCTTAGATAGAATGGAACCTTCCATTCCATTCTAACCCCCCTCTGTGGAGAACTGGGCAAGTCCCACTTCCCGCAGGAAGGGTGGGGACCAGTTAGAGTTAGTCTAGCTTACCTCCTGCTAGGGGACAGGTGTGCAGGAAGAACATCTCTGCTGGATGTGCCCAAGCCAGCCAGAGTCCCCCCAGCTCTGCTGGCCATGGAGGCCAAAGCTTAGAGCCTCAGGAGCCAGGAGGAAAGTTCCCTGGCCTAATCTAGAGACAGACCATACAAAGAGAAGTGCAGCATACAGAAGAAGCAAAGTTATACAGCCAGCCTGTCAGTACAGCAAAGCCAGAGAGAATCAGATGTAGCTGAGTCGAGTTTGCCTGCCAGTTTTAATGCTAAAGCCTGTTGGGACCAAGGCAAAGTCTGTAAATTGTTTTGGAGAATGTTTAAGCAAAGTTAAGATGCTGTTCAACTACAAACCGGATTCCAAAAAAGTTGGGACACTATACAAATCGTGAATAAAAACTGAATGCAATGATGTAGAGGTGCCAACTTCTAATATTTTATTCAGAATAGAACATAAATCACAGAACAAAAGTTTAAACTGAGAAAATCTACCATTTTAAGGGAAAAATATGTTGAATCAGAATTTCATGGTGTCAACAAATCCCCAAAAAGTTGGGACAAGACCATTTTCACCACTGTGTGGCATCTACCCTTCTTCTTGCAACACTCAACAGACGTCTGGGGACCGAGGAGACCAGTTTCTCAAGTTTAGAAATAGGAATGCTCTCCCATTCTTGTCTAATACAGGCCTCTAACTGTTCAATCGTCTTGGGCCTTCTTTGTTGCACCTTCCTCTTTATGATGCGCCAAATGTTCTCTATAGGTGAAAGATCTGGACTGCAGACTGGCCATTTCAGTACCCGGATCCTTCTCCTACGCAGCCATGATGTTGTGATTGATGCAGAATGTGGTCTGGCATTATCTTGTTGAAAAATGCAGGGTCTTCCCTGAAAGAGATGAAGTCTGGATGGGAGCATATGTTGTTCTAGAACAGACCTGGGCAAACTACGGCCCGCGGGCCGTATACGGCCCGGCGGACCTTTTAATCCGGCCCCCGGCATTTTTGTTGCCGCCGCCGCCGCCGGCCCTGTAACAGCACGGAGTCACTGTCCGGAGTGAGGAGGGGGCGGGGCCCGCGGCCGCTCTGCGCTCCGCTCTGCTGCCTGGCCTGCCTGTCTCTTTAACAGAGCAGACCAGTGGCTGCTGGAGCGTGATGCAGCTGCCGCACAGGCAGAAAGAGGAAGGAGGCGGAGCCCCAGCCAGCAGCCACAGCCAAAGCCAAGCAACTAACAGAACTTACAGGTATTTGGTGGGGGTGGGGGGGGGCTCATATAGGACAGGGGGACAGTGTGTGCTTTCCTGCCTGCTACTACATCACCCCCCCCCCCCCCCAGGGATTGTGGGGGTCATTAAGGGTTGGACTTGCTGCTGATGTTGAGTGTGCCAGTGTGTGTGTGTCCGTCCCTGTGTGTGTGTGTCTGTCCCTTTGTGTGTGTGTGTGTGTGTGTCCGTCCCTGTGTGTGTGTCTGTCCCTTTGTGTGTGTGTGTCTATCCCTGTGTGTGTGTGTTTGTCCCTTTGTGTGTGTGTGTGTGTGTCCATCCCTGTGTGTGTGTGTTTGTCCCTTTGTGTGTGTGTCCCCGTCCCTGTGTGTGTCCGTCCGTGTGTGTCTGTCCCTTTGTGTGTGTCCGTCCCTTTGTGTGTGTGTGAGTGTGTCTGTCCCTTTGTGTGTGTCCCCGTCCCTGTGTGTATGTCTCTCCCTGTGTGTATCACCTTGCCCACAGTGTTCCTATGTCTTGACGCAGCTGCTTCAGAACGTTCTGTGCGGGGAAGAAGATGGAAGAGGAGGCAGCGCCAGCATGGAGTCTGTGCGATAGACACAGGGAGGCACACTAAGGACGAAGGTAACACTTCCACATGATCTACACTAGTGTTATCTGTGGTTTTACATAGGACTGCAGGTAACACTACTACATTATTTAGCACTAGTGTTATCTGTGGTTTTACATAGGACTGCAGGTAACACTACCACAAGGTTAGCTCACACAGGGCGCCTGAACACCTAAGGCCGGCCCTGGCTGCGCACCCCAGCGCCAAGGGATGACGTCACTGATGTAATATGCCTCTTATATGTGGAGAGCGGTGATGTCACAGATGTAATATATTACTTATAAGTGATATATTACATCAGTGACATCACCACTCTCCACACATAAGTAATATATTACATCAGTGACATCACTGCTGTCCACATATACCGGTAAGTAATACATTACATCAGTGACATCACCGCTCATCACATATATGTGGAGAGCGGTGATGTCACTGATGTAATATATCGCCTATATGTGGACAGCGGTGATGTCACTGATGTAATATAACATTATATGTGGAGAGCGGTGATGTCACTGATGTAAAATATCACTTATATGTGGAGAGCGGTGATGTCACTGATGTAATATAACATTCTATGTGGAGAGTGTTCATGTCACTGATGCAATACAGCGCTCCAGATGGCGACCAAAATGGTCGCCAATGCGCCTTAAAATTTGCAGATGGCGACAAGACTTGTCATAGGCTACAGGCCTGAGGTCTATTTGGTAGTGAAATCCCAGCGCAGGCAGGCATGATGATGTCATCACGCCCGCCTGTGCCAGGACGCGGTGATTTTATGCAGTATTGAGTTTAGCCTTTTGGCCCGGCCCTCCAAAATATTTTCAGTTTCTCATGTGGCCCCATCGAAAAAATAATTGCCCACCCCTGTTCTAGAACCTGAATATATTTTTCTGCATTGATGGTGCCTTTCCAGACATGCAAGCTGCCCATGCCACACGCACTCATGCAACCCCATACCATCAGAGATGCAAGCTTCTGAACTGAGCGTTGATAACTTGGGTTGTCCTTGTCCTCTTTGGTCCGGATGACATGGCGTCCCACATTTCCACTCCATTTTAAATGATCCCTGGCCCAGTGAAAACGCCTGAGCTTGTGGATCCTGCTTAGAAATGGCTTCTTCTTTGCACTGTAGAGTTTCAGCTGGCAACGGCGGATGGCACGGTGGATTGTGTTCACTGACAATGGTTTCTGGAAGTATTCCTGAGCCCATTCTGTGATTTCCTTTACAGTAGCATTCCTGTTTGTGGTGCAGTGTCGTTTAAGGGCCCGGAGATCACGGGCATCCAGTATGGTTTTACGGCCTTGACCCTTACGCACAGAGATTGTTCCAGATTCTCTGAATCTTCGGATGATGTTATGCACAGTTGATGATGATAGATGCAAAGTCTTTGCAATTTTTCGCTGGGTAACACCTTTCTGATATTGCTCCACTATCTTTCTGCGCAACATTGTGGGAATTGGTGATCCTCTACCCATCTTGGCTTCTGAGAGACACTGCCACTCTGAGAAGCTCTTTTTATACCCAATTGTGTTGCCAATTGACCTAATTAGTGTTAATTGGTCTTCCAGCTCTTCGTTATGCTCAAATTAACTTTTTTCAGCCTCTTATTGCTACTTGTCCCAACTTTTTGGGGATTTGTTGACACCGTTAAATTTAGAATCAACGTATTTTTCCTTTAAAATGATACATTTACTCGGATTAAATGTTTGATCTGTCATCTACGTTCTATTACAAATAAAATATGGACATTTGCCATCTCCACATCATTGCATTCAGTTTTTATTCACAATTTGTTTAGTGTCCGAACTTTTTTGGAATCCGGTTTGTACATACAATGTCTGGACTCAATCTTTCTTTCAAATCCCTCAATTATTCCCCCTATTTATTGCTTTGGAGCCAAAGCCTGGGGTCCAGCCGTATCCAGGGACATTTTAGGCCGCACTATACCACTCAGCATTCCTACATCTGGGACGCACGCGTTATAGAGGGCCCTAAGGGGAGGCACCCGTTGCATATACACACATTTTTCCCTAGTCCAAGCAGTCACATTTTATGTACTAAACTTTTATGTGGCATAGTATCATATGCTTTAGAGAAGGCAAGATATATAACATCCACCAACTCACCCCAGTCCAGTTTAGAACTTACCTCCTTATAGAAATTGATTAGATTACTTTCACAGTATCAATCCCTTATGAATCCATGCTAAAACTGAGTTAAGTGCTTATTTTTATTGAGATACTCCAGGAAAGCATGTCTTAGAAAACCCTCAGTTTATCCACTTCAGATGTTAGACTTAACGGCCTATAGTTCCAGGCTTTGAATATTGGCATCACATTTGCTAAGTGCCAATCCTGTGGAACACTCCCTGTCAGAACCTTGAAAGAAGTACTCCCACAAAAATGTTTATTCTTTGACCTGTTAGAAAGGTACATGATGTAAATTGTAGTGAAGTCATCTTCTTACGAGTGACTGTATTTGTGAGTTATAACCTCCCTTCTTATCCTCAGCTGTGTCATGTGACCAGCACTCTGAACACCAACTGAAACAGGACAGGAAGTCAGTTACTTCTCTGTTCATTCTTATAAGACTGACATCGATGCTCCCATAGGAATACATCCTGTCCACACAGAAGATGCTGTGTTATTTGGAAAGTTACAGGTTACACAATGTACATTTCTAACAGGTCAGATAATAAAAAAAATTGTGGAAGTGCTTCTTCAAATATCAGAAATAAGGGTCTGTCTACAATATTAGTTCTCTTAGAATCTGGAGGTGTATGCCATCTGGATCCAGTGATTTGTCTATTTTAACCTTTTTAAGACTCCATTGCACTTCTTCATGGGTTAGACAGTGCACATTTAATGGGGAGTTTACTTTGACACTGCATTTTATCTGGCATTTCCTTTTCCTCAGTGGATATAATGGAGAAAAAAAAGTATTTAATAAATTAGCTTTTTCCTCATTGCTCTTTATAACTCCTCCCAATCCTTAGAGTGCCAATACTTTCTGGTTTAAACTTTTTAACATTTATATAATTGAAGAACATTTTAAGGTTAGTTTTACTCTCTTTGGCAATAAGTCTCTTTGTCTCCAGCTTGGCCGCCTTTATCTATCTTTTAAATATTCTATTTTTGTCCTTGTAGTTTTTTTTAGCACTTCTTTAGTAATTTAAATGCTTTCTTTCTGTCTTTTATTGCCCTCTTTACATTTCTATTTATCCACATTGTTTTTTTCTTTTCCTGACCCTCTTATTCACAGAAGGTATATATCTCTCACAATGAGAGTTTAGGATGCTTTTAAAAAATCTCTAATTTTGTGACTGTATTTTTATTTTTTAATACACTGTCTCAGTTAGTGAGGCTGATGGACTGTCTAAGGGCTCTTTCACACTTGCGTTGTTGTGTTCCGGTATAGAGTTCCGTCGTCGGGGCTCTATGCCGGAAGAATCCTGATCAGGATTATCCCCATGCATTCTGAATGGAGAGAAATCCGTTCAGGATGCATCAGGATGTCTTCAGTTCCGGAACGGAACGTTTTTTGGCCGGAGAAAATACCGCAGCATGCTGTGCTTTTTGCTCCGGTCAAAAATCCTGAACACTTGCCGCAAGGCCGGATCCGGAATTAATGCCCATTGAAAGGAATTAATCCGGATCCGGCCTTAAGCTAAACGCCGTTTTGGCGCATTACCGGATCCGACGTTTAGCTTTTTCTGAATGGTTACCATGGCTGCCAGGACACTAAAGTCCTGTTTGCCATGGTAAAGTGTAGTGGGGAGCGGGGGAGCAGTATACTTACCGTCCGTGCGGCTCCCGGGGCGCTTCAGAGTGACGTCAGGGCGCCCCACGCGCATTGGATGACGTGATCGCATGGATCACGTCATCCATGCACATGGGGCGCTCTGACGTCATTCTGGAGCGCCCCGGGAGCCGCACGGACTGTAAGTATACTGCTCCCCCGCTCCCCACTACTACTATGGCAGCCAGGACTTTAATAGCGTCCTGGCTGCCATAGTAACACTAAACGCATTTTGAAGACGGATCCGTCTTCAAATGCTTTCAGTTCATTTGCGGTGTTACGGATCCGGCGGGCACCTCCGGCAAATGGAGTGCACGACGGATCCGGACAACGCAAGGGTGAAAGAGGCCTAAGTTGATCAAATTTTGCTTTTTGACTACAACTCAGTTCCATTCAAGTGAGTTGGCCTGAGCTGCAACACAAGGCATTGCTGTGCCTTGTAAACAATAAAACTCCACGGCTGATCAAAGCCTCAGAAAACCCTATAGATTAGGATGCTTATGGCAAGTGACAGCATATCTTCCATGCTTGCCAAAAATCCTGATTTTGCTGGGAGAATCCCACAAAAAGGGGTCGCAAAAGTAGCTAGGTTTATATAAACCCCTCTAAAAAGTGTGAGTTTTAAAGTGCTCCCAGGTCGATTTATGGGTGGTCCTAGGGTGGATTATCTCACTGTCCTAAGAACCACAAATCAGCCAGATGCAAGTGAATTGGAGTTGCACTATCTAGACAGTGTCAGGATGCCTCTGACTCTATACCTCGACCTTAAATCAGCTAATAGTAGCATATTCCAGCAATATGACATCGCCCGTTTGAACTTGAATACCCCTTTAACATGAAAAAATTGCAGACTTTAAAATCCATCAGTATTTAAGCTGGTAAAGTAAAATCTGTCATTTCCGCAGATCTATACTAGTATTTCTACAGTGACTTCTACACAGCTCTTCTCCAGTCACTGAGTGTTTTATTTCATCCTTTACATTTTTTGCACTAGTACCAAGTTCAACAAACACTTTTCACAGTTGGTTTGGCTGATGAAGTGCTTGCAATTTCCATCCTTTGTAAGAGTGGTATAAAATGCTTTACTCAAATCACTTCATCCACAATTGTCTCTATTTTCTCAGTTTGAACTTTATGGTTCAGTACGAGTTGGTAGAAGAGTTCATTTGGTTTTGTGTTATTAGCTGCGTGTGCCTGATAAGCACAAACATCACTGTATTAACAGCTCTTCAAGGTTGAGCTCTTTGGAAATTATATTTCTTAAACTTTTTTATTAATTTTAAAAAAAAATCACTACCTCATGTTATTATATAAGATGTCCACTATCTGCTCATGTAAAGGTGCTCACCAAGAAAATACTTCTATAACACACACTATATGGACAAAAGTATTGGGATGCATGTCTTAAACATTGAATTCAGGTGTGTCATTCAGTCCCATTGCCACAGGTGTATAAAATCCACCCCCAACCTATGCAGTCTGCCATTACAAGCATTTGTGATAGAATGGCTTGTTCTAAAGAACTCACTGAATTCAAGAGTGGTCCTGTGATTGGATGCCACCAATGCAACAAGTCAGTTTGTGAAATTTCTCCCCTCCTAGATATTCCAACATCAACTGTGAGTGGTATCATTGCAAAGCGGAAGCATTTAGGAACTACTGCAACTCAGCCCCGAAGTGGAGACCACGTAAAGTTACAGAGCAGGGTCACTGAGAGCTGAGGCACATAGTGCATATCAATTACCAATGCTCTGCTGACTCGATAACCTCCTCTGGAATTAACATCAGCACCAAAAGTGTTCTCCAGGAGCTTCATGGCATGGGTTTCCATGGCTGAGCAGCTCCATGAAAGCTTTACATATCTGTGGAAAAAATGGCAATTTTTACTTTTGCACCACCTGTAGGGTCATCATGCTCAATACACCCCTTGTGAGGGTTGTGATTTCTACAGTGATGTCACTTCTTGGGGGTTTCTTTTTTTACTTCACCTCAGAGCCTCCGCAGTTGTCTGGCCAATGCTGTATAATGTAAATCAGGGATGCCCAATCTGCGGCCCTCCAGCTGTTGTAAAACTACAACTCCCACCATGCCCTGCTGTAGGCCGCTAGCTGTAGGCTGTCCGGGCATGCTGGGAATTGTAGTTTTGCAACAGCTGTATGGCCGCAGGTTGAGCATCCCTGATGTAACTCCCCAAACTAGGCTTCAAATGCACATGGTGCTCTTTCTCTTCTGAACCCTGCAGTGTGCCCAAACAGCATTGTACGACCACAGAGGGGGTATTGTTATACTCTGGAAAAATTTTGAAACAAAATTTGGGGTGCCTTTTATCTTATTAGTCCTTGTAAAAAAAATTATAATAGGAGGCAAAAACTACATATATCTGACATACAATGTAATTTTTCATTTCGTGTACAAATAACCAATAACTAAAGTCCTAGGTTATTTCCTTAAAAGGTTTAGTTTCCAAAATGGGGTAACTTTTGAAGCTTTACACTGTATCGGTACCTCAGGGGCTCTGCAAATGTAATATTGCACCATTCCAGGAAAATCTGCCCTCCAAAAGCAATACAGCAGTTTACAACCACATATGCGCTGTTGCCAAATTCAGGAAAAAAATGGGTAACAAATTGTGGGGATTAAAATCTAAATAGTAAAACACTGGGTAACACTGACATGGAAAAGGATTTAGGAATTATAGTGAACAGAAAACTAAGCTGTCGAAACCAGTGTCAGGCAGCTGCTGCCAAGGCCAATAAGATAATGGGGTGCATCAAAAGAGGCATAGTTGCCTGTGATGAGAACAAGGGGTGCACCATCAATGAGGCCAGGTGAGGCGATTGCTTAAGGCAGCAGCAAGTAGGGGCAATAGGGGGGCATGGGCAATGAGCGCTTTCATTGTGAAAACGCTCATCTCTACATATTTAACTACATCTCTGTACTCAAGACAGCAATACAGACAGGGCACGGAAGTGATGTGTCCCTGGCCCACCGTTCCCTCTAATAGGCTTTAGCCCTAGTTCCTGTAGCCTATCAGAGGCTGGTGTCATCATTATCGCGCTGCCTGAGCCGGGCTGCATAGAACTCAGGGCACAGACTAGAAGAGGTCCGTGCCCTGCAGCGCTGACAGCAAAATGGAGGTAAGTGAATTTAATATTTTTATTTGGCAGGATGCTGTTCGGCCACAAATGGGTGGGGGTCATTATTTTCTAACTGGAGAAAGCACTTTGGGGACATTCTACATGGAACACAAAGATTTTTTTTGTACTGGCACATGTCATATGGGAGCATCTTTTGTATTGGCACACATAAGAGGGTATTTTTGTACCGCCACACATTATTATGGAGCATTGTTGTACTGGCACACATTATATTAGAGCATTGTTGTACTGGCACATTGCAAGGGGGAATTGTTTTACTGGCAAACATTATAAGGGGTCATTTTTTGTACATGAACACATTATAGGGGGAACTATTAATACTAGGGGCACTATAGGGGCATTATTACTATTGGGTGCACTGTTACCACATAGTGCACTCTGGCAGAGAATTATTACTATTGGTGGGATTTTTGGGGGGACTGTAACATTAGGAGGCACCTTGGCACAGTATCAGCTTAGCACCATTATTTTTGGAGGACACTATGTTTATGGCACTATAAGTTTCAAGAACACTATTTGCTGGGCGCAGTTATTTTTATGGCACTGTGTGGCAATAATTATTGAAGGGGGCACTATTTTAAGGGAGACTTTCTGCAGTATAGTATTGGGGAGCAGAGCGGGCACAGTATTAGAGGTGGCAACATGGGGTGTTCAGAAGGTGGGAGGAGGAAGAAAAAGTAGTTGTCAAACTCTGCAGAGACAAGAGATGGTTGAAAAAAATCATCATGCGGTCTGGTCTGAAGGGAGAAGATAAAGAAAAAGAACGTCTACATCAGAGGAGACATCACTGGATGTAAGAGGTATGAGGCGCTGTATTACCCTGTATGTTCTGTAGTGTTGTATGTAAAGTTTTCAAATTATGTCTGTTGCATTGGGTGGGGGGGCGGGGGGAGGGGCATTTCATTTTTCGCCTCAGGCAGCAGAAAGGCTAGGTGCACCCCTGATGAGAACATAGTCCTGCCACTTTACAAATCACTGGTCAGACCACACATGGAGTACTGTGTACAGTTCTGGGCTCCTGTGAACAAGGCAGACATAGCAGAGCTGGAGAGGGTTCAGAAGAGGGCAACTAAAGTAATAACTGGAATAGGGGGACTACAGTACCCTGAAAGATTATCAAAATGAGTTATTCACTTTAGAAAAAAGACGACTGAGGGGAGATCTAATTACTATGTATAAATATATCAGGGGTCAGTACAGAGATCTCTCCCATCATCTATTTATCCCCAGGACTGTGACTGTGACGAGGGGACATCCTCTGCGTCTGGAGGAAAGAAGGTTTGTACACAAACATAGAAGAGGATTCTTTACGGTAAGAGCAGTGAGACTATGGAACTGTCATGCCCCACTCTGACGATGTGCGGAGGTCAGCCAGGATTGCATCACGAGTCTAGTATTTGTTTTGATGCTGTGCTGGATCCGCCTCGCATCAGGTGCACTGGGTGGAGTCATTAGTTTAAATAGTCTCCAGCTAAAGTGCTCTGAGCGGATTATACTCATCATTGTGGTCTTGGAAGCTAGGAAGGAAGGTTGGCTGTTTGTTCCTGCTCTCAGCAGATAAGTGTCTTTTCTTGTTTGGTTGTTTATGTCATCTTACCCGTCCAGGTTCTGTGTGAGCTGGCAGCTCCTTTCTCCCCACTTCACCATCTCAGGGAGTTCAGGGTTCTGTTAGTATAGGCTGGTGGACACAGAAAATCTACCATCAAGGTTTGTCTGTGGGCTGAGCATTGTAGGGAAAGAGGTCAGGGATAAATTAGGAGGTGACCCTTTCCCTGTCTCTCGTCCAGAGCCTGGTTGGTGTGTTATCCGTTAACTGTGCACGTCCGCCGTGACATTATAATCCGCCATACTGTGACTGCCATTGCTCAGCGTTTATGTGATGGCGTCAATTGATGCACTGGTTGACCGCATGCAGGGTTTGTCCCTGGAGGTTGCGGATCTACGTAGTACGGTCACACAGTGTCAGAGGGTGTTGGCTTCAGGTACAAGTCAAATTGTTGGGGAGCCTAAAGTCGCTCTTCCGGAGAAATTTGCAGGGGGTACTGATGATTTTTTCCGTTTCAAGGAATCATGTAAGTTGTACTTTCGTTTGTGCCCATTTTCATCAGGTAATGAGGATCAGAGGGTGGGTATCGTCATGTCTTTGCTGAAAGGGGACGCGCAATCCTGGGCTTTTTCCCTGCCGCCCGGTTCTCTGGCTCTCGGGTCGGTGGAGGAATTTTTTAAAGCCCTGGGATTGATTTACGATGACCCAGATCGAGTTTCAATGGCAGAGTCAAAATTACGTAACTTACTACAGGGTAAACATACTGCTGAGGTTTACTGCACAGAGTTTAGGAGGTGGGCTACTTAGTCGGGGTGGAACGACCCCGCGTTACGTAGCCATTTTTGTCAGGGGTTATCTGAAAGGTTGAAGGATGCTCTGGCTTTTCATGAATACCCTGATACTTTGGAAAATGCAATGTCTTTGGCGATACGTTTGGATAGACGTATCAGAGAAAGGGGTAAGGGTCCCTCTGTGCAGGGGATTCCTCCCGCGTGTAGTTTTGTTCCACCAGCTGCCCAGGGAGATATTGCTTGTTATTCTGGCCTAGGAGAGGAACCCATGCAGTTAGGTCAGATATCTTTCCATTCGGATAGTAGAGACTTTCGTAAAGCGCACAATTTATGTTTCTTTTGTGGAAAGAGGGGTCATTTTGTTTTTTCTTGTTCGTATGTTGAACCACAGGGGAGAGTGATAAAGAAAAAGAAAAAAAAAACTCCCTCACACTTGGTAGTATGAATGGTGTGGTAGAGCAGACTGGTATGCAAGTTCCCTGCAGTTCCCGTTTTCTCCTTTCAGCTATGGTGGCGCTAGAGTCTCGAAATGTGTTTGTTGATGTTTTTCTTGATTGTGGTGCTGGGGTAAATTTAATTGACTTTCTGTTTCTTGAGGGTTTGGGACTAAGTATTTGCACATTAGAGAACGAGATTCGTGTTTTTGCCATTGATTCTTCCCCTCTTTCTCAAGGGAGCCTTACTCACGTTGTTCATGATATTCATTTAAGGGTGGGTGATTCACATGCTGAGATTATTTCCTGTTTCGTCATGAAGGATTTGCCAGCTCCAATAGTTTAGGGGTTGCCATGGTTGTCTAAACATAACCCAACTATAGACTGGCAGGCGACAGGGCCGGTTCTAGGTGAAATGGGGCCCTGGGGCGGAAAACAATAGGGGGCCCCCCCCCCCCACATGACACTTGCTGACTTTAACGTCCCTTATTGTAAACAAATGCAAGTGGCAAAGCAAGATGTACAAGTAAAAATCCCCCTAAATGCACATTTCTCCAGTCCAACTGACTCCAAACAGAACCAGGGCGGGCTAGTACACTGGCACGGGTGAGATGGTGCCTGGGATGGATCCGACCCAGTTTAATCAACCAACCTACCAGACTGGGATGGATCCCGATCCATTTTAATCAACCAGTTACTGGTAGGTTGGTTGATTAAACTGGGTCGGATCTATCCATCCCAGGCACCATCTCACCCGTCCCAGTGCCAGTATGCCCCGCCAACCCTGGCTCCCGGCGGTGTTCAGCATATATTGACAAGAATCTGGGGCATTACATGATGTAATACCACCCAACTTTCCTACTGTCCAGCATTGCACATGCGCAGAGACATGAGAAAAGTGTGAGGAAGTGAGTGCCCCCCTCCCCCATCCCCTGTGTCATGCAGGACAGCTGGAAGACACTGACATTACTTGCTATTAGAGATGAGCGAACTTCTGTTTTAAGTTCGGCGTCTAAAGTTCGGCTTCCGGTTAGCGGAGGATCCCGATATGGATTCCGAATTCCGCTGTGGTCCGTGGTAGTGGAATCAAGAATGGCCATTATTGATTCCGCTACCACGGACCACAACGGAATTCGGAATCCATATCGGGATCCTCCGCTAACCGGAAGCCGAACTTTAGACGCCGAACTTAAAACAGAAGTTCGCTCATCTCTACTTGCTATCCTGCATGACACATGTGCAGAGACAGGAGTCTCTGGGAAAGCTGGGTGACCCCCTCCCCTCTGCCTTTCCATGTTCTTATTATCTGCATTTATGCCTTGCAGGATAGCAGGAAATCTGAGTGACATTGCATGATGTAATAGCACCCAGCTTTTCTGCTGTCCTGCATGGCACATGTGGAGAGACATGAGAATAGTCTGAGAAAGCTGAGTATAAGGGCTACTTTCACACTAGCGTTGAGAGCGGGTCCGTCTGATGTCTGCCCAGACGTATCCGCTCCTATAATGCAGACGATGGGATCCGTTCAGAACGGATCCGTCTGCATTATAGTTTAGAAAAAAATCTAAGTGTGAAAGTCAATGGGGGACGGATCTGTTTGAAATTGAGCCATATTGTGTCATCTTCAAACGGATCCGTCCCCATTGACTTACATTGTAAGTCTGGACGGATCCGTTTGCCTCCGCACGGCCAGGCGGACACCCGAATGCTGGCAGACGGATGCATTCTCAGCGGATCCGCGTCCACTCAGAATGCATTGGGGCCGTACGGATGCGTTCGGGGCCGCTTGTGAGACCCTTCAAATGGAGCTCACAAGCGGAACCCCGAACGCAGGTGTGAAAGTAGCCTAACACAACTCCCACCTCCCCTCATATCTTCTCCTACCTCTGCACTTGTGCCATACAGGACATCAGGAAAGCTGAGTCACATTACATAATAGCACCCAGCTTTCCTCCTGTTCTGAATGGCATATGTGCAGAGGAATAGCCTGGGAAAGCTGAGTGACCCCCCCTCCCTCCACACATACACCTCTGCACTGTCCTCACCTACAAGTCGTCACTTCATTACTGGTGGGCTTGTGGCAATCCAGAGGAATCAGGCGGGAGGCGGAGCTAGGAGGCGGGAGGCGGAGCTAGGAGGCGGGGCTAGCAGACGGGAGAAAGTTAGGAAGATAGATGGGGGGGGGGGACTCTCCTCCACTGGGGGCCCCCCTTCCTCACGGGCCCCATAGCAGCTGCGTGGTCTGCCTATGGTAGGTACGCCACTGCTTTGCTTCTCCTTCAATACAAGTTCTCTGCTCTGGGCAGGGGGGGGCGGAGCCTGTGGCAACATAACATACGTCAGCTAGACGTGCCTGCCTTGCCTGTGCTGTGCATGCCGCTGCTCCAGTCTCGGATCTCTTAAAGAGACAAGCAGCGCAGCCACAGCAGCCGCCTGCGTCCGGCAGGGGGCCCCTCCACTCCAGCCTCCAGCCCAGTTTTAATTACATTACTGCGGCACGGCACCACACAGGCACACAATAGAATTATAGATATAATAGTAGTTGCGGCCGGGCCAGCGCTGGGGGCCCCTAAGGAGTCGGGGGCCCGGGGGCAATTGCCCCCCTTGCCTCTATGGTAGCGCCGGCCCTGGCAGGCGAGACAAATCGTTGGATGGAGCAAGTTTTGTTCGGATAATTGTCTCGTCACATCTATTTCTGAAGTGTCCGTTACGGCCTTGCCTCAGTATCTCTCTGATTTTTCGGACGTGTTTGCGGAGGGTGGGGCTCAGGAATTGCCCCCTCATCGTGACTATGATTGTCCTGTGAATCTCATTCCGGGGGCTAAGTTGCCTAAATCTCGGCTCTACAACCTCTCTCAACCCGAGAGAGAGGTCATGCGAAAGTATGTCGCCGAGAGTTTGGCAAAGGGTCATATTAGACCATCTAAGTCTCCAGTAGCTGTAGGTTTGTTCTTCGTGAAGAAGAAAGATGGATCACTGAGACCGTGTTTGGATTTCCGGGAGCTGAATCGTATTACAGTCCGGGATCCATATCCCCTGCCTTTGATCTCTGATCTTTTTGATCAGATTGTTGGAGCCAAGGTGTTCTCCAAGTTGGATTTGAGAGGAGCATACAATCTGATCAGGATCAAGGAGGGGGATGAGTGGAAAACGGCCTTCAATACACACGAGGGTCATTTTGAGAACCTGGTAATGCCTTTTGGGTTGACGAATGCGCATGCGATATTTCAGCGATTCGTCAATGATATTTTTCATCATTTGGTGGGGAGGTTCGTAGTAGTCTACCTTGATGACATTTTAATTTATTCTCCTGATCTGAAGACCCATCAGGATCATGTGAGACAGGTTTTGACGATCCTGCGGGAGAATAAGTTATACGCCAAATTGGAGAAATGTTTATTTGCGGTGCAAGAGCTTCCATTTTTGGGATACATGCTTTCTGATTCTGGTTTTCGTATGGACCCCGAAAAGGTCCAGGCGGTTCTTGAGTTGGACCGACCGGAGAATCAGAAAGCTTTGATGCGATTTTTGGGGTTTTACGAATTATTATAGAAAATTTATTTAGAATTATTCCACGCTAGTCAAACCTCTTACTGATATGACCAAGAAGGGCGCTGATGTCTCTGTCTGGTCGGATGAGGCATTGCAGGCCTTTTCGGCTATTAAAGAGCGTTTTGCGTCTGCTCCCATTCTGGTGCAGCCGGATGTATCACAGCCATTCGTGGTCGAGGTCGATGCATCAGAGGTGGGGGTTGGGGCGGTGCTTTCGCAGGGTCCTTCTCCTGGCAAGTGGGTCCCGTGTGCCTTCTTCTCCAGGAAGCTCTCGGTCGCTGAGAGGAATTATGATGTTGGAGATAGGGAGTTGTTGGCGATCAAGTTGGCCTTTGAAGAATGGCGTCACTGGTTAGAGGGGGCTTCTCACCCCGTTACTGTGTATACAGACCATAAGAATTTGGCTTACCTGCAATCTGCCAAGCGTCTGAACCCTAGACAGGCCAGATGGTCATTGTTTTTTACCAGGTTCAATTTCGTGGTTACCTTTCGCCCAGGGGTCAAGAACGTCAAGGCAGATGCCTTGTCTCGCAGCTTCCCTGGGGGAGGTGATTCAGAAGATCCAGCGCCGATTTTGGCGGATGGAGTGGTGGTCTCCGCTCTGTACCCTGAATTGGAGATGGAGGTGTTGGGAGCTCAGGAGGGGGCTCCAGGTTCGTGTCCCCCAGGGAGGTTGTTTGTTCCTGAGGGCCTACGATACAAGGTGTTCAAGGAACATCACAATACTGTTCTCGCTGGACATCCTGGTGGTAAGTCCACCTGTGATCTGGTGTCCCGGAGGTTCTGGTGGCCAGGTTTGCGTAAGTGTATTGAGAATTACGTGGCAGCTTGTGAAACCTGCGCTCGGTCTAAGGTTGCTCATACTCGACCGCCTGGTTCACTTCTTCCATTGTCTATTCCATCTCGTCCTTGGACACATTTGTCCATGGACTTTATTACGGACCTACCGAGTTCCTCCGGGAGAACAGTGATTTTGGTGGTAGTCGATCGTTTCAGTAAAATGGCTCACTTTATACCACTAACAAGTCTGCCTAACGCTAAGACTCTTGCGCAGATTTTTGTTGATAATATTGTTAAATTGCACGGTATTCCTTCGGATATTGTCTCTGATAGGGGCACGCAGTTTGTCTCCAGGTTTTGGAGGGCGTTCTGCTCTCGACTTGGCATTCAACTTTCTTTCTCGTCGGCTTTTCATCCACAGTCGAATGGTCAGACGGAGCGTACCAATCAAAACCTGGAGACCTACTTGAGGTGCTTTGTGGCTGAGAATCAGGAGGACTGGTCCTCATTCTTGCCCTTAGCAGACTTTGCATTGAATAACCGTAGGCAGGAGTCCACGGGTAAGTCGCCATTTTTTGGCGCATACGGTTTCCATCCTCAGTTTGGTACCTTTTCTGGGTCTGGTTCCTCCGGGATGCCAGAGGAGGAGAGATTCTCTTCTGCCTTATCCTCTATCTGGCAGGGGATTCAAGGGAATTTGGAGAGGATGGGTGAGAGGTATAAACGAATGGCTGACAGGAGACGTGTGACTGGTCCGGACCTGTGTGTGGGTGATTTGGTGTGGTTGTCCACTAGGAATATCAAGTTGAGAATGCCATCTTGGAAACTGGGTCCAAGATTTGTTGGTCCATATAAGATTTCTGCTGTGATCAATCCTGTGGCATTTCGACTTGATCTGCCGCAGACTTGGAGGATCCACGATGTCTTCCACAAGTCTTTACTAAAAAAAATATGTTAAACCGGTGGTACCATCGCCATTGCCTCCTCCTCCTGTTCTGGTCGAGGGAAACTTGGAGTTCGAGGTCTCCAGGATTCTCGACTCAAGAGTTCTGCGGGGTTCCCTCCAGTACCTGGTTCACTGGAGGGGGTACGGTCCTGAGGAGAGGATGTGGGTTCCGGCGTCAGATGTCAACGCCAGCCGTCTGGTGAGGGCCTTTCATAGGTCCCATCCGGATAAGGTTGGTCCAGGGTGTCCGGAGGTCACCCGTAGAAGGGGGGTACTGTCATACCCCACTCTGACGATGTGCGGAGGTCAGCCAGGATTGCATCACGAGTCTAGTATTTGTTTTGATGCTGTGCTGGATCCGCCTCGCATCAGGTGCACTGGGTGGAGTCATTAGTTTAAATAGTCTCCAGCTAAAGTGCTCTGAGCGGATTATACTCATCATTGTGGTCTTGGAAGCTAGGAAGGAAGGTTGGCTGTTTGTTCTTGCTCTCAGCAGATAAGTGTCTTTTCCCCTCACCCATGACGGCACCCAGTGCGACTCAGGACCTCCCATCAGGACAGGAAACCTGAGAAGATAAAAAGGACACACCTCCACCCAACACCAGTTCAGGTTTCCTGTCCTCCGGATGGGAGTTCCTGAGAAGCAGCAGTAATACTGCACGACATACCTCAGAAGAAGAAGCACCAGCGCTGGGGGGGGTCTGTGGCTATGCCGTGGGAAGACCTATCCCTGGGGAGCGGTAGTTCTGTGGCCGTGCCGGAAGCCGCTCCCCACAAGTCTGCCTGCGCCCGCACTCGCTGCCGGTCCTGCGGGGAGCCGCTGTGGCCGTGTTCAGGCCGCTCCCCATGCCGGTTTGCCCAGTTTGAGAATGGCGCCCGCGCGTCTGAGCGCTTATGCGCATGCGCGGGGCCATCTTTCAGGGCTGGCCGATGACGTCGGGGGGCGGGGCTTCTCCCTTGACTCGCAGGACCCGGAAGTGAGGGCCGAGGCGCGTCTTTTAAATCTATAAATGCGGCCGCAGGTGCAGGCAGCCAGCGGAGGCACAGTGTGTTTGTGCTGAAGTAGGATCCAGCTAGCAAGCATGTCGGAGCCTACAGATGGACGCGCTGAACCCCTGGACCCCTTGAGGCCTGCAAGTCCGGTACTGGTCCTAAGGATGGGGAAGGAAAAATTCACATGGTGAGAACGTTCCTTTTTTTTACTAATAAGGTGTTTCTGTCTTAGATCCCAAAGCCTCCAAAAAAGTCGTCTTCCAAGTCAAAACACAAAGAGTGTGCAGATTGTAAGACGACTCTATCTGCATCCTATCAGAAACCTCTGTGTACGGCATGTATAGACAAACTGGTAGCGGAGCAGTCCCAGACCCTTACAAGATCTATGAGGTCCTTAATTAAAGCATCCTTCAAGACATTCAGTAAAGGCCGTGCCAGATCCCCGGATAAAGCCACAGAATGTGATAGTATGGAAATGGACTCATCCGATAGTGAGGCCAGAGAATCCGGGCAGCTAGATTCCAGTAATTCAGATTCCTCGGACGAGGAATATTCAGGGAAGTCCTTCTTTTCCCCTGACGATACGCAGCCATTATTAAAAGTGGTCCGAGCAACTATGCAGCTGGAGGACATTAAGCAGACCAGATCAGTTGCGGATCAGGCCTTCCAGGCATTAGGCCCTAAAAAGCATAGGGTTTTTTCTATGCATGAAAGCATGCAGGCGATTAAAAAAGAGTGGAAAAATCCTGACAGAAAGTTCTTCATACCTTCCTCTGTTAAAAGAAAATACCCTTATGAAGAAAAAGTGTCCTCAAGTTGGGATAGGGCCCCTACGGTGGATGCGCCAGTCGCCAAAATTGCAAAAAAGTCTGCCCTCCCATTTGATGATTTAGGTTGTCTTTCTGACCCGTTAGATAAAAAAGCGGACATATATCTTAAACGGGCTTGGGAGACATCGGCCGCCTGTCTCAGACCGGCAGTCGCAGCCACCTGGGTTTCCCGGTCGCTGAGATTATGGATTGACCAGCTAGAGTCACATCTTAAAGAAAAAAGACCTAGAGAAGAGCTCCTAGCTTCTCTCCCCACCTTCTCAAAAGCAGCTGATTTTTTAACGGATGCCTCCACTGATGTGATGCGCTTTTCCGCCAGAGCCTCTGCTATGACAAATGCGGCTAGAAGAGCTATTTGGCTTAGATCCTGGAAGGGTGACCAGGGATCTAAGGCCAGACTCTGTGCCCTTCCGTGTGAAGGCGACAGATTATTTGGGTCATCTTTAGATGACATCCTGGAGAAGGCCTCTGACAAAAAAAGGGGGTTTCCTGTCCCTCAGAAGCCCCCCTTTTTTCGTAGGCCCCAGCAGAGCTTTAGAAGGCAGAGGGGCAAGCCCTACGATAGGAAAGAGAGAGATCGATTTCAAAGGAAATCTAGCGGCTTTCTTTTCAAATCCCAGGATAATAAAAAAGATAAGCAGCAATGACGCCGGGCTCCAAGTTGGGGGGAGACTCTCTTCCTTTCTCCCTGCTTGGTCAAAGGTCACCCAAAACAAATGGGTGTTGGGAGGGATAGCAGAGGGAGTCAGATTGGAGTTTCTCTCCTACCCCCCAAATTTCTTCACCCACACTCCAACTCCGAAAGATCCCTTAAAATCCACAGTTTTAGAGGCAGAGGTTCAGTCGTTATTGGACAAAGGAGTCGTTTGTCAAGTTCCCATAGAAGAGGAGGGCAAGGGGTATTACTCCCCACTCTTTCTAGTAAAGAAACCCAATGGGTCCTTTCGAATGATTCTAAATCTAAAACGACTAAACAAATTCCTGAAATACAAAAGATTCCGGATGGAAACGATAAAAACAACTATAGACCTGCTATACAAAGATTGCTGGATGGCAAGTATAGATTTAGAGGATGCTTATTACCACATCCCTATTCATCCCTCCTCCCAAAGGTATTTGAGAACGGCAGTCCAAGTAAAGGGCCAGCTTCTGCATCTGCAATACAGGGCCCTCCCGTTTGGGGTCTCACAAGCCCCGAGAATTTTTACAAAGATTGTGGCGGAGATGGTGGCATTCCTCCGATTGTCCAGGATAGTGTTAGTACCCTATCTGGACGACTTTTTGTTCATAGCCCAGACGAAGGTACAGTTACAGACGGATCTTGTCCTGGTGTGTTCTCTACTGAAAGATCTGGGATGGAAGATCAATCGAGAAAAGTCTTGCCTAACCCCCTCTCAAAATTGTGTATTTTTAGGGATGCAGCTAGATTCCAGGGCTCAGAAAACATTCCTTCCTCAGAAGAAAATAGTTTCAACAAAGAAACATGTTTGGATCCTTTTCCGCTCCTTCCGATGTTCCATCAGGAAGGCGATGGCAGTATTAGGGCACCTGACGGCTACGATTCCCGCAGTGCCGTTTGCTCAGATTCACACAAGATCGTTACAGTGGGATATCTTAAAGAAATGGAATGGTCTTCCACAAACACTAGAGGAAAAATTTCATCTCTCCTCCGGAGCAAGGTATTCCCTCCTATGGTGGACATCCGAGAAGAATCTTTCGACAGGGATGCCCTGGTCCTTCATAGAACCCATACGGATAACAACAGATGCCAGTCCGTGGGGTTGGGGGGCTCATTCAGATGGGAAATATTGGCAGGGAAGATGGGATCTAAGAACCCGAGCCTGCACATCAAATTACAAGGAACTCAGGGCAGTAGAAAGAGTTCTAAGGGTGGCAGTCCCAGATGTCTTGGACAAAAAACTGGTCTTTTACTCGGACAATTCAACAACAGTGGCCTATATAAATCACCAGGGCGGAACAAAAATACCATCCCTAATCTTCCTCTGCCAGGAAATTTTCAAAATAGCAGAAGACAGGAACCTGCTCCTATCTGCAATACATCTAAAGGGAAAAGAGAACACGGTGGCCGACTTTTTAAGCCGAGTGGAACTCAGCCAGGCAGAGTGGAGTCTGAACGAAGAAGTCTTTTCCCAGATTGTCTTAAGGTTTGGGACTCCAACTATAGACCTCTTCGCTACCCGGAAGAACAGGAAGACAGAGAGGTTCTTCTCTTTAAATCACACAGAGAACCCCACGGCCGTGGACAGTCTGGCCCAGGATTGGAGCCGAGAACGAGGCTATGCCTTCCCACCTATTTCCCTAATTCCTCACGTACTGAAGAAGGTACGGAGGGAGGGAGCCTCTATAATCCTGGTAGCCCCGAAATGGCCCAAAAGGATCTGGTACTCCACCCTGTTAAATCTAGCCAGAAGCCCCCCCTGGATGATCCCTCCAAGGGAGGAACTCCTTCTCCAGGGGCCTGTATGCCACCCCAATCCGGAGATTCTACAATTGGCAGTGTGGAGTTTGACAGGGGCATCTGGTTGAGTAGAGGGCTCTCTAACAAGGTTGTTTCCACCCTTTTAGGCAGTAGGAAAGCTACAACAGCCAGGAAATATAATAGAGTGTGGAATATCTTTGCTTCCTTTCTAGGGTCTAGCCCTGATCCATTTAAACCTCCAGAAATACCTAAAGTTTTAGACTTCTTGCAGGCAGGGTTAGACAAGGGACTCAAAGCCTCCACCCTAAAAGTACAGGTATCCGCCTTGAGCTATTTTTTCGACTATCAGTTAGCAATGCATCCTTGGGTCAAACGTTTTCTTTCTGCCGCAGCCAGAATCCATCCTTCTGTAAGGCCTCTTTCCCCTCCATGGGATTTAAACAGGGTCTTGACAGCCCTAACCGATAAGCCATTTGAGCCCTTGTTAGAGATCCCAATTGACATCCTGTCCATTAAAATGGCTTTTCTACTGGCAATCACCTCTGCTAGGAGGGTCTCGGAGATCCAAGCCTTCTCTGCACATCCACCATATACTGTCATCCAGGACAATCAAGTAGTAATTAGGCCCCTGCCTTCCTTCCTTCCCAAAGTTGTCTCAGATTTTCACAGGAGCCAGGACATTGTGTTGCCTTCCTTTTTTCCTAACCCCTCCAATAGCAGGGAAAAAAGTTTGCATTCCTTGGACGTTAAAAGATGCTTGTTAGTTTACCTGGATGTTACGTCTTCATGGAGGAAAGACGAGAACCTTCTTGTCCAGTTTTTAGGGAAGAATAGGGGTAAAAAAGCATCCTGCGGGGTTATTGCCAGATGGGTAAAGAAGGCCATAACAAGGGCTTACATCTCCTTGGGTCTTTCCCCTCCTTCTGGGTTCGGGGCCCATTCTACTCGGGCAGTGTCTACTTCATGGGCTGAAAGAGCTGATGTGTCCTTAGCTCAGATTTGTAGGGCAGCTACGTGGAGTTCCCCACATACCTTTCTCAGACATTATAGGTTGCAGCTCCATTCTGACGCCTCATTTGGGCAGAAGGTCCTGCAGGCCGTAGCCCCCCCCTAGACTCTACTTATAGTCTATCTCGCACTGGGTGCCGTCATGGGTGAGGGGAAAACAACATTACTTACCGGTAATCGTTTTTCTCAATACCCATGACGGCACCCGATAGTTCCCTCCCCATATATAGATACAGATACGGATACATTTATAAAAATATATAAAGTATCAGTCAGGTCTATATGAAGTAATATAGATTTAATAAAAAAAAAAAAAAAAAAAAAGAAAGAAAGAATAAGAGGGTCTTTAATCCCTTATCACTTCTCTCCGGAGAACAATTTATTTCTTCCACTGGTGTTGGGTGGAGGTGTGTCCTTTTTATCTTCTCAGGTTTCCTGTCCTGATGGGAGGTCCTGAGTCGCACTGGGTGCCGTCATGGGTATCGAGAAAAACGATTACCGGTAAGTAATGTTGTTTTCTTGTTTGGTTGTTTATGTCATCTTACCCGTCCAGGTTCTGTGCGAGCTGGCAGCTCCTTTCTCCCCACTTCACCATCTCAGGGAGTTCAGGGTTCTGTTAGTATAGGCTGGTGGACACAGCAAATCTACCATCAAGATTTGTCTGTGGGCTGAGCATTGTAGGGAAAGAGGTCAGGGATAAATTAGGAGGTGACCCTTTCCCTGTCTCTCGTCCAGAGCCTGGTTGGTGTGTTATCTGTTAACTGTGCACGTCCGCCGTGACAGGAACTCTCTGCCTGAGGAGGTTGTCTCACAAAGACAGACCCTTTTATACCCCTTAAAGTGGTTGTAAATTCCTTTTATATGGATGGCCTATATTCAGGATAGGCCATCAATATATGATCAGCTGTTCTGTGGTATCTTCAGAACTACACACCACTGTCCAATCTGTAGCAGATGGACCCAGTTACTGCAGCACTGCTCCCATTTATTTCAATTTGTAGAGCTACTGCAGAACATGCGATCGGCAGGGGTGTGGGGTTTTGGACCCCCGCCATTCAGGTATTTATGGCCTATCCTGAAAATAGGCCATCAATATAAAAGCACCAGATAACCCCTTTCAAGGGAATCTGTCACCAGCGACCTCCCTATGAAACTGTTTGCATAGACACATAGTTGTTACACTTTCTCTTAATATGCAAATTAGGTCCTTAGTGCAAAGAGGGCGTCACCATTTCTCTTGTTGCACCCAAACTTTACTCCTTTTCCGTGGCCAGCCTCTCCCTGGATGCTTTGACAGAGCCAGACAGTGGCAAAGCAATGAGGTAGAGAAAGACCACCAAAAGATGTGGAGCTTGGGTGCAACAGTGGCAATGGTGATGCCCTCATTGCCTAACTTGCATATTTAAAAAAAGGACCATAACTCAAGAACTGAGGGTACTTTCACACTAGCATTATTCTTTTCCGGCATTGAGTTCTGTCCTAGGGGCTCAATACCGGAAAAGAACTGATCAGTTTTCTCCCTATGCATTCTGAATGGAGAGCAATCCGTTCAGGATGCATCTGGATGTCTTCAGTTCAGTCTTTTTGACTTTTCAGGACGGAGATAATACCGCAGCATGCTGCAGTTTTATCTCCAACCAAAATTCCGGAACACTTGCCGGCATTTTTTCCCATTGAAGTGCACGGGATTTCGTGCAAGATCTTCAATCAAGATGGTGGCAGCTGGCTCTTCGCACTCAAACAAGATGAGGTAAATATGATTTTCCTTTTATTTTTTACCGCCATTCAGGGAGAATCAATTCGCTACCTTGACGCACAAGGAAATTCGGTTTTGCGGCGAATTGAATTTTCCTTGAATTTCGGAACAAATTCCACTTCATGGAGTTCGATTCGCTCAACCCTAACAGCTACAGTGCAAATGTTTGGGCACCTCTGGAAAAAATTACTGTTAGGGCCCATTCACATGGCCGAACCCTAATAGAAAAAGAGTATTCTTGTCCGTGATTGCAGACAAAAGTAGGACATGTTCTATCTTTCCCGCGGAACGAAACCACGGATGCGGACAGCACACGGTGTGCTGTCTGCATCTTTTGCGGCCCTATTGAAATGAATGGGTCCGTACCCATTCCGTAAAATTGCGGAACGGATGCGGACTCATTCATACGGCCATCTGAATGAGCCCTTACTGTGAACAGTTAAAGGGGTTATTCCATCATACTGATCACTGTTAAATCTGCTAATGATTTGACAGGGATCATTTTTGTAAATATATTTGATTAACCAATTCCCACCGTTTAGAAGAAAATTCATCCCCATTTACTTCATTGTTGTCATTCGGTCTCCCCTGGTTACGGCCACCGCTCTTCTCCGGAAACCTGGTGGCTGCGCTTGCGCAGAAGACTCCTTCTTTTCTCCCGGCTAGGCCGCTCGCTGTCCTGAACGCGCACGCCGCCGCAAATGCGCGATGGTGACTTCTTCCTGGCCAGAATAGTACAGAGCCGCGAACACACACGCCGGCTCTGTACTATACTGGCCAGGAATAAGTCACCATGGCGCATTTGCGGCAGCAGGTAAGTATGAAAATGCGAAGTGGGATAACCCCTTTAACCCCTTAGTGACCAAGCCTGCCAAGCCAAATTTTGGAAATCTGACGTGTCATTTTAGCTTAGAATAACTTTGTAACGGTTTTGCACATCAAAGTAATTCTGACATTGTTTTCTCGTCACATATTGTACTTTACTTAGGTTGTAAAATTCTACCGATAAAATATGCGTATCTTTCTGTGTCTGTCATGTAGCCGGCTAACTACATCAGGGACATGGGGCACGGACCCTCCTGGATACAGGAGTCCCGAAATGATCTCTTCCTGGAATTTTAGGAAGGATCCCGTTCTCTCAGCCTTACTGTAGAGAACAAAACTATTATACACAGCCAATTGAATTAAATATACAGACACCTTCTTATACCAGCGTCTGGTGCGGCGGGACACTAAATAGGGAGCCAACATCTGGTCATTGAAGTCCACCCCTCCCATGTGAAGGTTATAGTCGTGGACAGAGAGGGGTTTCTCAATGACTCCAGTTGCCCTTTCAATTTGGACAGTCGTGTCTGCGTGAATGGTGGACAGAAGGTAAACGTCCCTCTTGTCCCTCCGCTTCACCGCGAGCAGTTCTTGGTCACACAAGGCAGCCCTCTCCCCCCGTGCAAGTCGGGTATTAACGAGCCGTTGGGGGAAGACCCGGCGACTAGGTTGCGCGGTGCCACAGCATTGAATTCCGACTATATGTAAGTGCCGAAAGAGGGCCACGCTTGTGTAAAAATTGTCCACGTATAAGTGGTACCTCTTGTGGAGTAAGGGTGACACCAAGTCCCAGACAATCTTGCCACTGCTCCCCAGGTAGTCAGGGCATCCGACCGGCTCTAGTTTTGAGTCTTTTCCCTCATAGACCCTAAAACGATATGTATAGCCTGTGGCCCTTTCACAGAGCTTATACAGTTTGACCCCATACCGGGCGCGCTTGCTGGGGATGTACTGTTTGATGCCAAGGCACCCGGTAAAATGTACAAGGGATTGGGGGTATACACATCTGCAAACCTGGAGGACAAATGGTCTATGAGGGGCCGAATTTTGTGGAGCCGGTGGCCTCTTGGATGACAGGTTTTATTGTCAGTGAAATGCATAAAGCGCATGATGACCTCAAAACGTGCCCTGGACATTGCAGCAGAGAACATGGGCATGTAATGTATTGGGTCTTTAGACCAATAGGACCGCAATACATTTTTTTTTGTTAGACCCATGCTGAGGATAAGGCCCAAAAATATTTTAAATTCAGAAACTGTGGCTGGTTTCCAAAGGAAAGGCTGGGCATAGAAGCTTTCCGGATTGGCGGTTATATTACTGTGTGGCGTAGCGGTTGGTTTCTGCCACAACTAAGTCATAGAGATCCGTGGTGAAGAACAGCTCAAAAAACTCAAGGGCTGATCCTAAATGAGCCGTCTCCACGCGAACTCCAGACTGGGCGGTGAAAGGGGGCAATACGGGTGCGGTGGAAGTAGGGGATTGCCAATTTAGGTTTGCCAGCACCTCTGGGAGACTAAGGGCTCTACAGTCCTGTGAACGTGGTGGCTGCGACGGGGGAGTTACTGCACGTGCCACCGTACCAGCTTGAACTGCCCTTCTGGTGCTCGCCACTTCACCAGGAAATACGGCAGTGCTGGTAGAAGGTCCAGGATGTGCTGCGCTGCTGGTGTATGCCGCACCATAAAAAAGATCAGCGCTAGCACCACTCTGCTGCAAATGAGGCTCATCACGTGGGGTATGCAGAACACTGACATGGGGTCGGGTACGCCTGACCATAGCAGGGACCTTAACCTCGTCATCTTCACTAGCGGTTAGAGTGCCACTGCTGTCTACAGGTTCATATTCTGAACCACTGGATTCAGCGGGTGAGGCGTCCCCATCGCTTTCATCCATCACGGCCAGAATCCTGTAGGCCTCTTCAGCGGAATACCCCTTTGACATTTTGGGCTAACTAAATTTAGGGGGTATTCCTCTGAGACTACCCAGGAAAAAGAGCAAACCTGCCTATTAAAAAGGAGTGCTTGCAAAGTAAAGCTGCGATCTCTAATAAAGATCCAAAAAGCTCAAAAGTGATCTTTATAGCGCAGCAGCGATTTTACGGTGTTTTTGCAGTGATCAGAAGAAAAAAAAATTCTGTCACTGCGGTGGGGCGGACTGAACGCAAGTGTGCGCACAAGATCAGGCCTGATCGGGCAAACACTGCGTTTTTTGTATTGCCTAAGGTGACCCTAATGTACTTTACTATATAGATCTGATTGCGATCAGTCTTGATCACTTACAGATACTATATAGTACTAGTGCTGATTAGCGACAGCGATGACGCTAATCAGCGACTAATCAGTGACTGCGGTGTGGTGGGCGCTAACTACCTAACAAGTAGCTAACTACCTGGCGGTGATGAGGGACCTTTACAGGGGGGTGATCAATGACAGGGGGGTGATCAGGGAGTCTATATGGGGTTATCAGGGGGTTAATAAGGGGTTAATAAGTGACAGGGGGGGTGTAATGTGTGTGTGTGGTGATTGGTGCTACTTACAGAGCTGCCTGTGTCCTCTGGTGGTCGATTCAAGCAAAAGGGACCACCAGAGGAGCAGGTAGCAGGTATATCAGACGCTATTTACAAAATAGCGTCTGACATACCTATTTGATTGGTTCTTTTAAAAATCTACAGCCTGCCAGCCAATGATCAGTGCGCGTTCACAGGAAATCTCAGGTCTCACGAGATGACGCCAATAGGCGTCGCTGAGACCTGAGAGCGCTGCCGTCCGGACGCCTATTGGCGTTACCGTGACGGCAAGTGGTTAAGTTTGGTGTTCTCATGAAGAAGGACCTCCACAAAAATGGTCCGAAACGCGTAACAATTTTTCTTGTGTGTTGAACATTTTAATAAAGCCGCTGAAATAAAGATACAACTTTTTTGCTAATTGGAACTGGACTTTCTCAAGTTTGTTGGATTCCATTATAATTTGTAGAAACCATCCTTTTTTCAACTTCAAGCTTTTTTACAGTTATTTTTGCCTCCAGAATTTGCTGGAATTTTATTGAATCCATTCTTCCCTCTACCTGTGAAATGTTCACCGTTCCATTGGCTGCAACAGAGCCACAAAGCATGATTAATGGATGAAGAGGTTTTCAATTCATGAATTTCTGTGCCCTTTTGTCTCCAAACATTCCTTTGCTCATTGTAGCCAAGGAGTTCTATTTTAACCCCCTCCCAACATAAGACATACTATTACGTCATAATGATCGGGCGGGCACAGGAGCTGTGTGCGCCCAATCAATGCAGGGGCTTGGCTGTGACTGACACACGGGCCCCATCTGTATACGCTGACATTGGCTTTTACAGCGATTAACCCCTTATATGCCACGATCAATGCTGACCGCAGCATATAGGAGGATCGCAGAGGAAGGGAGCTCCCTCTGCCTCTCCACCGACTCCCTGCACGGTTTTAACAGGGGGCCAATGGCTGCCATGGCGACCCCAGGCCTGGCACAGGCCTTGGGGTCTGCCATGTACGAAAGAATATGAGATCCAGCCCCCAGCATGTATTGTACTACATTGAAATAGGGATCAGACTCAGAAATTTTGAAGTCCCTGTACTGGGACAAAAATAAAAAGGGAAAAAAAATCCGTCATGGGCTCTCACAAGCGGTCCAAAACTGATCAGTTTTGCCCTAATGCATTCTGAATAGAAAAGGATCCGCTCAGAATGCATCAGTTTGCCTCCGATCAGTCTCGATTCTGCTGTGGAGGCGGACACCAAAACGCTGCCTGCAGCTTTTTGCTGTCCGCTTGACGAAACTGAGCCAAACGTTTTCTCTGACACAATCTGGCACAATAGAAAACGGATCTGTCCCCCATTGACTTTCAATGGAGTTCATGACGGATCTGTCTTCGCTATGTTACAGATAATACAAACGGATCCGTTTTTGCAGATCCATGACGGATCCGCCCAAAACGCGAGTGTGAATGTCGGCGGAAAAAAAAAGTGTCCCTTTCCCTTCATAAAGTGATTTTTAATAAAAATAGACATAACGTTTTTTTCGCCCTATAAGATGCACTGGCCCATAAGACACACCTAGGTTTTAGAGGACAATAAGAAAAAAATATTTTTCATTAGACTTCAGATCAGCAATCAGACACCCAATATTAATCAGACCTCAGCTCACAGCTCCAATCAGATCCACAATGTTAATTAGACTTCAGCTGAAACCCCAATGTGAATGACTCCCAATCAGACCCCAGATCAGAGCCCCCAGTCATATGTAATCAGCCCCCAGTCATAAGTGATCAGCCCCCAGCCATAATTCAGCAGTCCCCAGCCACATGCCAACAGCCAAGGACAGAGTAAAAGTACAAAGTACAGAGCCTTCACCGCTTCCCGGTCCTCCAGTACTAATGAGCGCTTCCATTATTCACCACATAAGACGCAGGGACATTTCCCCCCCACTTTAAGGGGAAGAAAGTGCGTCTTATGGGGTGAAAAATACGTCCGTTACGACTGGCTCTATAAAAATATCACATGATCTACCCCCTCAGGTAAATGCCGTAAATAAAATAAAAACTGTGCCAAAACAGACATTTTTTAGTCAACCTGCCCCAAAAAAGTGTAATATTGAATGATCAAAAAATCATATGTACGAACAATGGTACCAGTAAAATCCTCAACTCTTCCTGCCAAAAAGGAGCCCCTACACAAGACAATTGGCAGAAAAAAAATATATATATTGCTTTCAGAAAATGGAGACACAATACTGGGAGCCTGAATCTGTGCTGACCCTGCGCTGACGCTCTCCTGTGCCGAATTACTCACAGACATCGGACTGCTTGTTTCCCTGATGTGTGCGTCCTGAGCTGTATTTGGTGGTGTCCGCTCCGTGCGCTGCGTCCCCTGTGTGTCGCCTGGTGGGATTGGAAGGTTTGCTGTCCGGCTGGCTTTCTGTGCCGGTGTTGCGTCTGAGGGGGTCTCCGGGCTCCTTGTCTGTCTCTGGTGATTTCATTTTCCTGCTCATTTCTGCTCGGACGGGGTGCGAAGACCGGCGGTTCATCTCGATAGCCTTCCTGGATTGGTGCTGGGATCCGGATCGGACTGCGAACATCTTGGTTGGTCAGATCTAACCTGATTTTCTGCCTTCCTCGCCTCCTCAGCGAACTACAGCTAACTACAGTTCCCCCTTTTCTAACTCCTCATCACCGAGTTTTTTGTTTTTTTTCAACTAACAACTTACACTAATTTTCTGTTATTGTTTATTTGGAAATCGAGCTAAAGGAAAGGGGGAGAAGGGGAGAAAGAGGGAGAGAAAGAAGGGGAAAAAATAAGGGAAGAAGGGAGGAAGGAAGAGAAGGGGAAGGGAAGAAAAAAGAAAGAAAAGAAAAATATACTAAAAGATAAGGTAAAAAAGAGAAGAAAAAAAAGAATCTAAAAATCTATATATAAAGGGGGGCTGAGGAGGGGACGGGGAGGAAGGAAGGAAATAAAGAAGGAAGAAAGGGGGGGAAAAAAGGAAAAAAGGGGGTAAAGGAGAGAAAGGAGAAAAAGAGAAAAGAAAGAAAGGAAGGAAAGAGGAAGGAGGGGAAAAAGCAAGGAAAAAAAAAATAATGGCCCCTAAACAGAATAGACGCTCAACAGACCTGACTGGGGGTAAAGAAATGCAGAAACAAGTAGAGTCTGCTAGAATTGACCAGTTTCTGAGATCCCCAAATTTAAGCACCAGGTCGGGATTAAAAGTGAAGCCGGAGATGTTATTGTTATTAATAATATGTTTATGTTCTTGTATTGTTGGGGTCTGCGTAAACCCCCCCCCCCCCCCCCCCCCGTATGTGAGGGGGAAAAAAAAAGGAAAAATGATGTATGCAAAGACAAATGATGTGACAGAATATACATGGACAAAAGTATTTGGCAATTAAAATTCTAAAAAAAATAAACACTTCTAGTTAAAAAAAAAAAAAAGTGAAGCCGGATATCAGCACGAGAAAGAATATTTCAGAACATAGACCGGAGGAGGCACTTGAGGGGGACCCCCATATTGGAGAGGGGGAGACGTTTATGGATAACTCCTCTCCATTAGAGGAAATTTTATCAGCTGTTAAAAATAATGGAAAGGCGATACAAAGCATGGCAGTGCAATTGGGGTCAATACAGACAGATGTTCTTATTATAAAGACGATTTGACAAAGATCCGGGATAGAATTAAAGAACTAGAAAATACAGTGATCAATTTGGAGCAAGAAGCGAAAACATTAAAAGAAGAGAACACTACATTAAAAATTGATTATAACTACCTGGGAAAAAAATGGTTGATTTAGAAGATCGGTCAAGAAGATCTAATGTACGAATTATTGGACTGACAGAGGATGTGGATGATAAAAATCTAGTAGGAACAATACAATCCATCATTTTTGACAATTTCGGAAAAGGAATATTTTTCACCCTTATTTTTAATCGAAAGGGCCCATCGAATCCCTGGGGGTAAACCCATTCCGGGGCGGCCGCCAAGGACAGTGATAATTAAGATCTTGGCCGCTTCTGATAGAGATATGATTTTGAGGCGAGCACGAGATTCCCCCTCGATTTTGCATAATGGATGTAAACTCTCTTTCTTTCCGGATTTTTCAAAGGAAGTGCAAGATAAGAGGCGCACTTTTCTGGATGTTAAGAAACGTCTTCAGTCCAAGGATATTAAGTACTCCTTTTTATATCCGGCTAAATTAAGGATTGTGTTCGATGATAATGTTCTCTTTTTTGATACTCCAGAGGCGGCTATGGATTGGTTAGACCGGAAAAATGTTTAAAATTTGTGTTTTTTACTAATTTTGGAGGTTCAGCTGAGGGAGTGGGGGAGGGATGGTCCTAGTTAGGGGGTCTGTCACAGCTAGTGATGGAGCAAGAGGGTCACGGGGTTTTGGGAGGGAGGGGAAGGGAGGTGGAATATCGGGGTATGCTGCCTGCCCGGGGGTGTTTTTTTTTTTTTTTTTTTTTTCCTTTCTGTCGTTGAGTAATGGTTAAGATTTTATCTTGGAATGTCAGGGGCCTTGGAGAGAGAGCTAAAAGACAGGCAGTGATGGACGCAATTCGGAGTTATCTCCCTGCAATAGTCTGTTTGGTTGAAACTCATTTTTCAGGGACGGTGACCCCACACTTGGGGGGGGGGGGGGGGGGCTGGCCAGCACAGATCTACCATTAAAAATTGAATAGCTACTCTAGAGGGGTATCAGTCTTGATACACCAAGCCGTGGATTTTGTCCTGACTGATTCCTGGATAGATGATCAGGGAAGATTTGTTTTTCTCTATGGTAGACTTTGGGGTCAGCCATATATCCTTGCCTTTTTTTATATACCTCCCCCATTCTCCTTGCACCCCCTCAATTGCCTGTTGTCCTTTGTGGAACGGTGGCCAGATTGTCGGGTGGTTCTGATAGGCGACTTCAACAATGTGATGGATCCCAGTAGAGACAGGTTGACGGCAGATCCCAGCACCACATCTAGTGGGACTGAGACGCTGCTGTCACGTTTCTGCCGAGAGACGGGATTTGTGGATGTGTGGGAGTATGTGGGGAGGGAAAAGAGTGCCTTCTCATGTGTTAGCAATGGAGGGAGGTCAATGTCCAGGATTGACCTGGCACTGACTAATAGAGACAATATTAGAAATATTAAATCAGTTAAATACGGAATGAGAACTCTCTCAGATCACTCTCCCCTCTCAATAGAAATTCTGGTAGGGTCAGGTCAGGTCAAATCAGACTCGTTATTTAGACTGAACCCATATTGGTTGGCTATAATAGATGACCATCAGTCTATCAAAAAACAGATAACTTCCTTTTGGCAGATTAACTACCCCTCAGCTGGTATTGGCTGTGTATGGGATACCTTGAAGGCCTATATGAGGGGGTTGTTTATCAGCAATATCTCTGCACTAAGAGGATCATTCAAGAGAAGAGAGAAGGAATTAACTAACCTAGTGGCTAGTACTATGGAGCAGTTCATCATTCAAAAAACTGAACAAAATAGAGAAAAAATGCAGAAAGCCAGTCAGGACCTTAAAAATTTTCTCTTGGATAAGGCCCATCATAGTTTGTTTTTTAAGGGACAGAAATATTTTTCGGAGTCAGGACGACCAGGCAGGCTCTTAGCTAGGATAGTTAAGCAACAAGAGAACAGGAGGAAGGAAATAACTGGCATTCGTGGGCCTGACGGTAGGATCGTACTAGATTTGGAGGGTATAGCTCAGGTTTTTCGGTCAACAGGGCGGCTCCTGCTGTGCCAGACAGCCTCGTGGACGCTTATCTGAATGGTCTTTCTTTTCTGGTTCTTTCAGAAGGCCAGAGGGTCTCGCTGGAGAGGGAGATAACTGTCCAGGAGATCCATTTGGCCCTTGGGTCAATATCGGGTAGTTCGTCCCCGGGGCTGGATAGCCTTCCGTATGAATTTTACAGGAAATATGGGGATATAGTCCTCCCTGTATCTTTTAGAAGTATTTACAAAGGGGCTGCAGGGAGAAGACCTCCCGACCTCCATGTATGAGGCACTGATAGTTTTAATTTCAAAAAAAGATAAAGATATTTTGGAGATGGGTGCTTATAGACCTATTTCTTTACTTAATACCGATATTAGGCTGCTCTCCAAGGTCCTGGCTAACAGACTTTCCAAGGTGATTACATCACTAATTCACCCAGACCAAAATGGGTTTATGCCCGGGAGGGGTACCCATTATAATATACATCGCTTGTTTGCTAATATTCAATCCTCCGGGGGGACCGCCCGCTCGATCCTGTCGTTAGATGCCACGAAGGCCTTCGACAGGGTTGAGTGGAGTTTCCTCTAGAGGGTGATGGGAAGAATGGGATTTGGTCCAAGGTTTATAGCCATGGTCCGTTTGCTTTACAAATCCCCCTCGGCTAATCTAAGGATCAATGGGACCCTGACTAGGACTTTGATGTTGGGGAGAGGCACCCGTCAAGGATGTCCTCTCTCGCCACTCCTATTTAACATTTATATTGAGCCTCTGGCCATAAAAATCAGACAGGACTCCGGGGTTCTTGGATTCGGGATTGCGGGAGATTATGATCAGATTTCTTTATATGCAGACGATATTCAGTTTTTTATGCAACAGACCAATATTACCCTGCCAAAAGTTATGAAGATTGTAGAATTGTACTCCAGGTTCTCGGGCCTGGAGGTAAATTGGTCCAAAACTACCCTCCTCCCTATAGATAAGCCATAATTGTTAGTGGAGAATCTACCTCTGGACCTGGGGGTTGAGGATTCCATGAAGTACTTGGGGATAAATGTCTCTGCTAATATTCAGGACTATGTTCAACTTAATTTACTTCCGGCCATTGTGAAGATTAGATCTAAAATTAAAATATGGCATCGGTTCACCCTTTCGAGAGGAGTTAGGGTCTCCTTGGTGAAAATGATAGTTCTTCCCCAACTGCTTTATGTTCTCCGAAATTCCCTGATTCTTTAAATTGATAGAGAAGATGATCAATGATTTGTTATGGGGGAGAAAGAGGGTAAGGCTGAAACTGGATTATTTTTCAATGCCGCTGAAACAGGGGGGTTTGAACCTTCCCAGTTTCAGGGGATATTTTATTGCGTCTCAGCTATGTTTTTTTTCATGAGTGGGAGACCAGCCCCTTATGTAAAAAATTAGTGGATCAATTTGGTTTTCTTGACTTCTTTACTCTATTAGGCCTCATGCACACGACCGTTGTTTTATTCCGTGTCCGTTGTTCCGTTTTTCGTGATTTTCTGCGGACCCATTGACTTTAAATGGGTCCGTTGAAAACTCGGCTAATGCACCGTTTGTCATCCGCGTCCGTGATCCGTGGTTCCAGTCCGTAAAAAAAATATAACCTGTCCTATTTTTTTCACAGAAAACGGTTCGCGGACCCATTCAAGTCAACGGGACCGTGAAAAAACGCGGAGGCACACAAGATTGTCATCCGCGTCCGTTTTTTTCCTATCATTTGCATGGCAAACTTGACTTAGACTTTTTTTTACTTTCCTTCATGTCTGGTGATCCTCCAAAAATAAAGGAAGACACACGGAAACAAAAACGGAAACGGATCACGGAACAACGGAACCGCATTTTGCGGAACGGAACACAACAACGGTCGTGTGCATGAGGCCTTAGAGTCAGGATGCCTAATGAGTCGGAGGCAGGAGTTTGGAAGTTTTGTTAAGCTTGTTACCAGGGCCTGGAAATTGATCAGGAGCTGGCTTTCTATCACATCTTCATTAGTTTGCACTCCACTATGGCAAAATCAAAGACTTCCAGTGCTGGGGGACTTTGATTGGCAGCAGTACTGGAGGTCTAAGAATATTCACTATATAGCGCAGGTAGTTGGTGATGGTCGGATCCTCTCTCTTGAGGAGATCGTGCAGAAGGAAAACACAGGAGAAATTGTTTGGTTTAGATATTTTCAGTTACGATTGGCACTTTGTAGTATCGTGGATAGAACTTTACTAAGTATAGACACGTCGAGTTTTTTGCACAGCCTAATAAAGAAAAAGAACTACATTAAGGCTAAGATAGCTTATTGCTATAAACACTTAATTAGGGCACGTTTTTTGGATTGTCTCTCGCCTGGACAAAAGTCCTGGAGACTCACTTACCCTAACCTATCTTTTGAGGCTTGGGAAAGTGTATTGAAGAATATGGGTTTGGTTTCCTTTAGTTTTAACCACATAGTTGTTCAGTTTAATATTATGCACAGGATATATGTAACGCTGGTGTGGCTTCAGAGGCGTGGACTACGAGATAACTCCAACTGCATACGTTGCGGGAGCCCGAATGCAGACTATCTTCATCTGTTTTGGGATTGCCCCCTTTTAGATGGTTATTGGGGAGCAATACAAGAACTTCTTGTGCGGTGACTGCAGATGGAGCTCCCTCGCCAGCCTCAGCTATGGATCCTTGGGGATCTGTCTGCTCTAAATTGCCAGAAGCCAGAGCAGTGCCTTTGAACTAGGGTTATGTTTCTGGCCCGTCTCCTGATCTCCAGGTCTTGGTTTGCAGCTACCCCTCCCCACGTTAACCAGTGGCTGAAATTAGTTAATAAAATCAGAGACTATGATTTTACTATTATGTAAAACTGAAACAAAACACATATTTGGTATCGTCTCGTCCGTAACAACCTCCTCTTTAAAAATAACGCATGATCTATCCTGTCAGGTGAACGCCATAAAAAAACAAAAACGGTGCCAGAACAGCCATTTTTTGGTTACCTTGCCTCACAAAAAGCGTAATATCGAGCGATCAAAAATCATATGCACCCCAAAATAGTACTAATAAAATTGTCACCTTATCCTGCAGTTTCCAAAATAGAGTCTCACTTTGGGAGTTTCTACTGTAGGGGTGCATCAGGGGGTCTTCAAATGTGACATGGTGCCTAAAATCCAGTCCAGCAAAATCTGACCTCCAAAATCCATATGTTGCGCCTTCCCTTCTGGCCCTGCCTTGTGCCCATACAGCAGTTTACAAGCACATATGGGGTGTTTCTGTAAACTGCAGAATCAGGGTAATAAATATGGAGTTTTGTTTTGCTGTTAAACCTTGCTGCCTTACAGGACAAAAATAGATTAAAATGGAAAATCTGCAAAAAGAAGAGAAATTTTGTAATGAAATATATTGACTCAAATTTAACACTGTCATGAAGTATATTGTGTCACGAGAAAACAATCTCAGAATGGTTTGGATAAGTAAGGTGTTCCAAAATTATTACCACATAAATTGACATGTCAGATTTTCAAAGAATGGCCTGGTCAGGGAGGTGAAAACTGGCACACGGTAGAAGGGGGTTAACCTCATTGGTCCACAGGACTTGTTTCCAAAATGCATCAGGCTTGTTTAGATGTTCTTTTGCAAACTTCTGATACTGAATTTTGTGATGAGGATGCAGGAAAGGTTTTCTTCTGATGCCTCTTCGGTGAAGACCATATTTGTGCAGGTGTCGCTGAACAGTAGAACAATGTACCACAACTCTAGAGTCTGCTAAATCTTTTCCAGTCAAGCGGGAGTTCTGAGTTGCCTTTCTAACAATCCTATGAGGAGCTATCTCTGAATTATTTCTTAGTCTACCAGACCATCTCTTGACCTTCACTGTTCCTGTTAACTGCTATATCCTAATTACATTACAATTACACTGCCTGGTGCAAGCTGAAGGTTTTACCATGGCCCTGGTGACAGATTCCCTTTGAGGATTCACGAAGGACCATAACTGAACATAGCCATATGAGGTCCTCATATATGTGGGATGAGTTTTTAATGGTAGCATTTTGAGATAAAAATAATGGAATTGTATATTTTTGTGTGTGGTTAAAAAAAAACTGCAATGGTGCCATTGTTTTTGGGTGTTATTTCTGCAACATTCACAGTGTGGTATACATGACTTTAATTGGTCGAGTCATTATAATTTATGTTGATAATTTTATGAAGCCAAGTGGCCGCCTTAGCTGCTGGGTGCCTGATGTTTTACACAGCAGACAACTGGAGGCAATGTTCATGATCAGCGATAATGCCGATCATGGACATTTAACCTCCCTCAAATGGCGTGATCAATTGTGACCATGGCATCTGAGCAGTGGAACCCCAGAAGAGCTGCGCTCCAGGGGCCTAAACGGCTCCCCATCGTTGATTGAGATCGAGGGAGCCGTTCAAGTTGCTGTGGCTGCGTCTGGCTCGTCTAAGAATCCAAGTCCTGCCACAGCTATGTTCCTATAGTAACATAATAAATATCTTATAATATATATATTATATATTAAAAATATAAAAAAATAAATTAAAATTAAAATCAGTAATAGAGAAATGAGGGGCACTCCGGATAAGGGAACAAAAGGCGGTAATTAAGATAAAATATTTAACAATTAAAATTTATTACATATAACACACATCACATCCAATTGTCATGCATAAAAACATCAAATCAATAGCAATGAAGATAAAAGGGTGGGATCCTGAAAAACTGTTGCACATGAAAGTTCAAAAGTTCATGGGACACTGCCCACAATGAGAATGAGTTTGCTTCCGAAGGGGTGTATACCCTGAAACGCGTTTGGCCAAGTCAGGACAGTGAGCCTTCTCTCTCCCCCAAGTATCACAAGTGACCGAGCAGTGACTACGTCGGTTGGGGTGATTTGCAGAGCCAGTCTCGTATTGAGGTGTTTGCAAGCATAACAAGATACGCCACTACAGCTTCAGCTGGTGAGTCACGTGAGACGTCACGCTCTGACTCTATACTACGTGGGACGCCGCGTTCAGCTGTGTTTGGCTGTTACCTCGCTTTACCATAACGAGCACACTGAAGGCATATGGTAAGAAGCATTCACTGCTATCATTTTTGCTACATTTGAAAAGCGCTACAATCTGCTACATTTGTGCTATATCTGCTAAGTGATTATCTCCAGGACTTGGTCTAAACATCTATTTTCCTGCCCTGGAGGTTTTTGAGGCTGGACATTGTGTGGCAATTTATCTCTATTTGGTATCATTTATCCACATGCTCCTGGAACTGCATTACCTGCTGGGACTCATTCTCATTGTGGGCAGTGTCCCATGAACTTTTGAACTTTCATGTGCAACAGTTTTTCAGGATCCCACCCTTTTATCTTCATTGCTATTGATTTGATGTTTTTATGCATGACAATTGGATGTGATGTGTGCTATATGTAATAAATTTTAATTGTTAAATATTTTATCTTAATTACCGCCTTTTGTTCCCTTATCCGGAGTGCCCCTCATTTCTCTATTACTAATTTTTGTCTACCGTGCGGTCTGGGTGGACCGAGAGGTGAGCACCCGTTTCCATCCGGTCTATAGGTTGAGCCGCTGGTTTCTATTACTTAAAATTAAAATCAACCACCCTCCTGAATAAAAATAAAATTAGCATTACCGCGTCCCAAAAGGCACAATCTGTTAAAATATAAACTTATTAATCCCATATGGTGAACACCGTAAACAGAAAAAAAAACGAAATGAGCAATTCAACATTTTTTTGCCACTTCACCTCCGAAAAAAATAGCAGAAACAGTGCGAAAAAAATAATAATTCACACTCCATTATGGTATCAATAGAAACTACAAATCACCCTGAAAAAAATTAGCTCTCACACAGTTCCGTAGACATACATATAAAAAGTTAAGGAGGTCAGCATAGGACACAAAAAAATAATTTTTTTTTTTTTAACTATTAAAACACTTGGAAAACTACACTGACGAGCAAAAGGGTAACAATGTTTTGAACTTTGACTTCCACTACAGCTTTGAATGTGAGACTCCCATCATTTTATAGACAATCATCTTGGCTATGTCATACATAAATTGGAGTTATTTAACATACAATTAGTTATGCAGATTCTTGTCATGTAACTGCATTGTCACTGTTTTGCTCCTGGAGGTGGAACAATCTTTTTCTTCTTGTGCACCACAAATTACAACTGATCCCACATTCCCTAATAGCTCAGTGTGTTATTAGATTGATTCCTAAGTGAAAGGTCACTGGTTTGAATCCAGGAGCAGCCATGAAGAAGATTTCCCAAGAAAAGAGAAACAGCATCATCCAAGCTCATCGATAGCAGCATCTCGGCCAAGAAAACTGCATTATGTGAGTGCCATGACAGATGGGAGAATAAGGAATGAAGTCCGTCCACCCATTCCAAAGCCAAGAGGTGGACGTCAAGGCAAAGTATCGGAGTCAACAAGTCGGGTCATCACAAGGTCTATCAGTTCTGGTGTGACAAACACGGCAGTGGAGGTGACTTGTCCAGTGAGATCATAGATGTCCATGCAAGCATCATGTGACGCACATTACATATGATGGCCCGAAAAAAGGTGAAGAAGCCTCGACTTCAATATTGTCATAAGAAGCGTCAGCTTGAGTTTTCAAAAAAGTAGGAACAGTAGACAGTGGAAGATTGGAAGCGATGAGACGAAAGTCATTAGACTGGGCTCTGGTAGGTGGAAAAGAGGGCTAACGGATTGAAAAATTTAAGAAACTGTCAAGTTCGGTGGAGGAAGCCTTATGGTATGCGGTTGTTTCACAGCCAAAGGCGTTGGATACTTGACCAGGATTGATAGTGGTCTCAATGCTGAGCTATATATGAGCAGTGATGGCCAGTTCGCAGTGTTCGCCCGCGAACACATGCGATCTGCCATCTTAACTGACAAGTCCGGCGAGGCACAGGTAAGTCCTTACCTGTACGCGAGCCGGTCTGAAATGAAATGCGGTCCCTGGGAGCAGGCAATTCTGAGAACGGCCCTCGGAGGCTGTTATCTGAACTGCCTGCTCCCGGAGACCGCATTTCATTTCAGACCGGCTCGTGCACAGGTAAGGACTTCCCTGTGCCTCGCCGGACTTGTCAGTTAAGATGGCAGATCGCATGTGTTCGCGGGCAAACAGTGCGAACTGGTCATCTCTATATATGAGTATCCTTCAAGACAAGTTACTTCTTACACTTGAGTACTATGGGTATGAAAAGGACGAAATAGTGTTCCAGCAGGACAACGACCTGAAGCATATGTCGAGATTGGAGAAGAAATGGTTGAATGACAATGAAGTAGAGGTGCTGGATTGGCCCCCACAGTCCCCAGACCTCAACCCAATTGAACACTTGTGGGTAGAGTTGAAGAAAAAGCTGTATTCATACCCAAGTGTGTCGACCAGTATGCACCAACATTGGGAATGTGTAGAAGAGACCTGGAAACAGATTTTGGTCGAGACATGCTTGAAAGTGATCGAGAGCATGCCCAGAAGAATGCAGGCAGTGTTCAAAGCCAAAGGTGGATTTACAAAATACTAACAAAATAATAAAAATGTAAATTTAGACTTTTAAGAGCAAAACAGTAACAATGCAGTTACATGATAAGAATCTACATAACTAATTATATGCTAAATAGTTACAAGTCCAATTTATGTATCAGATAGCCAAGATGATTGTCTACAAAATGAGGGTAGTCTCACGTTCGAAGCTGTAGTGGATTGTAAGGTATGGAGCCTGAAAGTCAAAAGTCCAAAACATCGTTAGGCTAATTTCACACTCGCGTTTTGGGCGGATCCGTCATGGATCTGCAAAAACGGATCCGTTATAATAATACAACCGCATGCATCTGTCATGAACGGATCCGTTTGTATTATCTGTAATTAGCCAAGACGGTTTCTTCATGAATTCCATTGAAAGTCAATGGAGGACGGATCCGTTTTCTATTGTGCCAGATTGGGTCAGAGAAAACGGATCCGTCCCCATTGACCTACATTGCGTGCCAGGACGGATCCGTTTGGCTCAGTTTCATCAGGCGGACAGCAAAACGCTGCAAGCAGTGTTTTGGTGTCCGCCTCCAGAGCGGAATGGTGACTGATCGGAGGTAAACTGATGCATTCTGAGCGGATCCTTATCCATTCAGAATGCATTAGGGTAAGGCCTCATGCACACGACCGTTGTGTGGATCCGTGGCCGTTGTGCCGTTTTCCGTTTTTTTTCGCGGTCCATTGACTTTCAATGGGTCCGTGGAAAAATCGGAAAATGCACCGTTTTGTAGCCGCATCCGTGATCCGTGTTTCCTGGCCGTGAAAAAAATATGACCTGTCCTATTTTTTTCACGGCCAACGGTTCACGGACCCATTCAAGTCAATGGGTCCGTGAAAGAACACGGATGCACACAAGATTGGCATCCGTGTCCGTGATCCGTGGCCGTAGGTTAGTTTTTATACAGACGGATCCGAAGATCCGTCTGCATAAAGCTTTTTCAAAGCTGAGTTTTCACTTCGTGAAAACTCAGAACCGACAGTATATTCTAACACAGAAGCGTTCCCATGGTGATGGGGACGCTTCTAGTTAGAATACACTACAAACTGTGTACAAGACTGCCCCCTGCTGCCTGGCAGCACCCGATCTCTTACAGGGGGCCGTGATCAGCACAATTAACCCCTTCAGGTGCGGCACCTGAAAGGGTTAATTGTACTATCATATCCCCCTGTAAGAGATCAGGGCTGCCAGGCAGCAGGGGGCAGACCCCCCCCCCCCCTCCCCAGTTTGAATATCATTGGTGGCCAGTGCGGCCCCCCCCCCCCCTCCCTCTATTGTAATAATTCGTTGGTGGCACAGTGTGCGCCCCCCCCCTTCCTCCCTCTATTGTAATAATTCGTTGGTGGCACAGTGTGCGCCCCCCCCCCCCCCTTCCTCCCTCTATTGTAATAAATCGTTGGTGGCAATCATTGGCCCCCCTCCCTCTATAGCATTAACAACATTGGTGGCCAGTGTGCGGCCTCCCATCTTGATCGGATGCTGCTAGGCAGCAGGGGGCAGTCATGTACACAGTTTGTAGTATATTCTAACTAGAAGCGTCCCCATCACCATGGGAACGCCTCTGTGTTAGAATATACTGTCGGAAATGAGGTTTCACGATCTAACTCATATCCGACAGTATATTCTAACATAGAGGCGTTCCCATGGTGATGGGGACGCTTCAAGTTAAAATATACCATCGGATTGGAGAAAACTCCGATCTGATGGTATAAAAGGGACTCCGGACTTTACATTGAAAGTCAATGGGGACGGATCCGTTTGAAATGGCACCATATTGTGTCAACGTCAAACGGATCCGTCCCCATTGACTTGCATTGTAATTCAGGACGGATCCGTTTGGCTCCGCACGGCCAGGCGGACACCAAAATGACTTTTTTTTCATGACCGTGGATCCGCCAAAAATCAAGGAAGACCCACGGACGAAAAAACGGTCACGGATCACGGACCTACGGACCCTGTTTTTGCGGACCGTGAAAAAAAACGTTCGTGTGCATGAGGCCTAAAACTGATCCGTTTTGGACCGATTGTGAGAGCCCTGAACGGATCTCACAAACGGAAAGCCAAAACGCCAGTGTGAAAGTAGCCTGAAAACCAGGGAGTGGGACAGTTCCTGCAAATCCGGGACAGTTGCAAACTGAGGGAAGCGGCTTACTTTCCATCACCCGGATCCACCCCATGGCACCAGCTGCATGATTATCAGTAGTGTAACAACAACCCCCATCATACAAAACTCTCATTGGGTACGTTTACAGTGTTTTGCAGGGCCTGTCCCTCATTTTTTCACATTACAGCTACAGCCACCAGTGACTTCACTAAGGAAGAACCCAACACAATCAATGTTGGAACTCCTGTACATAGGAGGTCTATCTCCAATTCTGAGAGAACCATTATTAACAGAATAACTACAAGTCCCAGCAGTCACCGGCCGTGTAGCTTGACTGCAGCAGCAGCTCACACAGCCTCGCCGCCGGGGTATACATGAGAGCGGCGCCGCCATTGGAAGATTCTTACGAGAGCAGCGATTGGACACCGTCAGAGGGGGGCGTGGTTTTGGGACGCAGGAAAGTGTTTGCCGGGTTACCATAGAGTCCGCCGCTTCCGGTGTATACAGCGGTGTCCGTTGGTTCCTCAGGTGTGGAACTGTACTGTAAGGTACGTGACGGGTGACGGCTGTGCCGGAAAGCGATATTTACTTCCAGTATGCACGCGTTATTGGCGGCCTGTATACTGATACTTCAGTACGGGATGCGATTTCTGCTGCAGATCTCCCCTCATCCCACCCCCCCCCCGCCCCCCCCCGCCACGTTTCAATAATGGAATGTTCTGAGAGATGTGACAGCCACAGCCCTGAGACAAGTGTCACAGGGGCAAGTCGTTTTAAAGGGGAAGTCCACCGCTTCCTACATAGTTAGTGGGGGCCCCGCTTCACAAAGTGAGGTAGAGTTCCCCGGGCTCCAAAATGAATTTTTGACAAGAACACAGCAGACTGTACTTAAAAACGCAGAGACCTCACTGCGGCCGATCCAGCATGGCGATGTCCAGCTGCCAGGGATGCATTTATTACCTAGCAATGTAGGGCAGAGGTCCCCAACCTTTTTTGCACAAAGGACCAGTTTCATGCAAGACAATTTTCCCAGGGACCAGGTGGGGTGGGGGGTGCTGATATAACGACTATATAAACTGACTGGGGCTCTGCTGCACCGTATTTTTCGCCCTATAAGACGCACCTACAGTCAGGTCCATAAATATTGGGACATGGACACAATTCTAACATTTTTGGCTCTATACACCACCACAATGGATCTGAAATGAAACAAACAAGATGTGCTTTATCTGCAGACTGCCAGCTTTAATTTGAGGGTATTTACATCCGAATCAGGTGAACGGTGTAGAAATTACAACAGTTTGCATATGTGCCTCCCACTTGTTACGGGACCAAAAGTAATGGGACGGAATGAGGCCACTTTCACACTTGCGTTTGGGGTTCCTCACAAGCGGCCCCGAACAGATCCGTAGAGCCCCAATGCATTCTGAGTGGATGCGGATCCGCTCAGAATGCATCAGTCTGGCGGCGTTCAGCCTCCGCTCCGCTCAGCAGGCGGACACCTGAACGCAGCTTGCAGCGTTCGGGTGTCCGCCTGGCCGTGCGGAGCCAAACGGATCCGTCCAGACTTACAATGTAAGTCAATGGGGACGGATCCGTTTGAAGATGACACAATATGGTGCAATTTCAAACGGATCCGTCCCCCATTGACTTTCAATGTAAAGTCTGGACGGATCCGTCTGATTAACTTTAACACTTAGAATTTTTTCTGAACTATAATGCAGCCTAATAATGATAAATCAAACTTTCACTTTTTAATACTTGGTTGCAAATCCTTTGCAGTCAATTACAGCCTGAAGTCTGGAGCGCATAGACATCACCAGACGCAGGGTTTCATCCCTGGTGGTGCTTTACCAGGCCTCTACTGCAACTGTCTTCAGTTCCTGCTTGTTCTTGGGGCATTTTCCCTTCAGTTTTGTCTTCAGCAAGTGAAATGCATGCTCAATCGGATTCAGGTCAGGTGATTGACTTGGCCATTGCATAACATTCCACTTCTTTCCCTTTAAAAACTCTTTGGTTGCTTTTGCAGTATGCTTTGGGTCATTGTCCATCTGCACTGTGAAGCTCCGTCCAATGAGTTCTGAAGCATTGGCTGAATATGAGCAGATAATATTGCCCGAAACACTTCAGAATTCATCCTGCTGCTTTTGTCAGCAGTCACATCATCAATAAATACAAGAGAACCAGTTCCATTGGCAGCCACACATGCCCACACCATGACACTACCACCACCATGCTTCACTGATGAGGTGGTATGCTTAGGATCATGAGCAGTTCCTTTCCTTCCCCATACTCTTCTCTTCCCATCACTCTGGTACAAGTAGATCTTGGTCTCATCTGTCCATAGGATGTTGTTCCAGAACAGTGAAGGCTTTTTTAGATGTCGTTTGGCAAACTCTAATCTGGCCTTCCTGTTTTTTGAGGCTCACCAATGGTTTACATCTTGTGGTGAACCCTCTGTATTCACTCTGGTGGAGTCTTCTCTTGATTGTTGACTTTGACACACATACATAGTAACATAGTACATAAGGCCGAAAAAAGACATCTGTCCGTCCAGTTCGGCCTGTTATCCTGCAAGTTGACCCAGAGGAAGGCAAAAAAAAAACTGTTAGGTAGAAGCCAATTTTCCCCACTTTAGGCCTATTGCACACGACCGTATGGCTTTTCCAGTGTTTTGCGGTCCGTTTTTCACGGATCCGTTTTTTGTTTCCGTTTTTCCGTTCCGTTTTTCCGTATGGCATATACAGTATACAGTAATTACATAGATAAAATTGGGCTGGGCATAACATTTTCAATAGATGGTTCCGCAAAAAACGGAACGGAAACGGAAGACATAAGGATGCATTTCCGTATGTGTTCCGTTTTTTTGCAGACCCATTGACTTGAATGGAGCCACGGAACATAATTTGCGGGCAATAATAGGACATGTTCTATCTTTGAATGGAAATACGGAAACAGAATGCATACGGAGTACATTCCGTTTTTTTGCAGAACCATTGAAATTAATAGTTCCGTATACGGAACGCAAAAAACGGCCAGTAAACGGGGAAAAAAACGGTCGTGTGCAGGAGGCCTTAGGGAAATAAAAAATTGCCAATCAGGCAATCAGAATAACTCCCTGGATCAACGACCCCTCTCTAGTAGCTATAGCCTGTAATATTATTACACTCCAGAAATACATCCAGGCCCCTCTTGAATTCTTTATTGTACTCACCATCACCACCTCCTCAGGCAGAGAGCTCTGCGCTGCGATTGGCCAGCGCTACAGCAGAACAAGGGCAGACTCCGCCTACCATAACTTAGTGACCGAAATCTCCGCCTAGCATAACTTAGTGACCAAAGATACCGAAGGGCATAGCGGGAGAACGGAGCGGCGCCCGGGGATAATAGTAAGTGCAGTGAGATCCCTGGGCACGGCTCTACATGTCTGTATACTTAGTTCACAATGTCAGGATCGGTGAAAGGTCCTCTTTAAACCTCACCTACCTCCTGGAGAGTGTTCTTGATCTGGCCAACTGTTGTGAAGGGTGTTTTCTTCACCAGGGAAAGAATTCTTTGGTCATCCACCACAGTTGTTTTCCGTGGTTTTTCGGGTCTTTTGGTGTTGCTGAGCTCACCGGTGCGTTCCTTCTTTTTAAGAATGTTCCAAACAGTTGTTTTGGCCGCGCCTAATGTTTTTGCTATCTCTCTGATGGGTTTGTTGTGTTTTTTCAGCCTAATGATGGCTTGCTTCACTGATAGTGACAGCTCTTTGGATCTCATCTTGAGAGTTGACAATTTTATTTTTTTACAGTGTTCGCTTGAGAGGTTAGGTGATGTGATATTTTTATAGAGCAGGTTCTTACGGAAGCGGTGATACCTAATATGTATACTTTTTTAATTTATTTAAGTTTTTCACAATAATAGCATTTTTGAAACAAAAAAACTCATGTTTTAGTGTCTCCATAGTCTGAGAGCCCTATATATATATTTTTAATTGTCTGGGTGATTGTCCTATGTAGGGTATAATTTTTTGCGGGATGCGGTAACGGTTAGGCTACTTTCACACTAGCGTTCGGAGCGGGTCCGTCTGATGTTTCATCAGACGGATCCGCTCCTATAATGCAGACGTTTGCATCCGTTCAGAACGGATCCGTCTGCATTATAACTTAGAAAAATTTCTAAGTGTGAAAGTAGCCTGAGCGGATCCGTTCAGACTTTACATTGAAAGTCAATGGGGGACGGATCCGCTTGAAGATTGAGCCATATGGTGTCATCTTCAAGCGGATCCGTCCCCATTGACTTCCATTGTAAGTCTGGACGGATCCGCTCGCCTCCGCACGGCCAGGCGGACACCCGAACGCTGCAAGCAGCGTTCAGGTGTCCGCTCACTGAGCGGAGGCTGAACGCTGGCAGACGGATGCATTCTCAGTGGATCCGCCTCCACTGAGAATGCATTAGGGTCAGACGGATGCGTTCGGGGCCGCTTGTGAGCCCCTTCAAACGGAGCTCACGAGCGGACACCCGAACGCAGGTGTGAAAGTAGCCTTAGATTGGTACAATTTTGGAGGGCATTCACCTTTTTGATCGCTTGGTGTTGCACTTCGTGATGTAAGGTGACAAAAAATGTTTTTTTAGCAGTTTTTATTTTATTTTTTTGACTGTGTTCACCTGAGGGGTTAGGTCATGTGGTATTTTTACGGACGTGGCGATACCAAATATGTCTGTTTCAATTTTTTACAATTTTATGTGTTTTATTTTGGGAAAGGGATGTTTTTTTTTTTTTTACTTGAAACTTTATTTATTTTTTTATTATGGAAAACAATGTTTTTTTTACTTTTTATTATTTTTTTTTCACTCTGGGACTTCAACTTTTTGGGATCTGATTCCCTTTACAATGCATGACAATACTTCTGTATTGTGATGCATTGGCTGTAAGTGTATTACTCACTGTACTACACTTACAGCCTTCCTGCCTGTGAGATCCAGGGGGGTGAATCTCAAAGGCTCTCACGGAAGGCAGCCACGATGCCTAAGGAAGGCATTGGGCTGCCTTCCCTGCCATCGGGTCTCCGTCACAGCAGCTCGGGGACCCGATGGCCACCCTGGACCCAGCAGGATACCGCATGTGCCGCAGTCAGCGCTGACCGTGGCAGTGCAAGGGTTAATGTGCCGACATCAGTGTCTTCACCGATGACGGCGCATACAGCAGGGGTCCGGCTATCAGTGACTGCTGGACCCCTGCCGCTGATCGGCCGGGCGCAGCACAGAGCTGAGCCTTTAGTGCCTGTAATGACAACGTCCCCGTTGCTCCCAGAGGCTCATTTGTATATAAAACATCATTTTTTTCATTAATGCGGGCACATATGGACATGAGCTGCCAAGTGCACATGTAACAGGTCGGCCAGTGCCATAGGGACAAATTCTTTCTGGAAACTCTGCCATGCCGATCACTGACTGCAGACACTAAAATTCACCCCCTGAAATCAATGCCTCATCCATGTAGACGCTGCAGATCTGTGGTGCTATTCCCTGTCCCCATATCACTACCTGATCAGATTTGCCATTCCGGAGTCCAGGAAAGCTGGATGACACCCCCAATAGCGGTGGTAGTCTTCACCCAGCTTTCCCAGAAGCAGTTCTCCACCACCTGACAGATGAGGGTGGCTGAAGGAGATTTGATGGTTGGACGGGGGAGTTTAAAGCTCTTTTCATGGGCATGAAGAGGTTATAAGGTTAATATGATGTGTGGTAGGATGCCCCCGGCACACCCCCCTGTCAACCCTCATTAGGAGCTTTATTATAAGAGGCTTACGCCGTCTGCAGCTGTCATGGCTGCCCTCCTTGTGCACTGTCTGATTTCATGTCATTCTTTGTGTCAGGTTCAGCGTGAGGAGAATGGGGCTGTTTGACCGGCTGGCAGGCTGGCTGGGCCTGAAGAAGAAGGAAGTGCACGTCTTGTGTCTGGGATTGGACAACAGTGGGAAGACCACCATCATCAATAAGCTGAAACCCGCCAATGTAAGTCCTGGACTCTGTATGCTGAACTGATGGGGGTCGTAGTCGAATAGCTCCTGTCTGGAAACCACATTTAAATTCAGTATGTTCACCTATTATCAGCAAATATTCATTATGCCCCACGCTAGACTATTGATGAAATGTGACTTTGTGGGATTTATTGCTCTGTATTGCCATGTTCTCTTGTTTTCGGGATGGGGGGGGGCTGGTAATATATTAGGCAGCAACATTATATGGTGTTCTCTAAGAAATATATTCTTTAAAGGGGTTCTCTGGGCTCTCCTATATTGATGACCTATCTTCAGGATAGGTCATCAAAATTAGATCGACGGGGTTTGACACCCCGCACCTCCGCCAATCATCTGTATGAGGAGATGACACGCACAGTGTGCATGTGCCGTCTTCTGTCTCTCTTCCTGCTGCTGCTATGACCATGGCAAAGCAGTGGTGAGCAGGAGGGGAGACGGCACGTGCACACTGCACACGCCTTCTCCTCATACAGATGATTGGCGGAGGTGCCGGGTGTCAGACCCCAGCCAATCTGATATTGATGACCTATCCTGAGGATAGGTCATTAATATAGGAGAACCCAGAGAACCCCTTTAAATCTGAATCAAACAGGAGAGATGTCAAGGCAGCTACAAGCAAAATAAATTCCCTGCAGTTTCCTAGCAGCCAGTCAGCAGGGTATGCTTTGCTTATTACAGTCTGTTGCCTGAGCTTCAGAGTACAGTCTGCTGTAAATCAGTCTGTCTTTGTTAAAAGGGTCCTTGAGGATTGCGGAGCGGCGGCTTAAAGTCGCGGCTGCGCCGAGAACGGAAATGTCCCTTCTCAGCACAGCTGTGGCTTTTAGGCCTCTTTCACACTTGCGTTGTCCGGATCCGTCATGTACTCCATTTGCCGGAGGTGCCCGCCGGATCCGTAACAACGCAAGTGAACTGAAAGCATTTGAAGACGGATCCGTCTTCAAAATGCGTTCAGTGTTACTATGGCACCCAGGACACTATTAAAGTCCTGGCTGCCATAGTAGTAGTGGGGAGCGGGGGAGCAGTATACTTACCGTCCGTGCAGCTCCCGGGGCGCTCCAGAATGACGTCAGAGCGCCCCATGCGCATGGATGACGTGATCCATGCGATCACGTCATCCATGCGCGTGGGGCGCCCTGACGTCACTCTGAAGCGCCCCGGGAGCCGCACGGACGGTAAGTATACTGCTCCCCCGCTCCCCACTACACTTTACCATGGCAAACAGGACTTTAGCGTCCTTGCAGCCATGGTAACCATTCAGAAAAAGCTAAACGTCGGATCCGGTAATGCGGCGAAACGACGTTTAGCTTAAGGCCGGATCCGGATTAATGCCTTTCAATGGGCATTAATTTCGGATCCGGCCTTGCGGCAAGTGTTCAGGATTTTTGGCCGGAGCAAAAAGCGCAGCATGCTGCGGTATTTTCTCCGGCCAAAAAACGTTCCGGTCCGGAACTGAAGACATCCTGATGCATCCTGAACAGATTTCTCTCCATTCAGAATGCATGGGGATAATCCTGATCAGGATTTTTCCGGCATAGAGCCCCGACGACGGAACTCTATGCCGGAACAGAACAACGCAAGTGTGAAAGAGCCCTTAGCCGCAATGCCGCGATCCTCAGTGCTGCCTCCACAGGGGAAATTAAGCGTTACACTGTGGTTTTTCTACACCATGAGTTTTCTGTGTAATGCAGGATAGGTCCTCCAGAGCTCATTGTAATCATTATAACAAAGAAATCAGGATCCTGAACAGAGACCCCCCCCTCTGAACTCTCTGTGGCCTTTATAGGGTATATCATAATAGAGTTTCTAAATTGGAAAATCTCTTTAAACATTTTAGGTTGACCCTTATGGCATATCAATTGGATATGCTATAAATGTCTGATCGGTGCCGATCCCACCTTTTGGACTCGTTTGTACCTCAAGAACGGGCTCCAAGCTGTGCACACGTAGTGTACGTTTCATTCACAGCTATGGGACTTCCAAAAATAGCCGAGCGCTGGAATGGAGGGATGGCCTCCGCATGCACTGTGTTCTCTTCATTTATGGTGGGGCCCAGTTCTTGAGATAGGAGCAGGTTCTGCTCCTATCGATATGTCATCAATGTCCAGCCGTGGAAGGCTAGTGCTGCAGATAGGCGCCGGCTAATGACAAGGATTTCTGGATTGGGAGAGCAGTAGCAATATGGCTGCTGGAAGGTAGATGACAAATTTCCAATAAACGTGTTAGTCGTGCGTTGCAGTGAGCAGCACTATGATTGAGGTTAAGTTGGGAGTGGGTGTAAAATGTAAAGTGCCAGCAGAGGTCGCAATAACGCCTACAAGCGTCATAGACTCCTTTACAGGCAATTTTACTCTCTAAAAAAAGTTTCATGCGTATCTCTACACATTAGACTTTCTTCTCGAATGATGTATCATCGCAGCTTGTTTGTTCAGTCCCTGCCACCCGCACCATTAATCCAGGTGGAGGCAGCAGGAACAGATACAGCGCCCCGGATCACCGCGGGCGCCGCCACTATGTGTACATTGACAATTCCTTTATGCAGCTGCTCCCAGCCTATCCCAGCGGTTCTCTCATGTACAGCTCATGTTAGAGCTGCTCTAACAGGCCCGTTGATTGGTTACTGGTAGGAAACATGCTGATTGGCCATAAATGAATTGGGGGCGAGGCTTAGCGCTACCGAATTGCAGCATTTTCAGTTTCATGCGCCTTGCTGTACACTCGCTTGTCCGTTACTCCAGGCTCAACCCTGTGTGCTGAGAGGGTCCTGGCTGGTGTCATAGGGTTGTCACTGTTACTGCATGAGGTAGATGATGCTTTGTGTTTGCATCATGTAATAAGTAGGGATGAGCGAACCCGAACTGTATAGTTCGGGTTCGTACCGAATTTTGGGGTGTCCGTGACACGGACCCGAACCCGAACATTTTCGTAAAAGTCCGGGTTCGGGTTCGGTGTTCGGCGCTTTCTTGGCGCTTTTTGAAAGGCTGCAAAGCAGCCAATCAACAAGCGTCATACTACTTGCCCCAAGAGGCCATCACAGCCTTGCCTACTATTGGCATGGCTGTGATTGGCCAGTGCAGCATGTGACCCAGCCTCTATATAAGCTTGGGTCACGTAGCGCTGCACGTCACTCTGCTGATTCAAGCATAGGGAGAGGTTGCAGCTGCGACGTTAGGGCGAGATTAGGCAGATTAACTCCTCCAAAAGACTTCATTCTGTGATCGATCTGCAGCTGTGGATCATTGAAGTGCTATTATTGACTTGCTCACTTTTTTGAGGCTGCCCAGAGCGTTTTTAGATCACTTTTTTCTGGGGTGATCGGCGGCCATTTAGTGGCTTGTGGTGCGCCAGCACGAGCTATCACCAAGTGTATTTAACAATCAATAGTGTGGTTATTTTGTGCTATATCCTACATCAGCTGCAGGCTGAGCCTGTGTCACCGAAGTGCATTTAACCATCAACAGTGTGGTTATTTTTTGGCCATATATTACATCAGGGGCAAGTTGAGCCTGTCACCCAGCGCCTAAAAAATAGACCTGACATTTCTATTCAACCAAATCTCTACTGTTTTAGCTGGTCAAGTTATTTGTAGTGACCGTAAAAGCACATTTTTTGTTCTGGGTTGAAAAACTATTCCCAAATTTGCCATTCTCAAAATAACTAGTTTCTGGTATATGAGGCCTACTTGAAATCTATCCCAAAAAGGATATCTTACATTGAAGGTGCTGATAGTGTCATTCAGAAAAACCTAAGACACACGCTACCGTGCAGATAGAAGTCTGATTCTGTAATTAAACCTATACCTGTCACACAGCGCAAAAAAAAAAAACAGGCCTCACATTTCTATTCAACCAAATCTGTACTGTTTTAGCTGGTCAAGTTATTTGTAGTGACCGTAAAAGCAGACTTTTTGTTCAGGGTTGAAAAACTATTCCCAAAATTTTGGTGAACGGGAACAATGAGGAAAACATCTAATAAGGGACGCGGACGTGGACATGGTCGTGGTGGTGTTAGTGGACCCTCTGGTGCTGGGAGAGGACGTGGCCGTTCTGCCACAGCCACACGTCCTAGTGAACCAACTACCTCAGGTCCCAGTAGCCGCCAGAATTTACAGGGATATTTGGTGGGGCCCAATGCCGTTCTAAGGATGGTAAGGCCTGAGCAGGTACAGGCATTAGTCAATTGGGTGGCCGACAATGCATCCAGCACGTTCACATTATCTCCCACCCAGTCTTCTGCAGAAAGCGCACAGATGGCGCATGAAAACCAAGCCCATCAGTCTGTCACATCACCCCCATGCATATCAGGGAAACTGTCTGAGCCTCAAGTTATGCAGCAGTCTCTTATGCTGTTTGAAGACTCTGCTGCCAGGGTTTCCCAAGGGCATCCACCTAGCTCTTCACCAGGGGTGGAAGAGATAGAATGCACTAACGCACAACCACTTATGTTTCCTGATGATGAGGACATGGGAATACAACCTCAGCACGTCTCTGATGATGACGAAACACAGGTGCCAACTGCTGCGTCTTTCTGCAGTGTGCAGACTGAACAGGAGGTCAGGGATCAAGACTGGGTGGAAGACGATGCAGGGGACGATGTGGTCCTAGACCCCACATGGAATGAAGGTCGTGCCACTGACTTGTGGTGAGACCGAGCCAACAGCGTAGCAAAAGAGGGAGCAGTGGGCAAAATCAGAACACCCGCCGCCAAGAGACTCCGCCTGCTACTGACCGCCGCCATCTGGGACCGAGCACCCCAAAGGCAGCTTCAAGGAGTTCCCTGGCATGGCACTTCTTCAAACAATGTGCTGACGACAAGACCCGAGTGGTTTGCACGCTGTGCCATCAGAGCCTGAAGCGAGGCATTAACGTTCTGAACCTTAGCACAACCTGCATGACCAGGCACCTGCATGCAAAGCATGAACTGCAGTGGAGTAAACACCTTAAAAACAAGGAAGTCACTCAGGCTCCCCCTGCTGCCTCTTCTGCTGCTGCCGCCTCGGCCTCTTCTGCTGCTGCCGCCGCCTCGGCCTCTTCTGCAGCTGCTGCCGCCGCCTCGGCCTCTTCCTCTGCCTCTGGAGGAACGTTGGCACCTGCCGCCCAGCAAACATGGGATGTACCACCAACACCACCACCTGCGTCACCAAGCATCTCAACCATGTCACACGGCAGCGTTCAGCTCTCCATCTCACAAACATTTGAGAGAAAGCGTAAATTCCCACCTAGCCACCCTCGATCCCTCGCCCTGAATGCCAGCATTTCTAAACTACTGGCCTATGAAATGCTGTCATTTAGGCTGGTGGACACACACAGCTTCAAACAGCTCATGTCACTTGCTGTCCCACAGTATGTTGTTCCCAGCCGCCACTACTGCTCCAAGAGAGCCGTGCCTTCCCTGCACAAACAAGTGTCCGATAAAATCAAGTGTGCACTGCGCAACGCCATCTGTGGCACCTAACCACAGATACGTGGACCAGTAAGCACGGCCAGGGACGCTATATCTCCCTAACTGCACACTGGGTAAATGTAGTGGCGGCTGGGCCCCAGGCGGAGAGCTGTTTGGCGCACGTCCCTCCGCCGCCAAGTATCGCAGGGCAACATTCTTTGCCTCCTGTCTCCTCCTCCTCCTACTCAGCTTCCTCCTCCTCTTCCACCTGCTCATCCAGTCAGCCACACACCTTCACCACCAACTTCAGCACAGCCCGGGGTAAACGTCAGCAGGCCATTCTGAAACTCATATGTTTGGGGGACAGGCCCCACACCGCACAGGAGTTGTGGCGGGGTATAGAACAACAGACCGACGAGTGGTTGCTGCCGGTGAGCCTCAAGCCCGGCCTGGTGGTGTGCGATAATGGGCGAAATCTTGTTGCAGCTCTGGGACTAGCCGGTTTGACGCACATCCCTTGCCTGGCGCATGTGCTGAATTTGGTGGTGCAGAAGTTCATTCGCAACTACCCCGACAAGTCAGAGCTGCTGCATAAAGTGCGGGCCGTCTGTTCGCGCTTCCGGCGTTCACACCCTGCCGCTGCTCGCCTGTCTGCGCTACAGCGTAACTTCGGCCTTCCCGCTCACCGCCTCATATGCGACGTACCCACCAGGTGGAACTCCACCTTGCATATGCTGGACAGACTGTGCGAGCAGCAGCAGGCCATAGTGGAGTTTCAGCTGCAGCACGCACGGGTCAGTCGCACTGCGGATCAGCCCCACTTCACCACCAATGATTGGGCCTCCATGCGAGACCTGTGTGCCCTGTTGCGTTGTTTCGAGTACTCCACCAACATGGCCAGTGGCGATGACGCCGTTATCAGCGTTACAATACCACTTCTATGTCTCCTTGAGAAAACACTTAGGGCGATGATGGAAGAGGAGGTGGCCCAGGAGGAAGAGGGGTCATTTTTAGCACTTTCAGGCCAGTCTCTTCGAAGTGACTCAGAGGGAGGTTTTTTGCAACACCAGAGGCCAGGTACAAATGTGGCCAGACAGGGCCCACTACTGGAGGACGAGGAGGACGAGGATGAGGAGGAGGTGGAGGAGGATGAGGATGAAGCATGTTCACAGCGGGGTGGCACCCAAAGCAGCTCGGGCCTATCACTGGTGCGTGGCTGGGGGGAAACTCAGGACGATGACGATACGCCTCCCACAGAGGACAGCTTGTCCTTACCTCTGGGCAGCCTGGCACACATGAGCGACTACATGCTGCAGTGCCTGCGCAACGACAGCAGAGTTGCCCACATTTTAACGTGTGCGGACTACTGGGTTGCCACCCTGCTGGATCCCCGGTACAAAGACAATGTGCCCACCTTACTTCCTACACTGGAGCGTGATAGGAAGATGCGCGAGTACAAGCGCACGTTGGTAGACGCGCTACTGAGAGCATTCCCAAATGTCACAGGGGAACCAGTGGAAGCCCAAGGCGAAGGCAGAGGAGGAGCAAGAGGTCGCCAACGCAGCTGTGTCACGGCCAGCTCCTCTGAGGGCAGGGTTAGCATGGCAGAGATGTGGAAAAGTTTTGTCACCACGCCACAGCTAACTGCACCACCACCTGATACGGAACGTGTTAGCAGGAGGCAACATTTCACTAACATGGTGGAACAGTACCTGTGCACACCCCTCCACGTACTGACTGATGGTTCGGCCCCATTCAACTTCTGGGTCTCCAAATTGTCCACGTGGCCAGAGCTAGCCTTTTATGCTTTGGAGGTGCTGGCCTGCCCGGCGGCCAGCGTTTTGTCTGAACGTGTATTCAGCACGGCAGGGGGCGTCATTACAGACAAACGCAGCCGCCTGTCTACAGCCAATGTGGACAAGCTGACGTTCATAAAAATGAACCAGGCATGGATCCCACAGGACCTGTCCATCCCTTGTGCAGATTAGATATTAACTACCTCCCCTTAACAATATATTATTCTACTCCAGGGCACTTCCTCATTCAATACTATTTTTAATTTCATTTTACCATTATATTGCGGGGCAACCCAAAGTTGAATGAACCTCTCCTCTGTCTGGGTGCCAGGGCCTAAATGTGTGACAGTGGCCTGTTCCAGTGGTGGGTGACGTGAAGCCTGATTCTCTGCTATGACATGAAGACTTATTCTGTGCTGACATGAAGCCAGATTCTCTGTTACGCGACCTCTCTCCTCTGCCTGGGTGCCTGGGCCTAAATGTGTGACAGTGGCCTGTTCCAGTGGTGGGTGACGTGAAGCCTGATTCTCTGCTATGACATGAAGACAGATTCTGCGCTAACATAAGGCCATATTCTCTGTTACGGGACCGCTCTCCTCTGTCTGGGTGCCGGGGCCTAAATATGTGACAGTGGCCTCTTCCAGTGGTGGGTGACATGAAGCCAGATTCTCTGCTATGGCATGAAGAGACTGATTCTCTGCTGACATGAAGCCAGATTCTTTGCTATGGCATGAAGAGACTGATTGTCTGCTGACGTGAAGCCAGATTCTCTGCTATGGGACCTCTGTCCAATTGATATTGGGTCATTTTTATTTTTTTTATTTTTATTTTAATTCATTTCCCTATCCACATTTGTTTGCAGGGGATTTACCTACATGTTGCTGCCTTTTGCAGCCCTCTAGCTCTTTCCTGGGCTGTTTTACAGGCTTTTTAGTGCCCAAAAGTTCGGGTCCCCATTGACTTCAATGGGGTTCGGGTTCGGGACGAAGTTCGGTTCGGGTTCGGATCCCGAACCCGAACATTTCCGGGAAGTTCGACCGAACTTCTCGAACCCGAACATCCAGGTGTTCGCTCAACTCTAGTAATAAGCTAATGTTAAAAGAAACAACCTGTAGCCTTAAATGCACTACAAAACCCAGCAAGCTGTCAGCTATTTATGCCATGCTGTCAGGGCAAAGACCCCTTACTCTGATTTATGCTGAGTTCCAAATTAGTATGGCAAATAGGTAACGAGTACTCGGGAGAATTGAATGATACAGACATCAAGGTTGCATCTAAGCAAGTCTCAGTTTATTACTTATGGAAAGCAAATACTTATACCACATTGGGGCCAGTTCCGGTTATACACCCACGCACTTTACATGAAAGTCATGAAACATCTGGACATATAGAAATGCTTATTAAGCAGAAGGTGTAAATGTCAGCTAACCGCAGACTTTCTATACAAAAACGAGACATACATACATACATACATACATAAATACTTACATAATAGTTCAGTCCTTAAATATAGAGATATTGAATGGTCTCCTATATAAATCCAGTCACTGATCATGCAGTGTTTTGATAAATGAAAAATACATATTGATTTTTGGATTTTCACTACAGCATCATATCACCTGCAGTGTGCGTAGAACACCACTACATTATAAAAATGTCTCCTAGGTGGACTAAAAAATAGTTCTAGATTATTAAAGTTTATTTAAAAAAAAAATAATAATAAAAACTGTTTTATTGTGTTAAAATGGTAAAAAAAATTTTTTACAAAAAATACATTCAACACTGTTTGCCAGAACCCTTATAATAAAGATAACATTATTTAAACCACCCTGTCAACAAAAACGCAAATAATATGTTTTTTCCCTGCCACCTCCCCAATGACACTGACAGGAGGGTATCACTGCCCCATGACAGAAAACAACACGGAAGCTGAAGCTTTAAAAGGGCCTCCTCTCCCCTACCTGTCCCGTGTAGCGTGGAAGCTCTTCCTGTGTCTTCAAGCTCGCTGGTCAAAGAAGCACACGGCCTGGTCTCTGCCCTACTAGTTGGGAGGGCCGTTGCAGGGGTGAGGGGCTCCGGGGACGCGTGGCCTCCTTTCCTTGTATCTTGGCATAAGTCCTTTTGTGGAAGGCAGCCCTGGGCTCCAGTCTGTATACTCCGTTAGGAGTATTACTGATGGCACTCCAGGAGGCGGAGTCTCATTCCGGTTGCGTGCGACGTGACGTCATAGCGTAACGGCGTCACGTACGGGCGGAGCGTCATGACACCACAAACGTCACGCTGATGCCAGGAACATAAAGAGGAAGCCGGGAACATGGAGCAGCAACACATGCTGTTCCTTTCTCACCATGTCAGCTCCTGCAGATCCAGATACCGCCCGCAAGCGTCTGGACGTGGCCTCTATCACCTTTAGCCCGGTAATCCTCCTCTCCTGACCTGGGCAGATATTGTTGTAGGGGTGATGGGTTCTCTATTATCCACCTTGGTTGCCTGGTGCTGGTGTCAATTCCCTTTTGTTTTTTTTGGACCCTACTTATTTTTCAATTTTGATTGTTATAAGGTATAGACACCTCCACCTCCAAGGCACCTGGGTCTGATTCTGGTTGCAAGAAATGCGCTCTCTGCAGAAAGTCGTTTACATCTAAAACTAAAAAGTCACTTAGCCCCAAATGTACTGAGAAGGTCGTGACTGAAGAATCCCCCTCATTCCTAGACTCCATGAGGAGTATGATACGTGAAGAGGTTAATGCGGCGGTAGAGTCCAGGTTACCTCCTTCTTCACCGCAAGCCTCTACATCACAAAAATCCCATAGTTTCCAGTTATTTGGATTGGATTTGGATGATGGGGAAATAGCTTCTGACATAGACTCTGATTCATCTGACGAGAAGGGTAGACCATTGTTTCTCCCTGAATATACTAACAGTCTCTTGAAAACTATAATAGCTACTATGCACCCGGAGGAGTCTAAAGAAAGTCGCTCCCTTTAGGATCAAATGTTTCATGGTCTAGGCAAAAAGAAAAGATGTGTTTTTCCGATCCATAATAATATTAAAGCTTTGATATCTAAGGGATGTAAAGACCCTGAAAGAAGAGCCCATATAACGATAACTTTCAAGAGAAAGTATCCGTTTTTTTGGAATCTGACTCAAATCTTTGGGACAAGACTCCAAAAATTGATGCACCAGTGGCAAAGATTTCCAAGAAATCCTCCCTACCGTTTGAGGACATGGGATTACTTCGTGACCCGATGGATAAAAAAAATTAAAAATTTGCTCAAGAAGGCCTGGGATACAAATACTGCTATGTTCGGACCGAGTATTTCATCTACCTGCACTGCTAGATCTCTGTCAGTATAGCTTAGCCAGTTAGAAGACCATCTGGCAGCAGGAACTCCTAGAAGAAGAGATTTTAGCTTCATTACCAATGCTAACAAGCCTTAAATTTTCTTGTGGACGCTTCAACAGATCTAGTGAGGTTATCAGCAAGAGCAGCCGCTATTTCTAATGCCACCCGCAGAGTCATATGGTCAGGGGATGCAGGTTCTAAAAGCCGTCTATGTTCCATTCCATGTGAAGGCGATAGGCTGTTTCGGTCTGTATTGGATGACATTTTGAAGCAAGCATCTGATAAGAAGAACGGTTTTCCAGATACTTCCATCAGAGACGCTCCTTTCGCAGTCAAAAAAGCCCAAAGCAGATCAAAAGAAGAGGGAATACTCATGAAGATGGCAGTCTTCAAAATCCACCCAATGACACCAAAGGTCAGTTTGGAGCAAGACCCACCAGATCACTATATCGTCAACAAGCCTTTGACCAAAAGAGAGGAACAGTTATCCCTAGAGACAGAACTAAACAGTTAAATTCAAAAAGGGGTCCTGCTACAAGTTACAAAAAGCCAGCAACACCAGGGGTTTTATTCTCTGATGTTTAAAAAAAAAAAAACAGGGGGGTCTTTTAAACTTATCATAAATCTGAACAAATGCCTATCTTACAAAAAATTCAAGATGGAGACCATCAAATCAACAATAAATGTGCTTTCTCAACATTGTTACATGGCGACAATAGATTTGCAGGACGCATACTATCATGTACCCATATTCAGAGACCACCAAAAGTTTCTCAGAATAGCAGTTTTTATGGAAGGCCACCACTTTAAATTTCAAGCGCTCCCCTTTGGCCTATCATCGGCTACCAGAATTTTCACAAAAGTAATAGCAGAAATAACGAGTCATCTCCGTCTGCAGGGCATTCTTATTATTCTATACTTGGACGATTTTCTGATTGCTGCCGAATCAGAGGATCATCTTTTAGTACATCTAAGTCTTGTTCAAAGAACCTTCTCAAACCTTGGGTGGATAATAAATCTCAAAAAATCCAATCTCATTCCAGCACAGCAAAAAGTATTTTTAGGAATTCTTCTCGACTCTCGTTTGCTAATGTCCTTCCTCCCAGAAGACAAACAGTTAACCCTTCAACAGAAGGTGAAATCATATTTGCGGTTTGAAAACCTCTACTATCAGAAATGTCATGACAGTCTTGGGGATTTGACATCTTCAATACCTGCGGTCAGGTGGGCACAGATTCTCACCAGAATTCTGCAGGCCTTTATGCTAACATCTTGGGATGGCAACAGGAGTTATCTGGACAAGAAGGTTGTGATTCCAATTAAAGGAAAAACACTCCCTGGCTTGGTGGAAGATGAGGAGAAATCTTCCGACAGGGGTCTTCTGGCATCAAGAGAATCAACTGGTGGTGACTACAGATGCCAGCAGCCGAGGTTGGGGAGGTCATGCAGGATACCTAATTGTTCAGGGAATCTGGGACATGTCAGACACCTCGTCAAATTTAAGAGAACTCGGGGTAATTCACAAAGTTCTTTTATCCTTAGGCCCCTTTCACACAAGTGAGTTTTCCCGCACAGGTGCAATGGGTGACGTAAACGCATAGCACCCGCACTGAATCCTGACCCATTCATTTCAATGGGTCTGTTTACAGGAGAGTTTTTTTCACGCATCCGTTCTGCGTTGCGTGAAAAACGCAGCATGTTCTATATTCTTTTTTTTTTCACGCAGCCATGGCCCCATAGAAGTGAATGGGGCTTCAGTGAAAAACGCATTGCATCCGCAAGCAAGTGCAGAAGAAGACGCACAAGTCATCATGATCGCTCCCTTTTGGCCCAAAAGGGCCTGTTTTCCCCTCTTGCTCAACCTGTCAGGGAGATTTTTCTGGACTCTTCTGGTGTTTCCATGCCTCCTTCAGCAGAGGCCAGTGTTCCATCTCAACTAAAGTTGACGGCCTGGAGATTGAACGCCAAAATCTGAGGAAGAAGGGGCTCTCTGACCCTGTAATCGCCACCTTATTGAAAAGCAGGAAAATAACTTCTAAAATTTATCTTAGAACATGGAAAGCTTTCCTCTCGTTCTCCAGTGACAAGATCCAGTAAAATTTCTTGGATAATATCCCTGTCATTCTGGATTTCCTGCAAGCAGGTTTGGACAAGGGTCTTAAACTCCTCACTCTTAAGGTACAGGTCTCGGCCTTAGCAGTCTTTCTTGACACTAAATTATCAGACCATCCTCTGATCAGAAGGTTCATCAAGGGGTAATCAGAAACTTCCTCAGTCTGGGACTTGCAGGTGGTCCTTTCAGTGCTAAAGGAGGCCCTGTTTAAGCCCATTGAAGAGATCTCCCTCAAGCTCCTGACTTTCAAGACCACTTTCCTTCTAGCCATAACATCTGCGAGAAGGGCGGGGGAAATTCAGGCTTTCTTTTGCCATCCTCCGTATCTAAGGATCCTGGACGACAGAATAATCTTAAAACATTGTCCATCCTTTCTCCCGAAGGTTGTATTCAGATTTTACTGTAATGAAGAGATAGTTTTGCCATCCTTCTGCCCGTTGCCTTCAACTGACTTAAAGAGGAAATTCCATAACCTAGATGTGAGGTGCTGTGTACTGGCTTACCTAAAGATCTGGAAGAAAATTAGAAAATCGGGGCATCTCCTTCTTCATTTTATAGGACCCAATAAAGGTCGGGCAGCCGGCAAGGCCACCAGTGGAAGATGGATAAAGCAGACAATTGCCTTTTGTTATGCTCAAAAGAACCTAGATCCTCCAAAGGGTCTCAAGGCACCATCGACATGGGCAGTGTCGACCTATTGGGCAAAAAAAGCTGGTATTTCGATTGAACAGATCTGTAGAGCAGCTGCTTGGGCAAACCCAATGACTTTTTTTCAACCGCTATAAGTTAAGTGTTATCCATAACCAGGATTTGTCATTTGGGCACAGAATTCTTTCTGCAGTAGTCCTTCCCTAATTGATTTCTCTGTTAATCCTCCTGTCAGTGCTGTTAGGGAGGCGCCAGGGAAAAGAGTTAATTACTTTTACTGGTAATTGGTTTTTCCAATAGCCTCCCCAACGGCACTGGGGTTTTCCCACCCCTAAAGGGAGCCTGTCACCGGGATTTTGTGTATAGAGCTGAGGACATGGGTTGCTAGATCGCCGCTAGCACATCCGCAATACCCAGTCCCCATAGCTCTGTGTGCTTTTATTGTGTCAAAAAACCGATTTGATACAATAAAAGCACACAGAGCTATGGGGACTGGGTATTGCGGATGTGCTAGCGGCCATCTAACAACCCATGTCCTCAGCTCCCGGTGACAGGTTCCCTTTAATTATTGGTTTCCTTGGTTACATGTTAATTCCTGTATTTTTGTTAAATTAATATAAATTTTTGTTGCATCACTACCGTGTACTCTGTTATTTACTGATTTAGGTAAGCGGAGAAGGCCCTTTTTAAAGCTTGAGCTTCAGTGTTGCTTCCTGTCCAGGGGCGGGGACACCCTTCTGTCAGTGCCGTTGGGGAGGCTATTGGAAAAACCAATTACCAGTAAGAGTAATTAACTCTTTTTCCTATTCACCTTAGCCCCCCCAAAAATAATAAATGTTAATCAAGAAGTCTCATGAACCCCCCCCAAAAAAAAAAAATTGTCCCAATGAGATCCACATCAGTCCCTCCCAGAAAACAAGCCTTCATACGGTGACATCTGCTCAAAAATGAATGATTCCTGGCTGTCGTAATGCGCTGACATAACGAGACATCCTATTATTAGGGGGAAAAAAACATAATACTAATTTTATTTGGTTTTACAGTAACTGTACTGGCCCATAGAATAATAGTAACAAGCTATTAATGTCAGAGTGTTACAGTGAACGTCTTAAATTTAAAGTGCAAAAAGCAATGGCCATTACCATCCCAAAAAGGGTAATAGAAGTCCCCCAAAATGGTGTCACTAAAACGTCCAATTCGCCCCACAAAAAATAAGCCCTCATTTGGCTAAATCGACAGAAAAATAAGAAAGTTATGGCCAGAGAAATAAACAACCTCCCAGTGTCTTATTTAATACTCCATTATTGGCTGAAATACACCTCAAAAAACAGTATTATTACTCCTCCAGAAAAAATGTAGTGTGACCTCTGAGTGCAACCCTTACCCACTATTCCAACTATAAGAATATATTAAGGATTGCTCATAACTTTCCCAAGTTCCCAATCACTCATATAACATTAAAAAGGTTTTTCGAGATTCTCATACTGCTGACCTATCCTGTGTAAGTCAGGACGGATCCGTTTTGACTTAGACTTTTTTTGAAAGAATAATGCAAACGGATCCGTTCTGAACGGATACAAGCGTTTGCATTATAGGTGCGGATCCGTCTGCGCAGATACCAGACGGATCCACACCTAACGCAGGTGTGAAAGTAGCCTTACTGGTACTTTCACTTTTTCTTTGTGCCGGTCATCTAGTAAACTTTGTCTCTAAACTACTGAGAGGCCATAAACACGTATTTAAGCCACATTCTTATCAGTAAGATAAGGATTGAGCTATGATGAGTGTTTATAAGGTCAGAGAGCAGAGATAAGGAGTCTGTCTGCTCCTCAGATGACGGAAAAGACAAAAAATCCACAGGCAGCTAGTAGAGCATCTCAGCTCTGTACACAAAAAAGGATTCCAGTAATAAAGACCAATTGAAAAAATGTTTTTTTAGCTCAAAATGAGTACAATGCAATAATAAAAAAAAATTGCCCCCCAAAGATGTACCTTTAACCCCACAGAAAACAGCAACTACTGCTGCAGGAGAAATTCCACCCTGCATGCACTGTGCACATAATACTACTAATACTACATAATACTGAGGGCTCTCTGCTCCTTGCTTTCGGGTTCAGTGCAGGAGGACGCAGCTACAGGGAAGGTATTATGCGGCCAGTAACTTGCAGCAGTAGTTATTTCCTGTGGTTTTAATGACCTATAGCATGCAGAGCACCTGGGAAATTTGCATTTGGGGGACCATCGTGGGAGAATTGGTGGCCTTTAAATGACTCTAGTAAGTCCATTTTAGTCATTATTAAAATTTGCCCGGAGTTTCACCTTAAAGAACACGATAACGTGGGGAGCGTCTGAAGTTTAGAAGCTCGCCTTACCACATTAAAGCCGTTCAATAGGAGAAATGTCGGCGCACAAAGCAATGAAATCCGCTAGAAGTTATCAGGGCATAAAAGTAAAGAGGAGTGTGCTGTGCTAATGTCATCCCTGCCATCTTGGTGCCTTGTTTACGGCGCTGGCATGGCAGTGCTGGATCCTCCAGGGACCTGTGATATGATAGAAGCTGCTTTCTGCCTTCTCTCTACAAGTATCCTCTGCCCACCGCCTGTGACGAGCTGCAGACATTTCTTGATCGCGTCCTCCCGTGGGACACAGACAGTAAAATAAAGTTCTCCTTTTACCGTTTTAATGCCCTAATTTCCCAGCAGTGCCTCTAATTACTCTGTAAGCAAACGGTAGTAACACCGAACAAAGGAAAAACAAAGTTGCAGCAATTTGGTTTAGTAAAGTGAGGAAAGTGTCTCGTGTACGTTCACTTAAGAGTCATGAGGCTTCTTAACATTACGAAATTACCTTGGGGGGGGGGGGGGGGGGAGTCTATCACGCCCTGCACTCCAGGAGTCTGGCTTCAGCAAGTTGCAGAATAGGACTTTGCAACTTTTTTGGTTTATTTGCAAATTTTTGTGTCATTTTGTATTTTAGGACACTCGCTCCAGTTTTAAACGTTGGCATGGTTAGCCTGTCGAGCGAACGTAAGCCAGGATTATCACCTGCAACTTTTTAAAAATTCACAAATATTTTCGCAATTTTACTCCAGCAAAATGGTGACATAGCAAGTGGAGTAACGTCTCAAGACAGAAGTGTTAGACTTAAAGGCCATGGACACCTTCTGGGGCATTTTACTCACTTTGGGCTACAAATCATTTTTTTAAATTGGTCTTTATTAAAAGTTCAGCTGTTTCTGAATCAGTCTGTTTGCAAGGTATCACTTTGCTTTGTCTTTGAATCCTGTCATCTGTCGGCTCATGTTTAGTTCTTATCTTTGATCTCCTGACAGCTCATAAAGAGTTATTTAAAGGGCATCTGTCAGTAGATTTGTGCCTATCAAACTGGCTGAGCTGTTACATGTGCGCTTGGCAGCTGAACACATCTGTGTTCGTCCCATGTTCATATGTGCCCGCATTACTGAGAAAAATTAGGTTTTAATATATGCAAATGAGCCTCTAGGAGCAATGGGGGGGGGGGGGGTTGTCATTACACCTAGAGGCTCAGCTCTGTCTGCAACTGCCGCACTCTCTGAACTTTTTGATTGACAGGGCCAGGCAATGTAAACATTATCATGCCTGGCCCGGTCAATCAGTGCAGAGGGTGCAGCAGCTGCAGAGAGCAGAGCCTCTAGGTGTAATGGCAACGCCCCTGTTGCTCCTAGAGCCTCATTTGCATATATTAAAACATAATTCTTCTCAGCAATGAGGGCACATATGAACATGGGACCAACACAGATGCCTTCAGCTGCCAAGTGCACATGTAACAGGTCAGCCAGTGTCATAGGGACAAGTCCGCTGACAGATGCCCTTTTAAAGGGGTTGTCCAACAGTATAAATACCCAAAGGAGGGGTCCAGGCATTGTGGGGGCTGTTTATGCTGTTGGATAACCGTTTTAAGCTATATTCTTATCAGTTTGATAAGAATTGAGTTATAATGAGTGTTTATGAGTTCAGGAGATCAGAGATAAGAGTTATACATGAGCCGACAGATGACGGGATTCAAAGAAACTGCAAAGTGACAGCTTGCAAGCAAATTAATTTTTAACTCTTGTATCTCAGAAACAGCTCCACATTTTTAATAAAGACCAATTGAAAAAATGATTTGTAGCCCAAAATTAGTAAAATACCATAATAAAAAAAAACAATTGCCCTGAATGTGTCCATATCCTTTAAGATGCAACAAGTTTATCAAACTTTATGTGACATTTGATGCAAACGCGATGCAGACTCCTTCCAAACTGATTTTAAAAATACCGATCTTGGTAAATGTCTGACATCGATCTGCAATGTGTGCTGGAAATGTAGTGTGAATACACCCTTATTTTTTCACTCCCATTTACTACAGTGGGACTGGATGGACTAACTGTGTGCACACGGCCCTACCTCTGTATAATGGTCACGTGTGTGTATAAGGGCTGTTATTGACATGGTCATTTACAGGCCCGGCAGTAAGTATGTGTAGTAAAGTGTGCTCTACATATAAGGCCTCATGCACATGAGCGTATTCTCCACTTTATTTTTGTGGATCAGATGCGGGCCCATTGATTTCAGTGGGGCCACAATAGATGCGGACAGCACACCGTGTGATGTCCGCATCCATATGTCTGTTCCGCGGCCCCGCCGAAAAAAAAAAAAAAATAGAACATGTCCTATTGTTTTGCACTTGAAACATAGTGCGGGACCTGTGGAAGGGGAAAATGCGGGACACACCCCGACGGTATCTGTATTTCGCACTCCGAAAAAAGGATACGTTCGTGTGCATTAGGTCTAGTGAGTAATCGCCTCATGTTCTTCGCTGGCACTTACCTCTGGATTTACCTCTTGTTTCTTTTCAAGGCTCAGACACAGGATATTGTCCCAACTATTGGATTCAGCATTGAAAAGTTCAAGACCTCCAGGTACTGGTTGATAATTAGTCCATGTCCCTGTTACCTATGTGAACTATGAAATGGATTAGTGTTTTTATTCCTAGGATACTTGTGTAGTTCGGATCCAGGATAAAGCTCTTCCAGTCTGTACTGTGACTTGCATAAAAGATTCCCTACAGCAGTGAGGCCAAGCGCTCCCTATTCCCATACATTGCGTTACCATACACTGCATGCTGCGGTATTATCTCCGCCCAAAATTCCTGATCAGTTGCTGGAATGCCAGATCCGGCATTAATTTACATTGAAATGTATTAGTGCCGGATGCGGCATTAAAAATACCGCAATGCCGGATCCATCCTTCCAGTCTGCGCATGCGCAGACCGGTAAAAATGTGCAAAAAAAATATAGAAACGGAGAGACGGATCCGTTCTTGCAATGCATTTGTGAGACGGATCCGGATCCGATTCCAAATGCTGTCCATTTGCATGCAGATTGCCTGATACGGCAGGCAGTTCCGGCGACTGAACTGCTTTCCGGATCACTCTGCCGCAAGTGTGAAAGTAGCCTAAGAAGAAAGCGCCATATAAAGAGGACCTGTCGTCTCTCCCGACATGTCTGTTGCAGTAACTACTTGCATGCCGCATGTAAAAACTATTTTTGAGCATCGGTTCTTATGACTTTATGTTGTGCCATTCCTTTATTATTCAGGCTAGAAGTTCTAAATGAATTACTAGCAGTTTGTAGTGAAGGTCCAGATGCGTGTTACTAGTTGGGGGGTTGTCGCCGCACAGTCTGACACTGGCAGCACTGGTGGAAGTGTGTCCCTGGCACTATCCAAACTGGTAACAAGCATTTGGACCTTCACTAACAAACTGCTAGTAATTCTTTCATAAGTTCTAGTAGGAATAAAAAAGGAATAGCACATCGTAGAGGCATAGGAATAGATGCTCCAGAATGGTTATTACATGAAAAGTGCAGGTAGTTGCTAAAACTGACACGTCAAGCAGGGACACAGGTCCTCTTTAAAGGCATTGTTCGCCTTAGACAACCTCTACTTATTAAAAGGGTTGCTAGAGAATTAACTGAAAACCAGTTGTCTTCTTGCTGGAACCCCCAGCGATCAGCTGTAATCTGTCAGGAAACCCGAGAGTAAGGACTTGTTCGCACGACCGTATGGCTTTTTCAGTGTTTTGCGGGCCGTTTTTAACGGATCCGTTTTTCCATTTTTTTGTTTTAGTAGTGTTTCCGGGTCCATTCCGTTTTTCCGTATGGCATATACAGTAATAACATAGAAAAATTGGGCTGGGCACAAAATTTTCAATAGATAGTTCCGCAAAAAGGGAACGGATACGGAAGACATACGGAGTACATTCCGTATCTGTTCCGTTTTTTTTGCGACCCATTGACTTGAATGGAGGCACGGAACGTGATTTGTGGGCAATAATAGAACATGTTCTATCTTTGAACGGAAATACTGAATGCATACGGAGTTCTTTTTGTGGAACCATTGAAATGAATGGTTCCGTATACGGAACGCAATTTTTTTTCCGTGTTTATTCAGTTTCCCCGGAGGACCACCACAGGGAGAATTGAGCCCATTTAAAGCAATATGTTATCTATGAGATCTTCTTTCTGATCGCTGTATTTTCTGGCCCAAATATGAGGATCCTGAACAGGAGACACCCTCCCCCTTCTATGAACTCCAACTTATCTAATAGGGCATATGAAAGTTGGTTTTCTGAACTGGACAACACCTTTAAACAGGTTGTCTCACTTTAGTAAGTGGCATCTATCATGTAGAGAAAGGTAAAACAAGGCACTTACTAATGTATTGTTATTGTCCATATTGCTTCCTTTGCTGGCTGGATACATTTTTCCATCTCATTATACACTCATTATACACTTTTTCGGCCAAAATCCCGGAACACTACGCAATTTCCATTGAAATTTATTAATGCTAGATCCTGTACCAAGTGTTCCAGAAATTACCACATCGCCGGATCCGGTTTTCCGGTCTGCACATGCGCAGTGCTTTCTAGCTGTGAAAAAAAAATATATATCTGATCCGTTTTTCCAGATGATACTGGAAAGACGGATCCGGTATTTCAATGCTAAAGTCTACCGGATCCGGAAAAAAAAGATATCCGTTTGCATACGGATTTCGGATCCGGCAGGCAGTTCCGGCAACAGAACTGCCTGACGGATTCTTCTAACGCTAGTGTGAAAGTGCCCTTAGACAACCCCTTTATTAAGGAACATGCTTTCTTTACCCTGATTACTATTGATTTTGATTAGCAGTGTGATGCTTAATTTCCCCTGTGGTGGCGCTGCAGGGCAATTGAATACTTCCTAGTGGACAGTGTAGTATCCACTGGACGCAGCTTGTGGCCATTTAGCACAGAACATCCCTCCTTTCTGGCTCATGGAGAGGGGTCCAAAACATGAGACCCATCTCTGTGATGTCCATATGGTCTAATAGGGATAATGTACAAGGGTTGCTTCATGAGACAATCACTTTTAAAGGGGTATTCTAGTTAGAAGATGGTGTCCCCTATCCACATAAGTGTTAGATCGGTGGGGGTCCCACCGCTAAACCTGGTAACAGGGGTTCAGTTCACCCATCTGAATGGAGTGGCAGGTTGAGTATTCACACTGCCGCTCCATTCATCGTGTGTAGAAGTGCCGGAGGCAGGTAAGTGCTGGTCAGTGCACATGCTTAACCTGCCGCTCCATTCAGATGGGAGAAACGTCCCCCATTCTCAGGATAATAGGAGTTCCAGTGGTCAGGCCCCCACAGATCTAAGAGTTATCTCCGATCCAACAATACAACCTTTACTTATGTTGTGTGATCAATAATGGGTTCATACAGATTCCTGCCTTTCATCGATTTGTGAAAAGCATGTGTCCAGGATAGAAGCAGGGTTCTCCTTAAAACATCCATTTATTATTCAACCAGATTTTTAGAGCAGCTCTTTTATTTGCAATGCTATACAGATCCATTAACTAACAGCGTCCTCGAATGATGCCAGCAAAATGATTTGCCTCCCAGGTGGTGCGCTGATAATTCATGTGCTGTTAAATATTAATTTACAGCTACAGATATACATGGATGCCAGCTCTCCGAGGACACACGGGCAGTAAAAAGTCTTGTTAGATTAAGTATTTTAGTAATAAACACAAGGCAGGAACACAGCTGCTACCAACACAATGTACAATGTATGAGACATGATATACAAAGAGATGTAACACAAAATACAATGAGATGTAACGTGATATACAATGAGATGTAACACGATATACAAAGAGATGTAACACGATATACAAAGAGATGTAACACGATATACAAAGAGATGTAACACGATATACAAAGAGATGTAACACGATATACAAAGAGATGTAACACGATATACAAAGAGATGTAACACGATACACAATGAGATGTAACACGATATACAATGAGATGTAACACGATATACAATGAGATGTAACACGATATACAATGAGATGTAACACGATATACAAAGAGATGTAACACGATATACAAAGAGATGTAACACGATATACAAAGAGATGTAACACGATATACAAAGAGATGTAACACGATATACAAAGAGATGTAACACGATACACAATGAGATGTAACACGATACACAATGAGATGTAACACGATATACAATGAGATGTAACACGATATACAATGAGATGTAACGCGATATACAATGAGATGTAACACGATACACAATGAGATGTAACACGATGTACAATGAGATGTAACACGATATATGAGATGCGACACAATGCACAATGAGGTACAACATGTGGCACAACTAGATGCGACAACATATGCAAAGAGATGCAAAATAATAAAGAACGAGAATCAACACAATATACAATGAGAAGCAACACCACTTGCACCGCCATATATAACGAGCTGCACCACAATACACAAGATGCAACACGATGCACAAAGAGATGCAACACAATAAATAATCAGAACAAGAAAAAGATCCAAGATTTCCATAAAGAGACATTTAAAATGTGATAAAATGAAAGCGTTCCTCCAGTGCCTGTGTTTTATTGTACTTTCACCCAGAACACCATGCGACGTTTCAGCTTTTTCCAGCTTGAAAATCTTTCATGTTATTTGTGTTATCCATATGGGGCGGACCGCTGCATGTGATCCTGCTTTTTTCTGTCTATAGGCGACATCTGCGCTGTTTCCAGCTCTACGTCTACCGTTAGAAAATATGCTGTCACCGCTATATACCGTAGTTTATTAGAAGCCACCTTCTGTAGAAAAGGGATGTTTGCTGAGGGTAACAGACACAAAAGTAGTGCTAAATATGAACGTCGCCAGCAGATACCGTACCTAATGCTGCCGGGCTGTGACAGGCTCCCTTTATACATGAATACCGCACATGTGGCCATTTATCTTCACTAAACCAAACCAGGCGACGTTCAGAGCGGCAAGTAATCAGCTCCAAGGGGAATTTTCTTTATGCGTAGAAAACTCCTGCCGCTCCCTTCCGCTGTGAAGCCACAAGTGATAATTAGACGTCTCATTTTCATCTCGTGGTCTAATATCACACCTCATTTGTCTATTAACACAGAGATATGGAGTGCGGGGGAGGGGAGTAAATGTGATAAAACGTGATCGTTAATCCGTTAGGGTACGTGTAAATAGAAGGCCAGTTTTCTAAGGGGACAAGGCCTCATTTATCAAAACCCTCTTGTAACCGGAGCTCTGATTGATTGCGGAGGGCAAAGATTTACTATTAGTCACCTTTAGACAGTCAGTTTTGGTAATAAAATAAGGTCCGAAACAACACTGCACATCACCGAAAGAACACCATACCCACAGTGAAGCATGGCGGTGGCAGCGTTTCGGTGTCCGCCTCCAGAGCGGAATGGAGACAGAATGGAGGCAAACTGAGGCATTCTGAGCGGATCCTTTTCCATTCAGAATGCATTAGAATACAAACTGATCCGTTTTGGACCGCTTGTGAGAGCCCTGAACGGATCTCCCAAACGGAAAGCCAAAATGCCAATGTTCAGGTAGCCTCAGATAAGTGTGGGTCCCTCCTCTGGGACCAGCTGCTATGTAGAGAACATGGCCCTCGAAGTGAAGGACCGCACACTGTGCATGCACGCCATGCTCTCCATTCTTCGTTATGAGAACTCCCTCCTCTGGGATCCCCATCCCGACTGCATCTTTAATTCAGCACAGGTTCTAAAAAAGCCACATTTGTTTTGCCTAGATTCTTCCCTAGTGTACTCTCAGTCAGTTCAGATAGGGAACCAAGGTAAGATAGCCAAAATGCCATATTAAAGACTTGGCTTTGGAGAGAAAGTCTGTTGACCCTGTTTCTCAACAGCCTCTTTCTTCTGTGCGCCTCTAAAGAGAAACAACACAATGGTGACAGGTCCTGTGATTGCTGGATTTACACGCTCGGCCGCACTTTTCGACTGGCAGATTATCGGGAACGAGTGTTTGTAGGAACGTTCATCTCCCATAAACGGGCAGTGTAAACTCCCCCGGTAAAATGTTGCAAGGTAGTTGCATTTGTGAGTTTAGTCCTGTCTCCTACCAAAAGTTTAAAAGTGACAAGAGAAGATGCAGCTGGGACGGTAGGTGGTCCTCCTGCCAGGGCAACCAGTAACCACAGGAAGCTTTCGAAGTACAGAAAACTGGTGGTGTCTTATTACTTGGTCGAAAATGTGGGCAACTGTGTTTCTGGTTTCTGGTAACCTTTAAAACATACTTGCGTTATTGGATTCCAATATTATTATTTTTCTTTTATTTTTTAAATGGGCACAAATTACTATTTTATGCTATATATTTTATAATTTTCCAATACAATTTATAATATGCTGCCATCAGAACAACATTCATATACAGTATGTGTACAATACACACGTGTGCACAAGAAAATGCAGACATAGGACACATTTACGAGCCCTGTAAATTGATGGATTGCAGATTTCTTCCCTGCAGCAATTGATGGTACAGTTTGTATAGGATGAATGCACGCAAGTATTTACAGCCTCTCATGGAACCCATATACATGTCGCTGCAGGGAATGAAATAAAATTCAGCCCCTCTAGGTGTCAGCTCCCTTGTCTTCCCTATATCTGGCCTTTAGCAGCATCTGGTTGCTCTGACCCTGAGCATAACTGACAGCATAAGGGCTCATTTACACAACCGTATGGTCGCCGTGCCCGTTTTGTGGACCGCAAACACCGGGTCAGCAATACAAGGGCATCGGCTTTGTGAACTCGGCATTGCAGATGTGGACCCTTTGACTTGAATAGGTCCGCAATCCGCAAGATACGGCCAAAGATAGGACATGTCTTATCTTTTGCGGAGCGGAGGCACAGATCAGAAGCCCACAGAAACACTCAGAATCCCTTCCGTGGGCTTTCGGGTCCGTGCCTCCGCATTGCAAAAGACATGTATTATGTTTTGCCGTATCTTGCAGATCGCGGACCCATTCAAGTCAGTGCAACCACAACCACTGTGCTAACTGGTTTAGCTAAATCCTAGGGGCCTTATCCTGGAACCTCTGGACTTCGCTGTGGGTTAGCAATCAGACCGCTTCCTGCAGGGATAGCCCCATTGTAGTTGGCAGCTGATACTCTCACACAGCACCAGAGCTACAGATTAGGTACCAATTCAGAACCAGGTAGAATACAGGCAAATGCAAGGCAAACAGGTAATACAGGCAAGAGACAAAACACGGAGCACTGGCAGACACATACTTCAGGAACCCAGACATGTGGATTACAGGAACCCATTCACAAATAATGAATACATGTGCAGTAACTTAGGAAGACAGACTAGGCACAGAACTCTAGGACACCGTTTAGACACAGCAGTTACAGGACTCTAGAAGAGCACCTACAATACATGACAAGGTCAAGCAAACATTGTATAGCATGCGTAGAACAGACACAGAGTAAGGCATATGACACTAGGTCAGAATTCAGATACAGACAAACTTGAGAGATAAACTCCAACACAGGGCACTGACAGACTCCAAATGGATCAAAGCAAGACATGACATGTTACACCACCAGAGCAGGTCACAGAACTCAAGAGATATGTCAGACTGAGACAGAACACTGGAACATATATGTAGTAGACCCTTCGAGACTATTTTTTTATGATTGCATTTTACTAATTTTGGGCTTAAAATAATTTTTTCAATTGGTCTTTATTAAAAAATATTGAGCAGTTCTGTCAGAAAGCGTTAACTATTTTTCTAGCTGTGTGACTGGTACTTTCACTTTGTGCCGGCATCTAATAACCCTGATCTCCTTTTACTGAGAGGTCATAGACACTTATTTAAGTGACATTCTGATCAGTAAGATAAGAACTAAGCTATAATGAGTGTTTATAATGCCAGAGAGCAGAGATAAGGAGCCATCAGATTAGCTGACTGACAAAAAAGAGAGAAAAGGTAGATCCTGCTACTAGAACATGAGTCCTGTACCGAAAAAAGGGCTCCATATTTTTAGTAAAGACCAATTTAACCACCTAACTGTTTTGCCCGAGTTCAGCTCGGGCAGTGGGAAAAGTAGCTAACTCGGGCAGAAATTGGAGGGGGGGGGCTGCTTTAAGATGCTGCTATATCCTGAATGGAGCAGCTAGAAACATGCACTGGTCTTGTTTGAAAGCTGACATTCCAGGCTTTCATACAAGACCAAAATGACAGTATTAGTCCAAGTAACAGAAGGGGTATCACTGTTAGAAATTGAGTCGGGAATAATCTCGGGTAAAACCTGCTTTTACTTTCACTTTCAGCAGTATTCGCTGCATCCTTATTTCTATCAGTGATTTCTTCCCATGTACTGACCATATTGCTGTCATTCTGGTAATGTCTGAAAGCTTATAATGTCAGCTTTCAAACAATACAAAGCCCATAACACTAGCTGGTACCAAACCAGAGATATGAGCAGTTAAAGCAGCCCCCCCCCCCCCCTGTCAGCCTGGAGGAGGATGTCACTAAGGGGTTAAAAATGCAATAGTGTCCCCAGAGTTGTGTGCCAACAAGATTTACTGCAAACACACATTAAAATCTACTATCTACAATATAAAAAAAGTGAATTTTTGGGAGGGTTTTTCCAATTTTAACGTGACTGTTAGGAGGTTAAAAAATGATTTTTACCTAAAAATGAGTACAATGCAATAATAAAAAAACATTTCCCCCCAAAGGTGTACATAGCCTTTAACCTTTGTAATACAGAACTGAGGAGAGATGCAAGCACATGGCACAATTAACACCCACAAGAACCAACGCCAGGATACATGGAGCAATAGCAACATGAACTGCCTTTGAACACAATGGGCAAAATTCTAACTCACAAGCCGCCAATACTGGCGCGCATGGAACAATGGTGACAAATGAGATGCCATTGTAACATATTGCGCCTGGGAACTGCTTGACATCTCTCCTTTCATGCTGTCATCCAACTTCTGCATTTTTGGGTTTCGCCTCGTAAGGGTCCATTCACACGTCCGTAGGTGTTTTGCAGATCCGCAAAACACGGACATCGGCAATGTGCCTTCCGCATTTCGCGGACCGCACATCGCCAGCACTATAATAGAAAATGCCTTTTCTTGTCCGCAGTTGCGGACAAGAATAGGACATGTTCTATTTTTTTGGGGGAACGGAATTGCGGACCCGGAAGTGTGGATGCAGACAGCACATAGCATCCTTTCTGGCCGCATTGAAAATGAATGGGTCCGCAAAATCCAGAACAGATCTGGAAAAAAATTGCGGACGTGTGAATGGACCCTAAACGTCATTTTTTTATGTCACCACACAAGTTCTCTATGGCAGTGTTTCCCAACCAGTGTGCCTCCAGCTGTTGCAAAACTACAACTCCCAGCATGCTTGGACAGCCTTTGGCTGTGAAGGCATGCTGGGAGTTGTAGTTTTGCAACAGCTGGAGGCACACTGGTTGGGAAACACTGCTCTATGGGATTGAGGTCAGGAGATCGGGATAGCCACTCTGTCACCTCAATACTGTTTGTCTGTAACCGAGACCTTGTTTGTTTACTTGTGTGTTTTTGGTCAATATCATGCCCATATCAGGATTTTTGCACCACCATACTTTACTGTCTACACAGTGTACTGTGGCTTGAATTAAGTTCTTGGGGATTGTCTGACATACTGTCTGCTGCCATTAGACCCAAAAAGAACAATTTTGCTTTGATCAGTCAACAAAATTTTGCACCATTTCTCTTTGGACCAGTCAATGTAATCCTTGGCAAATTTTAACCTATTCAGAACATGTCATTTTTTTCAACTACGGGACTTTGCGGGGCGTTCTTGGTGGTAACTTAATCGTCTTCTGATTGTAGCATTACTCACTGGTAGATCTTCAGACCTTCTTTGATCTTCCTGAAGGTGATCATTGGCTGAGCCTTGGCCATCTTGGCTATTCTTCCGTCCATTCGAACAGTAGTTCCCAACTTCCTTCCAGGTCTTTTAGATTTTGGTTGCCACTTCAAGGCATGTTTTTCTCTCTCCAGTCAAGTTTTTAAAGTATGTTCTTCATCAGAAAAGCATCTGAAACGACCCAATTTCCCCTGTATTTCAGATGAAAAGGCACTATAACCAACATGTGCAACATTTACCACCCACCTATGGTAAATAAGGACCAAAATTAACACCTGTTCGTGACTTCACCAATTTAACTCCTCACTGCTGTTACTTTGAGCATGCCTCTTTCAATTAATGATTCAATTACTTAGAATGGGCGGCGTGCATGTCCTAATTATTGAGATATTTTTTTTTCTATTACACTTAGGCTAGTTTCACACTAGCACTTAAAATCTTCTGACAGGCTGGTCCGGCAGAGGAAAAGACTCCTGAAGTTCATTGCATCCGACACTACCTTTCCCCGCCAGAGCCCAATGAGCATGCAGTGATATTTGTCCGTCCGGATCCCCGCAGGTGCAATGCTCTGGCCCTTCCCGGCTGTGCTGGATACGATGAACTCCGCAGACTGTTCCTCTGCCAGAACAGCCAGAAGATTTTAGCTCTAGTGTAAAATTAGCTTTGCAGGTAAGTTATTTGCTATGTAGAAATATCACTTTTACCAAAAACAGGTAAACGATGTGAGACTGCTATTTTTTGAACACCACTGTATATACTACTATCATGTTTTTATGTTAATGTACCTTGTAGTTTAGTATTGATGACCAGACAGCACACCGACCACTGATGAGATATGTTGTACTAACTCTTTGTCATATATTGTTTTCTAGCTTGTCATTCACAGTTTTCGACATGTCTGGACAAGGGAGGTACAGGAATCTCTGGGAACACTATTACAAGTAAGTCGTCCCGAAAATCTCTTTCCGGTTTCCTCCCACACTCCAAAGACATACTAGTAGGGAATTTTAGATTGTGAGCTCCGCTCTGCAACAGCGAGTGATGATGATGTGTGTAAAGCATTGCGGAATATGTCAGCGCCGTATAAGTGAGTAAAATAAATACGTCTCTGCCATGTTATCTTTGTATGAAATCTGTAGTCATTTAAAATGACACAGGGTGTCTCACGGTGTAGAATACAGTTAGATTGTGAAAAAGACAGATTGGTGAGATATATGCTGACATGTAGTAGTCCTGTACAACACCAGGCGGCGTGGATAACACCAAATAGAAAATGAGGCTGTTGCTGCTCCAAACCCAGATGGTACATCAATGTCGGTCACTAGTAAACCAGAACTAGGACGGATGGCTTCACATGGGCGCTAACAGACTTCATCAGAGGAAATCCAAGATATGCTGTAAATAAGGAATTGGTAAATTTAGTGTGTACCTACACTTTCAGATTACTTTTCAGACTAGCCTGCCATGTCTATGTACATGAGGAATGACAATATCTGGCCATTATATGACTTGTATCTGGCAGTTTGGGAAGTTTTTTCCTCTGCAGGATTCATCTCCTATTCTCAGTTGTTCCTCACTTGTCTGTGGCTGTAATGACGTCCACTCATAAAATACACATAGAGATAGAAGATTCCACACTGTTTGTAACTCAATCTCGCTTAAATACCATATGGGACAATATAAAGAAGTACTGAGCAGGATAGATGTAAGTAAGGCATGACGGGTGAGATATAACACTATTAGCTGCTCCAGCCTCCCTGTCTGTGTCTGTTTGCTTGTATCTCAGTCTGCTGCTCACTTCTCCTCCCATCTTCATTGACCTCTGTCACAGCTTGGTCTCACTAGATGGAATTACCCTTCTTGAATAGCCCTTCTTGGTCTCACTAGATGGAATTACCTAACAAATTCAGAGAGAATATTAGATTAGGAATCAGACCTGAAAAGAGGAGTAAGGCCTCATGCACACGACCGTTGTGTGCATCCGTGGCCGTTGTTCCGTTTTCCGTGATTTTCTACGTACCCATTGACTTTCAATGGGTCCGTTGAAAACTCGAAAAATGCACCGTTATTCATCCGCGGCCGTGATCCGTGTTTCCTGTCCGTCAAAAAAATATGACCTGTCCTATTTTTTTGACGGACAACGGTTCACGGACCCATTCAAGTCAATGGGTCCGTGAAAAAACACGGATGCACACAAGATTGGCATCCGCGTCCGTGATCCGTGGCCTCAGGCTACTTTCACACAGACAGTATATTCTAACACAGAGGCGTTCCCATAGTGATGGGGACGCTTCAAGTTAGAATATACTAAGAACTGTGTACATGACTGCCCCCTGCTGCCTGGCAGCACCCGATCTCTTACAGGGGGCTCTGATCCGCACAATTAACCCCTCAGGTGCCGCACCTAAGGGGTTAATTGTGCGTATCATAGCCCCCTGTAAGAGATCAGGTGCTGCCAGGCAGGAGGGGGCACACCCCCCTCCCTCCCTAGTTTTAAATTCGTTGGTGGCCAGTGTGCCCTCCCTCCCCTGTATTACATTCATTGGTGGCCAGTGCGGCCCCCCCTCCCTCCCCTGTATTACTGTACATTCATTGGTGGCCAGTGGGCCCCCCCTCCCTCCCCTGTATTACTGTACATTCATTGGTGGCCAGTGCGGCCCCCCCTCCCTCCCCCTCCTAATTAAAATCCCCCCCCCCCCCTATCATTGGTGGCAGCGGAGAGTTCCGATCGGAGTCCCAGTTTAATCGCTGGGGCTCTGATCGGTAACCATGGCAACCAGGACGCTACTGCAGTCCTGGTTGCCATGGTTACTTAGCAATTTTTAGAAGCATTATACTTACCTGCGATGTCTGTGACCGGCCGGGCGCTCCTCCTACTGGTAAGTGACAGGTCTGTGCTATAAGCAATGTGCCGCACAGACCATTCTATAATTTAATTCCAACAGCTGCTTCTTGGTGCGTTATTTTTTTTGTCAATGAGTGCACATTACAACATTTCTTTATTCACCTGTACTGTTGATTCATGCAAAGTTGCGTGAAAAGTTAGTAAGTTAGTGACCAGTTAATCAAGCAGTACTTTTCAGTATTAACCTGGTGCTATTATCGGGTTTAAGCCTTTTTTAAGCCTTGTAGGGATCTGTGTACTTGCGATGGGGTCTGCAATGACTCTCAGACCTCGGGGGTTAAAAGTCCAAAAGTCATTGGTTATTTTCCTCATAAACACGATAGGCGTGCAGCAGAATACAGGGAGTCCAAGTTAAACGTCACTTGGGGTGAAGCCACAGTACATAAATCATAGCAAGTGTCAAATAAACACCTGCCCGTCCAGGCGCTAACTATACAGAGAACTTCCCTCTCTCACCTATGCACTTCAGCAAGTCAGGAGGATCTGGCTTTGCACAGTCAAACAGCCACCATGCTCTGACACTGACTGAGGCTCTGAGGCCTCTATTTATTTCCCAGTAACAATCCCAGTAGCCACACTTGGTATCTTCTCAGGCTGGGGAATAGATGTTCTGGAGCAAGCATGTGGACTGGGAGGTCTCACTACCAAAAAATCCAGCCCACCAACCAAGTCTGAACAAAACAGCTCCAGCAAGCTACACTTTGCTGAAACAAATACAGCTTTCTGAATTTTTTTTATCTCATCCAGCTGAGGACTCTGGGTGAAATATACACCCCATACACACTTTTCCACACACATTGTAACAACCTGATGCAGTTTGGTGCCGAAACCTGTTGCTTAAAGGGGTTCAAGATTATCTTAAAATAACAAAACAAAAAATAGTGCATCATACTCACCCATGTTTCCCCTGCCGCTTCCAGCGTTGTCCTTCTGTTCTGAAGTAGATATTTTCATGCACATGACTGCTGAGGCCAGTTATTGGCTGCAGCAGTAACGTAGTGTGTGTGAGGCTTTACTACTGCAGCCAGAGAGACAAATGCTGGTGTGGAGTACCAGAGTGAGATGCAGGAAGCGGCAGGGAAGAAAATGCTTTTTGGGGATTTTTTATCTGTTATTTTGTGACATTTACTGCTACTGCCTGAGTTTTTATTTCTCACAGACAACTCCTTATTTATGGCATGTTGTGGATAAAAAGTCTATCATTGCCCATGAGAAAACCTATCTTTTTCAGATCTCTAATTCTAGAGCTCTTGAGGGCTCGCTGGTTGACAAAAATAATACATCAAGATGTAAAATTGAGCAACTAAGAAGTAGATGGTAAAACCTGTCATTTCTAGGCACTATGAGAACTCCTTATTAATGTCAGTTTTCATAAATGTTGCACCCGAGTGTTCATCTTACAGGGATTTTCCAGGAGAACAATATTGATGGCCTGTCCTTAAAATAGGTCATCAATATCTGGGGTTCCGACTCGCAGCAACCACACCGATCAGCTTTTTGAAGAGAAGCGCAGCAGCCCCTTCCCAGGCCAGTATCATCACGTTCACAAGTGAATGGGCTGCCATATACAGTTGTGGCCAAAAGTTTTGAGACTGATGCAAATTCACAAAGTTTGCTGCCTTAGTTTTTATGGTGGCAATTTGCATTAATTTTAGATTGTTATGAAGAGTGGTCAAATGAATTGCGATTAATTACAAAGTAATTCCTTGCCATAAAAATTACGTTAAATCACAAAAACACAATTTCCACTGCAGCCCTGCCAATCATTTCAGTTATCATCTCGTTAGCTCACAGCAAAGTGTTGACAAGGCAGCTGATATCACTCTGTCAGGATGATTGAATTTGGAGAGTAGACTGGTTGCTTTAAAATCGATGCTGGAAATCATTGTCTTCTTCTGTTAACCATGGTTACCTCCAAGGAACATGTGCAGTCATCATTGCTTCATTGCATCAAAAGGACTGCACAGGCAAGGACATTGCTCCTTGTAAAATTGCACCTTAAAGGGGTTCTCTGGAAATTAAAGGAGTTGTCTCATCTTATGAAGTGATACTTATGTTGTGTAATAGCCTAATACAAGTAACTTACCAATATACTGTATGTGACCATAATGCCTCCTGTTCTCACTTCTCCCAATTTTTCTTGTCATTATAAACTGCTCGTCTCTAGGGGATATGGCAACCGCTGCAATGCCTTAGCGGTGGTCGCGCTTGCGCTGTGAAAAGAGCCAAACCCGACCTTTCTGGTGGCCACCTCATATTTCCTTGAGTCTGAAGTGCCTTTTGGCATTAACCTTGTATGTGGTATGGAGCTGCCACATTGCTGCGCCCCCCGGCTATCCTTCTGCTGAGCCGACCAAGGCTACTACTGAATGATTAATAGCCTCAGGAGTGCGGACGTACAGGCCAGGGGAGGGGATTACAGTATTACGCTGCTGGCCTGTGCTGCCACTCATGTTAGAGCACCCGAAGTCCGGACCTGCCATCCTGAACATAGAAGATGAGACAACCCCTTTAAGAAAATGAAAATACTTAAATATTACTTTATTAGAAATATATTGGCAAATACCTTCCATTGGTTATAATGGCTCGTTTTGTCTAGGGAGCAATCATTAGGATAAACAAAATGGCCGCCATCTTATTAGTACAAACAAAACCTGTCCTAATCACACAGCAGGACAAGTTACTTCAGAACACTGAGGCAATGAGCCGCCTCATCCTCCTCTCTGCTCTGTTTGTCGGAGATTATCATGCCGAATACAGTTTAATATGTTCTTCTGCTGGACTTCATGAGGAGACATGAAGTACAGAGAGGAGGTGGGGATGGGGCTGATGAGCAGCAGCTCTTGTATGCAGTCTCCATTACCACACATTACCACAGTCTGTCCTGTCCATCCTCTCTGTACTTCGTCTCCTCAGGAACTATGTTTCTACAGAGATTCAGCTGAAGACCATATTAAACTGTGTTCAGGATATTAATCCCTGACAAGCAGAGCAGAGAGGAGGATGAGGCAGCACTATGGCTCATTGTGGTGAAGTAACTTGTTCTCCTGTGTGATTTGGACAGGTTTTGTGTGTTCTGATAGGACGGCTGCCATCTTATTTTTCCTAATGATTGCTCCCCAGAGAAAATAAGCCATTATAACTAATGAAAGGTATTTATAATAACATAATATTTAAAGAGGACCTTTCACTAGAATAAAAAATCTAAACTAATTATACAGACATGTAGAGTGGCGCCCAGGGATCCCCCTGCACTTACTGTTATACCTGGGTGCCGCTCCGTTCGCCCGGTATAGGCGCCGGTATCTTCATAGTTAGGCTCCACCCAGGGGAACCTGCCGGCATCTCATTCTCCCATGCTGTAGCGCTGGCCAATCGCAGCGCTCAGCTCATAGCCTGAGAGAAAAAAAAAAGGCTATGAGCTGAGCGCTGCAATTGGCCAGCGCTACAGCATGGGAGAATGAGACGCCGGCAGGTTCCACTGGGTGGAGCCTAACATATGAACATACCGGCGCCTATACCGGGAGAACGGAGCGGCGCCCAGGTATAACAGTAAGTGCAGGGAGATCCCTGGGCGCCGCTCTACATGTCTGTATAATTAGTTTAGATTTTTTATTCTAGTGAAAGGTCCTCTTTAAGTATTTTCATTTTCTCAATTCCCAGAGAACCCCATTAATCAACCATTTATCGAGTCATCAAGAACATCAAGGAGAGCTAATTGCTTTAAAAAAAGGCAGCAGGGCTCCTAAGAAAGTCATCCTGAGACCATTCATGTGTGATGTTGCTTTTTTTTTTCCCATTACGCTATTTGCCGTATGGGATAAATATTTTTATATTTTGATAGTACGGGGGTTTGGCACACGGTGATGCCTATCATATATATATATATTTTTTTTTTAAACTTTTTTTTTTATTTCTTTATTGTACAGTTTTTAAAAGTTTCCATAGGGAACTTGAACGTGCGATCATCACATCACTTGTCTCATACACTCCAATGCATTAGTATTGGAGTCTATGAGCATTTCACTATGCTCCTGCCCATAGCTGCGGGGATCCTCCAGAGGGACCAAGGCTGCAGCAGGGAATGAACGGCTCTCCTATTGCCATTAGGGGGAGACGTTCCAGCCTTGGAAACACTTTGCTTCCAGGTTATCGACCACGGCATCTGAAGGGTTAAACAGCAGGCACCCGAGACCTATGGCAGCCCCTGCGCTTGCGAGCAGGCGCCATATTTAAATACCCGACATCCACCGTGTATTTACTGGGTAACAGTCGGGAAGGGGTTAAACTTATGAAATGCTTATTGTACTTCAGTATACCATAGAAACATCTGAAGCATCTGAAAAGATTGAAAAACACTGAAGCAGCAAAAGTTGTGACAGTCTCGAAACTTTTTAGCCTCAGTCTATGCTTGGTGAACTGTGAGAAGACAGCAGTGCTTCAAAACGCTGATCGTGGGGGTGCCAGGTGTCGGACCCCCGCCAATGAATCTCCTGGAAAATCCCTTTAGTGTGTGCGTTTTACCTTTCTAGTAAGGGACAATTTGAAAATTGGGGGGAGTTGCTCAGGGGATACTATATTTGGTGTTTTAAAAAATACATCATAGCCCAGAAACTGTTCGATGGTGTGGCAAGAGCATCTCTTCGCATATATGTAGCCTCAGACCGCAGTATTTTTACAGACATGCACGAAAACCTATTCCACTATGTCCGGATTAGTGAGACTTTCTATGAGACATGTACTATTCCAATGTAGGCTTTCATTACCAGCCCGGATGCCCAGATCTAGTGTAGTTTTTTTTTTTTTTCTTGAAGTCTTCCACCCTTTCCCAGAAGCCTAGATGAGTGCTCCGTAAGTGTCAGGATCAAACACATCCCAGTGTATGAAGCTGATTTACAGCCATCAGATCTATCTCCGAGCGCCTGAAAAGGCCGAGCGTCTCCCCAGCTGTATTTCTGTGACAGCAAGTGTCTCCTGAATCATAAAAATGTCTCGCGGAGCTCGCGTTTCTGAAGGTTAAATATTTGCGCTTGTTTACTTCTATCATAAATGTCATTTTTAGAAACAATGGTAAAAGAAAAGTATGGAAAATATACAGACATCCTTCTGGCTTTCTTGTGAGGGGGTTTGCCATCTTTATCCATTTAGCAGTCTGTTAGTAAGAACATGTAATGGTGGTCCCATGCTTAAATTAAGTCTGTACACTGTTATTTAGTAATGCCCATAAAGGGGTTGTCCGACTTATCCTAAAATCTGTCCAATGCCACTAAATGTGTTAAAATTATATAAAAAATCATGATATACTCACCTGTTTCTCCCCCACTGTTCTCTGTGGTGCAGCTCCGGTCCTCCTCGGTAATGTGCAGGTATATTAACTTGACCACTGCAGCCAGTCACTGACCTCACCAGAATACAGCACAGGACAGTTATTACACACACATCACCACTGCAGCCACTGCTGCGGTCAGTCAGTCCATAGTCTAGTGTAGCTGCTGCGGTCAGTACATGGTGTAGTGTAAACATTGCCGTCAGTACGTAGTCTAGTGTAAACGTTGCGGTCAATCCATATTCTAGTGTAAATGCTGTGGTCAGTCCATAGTATAGTGTAAATGCTGCAGTCAGTCCATAGTATAGTGTAAATGCTGCGGTCAGTCAGTCCATATTATAGTGTAAATGATGCGGTCAGTCAGTCCATATTATAGTGTAAATGCTGCGGTCAGTCAGTCCATATTATAGTGTAAATGCTGCGGTCAGTCAGTCCATATTATAGTGTAAATGCTGCGGTCAGTCAGTCCATATTATAGTGTAAATGCTGCGGTCAGTCAGTCCATAGTCTAGTGTAGCTGCTGCGGTCAGTACATGGTGTAGTGTAAACATTGCCGTCAGTACGTAGTCTAGTGTAAACGTTGCGGTCAATCCATATTCTAGTGTAAATGCTGTGGTCAGTCCATAGTATAGTGTAAATGCTGCAGTCAGTCCATAGTATAGTGTAAATGCTGCGGTCAGTCAGACCATATTATAGTGTAAATGCTGCGGTCAGTCAGTCCATATTATAGTGTAAATGCTGCGGTCAGTCAGTCCATATTATAGTGTAAATGCTGCGGTCAGTCAGTCCATATTATAGTGTAAATGCTGCGGTCAGTCAGTCCATAGTCTAGTGTAGCTGCTGCGGTCAGTACATGGTGTAGTGTAAACATTGCCGTCAGTCCATAGTCTAGTGTAAATGCTGCGGGCAGTCAGTCCATAGTCTAGTGTAGATGCTGTAGTCAGTCAGTCCATAGTGTAGTGTAAATACTGCGCTCAGTCAGTCCATAGTCTAATGTAAATGCCGCAGTCAGTCACTCCGTAGTCTAGTGTAAATGCCGCAGTCAGTCCGTATTCTAGTGTAGATGCTGCAGTCAGTCCATAGTTTAGTGTAAATGATGTGACCAGTCAGGAAGGTTTCTTTTGGATGGAGGGCACAATGTGGCAGGGTTCTGTGGATGAAATAGGAGCAGGGGAACAAAGTGGTATAGGTAATGGGAAGTGGGCTCTGCAGAGGGTTAACATTATTTGTCAGAGTCTCTGGGGGTGAGGGTGAGACATGAAGTGGCCATACTGTGTGAGAGATGGTGGTGGGAACATAAAAGGGTCGGTCTCTGGTTAGAGGGGGCAGATGGAACAGAAAGGGGCACAGCGCTCTCAGAGGAAAAGCGTCTCCGATACCAGGGTCATTTGTGGTCGGCGTTATTGCCGATCACAGACATTAGTTCCAGGTGTCTGCTATTTAAAACAGCAGACACCCAGTGGTTATAGCAGGTAACCTGTTTAAAGACTTGACTCCTGCCATACATGTACAGCAGAGGTCAAGTAAGTAATAAAAAGCCATATTCATAGGAACCATAAAGAAGCAATGAAATCTATAGGGGGATCACTAATTGCTGACCACCAAGTTAAAATGGTCCCTAGTCTAATCTAGTAATGTTTGAGAGGCACCGAGAAAATACCAGATTTGGGTGGGATGTGAATGAGAGTAATACAAGGAAGACCTGCCTGTCCTACACCTGCTCTCGCCATGAATTATATCCTCCACAATAAATCTCTTTTCTGTCTTTCCATGTTGCAGAGAAGGCCAGGCTATTATTTTTGTCATTGACAGCAGTGACAAGCTCCGAATGGTTGTGGCTAAAGAAGAGCTGGAGACCCTTTTAAATCACGCAGGTAAGATTGCTGTGCGCCCCCCTCCCCCGCTTTACTCTCGTCAGACACTTTAGAGAAACGCGTCTTGTCAGGGGTGCTGACGGCTGCTACTGAAGAGCACTCAGCTCAAATGATATATGTCAGCAGTTCAAATACCTAAAGTCTTTCGTGACTGATTTTAATCTCGGTCTCTTCAGCTGTGACTGTAATACATTTCAGCTCAGAAGTAGACTCGTCCTGATGGATCATGAGGCATCTATGGAGTCTTGAGATACAGACACGTTCTAGAATCGGGTCCTGTAGGGCCTTGTGTCACCAGTGTCGTCTGTCAGCAGCATGTCATAGAGCAGGAGGAGCTGAGCAGATTGATATATAGTATTATATATATATAGCTCCTCCTGCTCTATAACATATTGGTGACAGGCTCCCTTTAACTAGGATCGCCCCTGTACAAGAAAGTTTAAAAAATAAAAAACAGAAGGTGATTGGATTTCGTCCTAAGTTATGTTGTGTTTTTTAGCATATATTATCATCTCAGGTGAATTTACCAAATAAGCCGTCATACAGCATATTGTGTGTACTTGAGTAATGACCGTATTTCCAACCGCAGTGTTACCCGTACCATGCATTTTTCCAGTTTTTTTTTATTTTTTTATAAAGGGTGCCTCCTGCTGTGGTGTTCTCCTACTCCCACAATCCTGTGATTCTGTGTTTGGTTATGTTTTCATCCTGCACATCCCTGTCCCACAGATGGTCTCCTAGAAGTGAATGTAGCAGTGGTCATGCATGTGCGCCACCACTCCATTGTCAAGGGGCACCCTGGGATCTACACCAGCTACTAGGTGGCGTAGATTTCAGTCATCATTTACCGTATTTTTCGCCCTATAAGACACACCTAGTTTTTAGAGGAGGAATATAATAAAAAATATATTTTTCATCAGAACTCAGAACAGACCGCCATTTGAATGTCCCCCAATCAGACCTCAGGTCAGACGTAAGTAAGACCCCACATTCAGACCTCAGATCAGACCTCCATAAGTCCCCCAATAAGACCTCAAATCAGACCTCCATGTGAATGACCATCATGCTCAGATCAGATAATAAAATCAACTTACCTCTGCTGCTCCGGACGCCGCTCCTCACATCCAGCTCTCTCTTCCTGTTCTTCCTGCTGCTAGCTGTGCTGTATCCCGACTCGCGCAGCGCGCTCACGTCCTTACGCTATGCACAGTCACAGCACAGTGAGAGGTCGAGGACCAGAAATTGGTGAGTACATACAGAGCCAGGGGAGCAATGCATTCACCACTTCCCATTCCACCTGTACTAATGAGCGCTTCTATATTGGAGGCACTCATTAGTATTCGCCCCACAAAAAATATTCTAATATATTCAAGCCAGCACCTGGATCTGAATACTTTTGTAATTGTATGTAATTAAACATTTAGCATAGCCACTGAGTTAGGCCTCATGCACACAGTTGTTGCCGTATTGCTGCCCGCATACAGCGGGTCCGCAATACACAGGCACCGGCCGTGTGCACCCCGCATCACGGATGTGGACCTATTCACTTGAATGGGTCTGCAATCCGGGAGGTGCGGAATGGAAGCACAGATCAGAAGCCCACGGAGGCACTACGGAGTGCTTCCGTGGTGTTTCTGTCCGTGCCTACCCACCGCAAAAAAATAGAACACAATATTTTTAACGGTGCGGACGTATCACGGACCCATTCAAGTTGAATGGTTCTCGATCCGTCCCGGCCGCCGCACGGATGTTGCCCGTGCATTAGGGAATAACAAATTGCGGTCCCCAATGGCACGGAACGGCCGCACAACAATAAAATGTCTCTGTATGGCGCCACCTGCTGTTTTTTTCTTATTTATCTGTCCTTTCTCACTGAGATGACCGCACATGCTCAGTTTTATCCCTCAATTGTCTCCTGAGTTGTGATAGGGAGAGAGCTCCTGCAGAATAGACACGGGCAGGTTCTAGCTTTGTTAGAAAGAGATTGTCATAATCTATATGATGTCTGATTTTCATTTTTTTACCTTAGTCATGGGACAACCCCTTTAAATTATGATAATTGTGCTAGGGGGAATGGCCCTGCCCACACCGTGCCTCCTTCAGAAGGGGTGGTGTAGAAACACCACTTGCACCTAGATTTAGGTGTAGGGGTGTTTAAAAAGTTGCAAACGCAGGGTTTGTAACTTTTTTTTGCTGGAAAAGTGGCATGGGGGATGTTATCTCCCCCTTTGTGTTTAGCTGCAGCCTAAAAACTGGTTGAAGGGTTTCTGTCATGAGAAATAACTTTATGTAGCTGAGCGATGTGCTAATGTCAGCAGTACATAACCGTGTGCTTTATAACTCCCTGCCTGCCGCCGTTCTCTTAAAATAAAGACTTTTAAAATATGCTAATGAGGGACGAGCATTCTCGTCCTACGGTCCTTCTGTTCCCCCATGTGCGGTGCCGCAATCAGTGGCAGGAATGTCAGTAACAGCCGGATCCCTGCTGCATCAACCAGCATTGGTGATAATGCCGATGCCGGTGGATTAACCCCTCATATGCCATGGTCAGCGCTGACCGCGGCATATGGGAGGTTTGCGCTCCCTCTCATTAGCTATCGGGCCCCCGGTTACCATGGCAGCCCCAAGCCATTCCAAGGCCTTGGAGCCCGGCATGTACGGAGGCCTATGAGGCCAAGCCCCCAGGCTAGGTCTCATAGGCAAACTATCAGTGTATTACACAGATGTATTGTGCTGCATTGAAACAGGGATCAGACCCTGTAATGTTGAAGTCCCATACTGGGACAAAAATACAAAATAATAAAAGTGAAAAAAAAAAAGTGTTTTCGTCAATTAAAAAAAATGCCCCTTTTCCATAAAAAGAGACATATACAATTGTAAAAAATAGAAAAATAAAATAAAAACAGACATATTAGGTATCACCGCATGCGTAACAACCTGCTCTATAATAATATCACATGATCCACCCCGTCTGGTCAACACCGTAAAATCACCAAAAAGTGTAATACCAAGCGATCAAAAATTCATACACACCCCAAAATCATACCAATCAAACCGTCATCTCAGCCTGCCAAAAATGAGACCCTACCTGGGACAAACGCCCCAAAAAAAAAAACTATGGCTCTCAGAATATGGAGACGCTAAAACATGATTTTTATATTTTTTTTTGTTTCAAAAATGATGTTATTGTGTAAAACTTAAATAAACAAAAAAAGTAGACATATTAGGTATCGCAATGTACGTAACAACATGCTCTATAAAAATACCACATGACCTAACCCCTAAGTTGAACACTGTAAAAAACAAACAAAAAAAAACAGTGTCAAAAAAGCAATTTTTTTGTCACTTTACATCACAAAATGTGTAATACCAAGCGATCAAAAAGTCATACGCACCCCAAAATCATACCAATCAAACCGTCATCTCATCCCGCAAAAATGAGCCCCTACATAAGACAGTCGCCCAAAAAATATAAAAAACTTTGGGCCAGATTTATCATTAGCTCAAGTCAAATTTTTTGGGCAATCGCTAAAACTGCGCAAAATTTTCAACTTTTATTGGCTCTGTGCTATGCTCGCCAGTTTTCTGAAAGAGGGCGTGTTTTCTTATGTAAATGAATCTCTGGACAGATTTACTATTGCGACAATTTAAAAAAGTAAAAAAAAATGCGCAATTTCACTCAAGTGAGGACCATGCTTATCTTATGCGACTTTTTAACCCCTTAAGGACCGGGCTCATTTTCACCTTAAGGACCAGGCCATTTTTTGCAAATCTGACCAGTGTCACTTTAAGTGCTCATAACTTAAAAACGCTTTGACTTACCGAGGCCGTTCTGAGATTGTTTTTTCGTCACATATTGTACTTCATGTCACTGCTAAAATTGGGTCAAAAAAGTTAATTTTTTTGCATAAAAAAAATACCATTTTTACCAAAAATTTTGAAAAATTTGCCAATTTCAAAGTTTCAGTTTCTCTACTTCTGTAATACATAGTAATACCCCCAAAAATTGTGATGACTTTACATTCCCCATATGTCTTCTTCATGTTTGTAGCATTTTGGGAATGATATTTAATTTTTTGGGGATGTTACAAGGCTTAGAAGTTTAGAAGCAAATTTTGAAATTTTCAGAAATCTTCAAAATCCCACTTTTTATGGACCAGTTCAGGTTTGAAGTCATATTGTGAGGCTTAGATAATAGAAACCTCCCAAAAATGACCCCATTCTAGAAACTACACCCCTCAAGGTATTCAAAACTGTTTTTTCAAACTTTATTAACCCTTTAGGTGTTCCACAAGAGTTAATGGCAGATGGAGAAACAATTTTGAAATTTCTATTTTTTGGAAAATTTTCCAATATAATCAATTTTTTCCAGGAGTAAAACAAGGGTTAACTGCCAAACAACACTCAAAATGGGTTGCCCTGATTCTGTAGTTTGCAAAAACACCCCATATGTGGTCGTAAACTACTGTTTGGCCGAACGGGAGCACATAGAAGGAGGGGAACACCATATGGGTTTTGGAAGGCAGATTTGGCAGGACTGGTTTTGTTTATACCATGTCCCATTTGAAGCCCCCTGTTGCACCCCCAGAATAGAAATTTCAAAAAAGTGACTCCATCTAAGAAAGTACACCCCTCAAGGTATTCAAAACTGGGTTTACAAACTTTGTTAACCCTTTAGGTGTTCCACAAGAGTTAATGGCAGATGGAGAAACAATTTTGAAAATTTTCCAATATAATCAATTTTTTCCAGGAGTACAACAAGGGTTAACTGCCAAACAACACTCAAAATGGGTTGCCCTGATTCTGTAGTTTGCAAAAACACCCCATATGTGGTCGTAAACTACTGTTTGGCCGAACGGTAGCACATAGAAGGAGGGGAACACCATATGGGTTTTGGAAGGCAGATTTTGCTGGACTGGTTTATTGACACCATGTACCCTTTCAAGCCCCCTGATGCACCCCTAGAGTAGAAACTCCATAAAAGTGACCCCATCTAGGAAACTACGGGATACGGTGGTTGTTGTTTTGGGACTATTTTTGGGGTAAATTTGATTTTTGGTTGCTCTATTTTACTCTTTTTTGAGGCAATGTAACAAAAAAATTAAATTCTAAAATTGTTTCTACATTCGCGATTTAGTTTTGTGGAACACCTAAAGGGTTAACATAGTTTGTAAAGTAACTTTTGAATACCTTGAGGGGTGTAGTTTCTTAGATGGGGTCACTTTTTTGGAGTTTCTAGTCTAGGCTACATCAGGGGGGGCTTCTAATGGGACATGGTGTCAAAAAAAAAACTGTCCATCAAAATCTGCCTTCCAGAAACCGTATGGAGTTCCCTTCGTTCTATGCCCTGGCGTGTGGCTATATAGCCATTTACGACCACATATGGGGTGTTTCTGCAAACTACAGAATCGGGGCAATAAATATTCAGTTTTGTTTGGCTGTTAACCCTTGCTTTATTACCGGCAAAATGGATTCAAATTGAAATTTTGCCCAAAAATGGGTGTTTTGGCACAGTTTTTATTTTATATTTTTAACACCGTTCATCAGAGGCGTTTGGTCAAAAGTTATTTTTATAGCGACGACTTTTACGCACGCGACGATGCCCAATATGTATGGCTCTCAGACTTTGGAAACACTAAGCAGGCATCCTAAAACTGCGGCCCTCCAGATGTTGTAAAACTACAATTCCCACCATGCCCTGCTGATGGCTGTAGGTTGTCTGGGCATGCTGGGAGTTATAGTTTTACAACATCTGGAGGGCCGCAGTTTGAGGATGCCTGCACTAAAACTAATATTTTTTGGGGAAAGAAAAATTGTTTCCGTGTCTCCAAAGTCTGAGAGCCATAGTGTTTTATGTTCTCTAGTGGACTGTTGGGGATTATAAAAATGTAGTACTCCATGGAAGTGTGATACTCCCTGAAGCAATTGATAATGCAGAGGCCCGGATGATCGGGGCACGTGTCACATTGAGTAGTGGTGTCCTTCCGTATCCCCCTTTTGTGACACACTCTACACTTTTTTTGGGTTCTTCCCTTCTTTCCAGTATGGATAGATGGAAGTTTGGAATAAATTTTTTTTTTTTTTTTTTTTTTTTTTTTTTTTTCCTAACTAACTTTTCCCTTCTTTCCCTGCCTAACGGTGCCTCTCCCTCACTGACCCTAACCTACCTGGGTGGCGATGGGTGCAGGAGGGTGATGGATGCCGATTAGGGGGACACAGGAGCTGGTGCTAGACGATGCTGCACGGTCAGGGTGCTGGACAGGAAGAGGAGGGGAGAGAGGAGCGCAGGAAGTTTGAATCTCGCGCCTCTCTCCCCTGCACCAATCAGCACCCTGGACAGCGGCGTTCAGCACCAGGGCCAGCACCGCCTCTCCAAATCCTCGGACTGCGATAGGTGGTGTAAAATTACGCCACCGATCGCAGTCTTTTTCCGGTTCATCGGGTCACAGGACACCCGAATGGACCGGAAACGCAGAAAACCGCAGGTCTAAATTGACCTGCGGTTTTCTGCGATCGCCGATACGGGGGGGTCAAATGACCCCCCCCTGCGTTGTTACGGGATGCCGGCTGAATGATTTCAGCCGGTGTCCCGTTCCGATTAACCCCCGCGGCGCCGGAATTCCGAATTTAAGTCAGGACGTACCGGTACATCCTTGGTCCTTAAGGACTCGGGAAATAGGGCGTACCGGTACGTCCTATGTCCTTAAGGGGTTAATAGAACATGCATTTTTTTTCGTAAAGATGTGCGACTTTTGTAAAGCCGCTTACTGAAGGATAAACTGTTATCGTCAAACCACATTTATCAAAGTATTAAAGGACCATTAATAAATCTGACTTACCCAAAAATGACTTTGGACATATGTAAAAGTGGAGTAAGATGTAAGTGTAATGATAAAACTGTCCCTATGGCTTTCAGAATATGGAGACACAAAAAATTTTTGGGTATTGTCGAGTCCGTAACAACCTGCTCTATAAAAATACCACATGACCTATCCTGTCAGATGAACACAGTAAATAACAACTGTGCCAAAAAAGCTATATTTTGTTACCTTGCCTCACAAAAACTGTAATATAGAGCAACCAAAAATCATATGTACCCTAAAATAGTACCAACAAAACTGCCACCTTATTCCGTAGTTTCCAAAATAGTGTTTAGAGTTTCTACTCTAGGGGTTCATCAGGGGGTCTTCAAATGTGACATGGCAACTTAAAATTATACCAGTGAAATCTGCCTTCCAAAAACCACATGGTGTTCCATTCCTTCTGCACCCTGCCGTGTGCCCATACAGCAGTTTACGACCACATATGGAGTGTTTCTGTAAACTACAGAATCGGGGTAATAAATATTAGGTTAGGGTTGTTTCGGGTATCGAACTTTCAATACCCAATCAATACTTTTATGCCAGTATCTATTCGGTATCAGGATGTTCGTTTTTTCGGTACTATGCTGCTCTAGACTGCACTCCGCTTATATGACAATATGGCGGATAGTGGAGAAGGAGGAAGGAAGGGACAGAGGGAGGGAATCCCTCCTTCCTATGACGCGGCCGCTGTGAGACAAATGAAGTGAGCGTGTTTTGAAGCTGCCCGCACTACTTCCACGGTGCACCAATGAATGTTTGACTATTAATGAAAGCAGGAGGAGGGACAGGAGAAGTAATAAAGTCCTCCTCCTGAGTGCACACCTCACTGTCAGCCCGAGCCCCAGCCCCAGAGTCAGTGCCCTGGACAGCCAGCATAGAAGGTACCCCACACCCCCACAGTGCAAGTGTAGAGTGATTAGCCCAAAATAAAGGCAGGCAAAAAACATTTGAATCAGGCAGCCAGAAAGATTGGGGTTAATGTGACTCAATAACCCCAATCTTGCCACTGCCATATTTTAAACATGATGGGGGTCCCTTATTTTTTTTATGTCTGGCTGGGCACATTTGGACTGGACCCCATGTGCCTCACATTAATAGTAAGTGACCACCAAAGTAGTGTACCATCTCACATAATGAGCAACATGGGGTTAATGTTGGGGTTGAGTTTGTAAAACATAGAATAAATGCTGCAGAATTTGTTGCCTAAAGAGGAGTCGGGCAGGAGAGGTGAAGGCTCCTCATTAGTATTGTTACATAAATTCAATATCGAACTCTGACAATCTGATATCTGGTGCAGGTTTTTCTGTTTAATTCAATAAATGTTTTACGTTTAAATAATCAAAAGGCTTTTTTGTGTTTTATTTTATTTTTGCGTGGTATCGAAAGGTATTAAGTATCGCAATACTTTTTTATGGTATCGAAACCGAATCAAAATATTGGTATTGAAACAACCCTATGTTAAGTTTTGTTTGGTTACTGGAAAAAATGGATTAAAATGGAAAATCTGCCCAAAAAGTGAAATTCTGAAATTTGATCTCCATTTTCCTTTAATTCTTGTGGAACACCTAAATGGTTAACAAAGTTTGTAAAATCAGTTTTGCATACCTTGAGGGGTGTAGTTTCTAAAATGGGGCCATTTATGGGTGGTTTCTATTCTGTAAGCCCCACAAAGTGACTTCAGACCTGAACTGGGTTTTGGAAATTTTCAGAAAATTTTCAAGATTTGCTTCTAAACTTCTAAGCTTTCTAACATCCCAAAAAATAAGAAAATGTAATTTACAAAATGATCCAAACATGAAGTAGACATATGGGGAATGTGAAGTAATAACTATTTTAGGGGGTAGCACTATCTGTTTTAAAAGCAGAGAAATAGAAATTTTGAAAATTGTGAATTTTTCCACATTTTTGGTAAATTTGGTATTTGTTTTATAAATAAAAATGAAATATTTTAACTCAGATTTACCAGTGTCATGAAGTACAATACGTGACGGGAAAACAATCTCAGAATGGCCTGGATAAGTAAAAGCGTTTTAAAGTTATCACCACATAAAGTGACACTGGTCAGATTTGTAAAAAATGGCCTGGTCTTTGAGGTGAAAATTGTCCGGGTCCTTAAAGGGACACTGACAGGCCCAATAAGCATATTTAGGTATATATATGACAGTACAGGTCTTATAAAGTGTATTAGAATCATCTAAGTATCCCCCCTGTCCACCTTATAACTACAGTAAAATGAAGTTTTATAACCTGCTTGAATCGCCTTCATTCTGCCCAAGGGGCGGGGTTTCATCTCCACTTGCGCCCAGCCAGCCTCGCCACAACTGCCGTTTTGAAGCGCCAGCTCATCAATATTCACTTCGCTGGGCGGCTACTACTGTCCCCGACACAAGATCCGGCGCATGCCCAATACAATCCTATGGGCATCGGCCTCCGGCTCATCTTCAGCGCATGCGCCCGGCACCCTCACTGGCCGGGATCACATCGCGCCTGCGCACAGTCTGCATCTCAAAGGCCGATGCAGCCTCTGCTTTATGCGCATGCGCCGGGCACAGTTCAGAGCAGCGCTTCAGAGTAGCCGCCCAGCGAAGTGAATATTGATGAGCTGGGCGGCGCTTCAAAACGGCAGTTGGGGCGGCTGGCTGGGCGCAAGTGGAGATGAAACGCCGCCCCTTGGGCAGATTGAAGACGATTCAAGCAGGTTATAAAACTTCAGTTTACTGTATTTATAAGGTGGACAGGGGGGATACTTAGATGATTCTAATACTTTATAAGACCCGTACTGTCATATATATACCTAAATATGCTTATTGGGCCTGTCAGTGTCCCTTTAAGGGGTTAATAGTAAAATCTGTTGTCACTGACAGCTTGAGACATAATTAGAATGAACCCGAGAGCCTCATTTCTTTGCGCCTTTTGTTTTCTTCATCTGTTCGTGTTTTGTCCTTGCAGTTTTATTTCCGCTGATTCTGTAACAAGTCTGAGCTACCTGAGCAGAAAAGGTTTCATTTTATTAGTTGTGTACAGGTGTTACACAGGGGTGTGCAATGACCCACTTTACCTTTTTGTCATAATACCGTTTTATTTTACAGGGTTTTTTTGTTTGTTTTTTGTTTTTGCTTTATTAATGCTGAGAAAAATGATGTTTTAATATATGCAAATGATCCTCCTAGGAGCAACGGGGGCGTTGCTGTTACACCTAGAGGCTCTGCTCTCTCTGCAACTGCCTCTCCCTCTCCACTTTGATTGACAGGGCCAGGTGTGATCCCGTTTTCACTGCCTGGTTCTGTCATTTCTTGCTCCGATGCTCCACCCTGCGCTTTTTCTTTACTACCAGTGACGTACTAGGCTTCTCTTAGGAATTCTAGGCAGAGGCCTCCGCCTAGCAGTGAGTCCGGTGACGTTCCCGGCGGTCTTATAATGCTGTCCTAGGCTGTTTTACAGCATGCTGTCACCAGCAGTTGGCCCTAGCTAAGCAATGCAGGGCAAGGGGGAGCATCTGAGCTAGAAATGCCCCGACGCTCCACTCACACAACCTAAATGAGTGAAGTGGAGCTCATATCCGGGTTTAGCTCTGAAACCAGACAACACCTTTAAAATTTGGCCAGTAATGCACTCTACCTAAAAACAAAAAAGTTCAGATGGCCCAATCCACTCCCCTTCCGGTCCCTTGCCGGAAAACTTCTAAACTGGGTCATGTGCACTTCGGCTCCCAGTCACTGGCCTCAATGTTGGCAAGTCCCCAAGCATCACATGACCCAACAGTGATGTAGCTCCTAGGGACACATCACTGCTGAGGCCAGCAATGGGCTGCAGCGGCGCACATGACCTCTTTTGGAAGTTTACTGGTCGGGGACTGGAAGGAGCACAGATTGGGCCCTCATTGTGGGAATGGATCGGCGGAGAGCAGGTGAGTGCATGGTTTTGTTTCGGTACAGCGCATTTCTGAGCAAATTTTAAAGGGGTTATAAAGCTGGACAACCAACCTAAAGGTGTATTTCCATCTTGGACATTTATGCAGAGGAGAAACACTCTGTTACTGCGACCAGTGATGCTCGGTATAAGTACTATGTATTCTTATGTTAAAGGTCATCTGTCAGCAGATATGTACTTACTGTATGAACCTAGCTGACTGACAGATGTCCCCTCTTGATAAATCTCCCCCTTTGGTCAGCGGTTGCAGAGTACAGGGGCACTTTGCGTCTTGCTTCACTGCAAAACCTGACGTCAATGGGACACAAACTGGTGACAGGTTAATTAAAGACTGGTTTTAGTGTCTGTTCACACAGCCATTTAGTCCTCCTTACGGTGGTTTGATGGTTTTCTGTAGGTGCCTCTCAAGCATTTAATGAAGCAGTTTCTTAGTGAATAGCTTTATGACTACTTCTGGTGTGTACTAGACAAGACCCTCGGGCCGGCTCGCCAAAGTGTTCATAAAATAACAGCTGGCACCTGGATTCTGGGAGTCCTTTCTGATGGTGCCCATGGATACACATCTCCTCCGGCTCCATAAAGATCTTATATTCTGAACATTTATCAACCTCCTCTGGAGTCATGTTACTTTGTTTATCGCTTTACTACTAGATCTGATTATATTAGGCGAGGACATTTGGTTCAAGGAGCACCAGTCCCCAAAACATATATTCTTCTATGTCTGCAGCAATTGTTTTAGGCATAGAGATTATGGGGGAGATTTATCAAACTGGTGTACAGTAGAACTGGCTTAGTTGCCCATAGCAACCAATCAGATTCCACCTTTTCATTTTTCAAAGGAGCTGTGAAAAATGAAAGGTGAAATCTGATTGGTTGTCATGGGCAACTAAGCCAGTTCTACTGTACACCAGTTTGATAACTCTCCCGCTATCTGTCTATCTATCTCTCTCTAATATCTACCTATTCTATCTATCTATCTAGCTATATACAGTGGTCCCTCAAGTTACAATATGAATTGGTTCCAAGACGACCATTGTATGTTGATGCCATTATAACTTGAATAATCTGTTTCAAAGCTCCAAAATGTCATTCAAGATAAGAGAAAAATAAGCAGATAACTAAGAAAGATAAAACACCTCCTTACATCAGTCAGGAATAGCTGCTAACCAGTAACTCCCCAGCTATATATTAGCACTATGTGAAGGCTACTTTCTTTATATTATTACACATCCATTACACCCCTCCTGAACGCCAGCCATTCTTAGCCGCTATCTGGCCCTCTTAGGGTCTGATAACATTGCACATGGACCTTCTCTCAGAAACGTACATTTTCCAGCGTACATCCCCAGAAGCCTCTGACGTGTGCAGCTCAATACTCTTCTGGTGTATACTGGGCGACTAATATTGAAACATAATGGGAATATGACCCTGGGATGTACAATATAGCTTCTTCGAAGTCTACTTTCACACTTGCGTGCAGAGGATGTCAATACTGGAATTAAACAGATCCGTTTTTGATTTTGCACGTCAGGATGCATCCGTTCCGTTTGGATGCGGTTGTGTGAAATCAAAACCGAAAAAAAATCTATCGGTCATTAAATACACTGAAAGTCAATGGGTGACGGATCCGTTTTTTTAGGCACCATTGACTTACATTGTTTTCAGAACCGGATCCGTTTTTTTTTGTTTTCTTTTTGAGTTTTTATGACTGGACACAAAACCACAGCTTGCAGCGCATTTGTGTCTGATCACAAAACGTAATGTGGCCGGAACAGAAGACATCCTGATGCGTCCTGAACGGATCCCTTTCCATTCAGAATGCATGAGGACTAAACGGAATTTATTTTTTTCCGGTATTGAGATTCTCTGCCGGATCTCAATACTGGAAAACAACGAAGCAAGTGTGAAAGAGGCCTAAGTGTCTGCAGGTTGGTCTATGATATAACGTTGCATACACTAAGGCCTCCTAAATACAGTGCTGCCTAGCCATGTACAGAAAGCACATAGTACTACAGAGGTTCGCCGTACGGCCTCCATATTCCTGCATGCAGCGCCATATTATGAGATAATGGCTTTTTTCACTGCTTTGGCTTTTTACTCTCGTTTCCAGAATGCAACAGAAAAAAAAATCTCGGTGTCTATGAATATGGAGGTAGAGATGGGTCTATAAGTAGCATTCTCCCTCAGGTGTGCAGCAGATCCACACGAGGATCGGCCCTATTGCTATTTGCATGCTACTTATATTTGCGGCTAAGTTTTTTACGAAGTTGCGGAAACCCCATTCACATGCAGCAGTTTTTCAAAAATTGATTTTGGTTTGGCACAGAATTTGCGCCAAAATCCATGACTCATACATCAGGTAGGCACATAGCCTTAGATTCACTCAGAGGTAGGCAAACCCCCATACCTTAATAAAATGTCCAGAAAAGCATCTCAGCACTGCACTGAAAAGGTAAAAACAGCATTCGACTGAATACTCAGCATTAACACTATGGGTAAAGCTGAAGCTTGACACAATGGTGTCATTTAATAACAATTGAATGCCTTTTCTTGGCTTAGAATTGTCTCATGACACCTTTCTTGCGACTTTAAATGCCTGTGTGCGACAATATTTGTCGCACAGGTGTTTTTACACCGCATTTGACATAAAGGAGTGTCAAGGTAGTGCCAGGGGCCGGGACTCCGGCCCCAGCAAATTAACTAACTTTACGTCTGGAAAAAAAGCAAAAAGAAAAACTACTCCAGCCAGGGGCCGCCGTAGTTCTTCCAACAGGTGCACCGACTGCCGAAGATGCACCTAATTTATGACCAGGCGCTACCGTCAAAAAATGATAGTCTTAATAAATGTGTTGGTTTTGCCCAGGGTGTTCCTTTAATTGTCACGAAAGATGGTGATAGAGGTTCTATACTGTTTTCTTACTGACGATCTATCCTTTGGATAGGTCATCAGCGTCTGATTGGCAGGGTCCGACAACTGGGACCCCCGCCGATCAGCTGTTTGAGGATTTAGCGGCGCTCATGCCAGCCTGCCAGTGACATCACGACTACTTCATGTGGCCAGCCCGATTTGAGGTCTCGGGTGTCAGACCCCCCCCCCTTCCCATCATCAGTAAGAAGAAGAAGAACCCCTTTAATTGTTAAGCTTTACATTCACAATCCATAGTGGATTAAAGTGAACCTATACCGTATTAAAAGGTGCCACAAAGTCGGCAGTTTTCATATATACACCCCACAGGCAGTGTAGATAGGAAGGACTATATGTCCTCAATATCTAGTTTAGCCAATGCTGCTTTTTAACTGCAAACAGAGTGACTGGTTCGAGGAGGCTAAGTCTGGACAACAAGTATTGTTAAATTGCTGCCTGCAGGACGGATATCACATAAATATAGGAGCACTTTAAATGCCGAAGCCAAAATTAGCGCCTGATTCATGGAAAGAATTTTGTTTCCTCTTTCGGTTTTTCGTGATGTAGGTTTGAGCTCCCCACAGGTCCGCATTATTCCAGCGTCTACGTTAATGATACAGTTAAAGTTTTCTACTGCACTAAAACGTGATGTGCCCGCTCCGCTCCCCCTTAGGACTGCATTTACAGGCTATTAGCTGACATCGCCAATTGAAGAGGGTGCACAATGTTTTGGTCATCTCGCTGGAAAGTGAAAAATCAGAGGAACCTGCTGCTACTGCAATTCTGGACTGTCCTTTTCCTAGCAGCTAATCTACCAGATCAGAAATCCCTAGCAAATAATAGAAGTTGGGCTATGTCAAGAGATAGCTAGAAAGGAGGTTATAACCATGTGTGTATTTATTAGAGATGAGCGAATCGATTCTACGGATTTATAATTTGTCCCCGATTTTTCAAATTTTAAACCCAAATTTTTGTTATTAATTTCTGAAGAATCCCATGCTATACACATGCATACTAGGTGCTCTAGTAATGAGAAATAGTACTTCCCCAGACAATTCATATACACTTAGGTCCATAAATATTGGGACATCGACTCAATTCTAACATTTGGTTCTATACACCACCACAATGGATTTGAAATTAAACGAACAAGATGTGCTTTATCTGCAGACTGTCAGCTTTAATTTGAGGGTATTTACATCCAAATCAGGTGAACGGTGTAGGAATTACAACAGTTTGCATATGTGCCTCCCACTTGTTAAGGGGCCAAAAGTAATGGGACAATTGGCTTATCAGCTGTTCCATGGCCAGGTGTGTGTTATTCCCTCATTATCCCAATTACAATGAGCAGATAAAAGGTCCGGAGTTCATTTCAAGTGCGCTATTTGCATTTGGAATCTGTTGCTGTCAACTCTCAAGATGTGATCCAAAGGGCTGTCACTATCAGTGAAGCAAGCCATCATTAGGCTGAAAAAAACACAACAAACCCATCAGAGAGATAGCAAAAGCATTAGGCGTGGCCAAAACAACTGTTTGGAACATTCTTAAAAAGAAGGAACGCACCGGTGAGCTCAGCAACACCAAAAGACCCGGAAGACCACGGAAAACAACTGTGGTGGATGACCAAATAATTCTTTCCCTGGTGAAGAAAACACCCTTCACAACAGTTGGCCAGATCAAGAACACTCTCCAGGAGGTAGGTGTATGTGTGTCAAAGTCAACAATCAAGAGAAGACTCCACCAGAGTGAATACAGAGGGTTCACCACAAGATGTAAACCATTGGTGAGCCTCAAAAACAGGAAGGCCAGATTAGAGCTTGCCAAACGACATCTAAAAAAGCCTTCACAGTTCTGGAACAACATCCTATGGACAGATGAGACCAAGATCAACTTGTACCAGAGTGATGGGAAGAGAAGAGCATGGAGAAGGAAAGGAACTGCTCATGATCCTAAGCATACCACCTCATCAGTGAAGCATGGTGGTGGTAGTGTCATGGCGTGGGCAAGTATGGCTGGCAATGGAACTGGTTCTCTTGTATTTATTGATGATGTGACTGCTGACAAAAGCAGCAGGATGAATTCTGAAGTGTTTCGGGCAATATTATCTGCTCATATTCAGTCAAATGCTTCAGAACTCATTGGACGGCGCTTCACAGTGCAGATGGATAATGACCCAAAGCATACTGCAAAAGCAACCAAAAAGTTTTTAAGCGAAAGAAGTGGAATGTTATGCAATGGCCAAGTCAATCCCCTGACCTGAATCCGATTGAGCATGCATTTCACTTGCTGAAAACAAAACTGAAGGGAAAATGCCCCAAGAGCAAGCAGGAACTGAAGACAGTTGCAGTAGAGGCCTGGCAGAGCATCACCAGGGATGAAACCCAGCGTCTGGTGATGTCTATGCGTTCCAGACTTCAGGCTGTAATTGACTGCAAAGGATTTGCAACCAAGTATTAAAAAGTGAAAGTTTGATTTATGATTATTATGTCCCATTTCTTTTGATCCCTTAACAAGTGGGAGGCATATATGCAAACTGTTGTAATTCCTACACCGTTCACCTGATTTTGATGTAAATACCCTCAAATTACAGCTGACAGTCTGCAGTTAAAGCATATCTTGTTCGTTTCAGTTCAAATCCATTGTGGTGGTGTATAGAGCCAAAAATTTTAGAATTGTGTCCATGTCCCAATATTTATGGACCCGACTGTATATTGCCAGGAAATCAGTGCAGCATACTAGTGTCTCTCTCTCTCTCTCTCTCTCTCTGTCGCTCCCTCTTTCCCTCCTAGGTCACCAGAGAGTGTTATATTTCCCACTTTACACTATAATAGACATACAATATATATTAGGACACCCACACTGGAGCGGAGCAAACGCCATAGCCTAATTTCTGCGATAGGCAATAACTTCTATCGCGAGCATTTAACCACAGCATCTGAAAGACAGTATGGTCATTTGATGCAAGGTGAGCAGGTCACCACTGTGGCCTGTGATTGGCTCCAGCAGTGTTCTGATCTCAATCACCAGTTGACAGTTATATCACACATAGCTGTTCTGCTCCTTGTCACAAATCTTTTGTCACACTAACCCAGTTTTGGTAGTAATATCTAGGAAAGGTTTTATTTTTATTTTTTTTATTTGTCTTGCCCTATAGCCGCTGCTTCCGCTGTTCATGCGCTGCTCCCCCGTTCCTGGCTGCTTCCAATCCCTGCTGGATCAGCAGTTGCTTGGTTCCATAACCACTGCAGCCAGTCACTGGCCTCATCAATCACATGTGCTCGGATGGCATCTCACTAACAGTGTTTGACTGAAGAGGTCAGGAAAAGAGGCAGCGGTCTGACAATGGTGGGATCTTTGGATAGGTGGTCCAAGAAGCTCAGTAGTTTCCTCCTATTAGATGACATGTTGACACCATATAACATGACTGAGAGCTGCCTTCCCTCACCCATCACCCATCACGCGACCACAATAACTAAGCCAGCCCTTTCTTGGCCCCGACTCTGTCCTCAGTAGAATAGCAGAGAGTGTCCAAGTGCATGCATATTGCAGAGAACGGGATGCCAGGACTTGAGGTTCTGGTAAGCTGTATCTTCTGTCATATCGGAAGGCAAAATAAAGTCCTGCAGTCTCCTCAGGTGTATAATAAGTTTATTAATAACCCCTATAGCTAAAGTCAGGATGTCAGAAAGTGCCTAATAAAATATCTGCTGGGTCCATGCATTCATTGGGTGACAGCAGCTGATCCTTCTTCCATCCAAAGCTGTGGCCAGGCGCCAAGAAATGCAGCAGCCTCGTTGCTTCCTACCGTGTGATTTCTGAAAAACAGCATGGTCCTGAGAACACACGCTGCACGCCGGGGCGTCCACAGAAATCATATGTCCCCACAACAGCACTAAAGTGGACCTCCATCCACGACTGAAAGCTTAGCACCCGCACTAAAGTTTCATATTCACCTTGGTTTGATATACAGTAGACTCTTAGCTACATTTATCACTCCCGATCCGCCAATTCCCGATCCGCACAACTTTAGAATGAGCTAAATTTAAGGGGAAATTCTCGTAACTTTTCCACGTTGTGAACTCATTCTGCGGATCCCAGGAACATGGCATTATCCATGGCGTTAAAGAAATGAAAGTGAAGGCACAGGCGCGTTCGCTTGCTGCTGTGCTCACAGGACCTACTCCTTATTCCGATTCCCGACATGGTTTATTTAACCCTTTGTTAACACGTCTGCCGTCAACAGAGAATGACCACCTGCATAGGAGTGTGGGCGTTTGATCCCTATTGAAATGACAAGCCGCGCTTCAAATAAATGCCTGCTGTGCCTTTAACCATCTGTGCATGAGCTTAGTATGCAGAAACAAGCCGCGCTACATATTCTTCCCCCATGTTGTGGATGATTATTATGTGCGACGTTGCTGTCTATCAAACCCCATTATTTTGTAAAGTGTCATGTCAGGACTTCTTCAATTACATCCTCTCTGTCGTTCTCATTTTTCCCTCCATTTCATTCCTGTATCCGTACCCCGGGAGCGGTGACTGCAGGTCATTCTCCTAATGGTCATTGGCGGATGAAAACTTGAAACATCAAGTAAATTGTTTCTGTCAGCGGCTTTGATGTTTAAATCTCGTTCAAAGTTTCTCTTCTCCCCTGACAGCAAAATCAAAGCACTGATATGTCCCATCTTCAAAATTATTTTTCTTTGTCGTTTTTCTATTTTTTTCTTTTCAGTTTTTGTCTTTCCCTTCCCTAATTTGTGTCAGTTTATATCCCTGAAGTATCTTTTATTGCAGACTTTTTATATGACATCTGTAGCCTGACACTGGATTGTATGACTTTGCCTGTTCTTCAGTTTATGCCTCTTGTAATCTTGGCTATATTTCATAGTAATGACTATTATCCCTTAGACAGAGATTTACTTACTGCCTTTCCTTTGTACTGTCGGGTCCATAAATATTGGGACATCGACACAATTCTAACATTTTTGGCTCTATGCACCACCACAATGGATTTGAAATTAAACTAACTAGGTGTGCTTTACCTGCAGACTGTCAGCTTTAATTTGAGGGTATTTACATCCAAATCAGGTGAACGGTGCAGGAATTACAACAGTTTGTATATGTGCCTCCCACTTGTTAAGGGGCCAAAAGTAATGGGACAGAATAATAATCATAAATCAAACTTTTACTTTTTAATACTTGGTTGCAAATCCTTTGCAGCCAATTACAGCCTGAAGTCTGGAACGCATAGACATCACCAGACGCTGGGTTTCATCCCTGGTGATGCTCTGCCAGGTCTCTACTGCAACTGTCTTCAGTTCCTGCTTGTTCTTGGGACATTTTCCCTTCAGTTTTGTCTTCAGCAAGTGAAATGCATGCTCAATCGGATTCAGGTCAGGTGATTGACTTGGCCATTGCATAACATTCCACTTCTGTCCCTTAAAAAACTCTTTGGTTGCTTTTGCAGTATGCTTTGGGTCATTGTCCATCTGCACTGTGAAGCGCCGTCCAATGAGATCTGAAGCATTTGGCTGAATATGAGCAGATAATATTGCCCGAAACACTTCAGAATTCATCCTGCTGCTTTTGTCAGCAGTCACATCATCAATAAATACAAGAAAACCAGTTCCATTGGCAGCCATACATGCCCATGGCATGACACTACCACCACCATGCTTCACTGATGAGGTGGTATGCTTAGGATCATGAGCCGTTTCTTTCCTTCTCCATACTCTTCTCTTCCCATCACTCTGGTACAAGTTGATCTTGGTCTCATCTGTCCATAGGATGTTGTTCAAGAACTGTGAAGGCTTTTTTAGATGTCGTTTGGCAAACTTTAATCTGGCCTTCCTGTTTTTGAGGCTCACCAATGGTTTACATCTTGTGATGAACCCTCTGTATTCACTCTGGTGGAGTCTTCTCTTGATTGTTGACTTTGACTCACATACACTTATCTCCTGGAGAGTGTTCTTGATCTGGCCAACTGTTGTGAAGGGTGTTTTCTTCACCAGGGAAAGAATTCTTTGGTCATCCACCACAGTTGTTTTCCGTTGTCTTCTGGGTCTTTTGGTGTTGCTGAGCTCACCGGTGCGTTCTTTCTTTTTAAGAACATTCCAAACAGTTGTTTTGGCCACGCCTAATGTTTTTGCTATCTCTCTGATGGGTTTGTTGTGTTTTTTTCAGCCTAATGATGGCTTGCTTCACTGATAGTGACAGCTCTTTGGATCTCATCTTGAGAGTTGACAGCAACAGATTCCAAATGCAAATAGCACACTTGAAATTAACTCTGGACCTTTTATCTGCTCATTGTAATTGGGATAATGAGAGAATAACACACACCTGGCCATGGAACAGCTGAGAAGCCAATTGTCCCATTACTTTTGGTCCCTTAACAAGTGGGAGGCACATATGCAAACTGTTGTAATTCCTACACCGTTCACCTGATTCGGATGTAAATACCCTCAAATTAAAGCTGACAGTCTGCAGTTAAACTACATCTTGTTAGTTTCATTTCAAATCCATTGTGGTGGTGTATAGAGCCAAAAATGTTAGAATTGTGCCGATGTCCCAATATTTATGGAACTGGCTGTATAGTAGGGGGTGAAATGGAAATGTGTGGTTGGTTTATGTACATACTAAATGGCCAGGTATGTGGCCCTCCTATTTATGTTGTGGCTCAGCCATTTATTATATATTCAGACTGCAAACAAAATACATATAGCACTGTTACACTGTCGCACTGTTATACATGCAAACAATAGAACTAGGGCTTATTCTGGATTACAGTGGTACTATACCTACTATACTTGAAAAATGGAAGCTATTTGCGCACATTTTTGATCAAACGTGTGTTGTGCCCATCTACCAAGGTCAAGGTGGCTTCACTGCCTACAATGTTTAGTGCCGTGTAGGAACCAGCTATATTTATACTCTGTGTGTGTGTATATAGCAACCATGCAGTCTCCATACAGAAATATTCTCAGTAGATTGCGTTGTACTGCAAATCTCAGTGACTAGGCGTCATGGGCGGACAATGAACTTAAAGATAAATTATAACTTTACTTAACTCCGTTCATATGACTATACCAACTTGCCATTCAGGCTTCTGGAAGAAAAAATAAAACATTATAGCTCTTGGAATGCAACGATGGAAAAACTAAAGAAATTGCTTTGTCCTATGTGCCCAAAATAGACAGGTCCTGAAGGTGTCAAAATCCATGATGCGTCCTAAAGGGAACCTGTCGCCATGAACATGCAGTGTAATCTGCCAGCATATTATAGAGCAGGAGGAGGTGAGCACACTGATATATAGTTTTGTTGGAATAGGTTCAGTAAAACTTGTATTTCATTCATTGAAATTCCTGCTCATTTTGGGTTTTTTAAGTCCAGAAGGCGGTCCTATCAGTGACTGACAGCTATCTCGGTATACACAGTCATAGAGGGCAGGCTGTCAATCACTGATAGGACCGCCTCCTGGACTTCAAAGTCCAGAATGAGCAGGAATTTAAATGTACAAAATACATACTTAATTAACCTTTTCCCATAAAACTATATATCAATCTGCTTAGCTCCTGCTGCTCTATAATATATTGCCTGCAGCTGAGACACCATGTTCAATGTGATAGGTTTCCTTTAAAAGGAAGTTTTATGAAGAGGGTGATATGCTTATTGCACATAGTAAAGATGCTACTGCTACCCTTCACTACTTTTAAACTTCTTAGGCTACTTTCACACTTGCGGAAGAGTGATCCGGCAAGCAGTTCCGTCGCTGGAACTGCCTGCCGGATCCGGCAAAACGTATGCCAACTGATGGCATTTGTAAGACTGATCAGGATCCTGATCAGTCTTAAAAATGCCTGATCAGTCAGAAAAATGCATTGAAATGCCGGATCTGTCTTTCCGGTGTCATCCGGAAAAACGGATCCGGCATTTATTTTTTTCACCTTTTTTTCAGACTACGCATGCGCAGACTGGAAGGATGGATCCGGTATTTTGAATGCACTAATACATTCCTATAGAAAAAATTCAGGCAACTCTTCAGTTTTTTTGGCCGGAGATAAAACCGTAGCATGCTGCGGTTTTATCTTTTGCCTGATCAGTCAAAAAGACTAGACTGAAGACATCCTGATGCATCCTGAACGGAATGCTCTCCATTCAGAATGCATAGGGATTAAAAAGAAGAACGCAATTATGAAAGTACCCTTAAACATTGATAATCTCTTACATTTACAGATGTCAATTTTCAGTATTAATTGCTGCTATTGTAACTGCCAGTCCCATGTAGAGTCGGGCCAGCTTCGCTGCGCTCTGACACTTAGCGCTCAAAGCATACCTTGTCAAGGAAACATCTTTTAAAGAATGGGCAAGTACAGGCTGTCAGTTTTCTTTTGTACTCTTGCTATACATGGGTATTAAACACATTGTGACACATCTAAGGTGATCCTTGAAGTGCCAGACGACACCAGAAGAACCTTATTCAGTCTATTCATCTGTCAGTTTACAGGGTGAAAGAGCATCTATCACCAAAATGCTAGTTTTGTATATTTTTACACCTGTTTTTTATATATTTTCACTGTGAAGATTTGTTTTTCTTTATATGACATTTTATATTATCCTCCTAACTTCCATCTAATTATAGCTACTTTCACACTACTGTTTTTTGCGGATCTGTCATGGATCTGCAAAAATGCTTCCGTTACAATAATACAACCGCATGCATCCGACATGAATGGATCCGGTTGTATTATGTCTTCTATAGCCATGACGGATCCGTCTTGAACACCATTGAAAGTCAATGGGGGACGGATCCGTTTTCTATTGTGTCAGAGAAAACGGATCCGTCCCCATTGACTTACATTGTGTGCCAGGCTCCGCTTCGTTAGGCGGACAGAAAAACGTTGCAGGCAGCGTTTTGGTGTCCACCTTCAGAGCGGAATGGTGACGGAACGGAGGCAATCGAATGCATTCTGAGGGGATCCTTTTCCATTCGGAATGCATTAGGGCAAAACTGATCCGTTTTGGACAACTTTTGAGAGCCCATGACGGATCTCACAAACGGAAAGCCAAAATGCTAGTGTGAAAGTAGCCTAACCCAAAGGGTTCCTCTTGAGTATTCATAAAGGGTTTTCTCCCTGTCCCCAACCTCTTAAAATACATACAGTGGCATGCAAAAGTTTGCGCGCACTTGGTCACAATTACTGTCACTGTTAAGCATGTTGAAGATGAAATTATCTCGAAAAGGCATAAAGTTAAAGATAAAACACACTTTTTAACATTTTAAGCAAAATCAGTGTATTATGTTAGTTTTGTACAATTTTAGAGTGAAAAAGGGAAAGAAGTACCTTGCAAAAGGATGGGAACCCAAGGAGATTTGAGCGCTCAAATAACTGTGACTGAGGTCTCGGACCGTAAATAGATTTAAGACCAAGTGATGAAAATGCCAAAGCTTTATAAATACCTAGATTCCTCTAAACGTGTCTCCAAAAACAGCAGAAGACCTTCAGGAAGATTTAGCAGACTCTAGAGTTGTGGTACATTGTTCTACTGTTCAGTGACACCGGCACAAATATGGCCTTCATGGAAGAGTCATCAGAAGAAAACCACTCCTGCGTCCTCTCCACAAAATTCAGCATCAGAAGTTTGCAAAATAAAATCTAAAAAAGGCTGATGCAGTTTAGAAACAAGAAAAGGTGAGTTTGGAGAAAAACAGGGTACAGAATTTCATAAAAAGAACAACTTTCCAACCATTAAGCATGGGGTGGATTAATCATGCTTTGGGGTTGTGGTGCAGCCAATGGCACTGGGAACATTTCACAGATAGAGGGAAGAATGAAGTCAATGATATTCCAGCAAATTCTGGAAGCAAACATAACGTCAACTGTAAAAAAGCTGAAGCTGAAAAAGATGGTTTCTACACATAGATAATGATCCTAAAAACAACAAAGTACACAATAGACTACCTCTAAAGGAGGAAGCTGAAGGTTTTACCATGGCCCTCACAGTTTCCTAATCTGAACATCATTGAAAATCTGTGGATAGACCTCAAAAGATAAATGCATGCAAGACGGCCCAGGAATTTCACAGAACTGGAAGACTTTTGTGAGGCAGAATGGATGAGACTCCCTCAAACAAGAATTGAGAGACTCTTGGCTGGCTACAAAAAGTGTTTACAAGCTGTGATGGTCACCAAAGGGGGTGCTACTAGGTACTAACCATGCAGGGTTCCCAAAGTTTAGCTTAAGGCACTTTTTGTTATTTTGAAAATGTAAAAGATGAAAATTAAAAGTTAGATTTTGCTTGAAATACAAAGGGAATGTGTCATAGAAACATAGAATGTGTCGGCAGATAAGAACCATTTGGCCCATCTAGTCTGCCCAATATACTGAATACTATGGATAGCCCCCGGCCCTATCTTATATGAAGGATGGCCTTATGCCTATCCCATGCATGCTTAAACCCCTTCACTGTATTTGCAGCTACCACTTCTGCAGGAAGGCTATTCCATGCATCCACTACTCTCTCAGTAAAGTAATACTTCCTTATATTACTTTTAAACCTTTGCCCCTCTAATTTAAAACTGTGTCCTCTTGTGGTAGTTTTTCTTCTTTTAAATATGCTCTCTTCCTTTACCGAGTTGATTCCCTTTATGTATTTAAAAGTTTCTATCATATCCCCTCTGTCTCTTCTTTCTTCCAAGCTATACATATTAAGGTCCTTTAACCTTTCCTGGTAAGTTTTATCCTGCAATCCATGTACTAGTTTAGTAGCTCTTCTCTGAACTCTCTCTAGAGTATCTATATCCTTCTGGAGATATGGCCTCCAGTACTGCGCACAATACTCCAAGTGAGGTCTCACCAGTGTTCTGTACAGCGGCATAAGCACTTCACTCTTTCTACTGCTTATACCTCTCCCTATACATCCAAGCATTCTGCTGGCATTTCGTGCTGCTCTATTACATTGTCTTCCCACCTTTAAGTCTTCTGAAATAATTACTCCTAAATCCCTTTCCTCAGATACTGAGGTCAGGACTGTGTCAAATATTCTATATTCTGCCCTTGGGTTTTTACGCCCCAGGTGCATTATCTTGCACTTATCCACATTAAATTTCAGTTTCCAGAGTTCTGACCATTCTTTAACGTTATACCTTTTGGGGATTATTTCATCTTCAACTTGCTTAACTGTTCACAGGAAGAGTAAGTAAGTGGACCAGGGGTGCCCAAACTTTTGAGTGCCACTGTATATCATTAGGATTTGTGGGTCCCAGATGTTTGCACCTCAACAGTTCATAATAATAAAAAGGCTGCGACTCTGCGTCTGTGCAACAAACCGATCGTTCTCTCAGATTTTAAACTCCTACTGACCATTAAGTTATGGCAGGTCTCAGTGTTGTCACTATTTCAGCTGTGATACCCTTTATTTCTTGTTTGATAAGTATAGACACCAAAAAGGAATTTTTTCGTTTGTTTTTTTTTTTACAGTTGTCAAACACTTGTCTACTTTAGCCATTTTTTTGAGCCTGGTTCATTGTAGATGGATTTGTCTCTATGTAAGTTACAGTGGGGGAAATAATTATTTGACCCCTCACTGATTTTGTAAGTTTGTCCAATGACAAAGAAATGAAAAGTCTCAGAACAGTATCATTTCAATGGTAGGTTTATTGTAACAGTGGCAGATAGCACATCAAAAGGAAAATCGAAAAAATAACTTTAAATAAAAGATAGCAACTGATTTGCATTTCATTGAGTGAAATAAGTATTTGAACCCCTACCAACCATTAAGAGTTCTGGCTCCCACAGAGTGGTTAGACACTTCTACTCAATTAGTCACCCTCATTAAGGACACCTGTCTTAACTAGTCACCTGTATAAAAGACACCTGTCCACAGAATCAATCAATCAAGCAGACTCCAAACTCTCCAACATGGGAAAGACCAAAGAGCTGTCCAAGGATGTCAGAGACAAAATTGTAGACCTGCACAAGGCTGGAATGGGCTACAAAACCATTAGCAAGAAGCTGGGAGAGAAGGTGACAACTGTTGGTGCGATTGTTCGAAAATGGAAGGAGCATAAAATGACCATCAATCGACCTCGCTCTGGGGCTCCACGCAAGATCTCACCTCGTGGGGTGTCAATGGTTCTGAGAAAGGTGAAAAAGCATCCTAGAACTACACGGGAGGAGTTAGTTAATGACCTCAAATTAGCAGGGACCACAGTCACCAAGAAAACCATTGGAAACACATTACACCGCAATGGATTAAAATCCTGCAGGGCTCGCAAGGTCCCCCTGCTCAGGAAGGCACATGTGCAGGCCCGTCTGAAGTTTGCCAATGAACACCTGAATGATTCAGAGAGTGACTGGGAGAAGGTGCTGTGGTCTGATGAGACCAAAATAGAGCTCTTTGGCATTAACTCAACTCGCTGTGTTTGGAGGAAGAAAAATGCTGCCTATGACCCCCAAAACACCGTCCCCACCGTCAAGCATGGGGGTGGAAACATTTTGCTTTGGGGGTGTTTTTCTGCTAAGGGCACAGGACAACTTATTCGCATAAACGGGAAAATGGACGGAGCCATGTATCGTGAAATCCTGAGCGACAACCTCCTTCCCTCTGCCAGGAAACTGAAAATGGGTCGTGGATGGGTGTTCCAGCACGACAATGACCCAAAACATACAGCAAAGGCAACAAAGGAGTGGCTCAAGAAGAAGCACATTAAGGTCATGGAGTGGCCTAGTCAGTCTCCGGACCTTAATCCAATCGAAAACCTATGGAGGGAGCTCAAGCTCAGAGTTGCACAGAGACAGCCTCGAAACCTTAGGGATTTAGAGATGATCTGCAAAGAGGAGTGGACCAACATTCCTCCTAAAATGTGCGCAAACTTGGTCATCAATTACAAGAAACGTTTGACCTCTGTGCTTGCAAACAAGGGTTTTTCCACCAAGTATTAAGTCTTTTTTTGTTAGAGGGTTCAAATACTTATTTCACTCAATGAAATGCAAATCAGTTGCTATCTTTTATTTAAAGTTATTTTTTCGATTTTCCTTTTGATGTGCTATCTGCCACTGTTACAATAAACCTACCATTGAAATGATACTGTTCTGAGACTTTTCATTTCTTTGTCATTGGACAAACTTACAAAATCAGTGAGGGGTCAAATAATTATTTCCCCCACTGTATGTAAGTATTCAGTTCTGCTCTACAGATGAACATGAAGCTATATTTCTTTCCACTACAGATCTTCATCAATGTGCAATGCTGAGGATATTCTGCTTCTTCCCACTATTGTGCTAGGGAATAAGCTATGTGCTTGGCATTTCCTAGTCATTAGGGCATCAGTCTCTTTCTGCTGCCACCTATGGCCGTCAGCGATCTGTGTGATTGTATATACGATTGCTGTATACATGATTTCCATTTCATCCACCATGACGGCTCTACTATGAGATTGACCCCTTGACCTCTGTAGGGGCAGGAACACAGAGAGTTTAAAAGGCCACCACCCACTCTCAACCTCAGTGTTTCCTGTCCCTACGGGGGCACCTCACAGAGAGGCCTCCTGATGGAGGTGAAGACTTTTATTATTTTAAAATACCTTGGGATTTGTGTCCCTTTCCTCTGCCCTCCTGCGGTTGAGTCCAAAGCTGGGCAGAGGATACCTATGGAGCTGATCTCGTTCCTGTCTGCAGGAGCCTGTATCTCTCCTCACAGCGTTGGAGGAAGCTGACCACGCGTCGCAGAGCATGCTGCACGCCAACTCCTGGTTGAAGCCTCAGCACTGCACTCTGCTTCGGACCGGCAGGAGGCGGAAGGGGCGGAGCTTGGACCGGACACGCGCGCATGCGCACACCGCGATGACGTCAGACGCCCCTCTGGGTATTTGAAGTGGCAGGTTTGAATATGCTGTGGAACACAACCTGGTCTCCCTCCTAGAGCAGCCAAACTACAGATGTCTGTCCCTGACGCCCCTGCAGTCCAGATGGAATCTGAAGCCCCCTCGGCTACTCCAACTGTGAGTTCCCCTGTGGGGAGAGAGAAAATGATGTATCATATCGACCTGCTATATTATCATGTCTACTGATACCTGGTTGCTCCTCTCTTATAGGGAGTAAAGGAATAAAAATATTTCCGTACGCATAATTCCATCAACCAGAATAAAATTTTTGGGAGTGATCCTGGACTCAGTTTCCCAGATTACATCCCTCCCTCAGGAGAAAATTAAATCCTTTATAGACAAAACAAGAAAGTTCCAGTCAGTCTCAGTGCTCCATACGCAGTGCCATGGGCCTCTTGGGAATGATGACTTCCTGTATAACGGCAGTATCTTGGTCCCAGGCTCATACTAGGATAGTCCAGTCGTGGATCCTGAAGAATTGGGACAAGAGACAGTGCTCTCTAGAAAAAAGAATCTCCATCCCAAACCACGTAAGATCAGATTTAAACTGGTGGACGGAAAACAGAAACTTGCTAAGAGGTGTACCCTGGATAAAGAATCCAGAAATACAAAAATATACAGATGCAAGCGGCACAGGATGGGGAGCAAAGATAGGCTCGCTAAGCTACCAGGGCACTTGGTCGGACATCATAAGAACAAAGTCATCGAACCAAAGAGAACTGAGGGCGATCTGGGAGGTTCTGAATGCATCACAGAAAAAGGTATCCGGAAAACACCTGAAAATCCTTTCAGACAATGTAACAGCAGTCGCATATTTGAAGCATCAGGGGGGCACAAGATCCCCAAGCTTAAAAAATCTGGCGGAAAAAATATTCTTCTGGGCAGAAAGAAATGTTCCCTCCATCACAGCTATCCATTTAAAGGGTACAGAAAATATACAGGCGGACTTCCTCAGCAGGATGACCATAGATCCAGGAGAATGGGCCCTAGACTCAGAGGTATTCCATCAGATCACTAGGAGATGGGGGACCCCCCAGATGGACCTGTTTGCGTCAAGAAAAAACGCAAAAGTCCATCCTTTCTGCTCTAAACCCCAGGGACAACCCTTGGGCAGTGGATGCATTCTGAATGAGGTGGACTTGGGGTCTAGCCTATGCCTTTCCCCCTTGCCGCTAATACCCAGAGTGCTGCAAAAGATAAGGTCGGACCTAGTAACAGTAATACTGGTTGTTCCATACTGGACAAAAATAAATTGGTTCCCAGTACTAAGGGAACTAGCTCTGGAAGAACCCTGGAGAATTCCCCCACAGGAGAACATCATTTCTCAGGGCCCAATCCTTCATCAGAATCCAGGACTGTTCAAATTATCAGCCTGGATCCTGAGCGCGAGGTCCTAAAAAGCAGGGGCTATCTGAGAAGGTTATAAATACCCTCAAATCCAGTAGGAAAGAAGTCACCTCTGCGATCTATCTTAAAATCTGGAAGAAATACTGTAGCTGGCTAGGCCAGAACCCTCCGGTAGAGACTACCCCAAATATTGAGAAAGTACTGGATTTTCTTCAAAGAGGATTAGATCTGGGCCTGGGCCTCTTAAAGAACAGGTCTCGGCCTTGGGGGCTTGCTATGGTACAGACCTAGCCAGTCATAGGTGGATAAGGAGGTTTATAAGAGCCGCCTCCAGGTTAAGACCATCCTTAACCCCTAGGACGCCTCAATGGGACTTGAACTTGGTCCTGAGAGGTCTTACAAGGTCACCATTTTTTCCTATTCAGGATCAGGATATTTCACTCAAACACCTGTCATTAAAAGCGGCCTTCCTAGTAGCCATAACTTCAGCCAGACGATTGGGCAAAATCCAGGCACTGTCCTGCCGGGAACCATACCTCACTATCTTTCCAGACAGAATAAGATTACGTTTGGATCCGGGTTTCCTGACGAAGGTCGTGTCGGACTTTCACAGAGATGAGGAAATTGTCCTTCCATCTTTTCCCAAAGATTGTCCATCACACGATCAGTTCTAGCTCCTGGATGTTTGGGATACTATCATACAGTACCTAGCTTCAACAAAGGAGACTTAACGGTAATTCTGTTTCCTTGAGTCCACCATGACGGCCCAGATATTCCCCCCCCCTGAGAATTAAGGAGGGGTTGAGTATGAATTAATAAAAAAAATATATATATATATATCTATATATATATATATATATATCAAACAAATGATGAGGCAGCACTTCCAGTATAGAGTGAACGGGTGAGGACCCCAAACTTTATTCAAGCGACGTTTCGGCCTGCTCAATGAGGCCTTTCTCAAGCTAAATAACAGTGCATATGACAAGGTATATATACCCATCAATCAATACAAGTCAATTACAATCAGTGATTGGGCGTGACTCCAGTCAAGTCACGTGATCATTAACCATATGAATACATGACATAAGTGTATAATAGACATTCTCATGTTGCAAGCGTACAAACATTTCATAAGTGATCATAATGATATCAAAACTAATATATAAAGGTAGTTCTCTGAGCTTCAATTATAGAATAGAATATGTATCCCTCTCTATTCAATACATAATTACCCATAATGGACACTGTGCAAAAAGTGTTAGGTGCATATGGGGTTAAAAACATCAATAGTTGGTACAGCTGTACCTTATCATAAGTTAAAAACAACAGGACGGAGCTCACCACACTGAGACACTTGGAATCGGCCGGCATTGGCGTCCCCCCGCCGACGATGCGCATGCGCCGAGTCAGACATCAATGGCCACGCCCCCCGGCAAAGCCGCGCTCACACGTGACCGCTCCATGGACCGCAGCGTCATCCTCTGGAGCGCACCGTAAGATACGCAGCTGTGAGGGGAGGGAGGCCAAGACATGTGACTCAGCGTCAGACGCACAGCACACGGGGGCGTGTTTTAGTGACCATGGTGATGTAAACAATCGGGAGACATGCGGGCGTATGCACTGTCACCAGGACACATGTCAATGCACGCAATCTAAATAACAATGCACATGCAGGAGCATATAGCTGGCCCAACGGATAGGCAATCTAACTCTGTTAGCTCACACAGAGTGACTGCCCACTCGACACTGGCCATCACTATTGCACCCCATTCATGTGTGGTTACGATGGGACACACCTCCCATCTGTCCACACCTATAGCACTGATCTGTGTGTAACACCACCAGCTCACTAATATGAGGCAAGTGAAATCGCACACATCATCAGTACAAATAAAGTGACTGTCACATTTCAATGAAAGTAGCGTGCACCATGGTGACAATCCAAGTCGTCAGTCGCAGTCCCGCTAGTCTCCACACAATGGTCACTATCACAATCTTGTATCCAAGGTCATTGGGCGCTCCATCCAGTATATAGACAAAGGCTCATCAAGTTCATCAAAAGTCATCTAGGATAAATAAAAATAACATCAATATACATTGATAATCTAATCAGACATATTAGCACTGTTACATGTCTCCTACCCCAGACAGAGCGGTCAAGGACCCCCACGTTGGCGAGCTCAGCACCTATCCATCACCCACATAATTCCCATCTACATTCGGCATTTAGGCCATCTGGCTTCAGTGTACGTAGCCTATGAATCCACATGATCTCACGTTGCTTAAGTAATCTTTCCCTGTTACCTCCCCGTTTAAGTGGGGGTATGTGATCTATCACCCTAAATTTGAGATCTTTCTCTCCATGCCCTGCCTCAATAAAGTGCTTAGGCACAGGAAGATCTCTCCTCTTTTGCCGAATCGAGTACCTGTGATAGTTCATTCTAGTCTTGACCTCACAAATAGTCTCCCCTACATAGAAGAGATTGCAGGGGCAAGACAAGAGATAGATCACAAATGAACTATCACAGGTCAGGAAGTGTCGTATATCAAATTGCTTCTTCAGTATCGGGTGTGTAAATTTTTCTCCTTTTAACATATAGCTGCAGTTTACGCAGCCTAAACATGGGTAGCATCCATATTTCTTGCGACCTATGTAGGTCTGCACTGGGGCTTTGCCCCCAGCCACCTCAGCTTTAACTAGCTTATCCCTCAGACTAGGTGCTCGCCTATAGGACATCAGGGGAGGTACGGCAAATTCTTTGACCTTTTTAAAGTTGCTATGCAATATTGGCCAGTGCTTTTTGATGGCATCTGCTACCTGATAGCTACCCTCATTGAAAGTAGAGATGAATGGCACTCTAATCTGTTTATTGGTGTCCTTAGGGGTCCTAGATTCCAGCTCATCCAGTTGTCTATGAACCAGTCTTCTAGGGTACCCCCTATTGACAAACTTGTCCGCCATCTGTGACAATCTGATGTCACATATCTTGGGATCTTTAACTATACGTTGCACGCGGAGGAACTGGCTCCGTGGTAAGGTTTTGACCATGGACCGTGGGTGACAGCTCTCAAACTTCAACAGCTTATTACAGTCCGTCGGTTTGGTGTATAAGTCGGTCACCAGTACCGTACCTTGTTTGATCACCATGGTATCCAAGAATTGGACCTGCTCGGTGGAGTACATCAGAGTAAACTGTATTTCTGGGTCTATTGCATTCAAAAAGGTGTGAAAATTGGCCAGCTCACCTTCAGTGCCGTCCCAGATGACAAAAACATCGTCTATGTATCTCCACCACCCCCGCACTAGGCCAAAGTGGTGGGACACATAGACGTGTTCAGCCTCCAGGCCCGACATGAAAATGTTGGCGTAAGTCGGCGCCATATTCGAACCCATTGCGGTTCCCCGCTGTTGTAGAAAGTAGCCATCCTGAAAGGCAAAATAGTTGTACCTTAACACTACACCGAGCAGGTCCAATATGAACTCCCTACATTCATCAGTGTACTGGGTGGAAGCCAGACATTTCCTGACTGCCTCTACACCCCTATCATGGTTGATAGAGGTGTAAAGGCTCACCACATCAAAGGAGACTAGCAGAGTCCTAGCCGTCACTTCCACATTAGCAATCCTATTCAGGAAATCACCTGTGTCACGTATGTAGGATCTGGCTCCAACAGCAAACCTTCTCAATATCTTATCCAAGAAGATAGCTAAGTTGGAGAACACAGACTCCCTCCCGGAGACGATGGGTCTCCCCGGGGGATTTTGTATACTCTTGTGAATTTTAGGTAACACATATATCAATGGTGTTTTGGGATGTGTTATCAATAGATACTTGTAGAGAGCTTCATCGATCAGACCTCCTACTTTTGCTCTATCAAGTATACTAGTGATAACCTTCATCACATCAAATTTAGGGTCACCATTTTTTCCTATTCAGGATCAGGATATTTCACTCAAACACCTGTCATTAAAAGCGGCCTTCCTAGTAGCCATAACTTCAGCCAGACGATTGGGCAAAATCCAGGCACTGTCCTGCCGGGAACCATACCTCACTATCTTTCCAGACAGAATAAGATTACGTTTGGATCCGGGTTTCCTGACGAAGGTCGTGTCGGACTTTCACAGAGATGAGGAAATTGTCCTTCCATCTTTTCCCAAAGATTGTCCATCACACGATCAGTTCCAGCTCCTGGATGTTTGGGATACTATCATACAGTACCTAGCTTCAACAAAGGAGACTTAACGGTAATTCTGTTTCCTTGAGTCCACCATGACGGCCCAGATATTCCCCCCCTGAGAATTAAGGAGGGGTTGAGTATGAATTAATAAAAAAAAAAAAATATATATATATATATATATATATATTTTATTTTATTTTTTTCCTAAATTAGGGCTGCACCCACTTGGTAATTTGGAAAGCACTGAGGGTGAGAGTGGGTGGTGGCCTTTTAAACTCTCTGTGTTCCTGCCCCTACAGAGGTCAAGGGGTCAATCTCATAGTAGAGCCGTCATGGTGGACTCAAGGAAACAGAATTACCGGTAAGTCTAATTACGTTTTTTTTCTGATGCAGTGGGGCTCAGTTTTACCAGTTGTTAAAGGGGTTGTCTCATCTCAGCCATTGATGGCATATCACTAGGATATGCCAACAATGTCACACAGGTGCAGAGCCCACCTCTGGCAACCGCTCCTATCTCCAGAATGGACCTTCTAAAGTGAAGGAGAGCAGCCATGCACACACGGCCACCCTTCTTTCTCCACTATGGGAGTTCCGAAAATAGCCAATCGCTGGCTTGCTTGGCTACGTATTTTTAGACCACTCCTAGAAGTGAATGGAGACCACGCCACAAATGTGTGGTTCTCTCTCGTTTGCTTTGGGAGCTGGGACCTGCAACTATCTGACATTTGCCACCAATGTCTGAAATGGGTTTAACTCTTCAAGTGTACTGTAAGGTTTTGTTTCTTTATGGCATTTAGAGAGGCGCTGTTCTCTCTGCTGACATGTCTGTTTTATTAAATGCTTGTACTCCTCATGGGCGTTACCATTCTGCTTGTCAGTGGGGTGTGTCCCTACAATGTCTGATACTGTCAATATTGATCGGGCACTTGCAGGATTTTATAAGGTACACACTCCATTGCCAAGGGGAAACGCCCATTTCTCAATTTATTCATACATTTCCAGAGAAATGATACATAGAGGTATGAATTTTTTTTCTAATACAGACATATCAATAAAGTAGAGTGAAGATGAAAGGCTGGGTTGTTTTCGGCACTGTCGGCAGGGGAAAATATTTTGATGTTGAGTCTGCAGTGGGCGCTGTGTGAGGTACAGTGTTGCTACCGGACCTGACAAAGTGTCTGGTCAAGGCATGAAACGCGTTGACATACTGTTTTGTGCCCCATCTTTAATAAATGATTAACGGAACGACCATAAGAATTATGGCAGCTGCGAATCTTTCCCTGTGATGACAGAGCTTTTCTTCTTCACTCCAATCTTGGATGCCGAGAGAGCAAAACAGAAGTTTGCATCCTGGGAGTGCAGTGAAGGATCGGGGAGCCATCGCTGGGAGCAGGTAAGTATGCTAGGTAGGTCTGCCCAAGAAGGCGGGGGGTTGCCAACTCCCCTCCCAAAGGTGCACAACTCCTTTGTTTTTTTCATTCAGTGCAGTTTCACATAAGGTTCCACCACCTCTTATAGATCCTGATCATTACTTCATTCCGAAATAAACTAATGGAACGTTTTTCACTCTTCTCGGCTATCACAACTTCTGGTGTTGAAGTTACTGAAGTACTGTTATTTAGGGTATAATGACCCAGGCATTACACACATAACATTTGCAGCTGCTGTCTCGAGTGCTCTTTCATAGCCCCACAACTTGCATCCTAGTTCTAATTTACTTTTAAATAACGCTTTTTTTTCTCCTCCTTTGGTTCCCCAGACATTAAACACAGACGGATACCAATTTTGTTTTTCGCTAACAAAATGGACCTCAGAGACTCCCTGTCATCGGTGAAGGTCTCTCAGCTGCTGTGTTTAGAGAACATCAAGGACAAGCCGTGGCATATTTGGTAATAGTTCTATTATTGTGAAGTGTGTCTGCGCACGCTAAAGGTTTTTTTGTTTGCTAGAAGTACAACCACCACAGTCCCTGAGCTGCACATTAGAGCAGATATGCTTTCTCAACATCATTATTAGAACGGGGAAGCATACAGGCAAAACAACACATTGCAAGAACGGCTGTAGACCCTTCTTGGTACGTACAACTGATGGAGGATTTGCTTTATTTGTTTTACCCCTTTTCATTACTCCATCTCTTCTTCTCTAGGAAAGCCCTTGTCCATATAGTCAGCAAATATACTGCACACAGCTGAATGCAGAGCTTCTGGCATTGGGTACTATTGTAGAGGACAGTGGTGGTGGAAGTAAGCCAGATATAAGCTTGAATTATTGGTTTTCTCATAAATATGCCTCAAAGAACATAACAGTCATTCATTATTTGCAGATCTTTACTTTCACTGTGGTGTCACAGAGGGCAAATCCCAGGGGCCAGGTCACCAGACCTCCTACAAAATTAATCCACATGACTCATGTATTTGACTCATTTTGGGCTACAAATCATTTTTAATTAGTCTTTATTAAAATGTTCAGCTGTTTTCTAGTGACAGTGGTTAAAAATCAGTCTGTTTGCAAGCAGTCACTTTCCATTTTCTTTGAATCCCGTTCTCTTACGCAGCATCGGACTGAAGTCCCTTGTGCCCACCAGAAGAAATTATTCCGAGACACCACCCTCTATGTATATAGGACCTCAAGAGCCCTGTTTAATTAGGAGTCCTTTATTATCAGAGCTAGGGCCTACTGGAGGATCCTCTGGTAATCTGGTGGGCCAGTCCGACCCCGCTCTTACGGCTTGTTTGTAGCTCTAATCTCATAAACACTTATTTAAAGGGAACCTGTCACCAGTTTTATGGTGTCCTTACTAAGGGCAACATAAATAAGTGACTGATTCTCTTAGCAAAATGCTGGGTCACTTTCTTTAATTGACCCAGTCAATCTGCCAATATCTTGTATTGAAAAGCTCCAGCTGATAATGATGAGTCCTGAATATTCATGAGCTCCTGACTCTCCCCGCCCACCTGCTGCTGATTGACAGTTATTTTCCATATGAATCAGCAGCAGGTGAGCAGGGGAGTGGCTATAGCTCTGAATTAAATAAACGCTGGACTCACTGACATCACGCTGGACTCAAATCAGCTCATTAGCATGCAGCATGCGGCATCTTTGTGTGTATATTATGAGGTAACCATCTGTCACACCAGTAAGTGAATACATCTAAGGTACTTTTTAGTAGGTAATGATTGTATATAATTAGTTAGATTATAATCAAATATCCACATGACAGGATATAGCTTTAAGCTATATTCTTATCTGCTTGATAAGACTTTAGTTATAATGAGTGTTTATAAGGTCAGCAGATCAGAGTTAAGAACTACACACGAGCCTTCAGATGATGGGATTTAAAGAAAACAGACTGACAGCTTGCAGACAGACTGATTTTTAACCCCCTTTATTTTATTTTTTTAATAAAGACCAACTGTACAAATGATTTATAGCCCAAAATTAGTAAAACACAATAATAAAAAATAAAAAAATAGCCCCAAAGGCGTTTTGAGCTGTTTCAGTATGTTCCCATAGGAAGTGGAGTTCCCATAGGAAATCTATTTAAACACTGGGAGAACATACAAATTCCATGCAGATGTTTCCTGTGGTTGGATTAAAACCCAGGACTACAAGGCAGTAATCCTCACCGCTGCTCTGTCCATGCTCTTGGAATGTCTCATTGTCTACCTGTGGGTTTAGAACCTGGGTATTCTCCATTACTGCTAGTGCTGTGTAAACTGAGAGCCGTCCATGACACATCTTATCATCTATACACTATACATTTGGTAAGGCAGACGTTATGTTCATATTTGATCTTCTGAGATGTTATGTTTCTAGATAATTGTAAGTTTCTCAGAGCAGACACAACATACAGACTCCAATAAAAGTTGTTGCTGTAACGTCACATACATGTTGCTGATCGCTCACACTCGGTGACTGTTCTTCAGATACAACAAAAGTGAAATGTTAGGGTCTGACCTGACGGATTCACCTGTGAAAGCAATGGAAAGATCCTTTACTACTTGTGCTTCCTGATGCAGAGAAATCAAGGTGAACAACCATGCTGCCTTCATCAGAAATCTGGCTTTATATACAAAAATCTTAAAGGAATATTCCGCACAAAGATGATGCATGTTTTACCTGGTGCAGGTCCATGGATTGAAATTTTGCTTGGAGTGTTCCTTTATCCTTTTGCCTCATAAAGATTACTGTCATGGTCTGCCATCCAGGCTAGAGTTTTGTTCTCAGCTCCCACTGCTCTGCCCGGTGTACCCGCTCCATGCCTCCTCTCCTGGGTACTGCACATGCCGGCCTGCTGGGACCTTTGCTGTTGTCCCTAGGGCCTGTGTAAGCTAACCCTGGCTTTTTAAAAGGCTGTGTGCAAATGTGCTGTTTTGCCTGTGCCCTGCTACCCCAGGACTCTCTTAATTCACTCTGGGCCTGAGCAATAGGTATAGTACTGTTCCATTTCCACGCTATGGTGTTCTATCTCAATTTCCTACTTTTCTTTCTAACCCGGCTAGTTCAAACTAAATGTACCTGTCTGCTGCCTGGCCTGATCTTCTCCCTGTTTACCATATTGCCTGAACTTTGACAGCCCCGTCCTCTACCTTGACTACAACTCTGCCTTTTAATTTTTTACACTGCTTCCTGATGTCACATTAACTGTTGCAGATGGAGACTACTCCAGGAGCTGTGACCTGGGGATTCCTTTCAGTGATGACGTCACTCCTACGTTCAGCCATAATTCAAATCCATTGCAACACAGTGGGTCCACACCCACCTGATAACTTTAAAGGGGTTTTCTGAGATTTGGATATTGGTGACCTATCCTCAGAATAGGATAGAACCTCAGCCTTCTGCTAGGTCAGTGACATCTGGTACATCAGTCACATGACCTAGCTACAGCTCAATCCCATTCAAATGAATAGGTCTGAGCTGTAATACCAAGCAGAGCCGCCATCTAATGGACAGCGCTGTGCTTGATAATCTGCACAGGAGTGCCATGGCCTCCTCAAACAGCTGATAGGCGGAGGTCCTGAGTGTTGGATAGGTCGTCAGTATCTGAGTCTTAGAAAACCCCTTTCATTTAGGACATACAAATGCCATAAAAGGAGGTCTCAGCTTCAAACACAAATTAGATTTCAGTCTTGTTGTAAGACGTGTACTCCACTGTATATTTGGCTGGAGAGACTGCTTTATATGACTAAGTCTAGGAGTCTAGGTTCAGATCCTGCATTGTATGTCCCTTCTGTCCTCATCCAAAGGAGACTTTATGATTTAGAATATTTGTCCAGGATTTTCCACATTGGCCAGGAAAATGCATTTCTAGCGTGGTAAACACTCTAGTCCCAGGCAGTGAAAGGGTTCAGTGTTCTGTTATTTGATATTAATAACGAAAACTTCAATTTCAATAAATCATTGCGGTAATTTTGATTCGTTTTTGAGTTTCACGACCTGAGTAATGTGTATCCTGAGGATATAATTGGCCAGCAAAGTTTACAAAGATTGTTAAAACTCTTTTATTGGTGTTCAGGCTCTGAAGAAGGAAAGATACAGCGGAATACAATATCTGTCTGCCCAAACCTGGTCTTTATAAATGATGCTACACTGGGGCGCAGTTTTTGAAAAGGGAATAATTGTGTTTTTTAGGAAATGATGGATGAACCTCTCTGGTCGCATTATTTACACTGGTGGATTTTATTTAGTACAAATGCCCTTAGTGCTGAAGACACAAATGCTGGCGCATCGCTCAGCCTTCTTCTGATCACCACAGTCTGAGGCCTCATTCAGACGGCCATAATGTGGTTGCATTTTAGTCTCCGTATTACAGCTGTCCAGAGATTTTTGCTTGCTCTTCAAGCAAGATATGACTGAGAAGCTGAGCTCTGTGACATATAGGTTTATATGATATGTGCAGGAGTGAAAAGCAAAGTAAAATCCGTGTAGAAATTGAGACATTGGGTGTGAATTTTAAAACCGTTTTCCAGGCCTTAGATATTGATGCCGTGTCAGAATAGGTCATCAATATCAGATCGGTGGGGTCCAACACCCCCAGCGATCAACCGTCTTGGCAGCTGCTGGTGCTGTAAACTATACGGCAGATGGTAGCAGAAGCAGATGGCTCCATCCACTGTGTAGTAGCCATGCCAGAATACTGACGCTTGGCTCCCACTCAAGATGCAGTACGCCAGCACTGGAAACTTCACGGTGGACAGAGCCTTCCATCCACTGGTGCCAGTTGCTGCCTGAAGCAGTTGATCGGTTGGGGCTCCAGTTGTTGAACTTCCATCAATCTGATGACCTATCTTGAGGATAAGTCATCCATGTCTAAGTTTTGGAAACTGCCCTTAAAGGGGTTGGCCCATCTCGTACATTGTGGGCATATCGCTAGGATATCCCCCCCCCCCCCAATGTCTGATAGAACGATATCTTTAGAATGAAGGCCGCAAAGTGAAGAAGAGCAGACTGCGCATGCGTGGCCTCCCTCCATTCATTTCTATGGGACTTCTGAAAATAGCCAAGATATGGCTGGGCTATTTCCGTCAACCCCATGGAAGTGAATGAAGAGGTGGCCTCTCTTGTGTGGTGTGTTTCCTATTCTTCATTTCAATGGGACTTCCGAAAATAGCCAAGCGCGGCGCTTGGCTATTTTCAGCACTTCCATAGAAATGAATGGTGGCTCCCTTCCAGACATTGGGAGCATATCCTAGCGATATTCCCCCAATGTACAAGATGGGCCAACCCCTTTAAGTTTGCAGCATGTCATTTCTTTTCACTGCGTTTGGCACAACTAAGGGTATATTCACACACAGCACAGTTTGCAGAAATATCTGAAACTAAAAATCTGTTCCCTTCATCTGAATAGGGTTGTTTTTACGACAAGCAGCTGGATTTCTGCAGTTCCCATACTTACGAATGGTGCAGTCAAGGAAATTTCTGCAAGAAATCTGCAGCATGTGAATTCATGCTTAGAGTGCGGATTGCCCCACTACCTACCTACACACGCAGTGACTCTCCCGTTATCATTGTGTCAATAGAGAAGGTGGTCCGTTTTGGTGGGGTAAGCAGGACTCCCACTGTCTCTCGTAGGGGTCCTGTCAGAATGCTCATCAGCTTCTCTCCCTCTCACTATAATGGGGGCATCAAGGTTGCATAATATACTCATCACGTTATCATGTTACATAGTGTGTATTATGATTGGATGTAGATATATAATGGGATCGATTATCCCGCAGCTCGTTTTCAGATATGGCATATATTATGCGGTACATTTTATGTTAACTATATTGCTGTGTCTTCCAGTGCGAGTGATGGACTGAAGGGCGAGGGTCTCCAGGAGGGGGTGGACTGGCTGCAGGGTAAGTGACGGTGTCTCAGCTCATCACCACTGCTGTTCTGTCGCCTTCATTTATGCCTGCCATCCTTTCATATTATTATTTCCATTTCTCCTGCTATCAGAGCAAATCACACAGTGAGTACATCTGCATTTCATCTGCTTATTCTGCTGTATTTGTTATCGCCTGCACGCTCATCTAGTGTGTGTCTGTGCCGGCCATGACATCTCTTTCACCAACTGGCTTACTTTTTCATTTGCCATTGACCACTTATCATCAGCTTTCTATAAATATCTGTATCCTTATCCTTTGCATAATATTACTACATGTGTATATAGACAATATATTTGTGTTACAGAGGTATGTATGATTGTAGGTTTTATAGGTCGTATCATTGTCATTCAATTACAATACTTTACAATAGATCATAGATATACTGTGTGTGTGTGTGTGTATATATATATATACACACATATACACTGACCAAAAATATAAACGCAACACTTTCGGTTTTGCTCCCATTTTGCATGAGCTGAACTCAAAGATCTGAAACATTTTCTACATACACAAAAGACCCATTACTCTCAAAAATTGTTCACAAATCTGTCTAAATCTGTGTTAGAGTACTTTCACACTAGCGGTGCTGGATTTCGGCAGGCAGTTCCGTCGCAATCTGTATGCAAACGGATACCATTTGTAGACTGATCCGTCTCACAAATGTATTGCAATACCGGATCTGTTTCTCTATTGTCATCCGGAAAAACGGATCCGGTATTTATCTTTTTCACATTTTTGAAGGTCTGCGCATGTGCAGACCGTAAAACCGGATCCGTTTTTCCAGAACACTTAAGGCCGGATCCAGCATTAATGCATTTCTATGTAAAATAATGGTGGATCCGGCATTCTGGCAAGTGTTCCGGAATTTCGGACGGAGAAAATACTGCCGCATGCTGCGATATTTTCTCCGTCCAAAAACCGTACAGTGACTGAACTGAAGACATCCTGATGCATCCTGAACGGACTGCTCTCCATTCAGAATGCATTAGGATAAAACTGATCAGTTTTTTTCCGGTATTGAGCCCCTAGGACGGAACTCAATGCCGGAAAAGAAAACCACTAGTGTGAAAGTAACCTTAGTGAGCACTTCTCCTTTGCCAAGATAATCCATCACACCTCATAGGTTTGACATATCAAGGTGCTGATTAGACAGCACGAATATTGCACAGGTGTGCCTTAGATTGCCCACAATAAAAGGCCACTCTGGAATGTGCAGTTTGATCACACAGCACAATGCCACAGATGTCGCAACGTTTGAGGGAGCGTGCAATTGGCATGCTGACAGCAGGAATGTCTACCAGAACTGTTGCCCGTGCAATTTCTCTACCATAAGCCGTCTTCAAAGGCGTTTCAGAGAATTTGGCAGTACATCCAACCGGCCTCACAACCGCAGACCACGTGTAACCACACCAGCCCAGGACCTCCATATTCAGCATGTTCACCTCCATGATCGTCTGAGACCAGCCACCCGGACAGCTGCAGCAACAATCGGTTTGCATAACCAAAGAATATCTGCACAAACTGTCAGAAACCATCTCAGGGAAGCTTATCCGCATGCTCATCGTCCTCATCAGGGTCTGGACCTGACTGCAGTTCGTCGTCGTAACCGACTTGAGTGGGAAAATGCTTACATTCAATGGCGTCTGGCACGTTGGAGAGGCGTTCTGTTCACCGATGAGTCCCGGTTTTCACTGTTCAGGGCAGATGGCAGACAGCGTGTGTGGCGTCGTGTGAGTGAGCGGTTTGCTGACGTCAACGTTGTGGATCGAGTGGCCCATGGTGCGGTGGGGTTATGGTATGGGCAGCAGTGATGGCCAGTTCGCAGTGTTCGCCCGCGAACACATGCGATCTGCCATCTTAACTGACAAGTCCGGCGAGGCACAGGTAAGTCCTTGCCTGTGCACGAGTCAGTCTGAAATGAAATGCGGTCTCCGGGAGCAGGCAGTTCCAAGAACAGCCTCCGGGGGCCGTTCTCGGAACGGCCTGCTCCCGGAGACCGCATTTTATTTCAGACCGGCTCGCGCACAGGTAAGGACTTACCTGTGCCTCGCCGGACTTGTCAGTTAAGATGGCAGATCGCATGTGTTCGCGGGCGAACACTGCAAACTGGTCATCACTAATGGGCAGGCATATGTTATGGACAACGAACACAGGTGCATTTTATTGATGGCATTTTGAATGCTCAGAGAGACCGTGACGAGATCCTGAGGCCCATTGTTGTGCCATTCATCCACGACCATCACCTCATGTTGCAGCATGATAATGCAGAGCCCCATATTGCAAGGGTCTGTACACAACTCTTGGAAGCTGAAAACATCCCAGTTCTTGCATGGCCAGCATACTCACCGGACATGTCCCCCATTGAGCATGTTTGGGATGCTCTGGATCGGCGTATACGACAGCGTGTTCCAGTTCCTGCCAATATTCTGCAACTTCGCACAGCTATTGAAGAGGAGTGGACCAATATTCCACAGGCCACAATCAACAACCTCAACTCTATGCGACGGAGATGTGTTGCACTGCGTGAGGCAAATGGTGGCCACTCCAGATACTGACTGGTTTTCAGTCCGCAGAGCCCCCCTCCCCCAGTAAGGCAAAACTGTGCACATTTCAGAGTGGTCTTTTATTGTGGGAAGTATAAGACGGATCAGTCTACAAATGGTATCCGTTTGCATACAGATTGCGACGGAACTGCCTGCCGAAATCCAGCACCGCTAGTGTGAAAGTACTCTAACACAGATTTAGACAGATTTGTGAACAATTTTTGAGAGTAATGGGTCTTTTGTGTATGTAGAAAATGTTTCAGATCTTTGAGTTCAGCTCATGCAAAATGGGAGCAAAACCGAAAGTGTTGCGTTTATATTTTTGGTCAGTGTATATATATATATATATATAATGGAAAAAATTGGACTGCACTCCAGACGGTTTCTTCAGTAAAACAACAGGTGGTGTTTATTCACACATGTGGTGGCAGCAAACAAGCATATATATATATTTTTTATAATGTGTGTGTGTATATAATATATGTTTACATATGTTTGTACCAGTCCGGTATAGCTGTAATATTAAGCTTAATATGAGAAGCAGAAGGTCAACTCCTTCTGCATTTACACTACTTAAATTAAATCTTACAATAATAATTAGACATAAATTATTCCCGCTCACGTCTTGGCAGTAATTCCCAGTCTTTAGCTGAACCCTCTGGCAGCTTCATTGGCGAAAATACAGTCACCCACGAGACGAGACTCAGGAGCTTGTCACTCACACTGCTTCTGGAGAATCAAGAACAAGGTGACAGTACGAGCTCGTAGACTGTAAGCCAGCACTATAAAGACGTATGATGTCTTATATTTGAGGTATATATATATATATAGATCAGGGTGTCTTGCCCGCCATAGACTCCCCCTTATATCTTTCTAATGATTCACCAGTAATTTTGACCTATGAAATTTATTAGCTTAAAGGGGTTGTCCTATTACTGTAACTTATCCTCTATCCTACAGGTTAGGGGGTCTGTGTCTGATGGTGGGGGGCCAACCGCTGGGGCACCTGCCTATCTCTAGTATGGGGGCCCATGTTTCCCCATTTAAATGGAGCGACAGACCCCCATGCACGCTCCTGCCCCATTCAGCTCTGAGTGCTTGTCTGCAGAAGCCTCCTAGAGTTGAATGGCGTGGCGACACGCGTCTGTCCACTGCTCTGTTTGAACGGGGGAACACAGGCCCCAATTTTTGTGATCTGCAGGAGCCCCAGGAGTCAAACCCCCCGCCAGTCAGACACTTATCCCCTATCCTGTGGATAAAGGGTAAGTTGTAATTGGACGGCCCCTTTCGGACAGAGCGATTATTGTATGAATTTTCATGTACTCATTCATATTTTAAGAAATTATTACCGCATCTATTAGCATACCAATTAATACATCATTCATTTTTCGTGAATCGGGCAAATCTGCCTGACTGAAAGGTTATCGTTAGTCGCCACCCCATCCCCTTATCTAAATAGTAATCTGCCATTGGTTAGCAGTGTAATTGGACTGGGGGGGGCATCCAGGCAACGGTTGTAATAACGAGCAAACAGCAAAACCGTTTAGAGATTATTGTTCGTTTGATTGGGCGTCTTTTGACCGCAGACGACTCACTAAATCGCCTTTGCCGCTCTTTAATGAATAAATATCTGCTTGCCTAATAGGAGCCATAGTCCCTTACATGTAATCTAATGGGACATAGGAAGCTGCTTTTACAGAGTGGACCCCATATCTACCGAGCCTCCATGTAGTAGCACATGGGGTCTGTCTGCCCCTGCCCACTACTAGTCTTTGCTTCTCCATTTCTTTAGTACCTGGTGCTGTTCCCCATACTCATAAGTATCTATTCACACGTCACAGTCCTATCATATTTTTGGTGCAGTTTTCCCAAGATGACTGCAACATGTGAATAGACCCTAATCATACATCAGTAAGGGATTGATCTCTCTGGGGCTCCTAATTAGAACAGCGGGAGCTGTACACAGTATAGAAAATTGGGTGTTAAAGGCAACCTCTGTCCATATGCCCTTTTATTCTCTGCCTAAGGACCACCCCAGCCCCGTCTGTATCAGCCAGAACGGAGAGGTGGTCTGATCTGGACCATCCATGGATTGTACTGATGACCACTTATTCTCCTTGTAGCTGCCATTTGCAGGAAATATGGCCGGTGACGAGAGGCTTTACCTAATGATCACAGCTAATAGCCGGGAGTAAATCGGCCCATTTAATAAAAGCAGTTGTTCTCCAAACGTTCCTATAAGGCTATGTTCACACGACTGATTTCAAATCCCACTTTTCTATGTCAGAAATCTGAGGCTGAGTCGCAGTTAGCCCCTTTATCATTCCGTTTTCTGTGAACAGGGTTGAAGAAACCCAGTTTAGGCCTCATCCGCATTTCCGTGTCAGTTTCACGTCCGTGGAAAGCGCCCGTGTTTCACCCGTGAGGATGTCCGTTAAGGATCCGTGTTTGGTCCGTGTCCCCGTTTTTACCCTCCATGTGTCCTCCATATTCCACAGATTCTGCTCGGATGAAAATTAACTTCCAAAGCATCTCCTATCAGTCTTCAGTGAAAAACGGATGCAACACGTCTATCCGTGTTTTCTCCGTGATTTTCACAGACCCATAGACTTTGATGGGCATATTTGGTCCACATCACGAACCGAAGTAGTGCATGTCTCTGTGATTTTGGTTTACTGACCCACGGTCAGTAAAAAAATACTTGTGTGAACACACATTGAAATCAATGGGTACCTGTAATGTCCGCAGAAAACGAGGACCGCACACGTCGGTGAAAAATAGAAATGTGGACGAGGCCTCACGCGTGAAAGCTTCATAGTCTGAACATGGCTACTTTTCACCACAACATAAGAATTCTTTAAAAAAAAAGAAAATCCCATTCACTAAGGACTAACTGCTAAAAAACTGCCACGTGTCATCGTACAAGATGTCCTGGTGTCACCACCCTAGCACATCATGATCTTCCAGTTTATTGAAGTGCTTTTGCTGCGCTAGTATATTGCTGTCCTGTCCTCAGGATAGGTCATCAATATCAGATGTGCGGGGGTCCGACTCCCGGCCCCCCCGATCAGCTGTTTGAAGTAGAAGCGATGCTTATGCGAGCGCTGCAGCTTCTTCACTGTTCTGCTCTCTGTTTACGGCCCCGTGCACACAACTGTATCCGTTTTGCGGTCTGCAAATTGTGAATCCGCAAAATACGGACACAGTCATGTGTACGGGGTCAAAATTGTAGCGGTGAAGTATAGCTACAGCTGCTCGTCCCTTTCAAGCAAACTATTTGGAGGGGGGGGGTGAGGAGTTAATGGAAAAACTGTATTGTACCGGAATCTGGGATGTGTTGAAGGGCAATGACTTTAATTTCTGCTATTGTCCTCCATTCCTGCTCTCCCAGATTGACTGTATTCACACTGATGGTTGTTGTTATTTTAGCAACGCAGACAATGACCACTAGATGTCAGAGTTGATTTACTGTTTGTGTGTCTGTAATGCTGTACATAGCAGAGCTGCGCCCGCTCCGTGTAGTATATGCATTGAAATACTGGACTGTACGTCTTACCTGTGCATCGCTGTACAGTAAGTTGTATGCATTCATAGGGGGTCACTTGTATGGGCGTTATAAAGAATGTCACACCATTCAGACAAACCCTAAAGAAGCTGAAGTTGCTGCCAACTAAAGGGGTTGTGGTACAGTATAGGGGGTCCCGTCCTCTATGAGCCTGATTGGAGAGCCACCAACAAGCAGGCCTGACCATGTTTTACATGGACGCCCATTCTTCTGAATGCGTTACTATATTTCGCCTGTAGCGGTCACTGCAGAGAACAGTAACTTTCTCCTGGTGTTTAATCATCTGATCGCCGTTAAAGGGGATGAAACGACTACTTTAATGGTCGTCTGTTCCAAGTGCGAGAGGACTTTAATAATGGAGCGGAGAATGTTGTATATAAGGGCTAGATAACCCCCAATTCCGGTGCATTCCTGTCTTATAAACTGATGGCGTATCACTAGTGTATGCATCACTTCATGAAAGCTATAGAAATGGGCTCTCCTGTGCAGGGAAAAGCAGTCGGCCCCATTTACTTGCCCAGCAGATGGCTAGAGCTGCTGATTTCCTGGGAAATACAGTAAGGGTGCACGCACATGACCGTATGTATTTTGCTCTCCACGCAAAAAAATACAGGTGGCGTCCGTGTTACATCGTTTTAGTTTTTTTTGTTTTTGCGGACCCATTGTAACAATGCCTGTTGTTGTCCACAAATCAGGCAAGAATAGGACATGTTTTATCTTCATTGTAGGGCCGCCGAATGGACATACGGATGAGGACAGAACACAGTGCCGCCTTAAAGAGGTTATCCTGGAAAAGATATTGATCCTTATCCTCAGTTGGACCCCTGCCGATCAGGTGTTAGAAGAGGCCATGTGCCCCGTGAGCGCTGCGGCCTCTTCCTAGGTCATGTGACGTCACCGCACTTCGATCATATGGTTTCCTTGCACCTTAGCTTCATTTAAAGGGCTTCTGTCATCAAAAAATCGTTATATATCTGGCTGACATTAGCGATGTGCTAATGTCAGCAGAACATAACTGTATGACTTATATCTCCCTGCCTGCCGGAGTTAACTGTATGACTTTTGTAATATGCTAATGAGCCTCTACAGGGCTCCAGATGGCGACCAAAATGGTCGCAAATACGACCTAGAATTGCTAAATGGCGACAAGACTTTCTAGTCTTGTAGCCATTTGCGCCTAGACCCGCCGCTGCTCTGCCACTTTCACATTAAACTGAGATGGCAGGCGCTGCTCTCAGCACGTCCCATGTTCTTCTCAACGGCACAGGGGAGAAGGAGGCAGTCCCTCCCCCCTGTGCCGCTGCTGCCGCTGCCACCAATGGGCTGATAGCAGGGGGGAGGAGGGGAGGGGCTGTGGCCACTGCGCCACCAATGAATATAGTTTATGCTTAATGCAAACGCAGGCTGCGCTGCGGGTGCCGGACATATCCCTTACCCGGCACCCAGTCACTATGTCTGCGCGCTGCGATCCGCCGCTATTAACCCCTTAGGCGCAGACATAGAGCATAGAGGCTGGGTGCCGGGTATGGGATATGTCCAGCACCCGCAGCCTGCGTTTGTATTAAGCATAAACGATATTCATTGGTGGCGCAGTGCACCGAACCCCTACCCCCCCCCCCCCCCCCCCCCAAAGTATTATAATCATTGGTGGTATAGTGTGGCCCCAACCCCCCATCCCCCAAGTATTATCATTGGTGGCAGTGGCAGTTCCAATCGGAGCCCCAGCAGTGTAATCCTGGGGCTCCGATCGGTTACCATGGCAGCCAGGACGCTACTGAAGCCCTGGCTGCCATAGTCAGCTCCCTGCTGCTGTGTGTACTATGCACAGGGCAGCAGGGACAGCGTAAGATCCTATTCACCCTGATAGAGCTCTATTAGGGTGAATAGGACAAGGGATGAAAGATCTCAGGTTCTGGCCCCTAAGGGGGTAAATAGGTAAATAAAAAGTTTTAAAAAAACAAACACAAAAATCTTAAGTTCAAATCATCCCTTTCCCAATTTTACATATAAAATATATAAACAATAAAAAAAATTACATATCGTCATGCCCGAAAAAGTGCAAACTATTAAAATATTTAAAAATATCTCCTATGTGGTGAACGCCGTAACAGCAAGAAAAAAAAACAAAACGTGCAATTTGCCATTTTTTTGTTACCTTGTCCCGACAAAAATTATGTTAGGACTGTTCTATTATGGTCCAGACGTTCCATAAAATCTGGAATGCACGCAGCTTTTTTGGTGTTTTATTTTTTTCACGTGGTGTCGAGTATCGCAATACTTTTTTATGGTATCGAAATGGAGTCAAAATTTTGGTATCGTGACAATCCTAGGTAAGACATGTGTGATTTTTTTTTTTTTATTATACCGTAATTTTATGTATTTTAAATTTGGCGACTAAAAATTTACATTTGGCTCCTACATTTTTTTTAGTCTGGAGCCAATGGCTCCTTGATATTTTTTTTTTAGTCTGGAGCCCTGCTCTAGGTGCTAGTGGGGCGTTGCTGCAGCACCTAGAGGCTCTGTCCTCTCACCGTTTGGCACGCCCTTGTATCGGTGATTGACATCCTCTTTCTCCTTTGTGCCCGTAAAATCCAGCGCCTGCGCCATCACGTTTAGTATTCGGCGCAGTGAGTGAAGGACGCTCACTGCGCCTACGCAGAATTCTAAAGTGGACGGCGCAGGCGCAGGATTTTACGGGCACAGAAGAGAAAGAGGATGTCAATCACTGATACAAGGGCGTGCCAAACGGTGAGAGGACGGAGCCTCTAGGTGCTGCAGCAACGCCCCACTAGCACCTAGAGGCTCATTAGCATATTACAAAAGTCATTTTTTAGCGCTAACTCCAGCAGGCAGGGAGATATAAGTAATACAGTTATGTTCAGCTGACATTAGCACATCGCTAATGTCAGCCAGCTACATAACGATTTTTTGATGACAGAAACCCTTTAAGTCAATGGGGCTGAAATGCAATACCAAGCACAACCACTATACCATGTAAGGCGCTGTAGTGCCTGCAGCGCCCACCAGAGTGAGTGCCGCGGCTCCCTGAAACAGCTGAACAGCGGGGGTCCTGGGACTTGGACCTACGGCAATGTGATAATGATGACTAATCCTCAGGATAGGGTATAAATGACTGACTGACTGTCGGGGTCCTGTTCCCCGTCCTGATGGAATGGCAGGTCAAGCATGCATCCTGCTGCCCCTTACATTCTTTATGTGACTGCCGGAGAGCACGTCAATGCAAAACTGCTACTATGGGGGAAATTCATCAAAACTGGTGCAGAGGAACATTACACTAGTTGCCCATAGCAATCAAGTGAACGCCATTGTGGCTATGTCTGGATAATAAAACTATCTCGGATAATTGCTGATTCATTGACCTCCGATACAATCATGACCAGTGCCTGCCGGTCTGGTTACTTCCATATTATAGCAGTTTTACTTGCCTTTAACCCCGTCCTCTCCAGAGTAGTCGCTCGGTCCTCTCTGTGCTGTATGATGTAGTAGATCAGTAAAGGGATACTTGCTGGCAGCTCGGTTGTTGGGCCGTCAGCCATGTTAAAGTGTTTCCATAAATCCTTACACTCTTCCAGAGGCTTGCCGTTACATCTGACAGGGGCGGACATCTTTCTTCAGACGGAGCCAAGGAATTTTGTTTTTCTAACATTGTTTTATTTCCAGATTTCCCACATCCTCAGTAAAGGGAATACCCGTATCCATTTCATTCCCCCTTCATACAAACCTACTCATCCAGATGTAATGTATATAACATAATGTACGTCTTGCTGACTTTCATGGTGGAGCGTTAACCTCTGCAGGAAACAAACTTGACATATTTCCTTCAAATTACTGTAGATTTGCTGAATTTATAATAGTGAAGATAACTAAAGATAAAATGTGACATGTGGAAATGTTTGGGCATCCTGTCCGGTAAGGCTAGGTTCACATCTGCGCTCGTATTTCTGTTATTTCTGTTCTGTTGGGCAGAAGGAGTAGAAAAATTAAAATAACAGCAGTGCCCAAGGGCATGCAACTATGGTGCCAAACTGCATCTCCATATGCCTCCAATTCCTTATAGAGGCATACACGGTAGGGTTGTAGCGGGTATTAAATTATCGATACCCAATCGATACTTTTGTACCATTATCGATTTGATACCCGGATTTGACATTTACCGCTGCTAGGCTGCGCTACTCACCCATTATTAATACAAATACAGGAGGCGGGTGCCGGCGGCAGAATCACATAGCCAACACCCAACCTCTATGACAGGGCGCTGCAATCCGCGGCAGTTAACCCCTTGTGCCAGCTATGTGATTCTGACGCTGGCACCAGCCTCCTGTATTTGTATTAAAAGGTTACTTATCTTCATTGGTGGCACAGTGCACCCCCCAACCCTCCCCCCCCCCCCCCCAGTGGCCACCACAGGGTCCCCTTCCCTCCTCCTCATTGATGTTGCAGTGGCAGGTTCTGATCGGAGCCCCAGCAGTGTAATTCTGGGGCTCTGATCGGTTACCATGGCAGCCAGGACGCTACTGAAACCCTGGTTTCCATGGTAAGCTCCCTGCTGCTGTGTGTACTATGCACAGGGCAGCAGGGAGAGTGTGAAGTCCTATTCACCCTAATAGAGCTCTATTAGGGTGAATAGGACAAGGGATGAAAAGATCCCAGGTTCTAGTCCCTAAGGGGACTAACAGTTATTAATCAAAAAGTAAAAAACAAACCCCAAAATATTAAGTTTAAATTCCCCCCCTTCCCAATTTTACATATAAAATGTATAAACAATAAATAAATAAACATATTACATATCACCACGCCCAAAAAAGTGCGAACTATTAAAATATAAATAAAAATATCTCCTATGTGGTGACCGCCGTTACAGAAAAAATAAAAATAAAAACCGCGCAATTCGCCATTTTTTTAGTCACCTTGTCTCCCCAAAAAATTGGATCGGACTGTTCGATTATGGGCCGGACGTTCCATTAAATGCCGAATGCACGCTGCTCTTTTGGTGGTTTATTTTCTTTCGCGTGATATCGAATGGTATCGAGTATCGCAATACTTTTTTATGGTATCAAAATCGAATCAAAATTTTGGTATCGTGACAACCCTAATACATGGGTGCAAATCTGTATGTCTTTCCTTGTTCAGTTGGTTGTATTAATCTTTTCACGTCCTATTCGGCATGCCATTTTCCAACAGGACACTCCTATTAGCCCCCACATCCTGATAGCGAGGCCAATGGCAGACAAAGTGGTCATTGTCGGGCCTTGGGCTGCTATCTACAGAAGCCAATTAGGTCCTGCCAGAAGCATGGGGCAGCACTTTGGCTCAGTGGTTAGCACTGGTGCATTGCAGCGCTGGGGTCCTGGATTCAAAACCAACCAAGGACAACATCTGCATGGAGTTTGTATGTTCTCTCCGTGTTTGTGTGGGTTTCTCCCGGGAACTCTGGTTTCCTCCCACACTCCAAAGACATACTGATAGGGAGCTTACATTTCCCAGACTTTTCCAGATGTAACTACAATGACAATAATAAAGTTTCTACTTCTGTCAGTGCTCTACTGACAGTAATATGTCTTTATTGCAGTGTATTATACCTAGGGTTGTTGCGGGTATCGAAATTTCGATACCCAATCGATACTTTTGTCCCGGTATCGATACGATACCGGGATTTCCGTTTTTTCGATACTGGGCTGCGCTTCTGCGCAGTCTAGTATCTCTGAACATGAGCGCGCTGCTATCGGCGCGCTCATGTTCTCTCTCAGCAGCACGGGGAGAAGGAAGCTGTCCTCCCTCCCCCTGTGCTGCTGCCGCTGCCACCAATGAGAAGAGAGGGGCGGAGGAGGGGCGGCAATGAGAAGAGAGGGGGTGGAGGAGGGGCGGCAATGAGAAGAGAGGGGCGGGCGCACTGCGCCACCAATGATAGGATTACTATCGGAGCGATGGGAGGAGACATCAGCTTCACTAGTGGGCGTTCCTTTTCCCTGCGCTGCGATTGGACAGCGCTACAGCCAGTGAGAAGGAACGCCCACTAGTGAAGCTGATGTCTCCTCCCATCGCTCCGATAGTAATCAGCAGCATGTGGAGCAGGAGAGGAGACAGTAATGGGGCACTGCGGGCGAACGGAGCGGCGCCCAGGACTAAATGGTGAGTGCTGAGACATCGCTGGGCGCCGCTCTGTGTGGCCTAATAGTGAAAGTCTGGACTCATATACAGTAGTCAGTCTTTAACTCATACAGGAGGCGGGTGCCGGCAGCAGAATCGCATTGCCGGCACCCTGCCCCTGACAGGGAGCTGCGATCAGCGGCAGTTAACTGCCGCTGATCTGCTAGTACCCGCCTCCTGTATAAAGGGGTAAAATCATTGGTGGTGCAGTGTGCCCCCCCCCCCCTCAATCCCCCCATCCCATTAAAATCATTGGTGGCACAGTGCGCCGGCCCCTCTCAACCCTCCAGTATTAAAATCATTGGTGGCAGTGGCCACAGGGACCTCTCCACTCCCCCTCATTGGTGGTGCAGTGGCAGCTTCTGATCGGAGCCCCAGCTGTGTAAGCCTGCGGCTCCGATCGGTTACCATGGCAGCCAGGACGCTACAGAAGCCCTGGTTGCCATGGTAACATCCCTGATGCTGTGTGCACAAAGCACAGAGCAGCAGGGACAGTGTGGAGTCCTATTCACCCTGATAGAGATCTATCAGGGTGAATAGGAAAAGGGATGAAAGATCCCAGGTTCTAGCCCCTAAGGGGGGAAATAGTTATTAAATAAAAAGTAAAAAAAAAAAAAAACACTAAAATATGAAGTATAAATCACCCCCCTTTTCCCAATTTCACATATAAAATATATAAATAAACATATTACATCGCCACGTCAGAAAAGTCCAAACTATTAAAATATAAAAAAAAAATCTAGGTGGTGAATGCCGGAACAGAAAAAATAAAATAAAAACTGCGCGATTCGCCATTTTTAAAAATGAGGAATGCACGTGGCTTTTTTTGTTTATTTTTTTCGCGTGGTATCGAATGGTATCGAGTATCGCAATACTTTTTCATGGTATCGAAACCGAATCAAAAATTTGGTATCGCAACAACTCTAATTATACCTATGTATTTTACCAGAGATCAGGGTGATATATATTCAAGTCCTCTTGTGGGACAAAAAAAAAAAGAAGTTTCACACTAGCGTTAAAGAGCTCTGGCAGGCTGTTCTGGCAGGGAACATCCTGCCGGAGCTCTCTGACTCCTACATTGCCGGACACTACCTGATGCTCTCCAGCCTCATTAGGCTGGATATCCGCTGGATCCCATTACAGTTAAACACGGAAAATATACCGCCTGTCGGATCTCTGTAACGATAGTGTGAAACTAGCCTAAAAGTTTTAAAATATTAAAGAAAAAGAAAATCCATTTTCCCCATTACAAATGAAATGTTGTGTCAAAAAAAATAAAAAGGAAAAAAAGTAAGGCCATCCTGTATTTCCCTCACTTCCCCATAAGCCCTTGCTCTCCTTACATGAACTAGCAGACCAATCAGAAATGCAGATAACCTCCTCCACTACCCCAGAGCAGTGTGTATCCTCTCACATACAGCTAACCAGAGATGAGCCCTGCAATTACATGAAATAAGTAAGCATTTGTTTTAGCCTCTTAATAGTCACATTAAAAGGTTTTTTAAGAACCATTTTGGGGTATATATAGTGTATTAAATAACTCTTGTTAATTTAATTTTAGAAGAAAGATAAAAAAAAACAGCAATTTTTACATTATTTTGCAGATTTTTTTTTATGGCGTTCACTGTGTGAACGCCATAAAAAGCTTTATTTTATTATGTGGGTCACTATATTGATGATAATGTCACACATTTTCATAGATTTTTCTCTCCTCCTGCAGCCTGTCAACTCTGCAGCTGCTCCCTCATTCTCCTCCACACTGACAGGGGGTGGGGCGGATGCTTTAGCTGCTCATATCTCTGGTTTCTATTGGCTGAAAGCTGACATTCCAATCTTTTAGACAATACCAGAATGACAGCAGTATGTTCAGTATAGGGGAAGATATCACTGTTAGAAATCGGGATGCTGTGAATGAAGCTGAAAGTGAAATTAAAAGCAGATTTTACCCGAGATTAGTCCCGACTCTATTTCTAACAGTGATTTTTCCTCTGTTGCTTGGACTTTAACTGTCATTCTGGTCTTGTATGAAAGTCTGGAATGTCAGCTTTCAAATAAGACCAGTTGCATGTTTCTAGCTGCTACCATTCAGATATCCCGATCTAAAGTTGCCCTCCACTTTCTGCCCGAGCCCAGGCACTCAGGGCTGTGCTCCTCCTCCCAGTGCTCTCCCCAGCACTCAGGGCTGTGCTCCTCCTCCCAGTGCTCCCACCAGTACTCAGGGCTGTGCTCGTCCTCCCAGTGCTCTCCCCAGTACTCAGGGCTTTGTTCCTCCTCCTAGTGCTCTCCCCAGCACTCAGGGCTGTGCTCCTCCTCCTAGTGCTCTCCCTAGTACTCAGGGCTGTGCTCCTCCTCCCAGTGCTCTCCCTAGTACTCAGGGCTGTGCTCCTCCTCCCAGTGCTCTCCCCAGTACTCAGGGCTGTGCTCCTCCTACCAGTGCTCTCCCCAGTACTCAGGGCTGAGCTCCTCCTACCAGTGCTCTCCTCAGTACTCAGGGCTGTGCTCCTCCTTCCAGTGCTCTCCCTAGTACTCAGGGCTGTGCTCCTCCTACCAGTGCTCTCCCCAGTACTCAGGGCTGAGCTCCTCCTACCAGTGCTCTCCCCAGTACTCAGGGCTGTGCTCCTCCTACCAGTGCTCTCCCCAGTACTCAGGGCTGAGCTCCTCCTACCAGTGCTCTCCCCAGTACTCAGGGCTGAGCTCCTCCTACCAGTGCTCTCCCCAGTACTCAGGGCTGTGCTCCTCCTCCCAGTGCTCTCCCCAGTACTCAGGGCTGTGCTCCTCCTCCCAGTGCTCTCGCCAGTACTCAGGGCTGTGCTCCTCCTCCCAGTGCTCTCCCCAGTACTCAGGGCTGTGCTCCTCCTCCCAGTGCTCTCGCCAGTACTCAGGGCTGTGCTCCTCCTCCCAGTGCTCTCCCCGTCTCTTGTTTATAATACAGAGGAGACTGTTGCATATGACAACGCTGTGAGAAGAGGCTGCATAATAGGAAAGTAGCATGCATTTCTGTGAGTTATTATCCGGTAAAACTGAAAAGGATTACATTTTAAAGCACAAAAGCATTTATACAGCAGGGTGTACTATACCATTAGGATATAAAAAATGAAACGACAATTACCCGTTAACCCCACCGGGGAATAAATAAATAAAAACCAAAGCAGAAATATTTTTTGTGTATCCTTCCGTACTTAAAGTGGAATAAAAATCCATCAAAAATTCATATTTCAAAATAATGGAAAAAAAATGGCGCCCTCTGTATAATAAATTGCTTTGCATTGGAGCTAGGCTGTTTCTGTGCTGTTTGACTAGTTCCCATTCACTGCTGTGGGGTTACAGAAACAGTGGAGCACCGGCTGCTCAGCCATTTCCATACCTTTACCGCCTCTGGTCAGGCTTTTACTGTGTTTAATTCCCTTTTTTGACATGAAAGGACATACAAGTGAAACTCGAAAAAATTAGAATATCGTGCAAAGTTCATTTATTTCAGTAATGCAACTTAAAAGGTGAAACTAACATATGAGATCGACTCATTACATGCAAAGCGAGATATTTCAAGCCTTTATTTGTTATAATTTGGATGATTATGGCTTACAGTTTATGAAACCCTAAAGTCACAATCTCAGGTTCCCTTTGCTCAGGGAATATGGATTAATTAGCTGACTAGAGTGTGACACATTGAGCCTAGAATATTGAACCTTTTCACAATATTCTAATTATAAGTTGCATTAGTGAAATAAATGAACTTTTGCACGATATTTGAATTTTTCGAGTTTCACCTGTATTTGACAACCCATTTAAAGAGATTTTCCTGGAGTATAAAATTGATCTTCGGTATCTGCTTGGTGTGGGTCTGAATCCCGACACCCACATTGGTCAGCTGCTTGAAGAGGCTGTGGCCACTTTGACCACTTCCTAGGCCAGTGATGTCACATGGTCACATCGGTCAGTTAAGTGAATGGGCTGGAATACCAAGCACAGCTGCAATCCAATGTACAGCGCTTTGCTTGGTGAGCTGTGAGGAGGCCGCAGCACTCACAGGAGCACAGTGACCTCTTCAAACAGCGGAACAGCAGGGACGCCAGGAGTTGGACCCTCGCCGATCAGATATTAATGATCTATCCTGAGGATAGCTCATCAACAACAAGCTCCCTGGAAAACCCTTTAAAGCCTAAAATAACCGGTTCACTGAGAGCACCTTATAGAGGCACCATATGGTGGCACATAGATTGCGAATGGCCTCGTAATAAGGAAGTGCAGGAACCCCATGCACCACAGTTCTGCCTTCTGGATGAGGCCTGACATTCAGGGCCAGTTCACATATTGCATGTGCGGACTGCCAGAGACCTCCTGTACTATTGCATATAGCATTTACTGGCTATGGCGGACACACTGTATGATGCACAGCTGGGTAGGTTTTTCCATGTAAGAAGTTAAAAGGTAATTTGACAAGAAAAAACGTTTTAAAGAGGACCTTTCACCACTCCTGACATACCTGATTAATAGCTTCATGCATTCCCCATGTAATAACAATTCTGGAACCTCTACTCTTATGGCTCTATGTTGTGCCATTCCTTTATTATTTCTACCAGAAGTTATGAATGAATTGCTAGCAGTCTGCAGTAAGGGTACTGAGGGGTGTTACCAGTTGGGAGTGTGTACCTGCACAGACTCACTCTATCCATTCAGTTCTACCATTGTCAGACTGTGCAGGGACACCCCCCCCCCCCCCCCCCCCCCCCAAACTAGTTACCACCCCTCTGTACCCTTACTGCAGACTGCTAGCAATTCATTCATAACTTCTGGTAGAAATAATAAAGGAATAGTACAACATAGAGCCATAAGAATAGATGCTTTACAATTGGTATTACATGGGGAATGCATGAAGCTATTAAAATTGGCATGTCAGGAGTGGGGACAGGTCCTCTTTAACTAACATTAATATAGTAGGCACCTCTGTGTGTTACCCCCATATCGTACCATCTACCATATAATGTTCTATGGGTCATGAGTGGGATGTACAGTCGTGGCCAAAAGTTTTGAGAATTACATAAATATTGGAAATTGGAAAAGTTGCTGCTTAAGTTTTTATAATAGCAATTTGCATATACTCCAGAATGTTATGAAGAGTGATCAGATGAATTGCATAGTCCTTCTTTGCCATGAAAATTAACTTAATCCCCAAAAAAACTTTCCACTGCATTTCATTGCTGTCATTAAAGGACCTGCTGAGATCATTTCAGTAATCGTCTTGTTAACTCAGGTGAGAATGTTGACGAGCACAAGGCTGGAGATCATTATGTCAGGCTGATTGGGTTAAAATGGCAGACTTGACATGTTAAAAGGAGGGTGATGCTTGAAATCATTGTTCTTCCATTGTTAACCATGGTGACCTGCAAAGAAACCCGTGCAGCCATCATTGCGTTGCATAAAAATGGCTTCACAGGCAAGGATATTTGGCTACTAAGATTGCACCTCAATCAACAATTTATAGGATCATCAAGAACTTCAAGGAAAGAGGTTCAATTCTTGTTAAGAAGGCTTCAGGGCGTCCAAGAAAGTCCAGCAAGCGCCAGGATCGTCTCCTAAAGAGGATTCAGCTGCGGGATCGGAGTGCCACCAGTGCAGAGCTTGCTCAGGAATGGCAGCAGGCAGGTGTGAGCGCATATGCACGCACAGTGAGGCGAAGACTTTTGGAAGATGGCCTGGTGTCAAGAAGGGCAGCAAAGAAGCCACTTCTCTCCAAAAAAAAACATCAGGGACAGATTGATCTTCTGCAGAAAGTATGGTAAATGGACTGCTAAAGACTGGGGCAAAGTCATATTCTCAGATGAAGCCTCTTTCCGACTGTTTGGGGCATCTGGAAAAAGGCTTGTCCGGAGAAGAAAAGGTAAGAGCTTCCATCAGTCCTGTGTCATGCCAACATTAAAGCATCCTGAGACCATTCATGTGTGGGGTTGCTTCTCATCCAAGGGAGTGGGCTCACTCACAATTTTGCCCAAAAATAAAGAATGGTACCAAAACACCCTCCAACAGCAACTTCTTCCAACAGTCCAACAACAGTTTGGTGAAGAACAATGCATTTTCCAGCACGATGGAGCACCGTGCCATAAGGCAAAAGTGATAACTAAGTGGCTCGGGGACCAAAACGTTGACATTTTGGGTCCATGGCCTGGAAACTCCCCAGATCTTAATCCCATTGAGAACTTGTGGTCAATCCTCAAGAGGCGGGTGGACAAACAAAAACTCACTAATTCTGACAAACTCCAAGAAGTGATTATGAAAGAATGGGTTGCTATCAGTCAGGAATTGGCCCAGAAGTTGATTGAGAGCATAAAGAAGGGCCAACACTGCAAATACTGACTCTTTGCATAAATGTCATGTAATTGTCGATAAAAGCCTTTGAAACGTATGAAGTGCGTGTAATTATATTTCACTACATCACAGAAACAACCGAAACAAAGATCTAAAAGCAGTTTAGCAGCAAACTTTGTAAAAACTAATATTTGTGTCATTCTCAAAACTTTTGGCCACGACTGTATATGTATATTGGCACCTCAGACATGCCATCATTTGCTCAGGCTGTAGCTGATAGCAGAGTCAGCGTTGTGATGAGTTTTACTGGAAATCCACTCGTTAATGATCCAGTGATGTTACAACCTCATTGCTCTTTTATGAGGTTCACAACATCCAGGTTTATGTGCGGCCATCATCTGAATCCTCTGTAAAATGAAGCTTATAAAGGTCGGAAGTGCAGTAAAGTCATTAAAAGGATTCTGCCTATTAATAACAATGTTATTGATCCGGAGATGGTATAAACCATGTACGCCTGCTCACTCACACTGACTACATGGCCTCATGTGAAATAGATGCTGTATATCATAACAGGAGATTATACCGATGTCCCTGCTCCAGTCACCATATGTGCCCCAATTCCCATGCTTCAGATGATGACCCGAAGTTATTACTTCGCAAAGTCTCGCAAGACTTGGGGTAATAACTTCCGAAATAAATTTCTACTGTAAAAAAACTTTTACTGAACTCGGGTTTGGTTCCAAGTTACCACTTTCTTATCTACAGATACACCTTCTCCTTTACATGCCCAGCTTGGACAACCCCCTCATCTACTCTATATGTTAAGCTGACAACCTCTCATCTACTTGTCCATTTTTTACAAGTCCCTTGTTTTCATGTCCATCGTTAACAATGCCCTCATGTACTTGTCCACCTTTCACAAACCCTCATCCACACAGCCACTTTTGTCAACCCTTTTGATCTCCATGCCCAGCTTGTCAGTGTCCGTCTTTGAAAGGTTCCTTAGCTACATCACCAGATTTGACAACCCCCTCATCTACATCTTCAGCAGACAACCTCTCATCTTCCCTTATCACATGTCTATCTTTGACAACACCCCAATTTGACAAACTCTCCTGTACACAACCACCTTTGACAGCCTGGCTTAGGGCACTTTCACACTAGCGTTATTCTTTTTCGGTATTGAGTTCCGTCCTAGGGTCTCTATACCGGAAAAGAACTGATCAGTTTAATCCCCATGCATTCTGAATGGAGAGCAATCCGTTCAGGATGCATCAGGATGTCTTCAGTTCAGTCTTTTTGACTTTTCAGGACGGAGATAATACCGCAGCATTTTTTCCCATTGAAATGCATTAATGCCGGATCCGGCCCCGACTGTTCTGGCAAAACGGATCAGTTTTTGCGGTCTGCGCATGGTGAGACCGCAAAAAATAAAAAATTCCGGATCCGTTTTTTCCGGATGACACTAGAGATGCATTTCAATGCATTTGTCTGACGGATCAGGATCCTGATCGTCTGACAAATGCCATCAGTTTGCATACGTTTTGACAGATCCGACAGGCAGTTCCGGCGACGGAACTGCCTGATGGAATCCTCTGCCGCAAGTGTGAAAGTACCCTTAGGCTACTTTTACATCTGCGTGGTTAATACCAGTTTTCAGATCCGGCACAGGATCTCAAGCCAGAATTAAATGGATCCGTGCCGTTTAGTACATCCGGATGCTTCAATTTTGACCGGATCCAGTTATATTAAATCAAAACTGAACAAATCGAATCTGGTCTGAAAATCATTGTAAGTCAATGGGTGCCGTTTTTTTTTTCCAGTAACAAAAAATATTATTTTCATACCAGAAATTATTTTCAAACCGGACACAAAACCGCAACTTGCAGCTGCATACTTATGAATCCTGACAATGAATGGGGACAAGACTGAACCATTTAGTTCCGGTTTTGAGATCCTCTGCCGGATCTCAAAACCTGGAATTGAAAACGCAGATGTGAAAGTAGCCTTTTCTACATGCCCCGCTTGTCTACGTGGCCGGCTTTGACAAGCCCCTTCTTTACTTCATCTTATTTAACAGCCCCTCATCTAGATCCCCGGCTTCTACAAGTTGATGTTGAAGGTCCTCCTGCCAGTGCTGTAGTCTATAGAATTGCCGAGGTGCTCAGTAGTGCCCTCTGCTGTCAGGATCTGCTAGTCTCTGATATGGCCATGATCAATACTGAGAATTTTTAATCTAAATGTCACCTATTAGGACATGGAGTTTTCTAATTAGTAAATCATTCAAAGATCATTTTTCCATATATTTTCATTTTCTTTGCAACACACAAACCTAAGACGAGACCATCTAAAATGTACTCTTTTATTTCATTCCTATTTGTGCTTTTAATATTTTAACAGATCAGATCCAAGCAATGAAAGCATAAGAAGATGAGAGAATCTGGCATCCCTCCACCTCCTGCACACCTGGACCCCAGAAAGTGCTATCGTCCGTATAGTTTACCAGACTGAGACTCCTATATCTACCATTATCTAGCACCTCGGGTTTTGTAAAGCGTGAATAGTGCAATGTTACAATGGGAAATACTCAATAGTATGAATTAATGAATCATTTCTTCAACTTTTAATGTATTTTGTTAAAATCGTGAAATTCCACTTGTCCAACTTGTAAATACTACAATGTTTGTGGGTTACGTTTTAACTTATTAATTTATTCACCTCTGTATTATGGCAATTGTACTGTAATATATCATAAAAGTAGATTTTGTATTTTAGTATTGAAAATACATCAGCAAACCTGAGCAATATTACAGATGTGTATGTGTGTGTGTATATATATATACCCAAAAATTTTAATGTGTGACAAAGGAAATAAACATATTGAAAAAACTTCTGGCTACATTTTTCTGATTAACAAATAATTTTGTTCACTTCAGTAAATGGGATTTATCATGTAGACACAGTTAATACAAGGCACTTACTAATGTATTGTGATTGTCCATGTTGCCTCCTTTGCTGGCTGGATTCATTTTTCCATCACATTATACGCTGCTTGTTTCCATGGTTATGACCACCCTGCAATCCACCAGCGGTGGTCGTGCTTGCAAACTATAGGATAAAGCGACAGCCTAATTGGTGGCCGAGACTGCAGGAGTAGGGATGAACGAACCCAACTTTACGGGGTTCAGTGTTCGGATGGGTTAGTAATTCCATTATAGGTTCCATTAAAACGGAATATGACGGATTGCAAAACGGAAGCCTTTAAGAGGCATTTTGTTTTGATCAGTCACAATAGAACTCTATGGCCAAGCATAACGGATCCGCCTGGTTTCCATTATGCAGGACAGAAAGCAAAGTCCTGCATAATGGAAACCAGATGGATCCGTTATGCTTTCCCATAGACTTCTATTGTGACTGATCAAAACGGAATGCCTCCTAAAGGCCTCCATTTTGCATTCCGTCCAGGAATTCCGTTATATTCCGTTATAACGAAATCCATAACGGAATTCCTAACCCCACCAAACTCAAACCCAGTAAAGTTCAGGTTCACTCATCCCTATGCAGGAGTGCTCATAGGCTGGTGATTTTTCGTACCGTGTGAAAGTACGGCTATCGCTGCTGTATTGCAGGGTGGTTGGAACCATGGAAACGAGCAGTGTATAATGTGATGGAAAACTGAATCCAGCCAGCATAGGAGGCAATATGGATAATAATACATTAGTAAGTGCCTTGTATTTACTGTATCTACATGATAAATGCCATTTGTTGAAGTGAGACAACCCCAAGATATTTTTACTCTGGATAGGTTATCAGTATTTTTTCTTGGGGGTTCTACACCTGGGATCCCCCACCGATTTACTGTTTGAGAAGGCACCAGCGCTTGCAGTAGTTCCGTAACCTTATCCCCGCTTTCCCTAGGCCAGGGGTACTCAATTACTTTTTGTAAAGGTCTACAAAATTAAATCTGCCGTGAGGTGGAGGTCCAGACTAAACACGAAGAGGTGCAGGTGCCGCACACACATTGGCGGCCACTAAATTAATAGTCCTATTTACCTCACATTTTTAGTACCCACATCTCTAGTATGCCATTAGGAGGGCCACTTACCACTCACTAACTGTGGGGGCACTCTGCTGTTATTGATGCTGCCATACAGAGGGACTCTGACCACTCACTGACTATGGGGACACTCTGGCTAATTTTATGGGGGGGGTTAGTGCTTATGTTTTAGGGGCATGTGCATGACGGCTCAGACAGGCTCATGCAGGTCATACACACAGGGAGATCGTCCACAGTCCTCAGTTCTGCCCACAGATACCACAGTTGAGATGATTGCTGGCAGCACATGTCCAAATGTATTACAAAGCCTCCTCTCCCCAGCAGCCCTGACCTGGTGCAGACACTGACCTCTCCTCCTCCCCCTAGTGCTGGAAAGCCATCCTCTCTCCTGCAGCCCTAGTCTGGTGCAGACACTGACCTCTCCTCCTCCCCCCAGTGCTGGACAGCAGTCCTCTCCCCTGCAGCCCTAGTCTGGTGGAGACACTGACCTCTCCTCCTCCCCCCAGTGCTGGACAGCAGTCCTCTCCCCTGCAGCCCTAGTCTGGTGCAGACACTGACCTCTCCTCCTCCCCCCAGGGCAGGACAGCAGTCCTCTCCCCAGCAGCCCTGACCTGGTGCAGACACTGACCTCTCCTCCTCCCCCTAGTGCTGGAAAGCCATCCTCTCCCCTGCAGCCCTAGTCTGGTGCAGACACTGACCTCTCCTCCTCCCCCCAGGGCAGGACAGCAGTCCTCTCCCCAGCAGCCCTGACCTGGTGCAGACACTGACCTCTCCTCCTCCCCCTAGTGCTGGACAGCCATCCTCTCTCCTGCAGCCCTGACCTGGTGCAGACACTGACCTCTCCTCCTCCCCCCAGTGCTGGACAGCAGTCCCCACCCCTGCAGCCCTAGTCTGGTGGAGACACTGACCTCTCCTCCTCCCCCCAGTGCTGGACAGCCATCTTCTCCCCTGCAGCCCTGACCTGGTGCAGACACTGACCTCTCCCCCTCCCCCCAGTGCTGGACAGCAGTCCTCTCCCCTGCAGCCCTAGTCTGGTGCACACACTGACCTCTCCTCCTCCCCCTAGTGCTGGACAGCAGTCCTCTCCCCAGCAGCCCTGATCTGGTGCAGACACTGACCTCTCCTCCCCCTAGTGCTGGACAGCAGTCCTCTCCCCAGCAGCCCTGACCTGGTGCAGACACTGACCTCTCCTCCTCCCCCTAGTGCTGGACAGCCATCCTCTCTCCTGCAGCCCTAGTCTGGTGCAGACACTGACCTCTCCTCCTCCCCCCAGTGCTGGACAGCAGTCCTCTCCCCAGCAGCCCTGACCTGGTGCAGACACTGACCTCTCCTCCTCCCCCTAGTGCTGGACAGCCATCCTCTCTCCTGCAGCCCTGACCTGGTGCAGACACTGACCTCTCCTCCTCCCCCCAGTGCTGGACAGCAGTCCCCTCCCCTGCAGCCCTAGTCTGGTGGAGACACTGACCTCTCCTCCTCCCCCCAGTGCTGGACAGCCATCTTCTCCCCTGCAGCCCTGACCTGGTGCAGACACTGACCTCTCCTCCTCCCCCTAGTGCTGGACAGCCATCCTCTCTCCTGCAGCCCTAGTCTGGTGCAGACACTGACCTCTCCTCCTCCCCCCAGTGCTGGACAGCAGTCCTCTCCCCAGCAGCCCTGACCTGGTGCAGACACTGACCTCTCCTCCTCCCCCTAGTGCTGGACAGCCATCCTCTCTCCTGCAGCCCTGACCTCTCCTCCTCCCCCCAGTGCTGGACAGCAGTCCCCTCCCCTGCAGCCCTAGTCTGGTGGAGACACTGACCTCTCCTCCTCCCCCCAGTGCTGGACAGCCATCTTCTCCCCTGCAGCCCTGACCTGGTGCAGACACTGACCTCTCCCCCTCCCCCCAGTGCTGGACAGCAGTCCTCTCCCCTGCAGCCCTAGTCTGGTGCACACACTGACCTCTCCTCCTCCCCCTAGTGCTGGACAGCAGTCCTCTCCCCAGCAGCCCTGACCTGGTGCAGCCCTGACCTCTCCTCCTCCCCCTAATGCTGGACAGCCATCCTCTCTCCTGCAGCCCTAGTCTGGTGCAGACACTGACCTCTCCTCCTCCCCCCAGTGCTGGACAGCAGTCCTCTCCCCAGCAGCCCTGACCTGGTGCAGACACTGACCTCTCCTCCTCCCCCTAGTGCTGGACAGCCATCCTCTCTCCTGCAGCCCTGACCTGGTGCAGACACTGACCTCTCCTCCTCCCCCCAGTGCTGGACAGCAGTCCCCTCCCCTGCAGCCCTAGTCTGGTGGAGACACTGACCTCTCCTCCTCCCCCCAGTGCTGGACAGCCATCCTCTCCCCTGCAGCCCTAGTCTGGTGCACACACTGACCTCTCCTCCTCCCCCTAGTGCTGGACAGCAGTCCTCTCCCCAGCAGCCCTGACCTGGTGCAGCCCTGACCTCTCCTCCTCCCCCTAGTGCTGGACAGCCATCCTCTCTCCTGCAGCCCTAGTCTGGTGCAGACACTGACCTCTCCTCCTCCCCCCAGTGCTGGACAGCAGTCCTCTCCCCTGCAGCCCTGACCTGGTGCAGACACTGACCTCTCCTCCTCCCCCTAGTGCTGGACAGCCATCCTCTCCCCTGTAGCCCTAGTCTGGTGCAGACACTGACCTCTCCTCCTCCCCCTAGTGCTGGACAGCCATCCTCTCCCCTGTAGCCCTAGTCTGGTGCAGACACTGACCTCTCCTCTCCTGCTTACATGTGGAAGCCACTTCTCCAGTGCAGGAGCTGAAGAAACCTGCTCTGCACATCCACAGACTGCCATCACAGACTCACTCAGGGTAGAAACTATGTAGGCGGAGCCAACTCCTCCCTCTCCACCAGTGGCGGACTGACAACTCATGGGAGATTATGGGTCCCCTGTGTCCCTGCCCACCCTCAAGCCACACCCACACACAGCCCTACCCACATATTGCGCCGACCACATCACCTACACTTGGTACAGAATTTCTCTTCACTATGTTCAAAATAAATGTTTACTAATTAAAAATAAATAAATCACGCCCTCCACCACAACACAAGCCTATCTCAGACTCAGTGTATCACATAGCTCCACAGCAATACAACTCGCAGTAATGTGCGATGTGCAAGTACATCACAGATCACCTCAGCAATACAATGCATAGAAAAGTGCAGTGTGTGAGTATCGCAAGCTCTACAGCAATATAAGTCATAGGAATGTGCAGTTTGTGAGTGTATTACAGATCACCTCATCAATACAATGCACAGGAATGTGCAGTGTGTGAGTATATCATAGCCAACCCACTGCTTTCCCATTGGGAGGCTATTGCACATGCGTGGCTTCATAGAGATGCTTTGAATCAATGCATTTCTATGAGTAGTGTTTAGCGTGAATGCCAGTGTTGCAGGTTGTGCAACACTGGACTAGGAGGCACCTCTAGTGGCCATCTGATGAGTGACTGTCTGATGAGTGGCCACTAGAGGTGTTCCTTGGCAGTAATATAAATACTGCCTTTTTTTCTGAAAAAAGCAGTGTTTACATTAAAATGCTTGCGGAGACATGCTATAGACACCAGAACTACTACGTTTAGCTGTTGTGGTTCTGGTGACTATAGTGTCCCTTAATATAGAGGGGGGGGGGAAGAATCAGCACAAAAGTATCAAATAAAATGGCTGTATCATTATTCTAAAAATTTAAAAAGCACAACTTCTGACACAAATATATAGTATTTTGCAGATTACTTTTTTTTTTTACAATATGCAGATAGTACTGTACCCCTCTATCCACCCCTCCTTCCCTTTACAATATGCAGATAGTACTGTACCCCTCTATCCACCCCTCCCTCCCCCTTCACCATCCCCCCAACCCCTTCTCCAACCACCCAGCCCCCTTACTCACATAAAACAAGTAATATATATATTTTAGCTTACAGTGAATTACTGTAAATACTTACAGTTCTGAAGACTCCAGCAGGTTCAGGATCAGTGCTCTGGGCAGCTGGGCTCAGGGCTGGAAGTGGGCACCGCTCTGCAGTTCAGGAAGGAGACTTATAAGACGCACCTAGGTTTTAGAGGGGGATAATAAGAAAAAAAAAAATTTTTCATTACACCTCAGGTCAGACCCCCAATGTTAATCAGACCTTAGATGACAGCCCCAATCAGACCCCCAATGTTAATAAGACCCCAATAAGATCTCAAACCAGACCCCCAATCAGACCTCAGCTCAGACCCCAATGTAAATGACCCCCAATCAGACCTAAGATGAGAGCCCCATGCTTCTCATCACCCCCATATCAGCCTCCATGCCTCTCATTAGCCCCCATAATGGAGGCTGAGAGGCCTAAGGGCTGATTATCAGCCCTTATGCCTCTTATCAGCCCTTATGCCTCTCATCAGCTCCCATTATGCCTCTCATCATTTCCCATTATGCCGCTCTCAGGCCCACATTATGCCGCTCTCAGGCCCCCATTATGCCTCCCAGGCCCCCCATTATGCCTCTCAGTCCCCATCATGCCTCTCATCCCCCATTATGCCTCTCAGCCAGCCCCCATTATGCCTCTCAGCCAGTCCCCATTATGCCTCTCAGCCAGCCCCCATTATGCCTCTCAGCCAGCCCCCATTATGCCTCTCAGCTAGCCCCCATTATGCCTCTCAGCTAGCCCCCATTATGCCTTTTAGCCCCCATTATGCCTCTCAGCCCCCATTAAGCCTCTCAGGCCCCCATTATGCCTCTCAGGCACCCCCTTATGCCTCTCAGCTAGCCCCCATTATGCTTCTCAGCCCCCATTATGCCTCTCAGCCCCCATTATGCCTCTCAGGACCCATTATGCCTCTCAGCCAGCCCCCATTATGCCTCTCAGCCAGTCCCCATTATCAGCGCTTATGCCTCTCATCAGCTCCCATTATGCCTCTCATCAGCTCCCATTATGCCTCTCAGCCCCCATGATGCCGCTCTCAGCCCCCATTATGCCTCTCAGCCAGCCCCCATTATGCCTCTCTCAGGCCCCCCATTATGCCTCTCAGTCCCCATCATGCCTCTCAGTCCCCATCATGCCTCTCAGCCCCCATTATGCCTCTCAGCCAGTCCCCATTATGCCTCTCAGCCAGTCCACATTATGCCTCTCAGCCAGCCCCCATTATGCCTCTCAGCCAGCCCCCATTATGCCTCTCAGCCAGCCCCCATTATGCCTCTCAGGCCCCCATTAGGCCTCTCAGGCACCCCATTAGGCCTCTCAGGCACCCCATTAGGCCTCTCAGCTAGCCCCCATTATGCCTCTCAGCCCTCATTATGCCTCTCAGCCCCCATTATGCCTCTCAGCCCCCATTATGCCTCTCAGCCCCCATGATGCCGCTCTCAGCCCCCATGATGCCTCTCAGCCAGCCCTCATTATGCCTCTCAGCCCCCATTATGCCTCTCAGCCAGCCCCCATTATGCCTCTCAGCCAGCCCCCATTATGCCTCTTAGCCAGTCCCCATTATCCCTCTCAGCCAGCCCCTATTATGCCTCTCAGCCAGCCCCCATTATGCCTCTCAGCTAGCCCCCATTATGCCTCTCAGCTAGCCCCCATTATGCCTCTCAGGCCCCCATTATGCCTCTCAGGCACCCCATTATGCCTCTCAGGCACACCATTATGCCTCTCAGGCACCCCATTAGGCCTCTCAGCTAGCCCCCATTATGCCTCTCAGCCCCCATTATGCCTCTCAGCCCCCATGATGCCGCTCTCAGCCCCATTATGCCTCTCAGCCAGCCCCCATTATGCCGCTCTCAGGCCCCTCATTATGCCTCTGTCCCCATCATGCCTCTCAGCCCCCATTATGCCTCTCAGCCAGCCCCCATTATGCCTCTCAGCCAGTCCCCATTATGCCTCTCAGCCAGTCCCCATTATGCCTCTCAGCCAGCCCCTATTATGCCTCTCAGCCAGCCCCCATTATGCCTCTCAGCCAGCCCCCATTATGCCTCTCAGCTATCCCCCATTATGCCTCTCAGCTAGCCCCCATTATGCCTCTCAGGCCCCCATTATGCCTCTCAGGCACCCCATTATGCCTCTCAGGCACCCCATTATGCCTCTCAGGCACCCCATTATGCCTCTCAGGCACCCCTTTAGGCCTCTCAGCTAGCCCCCATTATGCCTCTCAGCCCTCATTATGCCTCTCAGCCCTCATTATGCCTCTCAGGACCCATTATGCCTCTCAGCCAGCCCCCATTATGCCTCTCAGGCCCCCCATTATGCCTCTCAGCCAGCCCCCATTATGCCTCTCAGGCCCCCCATTATGCCTCTCAGCCAGCCCCCATTATGCCTCTCAGCACCCATTATGCCTCTCAGGCCCCCTATTATGCCTCTCAGGCCCCCCATTATGCCTCTCAGGCCCCAGCATCCTGGTCATTATGCCCCCAGCAAAAATAAATAAAACACTTACCTCTCCCGCTCCTGGACTCCGCCGCTCCTCACCGGCACCGCGATCTTCCTCCTGCTGTCGGCTGGCGCGCACAGCGTGACTTCACAGAGCGACTCACACTGTGCAAGGCCGAGGACCAGGAAGCGGTGAGTACCGATCCTTCACCGCTTCCCAGTCCTCTGGTACTAATCAGCGCTTACAAAATGGAAGCGCTGATTAGTATTCACGGTGAGTCCCTCACTATGCGAGCCATGCCGCTCGCATAGTGAAGGATAGGAACAGGATACACACGTAGCCGGCGGAGCGGAGGCAGTGGCCAGCGGGGCTTGATGGCCCCCCTAGTGGCCGCGGACCCTCGGTCCATGCCCGAGTGCCCGAATGGTCAGTCCGCCCCTGCTCCCTACCAGTGATTGGTAGTGTGGGTAAAGCTGCCTGTGTGCAGCACATGGATTGGCTGAAACACTTCACAGGTCCTGTCCTACTTCTTCCCCTTACTGGCTGTACGGCAGGTCCTTTCTCTGCTGCTTCTTTCTTAGTGGGTCCGGACAGCTGGCGTTCCAGGTCCGGATTCGGACTGCGGTCCGCCAGTTGAGTACCCCTGCCCTAGGCCATGTGACATCATGCTCATTGGTCACATGGCCTAGGCACAGCTCAGTCCCATACAAGTGAATGGGGCTGAGCTGCAATACCAAGTACAGCCGCTATACCATGTATGGTGCTGTGCCTGGTAAGCTGAGAGAAAGACGCTGAAAACCCCTTTTAAGCTATAAATGATAGTTTGTGGCAACAACAGACCTATAAGATTGCAGACACCTTCTCATGTGAATCCTCCAATGTGGTCTACATGATACTCTGTACAAGGTGTCCTAATGGAGGAATTTATATTGGGGAGACTATACAGAAACTGTGATCCAAAATGAACCTGCTCAGATTTAACATAAACCACATGGCCGACACAACTGTGGGAATCCATTTCTCTGGACCAGGACACTCAATGGATGACTTAAAGATTTTAATTCTCAAAGGGAATTTTAAGAATGATAGAGACAGAAAAGCTTGGGAACTTAAAATGACTACATGCCAGTCATTAAGTGATGGACTGACTCTCACCCCTGGTTTTATGACCCACTATTTAGACAAAATTCACACCTCCCTCAGTTCGACTCACAATCGCTAATCTACATTGTCTCCGCTGACCATGTCCACTTGTTGCTTGGCCTTATCTTAATTATGCATCCCCCCATGTACATGTTTTGCTGTAACTTCCTATAAGTGTTGTGCCTGTTTCTCAGTCTTTCATCTGTAATCTAGCCTGAAGAAGGAGCCTTTGTGCTCTGAAAGCTTGCAATATGTTTTTTTCTGGTTAGCCTATAAAGGTATCACTCCCTTAAAGGGGTTGTCCGGGTTCAGAGCTGAACCCGGACAAACCTCCATTTTCACCCAGGCAGCCCCCCTGACTTGAGCATCGGAGCAGTTCATGCTCCGATGCTCTCCTTTGTCCTGCGCTAATTATCGCAGGGCAAAGGCTCTTTTGTTTACAATAACACACTGCCGGGAGGAGGCTTCCGCCCAGCAGTGTGTTCGGTGACGTCACCGGCTGTGATGGGCGGGCATTAGCGCTGCCCTAGCCGTTTTACTGGCTAGAGCAGCGCTAAAGCCCACCCATCAGTGCTGGTGACGTCACCGGGCTCCCTGAGCAGCTGGAAGAAGAGACTTCAGCTCGCCTGCAAGAGACCCGGTATGTCACCGAGTATAAGAAAACAGTCACTTCCGGCTAAGAATTTCCTATATGAAAACGGCACTTCAGAAATATGTGGCAAAGGTAGGACATGCATGTATGTAATATGTATGTCACTCTAGTACTATTACACCAATGTCCCCAATCCCGGACAACCCCTTTAATACTTTTGTATTTATTAATGCAAAAGTATTCAACGTCACAGCTATAAATGATAAAATTCTTACTCCCTAGAGCCACCACTAGGTGGAGCTCAGGAACATATTGAACATATATGGTCTTTACTAAGCTCCCCCTAGTGGCAGATGCTGCATACTGAATTACCTAGCTAAATACAGGCTTGGGATACAGAAGGTATCGCCTGCATTTAACCCCTTAAGAATGAAGTACTGATATATCTGCCGTATTTCTATTCCCACATATCGGCTTATTCCCTCATAGTGATGGATATGTCCATCATAATGATCTCATGAGTAGAGTCCAGTAGCAGTGTATCCATGAGATTGTGGCAGGAGCAGAGCTGTAGTACTCAACCCAGCTCCTGCTTCAACTGCCGAGATTGGAGTTCTCCTCAGGTAAACCCTTAGATGCCGTGGTCAGTAGCGACCACAGACTGTAAGGGGTTTGAGCTACCGCTGCCAATTCCTAACAGAAGCCCCCACATCTGCCATCAGTATCTGACTTATTAGCCATGCCAGTGTGGCCTAATACTGCACGTTGCTTGTCCGTGTAATACTCACAGGCTGTAATGCTTTGGCTAGTACTTTAGAATACTAAGTATTCCAAACCATTATACACATGATAAAATAATCACTGCTTCAAGCCCTCTAGTGGAACAGAAACAAGTAAAATGCTCCCTGTGAGGGGAAATGTTAAAAATAAACCCATTTTTCAATCAAAATATATATATTTTTTTAATTGGGTACTGTTGCATTCAAAACAACCCACAGATTAACGATAACGGCATGATTGTTTATACAGCAAGCTCTGAAAAAATTGATGGCAGATTTTCAGTTTTTTTTTCACCCCTTCCATATAAATTTTACATAGATCAAAATATACGGCTATGTCCGAAAAAATATTTTCAGTTTTTTTTTCACCCCTTCCATATAAATGTGTAAAATTTAGTTAATATGTTTTACATAGATCAAAATATACGGCTATGTCCGAAAAAATAAAAAAGTTATGGTTCTCAGAATGCAGCAACACAACAATTGCTTTTTTTCCCCCCATAAACATGTTTTTATTGTGTGAAAGTACGAGGGTGATTATCAATATAATATGTACCCTAAAATGGTGCCACTGAAAAATACAAGACAAAATAAATAATGGCTTTTGGGATGTGATATGGATTTACACATCCAGATAATCAGGCATATTATTGGGAACGAACGTTCCTGTGAACGCTTCTTCCCGACAATCGGCCCATCTAAAGGTGCAGCCGATCACCCGATCATCATCACGAAATGCTTATTATTGCTTGCGAGTAAATAATCTTTTCTGGGCAGCAGATCGTGCAGTCTAAACAGCAATCTTTTGCCCAGAAAGAGTGCAGCTTTATAGCGATCCCTCGTCCTCATATTGTGGAGGTGATTTTCAGAATGTAAATACAGCGCTTCACCTCCACTGAACAAGATTGTTTTGGAGTGTGTATGACTTTTTGATCACGTTTTAGGCTACTTTCACACTAGCGTTTTCCCTTTCTGCTATTGAGATCCGTCAATGGGAACAAAACCGAACGGAGTGCACCAGAATTCATTCCGTTCCGTCTGGTTGCGCTCCCATCGTGGACAGAATAACGCTGCAAGCAGCGTTTTTCTGTCCGCGATGTGGAAAGGAAAAGGAGCAAGACACAATAGAAAACTGATCTGTCCCCCATTGACTTTCAATGGTGTTCACGACGGATCCGTCATGGCTACAGAAGACATAATACAACTGGATCAGTTCATGACGGATGCATGTGGTTGTATTATTGTAACGGAAGCGTTTTTGCAGATCCATGACGGATCCTCCAAAAACGCTAGTGTGAAAGTAGCCTTATTTAGTTTTTTGGGGAGGTTAAATAATGAAAAAAAAATGCGAATCGGCCATATACATTTTTTTTTTCCATTACGTCATTCACCTTATGGGATCAGTTTTTTTAATATTTTAATAGTAAGGGTGTTTTCGGACACGGCGATACCTATTGTGTTTATTTTTTTTTCTTGTTTATTTTTATTTAGAAGAAAGGGGGTGATTTGAATCTTTATATTTTTTTTTTATATTTTTTTTTTACTTTTATTTAGCCCCCCAAGTGAACCCCAGCGTGGAATCATTAGATGCAATCTGTATAAAGTAATGTACAAAGATCGGTATATCGCCTGAATTGTAATAAACAAGTAATAAGCCTAGAAACCTAGTTTAGGCTCTGGTTTGTTATTTCAATGGACCTCCTTCCCCGATCTCCGCCCGAGGGAGGTGTTCCTGCTCGGCAAGCACGTGCTTGACCACGGCATCTGAGGGGTTAAATGTCTGTGAACAGCATTTACACTGATTGGGTACTTTAGCCCTGGGTGTCTGCTGTGTGAAAAAGCAGTCACCCAGAGAATACTCCATCTTTAAAGACCCAACATGTGACGTACTATTACATCACATGTCCTGAAGGGGTTAAAGAGTTATGCCACAAAAAGTATTACTATGCAATGACTTGGGCATTTTAAATGTAGTATCATTGCAATGTAACGTAGATGCCATGAAAATATTGTTTTGTATATATACATTTTCCTCTCTAGTAGCACCTCCTGCTGTTTATCTTGTGGCCAATATTCTGGTCCACCTTCTCCTGCATTCAGAGGTGGACTAATGCTCAGTAGCTTCCCTCAGTGCTGGTCTAGTGATAGTGAAGCAAGTGAAATGGCCCAGAGGGCGGCATTACATACCATAGTGCTGTAGTGGAATACCTGGTTCTGTGAGGGAGGGACCATTTTCTACGCTGGGTTTAACAGGAGCTGAATGCAGTACACCACTGGGAAATGTAGGTGCTTGATTGTCTCATGTGACAAACTGCTGCCAGGAAGGAATGACAGAGGTTCTCCAGAAAATACGTGTGAAAAAGGAAAAGATGTCAAAATTCCATAGGGTTTCATTGTATATATATAAAAAAAAAAGGGTCTCAGTGTCTCCACTTCCTGCTCCTGTCTCACTGGCTGCAGCAGTGACCCACCTCACCAAGTGATTGGCTTAGAGGCAAACCCACCCATTTCCTGTCATGTCGATACAGGAGCGGAAAGTGGAGGCCATTGGGGACTACACCACCGTCAGTACAGCAACAGCAGTAAATAAAAGTTTGCTGAAAATCTATCATCGAACTAATGAAAATCAGACATTACTTTTTAATTGTGGTTCAACAGAATAATTTATAAAACAAAAATGTTGGTACCATTAACCTTAAAGGGTTATCCCATGACTAATGTATATAATGAAAATCAGACATCATACAGTACATGACAATTTATTTCTAACAAAACTAGAACCAGCCCTGTACCTCACATGGATCTAGAGATCTCCCCATTCATTGCTCTTCTAGATTTATATCAAGCTGATAGCTCAAGGGGAGTGTCTTATCTGCTGCAGCTAAGGGGGCGTGTCCATGTTCTACCTATCACAGCTCGGGAGGCAGTTGAAGGATGAAACTGAGCATGTGCGGCCACCTCAGTGAGCAGGTCAAAGAAATAAGAAAAAAATAATAGCAGGTGGCGCCATACAGATACATTGCAGTGGCTATGCAAAAGTTTTAATTACATGCAAATGCAAAAGAATTCAGATTCAGGTGCTGGTTTGAAAACTGTACAATATTTTTCGTGGGACAACCCCTTTAATATTCTGTTGCACAACCTTTTGAGGCAATCACTGCCATCAAGCGATTTATGTAACTCTCAATGAGACTTCTGCACCTGTCCACAGGTATTTTGGCCCACTCCTCGTGAGCACACTGCTCCAGCTGTCTCAGGTTTGAAGAGTGCCTTCTCCAGACTGTATGTTTCAGCTCCTTAGACAGATGTTCAGTTGGATTTAGAATCGGGCTTATAGAAGGCCACTTCAGAATAGTTCAATGCTTTGCTGTTAGGGTACTATACGACTATAATGGGGGCGGGGCGGAGTTCCGGCAGCTGCACAGCAAGAGGCAGCCAGACTAAAAGCCGCCGCCGGAACTCCGCCCCCGTCCCGATTATATTCAATGGGGACGGAGGGGCACACGTGAACTAGCGGCAGGACGGTTCCGACAGGCTGTTCACCGGCCAGAACAGCCTGCCGGAGTCCCCTGCCTCTAGTGTGAAACTTGCTTTAACCTTTCTTGGATGTTTTTAGTTATGTGTTTTGGGTCATTATCCTGTTGGAGCTAATGTGACTTGCCAAAAAGTTCTAGTATAGTCTCATCTCTCCAAAGAACATTCTCCCAGATTGTTTGTGGCTTGTCAATATGCGTTATGGCAAATTTCAGTACAGATTTTTTTCTTCTTCTTGCTCGTCTTCCATCAAGTCCACTTTGGGTAAGACAGCGATGGAAGGTGCGATCTGACACTCATTTACCTTGACCTTGGAGTTCACCTCCAATCTCTTTGGAAGTTGTTCTGGGCTCTTTAGTTACCATCCATATTATGCGTCTCTTCAATTTGTCATCATTTTTCCTCTTGCAGCCACGTCCAGGGAGGTTGGCTACAGTCCCATAGACGATAAAGGGGTTCTGCAGTTTTTTTAAACTGATGATCTATCCTCTGGATAGATCATCAACATCTGATCGGCGGGGTTCCGACACCCGGGACCCCTGCCGATCAGCTGTTTGAGAAGGCAGTGCTGCTGGCAGTAGCGCCGCGGCCTTCTCACTGTTTACCACAGGCCTAGTGATGTCACGAGTAGTATCACTGGCCTGGGCGCGGCTAAGCTCCATTCAAGTGAACAGTCGTGACGTCACTGGGCCTGCTGTAAACAGCGAGAAGGCCGCGGCGCTACTGCCAGCGCCGCTGCCTTCTCAAACAGCTGATCGGCAGGGGTCCTGGGTGTTGGACCCCCAACGATCAGATGCTGAGGATCTATCCAGAGGATAGATCATCAGTTTAAAAAAACTGCAGAACCCCTTTAAACTTCTGAATAATATGTACAACTGTAGTAACAGGAACATCAAGTTTTTTGGAGATGGTCTTATAGCCTTTAACACGCTTGTCTATAATTTTCTTTCTAATCTCCTAAGCTTTCTTTGGTCCATGTTCAGTGTGGTAAACACCACGATACCAAACAGCACAGTGACTACTTTTCACCCTTTAAATAGGCTGATAGACTGATTACAAGTTTGAAGACGCCTGTGATGCTAATTACAGGACACACCTTTGTCTGACCCTGTGGTCACATTATTTTCCATCTTTTCTAGGGGTACCATTTTTGTCCAGGCCAGTTTCATTAGTTTATTTGATAAAATATTCTGTTGAACCACAATTCAAAAGCAATGTATGATTTTCATTACTTGATTTGCAGTAATTTTTTTTTTATTATTACTTTTTTCAGTTTCAAGTTATTTTAGTGACCATTTTGGTTTTTTCTTCCTTTAATGGAAGGATACTACATGTGTATATGGACATTGCAGTTTTGAATACTTATCTCCTCGGTCAGTGCTAGTATACAACCAGCCACAACAAGGCTCAAATGACTGAAAGGACTCAAATTCTGCAATTTTTACGAACTTAAAGGGATTGTCTGGTTTAGACTCTTTTTTTAAAATATTCTTAAATGGAATTCTACGTTACTAGAAGGATGGAGCCCACATTTATAGGGCCAATCTACTGGTCACAGCATAGAGTAGCTACAAAGGGCAAGTCAAGGATCTGGAACAAGGATGCCATTTGTACATATTCAGTGCATTTTTTATAATTGCAATATACTCATTTGAGCAAATTTGAGTTTCTGAGATAGAAGAGTTAAAAAAAAATCAGTCTGCAAGCTGTGACTTTGTTTTCTTTGGATCCCATCAGCTGACAGCTCATGTAGAGCACTTATGTATGACCTCCTGACCTCATAAACACAGTACTTAAGCCCTATTCTTATCAATTTGATAGAAATTGAGCTATAATGAAAACAAAGTCACAGCTTTCAAACAGACTGATTTTTTTTTAACTCTATATATCTCAGAAACGGCTGAACATTTTTAATGAAAACCAATTGAAAAAAGGATTTTTAGCCCAAAATTTGTAAAATGCCTTTAAATTTAACTGGGAATTGTGTAATGCCATCTTTCACCTGCAGCAGCGCTGTGGGGTATAGATCATTTGCTGCAGGTTCACCCACAAATTACTGCTGACTCTTCGACTGACATTAGTTTTAGTAGAAACCAGCCATTTTTTTAAATATAATTCTATACAACCTCTTTGGAATTTCCACTCCAGTAAAAGTGAAAGGGTTTGTCCTGCTCCGAACCCCCTGTAACATGGCCAGCAGAAACTGTGGCTGGTCAGGACAGCTAATACAAGGATGGCACGGTCCGCCAGAATGGAAGTTGCTAAAACAGAGTTGTTCTCTCTACTGGCTCATGAGTGGAAGACCCCCCTGTACGATGTCCATATGCTTTAATATAGCATCTGGACAGGGTTTGATTCCATAAGATGAACCCTTTTAAAGGGAACAGTTGTGTGACTTTGCGGTCCCAATTCACCGATTCTTGGGACTATAGCGCTTGTGTTTGAATAAAGCTGAATGTAGAAGTGTAAAAGCCTGCTCCTACCCTGCAGTAATGTGACGGCACTGTGTCGCTTGGCACTGCCTATTATACAAGGCTGACTGCATTAAAAGCAGGGCATCTATGTAGCTCATGGTTCAAACATGAGCAGTCTATTTTATCCATTTACCAGGATGAAGACATCAATAATGCACATTTTTCAAGTGGTTTGCTATGGACGACAATATGGAAATGAGTAAAGCATTTTTGTTTTAATGAGTAAAAATAATAGCGATTGGTTTCAATTATCGCTTGGAAAATGTCATATTTTCCTGTGCCGAGGGGTGCCTCCATCTGTTCATTAAATGCAGCTCTCCTTAAAGGGGTTGTCTGAGTTTTTTTTTTTTTTTTTTATTGGCAGGGACAGTGTTATAATAAAAAAATTTAAAATAGAATAGACTCGCCGTCAGAACCCCCTCTGTTCCAGTGCATCCACGTGCACATATACCTCAGCGGTCTCATGCCATACACCACTAAAGCCAGCTACTGTGTACAGCGAGGACATGTATACCACTGCCGCAGCCAAAATACTATGTCACAGCAGCTCTGACAGGGTGGGAAGGGGCATCAGCACTGGATTGGAGGGGTACAGGACAGAACGCTTAATTTTTAAAATTCTTTTTCTTGCCAATTTATTATTATTTACCAGTGTTTTAAAATATTTTCCTCGCAGTCAACATTTATCACTGCTGGGACCATCACTGATCGCTAGAAAGGTCCCCAACCACAAGCCCACAGTCCGCATCAGCATTTCCGGAGCGCGGACCCGATCTTCTGGTCCGCGGCTCCCGAAAAAAATAGAACATGTTCTATTCTTGTCCGCAATTGCGGACAAGAATAGGCAGTTCTATGGGGATGCCGGCCGGGTGTATTGTGGATCCGCAATACACTACGGACGTGTGAATGGAGCCTTAGTTATTTGTAGTCAAATAGGATTCTCAACTCTACTGAGTCTAATCTGATGTCTAGGGGAGAAACGACGGGAAAGGGGTTTCAGAATATTTTTCCAAACAGGTTACTACTGCAAGTATTTGAATGGAGGGGGTGTCCAAATGTAGCATTTAATTAGCAGTGTTTCAGCTGTATATGTTCATAGGTATTTGCAGAATTTAATGGGGGAAGGTTTGCTATGATGATCACAAGTCATTTATAACTATGCTAGAAGTGTTGTTTGAGATCATAAAAAGCAAGCAACGTGATCAAATAATAAAACTAATATTCACCTGTGAGATCCCTCACCTCTCCGGTGCTCCTCTCGGGTTTTTGTTTACTGCAGCGACTACATGCTCGTCTACACACGTGACTGCTGCAGCCAATCGTAGACCTCAACAGTGGAGACAACAAAGAGCAGTGATTGGCGGCAGACTGTTGCGGAGCACTGAAACTTTAACGGATGGGGATCACACTGATGAGCATGGGCTCTTTTGTTATTTTATCTCATTGCTTGCCTTTGTCCAGTCCATTTACATTTCACTTTGTAAGACCTCATGCACACTACCGTTGTGTGCATCCGCGGCCGTTGTTCTGTTTTCCGTTTTTTTTCGCGGACCCATTGACTTTCAATGGGTCCGTTGAAAAATCGGAAAATGCACCATTTGGCTTCCGCGTCCGTGATCCGTTTTTCCAGTCCGTGAAAAAAATATGACCTGTCCTATTTTTTTCACGGACAACGGTTCACGAACCCATTCAAGTCAATGGGGCCGTGAAAAATCACGGATGCACACAAGATAGTCATCCGCGTCCGAGATCCGTGTCCGTGATCCGTGTCCGTTTTTCCTATCATTTTCAATGCAAACTTGACTTCGTTTTTTTTTTCACTTTTCATGTCCGTGGATCCTCCAAAAATCAAGGAAGACCCAGCGATGAAAAAACGGACAAGGATCACGGAACAACGGAAACCGTTTTTGCGGACCGCAAAAAAAAACGGTCGTGTGCATGAGGCCTAACACTGACAGGTTCAATATGGCTTCTATTGTGTTCTGTAATACGGCAGCCCATGATAGTCTATGGACTTATACTGTACCCCCGTATACCTCTTAATTTCATATGGCGGCTGTTTCTGTTAGATTCCTACTCCATAAAAAAAATGGTGACATGCTTGTAACTTGTCTTTAGTTTGACTGCTTTGGTGACCACTGTATGGGTCCATACGGGAGGGTCTGTGTGCTGTAAGAATATATGGCAGCTCTACGATGCTCAAACGCATGTGGGAGAACAGGAAGCAGAACAAGATTGGAGACAACAAAGAGCAGTGATTGGCGGCAGACTGTTGCGGAGCACTGAAACTTTAACGGATGGGGATCACACTGATGAGCATGGGCTCTTTTGTTATTTTATCTCATTGCTTGCCTTTGTCCAGTCCATTTACATTTCACTTTGTAAGACCTCATGCACACTACCGTTGTGTGCATCCGCGGCCGTTGTTCTGTTTTCCGTTTTTTTTCGCGGACCCATTGACTTTCAATGGGTCCGTTGAAAAATCGGAAAATGCACCATTTGGCTTCCGCGTCCGTGATCCGTTTTTCCAGTCCGTGAAAAAAATATGACCTGTCCTATTTTTTTCACGGACAACGGTTCACGAACCCATTCAAGTCAATGGGGCCGTGAAAAATCACGGATGCACACAAGATAGTCATCCGCGTCCGAGATCCGTGTCCGTGATCCGTGTCCGTTTTTCCTATCATTTTCAATGCAAACTTGACTTCGTTTTTTTTTTCACTTTTCATGTCCGTGGATCCTCCAAAAATCAAGGAAGACCCAGCGATGAAAAAACGGACAAGGATCACGGAACAACGGAAACCGTTTTTGCGGACCGCAAAAAAAAACGGTCGTGTGCATGAGGCCTAACACTGACAGGTTCAATATGGCTTCTATTGTGTTCTGTAATACGGCAGCCCATGATAGTCTATGGACTTATACTGTACCCCCGTATACCTCTTAATTTCATATGGCGGCTGTTTCTGTTAGATTCCTACTCCATAAAAAAAATGGTGACATGCTTGTAACTTGTCTTTAGTTTGACTGCTTTGGTGACCACTGTATGGGTCCATACGGGAGGGTCTGTGTGCTGTAAGAATATATGGCAGCTCTACGATGCTCAAACGCATGTGGGAGAACAGGAAGCAGAACAAGATTCGTGCTGCCTCTCCATGACACCGTGCCAGGCCAGGGTACTCAACTAAATGATTGTGGATCCTGGGGAAGATGGCAAACAGAGATGGGCGAGCAGTCCCTGCTGGGACGTCTTTTCTGATAAAGATTTAACCATCAGTCTCATTTCAGCTTTACTAGTTTAGCAGAGTTTTTATTAGTCATCTGGCAGGGAACAATAGGTGGACTGGAAAGTGCATGCCAAGAGGAAGGAAACCACAGCAAGTGTCATTTCAACATATTAGCATACAAAGAAAACTTCACTTTTTTTTCTAGAATTCTTTTAAGATTAATATAAGCTCTAAAGGGTGTATTAGACTGCCAGATTTTCTGCCCGATAATGTTCCTGTGAACTCTCGTTACCGATCATCTTGCAGTCTAATACTGCCCCTGATTGCCCGATGACCAAGCAAATGCTCCTTCATCAGGCAGGCTGAAAGATCTGGATTTACCGGTGGCAGATCGCTCGGTGTTATAGCGATCTGCCGCCGGCACACCGCTGTCCTGCATGGGGATGGACTATGGCATAGCGATCGCTCCTCCCCATGTTGCATCGGACATCGCTGCATGTAATAGCACCGGTGTCTTCTGCTAGCTATCTGCTGATTGCCGGGAGGGAACGCTACCCTCCCGGCAATCCCTAGCAGCATTGGGGTGTCTAAAACACCCTTAATGGGTGGAAAGATGTGACAGAACTGTCATATCGTAGGAGTATGTTACATAGTACAACCTTCTCTTACTGAGCTTAGATTCTTACTCTGCTGGAGAGAGGCCCTTTCTTTCTTCACCATCTACAGAGCACTATTTTTTACACAGATGAACTGTATAATGAGAAAAAGTCCTTAAAGAGGTTTTCCGAGATTCTGATGTTAATGGCCTGTCCTCAGCATAGGTCATTAATATAAGATCAGTGGGGGTCCGACTCCCGTCACCCCGACCAATCGGCTTTTTGAAGAGGCTGTGGTACTACAGTGAGCGCCTAGGCCAGGAACAAAACATTCATGTGTCACATGCCTAGGTGAATGGGCCTGAGCTGCAGTACCAAGCACGGCCGCAATCCAATGCATGGCGCTGTGTGTGGTAAGCTGCAAGGAGGCCACAGCACTCCAGTAAGTGCCGCAGCCTTCTAAAACAGCTAATCGGCAGGAGTCCTGGGTGATGGACCCCACCAATCTATCCTGAGCGTAGGTCATCAATATCAGAATCTTGGAAAAACCCTTTAAATCAAGTTATTTTTTGAAAGGCATATTTTTAACAATATTTGTTTTTTTTTTTAAATTTCCATGTCACAATCTATATTTTATTACAGCTTTCGCACTTCTGAGCCTTATTTGAAAATTTCAGTTCTGTAGAGATCACCTCTCAATAGGCATTTCATTATCACAGGCAGGATTACAATGATATATATATTAGCAGAAGGACCCGGCTTCGCTCGGGTATATTTAATCTATTTCATTTAATGTTTCTGTGTGTCGTTAAAAGATATCCACAGTATCCGCCATAACTGTGACCTCTACAACACCCCGCCCCTTTAATATTGACTTCCACAGTTCCCGCCACTTTAACAGTAACCTCCACAGTGCCCGCCCATTTAACAGTGAGCTCCACGGTGCCGACCCCTTTAACAGTGACCTCCACAGTGCCCGCCCCTTTAACAGTGACCTCCACAGTGTCCTCCCCTTTAACAGTGACCTCCACATAGTCCTCCCCTTTAATAGTGACCTCCACGGTGCCCGCCCCTTTAACACTGACCTACACGGTGCCCGCCCCTTTAACAGTGACCTCCACAGTGTCCTCCCCTTTAACAGTGACCTCCGCGGTGCCCGCCCCTTTAAGAGTGACCTCCACGGTGCCCGCCCCTTTAACAGTGACCTACACGGTGCCCGCCCCTTTAACAGTGACCTCCACAGTACCCTGCCCCTTTAACCACTTCAGCCCCCTTACCTTAAACACCCTTAATGACAGGGCCACTTTTTACACTTCTGCACTACACTACTTTCACCGTTTATTACTCGGTCATGCAACTTACCACCCAAATGAATTTTACCTCCTTTTCTTCTCACTAATAAAGCTTTCATTTGGTGGTATTTCATTGCTGCTGACATTTTTACTTTTTCTGTTATTAATCGAAATTTAATGAAATTTTACAAAAAAATGACATTTTTCACTTTCAGTTGTAATTTTTTTTTAAAAAAACGACATCCATATATAAATTTTTCTCTAAATTTATTGTTCTACATGTATTTGATAAAAAAAAATGGTTTGGGTAAAAAAAAAAAGTGGTTTGGGTAAAAGTTATAGCGTTTACAAACTATGGTACAAAAATGTGAATTTCCGCTTTTTGAAGCAGCTCTGACTTTCTGAGCACCTGTCATGTTTCCTGAGGTTCTACAATGCCCAGACAGTACAAACACCCCACAAATAACCCTATTTCGGAAAGTAGACACCCTAAGGTATTCGCTGATGGGCATAGTGAGTTCATAGAACTTTTTATTTTTTGTCACAAGTTAGCGGAAAATGATGATTTTTTTTTTCCTTACAAAGTCTCATATTCCACTAACTTGTGACAAAAAATAAAAACTTCCATGAACTCACTATGCCCCTCACAAAATACCTTGGGGTGTCTTCTTTCCAAAATGGGGTCACTTGTGGGGTAGTTATACTGCCCTGGCATTCTAGGGGCCCTAATGTGTGGTAAGTAGTTTGAAATCAAAATGTGTAAAAAATGACCTGTGAAACCCTAAAGGTGCTCTTTGGAATGTGGGCCCCTTTGCCCACCTAGGCTGCAAAAAAGTGTCACACATCTGGTATCGCCGTATTCAGGAGAAGTTGGGCAATGTGTTTTGGGGTGTCATTTTACATATACCCATGCTGGGTGAGAGAAATATCTCGGCAAAAGACAACTTTTCCCATTTTTTTATACAAAGTTGTCTTTTGCCGAGATATTAAAAAAAAAACGACATGTTAGTGGAATATGAGACTTTGTAAGAAAAAAAAAATCATCATTTTCCGCTAACTTGTGACAAAAAATAAAAAATTCTAGGAGCTCGCCATGCCCCTCACGGAATACCTTGGGGTGTCTTCTTTCCAAAATGGGGTCACTTGTGGGGTAGTTATACTGCCCTGGCAATTTAGGGGCCCTAATGTGTGGGAAGTATTTTGAAATCAAAATGTGTAAAAAATGACCTGTAACATAGTACATAACATAGTAACATAGTACATAAGGCCGAAAAAAGACATTTGTCCATCCAGTTCGGCCTGTTATTCTGCAAGTTGATCCAGAGGAAGGCAAAAAAAACCCTGTGAGGTAGAAGCCAATTTTCCTCACTTTAGGGGATTAAAAATTCCTTCCCGACTCCAATCAGGCAATCAGACTAACTCCCTGGATCAACGACCCCTCTCTAGTAACTATAGCCTATAATATTATTACGCTCCAGAAATACGTCCAGGCCCCTCTTGAATTCCTTTATTGTACTCACCATCACCACCTCCTCAGGCAGAGAGTTCCATAGTCTCACTGCTCTTACCGTAAAGAATCCTTTTCTATGTTTGTGTACAAACCTTCTTTCCTCCAGACGCAGAGGATGTCCCCTCGTCACAGTTACAGTCCTGGGGATAAATAGATGATGGGATAGATCTCTGTACTGACCCCTGATATATTTATACATAGTAATTAGATCTCCCCTCAGTCGTCTTTTTTCTAACGTGAATAACCCTAATTTTGATAATCTTTCAGGGTACTGTAGTTGCCCCATTCCAGTTATTACTTTAGTTGCCCTCCTCTGGACCCTCTCCAGCTCTGCTATGTCTGCCTTGTTCACTGGAGCCCAGAACTGTACACAGTACTCCATGTGTGGTCTGACTAATGATTTGTAAAGTAGTAGGAATATGTTCTCATCACGGGCATCTATGCCCCTTCTGATGCAACCCATTATCTTATTGGCCTTGGCAGCAGCTGCCTGACACTGTTTTTTGCAGCTTAGTTTGCTGTTTATTAAAATTCCTAGATCCTTTTCCATGTCAGTGTTACCGAGTGTTTTACCATTTAGTATGTACGGGTGACTTGCATTATTTCTTCCCATGTGCATAACATTACATTTGTCAGTGTTAAACCTCACCTGCCACGTATCTGCCCAAGCCTCCAATCTATCCAGATCCCTCTGTAGCAGTAAACTGTCCTCTTCAGTGTTAATTACTTTACACAGTTTAGTGTCATCTGCGAAAATTGATATTTTAATATGCAAGCCTTCTACAAGATCATTAATAAATATATTGAAGAGAATAGGGCCCAATACTGACCCCTGAGGTACTCCACTAGTGACAGTGACCCAATCTGAGTATGTACCGTTAATAACCACCCTCTGTTTTCTATCATTGAGCCAGTTACTTACCCACTTACAGACGTTTTCTCCCAGTCCGAGCATTCTCATTTTATATACTAACCTTTTATGTGGTACAGTGTCAAATGCTTTGGAGAAGTCCAGATACACGACATCCATTGATTCGCCGCTGTCAAGTCTAGAACTTACCTCCTCATAGAAACTAATTAAATTAGTTTGACATGACCGATCCCTCACGAAGCCATGCTGATATGGCGTTATTTGCTTATTTCCGTTGAGATGCTCTAACATAGCATCTCTCAGAAAACCTTCAAACCGTTTACCCACAACAGATGTTAAACTTACCGGCCTATAGTTTCCAGGCTCTGTTTTTGGACCCTTTTTGAATATTGGCACCACATTTGCCATGCGCCAATCCTGTGGAACATTCCCTGTCAGTATAGAGTCCGCAAATATCAGAAATAAGGGTCTGGCTATGACATTACTTAATTCCCTTAGGATACGGGGGTGTATGCCATCTGGTCCTGGCGATTTGTCTATTTTGATCTTTTTAAGTCGCTGTTGTACTTCTTCCTGGGTCAGACAGGGCACTTTTAATGGGGAATTTATTTCAACATTCAGCATTTTATCTGACAGTTTATATTCCTCAGTGAATACACTGGAGAAAAAAATATTTAACAGCTTTGCTTTCTCCTCGTCGCTCTTTGCGAATCCCCCCTCATTACTCTTTAAAGGGCCGACACCTTCAGATTTATACTTTTTAACATTTATATAATTGAAGAACATTTTAGGGTTAGTTTTACTCTCTTTGGCAATTAATCTCTCGGTCTCTAGTTTGGCCGCTTTTATTTGTTTTTTACATGTTCTGTTTTTTTCCTTATAGTTTTTCAGTGCTTCCGTGCCACCCTCCTGTTTTAGTGTTTTATATGCTTTCTTTTTGTCATTTATTGCTTTCTTTACAGTTCTGTTTATCCACATTGGTTTCTTTTTGTTCCTTAACCTTTTATTCCCATACGGTATGTACCTCTCACAATGAGATTTTAGGAGGTTTTTAAAGATATCCCATTTTGTGGCTGTATTTTTATTTTTGAGGACTTTGTCCCAGTTAGTTAGGCCTATGGCCTCTCTCAGTTTGCTAAATTTAGCTTTTTTGAAGTTTGGTATTTTTGTTCCTCCCTGTAGAAACGCTCTTTTGAATGATAATTGGAAGGTTATTACTTTATGGTCACTATTTCCCAGGTGTCCCCCAACCTGCACGTCTGTTGTTCTGTCAGGTCTATTGGTTAATACTAAGTCCAGTATGGCCGTCCCTCTAGTCGGGTCCTGAACCAGTTGGGAGAGGTAATTGTCTTTAGTTATTGCCAAGAATCTGTTTCCTTTATGAGATATACAAGTTTCAGTTTCCCAGTCTATATCTGGGTAGTTGAAGTCCCCCATAATAAGCACCTCATTATGATTTGCCGCCTTGTCTATCTCATTTAGTAGTAGAATTTCTGTGGACTCTGGTATATTAGGTGGTTTATAGTAAACTCCTATTAGTAATTTATTGTTGTTTTTAGCTCCATGTATCTCTACCCACAGTGACTCCACATGTTCATGTCCCTCACTTATATCTTCACGGAATGTGGGCTTTAGACAGGACTTTACATAAAGACAAACCCCTCCCCCTCTCCGGTTTTGACGATCCTTTCTAAACAGACTGTAACCTTGTACATTAACCGCCCAGTCATAGCTATCATCCAGCCATGTCTCAGTTATTCCCACTATGTCATAGTCCTCCTCACACATCACTAATTCCAGTTCACCAGTTTTATTAGTCAGGCTTCTGGCATTAGTATACATACATTTGAGAGGTTTATATATATTTTTTACCCTACACCTTTCCTTCTGAACTGTTCTAGTCCCTCCTTCCATTCCTCCCCCAGTCCCACTACCTTGTCCACGGTCTCTATCTGCACTATCTTCCCCTTCTATAGTGTAATTACCCTCCCCCCCCAGTCCCTAGTTTAAACACTCCTCCAACCTTCTAGCCATCTTCTTCCCCAACACAGCTGCCCCTTCCCCATTGAGGTGCAGCCCGTCCCTACGATAGATCCTGCAGCCGACTGAGAAGTCGGCCCAGTTCTCCAGGAACCCAAACCCCTCCATCCTACACCAGTTCTTGAGCCACTTGTTAATTTCCCTAATCTCCCGCTGCCTTTCTTGTGTGGCCCGTGGTACAGGTAGTATTTCGGAAAATACTACCTTTGAGGTCCTTGCCCTAAGCTTTTGACCTAAATCCCTGAAATCATTTTTAAGGACTATCCACCTACCCCTAACTTTGTCATTGGTTCCGATATGGACCATGACCGCTGGATCTTCTCCAGCCCCTCCCAGTAATCTGTCAACCCGATCCGCGATGTGTCGAACTCTAGCGCCAGGAAGACAGCACACTGTTCGGCGATCACGGTCTTTGTGATAGATTTCCCTATCTGTCCCCTAATAATTGAGTCCCCCACTGCCAGCACCTGTCTGGCCTGCCCTGCTCTCCTGGTCCCCTGCTTACCGTAGCTGACATTCCCCTGACTGGCAGAGGAAGTGTCCGGCTGCGGCAGTGCCGTCCCTGGACTGATATGCCCCTCATCTGCCAAACGTGCAAACTTGTTGGGGTGTGTCAGATCAGGGCTAGCCTCCCTGGCACTCTTCCCTCTACCCCGCTTTCTAACTGTTACCCAGCTAGCTACCTCACTTTCCTCAGCCTCCTCTCTGTCACCCTCCCCCTCATCTACCCCAAAGAGTGCTTGCTCGGTGAGAAGCAAACTCTTTTGCAAATTGTCAATGCCTCTCAGTATTGCAACTTGCCCGTTTAGAGACTCGATTAGCGATTCCAAACGGGTAATTTGCTCACATCTTGAACAAAGAAATACACCCTGGAACGGCTGTTCCAGGACTGCATACATCATGCAAGATGTGCACTGGACTGCGTTGTCAATTGTGCAACACATACTAAATGGGGATTTACACCTGTGAAATCCTAAAGGTGCTCTTTGGAATGTGGGCCCCTTTGCCCACCTAGGCTGCAAAAAAGTGTCACACATCTGGTATCGCCGTACTCAGGAGAAGTTGGGCAATGTGTTTTGGGGTGTCATTTTACATATACCCATGCTGGGTGAGAGAAATATCTCGGCAAAAGACAACTTTTCCCATTTTTTTATACAAAGTTGGCATTTGACCAAGATATTTATCTCACCCAGCATGGGTATATGTAAAATGACACCCCAAAACACATTGCCCAACTTCTCCTGAGTACGGCGATACCAGATGTGTCACACTTTTTTGCAGCCTAGATGCGCAAAGGGGCCCACATTCCTTTTATGAGGGCATTTTTAGACATTTGGATCCCAGACTTCTTCTCACGCTTTAGGGCCCCTAAAATGCCAGGGCAGTATAAATACCCCACATGTGACCCCATTTTGGAAAGAAGACACCCCAAGGTATTCAATGAGGGGCATGGCGAGTTCAAAGATTTTTTTTTTTTTGGCACCAGTTAGCGGAATTTTATTTATTTATTTTTTCTCACAAAGTCTCCCTTTCCGCTAACTTGGGACAAAGATTTAAATCTTTCATGGACTCAATATGCCCCTCACGGAATACCTTGGAGTGCCTTCTTTCCGAAATGGGGTCACATGTGGGGTATTTATACTGCCCTGGCATTTTAGGGGCCCTAAAGCGTGAGAAGAAGTCTGGAATATAAATGTCTAAAAAATTTTACGCATTTGGATTCCGTGAGGGGTATGGTGAGTTCATGTGAGATTTTATTTTTTGACACAAGTTAGTAGAATATGAGACTTTGTAAGAAAAAAAAAAAAAAAAAAATTTCCGCTAACTTGGGCCAAAAAAATGTCTGAATGGAGCCTTACAGGGGGGTGATCAATGACAGGTGGGTGATCAGGGAGTCTATATGGGGTGATCACCCCCCTGTCATTGATCACCCCCCTGTAAGGCTCCATTTAGATGTCTGTATGTGTTTTGCGGATCCGATCCATGTATCCGTGGATCTGTAAAAAACATACGGACGTCTGAATGGAGCCTTACAGGGGGGTGATAAATGACAGGGGGGTGATCAATGACAGGGGGGTGATCAGGGAGTCTATATGGGGTGATCACCCCCCTGTCATTGATCACCCCCCTGTAAGGCTCCATTCAGATGTCCGTATGTGTTTTGCGGATCCGATCCATGTATCCGTGGATCCGTAAAAAACATACGGACGTCTGAATGGAGCCTTACAGAGGGGTGATCAATGACAGGGGGGTGATCAGGGAGTCTATATGGGGTGATCACCCCCGTGTCATTGATCACCCCCCTGTAAGGCTCCATTCAGATGTCCGTATGTGTTTTGCGGATCCGATCCATGTATCCGTGGATCCGTAAAAAACATACGGACGTCTGAATGGAGCCTTACAGGGGGGTGATCAATGACAGGGGGGTGATCAATGACAGGGGGGTGATCAGGGAGTCTATATGGGGTGATCACCCCCCTGTCATTGATCACCCCCCTGTAAGGCTCCATTTAGATGTCTGTATGTGTTTTGCGGATCCGATCCATGTATCCGTGGATCCGTAAAAAACATACGGACGTCTGAATGGAGCCTTACAGGGGGGTGATAAATGACAGGGGGGTGATCAATGACAGGGGGGTGATCAGGGAGTCTATATGGGGTGATCACCCCCCTGTCATTGATCACCCCCCTGTAAGGCTCCATTCAGATGTCCGTATGTGTTTTGCGGATCCGATCCATGTATCCGTGGATCCGTAAAAAACATACGGACGTCTGAATGGAGCCTTACAGAGGGGTGATCAATGACAGGGGGGTGATCAGGGAGTCTATATGGGGTGATCACCCCCCTGTAAGGCTCCAGTCAGATGTCCGTATGTGTTTTGCGGATCCGATCCATGTATCCGTGGATCCGTAAAAAACATACGGACGTCTGAATGGAGCCTTACAGGGGGGTGATCAATGACAGGGGGGTGAACAGGGAGTCTATATGGGGTGATCACCCCCCTGTAAGGCTCCAGTCAAACGTCTGTATGTGTTTTGCGGATCCGATCCATGTATCCGTGGATCCGTAAAAAACATACGGACGTCTGAATGGAGCCTTACAGGGGGGTGATCAATGACAGGGGGGGGGTGATCAGGGAGTCTATATGGGGTGATCACCCCCCTGTAAGGCTCCATTCAGACGTCCATATGTGTTTTGCGCATCCGATCCATGTATCCGTGGATCTGTAAAAAACATACGTCTGAATGGAGCCTTACAAGGGGGTGATCAATGACAGGGGGGTGATCAATGACAGGGGGGTGATCAGGGAGTCTATATGGGGTGATCAGGGGTTAATAAGGGGTTAATAAGTGACAGGGGGGGGGGTAGCAGGTAAATTAGACCAGGTAGCAGGTATATTAGACGCTGTTATCAAAACAGCGTCTAATATACCTGTTAGGGGTTAAAAAAATCGCATCTCCAGCCTGCCAGCGAACGATCGCCGCTGGCAGGCTGGAGATCCACTCGCTTACCTTCCGATTCTGTGAACGTGCGCACCTGTGTGCGCGCGTTCACAGGAAATCTTGCGTCTCGCGAGAGGACGCGTATATGCGTCCAGGAGGAATGAATCGACCGCCTCCAGGACGCGTCCCTGCGTTCGGCGGTCCGGAGGCGGTTAAGGCTAGGGCTACACGACGACATGTGTTGTGCGACATTTAGTCTCAACAGTTTTTATAATGATAGGCTATGGTGTCGCACTGCGACATGTTGCGACTGTGACTCGACAGTCGCAAAAAGATCTATCCAAGATGGATGCATGTAGCAGTGTAGTTGTGCCCTATATGTCGTGCGACTTGGGTTGGCTGGGTTGTTATGGAAACCTGGAGTAAAGCTGTGTGTGTGGAGAGTAAGGGCCTGCGAACTTCTATTGGCTGATAAGAGACATGTGACCGTGTGCATGGCAGTTGGCAAATGAATAGAAAGACTTGCAGGCTTGTATTGGCTAATGCAGGTCATTTTTGGGGAATATCTCAGGAACGGTACGTCCTAGAGAGCTGAGACCCCCACAAGATTTCTTTCCTCGTAGCAAGGGATGTGTATACCAAGTTTCGTTGAAATAGATGGTTGCGTTTTTGAGTTTTCACGGAACATGCACACATACATACATACATACATACACACATATATACATTCTTTTTTATATATATAAGAAGATAAATAAAGGTGGCAGCAGGTAAAGTGTTAAATGGCGTATATATTCCACCTAGGTTTCTCACCTATACATGGTGAGGGGCTCCGTTCCTAGCCCTGGAACAATTTACTCTGCAGCCACTTGATTACTGCAGCCGGGCTGAGCCCTACTTAAAGAGCCAGGCTGCATTATGTGGGAGAGCCAAACAGGTCAGTTGCTGTGTGTGAGCAGAAGGTACAGGTTTCTGTTAGGGTCTATTCACACATCCGTGTGTGTTTTGCGGATCCGCGAAACACGAACACCGGCAATGTGCGTTCCACATTTTGCGAACCGCACATCGCCGACACTATTAGAATATGCCTATTCTTGTCCGCAATTGCAAAAAAAATTTTTTTGAAATTCGGACCCGGATGTGCGGCCCCATAGAAAAGAATGGGTCCGCAAAATGTGGAACGGAATTGTGGATGTGTGAATGGAGCCTTACTCTGTGTTATTTGGGACAGTCAGGTACGTTACTGTCTAGTTAGTGCTCGGACGAGCAGGAGTTTTCTTTTTGAACCGTGCTTCCTGTACATGTGCTGCCTGTTTATGCTGACAATAAATGCAGGAAAGGACCGCGATTTGAAACCTTAAAGTCTGTCTGGGTCTCTATAGCATTGGACTTGCTCGGACCAGTGAGCTAAAAAGAAAAGTCCACTATATATATATATATATACACTCACCTAAAGAATTATTAGGAACACCATACTAATACAGTGTTGGACCCCCTTTTGCCTTCAGAACTGCCTTAATTCTACGTGGCATTGATTCCACAAGGTGCTGATAGCATTCTTTAGAAATGTTGGCCCATATTGATAGGATAGCATCTTGCAGTTGATGGAGATTTGAGGGATGCACATCCAGGGCACGAAGTTCCCGTTCCACCACATCCCAAAGATGCTCTATTGGGTTGAGATCTTGTGACTGTGGGGGCCATTTTAGTACAGTGAACTCATTGTCATGTTCAAGAAACCAATTTGAAATTATTCGAGCTTTGTGACATGGTGCATTATCCTGCTGGAAGTAGCCATCAGAGGATGGGTGCATGGTGGTCATGAAGGGATGGACATGGTCAGAAACAATGCTCAGGTAGCCCGTGGCATTTAAACGATGCCCAATTGGCACTAAGGGGCCTAAAGTGTGCCCAGAAAACATCCTCCACACCATTACACCACCACCACCAGCCTGCACAGTGGTAACAAGGCATGATGGATACATGTTCTCATTCTGTTTATGCCAAATTCGGACTCTACCATTTGAATGTCTCAACAGAAATCGAGACTCATCAGACCAGGCAACATTTTTCCAGTCTTCAACAGTCCAATGTTGGTGAGCTCGTGCAAATTGTAGCCTCTTTTTCCTATTTGTAGTGGAGATGAGTGGTACCCGGTGGGGTCTTCTGCTGTTGTAGCCCATCCGCCTCAAGGTTGTGCGTGTTGTGGCTTCACAAATGCTTTGCTGCATACCTCGGTTGTAACGAGTGGTTATTTCAGTCAACATTGCCCTTCTATCAGCTTGAATCAGTCGGCCCATTCTCCTCTGACCTCTAGCATCAACAAGGCATTTTTGCCCACAGGACTGCCGCATACTGGATGTTTTTCCCTTTTCACACCATTCTTTGTAAACCCTAGAAATGGTTGTGCGTGAAAATCCCAGTAACTGAGCAGATTGTGAAATACTCAGACTAGATAATTGCATTAATGAGAAATAGAACAGGTGTTCCTAATAATTCTTTAGGTGAGTGTATATACACACACACAGTATAGTTGATAACATAGCATCTACCATTCACACTAGGGGATGGTCACAACTCCTCACAAACCCCCACCCTGGCACAATGACCTCTGTACAACAGGTCACAGAGCATGCCCACCACAACACTTCCATAGAAGTCAATGAGTTATCTCTAGTCTACAGGGTCCTATTGGTGCTGGGTGCTGTAAAGCATATCTGTGAATTAACAACAGTTGTTATGATGTCCCTCAAGCAGGAATGGCCTAACTTTCTTTTTTTTTTTACTTTTTTTTAAGTTCCTGAGTTGCTTGAATAGAAGGCCAATGTGACACGTTGAGGCCATTCTTGCATTTTTTTTGTTTTTGCTTTTGCTTTTTTTTAGATGCCCCAGTGTCCCTACACAGCTTCAGTTAGGCTACTTTCACACTGGCGTTTTGGTTTCCATTTGTGAGATCCATTCAGGGCTCTCACAAGCGGTCCAAAACGGATCAGTCTGCATTCTGAATGGAAAAGGATCGGCTCAGAATGCATCAGTTTGCCTCCGTTCCGTCTCCATTTCGCTTTGGAGGTGGACACCAAAACGCTGCTTGCAGCGTTTTGGTGTCCGTCTGACGAAACTGAGCCAAACGGATCCGTCCTGACACACAATGTAAGTCAATGGGGACGGATCCGTTTTCTATGACACAATAGAAAACGGATCCGTCCTCCATTGACTTTCAATTGTGTTCAAGACTGATCCGTCTTGGCTATGTTAAAGATAATACAAACGGATCCGTTCTGAACGGATGCAGACGTTTGTATTATCTGAATGGATCCGTCTGTAGCCTTACTCGTTGCGCTTCAGCAATGGCTCCTTCATGTGTATACCGAAACACAAACCCATCAGGAGAACATTTTCCCACTTCTTTGTTGAAACCAGCAAATGCACAGCCTGGTGACCAGACATGAAGGTCTACTGGTGCCAGCTGTGATGTCCACCCTTACAGCATAAACTACTATTTGGCCATGACTGTCTAAAGGCTACATGCACACGACTATATGTGTTTTGCGGTCCGGAAATTGCGGATCCGCAATAAAAACCCGGATGACATCCGTATGCCATCCATTTTTCTGCTGATCCATTGTAACAATGCCTTAAACGGACAAGAATAGAACATGTTCTATTTTTTTTTTGCGTGGCTACGGAACGGACATACTGATGCGGACCCATTTAAATGAATGGGTCTGCATCCTATCAGAAAAAAAAATGGAACGGACACGGAAACAAACAATGTTCGTGTGCATGTAGCCTAAAACAGATGAACTAGCAGGACCTGAATGTACCTACAATACAGTCCACCAAACCAGAGATGAGGGATGTTGTATGCTGTTCATGGCTTTGTTCTGCTGGAAGAGAGCCCCAATCCTGTTTTTCCTCTAAAAATATAGGAGTGCTATGGACAGACCGGCGCCCTTGTGAATGTGGCATGTAATCCCTAGGAACTCATGTTCTGTTCTCTATAATGGGTGTTTTTATTTAAAGGGATTTTCCTGGACTTACCAGGTTAGGTTATCAATACCTGATCGGTGGGTGTCCAACCCCCGGCGCCCTGCTAATCAGCGGTTTTACTGCCTGTGGTGCCAGAACCAGGCATAACCACTATGCATTGTACATAGCTGTGTAGTCCTGGTTTCAGCTGATTGGTAGGGGTGCTGAGAGCTGGACCTCCACCGATCTGATATTGATGACTTATCCTAAAGATTGGTTATTAACAGGTAAGTCCTGGAAAGTTCCTTTAAGGCAGAACTGATTTTTCTTCTTTTATCTCTGAGTCTACATTGTTATACATTCACGAGTTACAGGAATACTCGTAGGGGGTGTTTCATGACACATGGATTTAAAGACCGCCAAAGAACAAATCCCTGTGTCACTCATAGGAGTTGTGCCAAATACTACAACCTCTAACACAGCGCTGATATACCTGTACCATATGGAAAGAAATGCCTCGATAATTGCCTTCATGAACTTTGTTCCCTGAGCGAATCAGTGAAGTTTTTGACAGCAGTGCAAATATTACACCGTGGTGATTCATCCAGCACAACCAGTTTGGTGGAATGTCTAAAATCACTGCTTGTTTGCACAAGATGGCAACATCTACTGAAGACAAGAAACTCAATCATTGCAGCGACCTACAGTATTGACAAGATTGATATGAATCCGGCCATGTAGTAACATTTCTGGATATTGAAAGGCTCGTTTATCAGAATGTTTTGTTAACTATGCTTGCTGAATGAGAGATCTATGTATTACAAATCGGTATGGTAAGTTCATATCTTGAAATATTGCACTTGTAAAACATAAGTGTTGTCTGGTGACATTCCTTTATCCGGAATAATGACATTCTTGAAGAGAGATGATGAGTGTTCAGAGGGAATCCTACTCTGTTGACTCATAATTCCCTAGCAGGGTATTTGAAAAAGTTTTTTTTCTAGAGCAGAGGGCCCCTTATATGGCTTCATTCACGTCTGCTCCAGGGCTCTGTTAGAGGTCTCTGCCACCAGTTCCATCGAAAATACAGGGCCAAATAGCGCAGCATGTCAGGGTTTCTAATGGAACCCCAATGGATTCAGTTACAGTCAGGGTCTGGTGGGTGCCATTCGGTCCCATCATTTGATGGAAACACCCCTTCCCCAGTCTACGACCAGTGACTTCATGCCTAGGAGCCCATAGCAACATCTAGCTAAACTTTAGACTGCCCTGAAAATGCATCCTGGCTGGATGAAGCAATTCACAGATGAATAACCCCCTGCATTAGACAGCTCCATCAATTTGTCTATATGCAAAAACAAATAAAACAAAACAAAAATGTTGCCGTCTTTTGGAGTAAGGACCATGGGTGATTGATTCTAGCCAAGTAAGAGAGTGATTTCATGATGCGCCTCCACAAATTGGAAAAAGGGAGAAGGACATGTGGTGCAAACTGCAAACCATGATGTGTTTCTAGATCTGTAATCCACCCTTAATTACTTTTGGTCACAAATCGAAAGCTACTCCTGTTTATACCCTCAGGACAATACTTGTAATGCTAATAGTAACCCATAGTGCCAGCTTCATAGTAGCCTCCACTGTTCCACCTACAGGGTGTAAAGCACTTCCCTGCCTTATGTACCCACAGCATACCCTGCTCCACTGTTACAGGTAAGGTTGTGCCTATGAGAATCTAGATAAATGATAGTTATGAGAATCCATGTCAACCACCTCAACAACCCTTCTGCGCAGAAAAGACCACACTGCACCCCTTTAAAAAAAATCCCACAATCCCCAAAATACAGCACTTTCGTAAATGCTACTGTTCACCACCGTCCATCTCAGCATCATGTGTTTTAAACCTCTTTGGCGCCTGTTACCTACAAGTAACCAGCCTATCCGTTGCTATTGCATGTTACAATCTTTTCTTTTGCCAAAGTTTTTTTTTTGGCACTAGACATCTGTATGGTTAGTTTGAAAGGATTTCCACACTTGCTGCCCATCTCCAGTCATGTAGACATGAGGTGACAATGCACCGCTACAGCAGGACTCTGCAGAGTCAACTCTAAAAAGCTCTTCACTTCTTATTACAAGGGTCAATAGCGGCCAATAGTGAGTGCTGATTGACAATAGAGAAGTTTATAGTGCCTTTCACATAGCCCGATGCAAAGTGACCACTCAGTGACTCATTTACTTGTCACCAGCACATGCCCAGTTTTCACATGGAGATATACTGCCGACAAACTACCATTTTAGGCACTGCCTAAAAGATTGTGTATTTCTTTCTTTTTGCGTGATCATCATCGCTTTTACACTAGGCAATTATCGGGAACGAGCGTTTGTATGAACATTTGTTTCCAATAATTGTCCAGATCTTTGGCCTGTACTCTAGTGCTCTTTGCTCTCTTACAAAAGCTATACCAAACCAATAAAAATGTACCAAATTCTTATGCAATATAAAATTATGTCTTAATAAATGTTCTTTTTCCGTCTGGTTATAAAATTACATTTCTAGACAACACTACTTTTAGGGTGGTGTCACATAACATTTTGTAGCAAAAATGATGTCTCTTCCCTGTTTTGGTAAACTTTTTGGCCTGATCTTTGCTGTAAGTCAGTAGGGAATTATGAAAATACGCTGCAGTTTTTTGATGGTGTTTATTTTACTTTTGATGCATGTGTGACAAAAAAATAACCAAAAAGAGGCTTGTAAAAATGCATGAAATTCATACATATTTTACAAATACAAGTTTGATTGAAGCCTAATGAATTCAAATATTGGTGAACATCTCAAGCTCTCACCCACCTATACTGGAAAAAAAATGTTGGCATACAACTGGCCTACTCCTGCCAATTTATGTTAAGGTTTTTTTTACCCATAGTAGGAAAAAAAGGCAGATCCTATAAAACTAATTTAACAGCCTAGTGATTTGCCTAGTGAGCACCATACGAGTGACAGGATTATACCCATCACATTGTTACTTATTTAAAAAAGAGCTAAATAAAGTAAAGAGGTCTTCATGTGATAATCCTCTATAAGTGTGAAATTTGAAGTGAAACCTTCCAGGGTTTAAACACTTAAAAACCTGGTACAATTATATTCTATGAAAAACTTGAGCTACCAGTTGCTCTTCTGTAGGAGATTGATGATACCTGTTGACCTCAGATCATGAGAGATACATTATACAGTGAGATACACCCTCTCCTTATGTGCCTCGTAGGTCTTATGTCAGTAGTGGAATCTGAACCAGCCCACATTCACTATCAATCCTGTAAAACTAGATTTTTATAACATATGATATCTGGAAAAATGTATTTGGCTTAGATTCAGATCCTAAGGACTCTTCTTTCCTAGGCTGACTATCCAGTAGGACAATGGAAAAGGAATACAGCCTTACCTGACATATGAATGAGACATATTTAGAAGCGTCACTTCTATGGGAGTCCTGGAGCTGGGACCTTATCTATATACTGTACTGTTTGTCTCATGTGAAGTGCTGCCCACCCACAGGAAGGGAAATCCTCCAGGTATGTGAGTAAAAAACTGGGACAACCCCTTTAATGTAAGAAGTGCAATGAGTCTTAGGCTACATGCACATGACCGTATGTGTTTTGCGGTCCGCAAATTGCGGATCTGCAAAAAAAAACCAAAACGGATGACATCCGTATGCCATCCGTTTTTTTGGCGGATCCATTGTAACAATGCCTAAAACGGATAAGAATAGGACATGTTCTATTTTTTTTGCAGGGCTACGGAACGGACATACTGATGTGGACAGCACACAGTGTGCTGTCCGCATTTTTTGCTGACCCATTGAAATTAATGGGTCCGCATCCTATCCGCAAAATGAACGGACACGGAAACAAAATACGTTCGTGTGCATGTAGCCTTACATCTTTGTGGAGGATTCTTTCCCTTCTCTTTGCAGATTTGTTTTAATCCGGCTACATTGCTTTTCGAGCAGAAACCCATTTAAAGGGAACCTGTCATCAACTTTAGGCGAACCTCACTGAGGGCATTATAAAATAGTGACAGAAATGCTGATTTTAGCGCTGTGTCACTCATGAGCTAAAAGTAAGTGGTTGCCGAGAACCAGCATCACAATCATTGCAGCACAGGCCTTGAAAAGAGTCAACTCTACCTGAGAAGAGTCATGGTTATCCATAATCTCCTGCTCTCCCGCCACCTGCTGATGATTGGCAGTTCTCTCCTAGAGAGAAAGGGAGAAAATGAGGTAGGAGACTGTCAGTCATCAGCAGGTAGGCAGGGAGAGCAGGACTTCATGAATAACCAGGACTCTTCTCAGGTGGCCGTGACTCTTTTCCAGGCCCAGTCTGCAATGATTGTGATGTTGGTTCTCGGCAACAACTTACTTTTAACTGATAAATGGCAGACTGCTGAAATCAACTCACCTGTCTCTACTTTATGCTGCCGTTAGTATGGGCAGCATAAAGTTGATGACAGGTTCTCTTTAAGGTCTTATTACAGCATCTCAATGGGATTCAGATCAGGACTTTGACTCAGCTACTCTATAATCTTCATTTAGTTTTTTTGAGCCATTCAGAGGTGGGCTTGCTTGTGTGCTTCAGATCATTATCTAAGCCCAACTGCACTAGAGCTTTAGGTCACAAACCAAAGGGCAGACATTCTCATCCAGGATTTTCTGATAGCAGAATTTATGGTTTCATCAATAAGTCGTCCAGGTCCTGCAGAAACAAAGTAGCCCCAGACAATTACATTACCAATACCATGCTTGATATTTTTTTTGTAATATGTTCTTATGATAGAATGTGGTGTTATCTTTATGCCAGTTGTAAAGGGACCTATGTCTTCCAAAAATATTCCATCTTTGTTTCATCAGTCTACAGAGTATTATCCCAAGTCTTGGAGGTCATCACAAAGTTTTTGGCAAATATAAGACAAGCTTCTGTGTTCTTTGTGGTCTGGCCCTTGTAACTCTTCCATGTCCTTCTTATTGTAGAATCATGTTCTTTGACCTTAAGTGAGGTGAGGTCTGGAGTTCTTTCGATGTTCATCTGGACTCTTTTGTGACCACCTGGATGAGTCGCTGATACGTTCTTGGTTAAATTTTGATAGCCTGCCACTGTTGGAAGGTTCACCCATTGTTCCAAGGTTTTTCCATTTGTGGTTAAGTGCTCTTACTTTGGTTCACTGAGATCCCGGAGCCTTAGCAATAGCCTTGTAACCCTCTCCAAGCTCTCCAAGCTGATATTTTTCAGTGCCTTTTTTCTGTATCTGGATGTGAATCATTTTAGAATGTGGCATCATGTGTTGCTTTTTGAGACCTTGTAGCCAGCTTTACATTGCCAGACAGGTTCTATGTAGGTAATGTTTAGATTCAACACGTCTAGCAGTAATCATACCTGGGTGTTTCTGGTGAAATTTAACCCAATTGTCAATTAACTTTGTATGATTTAGTAGCTAAGGAGGCCAGGTAGGACTATATAGCACTTTCCTTCAATAAATGATATCATCTTTTAAAAAGAGCTTTTTCTGTTTACTTGGGTTATCTTTGTCTAGTATTAAAAGTAGTTTGATGATCTGAAAATTTTAAAAGAGGCAGATACTTTTTTACAGCACTTTACATGTAGTAATACAGGAGTCAATGAGTCAATTTTTTAAGGAAGCAGATCTTCCATTTAGGAGTCTGGGAAAGCTAGTGAGAACTCATGGGATCTGTAATGGCAGCCATGGTGGTTATCACTGAGCTTTCCCAGCAACAGATACAAGTCATAAACGACAGATTACAGTTTATTACAGCACAGTGTGACTTTTATTTAAGGCAAATGTTCTTTGAAAATATAGGTATTTCCTTAGAGCAAATGCTAAAACAGGAGTTATGGAAGATTCACCCTTTTTTTTAAAGTCACCACACAAGCTTTTAAAAAGTGCCTTCAGGCTACATATAACCTGTCAAACGTGTCTCTGTACATAAAAAAACTTTACTCAGGTCATGTACTTCTGACACTCCCTATTTCCTATAAAGGTAAAAAACGGCCTTTGGAGTTCATAATGATAGACTTGGTTCTGCAGATTCACAGTCGTGCTTGAAAGTGTGAACCCTTGAAAATTTTCTGTATTTCTGGATAAATTTAACCGAAAAATACATCAGATTTTCACACAAGTCCTAAAAATAAATAAAGATAACCAAATCAAACGAATGAGTCAAAAATATTAGACCTGGTCATTTTTTTTTATTGAGAAAATGAATCCAATATCACATGTGTGAGTGGCAAAAGTATCTGAACCTTTGCTTTCAGTATCTGGTGTGACCCGCCCTCGTGCAGCAGTAACTGTAACTAAACTTTTCCGGTAATTGATTAGACCTGTGCATCCATTTAGAGGAATTTTGGGCCATTCCTACTGTGACATAACAAGGGGTTTTGTTTGGGAAGGCAGGTATTTTCCTCCCAACATGGGCGGCTGGGCTGATTCCCAGCCAAGTGAGATCAAATACCGGACCGGAGTTTAAGTGCCGATCCGGGTTTTGGCAGCACCTGGCTGTCCTTTAAATAGGCAGCTGGGCTCAGAATGAAGGTCTCTGTTTTGGGATCTGAGGCATGGTGCAAGAGGGCTGAGAGCCGCATGTGGGGAAACAGGCCCCCTAAAGCCTGTTGTGGACCGCTGAAAAAACCTGCTAACAAGGTGACTGTTTTGTGCTTTGGACTTTCCTTTGTGTGAACGAACACTAAGACTGAAAAATGTTGCTTTGTTTTTTTTTTCGTCCTGTGTGATTAAACACTGAAGTTTTGTTTTACGAACTGTTTCTTTTGCCTCTGTTCTGCGTCCGCTTACCCTGCCTACCAGAGGGAATCCTCACACTACATAGATACGAAACTGTTTAAAAGTACAGAACTAGGGTTTCCTCCCATGAACTGCTTGTTTCAGGTCCTTCCACAACATTTCTACTTTGACTTGGCCATTCCAAAATGTTAACTTTATTCTTTTTAAACATTCTTTGGTAGAATGACTTGTGTGCTTAGGACCGTTGTCTTGCTGCCCAAGTCACGTTCTCTTGAGATTCAGCTCACAGATAGATGTCCTGACATTTCCTTTAGAATAATTAGGAATTCATTGTTCCATCAATGTTGGTAAACCATCCTGGCTCAGATGCAACAAAGCAGGCCAAGCCATGATACTAACACCACTGTGATTTCACAGATGGGATGAGGTTTTGATGCTGGAATGCAGTGTTTTCCTTTCACCAAACATAATGTTTTTCATTTAAACCAAAAAGTTCTATTTTAGTCTAATCCATAGAACATTGTTCCAGTATCCTTCTGGCTTGTCCAAGTAATCTTTGGCAAACTAGAGATATTCAGCAATGTTTTATTTGGAGAGCAGCGGCTTTCTCCTTGCAATCATGCTGTGCATACCATTGTTGTTCAATGTCCTCCTGATGGTGGATTCATGAACAATAACATTAACTAATCTGAGAAACGCCTTTAGTTGCTTAAAGGTTACCTTGGGTTCCTTTTTGACCTCGCAGACTATTAGACATCTTGCACTTGGCACTAGAGGGCATGAACTTGTGATCAATTAGTCACTTATATAATACATTACAATACTTTTCTATTGCAATGTATTATACCTGTCAGTTTAAAACTTATAGGCAACCTATTAGACCCTGCTTCAGGCAGAGCCTAATAAGCTTCCATACAAGTCAGACCTCTTGGCCATTGTTAGGCCCCCAACTGCTATAGCAGCGCATCCCACGATCACATCTAAAGAGGTAAATGGTCAGGATCAGAGCTATCTCTTATCTAGCCCATTATAGCATGTTGTCAGTTGTACGACGCAGATGACAGCAGCTGATGATGGTGCAGGCACATACATGTACAGGACTGCGCTAACCCCTTGGCAGACGTGCCATATATGTCGCCAAAGGATTAACTGGGAAGTGAAGGGGCAGAAACTAATGTGAGTGATTACAATCTGTGTATAGCTCGACTGAATATGTTATATAAATACACTCCTCAACATTGCAACCAAAAAGGACAAGTTGTAAGGTTATGCAAATAAAAGAAAGTAGGTGTCACTAAAATCTGGAAAAATGATCGAATTTTCAAGCACCTAGCTCCAGTCTGTGTCATGTGGGTGGGACAAAAAAGCCAGATTCAAAGCAAACTTTTTAGCCACATGAAACCTTAAAAATCGGATCGGGTCATCAGGGATGATTGTGCAATGTCTCAGTTATCACCACTTGTCACAAACTGAGAGGGACAGAATCCTTGAACTGAGAGACCTTGGTTTATCACTCCTGCAGATCACTAAACGCCTAGGCCGAGATGTCAGCACTGTTCAACGTTGTGGGCCCTGGTGGTTGGGAAAGCAACGCCGAACTGGAATGACAGCAAGAGGTGAATAGAGGGGAACCTCTGCACGGATGGATCGTTTGATTAGAAGAATGGCACCTGGGGAGCCATTCTGGACTGCAAGCCTAGTATGGCAAACAGTGTCTACACAAACCATCAGAAGGTATTTGCAAGACATTGGGCTACAAGCCAGACAACCAGCTACATAGGTGTGTTCAATTGACTTTAAGCCACCACTCTCAAAAGCTATTACTGTGCACAGCAAGACAGCAACGGAGGTTGGAAAGCAAATCTATCTTCTTCTGGGATAACTCCCACCTTTGTCTGGGACACAATGATAGCCGGAGATTTGGTCTGGAGACCACTAGAGCAATTCCATGAATAGGCCGCCTTCATAAGGGAATGTTACAATGATCCTACCCCCGGGATTATGGTGTTGGATGGCATAATGTACTGTAGCCGGACCCCTCGAGTCTTCATTTTAGGTGCACTAACAGCTCGGCGTTACATTGATTTGGTCATGAACCAAGTGGTACGGCCATTTTTTCAAAGTGTTTTAGGAGCCATTTTTTAAACAGGACAATGCAGGCCATATGTTGCTTGTGCTACTGCGAGCCTTTCTTCGCGTGGTGGTGGTCAGTAGTCGGCGAACACTGTGAACTGGCCATCACTCGTGGTCAGACACAATACAAAATAAAATCTTTTTTAATTTTAACATTTTTTTACCATTTGCATACCATTAACATGCCAATTGATCATGTGAATTCAATAATTCTACAACTTTTCCTTCTTGGTATGTTCTCCTCGTGCCTGTGGGTTTCCTTTCACACTCCAAAGACATACCGTATTTTTTCCCTATAAGACGCACCTGCCCATAAGACCCACCTAGGTTTTACAGGAGGAAAATAAGCTTTAGAGGAAGAAAAGAGCTCAGCTCAGACCCCCAATATTAATCAAACCCTTAATATTAATCAGACCTCAGCTCAAATCACCAATCAGACCGCCAAGTTTAATCAATACTCAACTTGTAGCCCCAATCAGACCCCCAATGTCAATCAGATCTTAGAACAGACCCCTAGTGTTAATAAGACCCCCAATCAGACCTCAGATCAGACTCCCAATGTTAATAAGGCCCCTATTTAGACCTCAGATTAGACCCCCAATGTTTAAGACCCTTAATCAGACCTCCATGTTAATAAGCCCCATGTTAAGTAGACCTCAGATCTGAGAAAAAAAATAGACCAGCTTACCTCTACTGCTCCAGACCCGCCGCTGATAACATCCAGCGCTCCTCCTGCCGCGCTGTGCTGTGAGGTCACAGGGCACCAATGTCCTCACACACAGTGTGAGGAGCCTAAAGATGAAGACCAGGAAGCAGTGAGTACAGAGCCCGGGGAGAACCGTATTCATCGCTTCCCGGTCCTCCTGTACTAAAGAGCGATTTGATTATTAAAGTGCTAATTAGTATTAGCCCAGTGGTGTAACTAGATATGACTGGGTCCCACAGCTAATTTTTTGAATGGGATGCCCCCTCCACCAGCAACTTCTTTGCAACCCCCGACTCCCGTGCAACCCCTACTCCTGTGTCTAGTAAAGATCGCTCGCTCAGATGAGGCCCAGCAGCCGCTCCGTCCATTTCCTACAGTGTCTCTATATATAATTTCATATTACAATATTGTTGAGGGGGCCCTTACATTAAAATCTTTCAGTCCTCCTCCTGGGTGGGCCCCTTCTGAGTTCAGGCCCCAAAGCAGCTGCTTCCCCTGCAGCTATGCCCCTGTATTCACCCCATAAGATGCCCTGACATTTCACCCCCCCCACTTTAAGGGGCATCGGTACCGACTGGTACCGAAACCGACTTTGGATTGCTGTTTTAAAATGTTTTTGAAGTTGTAGAATTGAAGGCCGCAGTTCTTCACCAAAGTAACGCGCAACTTCGGACTTAATGAAGTTTGCCTCCGCAAATCCCATACGTTTTAATGCTGTACGGAGACAGGTCTCCGTACAGCTTTAAAACTAAGGCTACTTTCACATCAGCGTTTTTCCTTTCTGGTATTGAGATCTGTCATAGGATCTCAATAGCGGAGGAAGATGTTTCAGTTTTGTCCCCATTCATTGTCAATAGGGACAAAACTGAACTGAAGGGAAAGGAGTGCACCAGAATGCATTCCATCCGTTTCATTGCGTCCCCATGACGCACACAAAAGCTCAGCAAGCAGCGTTTTAGAGTGCGTCCTGGGACGCGGAGCAAGACAGATCCGTCATGACACATAGTGTAAGGCCCCTTTCACACGGGCGTTGCGGGAAAATGTGCGGGTGCGTTGCGGGAACACCCGCGATTTTTCCGCGTGAGTGCAAAACATTGTAATGCGTTTTGCACTCGCGTGAGAAAAATCGCACATGTTTGGTACCCAAGCTTGGGATCGGTGTTCTGTAGATTGTATTATTTTCCCTTATAACATGGTTATAAGGGAAAATAATAGCATTCTGAATACAGAATGCATAGTAAAACAGCGCTGGAGGGGTTAAAAAAAAAAAATCATTTAACTCACCTTAGTCCAATTGATCGCGTAGCCCGGCATCTTCTTCTGTCCCCTTTACTGTATAGGACCTGTGGTGAGCATTAATTATAGGTAAAGGACCTTTGATGACGTCACTCCGGTCATCACATGGTACGTCACATGATCTTTTACCATGACGTACCATGTGATGACCAGAGTGACATCATCAAAGGTCCTTGACCTATAATTAATGCTCACCACAGGTCCTATTCAGTAAAGGGGACAGAAGGAGATGCCGGCATCACGATCAAGTGGATTAAGGTGAGTTAAATGATTTTTTATTTTTTTTAACCCCTCCAGCGCTGTTTTACTATGCATTCTGTATTCAGAATGCTATTATTTTCCCTTATAACCATGTTATAAGGGAAAATAATAATGATCGGGTCTCCATCGTCTCCTGGCAACCATGCGTGAAAATCGCACCGCATCCGCACTTGTTTGCGGATGCTTGCGATTTTCACGCAACCCCATTCATTTCTATGGGGCTTGCGTTACGTGAAAAACGCACAAAGAGGAGCATGCTGCGATTTTCACGCAACGCACAAGTGATGCGTGAAAATCACTGCTCGTGTGCACAGCCCCATAGAAATGAATGGGTCAGGATTCCGTGCGGATGCAATGCGTTCACCTCCCGCAACGCATCCGCGCGGAAAACTCGCTCGTGTGAAAGGGGCCTAAGGCATCATGCACACGACCGTTGTTTGGGTCCGCATCCGAGCCGCCGTTTTTGCGGCTCGGATGCGGACCCATTCACTTCAATGACACAAAAGAAAACTGATCCATCCCCACTGACTTACAATGGTTTTAGAGACTGATCAGTCTTGGTCATTTTAGACATAATACAACCGGATCCGTTCATAACGGATGCAGCCGGTTGTATTATCATGACGGAAGCGTTTTTGCTGATACATGATGGATCCAGCAGAAACGCAGATGTGAACGTAGCCTAAGTTAGGGAACGAATCAACTTCGATTCACCCACCCCTAATTGTGAGCTCCACCGCTGACGGCGAGTGATGATACTGTCTGTAAAACGCTACACAATATGCCAGTGCTATATAAATGAGTAAAAGAAATAAATACAGAAGTGTTGTAACCACTAAACATTACTAGGAATCTGTAAAAAGAAAAAAAATGACAAGCATGATAAAACACAAGTCCACACACACACACATGCTGGGCGCTCCTGGCCTGGAAGCATGGGGGTCCCACTAGCCCCTACTCCCCCTCCAGCATTAGGTAAGAGTGTTCTGCTGCCAGGGCACTGGGCACAGTCAGTGAGTGGGTCACATAACACAGTGAGCAGCAGCAGCACATAGCACACAGCTGCAGGCTGCACCTCCTCCCTGTATGTGTAGGGGCAGGGCCAAGGAGCAGGCTGCAGAGGAGGACAGCCCTAGGAGTGTTATTAGTTTCTTTCCTCCCTGCCAGGTCACATCATACACTCTATTCACTTGTTCCTGGTAGAGAGGCATGGAGTGACTCATGCCTCCTTCACTTGTGTGAGCTTCTCATGCTGCCTGGGAACTTTTTGCAAACTTTGTAAGCCTCCAGGAGTGACAGCACAGTCCCTATGTCACTGCTCCCAGTCAGCACATTGGAAAGTCCTTGTTGATCTCCAGGACATGAGCACTCGCAGGAGATCAGGCACCTGGCAGGATGAAGTAGCTAGGAGCTTCTCCAGACTCTTTTCCAGGTCATCATCCCAGGAGAAGGAGGAGGAAAGTGGTAAAGATCCAGCTGAGGAACAGGACAGAGGTGGCAGGAGCTTGCCCAGGCTTTTCTTCAGAAGTCCATCCCAGGAGAAGAAGGATGGAAGTGACAGGACAGAGCATGGAGAGGAGCAGGAGAGACCTCACAGCCCATCCAGGCTCTTCTTCAGGAAGATAAGCCTGGAGAGCAAGGGGGGCAATGACAATGCCTCCCCTGCCAAAGGGAATAAAGAGGAGCAAGACAGGTCCAAGGTCTTCTCTAGACTCTTCACCAGGACATCTTCTCAGGACAAGGAGGAGGAGAATGACACCTCCACAGTGGCAAGGGAGGACCAGAGCAGGTACTACTTCATTATTATAGTTGTTTAATATAATAATATTATTATCAACGCCCCTATTGTTATTATAAATATTCTGATTGTTGCTGTAATTATTATTTTACATTATTTTCACTAGCATTAGTAATTTTGTCTTACCTGTTGGTGCAGTTTTATGATTCTTATTTTCAGTCAAGTATGATCTAATTAACCAACTAATGTTTAAGTAATTTTATTTTTATTATAGAAATTATATTGTGATTATAATAAATGGGTTGAGGGGCACCATGACCTCCTGCCCCAGGTGAGGAGTATAGTGGTGTCAAGCAGCTACTGAAAGGGGACTTCTTTTCATCTTTGCTATGGGACCCCTTGTTCTCTATGTACAAGTCGCAATAGCGTATTATGTTAGTTACAAACACTTTTTACAGGATTTTTTGGGGGAATTACTCAAGTAGCAAATCACTATCATTGTGTCAGTACTTGTAGAACTATCCCCTAAGATAGACTGGTGAATGATGTCTAGGGCACAGTTTTATCAGATGAAGTTATGTTGTGTTATTCAAGTTTCCATTGTAAAGCGTACGTACAGTACAGACGTCCATACATTGTGCAGGCAGAAAGTCCGCCGAATTTTACTTAGCAGCAAATCTCATGTTCTTGCTACATAAAAATCAGTGTGATCACACATATTGATGGATGGTGGCGATGTTAAAATCCGCAGGTCAATTTATGCTAGGGTGGCCAAATGTCCGGTTTTAGGCCAGGCAGTCCGGTTTTTAGACTTCTGTTCCTTCATTCGGCGCAAGGCCAGGATGGCCGGCCAGAAGTCCTCCTTTTTTGTGGTTATCGGCGAGTACAGGGCACTTTGAGTATCACTCACATGATCACTAACATCGCAGAGTGCACTGATGTCATGTCACACGTTGGCAGCGCTTTCATCGCGCCAGTCAATCCCGGTTTGTGCAGGCGCAGCTGCTCTGGAAGTGGAGGAACAGACTCTGAGGAGCGCAGCTGCGCTGAGGTACTCACTGGTCTGTGCTGTGGGCCGCCAGGGATTGCTGCTGATTTTGAAAGGGGTTAATAATAACTACTGTGTGGGTCCTGGGAACAGCTGAAAGGGGGGAATAAATAAGTGTGAAGAGGGGACTGAAAGGGGTTAATAAATACTGTGAATGTGGGACTGCTGAGGGGTTGATAACTACTGTGAAGGGGGGACTGGCTGGCTCCAGTACACCCTCGGGCCCTCCAGTACACCCTCGGCCCCTCCAGTACACCCCCTGGCCCCTCCAGTACACCCCCTGGCCCCTCCACAAGTTCTTCCCTCTCATCCCCCTCTTTTTTCCCCCCGTTCGGCGATGTGGGCGTGGCTTCACAGAGGTGGGCATGGTTTATCGGTTTGAGGTGTGGCCTGTGAGGTTACCCTAATTTAAGCTATGGGTTTTCACCTTGGATTTCACCCTTTGCACTGTATAGATGCTTAAAGGGGTTCTCAGTACTACAGATATTGATGGCCTATCCTCAGGATAGGTTGTCAGTATCAGATCAGTAGCCAGAAACTACACAGTGTACGGAGTCTTCTGCTTTTTTTCCGTAGTTTCTGGCCCTGTGGCTCCCTGAAAGAGCTGATTGGTGCAAGTATCGGTTGTTGTCACCCACCGATCTGGCATTGATAATCTATCCTGAGGATAGGTCATCAGTATCTGTAGCCTGGACAACCCCTTTAATGCATAGATCATCTTCTGCTGGATTTCACACTTTGCAATGTATAGGGTTTAGGCAAGTTGTTCAATCTTCTTAAAGAGACCAGTCCTGTATGGAGACTTACTGGAAGTACTCCAGGGTATGGAGACTTATTGGCCTAGCTCCATAGGAAAACAACATGCCAAGAGGTATCTCCCAAGGAAGAGAACCATCTCACCGGTGCCACCGATTGGAAGTGTCTCCCTATGAGTTAGAATCCGAATTTCCAACAAGCCTTGGGATTTGACAAGGGAATATAGCCAGGCCAGATATCCCTCCATACACAGCTGTTTCAGGGTGCTTGCCCTTCATCAGTACGGAGTAGGACTCTGGCTGGCCGAGTACAATGCCTTGGATACAGCTAGATAGGGTGCTGAATGTCCTTAAAGAGACCAGTCCTGTACAGAAACTTATTGGAAGTAAGACTTACTGGCTATAGTTCCTTGTCAAATCCCACAGCTTGTTGGAAAATAGGATTTTGACTTATAGGGATCCACTTCCAAGAGGTGATGCTAGTGAGATGGTTTTCTTCCTGTACAGGGTGAAATCTGCAGCAAAATCAGCATCAAAATCCACATGTAACTCATAAAAGTGGCTGAAATATACAACTATATTTTTCATAGGGCTGGCAGATGAGGCTGATGATTGTTGGGAAGGAAGCGTTCTCCACAGTATTGGGAGGAGCGATCGCTCATGCCATCACTTGTCCCCATACAGAATCAGTTTGCCAGCAGTAGAACATGATTAGACGACATGATCTGCTGCCGGCAAACGATGATGTGATTACCCGATGATGTGATTACCCAATGAACAAGCTCGTTCATTGGGTAATAGATGGCACCTTTACACAGGCAGATCATCGCTAACGAGCGTTCCTACTACTACATCTGTAGTACATTTTAGTTCCTGGGGGGCTGATACTCTGGACAGTCTCTGCCTTGGGGGTAGTAGTGCTTGTTGACCTTGTCCCGGCCAAATAAACAAGAGCAAGACCTTTAACATCAGTTAGGGCAATAAAGGGGCTCTTTTATGGCTCTTTCACTGCAGTGGCAGATTTTACTGACATTTGTTGAAAATCTTAATAGAATGAAGGATCAATTATATTTTCCTAGTTTTTCTTTTGCACCAACCTCTTGATTGTTGTAGCTGGAATCTACTGGGCCTAGAGGTAAAATCCACTCCAAAGCTCATTGTGAGGACCACAGGGACCTCGATTTACTATTGACTCTACATCTTGATTTCATCAGCAATTTTGGCATATTTTCACCATGCTTAATGAGGGGACGTGGCCTACTATGGAAAGGGAATGGCTTAAATGCTGCTTTTTGTGCCAAAATGCACCAACATTTCTGTCCAAAAAAATGTCAAACAACTAAAATTTGTCTCAAACTTTTAGAAAAGCAGACCACAGATGTGCCAGATTTATCATAAAACCTGAGCCACTGTGAAAATTGGCGCATTTGAAGACTCCCTGTCTAGACAACTCCCCTGGACCATCAGTGACTTTACGCCTGTATACTTTATACGATGGATGTATAATTTGTATAGTAAGACAGGTGTCTGCACGCCGGTCTCTTCCTTCTGGAGGTGTCCGGTTAGGCTTATAGGACGACATCAATTTCTTCCATCTGGAGGAGAGCTAGATTGAATACTTTTTTTCCCCATGGAATATTGCCTGTGGTGAAGGTTCTCTTAGACGTGCCCAGTAACGAGCGCCAATTGACGATGAGATGAATTTAGGTGCTGCACGAAACATGCGCTCACCTGTCAGAAAAGCTTTTTGCATGTCTGTGATTGGCGGCACCTTTACACGGGCCAGTTGTTGGAAACGGGCAATTCTGTCAATGCTTGTTCACATAATAATGACCCAATCCTCGTATATAGGGGCCGTAAGTCTCCATACACCAGCTAGGTCTCTTCAGTGAAAGCCAGTACCCCGCCAGAATAATGCAATCGTGAAACACCATCACGCCTCTGCACTACCCATCCATAATATAGCACCCATAGCCCGCTGTGGGCCCATAGTGTGACTCCATGTGCCTCCGTATATGCGCTCTGTTGTATACCGTATTACAGAAGCATTGCTTCTAGGGGAGAATACTAACCGCTAGGAGCTCATTGTGCCGCTATACCGGATCCGTGTACATAGCACCTCCATCAGGTATCATACAGAGCCTGGCATATCGCTCTACAAATCACAGCTCATATAAACCAAACAGCTAAAATACCTTGTCCGGGCCGGTTGTAACAGTACACAGAGGCAGCCCGCTTCAATACTGATGTAAAATGAGCTTTTAATTGCAACACATAGCTGAGAGCCTAGAGCGTGGTGACTAATCCAGGAGGTCTTGAGTCACTGGTAAGTGGCCAGCAGAAAGGAGAAGTGGGATGTCATTGCATCTCTGCTAATAATTAAATAGCATTTCCCACTAGCAAAAAACAATCAACCGTAAATGAACGCCATCGAGTCATTCGTAGTTCCATCTCCGTCTGGGAAATCTAGTGTCAGAGGTTGTCACCCAGCTTTCCCAGGCTAGAGAATTGTAAATCTGCCTCACTGTGGGGGAATAGAAAGCTGGGTGACTCTGGTGGGAGGTGTAGTGATATTCATATTGGTCAAGCAGATTTCTAGCTTCCTTCTTGTTTTCCAACTTGCTCAATTTTTTGCTAAATAAGTTTTAACGCAAAGGATACACCCTATGGTTTTTGGTTTGCCTTGGCACTGGCACAAAGAAACTGACTGACAAGTCAGCTTCACTTCTATTACAAAGCTAGCTGCCTGCAGCCACCACTAGGGGGAGCTTGGCACAAAGGAATTTATACAGTGAAATTTTACTGGAATAGAAGCTGAAATATTCTCATTGCACTGAGCTCCCCCTAGTGGTGGTGGCCTGGAAATGTTTCTTGTCAAGTGAAAAAAGAAGGAGTTCATTGTCAGGCCCACCCTCCCTCTGGGTCATGTAGCAGCCAGCTGCGTGGTCTGCTTCCATTGAAGGTACACCACTGTCCTCCTTCATGTTGGAAGTTGACAAGCAGGGACTGGAACACTGTGAATAGAGGGAGCCGTAACTAAGCAGGTAGGTATGCACAGGTCCAGAAAGGAGGGATGGGAACCCAAAATGCATTCAAAAGACTATGACTTTAAGTATATGTATAGGCATACAGTGGGATTGTCGCCTATACAGTCACCCCCTTCATCTCTGCATGGTCCTCAGCATGCAGGTGGTCCTCATGGTGAGGGGCACAAAACCTAGGGGCAGCTGAGATAAATAAGAGTCACCTCTGCAGTTCACCTCAACTCAGTTCCAGCAGTACTCGGGCAGGTAGGACGGCCATTTTATCGAAGTCCACAACACTCCTTCTGCTGTCACAAGGGAGCTTCATTGATAACTGTCCAGATGGAGGCCAAAAAGACATTCTTTTGATTTCCTCACGACTAATTGGCTTTTCACACATCTGTGTCCTTAATGCTTTCTGTGACAAGATGTCAGTGGTTTATCCATGAGGAATTCATGTTTGGTCCTTGTGTCCATTTTTTACCCTCCGTGTGTCATCTGTCTCCCACGGACACTGGTAGGCTGAGAATTAATTTCCAGAACATCTCCTATAGATGGTCCATGAAAACCATGGGCTAAACTCGGTTAGGATCCATGTTGAGGCTGTGGTTTTCACAGACCCATAGACTATCATGTGTGTGAGGGATCATGGACAAAAATAGGGCATGCACGGACCTGCGGGTCTGTGAATAACGCCTCTTGCACATGACCGTATGCCCTCCGAGATATACGGTCCGTGAGCGGGCCATATGTCCCAGAGCGGCATTGATCGTGCGCACGGGAGCGCACAGCATCATAGATTACAATGACGCTGTGCACGTCGGGCCGCCCGCCGGTCTATTGTCCCACACTCATAAGATCATATTCGGATTCTCTGACACAGTAGGCTCCTCAGTTTTGACTGACCTGTACTAGAGATACATGTTACATTGCGGTAGTAGTGATCCTTTTCCCTAGACTATTACCCTCCAAATCTGCGCGTCGTTTCCCACACATTTTTTGATTATAAAATCAATTGCCAATGAGCAGCGGAGATTTACGCCAGTGCTTTACATCTGCACTTGGCACGTAAACACGCGGCAGGTGAAATACCTTGCCTGAAGGACGCAGAGCTGCGGGCATCTAACTGACTGTCATCGTGAATTACTCTGCATGACCAGGCGCGGCCCACTCACATTGTAGATGAGGAGGACGTAAACCACATGTGAGATAATATACAGCAGCTTCATTTACCTTCAAGTTCATTCTTATTAGTCAGAAATCTGCCATACACTCGGGACATGCCTTTTAATTAAGTGCCGCCATATGATCTTGGCATCACTGAGACAGATTGATGGTCTATATTTCTTTTTGGCGTTGATTTGCGGTTCATATTCCTCTTCTTTATGGGAGCAGACAGACATCTGTTGTGATTCCAGCAGAGGAATAAGGGTGTTCTTCATTGGCGGCATTAATGAGATATTAAAGGGGTTTTCCTACATTTTTATACTGATGACCTATCCTCTGGATAGGTCATCAGTATCTGATCGGTGGGGGTCTGACAGCCAGGACCTCCGCGATCAGTTGTTTGAGAAGGCACCGGCTCTCCTGTGAGGGCCGTGGCCTTCTCTCTGCTTTTCTTAGGTCGAGTGACGTCACGTTCATGTGTCTTGTGGCCTAAGAGCATCTCAGTCCCATTTAAGTGAATGGGGCTGAGCGCGAAACCAAGCACGACCGCTATACAATGTACGGTACTATGCTTGGTAAGCTGCGAGAAGACCACGGTGCTCACAGGAGCGCCACTGCCTTCTCAAAACAGCTGATCGGTGGGGGTCCTGGGTGTCAGACCCCCACCGATCAGATACTGATGATCTATCCAGAGGATAGATAATCAGTGGTAAAATCCTTGCTTCTGGCTGAGGGAGGATGCCTAAGGCCCCCTGCACACGATCAGGATTGCGTGCGGATTTTGCGCGCGGATTTGCATGTCCATTGTATTCTATGAGAATTTGAAATTCTCAATGCACACGATGCGGATTTTTTCCGCGCGGATTTTGACCTGCGGTGCGGATTTTAAAATCCGCGACATGTCAATTAATTTTTTTTTTCCTGACCGGATTTTCTTCATTCACTTAGTGAAATCCGCATGCAGAAAATCCGCACCGAATCCGCACCAAATCCGCACGCAAATCCGTATGCAAATCCGCACCAATTAATGCGGATTGACCGCACAGATTTGCCTGCGAACACCTGCGGATTTCAGTGCGGATTCTCCGCACATGAATCCTGAACGTGTGCATGTACCCTTAGAGGGGCTTTTCGATATTAGGTTAATAAAGCTTAAAGGGAGTCACCTCCAAACTCAGTCACAAAGTACTGTAAGTAAGGTAGGTGCCCTGAACCATAATCAGACCTTTCTTGTGGAAATCTAGTCCTCTAATCCGGTGAAATGCTTCTATTTTGTTTTACGCAAATAAGGCTTTTGGTGCACCATGGGCAGGGCCTCACCATTTGGTGCACCATCAAATGGGTTAACGTGCGATCTGCAAAAAAATTCCAAAAAATGCTAAAATATGGTTAGTTGCAAAAGGCCTTAGGGGATGTTCACACAGTAGATTTTACAGTGGAATTTTGGAGTAGAAATTTAGTCGAAAACCCACCGGCGGCCGCGTCCTTTCTGCCTTCCATTCATTTCAACGGGAGACAGTGCTGAGGATTGCAGAACGGCGGCTTATAGCCCTGACCGCACTGAGAAGGGACATGTTTGTGCCACAATTCCGCTGTAAAATATGTTATATGAACGGCCCCTCATGGTGTATTTTTTTTACCAGCAAAAAAAAAATCAGACCAAATTTACGTGTGTAGGAGCCCATAAAGGGGTTGTCCAGGATTTTCATACTGATGATTAATCCTCAAGATAGGCCATTGATATCTAATCGGCAGGCGTCTGTCCGACACCCCCATCATCTCTTCTGCAGTAGCTTCCGTGTAAAACCTCCATCCAATGTGCAGTGGGCAGGGCTGGTCACTGCAGCGCTGCTCCCATTAAAGTGACTGGACGGAGTTGTGTACTTCTGGCATTTAGATATTGAGGTTCTATCCTGAGGAAAGGCCATAAATATAAAAATCCCTTTTAGGGCCCATGCACACTAATGGGTTTATTTTGCGTCCCATATGCGGATCCATTCACTTTAATGGGTCCACGTAATTATTTTTTTATTTAGTCAGTGTGCATTTATTTCCTTATGTCCGCCTGGCTGTTCCGCAATTAAATTGAACATTTCCTATAAGACAGTTCTATTATGGGCCTGATGATCCGTTGTACAAAATGCATATGGCCGGGATCCGTGTTTTGTGGATCCGCAAATTTGCATGAGCATGAGCCCTTAAAGGGGTTGTCTCATCGCAGACAATGGGGGCATATTGCTAGGATATGCCTACCACTGGGACCCGCACCTATATCAAGAACGGAGCCCCACAAAGTGGTGGCTGCAGGACTCTGGTCCGGCCACCACCAAGCGCTTTCCCCATAGAAGTGAATGGGAGCGCACCGCGCATGGCCAGCCACCGCTCCTATTGACTAATATGGGCTAGACGGTAATAGCGGCCCCATAGAAAATGAGTGGAGGGCGGCTGCGCATGCGCCTTCCACCACTTTCGGAGATCTGTTCTCGATATAGGTGCGGGTCCCACACCTATCAGACAATGGGGGCATATCCTAGCGATATTCCTCTATTGTCTGTGATGAGACAACCCCTTTAAGGAGTGTGACTATCCCTAATATTCTGCGAAAACCCCATTCACGTGGGGAAAATGGATTTTCAGTGGCAGAAATTTCGTCCTCGTGTGAGCACTCCGGGGGATTACTTATGTAAGGGCTCATGTACAGTACAGACCAAAAGTTTGGACACACCTTCTCATTCAAAGAGTTTTCTTTATTTTCATGACTATGAAAATTGTAGATTCACACTGAAGGCATCAAAACTATGAATTAACACATGTGGAATTATATACATAACAAACAAGTGTGAAACAACTGAAAATATGTCATATTCTAGGTTCTTCAAAGTAGCCACCTTTTGCTTTGATTACTGCTTTGTACACTCTTGGCATTCTCTTAATGAGCTTCAAGAGGTAGTCCCCTGAAATGGTTTTCACTTCACAGGTGTGCCCTGTCAGGTTTAATAAGTGGGATTTCTTGCCTTATAAATGGGGTTGGGACCATCAGTTGCGTTGAGGAGAAGTCAGGTGGATACACAGCTGATAGTCCTACTGAATAGACTGTTAGAATTTGTATTATGGCAAGAAAAAAGCAGCTAAGTAAAGAAAAACGAGTGGCCATCATTACTTTAAGAAATGAAGGTCAGTCAGTCAGCCGAAAAATTGGGAAAACTTTGAAAGTAAGGGCTATATGACCATGAAGGAGAGTGATGGGGTGCTGCGCCAGATGACCTGGCCTCCACAGCCACCGGACCTGAACCCAATCGAGATGGTTTGGGGTGAGCTGGACCGCAGAGTGAAGGCAAAAGGGCCAACAAGTGGTAAGCATCTCTGGGAACTCCTTCAAGACTGTTGGAAGACCATTTCAGTGGACTACCTCTTGAAGCTCATCAAGAGAATGCCAAGAGTGTGCAAAGCAGTAATCAAAGCAAATGGTGGCTACTTTGAAGAACCTGGAATATGACATATTTTCAGTTGTTTCACACTTGTTTGTTATGTATATAATTCCACATGTGTTAATTCATAGTTTTGATGCCTTCATAGTCATGAAAATAAAGAAAAATCTTTGAATGAGAAGGTGTGTCCAAACTTTTAGTCTGTACTGTACATGACATATTACATACCAGTCTACGAGATAAAACCTCCATGTGCCTCTGTATAAAATCAGAGGAGCATGTAGGCACAGTATAGGTCCATTGCAGTCTATTGGCACCATAATGCATCCACACGTATGAGCCCTATAGGAATGATCTGTAACCGACACTACTGTATATTGAGTAGCTGCTACTTAAGCAATTCTCTTTTGTTTTTTAACCTACGCCGTATTACCTTGTAGAGGCTGTTTTCTCTTTGAGGTCATGATGCCAGGGAAAGACGAGCACATAGAGCCCTGATGTTCCTGGCACGGCGTCTCGTGCCTGAGGAGCTGTAATCCTGTGCTCCTGGTGCAGGGGGAACTAGATGAGGGTTTGTTTTGGCTAATAATAGAAGATGAGGGTTGTAAAGCTCCAGCTGCGCTGCTTACAGATAGGGACCTGACGCTCAAACAGCAATAATTAACACAACCTAATTATACAGCGGCGGGGATGATATAACACGCGGCACCGCAGCTGCAGAAAAGCCAGCATTTAGCTAATTAGAGGAGAAGATTTCTGTCGGGGGAATGCCATTAATTGAAAGACGAATCCAAGGGTTCCCGTACGCACTGCGGCCGAGCCAGCACACCTGCCGTGGTTTACTGGCAAATACAGGTGAAGCGTGGCAATTAGTGGTAACCGGTCCGAGTCTTCCATCCGGAGGCGATGTGTGTTGTAAACAGACAGCATCCAGACCGAATCCTGACCCATTCATTTCATTGGCTCTGGCTGTGGCAGCGTGCTCATGTAAGAGAGGAGGGAGAAAGTCTCCGGTGCAGGGATCAGGTCCCCCAGCTTCCCCGATTCTCAACCCCCCCGCCCTCAAGGAAGATGGCGGTGGCCGCCCCTGCAGTATGTAATAAGATAATAAGTAATTTTGCCCCAATCGTGTCCTGCAGCACTATTGCCCCCCAATGTATTTAACCCCCCCCCGTAGGCTCCAGCGCTCATTGTGCCCCCCTAATTTCAGGATGCCCCCCCCACCCACCTGTTTCAGGATGGCCGAGCGGTTAGCAGAGTGTCAGCATACACAGGGCCGCTGATAGAAATCATGGGGCCCGTACAGCATACATGACGGGGCCCCCTTTAGCTCCACCCCCTGATCCCTTCTTCAGCCACACCCCTGGCCCCGCCCTTGGCCCCTCCCCAGACGCCGCCTTGAAACAACATGCAGATTTGTCTACAAGTGATATTTATGGCGCTGGGGGGTCGTCTGAGAATGGTGCTGTTATGGAGGGGATCTGTGAATGGCACTGTTATGGAGGGGATCTGTGAATGGCACTTTTATGGAGGGGATCTGTGGATGGCACTGTTATGGAGGGGATCTGTGGATGGCACTGTTATGGAGGGGATCTGTGGATGGCACTGTTATGGAGGGGATCTGTGGATGGCACTGTTATGGAGGGGATCTGTGGATGGCACTGTTATGGAGAGGATCTGTGGATGGCACTGTTATGGAGGGGATCTGTGGATGGCACTGTTATGGGGGGATCTGTGGATGGCACTGTTATGGGGGGATCTGTGGATGGCACTGTTATAGAGGGGGATCTGTGGATGACACATACCGTATATAGCATCTTATGCTATGTGTCATCCACAGATACCCCTCCATAACAGTGCCATTCACAGATACCCTCCATAACAGTGCCATCCACAGATCCCCCCCATAACAGTCATCCACAGATCCCCCCATAACAGTGTCATCCACAGATCCCCCCCATAACAGTGTCATCCACAGATCCCCCTCCATAATGGTGCCATCCACAGATCCCCCCCATAAGTGTCATCCACAGACCCCCCGGCCCCCCCCATAAGTGTCATCCACATGACAGACCCCCCCCCCCCCCATAACAGTGCCATCCACGGATCCCCCGCCCTCCCTATAACAGTGCCGTCATGACGTCATCCATATAGATCCCCCCCCGCCACTCACAGTAGTATACATTAATAAATCGGTGCAGCCGTGCAGGCTGCAGACAGTAACTTTAATTTTAGCACAGGCACAGCGCTCATCTCTTTACTAAAATACTACCTTACATTCAGCTCCTGCCTCCTCCCTCCACCCTCCAGCCTCCAGTAACAAGTGCGGGCGGCAGCGCTCACTCACTGACGTCACGCGCCTGCGCCGCCTAGTGGGAGGAGCAGGCGTGTGACGTCAGTGAGTGAGCACCGCCCCCATACTGCCTGCTGTTACTGGAGCCAGCCCACTGACAGCAAAAAAATTAAAATGGCTCGGGAGTCGGCAGCCCGGGCCCCCCTGCCAGCCGGGCCCGGTACAACTGGGCCAGCTGTACTGGCCTATCAGCGGCCCTGAGCATACAGCTTGAAATGGCCAACATTGGTGCTGGCACCGATGGCATCCGTTTAACCCCTTCCATGCCGTGGTCCATAGGGACCACTGTATGGAAAGGGTTAACAGGGAGGGAGCTCTCTCCCATCGGGCCGCTGCGCTGCTTCACAGGCTTGCGGCTTGCCATGGTGTAGCTAAGCCTGATCAGGCTGAGTGTAAAGTCACAATACACTGCAGTACACTGTATAGTGTGCTGCAGTGTATTATATAGGCATCAGACCCACTGGATCTTCAAGAACCAAGTGGATCTGGGTCAAAAAATAAATAAAAAAAGTGAAAAAAAGGTTAAATAAAAAGAAAATCTTCTTTATAGCCGCACATTTATAATTGATTAAAATATACTACACATGTTTGATATCACCGCGTTCGTAACGACCTGATCTATGAAAGGGTCATGTTACTTTCCCTGAATGGTGAACGACAAAATAAAAAAAAATAAAAAAACTTTGATGGAATTGAAATTTTGCCCACCTCACTTCTCAAAAAAAGGTATTAAAACTGATCAAAAAGTCGTATGTACCCCAAAATGGTACCAATCAAACCGTCACCTCATTCTGCAAAAAATGAGCCCCTACATGAGACAAAAAATATGTCTTTCAGGAAATGTAGACACAAAAGCATGTTTTTTTTTTCTAAAATGCTTTTATTGAGATAAAGTGAAATTAATAAAAAAAAGTATACATATTAGGTATAGCCGCGTCCATAACAACTAGCTCTTTAAAAATATCACATCACCTAACCCCTCTGGTGAACACCATAAAAAAAAATTTTTTAAACTGTGCCAAAAAAGTCATATGTGCCCCAAAATCATACCAATCAAACCGTCATCTCATCCCGCAAAAAATAACACTCTACCTAAGACAATCGCCCAAAGAATAAAAAAAAATATGGCTTTCAGAAAATGGAGACACAAAAATGCTTTATTATGTAAAAGTCAAACAAACAAACAAAGAAAGTAGACAAATTTGATATCGTCGCATCCGTAACAACCTGCTCTATAAAAATAGCACATCATCTAACCTGTCAGATGAAGATTGGAAAAAAATAAAAATAAAAACTGTGCTAGAACAGCCATTTTTTTGTAACCATTTTATCAGTAAAATTTTACCACCTAAGTAAAGTACAATATGTGACGAGATAACAATGTCAGAATTACTTTGATGTGCAAAACCTTTACAAAGTTATTCTCTGCTAAAGTGACACATGTCAGATTTCCAAAAATCTGGCTTGGTCATTGAGGCCCAAACAGGCTTGGTCACTAAGGGGTTAAAGTGACTTGTCTGAGGAGTCCCAGCATGTATGTGCCGTATGACTGACTGAGAGCCAAATTTGATCATTAGTGTATGTGGTCACATTATGCGGTATGTAGTGACCTGGTGGCGTAATTGCCTTGTTGTCATTGCTTCTGAATGAAGTCCTCCCGTTCTTGTTTGTACAGGATTGGTGCATTTTTAGATTGACCCTTAATAAGGCGCCAGCTGATTGTTTTGTAAATGTCAGGTAGAGACGCTGTGTATGAGCCGGGTTTGTTCCAGCCCCAAGCAAACTATAAAACTAAGCATATTTTAAGTGTATATTGGTGTGAACCAGATGAGACAAGATCCTGTCCTCCATACAGAGTAGAGTGAGTGGTGCAGGGTCATGTTCCATACTTCCAATTATTTTATTATATTGGGAAAATTAAAGCTGAAGTCATAGATCATTAATGTGGAAAAACACCAGCATGCCCAGAACACAAAGCTTGTGGAGTATGGTGGGCCCTGTAGTTCCATCACCAGTGCTGTACTCCAGAGCTGAGGATGCATGTCATTCACAGTAGAAACTTTGTGCAACGTTTACCCATATCATCAGAAATGACTTCTGTGACTTTATTCTCTTGTGTTAAAGGGGTTCTGTCATCAGATACGTTGCGATGAAACTGTCTCACCTGAGACATGAGCACTTGACAGTTGAACATCATGGTTTTGGTCCCATCTTCCTAGGTGCCTGCATTCTTGAGAAAATTGATGTTTTATAATATGCAAATAATCTCATAGGAGCAACAAGGGCAGTGTTATTGCTCCTCGAGGCTCTAGTCACTGCCCTTCATGCGTTGCCCCCCACCTCTGACTGACTGAACAAGTTCCCTCAAGACTTTAGGGCCAGTCGTGAGTGCGTTTCACTGCCTGGCCCTGAAGTCTTGAGGGAACTTGTTCAGCACACGCACTGTACAGGGATGGAGGTGCTCCATAGGCTCTGGGCACATACCCTACCTCTCGGTGCTTCCAATTTTATATGGGGACAAAAGCTTTTTATGACATGCAGAACTGCAAGAACCATTGCTACTAAGGAGTGAATGTAGTGCCCATGGCGGTACCATACAGTGCAGCGCCTATGGGTCTGTGCAGGTGATTTTCCCTTGCGTGTGAATGTTTGTGTTGTTTATATTTAGGGGTGTAGCAAGGACACCAGATTTTCATAACCCACTTTCAGAGCGGGTCCGTCTGATGTCTGCTCAGACGGATTCGCTCCTATAATGCAGACATTGCTACTGTCCCAGAATCTTGGAAAGAAAGAAAAGACCTACCTTAAGAACAAGCTTGTCTCTTGGATATATTGCCCTGAAGTTAAAAAAATAAGGCTTCTGGTTTGGTATCTGTATTTAATTTTGGGGTCCGGTTCGGAGTGCTCGAGGTGCTCAGTGGCTGAGGAGGCCATTAAATGTTCTTAGTAGAACTAGTAGAACATGTAGTAATAAACCAGATATTTTTTTCCATTCCAGCACTTTGGTATTTTTAGGGACTGACTTCATAAAAGATACACAAACCTCCAGTAGTTTATTCTAGTTGAAATACTGCTTGGAATTCTTAGATCCTTTTTGTCTCCCGCGCTCTATGATCCTGTGGACCCCCCTTGTCTGTACATTGCTGATTAAGTGATAAGTCCAACATACAGAAATGTTCCAGAGCTTATATCATCCTGTCCCTGTACTCTGCATTGTCTGGGGCAGTAAGAGATCAATCAGCTGCTGCTTCTAATCCTATTCCTGGATGTAAACTGAAATGGTCCCATTAATTTATAGCAGCTGTTGTAAAACTACAACTCCCATTAGGCCCTGCTGTAGGCGGTCCGGGCATGCTGAGAGTTGTAGTTTTGCAACAGCTGGAGGGCCGCAGGTTGGGCATCCCTGATTTATAGCAAACAGACCTCTTGACAATAGAGAAGAATTAAATCCAGAGGTGCGAATTTATTAAAGTCTTTACCACGGTTTTCTGATGTGTAAAAATAAAATGAAAAAATTCAAATGTTTACATAAACGTTTTCACTTTTATGCCACCCTTACCACTCTTCTATAAAGTGCCTGGGACGTGCAGGGTGCATGGCCTTCCACAGTCCAGCTTTCCTGTAATCTATCCCAGATCTATGCCATAGGTGACACAGGTCGTCTTTTCTGGCAAGAAGATGCGCCTCTTGCTAAGTCTGTCACCTTTTAGCTGGCGTATGTAGCTCCAGTCTGAATTAATTCCCCCCATTGTTTATTAGAATAAGTAAATTGGAGGAAAAGCAGCGATGTAGGAAAGTGTAAATGGACAGCAGGAGGTCAGACCGTGATGAGAAGCTTCCATTGTTCTTCTCTAGCTCGTATCCTCTTGCCCTCTGAGTGTGTTTTTTACTTTTACATTGGAATTAGTGCCTTCCAATATGCATAATGAGGCCTAATTAGCCATATGTCTGTAAGCCCGCACCTCACTTCCTTTCCTCCCTTTCCTTCCCTTGCTCTTCTTCCATTCCTTGTGTGTGCATACCGCCCAAATACACGTTTATAAGGCAATGTGAAATTCCACTGTGTAATACATGCCACCATCCAACACCTTCCCTGTAGTCAGATTTTCCTTTGCATGTGGATATAAAATGGCTTGGTCCTGTGTCATCCCCTAAAAACATGAACGGGGCAGGTGCAGGTCATCTCCAGTGTAGTCTTTATTGCCACAATGCATCTAAAATAGAAGAACTTGAAGCAACTTTACTTAATCAGATAACCTCATTTACTTATAAGCACTTTACTTATAGCATTGCACCAGAGGCATAAGGCCCCTTTAACACGGGCGAGAATTCCGCGCGGGTGCAATGCTTGAGGTGAACGAATTGCACCCGCACTGAATCCTGACCCATTCACTTCAATAGGGCTGTGCAGATGAGCGGTGATTTTCACGCATCACTTGTGCGTTGCATGAAAATCGCAGCATATTCTATATTCTATTTTCACGCAATGCAGGCCCCATAGAAATGAATGGGTCTGTGTGAAAATCGCAAGCATCCGCAAACAAGTGCGGATGCGGTGCAATTTTCACGCATGGTTGCTAGGAGATGATAGGGATGAAAGCACGCCATTAAAGTGTATTCATTTTATTATTTCCCCTTATAACATGGTTATAAGGGAAAATAATAGCATTCTTAATACAGAATGCTTACTAAAATGTGGATTGAGGGGTTAAAAAATAAAAAAAATTAACTCCCCTTATCCAGTTGATCATTCAGCCGGCATCGTCTTCTTGCTTCTTCTTTCAGGAGCTGCAAAAGGACCTTTGGTGACGTAATCGCGTTCACCACCTGGTGAGCGCGGTGACGTCAGCGCAGGTCCTGCTGAATGAAGATAGAAATCTTCTATTTTCATTCAGCAGGACCTGCGCTGACGTCACCGGTGAGCACGATTACATGATCAAAGGTCCTTTTACAGGTCCTGAAAGAAGAAGCAAGAAGACGATGTCGGCTGCGCGATCAATTGGATGAGGTGAGTAAATTATTATTTTTTTTTAACCCCTCAAGCAACATTTTAGTAAGCATTCTGTATTAAGAATGCTATTATTTTCCCTTATAACCATGTTATAAGGGAAAATAATAAAATGAATAGAATACCTAACCCAAACCTGAACTTTAGTGAAGAAGTCCGGGTTCGGGTCTGGGTACCACATTCAGTTTTTTATCACGCGCGTGCAAAACGCATTGCACTCGTGTGGAAAAAACTGAACATCGGAACGCAATCGCAGTCAAAACTGACTGCAATTGCGTGCCTACTGCGGTGGTTTTCCCGCAATGCACACGCGATGCATCCGGAGCAAATCCGGGACGCCTGTGTGAAAGAGGCCTAAGGGGAAGCTCCTATGCCCCAAGGCAAAATATGTAACGGGTTCCCCCACCTGCCATGTGCCCCCTCAGGCACCCAGACTCAAGGGTGGCCGCTGCCTCATCCTTCCACCTCCACCATAGGCAATGCCCTCAGTTGAACCCTTCCAGAGGTTTTTAGGCGCTGGTTAGACGGTTTTTGGGGCAGGTCTTCATAAGCAGTTGTGGATGGAAACCAGAGTAAAAGGGAGCCATCTTTGTTGTGTTTTTCTGTATGTCCTGATTAGCAGGATCCTGAGCTGAGCCCTCGGCACAGGCTGCGGGGTGGTCCCCTGGAGGTTACGTCTGGGAGGACTGATTTGTACAATGTGGATTTTGGGAACATAGTGGGTGTATTGTGTGGTGGATTCTGTATGTTTTATTGTTCTCTCATTATCAGTTCTTTTATTCATCTTCCAACACATCTGCAAGTGCGAGAGGCCAGAACGGAAGGGATTGCTGTGCTTCATTCATCTATTGTGTAGCATTATCTATTCTGATCCTTGGCGTCCTGATGTCACCAGTGTAATGGGGGAGATCATACAAATGTTACAGACATTGCTAGGCCGCTTTCTAGCACCAGTTAGATTAGGGGCAAAGTTTAAATATAACCAATAGCTAGTCCATGGGTTCTGTCCAAGATAGCAGGATCTACTGATGAAAATCTAATGTCTTTGACCAGCTTTAGTATCAATTAGTATTTAGAAACTTGTAGTTATAGTAAACCTACAATGTCCAGGATGCCATGTTAGATGTATCCTGGGAGTTGTAGTTTCTGTAAGGTCACAGGTTGTAGACCGGTGAACTAATCTATGAAAGCTTCCATGAAAGCGTTGGTCCTCATGGAAAGATTCCTCAGATTTATTATTACATTTCCCTAGAACGTCAGATAGTACAGTATGTTCTATTCCTCCAGCGTAGAGGGGCGGTGTATCTACAAGAAAGGAATGGGTTTTAATGAGCAAGTGTAATGCCCTCCTCATCTTGGCATTATTCACATCTTCTCTGAGGGATGCTTTACTGCTTGGCTGTTATGATTTAAGATGTGGTAGTTGAGAATAATTTAGAAGAAGAGTGATGAAGTGATATATGTATGGACAGGATTTCATTCTAAATCACGACTTATGTTTCTGTAAATGTCATTTAGTTATTAGTTATTACCAGTCGTTCTCTTACTTTCTTCTTCCCGTGAACTTCTTCTCTCAATAAATAGCATCTGTGGATGGATAAATATCTCTCCATGATCTTATACTGATCACTTAGATAGGTCATCAAGACCAGATTGGACTAGGGACCCCTGACGATCTGATATTGACCTATCCTGAGGATACGTGTCCCTGAGAACCTCTTAGATCTCCTCCTCTTTTCTTGCACATCCGTTATTTAGGCTGATACAATGATCGGGCAGATTATCGGGAACGAACTTCCTGCGAATGCTCGTTTCCGACAACTTGCCCATCTAAATGCGCCGATGCACCCGATGAACAAGAACAACGCTCGATCGGGTGAACCTATCATTCTTTCAGACACTTAAATAATAGTTTTCTGGGCAGCAGATTGTGCGGTCTAAACAGCGATCTGCTGCTCCGAAACAATGCAGCTCTAGGAGAGCGAGTGATCGCAATAGCGATCCCTAGTTCTCATTCTGTGGAGGGGATCGCTGCATGAAAATGCAGCGGTCTTCTCCACTGAACGAGCAGCCGACTGTCGGGAAGGAACGCTTCCTTCTCGACAATGTGCTGCTCATTGCAAGGTGTAAATGCACCTTTAGTTTCTACATAGGCAACTTTATCTTAGCAAAATTATTCAACTGTTATTCAACTGTTGGACTGATAGAGGAACCCAGCATGATATCATGCCCCATCCTTTGTTCTCAAGGAAGATAAACTACCACCAGGTGTGTCTTGAGCAACTTCCTCACCTCTGCACGCTTGGCTGGAGTGCAAGATCACCCGAACAAGTCTTACATCAAAACTTTCCAATAACTGCCTGTTATACACTCACCTAAAGAATTATTAGGAACACCTGTTTTATTTCTCATTAATGCAATTATCTAGTCAACCAATCACATGGCAGTTGCTTCAATGCATTTAGGGGTGTGGTCCTGGTCAAGACAATCTCCTGAACTCCAAACTGAAAGTCAGAATGGGAAAGAAAGGTAATTTAAGCAATTTTGACCGTGGCATGGTTGTTGGTGCCAGACGGGCCGGTCTGAGTATTTCACAATCTGCTCAGTTACTGGGATTTTCACGCACAACCATTTCTAGGGTTTACAAAGAATGGTGTGAAAAGGGAAAAACATCCAGTATGCGGCAGTCCTGTGGGCAAAAATGCCTTGTGGATGTTAGAGGTCAGAGGAGAATGGGCCGACTGATTCAAGCTGATAGAAGAGCAACGTTGACTGAAATAACCACTCGTTACAACCGAGGTATGCAGCAAAGCATTTGTGAAGCCACAACACGCACAACCTTGAGGCGGATGGGCTACAACAGCAGAAGACCCCACCGGGTACCACTCATCTCCACTACAAATAGGAAAAATAGGCTACAATTTGCACGAGCTCACCAAAATTGGACTGTTGAAGACTGGAAAAATGTTGCCTGGTCTGATGAGTCTCGATTTCTGTTGAGACATTCAAAGGGTAGAGTCCGAGATTGGCGTAAACAGAATGAGAACATGTATCCATCCTCTGATGGCTACTTCCAGCAGGATAATGCACCATGTCACAAAGCTCGAATCATTTCAAATTGGTTTCTTGAACATGACAATGAGTTCACTGTACTAAAATGGCCCCCAGAGTCACCAGATCTCAACCCAATAGAGCATCTTTGGGATGTGGTGGAACGGGAGCTTCGTGCCCTGGATGTGCATCCCTCAAATCTCCATCAACTGCAAGATGCTATCTTATCAATATGGTCCAACATTTCTAAAGAATGCTATCAGCACCTTGTTGAATCAATGCCACGTGGAATTAAGGCAGTTCTGAAGGCAAAAGAGGGTCCAACACCGTATTAGTATGGTGTTCCTAATAATTCTTTAGGTGAGTGTATATAGTACATGGTACAAGGTGGCCGGGCTGGCATCATCAGTAGTTTAACTTGGGCAGATGCCAATGTCCCATGGTGAGCTGGGTAAACATGTTTTCTGCTGGTCAAGCAGAAGGTGGGGTAGAGCCAGGTCCTGAACTCTGATAATGGAGGAATCCTTTCCCTGACTAACAAGATACCTGGATCATCTTCAAATAAATGAGTATAGACATAGATGGAAAATCACTTGTGAACATCTAATCACAGGCAGCAACAGCTCACACACCTCTACCTGCTATGGAAACTGCATACAGCAGCCCAAATCTCAGCTCCATAGACTGATGCCATTAAGATGGAGTACAGTGAAATTGGACATTCAGAAACCCCTATCTGTTTCATATTACGATGCAAATAATATGGGGTGTAGAGATATTAGACATACAGAAGCCCAAATCTCAGCTTCCTAGGCTGATGCAGCGAAGATGGGGTGCAGACATACTGACTACATTTTAGCGTTGAGTTCCACAGGCCATCTGCATGTTATTGTAGCATTGAGTGCTGGGACGTGGAGTGAGATGTGATGTGCAGGAAAGGTTCTCTGCAGAATGGATATGTGTAGTGAGAGCTCTGGCGGAGCCGGGAGGTTTGGGACTGAAGTCAAACGTGATTTGTTCTGGTTTGGAGAATGGCGTGGAATGCATTGTACGGTCAGAATCATGGATCTGCCCCCTCCTGTTCTCAGGAATGTTTGTTGTGATGTTTGTGACTAACAGGAAACCATTTGTGTGCCTCGCAGCTGCCCGGTCTGTGAGCTAAGAGCTCAGTAATGCCTGAAGGAGAGGTGTTGGCTTTCCATTGCTGCCTGCGATTTATTCTTCACCTCATCAGACTTTGAATTGACATTGTCAGATTTGTTTCTGGTTCCAGTTATGTATAGAAATTTGCACTGATGATATTTCTTATCGGCTCCTTATGTCTAAACTAAACCATAGACGCCTCTAGGTCTTACATATTGTACATGTTGGCAGATCCTGGTCTGACTGGTGGCCAGATCTAGTGTGGGAACTCTGACCTACTAGCCAGAATTTACTATATCTGTGGCCTCTGTTTGTTATTCCCTACTGTCATAGCCAAAGAACAGCTACATTTGGGAAAGTTGTGGCCAAAATGTGCATTGTACAAAATGAAAAGCGTTGTCTGCTACTGACAGTTCCCCAGTGATAGGCTGATGATGAGGTGTCCTGCTGCTAAGACCCTCAGCAATCAGCTGTGAACTGTGGGTTCATCTGCAGCGCCACCACAGGAGAAAATAAGCATTACATCCAGCATTACAATCAGCAGCCTCTGCTATTCTGGCCAGTCAGTGCCTTGTTCATGACAAATAATTTTGTGCAGGGTCGGCCAAAATGGCACTTTCATACCTTCTGCGATGACTGAAAGGTCCATCTATCTGTATCTATCTATCTATCTATCTATCTAATATCTGTCTAATATCTATCTATCTCATATCTATCTATCTATCTATCTCATATCTATCTATCTATTTATCTATCTCATATCTATCTAAAATAGCAAAAAGGCAGGACTCCAAAATCACTAAAAATGAAAAAAACAAACAAACTTGTATTCACCCATGTGGATACGCAATGTTTCGGCTTAACCCTAGAGCCTTTCTCAAGCAGTTGTACATGTGAGCAGATCATATATATATATATATATACAGTACAGACCAAAAGTTTGGACACACCTTCTCATTCAAAGAGTTTTCTTTATTTTCATGACTATGAAGGCATAAAAACTATGAATTAACACATGTGGAATTATATACATAACAAACAAGTGTGAAACAACTGAAAATATGTCATATTCTAGGTTCTTCAAAGTAGCCACCTTTTGCTTTGATTACTGCTTTGCACACTCTTGGCATTCTCTTGATGAGCTTCAAGAGGTAGGTGTGTCCAAACTTTTGGTCTGTACTGTATATGATAATCATGTGTATAATTGTATGAATACATCATGATGTACTATGGCACTATGCACTTTTGGCACTTTATTTCTGTATTTTATGTCTATTTATGTATATTGATTCATGTTTCATTGCACATGCACTTTGTATATATATATATATATATATATATATATATGTATCTGATCTACTCACATGTATAACTGCTTGAGAAAGGCTCTAGGGTTGACCCAAAACGTTGCGTATCCACATGGGTGAATACAAGTTTTTATTTAAATGTTTACTGATTTTGGAATGCTGCCTTTTAGCTTTTTTGTATACTGGGCAATAGTCTAGTCCCCTGAGGCGTGCACCATTTTTTTGTTTAAGCTTTGATTTAGTGCTGCCAGATTTTTTCTATCTATCTATCTATCTATCTATCTATCTATCTATCTATCTATCTATCTATCATCTATCAATCTCATATCTATCTATCTATCTATCTATCTATCTATCATCTATCTATCTCATATCTATCTATCTGTCTCATATCTATCTATCTATCTATCTATCTATCTCCTATCTCTCTCATATCTATCTTTTTAGCTTCTATCTATCTATTCTCAGACTCTGGTAAGCTTGGTGTTATTCCTCATAAACTCTCCATTGGTTGACAATAGTTATTATCTGTCTGATAACGGAAATGTCTGAATATGCCTTAAAACAATCCACACATGAGGATAACTCAAGGCCTTTTATTTTAATAGTTCATATGTACAGAAATAAAAATACGGCCTTAATAACATAGTTAAACTCTGCTTAAATGCTCAATAAAACATAGATTAATCCAATATGTTCATAAAACATAAGGTTGGCCACATAGCAGGCCTGCGGTTTAGTAATAATGTATAAATAGTTAATGATACATATACATTATAGAACGGTTTCCCAGAACCGCGTCTTCTGAAGGCCCAGAGAGACTCACTCATGTGCCACACACTGGGACATGTGTCTACAATACCTTGTCATATATCATGTGATGTGTACGAGCTCTAAGTGCCGTGGCAGATCCTTGAAGGATAAGACTGTATGAACGCCATTCCAGTGTATTAAATATGGATGACACAGGGCGCTACCTACCTGCTCAGAAAATAAGGTTGTGATCCAATATCGCCGTTACTCTCTAGTGGAAATTAAAAGCAGCTTAAAGTTGGCATTTATAATTCATCACAGTTTATTACAGACATGATGTCCAGGACATCGGCTATGATGACTCTCTTAAAAGCAAAGATTTTTCCTCTGTTATCGTTACCCTGGAAATGCTGAAAACCTGCACATAGTTACTCAACCAGTCGAGTACATACAATGCTGTCTACCACCATGTTTATGGACGATGGCGGTAAATATTGGAGCATGGACTATCGAAAACCAGGCTGAAGACAATTAGGAAGAACAAAATAAATGGTAATGTACGTTGTGATCTGCAGATGTTTGTTTGAGGCTGTTTGAGGAAATGTAGAAATATCAAGCAATACATGCACGTGATTACTAATGACTGTGTACTCCAAACACAGCATTGTACATTAAAGGGATTGTCGATAAAGACAAGTACAGTTCTCATGCCCGGGTACATGGACATCATGGACTAGGGACCCTCCATAAGCCAGAATGAAGAGCTACTCTCACTGGTACCAATCTGTTGGCCTTCAGTCATCCTTGTATTATATGGACAACCATTTATGTGGATTTCCACTGCAGATGCCGCTAGAGAGGACATTTCTGGCTAATGCCGTGATCTGCTCCGCTTCATAAACATTGGGGGCAGCACAGCAGTGGTCATTACAGAGGTGTTTTAGTCATGGTCATCAGAAAATCCGTGCACAACCTTGATGGAAGCCTCTGGACATAACATTGGGCATGGACCTGCCTATCTTTCTTTCTTTTTTGGTGTATATGTCTTTAACTATTCCTATTTGTGGGCTTATATCTCATGCCATATAGAATGGTATAGGGCTGCAGTAAACAAATATTTTAGTAACCGAGTATTCTATCGTTTATCTTTTAGGATTAATAGAGTAATCTAATAAGAAAAACCTTCTTGAAATAACGTATTGCTTTATAAAAACAATATTTTTATTTATTACATCTAATTTTCATCAGAACACAGATCATCAGATCAAACTACACCCCTACCCCAAATCAGACTATCACAGATCTTAGCCACAGATAAGCCCCCCCAGTCAGTCAGCCTAGCCCTTAAATCAGTCCCCCCATGCCGCAAGCCCGCAATCAGACCCCCATGCCACCATGATTACACCCTCCCTTGCTGCAGTACAATCAGAGCCAGACCCCCATGCCATCCATTGCCATGACCCCCACTCCCCCAGTGCCATCAGATCAACAGCCCCTCCATGCCATGTCCCACAGTGCCCCCATGATGGCACTACCATCAGCCCCTCCATGCCATCCAGATTGCCATGATGTCCCCCTTCCCATGTGCCTCCATGCCATCCACCATGTCCCCCACTCCCCCATATTAGCCCCTCCATGCCAAATCACAGGTGCCCCCATTATCCCTTCTCCAAACCAATAACTTTATACATGCCAAATCAGAGGTGCCCCCATTAACACTTCCCCCACCAATAACTTTATACATGCCAAATTACAGGTGCCCCCATTAACCCTTCCCCCGCCAATAACTTTTTACATGCCAAATCACAGGTGCCCCAATTAACCCCTCTCCAAACCAATAACTTTATACGTGCCAAATCACAGGTACCCCCATTAACCCCCCCCCCCCGCCAATAATTTTATACATGCCAAATCACAGGTGCCCCCATTAACCCCTCTCCATCCCCCACCTCCCTCTCATATCTCTTTATACATGCCAAATCACAGCCTGATGCCCCAATTAACCTGTCCGTCCCCCCCTGCCGCCAATAACATGCCATTGCCAATTCATAGGTGCCCCCGTTTCCCCCCTGGCCCGCCACTTCTGCTGATGGTGCTGCTAACTTTATACTTACCTTCAATGGCAGTGCGGCGTGCGCTGGCACATGGAGTCCACAGGAGATGCATCTTCATCCCAGCATGCACTGCGTGCTGACGATGTGTGTACGCAAGGCCCTGCAGCGCGGTGCCGAGTTGGGACTCGGGAGGCCACGGAGCAGTGAGTGATAAGCTGCATTTCACTACGTGGTCATGTAATTCAAACGATTCCTTGATGCAAGGAAAGAGCATTGAGGATTTTTTTGCCTTGATTTCATCGATTTAAACGATGAATCGTTTCAGCTCTAGAATGGTATATGCTATCATTGACCCATTGCACTCAAGTCCACTGCAGAAGAAAGCTAATGTGGGTCTAGGTGATGCTGGTGTCATCCTGTCTCTATCAGAAACAGAGAATGGTCAAGCTGAGGATAAACTCTGTGTGTTGTCTACGGGCACCATTATATTACACGTCAAAACATTTGGTTGCTTGAAAGATTTTAAAGGGAGATGATGGAAGACCCTCAATTATCAGACCCCTGGTCAGTTGCCCAGTTTGACCATCACATAATCCGTCCTTACATTTTGCTAATTATTTTTCTAGAAGGGATCACCTGACCATCTCACATGATAAGTACAAAGAATTCAGATACTAAACCTGAAGGCAAGCAAGTCTCTGAAAATGAATAGGACATTACATTATAAGTATAACGTATTGAGAAAGTCTTCAGATTTCTTACATTTTTTCACCTTTTTGGTATGTTGTGACCTTATGAAAAAAAAAATTAGAACGTTTTCACCATCTTTCTGCACTCAGTGCCCCATAATGACAAAGTCAAAACAGAATGTTTGAAATCTTTGCTAATTCATTGAAATGGAAGAACTAAACTCTTGCATTGACATAATTATACATACCCTTTACTTAGTTCTTAGTTGGAGCACCTTTGGCAGCGATTACAGCCTCCAGTCTTCTTGGGTATGATGCCGCAAGGTTTGCACACCTGGATTTGGTGATTTTCTTCCATTTTTCTCTGCAGATCCTCCTTGTTTGATTGGGTTCAGGTCAGGGTTCTGGCTGAGCCACTCAAGGACACCTTATGCTTATGCTTGGCTGTGTGCATAAGGTTATTGTCTTGTTAGAAGATGAAACTTTGGCCCGGTCTGAGGTCCAGAGCATTCTGAATCAGGTTTTCATTAAAGGGAACCTGTCACCTCCAAAAGTGATATAAAACTGGCAGCATTACCTTATAGCAGCCCCCAGTCTGTAATTGATCATGTGTGTGAGCCAGAAATTCGTCAATCCATACTTGTGCTGCAGTGATGGTTGACTCAGGATCTTTGGAGTTCAGCCAAAGTGGCCATTGGGTTCTTGGTCTCCTCTCTTACCAGGGGCCTCCCTCCCCAACCCCTGCTTCTTTAGTTTGGTGTGGTAGCCTGCTCTAGGAAGAGTCCTGGTTGTTCCTGAACTTCTTTCATTTAAGAATTATGGAGGCCACTGTGCTCTTGGGAACTTTGTGTGTGGCAGAAATGTTTTTTTACCCTCCTCCAGATCTGTTCCTCCACACGGTCCTGTCTATGAGCTCTACAGGCAGTTGTTTCCTCCTTAAGGCTTGGTTTTTGATCAGGAAAGAACGTTTGTTGGGACATTTGTTCCTGATAATTGATTTTCGTGCGTTGTAAAAGGGCCCTTAAACTAGAGCCGTCTATAAGACCAAACAAAGTAACATGAAGTATCCTGGCACTGAGATCTTTTAAGATGTAAGACATGTCTAGGTAAACAGATGAGTCTTTAGTCTGTTGTTAAATATTTACAATGATTGTTCCAAGACTGCAGAAACCACATAGCTCTGAACAGTCACTGGTATGTAGAACAATGGATGCATACAGGTAGACAACACCGGAGTGAGTTGTACTAATGTGGTCTCATGTTCTACAGATTTGATGTTAGCAATCGGTCTTCATGCAGCAAGTGCATTTGTAATTATTGTGCAACTATTAGCAAGGAATGGTTATTCTATGAAGAGCAAGAAGTTATACAATTATTTAATATGCTTTCTGTATCAGTTTCTCACAATTTCCAAGGCCTTTGCTTGCTGTGATTTCATCGGTACATCTGCCTTGGTCGTGTGATGATCAGACAGGCTGCTCGGCTCATTACAGTTCGGTGTTTGGAACGCTATCTTGAGACATGCACCTGGCCAGAATCAGTTTTTTTTACACACTAGAAGTAAATATAGGTTGTTATTTCATGACTGCCTGCAGAGATCTTTAAAATTAATGAGGAATTGATACAGAAAGTATCAATTATTGGAAAATTGTATCAGTTTTATTATACAAAGTGTAACATGTATCTGCTGAAAATGTAATGTTCCTCAGTGGGGGCATTTTAATATTGATGACCTATCCTCAGGATGGGTCATCAATATCTGATCGGCGGGGGTCTAATTCCGCGTACCCCTGATTGGCTGTTCTGCAGTAGCCAGAAGTCGGTGCCAGAACTAAACAGCTCTCTTCATTGCGCGGTGGACAGAGCTGGTGACTGCAATGGGAGTGATGGGGCATTTACCAGTTCTGTCCACTGCACAATGGACACAGCTGTGTAGTTCCGGCACTGACTTCTGGCTCTGGAGCTTCTGCAGAAAAGCTGATTGTGAGGGTGTATGGTGTCACACCACCAAGAATCAAGATATCGATGGTTATTTTGTGGATAGGCCATCAATATTAAATTCCCAGAAAACTCCTTTAATGTGGCCATCAACATTAGATATTTCTTGGCAGATCCAAGCACTTGAAGTAAGATCTTCTGTATTGTATTTTATTAGAGCTTCTTTCTATCCATGTATCATAATTAGAGATAAGCGAATTTCATGTTATGAAATTCATTCACGCTTCGTTTGGTGGTAAAAGCAGAATTGCGTTATGGATTCCGTTACGCAATTCTATGACGGAATGTATAACGGAATGCCTTTAGAGGCATTCCGTTATTCATTCTGTCATAATAGAAGTCTATGGGCTGAAAAACGGATCCGTACCGTTTCCGTTATGCAGGGGATAGATTTCTATTATGACGAAATAAATAATGGAATACCTCTAAAGGCATTCTGTTATGCATTCCGTCATAGAATTGCGTTATGGTCCGTGGTAACGGAATTCATAACTCAATTCTGCTTCTACCACCAAAATATGAAATTCGCTCATCTCTATTCATAATTACTGATGGATTTATATTGCAGTGAGGGTTTTTCTGTAAAGCCATGAGCTGCCTTCATCAAATCAGCAGCTGTCAATCAAAGAGCCCATGTACAGTTTTACTGTCCCTCTGTCAGGTTAGCTGCTATGACATCACAAATGTATTTCTATCAGGTTAGCTGCTATGACATCACAAGCGTGTATAGGCAGCTGTGACATCACAGGTGTCCTTCTGACAGGTTATCTGTTCTGACATCACAAGAGCGTTTTGGAAGCTGTGACATCACAAATGTCCCTCTGATGAATTGGATGATGTGGTATCACAACAGTTTTTCTGAAGTTGTGACATCACAAATGTCTTTATGTCAGGTTTCCTAGGAGAAATCTAAAAACACTATCTGATGAAGAACATATGGTGTGCCGTGGATTTCTCCTAGGAATCAACTGACGCATATCCTCTACGAGCACCCACCACTTAGGGTGTGCAGATCTCATATCTCTCTTTTTATGTCAGGTTTGACATCACAAGTGAGTTTTCGGAGAGGTAAATGGCTGTCAGCTTCTGTGACATAACAAATGCGTTAAAACAAGGTATACAACTGTGATATCACAAGAGGGCTTCAGACAGGTAGGCTCAGGGTCTGACATACCATATGTACCATCAAATACAGAAAATTAAGGAGGCCATGTATTGTGTGCCCTCTGTTGGTGTCCACCCTTGACCTGATCACTGATGATCTCATTCATGGAACACCCTTTGCTTAATGTTTTGTGAGACAAAAAAAGATTGTCTGAATCATGCAAAATAATGAAATTAAAATGATCAATTCTTTTGGAACAAGTACTGAATTGGATTCAAATGTTTTATGATTGAATGGGGGGGGGGGGGGGTCCATGGTTCCTCGTTTGATTGGAGCAGCAGACACCCATGTTTCTCCATTGCTTCACTCAATTGTATGGGACTACTGGAGATAACAGAGCACAAGCACTTGGCTATCTCCGATACACGGTGTGCATGTGTGTCCGCCACGCCATACAAACGTGGGAACACGGACCCCCCTACTCTTGATCAGAAGGTGCCCCAGCAGTTGGAACAACTCCTTTAAGCTGCTGTTTTTGTATTTGTGTAGTGAAAGCCACCATTGATCATGAGCACAAAGTTCCTTCCATGTCACAGACGAGACAAGTTGTAGTGAGGTCCCCATCAAACATCTCCTCATGTCTCAGCTTCTCGGGCTTAGCAATCTGGGGAGTAGGATTTTGGGGGTTGACCCAATGTTTTTAGGTGCTAATGAATCAGTTTACTAATTGGAAAAGAAAATGCAACAATAGCAATTTATTTTTAAAGTAATCTACAACGTTTTCATAAGTTTCTAGGGAAAAAAATGACAACTTCTTTGTTGTGTTGAGAAAATGTGATCAAAGCACACGTTCTATTGTTACCCCAGCTTGCCAGAAAAACCTTTTACCTGGAGCCACAGGCTGAAAAGTTACATAGTGACTCACACGGTAGAACAAGGCCATGAATTCCATACTGTATGTTTATGTTCAGCGCTCATTACATGGGTGGGTCAGGAAATCGGGCACCTTCACTTCATGGGTTTCGCCTCAGAAGGAGAAATGTAATCCAAGATGAAAAGCAGATGTGAAGTTCAGCCAACACATTTTAATTCCTGATGACATTTCCACGTAGAACGCCTAAAATTGTGAAGACTATACCATCCGGGCACAATAGTTGTTTCTTCTCGTTGCCCTTGGATACATTGTAGCCCACCGGTCCTGCACTTGATACAGCTGAATCCGAGCTGTGATTTTCTCTATGCCTATGTTCTTTTTACAGATTGCATAGATTACAGGGGGTTATGCCATGATTAATGTAAAAAAATTATCCAATATCATATAGCACATTCATTGCTCCAATTGCTCTGCTAGATTTATTTCAAGCTGGTAGCTTTGTGGGCGTTTTCTTTATCAGGGGTTGTGTCCTTTCTGCTGCAGCTGAAGGATGGAACTCAGCATGTGCTTCCATCTCAGTCAGCAGGACAGAGAAATTAGGAAAAAAGGCAAACAGCAGGTGGCGCTATACAGATATGTTTATGTTTTTCAGTGGGCAATTACATGCAATTACAAAAATGTTCAGATCCAGGTGCTGGTTTGAAAAATGCTGAATATTTTTTGTGGGACAACCCTAACTCAGGCTTTTGCTGAAATATATAGAAAGTCTGGAAGGAAAGAAAATGCAGGGTGATTAGTAGAAATTCAGGCCTCATGCAAATGACTGTATTTTGTATCCGTGTCTGATCCCGGCACAGGGGCCCATTCATTTCTATGGGTCCGCAAAGTAAAACGCACAGCAGACAGATGTCATGTGTGCTTATCACATTCTGTCTGCATCCATATGTCCGTTCTGCAAATCATATGTAAGGGATCGCCTTTTATTCGGGGGTCATTCTCACAATGATCTTCATAACCACTGGGTTTTAGGTCCAAACAGTGCAATTTATTTTACACTCTTCATACACAACATGGCATAAAACAAAAGCCTGCCCGTCTGGGCTCTACCTAAACATAATAAACATCGTATCCCTAACTCAGCTATACGATAACGTTCCCACATGGAACCAGATGCGGCTTACCCCAGACATACAGTCCACCAGCCCTCAGGCTGTAACAAATGCAGTACCTTTGGAGGGGTTTGTGGTCTCCTGACTCTGACCTTTCAATGCTTGTTCCAGGGTGTCGCTGAGTCCCTCAAAGTCCAGGCTATTGCATAGCCTCGTGGCCCCTCAGCCTTGCCCAGCTGAGACCACACTGACAGAGCCTCACCAGGCCTCTGTCTGCACACTCTCCAGAGTGAGACACACCCAGGATCCAGTAGCAGGATTAAATAGGATCCCTGGACATGAGCATGCCTCAAGTCCCGGACTGGAACCTGGGGAAACAACACCTCAATGTTCACATTGCCACACATAGAACATGTCCTATTCTTGTCCGTGTTCTGGAGAAAAATAGTAATTTCTAGTTATGAGAGTGAGAAATATGCAGATGGCACTCGGAAGGTGTCCATGTTTTTCGGATCTGTGGTTTGCAGACCACCAGAGTGTGGACACGGTCACGTGCATGAGGCCTAAATGAAAGTTTTGACCGCAGTTTCAGTCCACATAAGGGTTGTATCCAGATTTCACAGAGGCATTAATAGGGAACGCTCAGCTCTTCTGACATGCCTATTTTATGGAGGGCGTCTAGTAGACGTAAGGAGTCTTATGGGCCGGGCAATGCTACTCTGGGAAAAAAAGGTATGCAGATTGGAAAGAGAGCTGAATTGCATGGCTATTTTAGTACATACTTGTATTAACGAAGAATAACAATTATGGAGCACCTTTTCTTAGATCTTTGCATTGTGCTGCTTCTCCGTTATTCCTCCTGGAAATGTATGAATAAATTGTCAGCTGGGTGTTATTATTCCCCTTGTCAATGGGTTGTGTGCCTACACAGCCTTAAAGGGGTTTTCCAGTACTATTAATTTTAAAACAAGTGCACGCAGCCTGCCTCCTGAAATAGAACATTCTAACCTGCCTACAGATCCTTAAAGGGGTTGAGATTTTTTTTAACCTAAAAATGTAAAACTGTATAAAATATAAAATAATAATAACCTTACTTTCCCGGGTCCTTCACTGTATGCTGGTCTCCAGCAATGATGTTTAGGGATGTAGTGTTTTTTTTTTTGCCCAATCCCCCCACTTGGCCAGATTTGTAAATGGAAGATTACTTACCTGCTTCCCGGTGCTGGTTCCCGGTGCCTTCTCCTCCTGGACTGCAATTCTTTGCTTTGCTCCCTTACTGAAAACCTCCGGTTTGACGTTGCCGCAGCCAATGACCGGCCGCAGTGGACAGGGGTGCACCTAGCCTTTCTGCTGCCTGAGGCGAAAACTAAAAACGGCTCCCCCCGCCCAATGCCAATTTCTTAACCTAACCCCTTTGCCACAATGAAAGCGCTCATTGCCCATGGCCCTTCTGCTGCCCCCCTCTTGCCCCTAACTGGTGCCGCCTGAGGCGATTGCCTCACCTGGCCTCATTGGTGGTGCACCCCTGGCGGTGGAAACCGGATCCTCTTTGCATCATGTGACCATTTGCTGGTGGTGTTTTTATATACATCATCCTTTATGTGCAGTATATTCATTTACAATCCTTTATTTGATAGATTTCGAATAATTATCTTTGTACGTTTGTAAGAATGCTAAGAAAAAAAATATTCTCCAAGTTAGAAATATAGGAGCGGCCTCTTGATAAACTTGTTTGTGGATTGGGAGAAGCCAGCTTGTGTTTTAATGAGGTCAGTTTGGGTTATCTGAGCGCTGAACCTGCCAGATTCCATCCTATTTTACTGGATGTCACAGTGATAACGGCCCGTTCCAGGGTTTACAGCACGCGGCGCCCCATGCAGGCCTTCTGTAGGCTGAAGACGGATATTTAGCCAGTCAGGGAGCCTGCACACGGTGCAGATTTGTGTGCAGAGAATCTACAAATCACATTTAAAAAAACACATAAATCCACAATATTTAGCACGGTTTTGGTGTGTTTTTGTCTATTTTGTTTGCAATTTTTGGTGCTGATTTTCTGTTTCTGTTAACAACCCCATTGAAGTCGGGAAATCCGCTCTACAGAAGGTGCGAAATCACATGAACAATTGACATTTAAAAATCCGTAAGACAAGTCAGTGTCTGCAACTAAGCAAAACAGCAGAGTGTACATGAGATATGTCTGATTGAATAGACTTTACTAGTACTGTATTACACTGCGTTTTTTTGCACAAAATCCACGCAGAAAAAAAACGCATAATCCACATTGTGTGCAGACCCCCTTAAAGGGGTTTTGCAAGACTTTTGTACTAATGACCTATCCTCTGGATAGGTCATCAGTATCTGATTGGTGGGAGTCTGAAATCCGGGACCCCTACCAATCCGTTGTTTGAGAAGGCACTGGCACTCACAGTAGCGCCGCAGCCTTCTCTCTGCTTCTCCTAGACCAGTGACGTCATATTCATCAGTCACATGACCTAGGCGCAGCTCAGCCTCCTAGAAGTGAATGGGGCAGAGCACGATACCAAGTACAACTGCTATCAAATGGATGGCACTGAGCAGGGAGAAGGCACAGTATCTGTACAGTTCTTGCATCTTCTCATAAAATCAACTGTGTAGCATTTCCTATATCGACTTGTTTAAAAACCTGTGGACATAATCATGAAAAAACTCTGTAAGCAATTGAAAGTATTATCATGTTAGTTGCTATGTATGTATTCCCATGTTGAGTTTGTCATATATGTACCATATTATCATGTTTAGTTTCTCGATACTTGTTATCATGTTCAGTCACTAAGTATGTATTATCTTGTTGAGTTGTTAAATACAGATGTATAATGGAAAAATGGCAGCACCAGACAAAAAATGATAATAATAATAATAGCAGAGGTGCAAGCCTAAAAAAAAAAGAAGCAAAACAGCAGCACTCTCAACTGATGAAAAAATAGGAACGTTTATTCACCCATGTGGACGCGACGTTTCGGCTCAAACATTAGAGCTTGAGGAAGGCTCTAGTGTTTGAGCCGAAACGTCACGTCCACATGGGTGACAAAACGTTCCTATTTTTTCATCAATTGAGAGTGCTGCTGTTTTGCTTTTTTTTTAACATACAGATAGAAACATGATCTTGACTCTTAACGAGTTAAGTAAACAATGTCAAGAAACTTCTAATTGACTTTTTCAATAACTTTCAATGGCTTTTGTAACGTGATATCACACTCAAGTTTTAAACGTCTCCATCTGTATGTATTATCATGTTGAATTTGTGGCTTTTGTATTATCATGTTGAATTTGTGGCTGTTAGACAGGTTATCACTATTGTCTGATTGCAAATGAGCATAGGTGATTAAGGTGTTAAATTTGTTGTTGGGGGAGGAGCTTTTGTGGGAGTGTGTGTATATATAGCCACATAGTATTAGCTTGCCTAATTATAGCTTGCTGATATTTCCAAGTGCTGATTTTTGATTTCCAAGATTTGTTTGTTTATAATCTTTCCCCTCTTTAAATTGGCAGATCTGGTTCTGTGCAGGAATTGTTGTGCTTTTATTTCAGGTTCCACTTTTCGGAGGTTTGGATACTGATCTGTAGACAGCTCTCCATAATGCAGCAGGAAATCTCATTTTTAAAATCTGATATTTGTAAATTAACCGTTAAACAAACTCAGGCTGAGAACATTGCAGTGCCACTGCCACAGAGGCCCCCTAGAATAGGGAGATGGGTTACTGTAGGTTCTGGTAGACTGAGAGTTGTTGATGGAAGACATGTCCCACAGTCTGTGGCTCTCCATAATTCATTTGCAGCACTTTCAGAGTGCAAGAGCAACATGGAGGATGGCTGAAGCACAGTGGGTGAGAAACAATCATCTCCCATGCCTAAAGTATGCAAAAGACAAAAAGGAGAAGGTGAGGACTGATAGTAAGCAGCTGTTGGTGGGCGATTCCATCATAAGAGGTGTGAAGTTTCAGGAGAATGGTGTTGTGAGATGTCTCCCTGGTGCTACCGCTAGCAGGGATAGACGACGGATCCTTAATATTGTTAGGCAAGCAAAGCAGGAAAGGGAGGTGGATGTTATTGTCCATCTTGGAACAAATGATCTGGCTTGCAATGAGGTTTCAAAGGTGAAGGAAGCTTTTCATACACTTGGAAATGATATACGAGAGGTTGCATCAACTGTTTCATTCTTTGCAGTTTTGTCTGTGCATAACCTTCAGCATGACAAGAAGATGCGCATTAAGGAATTAATGCATGGCTTGGTGAATGGTGTCTGAACCAAGGGTTTGGCTTTGTGTCTCATATTAGCTCTCGTTGGAATGGAAAAGAACTGTACAAGAAAGATGGTTTGCATCTTTCTCTCAAGGGAAAGAATGTCCTCAGTGAACAGTTCCAAGTATTTGCTAAGGAGCATTTAAACTAGGAAAGGGGGGCAAAAGAGTGATAATCCGGAACAATGCCAGAGGATGCCAGTAGCACAAAGGTTAAGAAATGACAAGCTCAGATTCTTGTCTACAAATGCTCGCAGTTTAGGGAATAAGATCAATGAACTTGAGGATATAATGGCATCTGTGTCACGAGGGTATCAAGAGCCACGTCTGACTCCGTTATACCCGGGGTCAGGAAGTCGCAGCGGGTGGCTGCGCGCTCTATATCGAAAGATCACGTTGTTTCTTTGTGATTGTTTTCTGTGTTTGCCTTGCTATCCTTTTTGTCTCTCTCAGGGATCCGTAGCTTCTCCTCCTCAGCTGTTTCTTGTCTGCCATTCCCTACCTCCTTATATTCTCCCCTCACACTTCTCTAGTTGCCAGTTATAGACCTTCCTGCCTGGACATCTATACTGACCCACTGGAGTGGTTATCCTGGTTGTCGTTCCTGAGAGCTACCCTCCGGATCCCTGTTGGGCTTATTGTTGTCTCCTGTCGTCGCCCACCTGGGAATATATGTTGAGTCCGTGTTGTCTGTCCTCCCCTTGGTGTTTTCCCTTAGAGTTAGTGGTGCGGACTAGTGTTCCCATCGCCCTGTTCACTACCTAGGGCTCAGCTCAGGGAAAGCCAGGGCTTTAGGCACGTGATCGGCGTACGGGTGAGGAACCCGTCTAGGGACGTCAGGGCAGCCAGGTGCCAGCCGCCAGGTGAGTCAGGGGTCACCATCTTCCCTCTCACTTGGGCAGGGCCTTCCTCGTTCCCTCCCTCTGTGTCACGTATGTGATAGCCACGCCGACCGTGATATTATAACTGGCCCTTACTTTTTGAGAAAAAATAAATAAAAAATAAATAAATTTTTATTTAATTTTTTGTTTGTTGTTTTTTTTTTTTTTCTCTCTCTACTTAGAATCCAATATGGATCCTATTGATGCCTTGGCAGAACAGCTTCAAAGCCTGTCTTTGGAGGTGGCAGGATTGAAGGCGTCTGTTCTCCAACAACAGCAGCAAATGCAGCAGACCGCACCCCCAGCGGTTGCTATGGGTAACCAGGTTGTCACTGAACCCAAGGTTGCTCTTCCCGACAGATTTTCTGGGGGAAGGGACAAATTTGCGACGTTCCGTGAGGCCTGCAAATTATATTTTAAGTTGCGCCCTTACTCCTCAGGTCATGAAGAACAGCGGGTAGGGATTGTCATTTCCCTGCTTCAGGGGGATCCGCAATCCTGGGCGTTCTCGTTACCCCCTGGTTCTCAGGCCCTTCGGTCAGTGGAGGGATTTTTTGGGGCTTTGGGTCTCATATATGATGACCCTGACGAGTCGCCCTGGCTGAGTCGAAGTTACGGAGACTCCTACAGGGAGATCGGTCAGCAGAGGAATATTGCTCAGAGTTCCGTAGGTGGGCCATGGATACTCAGTGGAACGACCCGGCTCTCAGGAGTCAGTTCTGCTCTGGGTTATCTGAAAGGGTTAAGGATGCACTGGCGCTGTATGAGACCCCCCTTTCCCTTGATGCTGTTATGTCCCTCGCTATCAGAATAGATAGACGTCTTAGGGAGAGATCAAAAATTCCGGAGCAATTGGTTACCTCTCCCAAGCAACAGTCAGCCTGTACTGACTTAGATGAGCCTATGCAGCTAGGCGGAACTTCTCGTCAGGTCCGTCCTCCCGAAGTTCGCCGTAGGGGGGGGGCTTGTTTTTTCTGTGGGGGGAGGGGTCATTTCATTAATGTCTGTCCCTCCTTTCTCAAAAACAAAAGACCGTCGGAAAACTACTAACCCCGGGCTGTGCGGAGGATGTCAGCCGGGGGGTATACGTTTCCTCCATACGAACATCTCAATTTGTGTTACCAGCGGTCATTGTTTTTGGTGTTAAGACAGAGTCTATTTCTGTTTTTCTAGACAGTGGAGCAGGGGTAAACTTGATTGATGCCCATTTTGCCCGCACTATGGGTTTGTCTCTCTGTACGCTGCAGAGACCTATTCCCGTATTCGCTATAGATTCTGCTCCTCTGTCTCAGAGAAACCTCACCCACATTGTTCGTAATTTACACCTTCGGGTAGGGGACCACCATAATGAGTGTCTTGCATGTTACGTTCTGGAGGGCCTTCCCTCTCCGGTGGTATTGGGTCTTCCCTGGTTGGTAGCGCACAATCCAGTGGTGGATTGGCAGGCCAGGGAGATATTGGAGTGGAGTGAGCATTGCAGAGAGAATTGCTTAAATAACAATTGCTTAATCGCCTCCATAGCTTCCCTACCTACATTTATTTCGGACTTTGAGGACGTTTTTTCTGAAAAGGGTTGTCAGAAACTACCACCTCATCGTCCTTATGATTGCCCGGTTAACCTGATTCCCGGGGCAAAATTACCCAAGTCCAGGTTGTATAATCTTTCGGGTCCCGAGAGACAAGCCATGAAAGATTATATCTCCGAGAGTCTGGCTAAGGGACACATCAGACCCTCTTCTTCACCCGTGGCTGCAGGGTTTTTCTTTGTTAAAAAGAAAGATGGGGGCCTGCGTCCTTGCTTAGATTTCCGTGAGTTAAACCAGATAACCATCCGTGACCCATACCCTCTTCCTCTCATTCCTGACCTTTTTAATTAGATTGCGGGTGCTAAGTGGTTCTCCAAACTTGATCTTAGGGGGGCCTACAATCTGATTCGTATCAGGGAAGGGGATGAGTGGAAGACAGCTTTTAACACCCCTGAGGGGCATTATGAAAATCTAGTTATGCCTTTCGGTCTGACCAATGCCCCTGCTGTCTTCCAACATTTCGTTAATGATATTTTTAGTCATCTCATCGGCAGGTTTGTAGTCATATACCTAGATGATATCTTAATTTATTCGGCTGATCTGAAAACACATGAGGTGCATGTCAGGCAAGTACTGCAGGTCCTACGGACGAATAAATTATATGCGAAAATTGAAAAATGTGTCTTCGCTGTTCAGGAATTACAGTTCCTGGGATATCTATTATCTGCTTCAGGTTTCCGCATGGATCCGGGGAAGGTCCAGGCAATTTTAGATTGGGATCTTCCTGAGAACCTTAAAGCCCTACAACGGTTTTTGGGTTTCGCTAATTTCTATAGAAAGTTCATTAAAAATTATTCAGTGATCGTTAAACCCCTTACCGATATGACTAGGAAGGGGACGGATTTTTCCAAATGGTCTGACGCCGCTAAAGATGCATTTTCCTCTCTAAAGGAGAGGTTTACCTCGGCACCTGTTCTAATTCAACCTGATGTCTCCCAGCCTTTTATTGTCGAGGTAGATGCGTCAGAGGTGGGAGTGGGAGCTGTATTGTCTCAGGGTCCGTCTCCTGGCAAATGGCGTCCTTGCGCTTTCTTTTCCAAAAAATTATCTTCTGCGGAGAAGAATTATGATATTGGAAATAGGGAATTGTTGGCGATTAAACTGGCGCTTGAAGAGTGGCGTCACTTCTTAGAGGGAGCAATCCACCCCGTCACGGTGATTACGGATCACAAGAACCTTCTGTACCTAGAATCGGCTAAGCGTCTCACCCCTAGACAAGCTAGGTGGTCGCTATTCTTTACCAGATTTAACTTTGTAATCACCTATCGTCCTGGGGCAAAAAATACCAAGGCAGACGCATTATCTCGTTGTTTCCCTGGAGGGGGTAATGTTTGTGATCCGGTACCTATTTTACAAAGAAGAGTGGTTGTCTCTGCTGTACACTCTGTTCTAGAGGGAAGGGTGTTAGAGGCTCAGGGGGACGCCCCGGCCTCTTGCCCCTCAGAGAAATTGTTTGTACCGTTAAACCTGCGTCTTGAATTATTAAAAGAACATCATAATTCGGCACTTGCTGGACACCCGGGTAGTAAAGCAACCTTGGAGCTTTTATCTCGTCGTTTTTGGTGGCCAAGGTTGCGTCAGGATGTAATGGATTTCGTGTCTACTTGTTCTACTTGTGCACGCGCGAAAGTCTCTCATACACGTCCAGCAGGGTCTTTATTGCCACTTTTCATCCCCAATAGGCCATGGACACATCTGTCAATGGATTTCATCACTGACTTACCGTTGTCGGCGGGTAAAACTGTTATCTTGGTAGTAGTAGACAGGTTTAGCAAAATGGTACACTTTATTGCGCTACCCGCACTTCCTAATGCTAAAACTCTCGCTCAGGTGTTTATCAGTGAAATCGTGAAGCTTCACGGGGTCCCTTCCGATGTGGTTTCGGATTGGGGAACCCAGTTTATTTCTAAGTTTTGGAAAGCTTTTTGTTCCCGTTTGGGGGTTCACTTGTCCTTTTCCTCAGCTTTCCATGCTCAGTCGAATGGACAGACTGAGCGTACCAACCAAAACCTAGAAACATATTTAAGGTGTTTTGTGTCTGAAAACCAAGAGTTGTGGTCATCATATTTACCGTTAGCTGAGTTTGCCATAAATAATCATTATCAGGAGTCCACTGGCAAGTCACCATTCCTTGGTGCATACGGTTTTCATCCCCAATTTTGTACTTTCAAAGAGGGGGGGTCTTCTGGGGTTCCCGAAGAGGAAAGGTTTTCTTCATCTCTTTCATCGGTATGGCAGAAGGTGCAAGTTAACTTGAAAAAGATGAGTGGTAAATATAAATGCATGGCCGATAAGAAACGGTCGCCAGGTCCGGACCTAGGAGTGAATGACTATGTGTGGTTGTCTACTAGGAATATTAAGTTGAAGGTTCCTTCTTGGAAACTGGGTCCTAGGTTCATTGGTCCCTATAAAATAGTAGCCGTCATTAACCCTGTGGCTTTTCGCCTGGAGTTACCTCAGACTTTTAAGATCCATAACGTCTTCCATAAATCGTTACTCAAGAAGTATGTTCCACCTCTAGAACCATCGCCGCTGCCACCTCCTCCTGTCATTGTGGCTGGTAATCTGGAGTTTCAAATAGCCAGAATTGTTGATTCTCGTCGGGTCCGCCGCTCTCTTCAGTATCTGGTGCTTTGGAGGGGTTACGGTCCCGAGGAAAGAATGTGGGTTCCAGCGTCAGAGGTAAACGCCAACAGGTTAATTCAGACTTTCCATGCCTCTCATCCGGAGAGACCTGGTCCTGAGTGTCCGGAGGCCCCTCGTGAAAGGGGGGGTACTGTCACGAGGGTATCAAGAGCCACGTCTGACTCCGTTATACCCGGGGTCAGGAAGTCGCAGCGGGTGGCTGCGCGCTCTATATCGAAAGATCACGTTGTTTCTTTGTGATTGTTTTCTGTGTTTGCCTTGCTATCCTTTTTGTCTCTCTCAGGGATCCGTAGCTTCTCCTCCTCAGCTGTTTCTTGTCTGCCACTCCCTACCTCCTTATATTCTCCCCTCACACTTCTCTAGTTGCCAGTTATAGAGCTTCCTGCCTGGACATCTATACTGACCCACTGGAGTGGTTATCCTGGTTGTCGTTCCTGAGAGCTACCCTCCGGATCCCTGTTGGGCTTATTGTTGTCTCCTGTCGTCGCCCACCTGGGAATATATGTTGAGTCCGTGTTGTCTGTCCTCCCCTTGGTGTTTTCCCTTAGAGTTAGTGGTGCGGACTAGTGTTCCCATCGCCCTGTTCACTACCTAGGGCTCAGCTCAGGGAAAGCCAGGGCTTTAGGCACGTGATCGGCGTACGGGTGAGGAACCCGTCTAGGGACGTCAGGGCAGCCAGGTGCCAGCCGCCAGGTGAGTCAGGGGTCACCATCTTCCCTCTCACTTGGGCAGGGCCTTCCTCGTTCCCTCCCTCTGTGTCACGTATGTGATAGCCACGCCGACCGTGATAATCTGAGAATATAGATTTAGTGGCTGTTACTGAGACGTGGTTCAATAGGAGTAATGACTGGGATATAACAATACCAGGGTTCTCTCTATACAGGAAAGACAGAGAAGGCAAGAAGGGGGAGGGGTGGCCCTGTATTTGAAAGTTAGCATGAAATCTAATTTGATACAAGTTAGCGAGACCAATTTAGAGTCCGTTTGGGTTACCTTGCAGCTTGATAATACTAAGGTAACTCATGTAGGTGTGATATATAGACCACCTAGCCAAGTCAAAGAATTGGATGATCTACTAGTTGAGGAAATAGCTAAAATGACATTGAAGAGGGAAGTTATCATTATGGGAGACTTTAATCTTCCTGATGTAAACTGGAAAACCAAAATAGCTAGTTCTGCCAGGAGTGCAGATATTCTAAATTCCCTACTAGGATTATCTCTACAGCAAGTAGTTGAGGAGCCAACTCGAAAGGAGGCCATTTTAGATTTAGTATTCACAAATGGGAATTTGGTATATGATATTACTGTAGGGGAAAGCTTGGGATCTAGTGATCACCAGTCAGTGTGGTTTACTATAAGTACAGTGACTGAGTCACACCACACAAAAACAAAAGTTTTAGATTTTAGAAAAACTGACTTTTCTAAAATTAGATTAGTGGTATACGAGTCCCTATCAGATTGGAACAGTTTCAATGGAGTCCAGGAGAAATGGGACTACTTAAAAGTGGCACTATTGAAGGCAACAGAAAATTGCATTAGCCTTGTCAGTAAAAGTAAAAAAAGGAAGAGACCACTGTGGTACTCAGCAGAAGTGGCCAAAATCATTAAAAACAAAAAGATAGCATTTAGTAATTATAAAAAAAACAAACAAACGAGGATGACATGCAAATTTATAAGATTAGGCAGAGAGGCCAAACAAGTTATAAGAGCTTCTAAAGCACAGGCAGAAGAGAAATTAGCTCAGTCAGTGAAAAAAGGCGATAAGACATTCTTCAGATACATAAATAAAAAAGGAAACTAAAACAAGGAATTACCAAATTAAAAACAAAAGAAGGAAGGTATATGGAAGAAGATAAAGAACTAGCTGACTGCCTCAATGAATACTTCTGTTCAGTTTTTACAAAGGAAAATGAAGGAAAAGGACCTCAGTTAGGAAAGAAGACTAATCAATCTTTTGATGCATGTGTCTTAACAGAGAAAGAGGTTCTAAGTCAGCTGTCTAAAATTAATGCAAATAAGTCACAGGGGCCTGATGGGATACACCCAAAGCTATTAAAAGAGCTCAGCGGCAAACTAGCAAAACCATTAACAGATTTATTTAACCAATCACTGGGAACAGGAGTCGTCCCAGAAGATTGGAAATTGGCAAATGTTGTGCCCATTCACAAAAAAGGTAGTAGGGAGGAATCGGGCAACTATAGGCCAGTAAGCCTGACATCAATAGTGGGGAAATTAATGGAAACCATACTTAAGGAGAGGATTGTGGAACATCTAAAATCCCATGGATTGAAAGATGAAAAACAGCATGGGTTTACTTCAGGGAGATCATGTCAAACTAATCTTATTGATTTTTTTGATTGGGTGACTAAAATAATAGATGGCAGAGGTGCAGTAGACATCGCTTATCTAGACTTTAGTAAGGCTTTTGATACTGTCCCACATAGACGGCTTATCAATAAATTGCAGTCTTTGGGCTTGGACTCCCATATTGTTGAATGGATTAGTTAGTGGCTGTAGGACAGACAACAGAGGGTTCTAGTCAATGGAGTATATTCAGACCATGGTCTTGTTACCAGTGGGGTACCTCAGGGATCTGTTTTGGGACACATATTGTTTAATATCTTTATCAGCGAAATTGCGGAAGGCCTCGATGGTAAGGTGTGTCTTTTTGCTGATGACACAAAGATTTGTAACAGGGTTGATGTTCCTGGAGGGATACACCAAATGGAAAAGGATTTAGGAAAACTAGAGGAATGGTCAAAAATCTGGCAACTAAAATTTTATGTTGATAAGTGCACCTGGGATAGATAATGCACCTGGGGCGTAAAAACCCAAGAGCAGAATATAAAATCAGTGATACAGTCCTAACCTCAGTATCTGAGGAAAGGGATTTAGGGGTCATTATTTCAGAAGACTTAAAGGTAGGCAGACAATGTCATAGAGCGGCAGGAAATGCTAGCAAAATGCTTGGGTGTATAGGGAGAGGCATTACCAGTAGAAAGAGGGAGGTGCTCCTGCCACTCTACAGAGCACTAGTGAGACCTCATTTGGAGTATTGTGCTCAGTACTGGAGACCATATCTCCAGAAGGATATTGATACTTTGGAGAGAGTTCAGAGAAGAGCTACTAAACTAGTACATGGATTGCAGGATAAAACTTACTAGGAAAGATTAAAGGACCTTAACATGTATAGCTTGGAAGAAAGACGAGACAGAGGGGATATGATAGAAACTTTTAAATACATAAAGGGAATCAACAAGGTAAAAGAGGAGAGAATATTAAAAAGAAGAAAAACTGCTACAAGAGGACATAGTTTTAAATTAGAGGGCAAAGGTTTAAAAGTAATATCAGGAAGTATTACTTCACTGAGAGAGTAGTGGATGCATGGAATAGCCTTCCTGCAGAAGTGGTAGCTGCAAATACAGTGAAGGAGTTTAAGCATGCATGGGATAGGCATAAGGCCATCCTTCATATATGATAGGGCCAGGGGCTATTCATAGTATTCAGTATGTTGGGCAGACTAGATGGGCCAAATGGTTCTTATCTTCCGACACATTCTATGTTTCTTGTGTTTCTATGTTTGTATTATCATGTTGAATTTTCTGCATATGTTTTATCATGCTGAATTGCTATGTATCTATTATCTTGTTAAGTTGCTACCTGTGTATTATCATGTTGAGTTTGCTGCACTTTTTGTGGTGATGCGCCACATGCATAACTGGGGGCCCCTTGATGCTAAGTGTACCAATGACTTTATAGATTGATGAGCTGCACTGATTCCATCCAATGTCCTTGTCTTCCAGACTTGAAGATAATCACAGCAACCTGATCATTGACAAGCATGAAGACCTACCATCAACAGAGCTGGAACCGGTAGGTCACCATAGAAAACTTACATTTGCTTTCCCAGTCCCTTGGGGGCCGAATCTATTATAGTTGAGTTTCTGACATAATATATACGTTACTGTGTTTTTGGAGTTCTTTCTTTTACTGTTGGGGTTATACACCTCTCCCCATCAGCCCCTTGACTAAGTAAAACTCAGTGGGACAGATTTACTGATAGTTTCTTAAAGTAAATCGACTATTTTTGTAATCAAGTATTCTATCGATTAATCCAGCGATTAAAAGAATGTTTTTCTTTATAAAAACTCAACAGCCCCCCTGTGCCATCAGCTACCCCCCCCATTCCATCAGGTTCCCCCATGCCATCAGGCTCCCCTCAGTGCCATCAGCTGCCCCCTCAGTGCCATCTGTTGTCTCCTCAGTGCCATCTGCTGCCCTCTCAGTGCCACCAGCTGCCTCCCCCCCCAGTGCCACCAGCTTGCCCCCCAGTGCCACCAGGTGCTGCCCATTGCCATCAGGTGCCCCCCCAGTTCCACCAGCTTTCCCCCTAGTGCCACCAGCTTGCCCCCAGTGCCACCATCTTTCCCTCCTAGCAATGTCCTCTGCGCCAGTGAAATAAAATACTTACCTCTCCTGTAAGGGCGCAGCTTCACAGCTCCTTCATCTTCTTCTCCGTGCGCTGCACTGTCGTCACACAGTGCCCTGACGATGTATCAGGAGGAAAGTGCAGCGCGTTATGGGCCGGCAAGTGACCACGGAGCGGTGAGTAATAGCAAGCACTTCACACCCGCTCCATGGTCACATGACACAAACAAATTTTTGTGTAGAATGACTCGATTCAATCAAGTAATTGTTTCAGCTCTACACCAGATGTATCACAATGGCTGATGCTGGCACACCTATGGACTTTTGTATGATTAGTTTACCCAAAAAATGTGCCAAATTTTTGGTCAATGTTGCCTCTAAGCCACTCCTATTTCCTATAAGCCACTCCCATTTACTCTAAACCACTCCCTTTCTACTAAGCCACTCCCATGTCTGTTAAACCACACACCATTGTTGGATGAATCACAAAAATTAAAAAAATGTCTAAAATAGTCAGTAAATATGGTGGAAAGCATGTAGGTCAGGTTCTTTTTGGTGCAAATAATGGCACATTTTGAATAGTAAATCTCCCCAGTATATCAGTTTTGCCTGGAGTGCTCCTTACATTGGCGCAGGTAAGTGCAGCCTGAATATTCTGTTCTATATAAAATACTCTCTTATAAAATGAGGCAGGTTATTTTCTTTGATGAGACACGTAGCTCTGTGAATGTATTGCTGGGTCTGGGGCGGCCGACGGGGAAGCCTTCTTGGGATATTGCTCTTTAGAGTGGAAACGTGGCACATTCATACACGCGGCCTTAGAGTCATATGATGCCAGTTCCCACAGAGTGCCCGTACCCCACAGTGAGGCGCACACATTACACATGGTCAGTGGTGCAAATCTCTGCTTTGTTTTTGTATTTCAATGCCAGAGGATTGTTTGGCAGCATTATATGGGAGGATGTGGTTAACCATTTCATGGCATGTTATGGAAAGTATCCTGTGTTCACAGTGTTGTCATGTAATTGCTGCAGGACACTCACGGTCAACACGTCCATATCTGCCTTATGCTTTAGGTTCTTTAAAGGATCTATCCAGGAAAGGAAAAGATTTTGATGACCTATCCTCAGGATAAGGCTACATGCACACGAATGTTGTTTGTTTCCATGTGCGTTCAGTTTTTTTTTGCGGATAGGATGCAGACCCATTCATTTCAATGGGTCTGCAAAAATGTGTGTGCTGTCCGCATCAGTATGTCCGTTTCGTAGCCCTGCAAAAATAAATAGAACATGTCCTATTCTTGTCCGTTTTAGGCATTGTTACAATGGATCCGCAAAAAAAAACGGATGGCATATGGAGGTCATCCTTTTTTTTTTTGCGAATTCGCAAAACACATACAGTCGTGTGCATGTAGCCTAAGTCATAAATATCAGACCGACACCTGGGACCCCCGCCATCAGCTGTTACAAGAGGCCAGTGGCGCTCCATGGTCTCTTCCTAGGCTATGTGACGTCACTGTACACCGGTGACATGGCTTAGTTGCAGCTCAGCCCCTTTCAAGTCAATGGGGCTGAGCTGCAATACCATTTACAGCCACTATACCATGTATGGCGCTGTGCTTAGAAAGCTGCTGGGAGCCTTCCGCGCTCCCTAAAACAGTTGATCACTGGGGGGGTGGGTGGGATCCAGACCCCCGCTGATGTGATAATGATGACCTGTCCTTAGGATACGTCATCATTATCTTTTCCAGGAATACCCTTTTAAATGGTTTGTCCCAAGAAGACTAATATTTATAGATAAATCCAGCCCATAGTCAGATTTTTTTTGCTCTTATTAAAAATGCTCATATCCCAAGATATTCCAGGAATAATGTTAATATAGCTTCACCTGCTGTTTCTATTAAACAGGCTTTCTGTGTCCATCTTAGTAAATATACTTAGGTGGACACACATGCTCGGTCTTGACTCTGTCTCTGCTCCTCTGGGTATCTAAGGATGTAAGGCTTGTATGCACCCGCTTGGTCAAGAAAAACCCATGCCGTGCAGTCCCCGATGCATAGTATTTGTGGTGATGTTAATTGCAGAGGAAGTTTGCAGTTATGGAGTCAGACGAGGGTAGTTGACATTTATGCACTACGAGCCTCAGCACTGTACGACCCCACTCTGTAACGTTACGTGGCCTTGTTCGTGGCTGAGTTGCTGTGGTTCTTACACACTTCCACTTCACAATCATACCTCTCACAGTTGATGGTAGAATATCTACCATCATGAATATAGAATATCATGACCTGACTTGTTGCAATAGTGGCATCCTATTACAGGACTACATTGGAATTCCATGAGCTTTTTAGAACACCGATTCTTTCACAAATGTGAGGGCAGACTGTATTATTATTATTATTATTAAAGCGCCATTCATTCCATGGCGCTGTACATATGATAAGGGATATGCACTCATAATAAAAAAACAAGTAGAATAAGCATCAACAAGACCAGTTACAAAGTGTTACAGAAGGAGAGAGGACCCTGCTTGCGAGGGCTTACAATCTACAAATAGCTGGGGCTGGATTTTATACACCTGTGGCAATGGGACTGAATGAAACACCTGAATTCAATAATTATGAGGTGTTCCAATACTTTTCTCCATATAGTATATTTCTGGACAACTTATTTTGCTGAAAACTTTTGAGTTTCAGCCCCCAGTTCCACTTGTTATTTCGTTTTGTTACCTCCACAGATAGCTGCATGTGTCCAGCATATTATCCTTGTACTTGTGTCAACCCAGTAACATTATATACAGTAGCAAATATCAGGTCACATTACACAGTCAAGCACTTAGTGCAGGACAGAATCCGTCTTGCTGCTGATCCATACACGATGTAACTGCAGTCATCGCTGTGGCTATCTCACTCGCAGTTCCTGGAAATCTGTTCTCATATCCCCAAGCGTGCTGGACATGTTGGCAGATGCTTGGAAAGAGGGAATGTCTTCCTGCCCCTGACACATGTTTCAGCATATTTGTGGCTGTATAATAGTTCAGTGAATCAGATCTACTTCTTAAAGAGACACTCTGCCGCTGAAAGCCCCTTTAATGATTGTCTTGTGTAATGCTTGCCTAATGTAATGGTATTAGTAGAATTTAACCCTTTATGAGTGGAAATGTTCCCTTAATAACCTCGAGGAATGCGAAATTCCATAATCTGCACATCTGCTCCACCGATTCCTCGTGGTGGGCGGAAGATGTGACCCTGTAAATCTCCAGCTTGTTTATAAAATTGCTATTATGATAATCTCAATTTATTAGGGGATGACTATGCGGTCAGTACAGTAGTTCCAACCCAGAACTTCCATGCTGGAAACATCTTCTGTGCTGTTCACACAGAGGTCCTGTCCATAAGATGGCCTCTGATGGAAGGTCATGTGACCAGACTCCCGCACTTTCCTCCAATCTTACACACTGTACTGAACTCCCAACAGTGCAAGTGCAGATGACAGGTGCAGTGCAGTTGAAAGGAGGAGACTTGATTTACCCAGTCAAATGTCCTTCCAGCAGCAGCCATTTTATGAGCACCTGGACTTGGCCAACAAGGTTGAATACCTTCTAAAATTTAGAAAGTGGTGCAAAATTTTAACAGAGGCTATTTTAGTAAGTACTAAATCTTACAAACACATTGATCAACAACAGCCAGAAAGTGACCAACCCCTTTAAATATTGATGGCCTGCCATTAGTATAGGCCTGTGATGGCTAACCTCCAGCACTTCAGTTGTGGTAAAGTACAACTCCCAAGATGAACACTTGCTTGGCTGTTCTCAGAACTCCATAGAAATCAATGGAGCATTCTGGGAGTCATAGTTTCACCACAGCTGGAGTGCCCGAGGTTAGCCATCACTGGGATAGACCATCATGGTTTGGTTAAGGGGGCAACAGAGTGAAGGGGCTGCAGTGCTCGTCATATCCCCTTTATTGTTCAGACAGGCAAAGCGGCTTGCCCATATGTGACATGAACGGGATGTCAGGATTCGAACCAGTGACCAGCCATGTCCCAGGCAGTAGCTCTAGCCACTAGACTACAAACCCTTCTGGGCATTTCCTTCTACTGAACTCTTTGATCCACCTTGTTCCAGCCTTGCCTTGTTAATCTCTGTGATTCCTTGCACCTGCTACTTCCTCTTTATAAGCCCAGCCTCTTGCACCAGATCACTGCTGGTTATGGTTCTTCTGGACTTGATCCTGCTGCATCTACCGCTGTTCCTCTGTTGCTACTGCTACCAACTTGACTGCTGTCGACCTTGGAATTGTCCCCGACTACTCTTCTGCTTGTCCCTACCAACTGAACTGCTACCACCGTTCCCGATCCGGATTGTCTGACCACGCTCACTGCCGCCTGCCCTGACCCACCGCCTGCTAACCGATTACGCCTCTGCCTGACTTCCTGCAACTACAACCTGCCTGCGGTCCTTGCCACTGGGCTCCCACCTCCAGCCAGCTGTCCTCTGACTCACGTGAGCCTGTAGGATTGCAATAGAATAACCAGCCAAAAAATGGAGTCCGCGATGGCCACCCTGCGCAAACAAGTCTCCGTAACTTAAGGAGTTTGGCGCCTCTGCCCAAAAGGAAATGGCTCAACTTCAAGGAGCAATCCAGAGCCAACAGAGGGAAATTATCGACTTGCAGCATCAACTACTGGACGTACGCGGCGCGGTCACAGACACCCGCATGCCTCTCCCGTCAAAGTTTAACGGCGATCAGAGCCAGTTTCGGGGGTTCCTCAACCAGTGCCGTATCTACTTTCATATGCAGCCGGGCTCCTTTTCCTCGGACAGAAAGAAGATCCTGTTCATCATTAACCTTCTAACTGACGAGGCCCTGGCATGGGCATCCCCATATGTGGAATCCCACAGTCCCTTATTAAATAACCTAGACAACTTCACCGCAGCCATGAGCCAAGTCTTCGACGACCCTAACCGCTGCGCGACTGCCGAGGCTAGGCTGCACATTCTACGGCATCGAAGACGCTCTGTAGCCGAGTATACCTCCGAGTTCCGCCGCTGGGTCACGGACACCACCTGGAACCCCGCTGCTCAGAAAAGTCAATTTTGCCGCGGACTCTCCGAACTTCTAAAGGATGAGCTCGCCAGGGTAGACAACCCAGACGATCTGGATGACTTCGTCCAACTGTGCATCCGAATTGACCGGAGACTCGCGGAAAGAAGGAGAGAAAGACTCTGGTCCTTAGATAACAGGCCTGCGTACCCTTTCACTCCAATGACTCAGCCGGCTCACCAACCCTCCACCGAACCGATGCAGGTCGACACACTGCGCAAGACTCTATCGGCTGCTGAAAAGGAGAGACGACTGGCCGCAGGCCTCTGCCTTTACTGTGGCGAGCCAGGGCACTTCGCTATTAGGTGCCCCAATAACCATTGCTGTCACTGAATTACGGGAATTACAACAAGCCACAATTTCACCCTTGGCCTCTGAAACCATGGACACTACAGGTACCGGGTCCCACTTCATTGTTCCCATCCTTATCACCATTGGGGAACGACAGCTTCCCTGCTCCACAATGCTTGACTCGGGGGCCGGCGGAAATTTCATGGACTTGACCTTCGCCCATGAGAACAACATACCACTGGTAACCAGGGCAGCCCCCATCGATCTGGAAACCGTCGATGGGACCCCGCTCTCTTCTGGGCCGGTTACGCACCAGACCGCTGATCTTCAACTCCTCGTCAAACCCGATCATCAGGAAACCATTCACTTTTCCCTGATCACCTCCCCTAAGTTTCCGGTGATCCTAGGCATCCCTTGGTTGGAAACCCACAACCCCTCGGTGGACTGGGATGCCCGCTGCATACGGTTCCGCTCGGACTTTTGTTCTCAGAACTGTTTACGGGAATCCGTCCCTCCTTCGCCCGAAGAACCTACCATATTCGGACTATCCACCAAGGAACTTTTACCCCCTCAAAATCGGGAGTTCCAGGATGTCTGTGACAAAAGAAATGCAGACAAACTGCCCCCGCATCGGCCTTATGACTGCCCGATTGAGCTGCTACCTGGAGCCGAAATACCCTTCGGCAGTATATACTCCCTCTCCGAGCCGGAACTAAAGGCCCTGAAGGAGTACTTAGACGAAAATATAAAAAAAGGTTTTATCCGACCTTCCACATCTCCTGCAGGGGCCCCTTTCTTCTTCGTGGAGAAAAAAGACTCTTCTCTACTCCCTTGCATAGATTATCGAAAGCTCAACAACGTTACTGTGAAGAACCGGTACCCTCTCCCCCTGATTTCTGAACTCCTTGAGAGACTTCGGGCGGCAAAAGTCTTCACTAAGCTCGATCTCCGAGGAGCCTACAACCTGGTCTGAATTCGCCTGGGGACGAGTGGAAAACCGCCTTCCGAACCCGCTACGGTCACTTTGAGTATCTGGTCATGCCTTTCGGCCTCTGCAATGCCCCTGCTACCTTCCAACATTTTATCAACGACGTCCTCAGGGACATGCTTGACCAATTTGTGGTAGCATATCTGGACGATATTTTGATTTTCTCAGAAGACCCTGAACAACATCGCGGGCATGTCCGCAGGGTGCTACAGAAACTCTGTGAACAGTCTCTCTATATTAAACTGGAGAAGTGCGAATTTGAACAGACTTCCACCCAATTCCTCGGCTATATTATTTCCCCGGAGGGCTTAAGTATGGATCCCCGGAAGATCCAGGCCGTGACTGAGTGGCCCGCCCCGAAGAACGAAAAGGAGGTCCAGAGGTTTGTAGGTTTTGCAAACTTTGAATTACCATTTACGGTCGAGGTGGACGCCTCCGACGCTGCGGTGGGCGCAATTCTGTCTCAACGTTCAGGGGAAAAGATGCTCCTACACCCTTGCGCTTTCTTCTCCCGCCAGATGTCCCCCGCTGAACGGAATTACGACATCGGGAATAAGGAACTGCTGGCAATCAAGGACGCTTTCACCGAGTGGAGACACTTGCTGGAGGGGGCTCACAATCCCATCTCTGTATACACCGACCACCGGAACCTAGAGTTTATCCGCAGCGCCAAGAGACTCACCGCCAGACAGGCCAGGTGGAGTCTGTTTTTCTCCAGATTCAATTTTGTTATCTCCTATCGCCCTGGGTCGAAGAACGGCAAAGCGGATGCTCTCTCAAGGATGTTCTCTGAACCCTCTCAGATCAATGAGGCTCCGGCCGGTATCCTTCCCGACAGAAGCATCCTAGGAGCCACCTACTTGAGGGAACTCCTGGGTTCCCTCAAGGAAGGGTATGAGAACGATCACCTCCTCACCTACCCACCTGGAGCTGTAAACCTTACTCTCAATGGTGGCTACTGGTTGTACCGGGATCAGCAGTTGTACATACCAGAATCTGCACGACTTGACGTACTTAAACTCAACCACGATTCCAAACCGGCCGGCCATCTGGGTATCAGAAGGACCCAGGAGCTCCTCTCCCATTTCTTCTTGTGGCCAACTTACAGAAAAGATACCGAGAGGTCTGTCTCCTCATGCACGACGTGCGCCCGCAACAAGACCCCCCGCTCCTCCCCCGTGGGCTTGCTATGTCCACTCCCGGTTCCCTCCCGCCCCTGGGGTTCAATCTCCATGGACTTTATTGTGGACCTTCCTCCCTCCAAGGGCATGAACACCGTTCTGGTCGTCGTCGACCGTCTCACCAAAATGGCCCACTTCATCCCCTGCAAGGGCCTACCTACCGCCAAACAGACGGCCGATCTCGTACTCCGAGAGGTTTTTAGGCTACATGGGGCCCCGGACGATGTTGTTTTTTTCGGATCGGGGAGTACAGTTCACTTCCAGGTTCTGGAGAAACTTCTGTCAAGCCCTTGGGATCAAGGTGAACCTGTCTTCTGCGTTCCACCCCCAATCCAATGGGCAGACCGAGAGAACGAATCAAATCCTCGAAGTATTTGCGCTGTTTCGTCACCCATCTGCAGGACGACTGGCTGGACCACCTCTCTACGGCCGAGTTCGCCTATAACAATGCGGAGCACAGTTCTACCCAATACAGCCCGTTCTACGCTAACACCGGCCTACACCCAACCTTCATCCCTCACTTGCCCATTTCCACCACAGTCCCAGCTGTGGCCGAACGTCTTGCAAGTCTACAACAGGCACAGGAAAATATTCGGGACAATCTACATCGAGCCCAGAGCCGCTTCAAGCAGGCAGCGGATAAACACCGCAAACCCGCTCCGGAATTCCAGGTAGGAGACAAGGTGTGGCTCTCCACCAGAAACCTAATCCCAAAGGTTCCCTCCCGGAAGTTGGGCCAAAAATACATGGGTCCTTTCCGGATCACGGCTCGAATCAACGAAGTCACCTTCCGACTCGACCTGAGTGCACCCGGTTTTCCACTGCTCTCTCCTGAAACCTCATGTTGAGAACACTTTCCCAGGCCGCCACCCCCCTCCTCCTCCTCCGGTAAGAGTACAAGACCAGGAGGAATACACTGTGGCCAAGATCCTTGACTCCAGACTCCACCGTGGAAGGCTGCAGTATCTAGTTGGGTGGAAGGGCTATTCCCCCGAGGATAACTCCTGGGAGCCGGAGGAAAATGTCCATGTAGATTGTCAAAGACATCCCGATTGTCAAAGACATCCCGATAAACCATCATCTGCGGTGCCCGGAGGTCACCTTGGAGGGGGGGAGTGCTGTCAGGATTCGAACCAGTGACCAGCCATGTCCCAGGCAGTAGCTCTAGCCACTAGACTACCAACCCTTCTGGACATTTCCTTCTACTGAACTCTTTGATCTACCTTGTTCCAGCCTTGCCTTGTTAATCTCTGTGATTCCTTGCACCTGCTACTTCCTCTTTATAAGCCCAGCCTCTTGCACCAGATCTCTGCTGGTTATTGTTCTTCTGGACTTGATCCTGCTGCATCTACTGCTGTTCCTCTGTTGCTACTGCTACCAACTTGACTGCTGCCGATCTCAGAATTGTCCCCGACTACTCTTCTGCTTGTCCCTACCAACTGAACTGCTACCACCGTTCCCGATCCGGATTGTCTGACCACGCTCACTGCCGCCTGCCCTGACCCACCGCCTGCCAACCGATTACGCCTCTGCCTGACTTCCTGCAACTACAACCTGCCTGCGGTCCTTGCCACTGTGCTCCCACCTCCAGCCAGCTGTCCTCTGACTCAGGTGAGCCTGTAGGATTGCAACACGGGATGAGCTGCAGGACAAGGTGAAACTGCTGATCATCAGGGGTCCTAAAGATACACCAAAAAATTTGGGATCCCTTTATTGTGTTTCTTTGTAACAGATTTGTGTTCTACTTGGAAGATTTTGAAATCCAACTGTGATTCTTATCTCCATCGACATCTGCTGTCAGAAGTCAGGAGACCCCATACACATCAGCTAGTAGGCCAGTCCCACCAAAATGGTCAAGTTTGGCCAATATTTATCTAATGCATATGGACAACTTAAATCAAATTCCCTGCAGTCTCCATCAGTACAAGACAGGGCACCCTGTATTTCATTCTGTTTTCATAGTGAAATTATTAGATTAGAAAAAGGGGGCTCGTTTTTTTTAAACACAATGCCACCATTGTCCCTGAGCTGGGACTGGCATTGCAGCTCGGCCCCTTCTGAGACAGACACAGCCCATGGACAACAGTGGCGCTGTTACTATAAGAAACATTCTGCCACTTAAAGGAGCAGCGTACACAGGCTTTTATAAAACAGGTTGGGTCTGCTAGGTGACTGCTAGGAAGCCATGAGAATTACATTTCCCTGCCTCTTGTATGCTCTGTTATATGATTGCTCCTACATAAGCTTCTAGCTTACATGCAGTGAATACTCCTCTTTCCAGAAGGATCCTCCGTTGCAGAATCCATCAAAAGAAGGAAAACATATAGATGCATGCAGTAGTATTTTACCTGGCAAAATTACAGAATTCACACTGCAAACCCAACGGACCACCTTTATAGTCAATGGGATCCATCGGGCCCCAGCAGTGTCTGGTGTTTGGTGGTTCCAGATGTCTGTTCCTATGCCGGAAGAGATTACCAGGATCCTGACGCTGATGTGCATCTATCCTTATAGATATCACTGATACAGGATTAAAACACCAGTTCACTGCAGGACACAGCCAGACCCCCATGATGGATGCTGTCCTTAGTTTTCTTATATTTGGATGGGTCTTGAATATTTTATCATTTCTGTTAACAGTGAAATGCACTTGGAGCTTGGTAAAGGATTTTGTGCAGACCACGATGCCTATGTAGTAATGAAATATTAACTATTCTGACTGTATTTTTTTTATTTTTGGCTTATGTGCCGAGATGTTTAGATGCTACCATGAAGGGTAGAGAACAATGCAGCCCTGTAGCCGCACTTATATCCCTACCTACGATCCACCATAAATAATTGCCCCTGACTTGACTAGGTGCTGGACCCTAAACCAAATGGGGCAAAAGAGTAGTCAGACAGAAAGAGGTCTAAACAAGACAGGTAAAACCAGGACTGCAAGTCCAAGTCAGATACACAGCAGAGTAAAACTAGGAGAAAACATCAGAGACAAGTCAAATGTCAAATAAAAAGAATAACCATATACCAGGAGATCACATCTGAGGCAAAATCAGAATATAATGGCAAAGTCAGAAAAACAGGCAAAAGGCCAGTGATCTAGAATAAGAAACACAAAACTAGCCAGTGAGGCGGGAATGCAAACACAGGCAACTGTGGTAAGCAGCCGCCTGTTTAAATAGCCTGCCCTCAGGAAGCATGTGACATCGGCTCCAAGCCTGATAGGCCTGTCGTCCTTGCTCCCTGATGGGTCGACCACTCCTACTGTCATCTGGACTGTTTGCCATAGCAAAAGAGCACCACTGGCGCCACTATAGTGCTGCAGACGGGTAAGTATGTGAGAGATGCATTATGTTCTAGGTGGATTTCAAGGACTTTTCAGATTCTTTGAAGAAAGGGAGGATTCCAAACTCGATACAATTCTATGCTGGTTGTATTTAAGACAATCTCATTTTCTCAGGGTCAAGTGCATCCTTTCCTTGGAGTCCCTCCAAATCAATGTTAACTCAGGTCAGAGTTATTGTTTCGCTATGTGATGTGATTAAACGGATGTATCCCACACCAAGGCATTACTGTAAATTAATGAGCTTATTTTCCATTTGCGGACAAGATTGGCACAGGGCGCAGCACTGCATCATAACGTCTCAGTTTCACGTCTGGCAAGGTCAGTGCTGAATCGTATAATGTAATGGGCACAGAGGAGGTATTGAGTGATTCTTAAAAAACATTTCATCCAGCTGAGGTTATAATATGGCTGCATTTTTGTGCCTGTACCCCCTGCGGTTCTGCTGAATCTAAGATCACCATAGAACAATATGATTTTTTAGTTGCATAGTATCTTCTTCTACATTCATCTCTAAATCTGAATTCTGCTGGTCTCCCACTGCAAGAGAGCAGCGCATTGTACACAGCTAGAGCCATGCTCGTATAGTAGGTCTCATGTCTCAGTAGGTCTTGCAATTTTCTCATTTTGGGCTAAAAATCTTTTTTTTTTAAATGGTCTTTATTAAAAATGTTCAGCCGTTTCTGAGATACAAGGGTTAAAAATCAGTCTGTTTGCAAACTGTCACACTGTTTTCTTTGAATCCGGTCATCTAATGGCAGATGTGTACTTCTTATCCCTGATCTCCTGACCTCATAAACACTTCTTTAGGTCATATTCTTGTCAGTTTGATAAAAATTTAGCTATAGTGAGAGTTTATGAGGTCAGGAGACCAGAGATAAGAGCTACACATCAGCGTCAGGTGACTGAGATTCAAAGAAAACAGATTGACAGCTTGCAAACAGACTGAATTTTAACTCTTGTAACTCAGAAAGGGCTGAACATTTTTAATAAAGACCAATGGAAATTTATTTTTTTAGCCCAAAATGAGTAAATTGCAATCATAAAAAAAATAGCACTGAAGGTATTCATAGCTTTTAAAGATGCTTGACAAAACATGTAACACATCTCAGGATGCAACTCGAGTGAACACGCAGTAAAAGTGAAGCTTTGCTTGTACATATCATGTGCCATGTTAGTGGTTGAGGTCAGTGGATTCAATTCAATGGATCTGACTTGAGCATTGCCCGAGATAAGGAGATCGATGACACAAAGGGCACAACACATTGGCGAGTCCCCTGCATTCTGGCAATCTTTGGAGGTCCAAGCTCATGGGCCACCAACAGAAACATTGACTATCTCTAGTATTCCTATAGACTTTAAATGAATAGGCAGGGTGCATGCTCGACTGCCACTCTATTCAAACTCTTCCTCATTGCGGTCATGTGGGGACCCAGCAATTAGAGGTCTTTTTCTATACTGTGGGAAGGTACTAAATATTGACTGGTTTGGATATCCCTATGCAAAATGTCCCCCGGTTATATGCTCTCCGCTGGAGGTCCTGTTGCTGGATCCCTCTGTGATCAGCTTTTTATAGCCAGGGAGGCAGCCAGTGAGTTGTCATTTTCCTATTCACGTAATGGAGCATTACATCCACTGAAATCAGTGCCAGGTCCTCCAGAGTGACAGTGTCTTTCATAGAAGCTCTAGCTAGTAGAGGGGACGAGCCAAACAGGGAACCCTCTTCTATTGAAAGCAGACACCCCTTTTTTCCATCACATCATACCTGTGACTTACTGTAAATTCTCATTTCGATACCCTCACTGCGATTTTCAAGTTTTTACTGTTTACTTAACTAGCTTCTCGAATTCCAATTACCATTAATTAAGAATTTGCTGAAATGGTTCAGGCATCATTAACAGCGCTATTTGTGATTGCAGAATAATCTAACCACATTAAATCAGTATGTTAAATCACTTTATTACTTTGATTCTGCATCTTGTAAATGGGCTACATAAAATGAGAACATTTGGAAATGTACATAAAATGGCACATGGAAAACACAAAAACAGCTCCACAGTATGGTCCCTAGTGGTATTCAATGGAGCCCTAAAGGGAATGTGTCATTAGTTAATGACCTATTGTTTCAATCAAGTTTTTTTTTACATTTATACATTTTGGTGATTTTCTTCTTAAAAAAATATCCTGAAATCTTGTAGTTCTCACAATAGTCTTTCAGTAGTTATCTCTTTATCATGGCAGACAGGATTACAATGAAAGATATCACCTACCTTTAGATAAAATAGGAAGTATTCACAATAGTTGATGGCGATAGCTCACCCCGATCCTAACACACCTGCACAGGTCTCAGAGCATGCCCACAACATTCTCCCACAGAAGTCAATATGTCATCTCTAGAGTACAGGTTTCTATGGTCCATATGGCTGCTATTAACAGCAACTCAGGCAACATGTCGGCCCCCATAATCATGTATAGAAAATAAAACTATCTACTAGTAGAAAATATAACATATTCTAGTATAGCATTGTATGGTGTGATACATTCCCTTTAAGAAATTGATCTTTCTTCTGATTAATACTACAAAACAAACCTTCAGGGTGACATGAAGTATAGGAAACTGTGATTGTCAAGACACTGGTTCTAAGTCTCTTATTCAAATAAAAATCTCACTGGGGTCCAGTTTCATATGGTATTGGCATGGAATTTCTGTCTGGTTCCACCACCACTGGCCCTGGGCTATAGAAATCAGTCTTTGAACCCCTTGGCAGGTATGCATCAAACTAACATCTTACCAATGTGTTTCAGCAATTTTCCATTGTTTGCATACAGCCTTAAAATGTCAGAAGGTCTCTGGTCTAGGTCTGGTATTGGCATGGTGGCAACAGGAGTTCCTGTAAGGATGGAGTTTTGTGGAGAGTCATGGTGGAATTTTGTGGGAAGCCATAGTGGAGCTTTGTGGAGAGTTATGGCGGAGTTTTGTGGAAAGTCACAATGGAGTTTTGTGGAAAGTCACAATGGAGTTTTATGAAAAGTCATGGAGTTTTGTGGAAAGCCATGGCAGAGTTTTGTGGAGAGTCATGGCAGAGTTTTGTGGAGAGTCATGGCAGAGTTTTGTGGAGAGACATGATGGAGTTTTGTGGAAAGTCACAATGGAGTTTTATGAAAAGTCATGGTGGAGTTTTGTGGAATGTCACAATGGAGTTTTGTGAAAAGTCATGGTGAGTTTTGTGGAAAGCCATGGTGGAGTTTTGTGGAGAGACATGGTGGAGTTTTGTGGAAAGTCACAATGGAGCTTTTTGAAAAGGGTTTGGAGTTTTGTGGAGAGTCATGGTGGAGTTTTGTGGAGAGTCATGGTGGAGTTTTGTGGAGAGTCATGGTGGAGTTTTGTGGAGAGTCATGGTGGAGTTTTGTGGAGAGTCGAGTTTTGTGGAACGTCATGGTGGAGTTTTCCGGAGAGTCATGGTGGAATTTTGTGGAAAGTCCCAATGTAGTTTTGTGAAAGTCATGAAGTTTTGTGGAGAGTCATGGTGCAGTTTTGTGGAAAGTTATGGTGGAGTTTGTCATAGAGAAGAAACGTATCATTGTACTAGTCTGCCAGCACTGTTGAGGGATAAGGTAATTGTCTTCCTGCATATGGTCAGTTCAGCTTTACTCTCACAGTGTTGCCAAGGAAATGAAATTATTAAAGGGGTTGTCTCACTTCAGCAAATGGCATTTATCATGTAGAGAAAGTTAATAAAAGGCACTTACTAATGTATTGTGATTGTCCTTCTTTGCTGGCTGGATTTGTTTTTCCATCACATTATGCATTGCTTGTTTCCAGGGGTTACGACAACCGCTGCAGCGCAGAAACTGGGTGGCTGTGATGGGCGTTGCTGCGCATGCATGCCTATGTGCGCTCTCATGGTCCTGGCCACTGGAAATGCTGTTACCTTTTCTAATAGTGTGCAAGTGCGACCACCGCACAACCCCTGGAAATGAGCTGTGATGGAAAAATTAATCCAGCCAGCAAAGGAGGCAATATGAACAATCACAATACATTAGTAAGTGCCTTGTATTAACTTTCTCTACATGATAAATGCCATTTGTTGAAGTGAGACAACCCCTTTAAGTTAAGATTCCGCCCATCAGTGATTGTTTACAATGTTTCTTTGTTAAATATGCAAAAGCCCTAACACCTATTGATTTGGGCGGTGTGTCTGCACCTACCTGCCTAGGCCTGTATGTCTGTAGCCTCTAAACATACATATGTGTGCTTAATTTTAAGCAGAAATAATTGCTACCTTTATTTACTAAGATGTGCTATTTGAAGGTGTTTTCTTTTTAAGAGCATTGCTCACCTCATGGATACCCCACTTCTGCTGTTCTGTTGCTTCCCCTGCTAATTTCTCCCATTAAAGCATACCTGAGTTTAAAAAATAAAATAAAAATTGCATAATAGCTATTAGGGCTGCACAATATATCGCAAAAGTAATCGAATCGCGATAATCGGCAAATGCGGTTTGGCGATTCGGCCGAGCCGAAAATGCAGCGATTATTATATATGAAGGGGCCCCTATTGATAAAGTCCTCTTTCCTATTGATAACAGGTCGGCCCAGCCTCTGTACTTACTTTCACAATGAATGCACTGCAGCGACGAGCGGGAGCGAGCGAGGCAGCCGGCCGGCGCGTGACTGACGTCACTTAGTCACGCTCCTGCTTCCTGAATTAAGTGGGAGGAGCGTGACAGTGACGTCAGTCACGCGCCGGCCGGCTCGCTCTCTGCCGCTCTCTGCAGTGTGAGTGCATTCATAGTGAAACTGTGAAAGTACAGAGGCTGGCCATTTTATGAATAGGAGAGTTAACACATGAAGGGACACATGGGGCCATGAGGGGGACCAGCATAAGATGCTATATGTGTGTCTTATGCTGGCCCCCCTCGTGGCCCCATGTGTCATAGCACACATCCCCCATAACAGTGCCCTCCGCAGGTCCCCCATAACAGTGCCCTCCGCAGGTCCCCCATAACAGTGCCCTCCGCAGGTCCCCCATAACAGTGCCCTCCGCAGGTCCCCAATACAAGGGCCCTCCGCAGGTCCCCCATAACAGTGCCCTCCGCAGGTCCCCCATAACAGTGCCCTCCGCAGGTCCCCCATAACAGTGCCCTCCGCAGGTCCCCCATAACAGTGCCCTCCGCAGGTCCCCCATAACAGTGCCCTCCGCAGGTCCCCCATAACAGTGCCCTCCGCAGGTCCCCCATAACAGTGCCCTCCGCAGGTCCCCCATAACAGTGCCCTCCGCAGGTCCCCCATAACAGTGCCCTCCGCAGGTCCCCCATAACAGTGCCCTCCGCAGGTCCCCCATAACAGTGCCCTCCGCAGGTCCCCCATAACAGTGCCCTCCGCAGGTCCCCCATAACAGTGCCCTCCGCAGGTCCCCCATAACAGTGCCCTCCGCAGGTCCCCCATAACAGTGCCCTCCGCAGGTCCCCCATAACAGTGCCCTCCGCAGGTCCCCCATAACAGTGCCCTCCGCAGGTCCCCATAACAGTGCCCTCCGCAGGTCCCCCATAACAGTGCCCTCCGCAGGTCCCCCATAACAGTGCCCTCCGCAGGTCCCCCATAACAGTGCCCTCCGCAGGTCCCCCATAACAGTGCCCTCCGCAGGTCCCCCATAACAGTGTCCTCCGCAGATCTCCCACATAACAGCGTCCTCCGCAGATCTACATCTCCACAGATCCCCCGCATAACAGCGTCCTCCACAGATCCCCCACATAACAGCGCCATCCACAGATCCCCCACATAACAGCGCCATCCACAGATCCCCACATAACAGCGCCATCCACAGATCCCCCACATAACAGCGCCATCCACAGATCCCCCACATAACAGCGCCATCCACAGATCCCCCACATAACAGCGCCATCCACAGATCCCCCACATAACAGTGCCATCCACAGATCCCCCACATAACAGCGCCATCCACAGATCCCCCACATAACAGCGCCATCCACAGATCCCCCACATAACAGCGCCATCCACAGATCCCCCACATAACGGCGCCATCCACAGATCCCCCACATAACGGCGCCATCCACAGATCCCCCACATAACGGCGCCATCCACAGATCCCCCATAACTATGTCATACCCAGCCGCGTCAGCGGCTCATATGGGAAAATCCAAGCAAATAGACCTCTAGCACAATTCCCTTAAAATATCGCATCGCACATCGTTATCGCAATTTTTAGGGCCCTAATCGCAATCGCACAAAATTCCCATATCGTGCAGCCCTAATAGCTATGCTTCTTTGTAGAATCATAACTGTGAATGACCAGTTATGTTAGGGCTTCCCTAAAGTCTTTTTGGCCATATTATTCCCTGTTTCAGCTGCAAAACTAGATGCATTTCTCTCAGAAGCAGGGGTGTCTCCTTTCTGCCAATACTCTATGCAGTGACCCCACTTCCATTACTTCACACTATGTTTATTTTCTTCTAGGGAGCTCAGAAAGCTGATAAGGAGGGATAAATCACACAGAAAGGCAGGAGGTTCCTGTGATGTTCCTAAGCAGTGTAGAAGCAGTTGTTTTATCAGACTCAGCTAGCTCTGACACCCCGCCCCACTTCCTCTCTACCGTCTTCTTTGTCTCTGTTATCAGGGACGGATCTTCTCTGACAACAGGCAGTGAACTGTAACTTAAGTGGAAGAGACACACCTAGTGGCCACAGATTTTATAAATGAAGCGATAAGTCAAATTTGTATAAAATGGAAAATTATATTTTGGTAGTATAAAGTCACAACCATCTAAAAGCCTATGTACACATTGGGGGGGAAAAATTTTTATTACTGCATTTTACTTATTTTGAGCTGAACATCATTTTTTCAGTTGGTCTTTATTAAAAAAAATTGAATCCTTTTTTCTGTACAGGGCTGATACTCTATAAGCAGCCTTGTATTTTCAGTTTTTTCCGTCATCTGAGGGGCAGACAGACTCCTTATCTCTGCTCTCTGACATTATAAACACTCATTAAAGCTTAATCATTATCTTACTGATAATATTGTAGCTTAAATAAGTGTTTATGACCTCTTAGTTTAGAGATAAGGTTTAGATGACCAGAACAAAGTGAAAGTGAAAATACCAGTCACACAGCTAGAAAGACAGTTATCCCTTTGTGACAGAACGGCTCAATATTTTTAATAAAGGCCAATTGAAAATATGATTTTTAGCCAAAAATGAGTAAAATGCAATCACAAACAAAGAATGCCTCTGAAGGTGTACATAGCCTTTAAATATGTCTTTTAAAAGTTCAAAGGTTTATGTTGGAGAACCTAAAGAGCCTAGTGATTGGGCTGCTAAGCTTATATTGCCAGGGTAGAGGAACTAGCTCAAGCAAACTTTTTTCTGTTGTGAAATAAAAAAAAAAGTAAAGGTTAAATCTATAAAAGAAAAAGAAAAGTCCATCAGTCATCGTGTTCATGGTACTTTCATGAGTAAAATGCAGAAGCACATTCTCTGGAACACATAGAATAGGTCCCTACAAGCTTGGGTTATAGATTAATAAAACTCTTAAAACGGACATACCTGGCATTTTTATTGGCTGTAATACTGGATGGGTGACACAATAACAACATTTTCTTGATAGATTCCCCTGAACACAGTGTACACGAAACCGGTAAGATTATTTCCAGAAATCATCTTTATTGGAAAGTACTACATTTGGAAGAGCTCCGGATTTTTATTGGTTTATCTGTTTGTATAGAAAGAGAAACGAAGAACAAACCCCGAGATTCATTTTGTAGAAAATCTCATTCTGTCGGTTAAATATTTCGTATAAGGATTGTAAAGTCAACTTATTAAAAATACATGCAGTATATACATATTAAACAGGGTATGTCTTTGGTACGGTAGGGTCCCTATACAGCCATTGATCCTTATGTCTATGCACACATTGCTATGCGCTGGCATCAATCAGCGATTCCAATGGCTTCCCTTATTTCAGTAGGCTGCACACAGTCTCTGGAGCCTCTGATGTTGCGGGGCAGCCAAAGCTTCCACAAAATGAAATTGTTCTCCATAAAACAGCTTATATCACTAGGAATTCCTTCTAAGACTTGGGGCCCCTAAACAGTTGCCTAATTAACCTCCTCCTTCCTTCAAGACAAAAAGATGTACGGTGACATCACACAACCTAGGAAGAGGCCACAACAGTCACGGAGGGAAACAGCTGGTGTGCCTTCACTTCGAGGGTCCTCAGAGGTGGAACTGCACCAAGATGGAATATCTTAGCGATATGCCACTAATTTCCAGGATGGGAACACCTCTCTATGATTTCATGTGCAAGTATATGCCATAAATGGTTTGATCTGTGGGATTTTCTTTAATCCCAAGAATGCTGTCTCCTCCCAGTAGAGTTATGGCATGCTCCATTATAATGAAAAGGAGATACAAACACAGTGATGTACATCCACTCAGGCACCAAACAGGCTTCATTCTGGTGAATACAGAGGCAGCCAAGTGCATTCACGTAGGGATCAAACATTTCCCTTCTTGGACTCATGGGGGTCCGTGATCAGGTCCCACCAATCAGGCTTATATAGCTTAAAATTACTATATCAAAGGGGTTATTTCGCTTCAGCATAAAGCATTAATTATGTAGAGAAAGTTAATACAAGGCACTTACTAATGTAGTTCAATGGAAAACTTACTTACTAATGTAGTGTCATTGTCCATATTGTCTCCTTTGCTGTGGCTTGATTCATTTTTCCATCACATAATACACTGCTCATTTCCATGGTTATGACCACCCTGCAATCCATCAGCAGTGGCCCTGTTTGCACACTATAGGAAAAAGCACTAGCCTATGCGAACTCCCACAGTCTCAGCCACCAGGGAGGCCAGTGTTTTTTTTCTATAGTGTGCAAGCACGACCACCACTGATGGATTGCAGGGTGGTCGTATCCCCTGGATATGAGAAGTGTATAATGTGATGGAAAAATGAATCAAGCCAGCAAAGAAGGCAACATGGACAATCACACTACATTAGTAAGTGCGATAAATGCCACTTGCTGAAGTGAGACAACCCCTTTAATGTCTGTGATGAGCAAAACCCTTTCATTTTAAATTTGTATTACTATGGACTGGATTCATTAATGGAACACTTTCTGTTTTTTTTTCTGTAGGTTACACGGGCACAAAGCTCCAGTCCTCCACTGCATAACATTTCAGAACCTGAGGAAGAAAACGATGGAGAATTCCCACATAATTTCAAAGTGCTGGACAGTGAGAAACAATCCAGGGAGAACTTTTTTCATTTTATAGGGAACCTTTTCCATTTCTCACCAAAATCATCTCTAGGAAATCCGAAGCAGGGTGCTGGAGTTCAAGAGCCTTGCAAGGAACATGTAGACGCTCAAGATAAAAATAACCTGGATAAAGGAGACTTAAATCAGGAGCGGACACTAGATGATCGTGGTGGAACAGAAGAGGCTTCACAGCAAAACACAGCACGGCATGAGCAGGAAAATCCTGAGGTCAGTGGAGATAAAGACTCCAACGATGTACTAGAACGTTGTGAAGATGCAACCACCGACACTCCAAAGTAAGTAACACTGTCCTGTGTATATGTAGATTGCAGTCTCATTTGCAGGGGTGTTGCTAAAAGAGGGTGTAGAAGTAAAAGTCCTCCCTGGGCTGCGGCCTGAGAGGGGAAAGAGGTCCCTCTGCCACATTAGGGGGGACTCATGGCGAGGGGACAGGGAACGAGCGTCTCTGACATTGATTTGTCAGAAGGACCTGATAATTTAGCTGAACATCTAATGATTATGAGGGCCTCCTGACTCTACGTCAACAGTAGATGTCAGGAAGAGAATGATCAGGCTGTTGGATTTCAACTGCCTGATCCTTTTATTTTTTGGTGATGTGACCTCCAGTAAATGATAGAATCAGCTTACACCTCTCTTCCTGTTCAGGCTACATGGACACTTGGCTGAAATAAGCATGCGTGTGTATGGGGTGTTGTTAGAGATAGCTGATGGCCAACGGATACCTCTTGTCTGTTGTGAAGAAAAAAATGTGGGTTACTCAGCACATCCCAATGCGCAGGTGCACGTCGCCATGACTGAAAAGACAAAAGCAAAACCAAACACAATGCAACAGCCCTCTGCAAACACAAATAAAGTAAATTCAATAGTGCCATACTCACTATAGAAAATGTACTAGTTTAATGCTACATTATAAATGTGAGATTCTTGGAAACACATTTTGTACAAAATGATCTGTGCCTTTCCGCCAACGACAAGGCGATCTCTTTAGGACAGCAAAAAGTTAATTCAGTAGTGCCATACTCACTATAAAAAATGTACTAATTCTAATGCTACATTATAAATGTGAGATTCTTGACAACTGCATTTTGTATAAAATTATTTGTGCCTGTCCGCCGATAACAAGGCAATCTCTTTAGGACAAGAACCTACACTAAATACTACCTCCTCTGGTGCCATACTGTACCTCATGTCTGTAAATCCGATATTTATAATATATAAATCCGATATCTTACTGACCAGCAGCATAAGGTTAACAGGTTTATTGCACAGTGAAAGCCGTAAGAGCAAAACCCATTAAAATATGATGGAATTGCTTTTTTTTTCCGATTCCACCCCAGTTACATTTTTAACCTGCTTCCCACTGCATCGTATGGAATATTAAATGGTGCCATTAGAAAGTACGACTTTTCATGTGAAATGCAGGCGCTGTGTCAGGGATCAGCAACCTCCGGCACTCCAGCTGTTCTGAAACTACAACTCCCAGAATCCTCCTTTCACTTCTGTGGAAGTTACAAGAACTGCCAGGTAAGTGTGCATGCTGGGAGTTGTAGTTTCACAGCATCTGGAGTGCTGAAGTTGGTGATCCCTGCGCTGTGTGACTGATAGAATAAAATAAAAAAGTTATTGTTTTTGAAGACAGGGAGTGAGAACCCAAAATGGAAAATGACTGCATCAGGAAGGGGTTAACCCTTTTAATCTAAGTTCTGTAGTGATGTTAGAGTCACAAGTGGTGCATGGTTCTAACTAGACATGGATGCTGTACACAACATGAAATGATCGCATTCATTAGACATGATGTAAGTTCTGTTTGTCCAGATGTCCGTAGTACTGTCTCTGCCTCACAGTGCACATAAAATCTCAAATGTAGCTCCGGGCAGAGTCTACATCGTGTGATGGTGTAATGCTTGTCTGCATGTATACTGCATATCTGCAGAGGTGACATAACATTACACACTGATCCGCTTAATCCCTTCCAGTGGGTGTGTGAAAGTGTCTCCCCATTGTGTGCGATTCTATTGTTCTCATTTCCGCCTAGAGGGAGAGGACTGTCATTAAATATAATTTGTATTTTGCCTTGCCAGAAGTATGATTTCTACTTGAAACTGTATCTGAATAGGATTGTGAATTGTATTCCTGTGTGCTCTGCATGTGATATTAGACTGCGCATTGTTCGGGAAGGACAAGCGCCAGTCGACATAAACTCATCAATCGACGCTTGTTTGCATTGGGCTATACGGGGGAGGAATGATCGCTACCGCCGTCATCCTTCTATCATCCAGTTCTATTGATTATCAGCAGCACATCCTTGATTACACAGGGAGATATGCCGCCAATAATCGCGCATCTTTTATTTTGAATGAAAGATGCAAACAAGCAGTTGCTCAGGTAGATTATAGGGGCCAATTATCTGGAAGGATATATCTTATGTGCCCTGAAAATCGCATGTTGTAATAGGCCCTTCAGAAACCTTCTGATTGGAGGAACACTCGAGGCAAAGTTGTGTTATGTCTAGTGCAGGGTACGAAGGGGGCGGTGCATGACACAGAGACTCTATCTAGGACATTGGATTCCTGTGTCATGCTCCGCCCCTTCATACCCAGCACTACACATAACAGCTGTTAGTTTTACCTATGGTTTTCCTTTAATATAAGATTATGATTGAAAGGGATTTGGGATGGGGGACATGAGCAATGTATGTGAAGCGGACCATCTTCAAAGGTCCTTGATCAAAAACTTCTTCATGGCCTCCCAGTTGGTGGTTTGGGGATCACTGGCTATAGTACTCACTAGCTTAGTACAAAATCTCAGACAAGCTGTACAAGTGCTTAATGCATTTTATTAAGCTTAAAAGTATAATGTCATTTTTTTTTTTAAGCACTTGTAGGGCTTGTCTGAGATTTTTAATTATCTCGGACAACCACTTGAGTGCCCTGATTATAAGAGACCCTTCTTTATGATGTGATTGCCTGCTTTGGACAAAGTTTTTCTCTTAGAAGAGTCCCTTGACGATAAACTGATTGCAGTGTTTCCCGCCACTGGTATCCCCAGCGATCATCTGTACATTGTGAGTGATTGCTGCAGCAAGTGTTCAGTACTTCTGCAGCACCACCACAGGAGAAGTGAAGCATTACACAGTGTCCATTGAAGTCAATAGGCAGGCCATGGAATAATTAAACCTGTAAAGTTCTCCAGAACAAGAAATACTATTTGTAGATGCTCTCCACACTGGGCAAGATTTGTTGGTGCCGCTTGATTTAGCGGACCCTTCTATAAAAACTGAAAATTATGAATTAGAGTATTTGAAAATGTTTTTTTTTTAAACCAAATAACTATTTTAAGTAAAGATGCACCCTTGAACAGCACTGCCTAGCTGTTTTCCTCTAGGGTTAATCAGTATTAATAGCAGCACCATTTGTTGTCAGTGCTGTATTAAAAGTTTACACAATTTGCATGGTCTGGCCAAAATCCACTGTCTTTCCAGTGCAAGCAAACCAGGCCAACTGAGCCAAAAATCATAAAGCATAAAACTACGATTTTGTCAAAGAGGTGAGATTTCTAACACTCTTAGGCTACTTTCACACTTGCGTTTTTCTTTTCCGGCATAGAGTTCCGTCACAGGGGCTCTATACCGGAAAATAACTGATCAGGCATATCCCCATGCACTCTGAATGGAGAGTAATCCGTTCAGTTTGCATCAGGATGTCTTCAGTTCAGTCGTTTTGACTGATCAGGCAAAAGAGAAAACCGTAGCATGCTACGGTTTTATCTCCGGCGAAAAAAACTGAAGACTTGCCTGAATGCCGGATCCGGCATTTTTTTCCATAGGAATGTATTAGTGCCGGATCCGGCATTCAAAATACCGGAATGCCGGATCCGTCCTTCCGGTCTGCGCATGCGCAGACCTTTAAAAATGAAAAAAAAAAAAAAAAAACGGATCCGTTTTGCCTGATGACACCGGAAAAACGGATCCGGTATTGCAATGCATTTTTCTGACTGATCAGGCATTTTTCTGACTGATCAGGATCCTGATCAGTCTGAAAAATGCCTGATCAGTCAGAAAAAATGACATCCGTTTGCATACAGTTTGCCTGATCAGGCAGTCAGTTCAGGCAACGGAACTGCCTGCCGGAATCAAACAACGCAAGTGTGAAAGTACCCTTAAAGGTAGGGCTTGCTAAAATTAACTGCATAAACAATGTCTTGATCACTGGGTCAGATTATATGAAGGGCGTTTTTTTTTTGGCTGGTAGCCATCAGGATATTTTAGGGAACATCTTTATTATGTTTTATTGCAGGAACTTGCTTTACCAGACTGCAAGCAGAGACTAGAAACATAGTGTTCTTAATATCTAACACATGACTTACTTCCTTTTGTTAAAGTGCCAGTGTGCCACGCAGGTAAAGATACATATAGTAACATAATATATAAGGCCGAAAAAAGACATCTGTCCGTCCAGTTCAGCCTGTTATTCTGCAAGTTGATCCAGAGGAAGGCAAAAAACCCCTGTGAGGTAGAAGCCAATTTTCCCCACTTAGGGGGAAAAAAATTCCTTCCCGACTCCAATCAGGCAATCGGAATAACTCCCTGGATCAACGACCCCTCTCTAGTAGCCATAGCCTGTAATATTATCACTCTACAGAAATACATCCAGGCCCCTCTTGAATTCCTTTATTGTACTCACCATCACCACCTCCTCAGGCAGAGAGTTCCATAGTCTCACTGCTCTTACCGTAAAGAATCCTCTTCTATGTTTGTGTACAAACCTTCTTTCCTCCAGACGCAGAGGATGTCCCCTCGTCACAGTCACAGTCCTGGGGATAAATAGATGATGGGAGAGATCCCTGTACTGACCCCTGATATATTTATACATAGTAATTAGATCTCCCCCAAGTCGTCTTTTTTCTAAAGTGAATAACCCTAATTTTGCTAATCTTTCAGGGTACTGTAGTTGCCCCATTCCAGTTATTACTTTAGTTGCCCTCCTCTGAACCCTCTCCAGCTCTGCTATGTCTGCCTTGTTCACAGGAGCCCAGAACTGTACACAGTACATGTGTGGTCTGACTAGTGATTTGTAAAGTGGTAGGACTATGTTCTCATCACGGGCATCTATGCCCCTTTTAATGCAACCCATTATCTTATTAGCCTTGGCAACAGCTGCCTGACACTGGTTTTTACAGCTTAGTTTCCTGTTCACTAAAATGCCTAGGTCCTTTTCCATGTCAGTGTTACCCAGTGTTTTACCATTTAGTATGTATGGGTGACTTGCATTATGAACTGGTCCCTAAAAATTGGGTTTTTGAAAATTTCTGAAAAATTTCAAGACTTCTAAACTTCTAAGCCTTGTAACATCCCCAAAAAAATAAAATATCATTCCCAAAATGATCCAAACATGTAGTAGACATATGGGGAATGTAAAGTAATAACTATTTTTGGAGGTATTACTATGTATTATAGAAGTAGAGAAATTGAAACTTGGAAATTTGCTAATTTTTCCAAACGTTTGGTAAATTTGGTATTTTTTTATGCAAAAAAAATTAACTTTTTTGACCCAATTGTAGCAGTGTCATGAAGTGCAATATGTGACGAAAAAACATTCTCAGAACGACCTGGGTAAGTAAAAGCGTTTTAAAGTTATCAGCACTTAAAGTGACACTGGTCAGATTTGCAAAAAATGGCCAAGTCCTTAAAGTGAAATAGGGCTAAGTCCTTAAGGGGTTAATGGGGAATTAACTTTTAAATTCTGCATTTCATTTGACAGTTTATTTTCCTCAGTGAATACAGTGGAGAAAAAAATATTTAATAGCTTTGCTTTCTCCTCATCGCTCTCTGCAACTCCCCCCTCATTACTCTGTAAAGGGCCAACACCTTCAGATTTATACTTTTTACCATTTATATAATTGAAGAACATTTTACAGTTAGTTTTGCCGCTTTTATTTGTTTTTTACATATTCTACTTTTTCATTATAGTTCTTAAGTGCTTCATCTCTACCCTCCTGTTTTAATGATTTAAATACAGCCTGCTATCTCTGTATATAGGTTTCCCTCAGGACATTGCTCCCTATGGCTGGTACAATGAGAGGAGTATGCACCCTTTCTTCCCTTGGAGCACTCCCTGTTGTTGGGGCTACTGCCTGATGGTAGTTTGGGGTGCCCTTGATGCCGGTAGTTGTATAGGTGCCTGGCAGGAGGTGTAGTAGTGCAATGGTCAGCATACAGTGTGGTAGGAGTCAGGAATTTGGACCAGAAGTTGAAGAATGAACGTCTCTTTTTGTTTGAGTGCAACCAACAGTAGTCTGTTCACAGTGCAAATCCTTTTTCCAGAGGTGTGGAGGCTCTTGGTATGCTGTCTTGCTAAAGTCTCTCTTATTACAATCTCTGGCTAGCAGCTGTAATCTGGTGAGTGTGGCTGTAGTGTCCACTGCGGGATACAGGTTTTAGTGGCACATCTGGCCAGTGAATAAGTGCAACAGGTGTCTTAACCGTAGTCCCTTGCAAGAAGCAAAGTCTGTATAGCTGTAGTAGTTATCTTGCTGACTCCTATGCTTTAGGCCTGTTTCACACTGGTATTAGAGCATTCCAGAAGGCTCTTCCAGCTTAAAATGCTGGGAATTGGCTGCACAAAAAACACTGCGCAGTACTTGTCTTGCCAATTCTATGCATATTAGCCAGATTTGAGCTGGAAATCTGCCAGACCCCATTATATTTAATGGGGCCGGATTGCAATGTCCGGCAGTGACGGATCCGGCAGGCTGTTCCTGAACGGAACAGCCTGCTGGATCTGTAATCTTTAGTGTGAAACTAGCTTTAGCCATGCAGATTCCAAGTTCTTGTCTTTCTTTCTCTCTCTTGCTCTTTCTGTAGTAAAAGCAATAACTCACAGAGATCAGTTAGTTTCTGGATCTTGAGGCCTAAGGAGAAGGAGCACATAGACTTGCGTCCTCTCTCCTCACTCACTAGACTACAACTCCCCCTCTAGACAGGAAGTAGGACCAGTACACTCCTATCAAGAAGGGAGGAACAAGGTGGTTAACCCAGTCCCTGATAATCATACAGTGTCATGCTGGGTGTATTGTGATGACTATATGGTACAGAGAGTGTTTGGAGGCACAAACTGCTGAGGAAAGCAGGATGTGCTTTGTTCATCAGGGGCATGGGGATAGATAAGTATAACTTTTTTAGTTTATTAACACTACAGTGACTTTACTACTATGAGGGGGAACTAAGAAGGCAGCACTTCTATAGTAGAAGTCACTAAGGGGGCAGCCAGGGGTGGATAGGCCATAGATTCTACAGGGAAATTTCCAAGTGGGCCGATGTCTAGGGGGCCTCCTGATCTCTTCTCATGTCAGCCAGCCAGTTAAGGAATGCTGGGGGGCGTCAAGTAGTACCTGGCTGGTGACCACAGGTGTCCTCCTGATTCCTGAATTCAACTGTATTGCCATTGTGAGGAAACTAGAGTAGGTGGACAGAACGTAAGTGCTGGCAGTCACCACCACAGCGGAGCAGCTTTTGAAGAGGTATTTTGTGCTACTGGGGGATTATTTTATACTGCACTGTGGTTTTTGATGCTGCTGGGGCAGTTTATTGTGTTGCACTGAGGTATTTGGCTCTGCTGGGGTGGAATTTTATGCTCAATATGGTATTGCTGGCCCCGCCTACTTGTGTTGGCCCTACCTTCTGTCAGTTTGGACCCACCTACAGCCTGGGGCCACTTTTAGTTTTCTTCCAGGGCCATTATAAGTTCCCATTTCGCCCCTGGGGGCAGCACTACTATAATAGGGATACTAAGGGGGAAGCACTACTATAATAGAACTAAAGGAGCAGTGCTACTATAATTGGAGCACTAAGGGGACATAACTACTGTGTGTGGATAATAAGGGGGCATTCTATTGTGTGGTCGCTAGTGGGGCATATATACTGTGGAGGGGTGCTAAGGGGGCATAACTACTTTGTGAGGGCACTAAGGTGACATTCTACTGTGATGAGCAAATTTTTAAAAAATTCCACTTTGCCGGTTCGCCAAATTTTTTGAAAAAATTCGGTTCGATCCGAATTTATTTGTGGCGAATCGCGTGAAAAAAATGGCTATTTCATTTCCTGTCTGCAGAGAGTCTTTATAGTGGTGTAGAACACTGTGCCTTGCAGTAACACGCATGAGGGGTCTGCTCTGGTAGTGAAAACAGAGATCCAAACAGATCCAAAACAGAGATGACATGTGAATGGAATATTTGCATGTCTTCTGTGTTTTGTACCCACTCCTGCTTTTGGCTACCAAATCACAAGCCAATTCTGATGGGACCATACAGGCCTTACAGCTGCTACACAGACAGGATCCGTTGTGCGTCTCATTTTTCCTTCCTTCTGACAGATCAGAAGAATGGTCAAATAAATGATGATGTCAGCCAGGCCGAAATGCAAAATAGTGGCCCAGCCATGAAGTGGGGAGGGTGGGAACAGCATGAGAAGTCCACAGAGTGGCCCTATGACATAGTGGTGAGGTGGAAGCAGCATGAGGAGACCACAGTGTGGCCCAATGACAGAGTCTGGAGGTGGCGGCAGCATCAAGAGGAGGCCACAGAGTGGCACAATGACAGTGTGGAGGTGGTAGCAGCATCAGGAGACCACAGAGTGACCCGGTGACATAGTGTGGAGGTGGCAGCAGCATCAGAAGACCACAAAGTGGCAAGGTGACATAGTGTGGAGGTAACAGCAGCATGAGGAGACCACATAGTCGCAAGGTGACAGTGTGGAGGTAGCAGCAGCATCAGGAGGAGGCCACAGAGTGGTACAATGACAGTGTGGAGGTGGCGTCAGCATTAGGAGGCCACAGAGTGGCATATAACATTTAACTGCACTGCTGAATGTCAAGTATATTTTACTTTTGCCACTAATACACGGCAAAAAGGGCTTTAGAACATATAACTGCACCGCTGAATGGCAAATAGGCCCTTATTTTTTTCCACTTATACACACCACAGAAGGCTTTAGAACATATAACTGCTCTGCTGAACGGCAAATATATTTTACTTTTGCCACTAATACAAGCCAAAAAATGCTTTAGAACATTTAACTGCACTGCACAAGGGGAAAACAAGATGTGGAAATATTTCCTTGTAATAAACCCTGTTAATGCCTGTATCAAACAGCACTTACACCCCAATAACAAGAACGGTTTGCTGGAATTACAGAGCTGTATAATGGCAATTTGGATCCCCAGTCAGTGCAGCAAGGTATAATAGGATTGTTCCTCTTACCCAGGCTGTAACCTCCCCTACTGAACCCTGTTCTACATAAATGCTGTGGAATGATTCCTCCCTATCCTTTCCCTACACCTTGAATAATCTTTCCCTGCACTTGTAAATCATTTTTTTAAAGCACAATGAAGTTTTTCTAGCACTCTCCCTAGCGGCTGCAGACATGTCTCTCCCTGCACTAAGTACACTAGAAAATGGCAGAATCCAAGATGACTGAGGCTATTTATGGGGCTGTGACATCACAGGGCTGGCTGGCTGCTGATTGGCTGCATGCATGGCATTATGGGTGATCCCTCATTCCCAGAGTTCCTTGCTCCATGTCCTAACACGTGCAGCAGCCATTTTAAGAAAAAATGTGATTTGTTACCCGAAGCGTGAGGAAATTCGGATTCGGTACGAATCGAATAATTCCTGAAATTCGGATCGAATTCCACTTCGTCAGCTTCGATTCGCTCATCTCTAGTCACTATAACTACTGTGTGGGGCAATAAGGGGACATAACTGCTGTGTGGTGCAGGACTGGGTGGGATTGGACAGGAATAGATGCATTGGGCACAGTTAGGGGCATAGCTTAGTGTAACATAAAACATTACTACTGCGCTGATGTTGTCCCTCCTTGGGATTTTCAAGAGTTGGGAGGTGTGCTGGTTCCCACCATTTCTCATGCTCTTTACTTTAGCACCCTCTTTCATGTGGTTGGTAGACATTTATGCACTGCATTGTCTGCCAGACCGGTGGTTGACCCTTGAATAAACCCTGTAACCTTGTACTTCCTCTCTGCTCTGTGGTTTACCACTCTACATCTTCGCAACGTGAGACACTTTTATCTCCGTCAGCCACTCACATTGCTGTTAGATGCCTTCTAAAAAAAATATCCTAGAGTTATCCAAATCAGATTATAAACTGAGACTATGTTAACAGATAGTGAAATGTCTTACGTCTGGTATTTTACTTTCGATCAAGTCTGATCATCTGGCTCTTTGGCAGACCAGAAGAAGAAGGCTGAGAATCAATTATCAAATTCCTGTAATTAAAAAACAAAGAACGTCTTCTACAAAAAAGTAAAAGTAACACCCTTGTTTCTCTAAGTCTATGTTCATGGAAGACTCTCCGATTCCTGCCACGGATTTGCAGTTTGCACTACTGCTGATCCACACAAAGGTGAGCCACATTGCTTAGCTTTGGCAACCAAAATAAATATCAAGTATTATGCCACAGAGGTCGCAATAACGCCTGTACAAGCGTCATAGACGCTTGTTCAGGCCATTTTAATCCCTGGAAAAAGTCTAAGGCATACCAATACGCCTTAGACTTTCCCCCCACATTCATCAGTGTAGTGAGCGCTGTGAACGGCACGGGCAGCGCGGCGATGCTGTCTGTGCCTGAAATAACCAATAGCAAAGCTCCTTACAGCAAGGAGCTTTGTTATTGGTTGGTATAGGCGCGTGTCGGAGCTATACAGGTCCTGCAGCAGGGGAGCTGGAAGAAGGAGGGGCCGGATCCCAGGGTGGCTGTTGTAAGGAGAGCGGGGAGCGCTGCCCGAGGACCTTGGGAAACATGACAGGGCCGCTGGAGAGGTAAGGTGCCATGGACTCATCTGTCTGGTACCTGGTGACCCTGCTCCCCCCTCCTCCTGTCACCCCACTAGTGACCCTGCTCCCCCATCCTCCTACCAGCCCAGTAGTGACCCTGCTGCCTCCTCCTCCTGTCACCCCACTGGTGACCCTGCTCCCCCCTCCTCCTGTCACCCCACTAGGGACCCTGCTGCCCCCTCCTCCTGTCACCCCACTAGTGATCCTGCTCCCCCCTCTTCCTGTCACCCCACTAGTGACCCTGCTCCCCCCTCCTCCTGTCACCCCACTAGTGACCCTGCTTCCCCCTCCTCCTTTCACCCCACTAGTGACCCTGCTTCCCCCTCCTCCTTTCACCCCACTAGTGACCCTGCTCCCCTCTCCTCCTTTCACCCCACTAGTGACCCTGTTCCCCTCTCCTCCTGTCACCCCACTAGTGACCCTGCTGCCCCCTCCTCCTGTCACCCCACTGGTGACCCTGCTCCCCCCTCCTCCTGTCACCCCACTAGTGACCCTGCTGCCCCCTCCTCCTGTCACCCCACTAGTGATCCTGCTCCACCCTCCTCCTGTTACCCCACTAGTGATCCTGCTCCACCCTCCTCCTGTCACCCCACTAGTGACCCTGCTCCCCCCTCCTCCTGTCACCCCACTAGTGATCCGTCTCCCCCTCCTCCTGTCACCCCACTGGTGACCCTGCTGCCCCCGCCTCCTGTCACCCCACTGGTGACCCTGCTCCCTCCTCCTGTCACCCCACTAGTGACCCTGCTGCCCCCTCCTCCTGTCACCCCACTAGTGATCCTGCTCCCCCCTCCTCCTGTCACCCCACTAGTGATCCTGCTCCCCCCTCCTCCTGTCACCCCACTAGTGATCCTGCTCCCCCTCCTCCTGTCACCCCACTAGTGACCCTGCTACCCCCTCCTCCTGTCACCCCACTAGTGATCCTGCTCCCCCCTCCTCCTATCACCTCACTAGTGACTCTGCTCCCCCCTCCTCCTGTCACCCCACTAGTGATCCTGCTCCCCCCTCCTCCTGTCACCCCACTAGTGATCCTGCTTCCCCCTTTTCCTGTCACCCCACTAGTGACCCTGCTCCCCCCTCCTCCTGTCACCCCACTGGTGACCCTGCTCCTCCCTCCTCCTGTCACCCCACTAGTGACCCTGTTCCCCCCTCCTCCTGTCACCCCACTAGTGACCCTGCTCCCCCCTCCTCCTGTCACCCCACTAGTGACCCTGCTTCCCCCTCCTCCTGTCACCCCACTAGTGACTCTGCTCCCCCCTCCTCCTGTCACCCCACTAGTGATCCTGTTCCCCCCTCCTCCTGTCACCCCACTAGTGATCCTGCTTCCCCCTTTTCCTGTCACCCCACTAGTGACCCTGCTCCCCCCTCCTCCTGTCACCCCACTGGTGACCCTGCTCCTCCCTCCTCCTGTCACCCCACTAGTGACCCTGTTCCCCCCTCCTCCTGTCACCCCACTAGTGACCCTGCTCCCCCCTCCTCCTGTCACCCCACTAGTGACCCTGCTTCCCCCTCCTCCTGTCACCCCACTAGTAACCCTGCTCCATCCCCACTAGTGACCCTGCTCCCCCCTCCTCCTGTCACCCCACTAGTGACCCTGCTCCCCCCTCCTCGTTCGACCTCTGGCCACATATGTCCGCTTGGGACTTCTTCAGTGGTGGCTACAAAAATCTGCTGGGTAAAATTTCAAATGCGTGTGAACAGGTTAGCGAAAACCCTATTCACATGCATGGAATGTGGATTTCATCTGAATTTTGGCTTGGATCACACACTGAAATCCACCTGAAGGTGAAACAGAATTACCAACCGTTGACTCTCCCTCCCACTTGTGATTTACTAGTATATGGCCAATTGTTATATCTTATGTTTTGAGTCAAAGTCATGCTTTGCCCAGTTAACGGGTACAGGACACAAAGGGATCCCGTCTGACATATCTGGGACCTATGGTTTCAAATGGTCAGAGTCCCCATACTCCCTAATGCATCCATCTGATGAAGACTGGTATTCGTCCTTTCAAGCACAGTGACACTATGATTTTGAAACATCATATTGGGAACTAGGTTTGCCCAAATACTAAATAGGATTAACAGTTGTTAAATGGGTTGTCCCACAAAAATATTCAGCAGTTTTTAGACCAGCACCTGGATCTGAATACTTTTGTAATTGCATGTAATTAAAAAATGTTGTATAACCAGTGAGTTATTTAATAAAATGTATCTGTATAGCGCCACCTGCTAGTTGTTCTTTTTCTTAGTTCCTTGTCCACCTTGCGGTGGATGCACATGCTCAGTTCCATTCTTCAATTGCCTCCTGAGCTGTGCTAGGGAGAGAGCTGCAACAGAAAGGACACATCCCCTGAGCTTCCAGCTTGAAATAAATCTAGAAAAACAATGAATGGGGAGATCTCTGGATCCATGTCAGGTACAGGGCTGGTTGTGGTTTTATTAGAAAGAGATTGTCATGCACTGTATATGTGATTTAAATTTTTTATATTAATCATGGGAAAAACCCTTTGAGCACTTTGTGTACACGCTGTCCGTATTTCATGCGCATCTTCTCCTTTACAGCTACAGTGAGGTTAAAAAATCCATGGCATTCACTTCTGTCCAGATTCATGTTACTTGGATGAGCTAGGCTGCCAAAGGAAATGACTTTAATATGTGACCAAGAATAACATGGAATCGCTGAGTAGCCACCAAATTTATAGTGTTCCTGCCTCCAGCGGCTGCCGTGTGCACGCATGGCGGACCAGCCCAGACACGTCCCACAACGGATACTGGTAGAGACTCAGTACATGTTCACTAAGGAGCGTAGATGAAGATGATATGCACAGATTTGTGACTGAGTAGACTCACTGGATGCTATATTTCTATAGAACTAAGATTCCTTACAATATCATAGCACAGAAACATAATTGTAACTTAGTAAGACAGATATTAATAAGCAGAAGTAGATAAGGATGAAATGTTAATGGACATTCACACTACACACCTGAACGGCATAGTTTAAAGGGCTATTCCTATCTGAGACATACAGTTGTGTTCAAAATAATAGCAGTGTGTTTAAAAAAGTGAATAAAGCTCAAAATCCTGCTAATAGCTTTTATTTCCATACACACAAATGCATTGGGAACACTACACATTCTATTCCAAATCAAAACATAAAGAAAAATATATCAAATTTGTGTTGTTCCTCTAAAAAAAAAAATAGAAGAAAAGTGAATATTAGACTGTTCAAATTAATAGCAGTGTTTGTATTCTTCTTTACAAACTCAAACATTCACTATATAAACTGAAAAATGTTTGAAGATTTTGCTTTTTCTTTGAATCACTTACTAACATTTAGTTGTATAACCGCTGTTTCTGAGAACTGCTGTACATGGAGTCAACCAACTATATTCCACAGTTCTTCTCTATTTCTTGGTTTTGCCTCAGAAACTGCAATTTTTATGTCACCCACAAGTTTTCTATTGGATTAATATCCGGGGATTGGGCTGACCACTCCATAACGTCAATCTTGTTGGTCTGGAACCAAGATGTTGCACGTCTACTGGTGTGTTTGGGGTCGTTGTCTTGTTGGAACACCCATTTCAAGGGCATTTCCTCTTCAGCATAAGGCAGCATGACCTCTTCAAGTATTCTGATGTATTCAAACTGATCCATGATCCCTGGTATGCGATAAATAGGCCCAAACGCATTAGTATGAGAAACATCCCCATATCATGATGCTTGTCCACCATGCTTCATTGTCTTCACAGTGTACTGTGGCTTGAATTCAGTATTTGGGGGTCGTCTGACAAACTGTCTCCGCCACTAGACCCAAAAAGAACAATCTTACTTTCATCAGTCCACAAAATGTTGCGCCATTTCTCTTTAGGCCGGTCAATGTGCTCTTTGGCAAATTGTATCCTCTTCACCACATGTCTTTTTTTCAACAGTGGGACTTTGCGGGGGCTTCTTGCAGATAGCTTGGCTTCACATAGGCGTCTTCTAATTGTAACAGTACTCACAGATAACTTTAGACCTTCTTTGATCTTCCTGGAGCTGATTGTTGGCCGAGTCCTTGCCATTTTGGCTATTCTTCTATCCATTCGAATGGTAGCTTTTCGCTTTCTTCCACGTCTTTCAGGTTTTGGTTGCCATTTTAAAGCATTTGCAATCATTTTATCTGAGCAGCCTATCATTTTCTGCACTTCTTTAGATGTTTTCCCCTCTCCAATCAACTTTTTAATGAAGGTACGCTGTTCTTCTGAACAATGTCTGGAAAGACCCATTTTTCTCAGAATTTCAGAGAGAAATGCACTGTAACCAGCATGTACAACATTTTCTGCCTTCCTTCCTTAAATAAGAGAAATCATTACCACCTGTTTTTCAAAGAATGAATGATCTCACTAATTGAACTCCACACTGCTATTATTTTGAATATGCCCCTTTCAATTAGTGATTCAATTACGGTACACAGAATCAGCAGCATACATGACATGACTGTTGGGTCTGTTGGGTTTCTATTACTCTACTACACCTGCTAGTAAATTATTTGCCATGTACAAATATCATTTCTACCAAAAACAGTGATTAATCAGGTTAGTGATGTCTGACTGCTATTATTTTAAACACAACAGTATATGACATATCAATAGAATATGCCATCAATATCTGATAAGTGCGAGTCCCACCTCTGGAACCTGCTCCTATCTCAAGAAGCGAGAACTGCCGCAAACGGAGAGAAAATGGTGCTGTGTCCTCTCCATTCACTGCTGTGGGACTTTAAAAAAATAGCCAAGCGAGTGCGCTCACCCATAGCAATGAATGGAGAGCAAGTCGCACATGAGCCACCCCTCCCTTCACTGATGCTAGACTTCTGAAAATAGCCAAACCAGCTTAGTATAACTGACACAATATGGCACAGTAGAAAACTGATCCGCACCCCCATTGACTTTCAATGGTGTTCAAGACGGATCAGTTTTGGCTATGTTAAAGATAATACAAACGGATCCGTTCTGAACGGATGCATGCGGTTGTATTATTGGTGCGGATCCTTCTGTGCAGATCCATGACGGATCCGCACCAAACGCGAGTGTGAAAGTAGCCTCAGATATGAGATAGATATAAATATGAGGTGGGAGGGTAGATAGATAGATAGGAGATAGAGGGATAGACAGACAGATATTTCCCTAAATTATCCCTTTACTTGGACATTGTTTTATTTCTACCTCCCAGCACCTAAAATGTTAACCTGAGATTTTCTAGAGGATTTCGGAAGGTATGAGTGTTTCTGGCAGCGCTGCGGGGCATAGTCTTTCAATAATACCAGATGAAGCAAATATTTCCTAAGGTGCGCGGGGAGCATTGTTATTGAGCTGATCTCCGTGCATCCTTTAATAACATTGTACATTTTTTTAGATTACAATTCGTGGATATGATTTCACAGAAATATTAAGAGTCAGTATATTGTGGTCCCTAAGTGCCAGCGCCATGTGAATAGCTTGTTTATTTCACGTTTTACTGTTCAAACAGGAATGAAAATAAGAAGGCGACAAAATAAAATACTTCCTGACACCCGGCAACAAAGACCTGGAATTCTAGGTGTCAGCTGATTAAATGCAAGGAAGCTGAACCCTGCCACTTGGCTGACATCATTAGCATAGGCGACAGATCGGAGAAACTAAACATTTTTGCCAACGTGCTGACAGCATTTCAGGTGACAGTGTCGCTGCCAAACCGAGGACTTGTCAGTCCAATGCAGGTGCTGAAAACTTTCCCTAGATCCCCAATGATGGGTTCAGTGATGCAGCAGCTCCAGAATATTGTCATAGATTTTCCACATGTCACTGGATTTTAGTTTTAATTTAAAAACGTATTCCTGATGACCTATGTAAATCAGGATGCTGGAAAGTCATATATACGGGCCCCTCACAGAGGTTATACTTACCTCTCTCCCGTGTCACCCACGATGCTAGGGAGGCTCGTCCCTGTCACAACCTGCTATTGGCTGTCCCCCTTTTTCACCCGCTCGACGGGGAGATGCAGCGTTGGCCGTGCCGGTATGAGAAGCGACGCGGGTGCCCGGTAGCGAGGGGCCCGGGCATATGGGGTGGATTCTAGAACTTAAATGACCGGTTTAAATCATGTTTATATATTATACATATTTGTTTAGATTTTTTGATGATTTTTTAATTTTTTTTTATCTTCCATGTTTCTATATATTGAAAGAAGCCTAAAATCCTGCAGTTTTCACACTGGCCACTAGGCCTAATAATAGGCGCTACTTCTTAGTCTGTACAGATTACATTTCAGCATTCATCTCATTATCATCTCAGGGAGGAATACAATGACAGATAATAGTTCTTTATAGATTACATAGGATCCACCATTTACAGTAGGTGATGGTCATAGCTTATTACTCCCCCTCCCTGCGCAATGACCTCTGCACAGGTAACAGAGCATGTCAGGAGAACTGTCCGATAGAATTCAGTGGGTCATCTCCAGACCCGGGTTTGTGGCTGCTGTAAAGCATATCTCGGAATGCTGTTTACAGCAGCTCTGGCAAAAAGGTCGACCCCATGAACATATACAGAAAATACATAAAAATTAAATAATACAATCAGAAAATAAAAAGAGTGTATCAGTATCTGGTTTTAAGTAGTAGAAGAAAATGATGTATTCCTTGCAAGAAGGGGCTATGCAAGAATGACCATTCGTTGTATGGTTGGGCGGTGATTTTTTATTTTTAGTTTTTTTAGTTTTTCCATGTCTCTACCTATGTTTTAAAAATGTTATATAATCCTGCAATTTTCACACTGGCCATTTGGCCTAAAATATGTTAAAAGGCATCTGTCAGCAGATTTGTACCTATGAAACTGGCTGACCCGTTACATGATCGCTTGGCAGCTGAAGACTAGTGATGAGCGGTATAGGCAATATTCGTTTTTGCGATATTTCGGGAATTTTTCGCATAATATTCACGAATTCTAGAATTTGCGTCATTAATTTCGCGATTGTGCAAATCGGCACTAATGATGCGCATATTTTCTGCGCAATACATGCAACTTCACATTTTATCAGGTCTGAGTAGATATTACTGATTGGTGCACTAAGTATTGTTGTGACATCACAGCACTGTGTCTGTAGCATGTATGTATGGACAGTAGGGCTGTCGAATATAATCGATGCATCGATGCATCGCGATTCGACCCCCGGCGATTCTGCATCGATGCGGTTGCTTTAAATAATCGATGCATGTTGATGACGTCAGCGTCGCGTCCGCCGTGCAGCCGAGTCGGAAAAAAGTTTTTGGGCGCCTTCTTTCCCGCCTCCCGCTGACGTGTCAGAGGGGGTGGCCACAACATTGAGTGAGCCAGGTCTGACTGAGTGAGGAGGAGCCGGAGGCGTGGTTTCCGCGCATCTCTGGCTCCCAGTCAGACACTCAGAAGCAGGCGGCAGTGCGGACGTGCGGTGGCTGGCGGCGAGGTAAGTTCTGTCACCTATGAGTATGTAATATCTACCTCCAAAGCGCCTGCCACCTACACAGCATATACACCCACCTACCGCCTGCCACCTACACAGCTCATATTGCCGCTTCTCATACCTTTGCCGCCCGCGCCATGTTTCTTCTTTATTTTTTTCGGTTGTGTCTCTTCTTATTCTTCCCCTCCGTCTACTACAGTGGACGGAACTTTAGGTTCCGGGTCTATGAAAGGCGGTCAAACAGCGGCCCCTAGTGGCCAGTCTGGGAATGTCTACATTTATCTCACACTATTGGAGATTGCTCCCAGCAGGAGGTGATCCACACTGACAACTCTCAGCTAAGGGCAGGGATCTGAAACTGCTGGGGTGTCAGATTTACTGACAGTTACTGATCCTGCACCATCAGAGCCCCTTCACACGTGTATCAGTCCCTACTGAGAGGATGGTTATTGTGGATACAATGTAGCATACACAGGATCTATCAACCTGAAACCTCCAGGACTAACATACTGATGGTCTCTCAGGTTCTTTCACACTTGCGTTTTTCTTTTCCGGCATAGAGTTCCGTCCTAGGAGCTCAATACCGGAAAAGAACTGACCAGTTTTATCCTAATGCATTCTGAATGGAGAGCAATCCGTTCAGGAGGCATCAGTTCAGTCCCTCTTACGTTTTTTGACCGGAGAGAATACTGCAGCATGCTACAGTTTTCTCTCCTGCCAAAAATCCTGAACACTTGCCGGATCCAGCTTTAAACTTATATTGAAATGTATTAGTGCCAGATCCGGCATTAAAATTGCTGCATTGACGGATCCGTTCTTCCGATCTGCGCAGACCTTTAAATCTGTGAAAAAAATAAACACCGGATCCGTTTTTCCAGATGACACCGGAGAGACAGATCCGGTATTTCAATGCATTTGTCAGACGGATCCGCCTGACAAATGCATCCGTTTGCGTCCAGATTGCCGGAATCCTCTGAAAAACAAGGGGACTTGGGTAATAATCTTGATGCATCGTGATGCATCGCCGAATCGAATCGAATCGAATCGTGGACTTGATAATCGTAATCGCATCGAATCGTGAGACGAGTGAAGATGCGCAGCCCTAATGGACAGCAGAGAAACAGTAATTCCTATCACACTACCTAACACCCTGCACTGGAACCTATCAGCTACACTATATCACTATCTAACCTACACGGACTATCTCCCACTAACTATCTGTATTATATATAGAAGCTAACTAACTATCTAATGTAGTTGGATAAGGAATAGTATCCAGATGAAAGCACAGAGCACAGCAATGAATGACACTGCTTCCTCTCTCAGAACTGCAAAAAACGGCAGAAAATGGCTGCTGGGGAGGTTCTTATATAGTAAGGGGTAGGCAATGTTCCTATTGGTTGCTAGGGATGTTGCTAAGATCTGACAAAGACATTGCAGCCTTCTCATTGGCCCACAAGCAAGAAGCAGTTGTACTGATGAAAAAAAAATAATCTAGAATATTCGCGATTACGAATATATAGCACTATATTCAAGATTTTCGCGAATTCTCGCAGTGCCGATATTCGCTATAAAAATTCGCGATTAGAATACTGAAGACACCTGTGTTGGTCCCATGTTCATATGTGTCTGCATTGCTGAGAAAAATGATGCTTTAATATATGCTAATGAGCCCCTAGGAGCAACGGCGGCGTCCGTTCTCCTCTACCATGAGCCTCTTTCCTGTACTGCACGCGCGCCAGATACTGAGACTTTAGGAGAAGTCAGGGCCAGGTGTGATCACTTTTACACTGCCTGGTCCTGTCAATCAAAGTGCAGTGGCTGTTGTAGAGAGAGAAGAGCCTCTAGGTGTAATGGTTACGCCCCCGTTGCTCCTAGAGCTTCAATTGCATATATTAAAACATCATTTTTCTCAGCAATGCGGGCACCTATGAACATGGGACCAACACAGATGTCTTCAGCTGCCAAGTGCACATGTAACAGGTCAGCCAGTGTCATAGGTACAAATCCGCTGACAGATGCCCTTTGAATCTTCGTGTCTTTTGCAGGCAGCTACATGGGCCATAGACACATGGACATGGACGTCTATGAGAGATTTTTCTAGACATGACCTGTGCAGAGGTCAGGAGGGAGCTGATAAGCTGTGATATCACCTATTGTGAATGGTAGATCCTGTGTTATCTATATTGAGGTGTTACCTGTTATTGTGATTCTGCCGATGTTGATAATGATAATGGCTACTGAAAAGTTACCTGTACAGAACAGGAAATGATGACCTAATATTAGACCTAGTGGCCATTGTGAAAATTGCAGGATCATGTACATTTAAAAAAATTGTGGGGGGGGGGGGGGGGGGGGGGAACTAAATTCCCAAAAATATGTTTAACATAAAATATGATTTAAACAATAGGGAATTTTCTGATGACACATGTAAAACATTTATTGGAGCAGAAACTACACGGCCATATGAGTAATCTACTTCTACTACTCTTTATCTCTGCCAATTGGGGGGGGGTTGTGGTTCCCACCCACTTAGTCAGTCCTTGACTAGTGCTCTTCTAGGCACTATGCCTGTACTAAAGTGTTTGTCTCCCGAAGGAACCCCTATTTTGATAGGAATTGGTGCACCCCTTTTCTGATTGCTGCAGGTCTACCTTCTCTAATCCCCTGTGGTTTTTAAAGGTGTAGTCTCAGTTAAACAAAAATGGAATAAAGGGGTTAAAATAATATAAAAATTATACTTACCGGTCCAAACCCCCTTGGCTACCCAATTCCCATAGATGGGTTTGTTTATATGGCTGTACTGTGTACTGCACATGCCCGCTGGCCTCATCGGTTCCGTGCCATATATCACTGGGGCCAGTGAGTGGCTGCAGCGGTCACTATATAATGCATGTAAGGGCCTTGTCCACATGAGCCAGAGCTGTTCCTACATTGTCTCATATAATTATATTATTATCAACAGACGACAGATTGAACCAGTGATCAGATGTCCAATCCTGTCAGCTCATAACACCATCCAGCAGGATACAGGAGGTGTGAATAGAAGCTTTGCGGGGTGCGATTTACATGCAGTAAATGATCTACACACAAATTGATTGATTCCACAAATATAAAAGATAAAATGGCGACCTGTAGGAGAATTTATCCTCCTAATGTAGTCTACATGGATTTTATCCTTGTGCATCTTGTTAATAATACATGGAGCCTCCGCTGTGTTATACTTACTAAACCTATTGATCGTATTGAAATAGGACAGTTTTAGAACGCTTGCATTAAAAATTTACAAACATATCTTCTCCGGTTCTTCCAGAGCAGGTGAAGATTCACCACTTCACTATGTACAGTACTTAAAGTGAATTTCTACTTTTTTGCACCATGTCACAATTCTAAACTCATTCCTTTTATAATATAGCGTTAACCCCTTAACCCATAACGCCGTATATATATACGGCGTTATGCATCTGCATGTGTAGGGAGCATGCATCTGCAGCGGGCCTGCTCCATACACAGCATGTGCTGGCTGTATCATATAGCCGTCACCCGCCCGCACTGACAGAAAGCAAAGATTGGGCTGCCCCTGTCATTTAACCCCTGCAGTGACAGAGGGAGCAGCAGGCACCATCGCCCGCCAGTCAACGATCAGCTGACTCCCTCTGTCTCCCACCGGCACCCCACAAATGCGGCCATGGGGTGCCGATGTGTGTATAAGCTGTCTGGAACCTGGTGTTTTAGTGGTTAAAAAAAACATTAATTTTTAAAAATTACAATAAAAAAATACACTTTTTTTAAATTGAAAATACACTTTTCAATTAATAAAATAGCAAAAATAAAATCTTCCCCACCTGTTTGGCATTGCAGTGTCCATAACGACAAGCAATACACAAATATCATGTAAATTATCCCCTACGGTAAACGCCGTAAAAAAAAAAAAAATACCTGAATTGCTCATTTATTCTTAGTCACCACCGAATTTTTTTTTATAACAAGTGACTCAAAAAGAGTTATTTACCTCTAAATGATGCCAATGAAAACTCCAAGTCGTCCCGCAAAAAACAAGCCCTCAAACAGCTCCATAGAAAGAAAAGAACCGTCTGGTTTCCATTATGCAAAATCCATAACGGAATCCATGACGGTGATGTGAACAAGGCCGTATAGCTCTTTGACGGCAACAATGAAAAAACGAAGGGAAATGCTAGGCCCAGTAAAGCCCAAAGCAGGCTGGTCACTAAGGGGTTAAAGGGATCAGAGCTCAGTTTCTTTTACACAGAGCTCCAAACCCCCTGCATGTTAAATGATAAAATCTGGCTACCTGCATCTACCACTAGAGGGAGATTACTGTATACAGATTCATAAATGAGATCCCTGTATAAGCAGTATGCAGTCATTTCCTTAGCTCCCTCTGGTGGCAGCTGCTGTAAATTGGAAAAATAATAGATGTATATAATAATAATAAATGCACACAAAATTCTTCTGCCGCGTCATAAAAATAGAATGAAGAGGCAACGTCACTCTCGAAAATGTATCACCATGTCCACTGAGCTCACAGTGGCCTCTTTTAAGAGCATTGCTGTCAGTCCATTAAAATGTTTCTATTGATACATACCCATAGATGTTCCTATATCACTCCTTAAAGGGGTATTTCCATCTGAGATAATGGAGGCATATCGCTAGGATATGTCCCCATTGTCTGATACGTGGGGGTCCCACCTCTGTGACCCGCATCTATATCAAGAACGGAGTGCGCGTCCACCTCGAGTCTCCCATTCACTTCTATGGCCCTGACGGAAATAGCTGAGCAAGCGCTTTCAGGGCTCCGTTCTTGGTGTAGGTGTGGGTCCCAGAGATGGGACCCAGACCTATCAGACGATAGGGGCACAATGGGAAAACCCCTTTAACTAGATAGTGCTGTGTATGCCTCAAAAGAATGCTTTAAAAAAACGAATATATGACTCATTATTTAACAGCTTCAGAAGAGGATGGGTCAAGGCCTACATAAAGCCACCGCAGCTCGGGAAAAAATGTGGTTTAACCACACATTGGCCCAGTTTGGAAATGCTTTTTAATGTCTGTCTGGTTTTTCCAGGTTTACCTGCTGTTTATCTGCTAAAACCAGTCAGGCTTAAAAGAGTTATTTAACTTAAAGGGACTCTGTCACCACTTTCTAACCCCCCCTTTTCAAAGTATTGTTATCTGCATGGCGCCCCTGTGATTATAAATGTGTTGTTAGAAGTTAAATTCGCCGTCTCCTTTTGATAAAAAGAGCTTTTATCTAACCTGTCAATCTTCTTGATAAGGTGCCCAGGGCGTTTCTTTTCGTCTCAATCTGCCGCCCGCCGCCGCCACCGTTGGTGCCCAGCTCCTCCCCTCATGCTTTCAGCGCCGCCTGAATGTAATCAAATACGCCTCCGGCTCTCTCTCAGTGCCCCCTCCTCCTTTTCAAAGATCCCGCGCGTGCGCACAGGGCTGTGCCTGATGCGCCCGTGCGGACATTTACAATCAGCCTCATTGAGCGAAGTGCGCATGCGCGCACTTCGCTCAACCTCCTCATCAGACGAGCACTGCAGCCAGCCACTCAGAGCCTGCGGCTCCATATAGCGCTTGGCAGGCTCTGAGTGGCCGGCTGCAGTGCTCGTCTGATGAGGAGGTTGAGCGAAGTGCGCGCATGCGCACTTCGCTCAATGAGGCTGATTCTAAATGTCCGCACGGGCGCATCAGGCACAGCCCTGTGCGCACGCGCGGGATCTTTGAAAAGGAGGAGGGGGCACTGAGAGAGAGCCGGAGGCGTATTTGATTACATTCAGGCGGCGCTGAAAGCATGAGGGGAGGAGCTGGGCACCAACGGTGGCGGCGGCGGGCGGCAGATTGAGACGAAAAGAAACGCCCTGGGCACCTTATCAAGAAGATTGACAGGTTAGATAAAAGCTCTTTTTATCAAAAGGAGACGGCGAATTTAACTTCTAACAACACATTTATAATCACAGGGGCGCCATGCAGATAACAATACTTTGAAAAGGGGGGGTTAGAAAGTGGTGACAGAGTCCCTTTAAACTAAGGCTACTTTCACACTGGCGCTTTGGCTTTCCGTTTGTGAGATCCGTCATGGGCTCTCACAAGCGGTCCCTTGCCCTAATGCATTCTGAATGGAAAAGGATCGGCTCAGAATGCATCAGTTTGCCTCCGTTCCGTCTCCATTCCGCTTTGGAGGCGGACACCAAAACTCTGCAAGCGTCTGACGAAACTGAGCCAAACGGATGGGGACGGATACGTTTTCTATGACCCAATTTGACACAATAGAAAACTTTCAATGGTGTTCAAGACGGATCCGTTTTGGCTATGTTAAAAGATAATACAAACTGATCCGTTCTGATCACCATTGAAAGTTTTCTATTGTGTCAAATTGTTTAATAGAAAACGGATCCGTTCTGAACGGATGCAGACGGTTGTATTATCTGAATGGATCTGTCTGTGCAGATCCATGACGGATCCGCACCAAACGGCAGTGTGAAAGTAGCCTAAGCCTTAGGATAGGTTATCAGTAGAGGTAAGCGAACCCGTGGAAGTTGGGGTTCGCCCGAACTTCAGGTGAACCTGAACTCGAACCCTATTCCCATTGAAGTCAATGGAGCCCCGAACTTTATTATTTTCTGTTACAACATGGTTATATCGGAAAATAACATAATACTTAAGACGGAATGCAAAAGGGACACCTTTAGAGGCATTCCATTTTGCATTCTGTCCTAATAGAAGTCTATGGGCAGCATAACGGATCCGTCCTGGTTTCCGCTATGCAGGACACGACTCCTGCATCCCTACTCCCTGACACTTGTGTTGTTCCTGAAGCCTGCACGGCCGCCGCTGCACGATCCTCCCTAGCGGGAAGCTCATTCCCATCACGGTCTGCTATTGGCTGACCCCACCCCCACCCCGTTGCCGGATGTTTTGATCAGAAACAACGCAGATGCCGGGCAACGGGGCAAGTATAACCTGTAAGAGGAGCCTGGGAATTTTGGGGGGCATTATAGGTCTCAGATAACCCCTTTAAGTAAGACTCACTGCTGTGCTAATGGAGGCCGTATACCTTCGAAAACTCATTCATACTATGCCTTTATAACTATTATTTTATGTAATTAGTTTTTTTATTTTTCAATACATTTCTCTCCTGCTTGGAACTGTGCCCTGAATTACACCCGCTTATTTGTCCACCTCATCTTTATCTACGGGAGGGAGCAGCAGTTACTCACCTGTCACGCTTTCAGAGTTGTGTCTCTGTACAGTGAGCATAATATTCCCTCCTTAATCCGTTCTATATTGACATTCTGCACACTGGAGCGCCTCTTTCTCTTCTAGTGCTAAAAGTCCAGACAGAAGAAATGAAATGCTCCGGACAAAAACTAGTACATAGAATACTCACACATAGGGTGTTAATATGTGATCTAAGAAATTGATGGGCAATATGGGGTAGTAAGCTTCAGCTGTCATTTATTGCATTGGCACGATGCCCTTTTTACGTACGGCTTAGGGTGGGTTAGAACGGAAAATAACAGAATCCATAAGACGGAAGGACGGATACGTTCTTCTGCCCATAGACTTGTATTATGACGGAATGCAAAACGGAAGCCTTTAAAAGGCATTCCGTTTGCTCTACGTCCTAATAGAAGTCTATAGGAAAGCATAACGGATCTATCTGGGTCTCGTTATGCAAGACGGAAAACAAAGTCATGTCAACAGGTCTTTCTTTTCCGTCTTGCATAACAGGACCCAGACTGATCTGTTATGCTTTCCCATAGACTTCTATTAGGACGGAAAGCAAACGGAATGACTTTTAAAGGCTTCCGTTTTGCATTCTGTTTGGGCATTCCGTTATTTTCCACGTTATAACGGAAAGCCATAACGGAATCCCTAACGCTAGTGTGAACCCACCCTTAGGCCTCATGCACACGACCGTTGTGTGTTTTGCGGTCCGCAAACCGCGAATCCGCCAAACACGGATGGCACCTGTGTGCGTTCCGCAATTTGCGGAACGGCACAGACAGCCATTAATATAACTGCCTATTCTTGTCTCCAAAACGCGGACAAGAATAGGACAGGTTATATTTTTTTTGCGGACCACGGAACGTGTGCTGTCTGCATCTTTTGCGGCCCCATTGAAGCGAATGGTCCGCATCCGAGCCGCCAAAACTGCGGCTCGGATGTGGACCAAAACAACGGCCGTGTGCATGAGGCCTTAGTAGGATAAATCGGTGAGTGCCGTGATGTTTAACGAGGGAACCTTCCATGAAGAGAGACTATTTCAGGGTTGGTCAGACTATTATTAGAAAGCATATATCCATCAGTGTGAGCTTGACACGGCTCAGATCTTTGCACTTGATGACACCTCACACTTGGCAGCATTTGTGTAGTCAGGAGAGTGATCTGCGGTGCACGCTGAATGGATCATATATCCACCTCCAGGTACTTACCTCTTTCATTTTTTTTAGGCTGCTTTTACATGGTCTGGATTTGATCAGATGCAGTTTTGAAGCTAAAACCAATGGATTTACTAAAGAGGCGATATAGAATCGGTCCTTCATACTTTCTCTCCCTTTACGATCCATACCTGGTTTTATCCTAAAAACTGCATCTGAAAACCTCATCACAACCTGACCGTGTATAGGCAACCTAAGCCTTGTAGGACATGTGAGAGCCTCTCGCCTAATATGGTTTTGGGTCTAGATGTACGATTATAGAGCTTAGAACTTTTTTCATTACCATCTCAGTACTGATCAGCGATTGATCTTTTTTAGACTTTGGAAACCAAGTAAGAATTAGTGAATCATTTTGTGTGCAGTCATTCTTAAAGGGGTCATCCCATGATTGATGCTAAAAAGGAAAGTAAGACATCATATAGCACATAACAATATCTAACAAAGCTAGGACTAGCCCAGTACATCACGTGGATCCAGAGATCTCCCCATTCATTGCTCCTATTGCTTTTCTAGATTATCTTCAGGCTGACAACAAGGAGGTGTTCTCTCCCTGCCAAAGCTCAGAGGTGTGCCCTTTCCATTGCAGCTCTCTCCCAATGACAGCTCAGAGGTGTGCCCTTTCCATTGCAGCTCTCTCCCAATGACAGCTCAGAGGTGTGCCCTTTCCATTGTAGCTCTCTCCCAATGACAGCTCAGGGGGTGTGCCCTTCCCATTGCAGCTCTCTCCCAATGACAGCTCAGGGGGGGCTGTCCTTTCTTTTGCAGATCTCTCCCTGTCGCAGCTCAGGGGGGCTGTCCATTCTCATAGTGGTGTCCTTTCTGCTGCAGCTTTCTCTTTGTAACTGTGACAGCTTCTAAAAGAAGATCCTAAAATTAAGGAGAAGGCCAAAATGAAGGAGGATACATTTGACAAATATTGGAATCTATGGTTAGTGGTAAATATCAAATAGTTATAGATTTAGGAAAGGGTAAACATTTTTATCTCCATCGTCCAGGGGGTTGGGGGGTAGTATTGAGTTAGTATTGACAGCTGTACATATTTCTTTCTTTTAGGCCCCATGCACACGACCGTTCCGTGAAGTGAATGGGTCCAAAACAGCGGCTTGGATGCGGACCCAAACAACGGTCGTGTGCATGAGGCCTTATATTGATGAGATTGTAACAAAGGACAAAAAAAAAGGAATAGAACTGTAGAACTGCAGCCTGTGCATGGATTTCTGCACCGACGCAGGATTAATCATCATTCAATGATGTTAGCAGGGAAGTAATTGTGACCGTCATCCTAATGGAAAATTGTATGGATGTCACCTTCAAAAATAATATTATATTATTATATTAGAAATCCACTGATGAATTACACCGACTTGTTACATATTTTAAAGGAAGTTACAAATCAAAATTCAAAGTGAGCCTGTCAGATAATGCTTGGGTCCCTATCTGAGAGCAGGATACCATTGAAGGAGAGGAGCTGAGCTCTCTGATCTGTAGGTTTGTAGATTTTTTGTCTGCATCCTTTCCACATTTTGTGCGGGTGGGATGTGGACCCATTCACTTCAATAGGGGCCACAAAAGAAGCAGACTGCGCACTGTGTGCTGTCCACATCCGTTTGTCCGATCCGTTTCATGCCCAAGGACAAGGATAGGACTGTTCTATTATGGGCAAAATGTGGAACACACGCGACCAGTACCCGTCCGTGTTTTTAGGATATGCAATTTGCAGACTGCAAAACAGTCCCCGGTCATGTGCCTGAACCCTAAAGAGCAGAGTAAATCCTAACAGGACTCCTAGCAGAGAGAGTCCTGATTACCCCACAGGATGATTGACAGCTCTTCAGTGTTTGTGTAGAGAAGACTGTCAGTCATATGTGTGGGCGGGTAAGCAGGACTCTCACTCTCTTTCCTAGGAGTCCCATCTCTCCGTCCATTGTATCCTGCTCTCAGACAGAGAGCCGTACTCACCTGACAGGTTCACTTTAAAAAGGATCTCTCTTGCCTAACACGAGAAGGAAAGAAAATAACCACATAGGAAAACGCTCACGATCGCCGAAAGAGCATTTCGTGTGGTTGCTGCACTGTCCCAGTTCTGTCCGGCTGCATTCCTAATCCATCTGGTAATTCATTAATATAATCCCAGTTACAGCCGCTGTGTGACAGGTATACTGGATTTCAGGGACAGGAACATTCCACGCTGGTTCCTTCATCGGCTTATATAACAGGTATTACAGTTTGCTGGCGCTTATAATAAGTAGTTGAGGTGTGCATATTGTACATTTAAGTATTTAATAAGAAATTCCACCTTTAGGTAAGACACAGAGACCTCAAGGTCATATTATGGCATTGTCTTTGAGGCTCCACTGCAGGATTTGTCCAGCAGAAACTGAATCAGTTGTCGGATCTCCATTGGATCCCATTATAGTCAATGGGGATCCAACAGTGTGAGGCAGTATCCCGCTATGCCGGATTCGTAAAACTCTGGTAGTCTGTTTCTCTGCCTGAGTAGTTGCCACAGATGAGGATCTACTCTTAGGCAGTATTTCTTTTATATGAATCCGACAGAAATTGCTCCATCAGATACTAGGGTGTGGTGAAATTGTCCTCTAGAAGCATTGCTTCTACGATAGGATATCTTAAACATATGACATACCATACAGCGGCACACATGACTGCCTTGGCTCTGAGGCCTTTCTCTGAATCTCAGATTTTTTTTTGTGCAAGCATTATACAGCTTCATTTACTTCAATACCATATTAGATAGAATACTTAAAGGGGTTGTGTCGTCTCAAACATTGGTGGCATATCGCTAGGTTATGCCACCAGTGTCTGATAGCTGTGGGTCTCACCTCTGGGTCCTGCAGCTATCTCTAAAACTGAGCAAGCAAAGTGAAGGAGAGTGGACCACGCATACACAGCCGCCCTCCATTAATTTCTGTGGGAGTGACGAAAATTGACAAGTGGCGCACTTGCCTATTTTCAGGAGTCCCATAGAAATAAATAGGAAGTGCACCGCGCAAGCATCGCCACCGCTCCATTATCGAAGCGATATGCCACTAATATTTGATAAGACACAGACCCTTTAATGTGATTCTTAAGGCCCCTTTCACACGAGCGAGTATTCCGCGCTGGTGCAATGTGTGATGTGAACGCATTGCGCCCACAAGGAATCCGGACCTGGTTTTCACGCATCACTTATGCGTTGCGTGAAAATCGCAGCATGTTTTATATTCTGCGTTTTTCACGCAATGCTGGCCCCATAGAAGTGAATGGGGCTGCGTGAAAATCGCATCCGCAAGCAAGTGCGTATGCAATGCATTTTTCATGGATGGTTGCTAAGAGATGTTGTTTGTATACCTTCTGTTTTTTTATCACGCGCGTGCAAAACACATTAAATCGCATTGCACCTGCACAATAAAAACTGAACAACTGGACGCGATCACATACAAAACTGAATGAACTGGCTTGCGAAATCGTGCATCCGGACCTAATCCACTCACGCTCGTCTGCAAGGGGCCTAAGGGGGTTTTCTAGGCTCCTGATATTGGTGGCCTATCCGAGCTGAATGGAAGCAGAAGCACAGCACTTGAATGGGAGCGGACCTGCAGTAACCCGGCATGGCCACTACACAGGGCTGTGCTGTACAATATGCTAGATCTGGTGCCAGAGGCTGCAGAGAGCAGCTGATCTTGGAGGTGGTGAGTGTCAGACCGCCACCGATCAGATGCTGATGACCTATCCTGAGGATTGAACACCTGCTGCTATATCTCGAGCCCTTTAACCCTTAATGAGCATAATGGGCTTTTCATTCCTGGAAATGGGGGGATCCCATATCAAAGACCCTCAGTTTGTTATCTCCTTACCTGGCTTTATGAAATTTGGAAAAATCCTATTAGACCGCACGATTTTCATGCCAGTTATCAGGAACAAGCGTTCCTGATGAGGAGCACTCATTCCCAATAATTGTCTCATATAATCAAGCAGCCGATCAACCAATGATTTGCTCGTTTGTTGGCTGATGGGCATCTTTCATCTGGATGGCAAATGCCTGATTATCTGCAGCACATCCCTCTGTGTTACCAAACATTGTCGCTCTCACAGCCTGATCTTCGGGTAGTTTTATACAGCCGTCGTTTTTTGTATGTATTCCTTTAAACAAATGGCTCAGCCGTTTTGACATTGATCAGTTGAATGCAAACCAGTAGGATAAGTGAGGTTCATGAGAAGATTATTTATAAGATAGTTTAAGAACCTATAGACAAAATGGCTGCTATAGGGGGTGCAGAGGTAGCAGTCGCTATCGGGCCCAGGAGCCTGAGGGGGCCCAAAGACCCTTGTGCCGCATGTGAAGACAATGGTATCATAGAAAGTGCATGCTGGTCAAGTTACACCTCTGGCTAGAGGTAAGGGGTTAGGTCAAGAATTAGCCATGGGGGGGTGAATGCCGTTTCAATTTTTGCCTCAGGCAGCACAAAGGCTATGTGCTTCCCTGCCCCTGGCCACAAAGCACTGAGAGTAGGGGGGCCCAAGCTGAACTCTTGCACCAGGGCTCATGAGCCTTTAGCTACGCCCCTGGCTGCTTGTAAAAGGAACTTGTCAATGCCATCCCATCTGCATTCCCCATGCTATAGAGCAGGGGGAGCTGAGCAGATTGATATATAGTTTTATCGGAAAAGATTTGGCAAAACTTGTAATTCATTCACTAAATCCTCTGTTAATTTTGAGCTTTGGAGTCCAGTGGGTGGTCTTATCAGTGATTGACCGCCTGGCCTGTATGACTGCGTATAGAAAGATGGCTGTCAGTCACTGAGTAGGACCACCCACTGGACTCCTAAGCTCGGAATCAGCAGAAGTTCAAAGGGATTCTTCGGGAATGATTTAAAATGGCTACCAGCAACCTGTCCTAGAATGGGAGGAGGACTGGCTGCCAACACTTTCAGAGCTGCCAAGGTGGGTGATGTGGCAGGGCCTCACTATACACTGCACTGCTCTACAATAGATGGTAATGATGTGTGCCTGGATATGATATGCCATCAGGGCTGAGCAGCCTTACAGGAACACTCACCAATACGTAGTGTATGCAAATGCTAAAGAATAGTGTGTAGTGAGACCCCCTCACCCCTTAGGCAGGTCTGCAAGCAGAGGCAACCATCCCGTCTCACATTCTAGGAGAGGTTTCTGGCAGCCATTTTAAATCATTCCAGAAGTGAATAAATTACTGAATCTTTTGCCACAAATATATATATATAGGAATCTATTCAAATTGTTTCTTTCTGTAGAACATGGAGCCTGCGGAATTAACTGCACTTTCAATGTGATGGGTTTCCTATAAGTCAGCATGGTTCAAAAATAGATCAGCCAACTTCACCGGCTGCTGGAGACAAGTCACCTTTAAATAGAAAGTAGAAATATTCAACCGAAACATATCATGGATCACCTTGACCCAATTACACTGCTCATTAATATCTCGTAAACAGAAACTAGCTGAGGTCACACAGTTTGTCCTCTTGATTTACTCCATAACAGTGCCTTTATATGACGCACCTTTTCTGAAAATGTTAATGGTTTCCAGTTGTACTTCTTAATGGGAAACCAGTACTTATTCATAACTTTGGCCGTTAGCAACCAGAAAAAAATAACAAAACGAATTTAGAGCTACAGAAAGTCGAGTCCAAAGGCCTCTAGTGTATATGATTAGAAGTCTGGCAATTATCCCACCATATTATTTTCTGTGAGGTCTAAAAAGTTATAAAACAAAATATGTTGTTTTTACTGTGCTCATGCACATGGCAGAGCCTACCACGCCCCTTACGTATATAGCCCCGTGTGCCCCTATATATACAAAGATATTCTCCACTACAAGCAATACTTTTAGCATAGTATAGCTCCTTATGATTTTTTTCTGTTGGATTCATGCAGATCTAGAAAGAAATAAAACTGTATAAAATTGGAGACATATGTAAAGTATGGTGGAGGCCACATCGACCTCTGTGGCTCCATCCAAAATGAAACCATAATCCAGTCGTGTCCATCAGCCCTTATTATTGAAATAATAACCTGAGGATGATTTCTTTGACTTCTGTGCTGGTTTTCTGACTTAGAAAAGTTCCATTTGCACCAAAATTTCAACTTTTCTCCCTATTATGCCCTTGTCATTGTTGTAAAATGTGGGCAGGGCATGGTGGTCCGCAGATGGGTCCCTTTTAGTCCAATACATTTTCCTATATGTGTGCCAAGAAACTGGTGCACATTACACTAGAAATCTACATTGGTTTCTTGCTGGTGTAGATTTCATTTTCTTGCCCACGAACCTCCTGAGGATGTGCCAAAATGATTATGAGTGCTGTGACCCAGTAATTAACTGTTATCAAATGGTTTACCAATAAAAGGGTTAACACTGTGGTTCACTAAAAATGGTTTATGTGATTTCTTATACACCATGTAATCCAAAATGGCTATGTATGGGAGGGAAATAGTTGACTGGCAGTCTTAGTAACAGTTGCCGGGTGGTAGGCTGGCCCCACATTCCCCTGGCTAGTAAAAAAGTCTTTTGGTAAGCAAGCCAGAATGAACATGTGTTTTGTGTGTGTTGCTGCCAAATAGGCCAAGTAAAGAATTCGTATCCTGGGAAACTCCATAGCTATGAGTGAAAGCTGCCAGAAAAGCAAATGTACGAAGAGCTAACCTCTGAGAAAGATCGGAACAGACTACTACAGATAGTTGAGGACCATTAAAGGGTCAGTGTGTGGACATTAAAGCCAGTAAACGTAACGCACACGTAAGACTGTTGAGGTTACTGCATGTGGTTTGGGTTATATTGCTTCAGGCACCCGTCATACTGCTCAGACGGATTGGCTACCCGAACTAGGACTGCACCCCACAGTTGGGAACTGCAGAAATATAGAGCAAGGACTTGCATTGCTGTGGTCAATTGGGAAGATTGCATGGTATACCTAGCGAGAGACTTACAGGGGACCATCATATTGCCTATCCCCTATAAAAAGCCATTTGGAAAATGTCTGCCTTGTGAAATATTTGAGAACTGTGCCTATTGCTTATATTCGCACTGCAATCCTCATCATCTGACCTGGTCATTGCCTCTATCATCTGCGGACCCCTGTGCTGTCCTTCAGTCTTACCCATTCACCATCAGTGCCCACCCCCCCAGCCCCCCCTTGCTGCCACCAGGCAGGAGATCCTAGAACCCAAGGTGTGCTCAGAAGGAAGAAAGGTGTGCCCAGAAGGGAGGGTGTGCCCCTCCAAACACTGCAGCTGCATCCTAGAGGAGAGTTATAGTAGGATTAGCCACAGTGAGGACTACAAATAGCCCTATTGCCACTGTCACCACTCTCATCCTCTCCATCCTTACTCCAGCATGCTGCAAGTGAAGTATGTACATCAGCATATTTCTTTATTACGAATGGCATAAGGAATGTTAGTTTTAATAAACTTTGCCCACTAAGGCTACTTTCACATCAGCGTGGTGCTGTCTGGTTTTGAGATCCGGCACAGGGTCTTAAAACCGCAGCACAATGCTTCAGTTTTGTTCCTATTCATTGTCAATGGGGACAAAACAGAACAAACCGGAACGCAGTGCACCAGAATGTATTCTGTTCCAGTTTGTTGTATTCCCATGCCGGACACAAAATCGCTGCAAGCAGCATTTTTATGTGCGGCATGGGAGACTGAACAAGCCGTATCCGGCACCCATTGGCTTACAATGGTTTTAGTGTCGGATCCATTTTTTTTTTTTTTCGATATAATACAACTGGATCTGTTCTGAATGAATGTAGCTGGTTATATTATTAGAACGGAAGTGTTTTGCTGTGGTTTTGAGATCCAGCGCTGTGGTTTTGAGATCCCCTGCTGGATCTCAAAACCATACACCAAAACCGCTGATGTAAAAGTAGCCTAAGGCTACTTTCACCTTAGCGTTTTTTGCAGATCCGTCATGGATCTGCAAAAACGCTTCCACCGCATGCATCCGTCATGGACAGATCCGGTTGTATTATGTCTTCTACAGCCATGACAGATCCGTCATGAACACCGTTGAAAGTCAATGGGGGACGAATCCGTTTTCTGTGTCAGAGTAAACTGATCCGTTCCCATTGACTTACATTGTGTGCCAAGACGGATCCGTCTTGCTCCGCACCACATCGTGGACAGAAAAACGCTGCAGGCAGCATTTTGGTGCCCGCCTCCAGAGCGGAATGGTGACAGAACAGAGGCATTCAGAATGCATTAGGGCAAAACTGATCCGTTTTGGATCGCTTTTGAGAGCCCATGACGGATCTCAGAAACGGAAAGTGATCTTCAATGAAAACAAGGAATGATTTGAGTGTAGTACTATAAAATATTTTTGATTTATATATCCAATGTGCAATAAATACAGGTGTTTACCACCAGAAAAGTGATGGAAATACTAGGATATCCCATCTTTTATTGATCGGTGGGGATTTGACTTCTGAGATCTCTGATGAAGGGGCTGCAGCAGCGGTTTATGGAGCTTCCAGCTGCTCACTGTGCAGAGAACAGCAGAACAACTCCATTGACTTGACCAAGAACACCACAGTACAGGGGGAAAAAGCTGAAATGGGCTTCTGCCCCTTCTTTTTTGGGATCAGCGGGGATCCCCAATGTTATAGCATTGACTAGTGATGTGTAGCTTAATGGATTAATTTGTGCGTGATATAATTTAGTAAGTAAAATATAGACTATGAACAGCAAATAAGGGATGGGTCACTCACACATACTAGTCACAATGGGTCTGGTTGTTGAGCATCCAAGTTGTTCCTTATACTCCAAGAAACCAATATATAAATAATTAGACAGAAGCCAGCTCTCTAGACACCAAATACTTTACCTATTCACATTATGGTGAACCTGATTTCATAAAAAAAAACTATGAAAAATGAAAATCTATAAAAATACTATTGTATATCTACAAAGAAATTACACAATTAGGAACCCTTCAGGGGCGTAGCTTAAGACTCATGGGTCCTGGGGCAAGAGTTCAGCTTGGGCCCCTCTTCCCTCAGTGCTTTGTGGCCGGGGGGTCAGGGAAGCACATGGCCTTCGTGCTGCCTGAGGCAAAAATGTAATGCCTCCCACTACCAAATTTTTGGCCTAACCCCCTCCCTCCAACCAGAGGTGTGACTTGACGATTCTGGGTCCCAGTGCAAAATCTGTGACAGAGCCCTCCCAGCATGAACTTTCTATAATACCAGTGGCACAACGGTCTTTGGGCCCCCTCAGGCTCCTGGTAGCTACAGCTACCTCTGCACCCCCTATAGCTACGCCCCTGACCCCTTGTGATAATACCCGTGTAATTCTATTGCAAACAGATTCCCTCAAATGAATCCACTTACATATACTTTACCGTGACTCTACCACGCCAAGCTCTAATAAAGAAATGTTTTGATGCAACTTACTGCACAATGATAATGCTATCTAGATATTATAATACTTCAGTAGATAGGGCAGCACGTCTCCAAACAATAATCCGGGTGCCAGCGTTCGACCCTTGATTCCGGGTGTATAAATAGCTGTAAAGATTTATGGCACATCTCTTTATATGGTGAAAAAATGTGACTTTATTCACACATGTCATAGCAGCCAAGTGGCTTGAGAAAGGTTCCGTGAGGGGACCGAAACGTCACTGCTGTGACATGTGTGAATAAAGTAAAAAAATGTAACCAGAGGTGTGGCGTGGATCTTTACAGCTAGATATTATAATAGGCACAGTACAATTATATACATCACTGTTAGTTGCTGTTCACATATGAAGAGTAGCATTGCCAGGTCACTTATCCAGATGTATAATCAGCTATTGTCCTTTGACTTCCAGAACACAAGGTGACAGACCAGATATTGCACACAATTGTTGTATACAGCACTGTTTGGGTACAACCAGATGGTGCAGCTTGTCACATGCGGCCAAGCCATGCCCACCTACGCCAGCCAATGACCATATGATTTTACCACAAGATTGGGTTGTCATGAGTGGGCACAGCTTTTTTTCATGCTGCCAGCTGCACCGTCGAGTTGTACTCTTTAACCTTAGTTAAAGGGCATCTGTCAGCAGGTTTGTCCCTATGAAGCTGCCCGGATTACTAAGAAAAACTATGTTTTAATATATACAAATGAGCCTCTAGGAGCAACGGGGGCGTTGTCATTACTCCTAGAGGCTTTGATATTTAATAGACAGGACCAGGCAGTGAAAATCTCATTCTACCTGGCCCTGTCAATCAAAGTACAGAAGCATGGCAGCTGCAGAAAGAGCAGGGCCTCTAGGTGTAACAGCAACTCCCCCATTGCTCATAGAGGCTCATTGGCATATATTAAAACTTTTTTTTTTACATATGAACATGTAACAGGTCAGCCAGAGTCATAGGTACAAATCTGCGGACAGATGCCCTTTACATCTCTTATGAAAGCGTTGATTTGCATAACTCTTATGGGTAAATAAAATGCATGTAGTAGTAAAAAAATAAAATATAGCACTTTTCTGCTTCTCACCCCACTGCAGCACTGGAAAGTGCCCGGCTTTCCCAGTAGTCTGATAACTGTCTTTTGGAGCGGTGTTAGACAGCAGCTGCACAGGCTACAATTCACAATGCTCAATTCCCTACAGCTGATCACCTCATAGTGGACAGTGGAAGTGACAAACACATTGTACGAAAACTTATAGCTCAATGTATAGCACATATTCATCAGGTGTAACATGTTCACATCCCTGTCACTAAACTCTGAAACCCAAAATGCAATTTCCTCTCTTTCTTTCTTTTTGATCTTCTGTTTTATTCTGTTGTGGTATTTTTTTTTGCAAGATTATTTCAGCATGGTCATATTAAACATTCATGTAAATGTTCCCACAGGCTCAACGGACATACCCAGGATGCTCCTTTAATAACATATGGCACCTACCGTGGGTCTAGAAGAATCAGAAAGCTGCTAAAGAGACGAGCTGATGTAAATTCACCAATCTCAGAGAAAGAGGAGACCCCTGAAACCAGTTCTGTAGGAGATGCTAACACAGAAAATTGTCTGATGCTGCATGATCGGATAAAAATGGAACCAGTCGAAGATCTAAATGGAGAGGGTGAAATGCCTCCTTCAAAGATACATATAAAAAAGCAATCAACACTTGAACCTCTTCACCAAAATGCTAAATTGCATAATGATGACAACATAATCCGAAATGCAAAGAACCTAAAACTCACAAATGATCTAGAAACCAAAGACACCTCAATATGCACAAACAGTGGAGAGGTTGCAAATAGCTCAGAGATCGTAGAGGGACAACAACCAAACATTGAGGAATTTCTAATAGCTGTCCCACAACTGAATGGAAAAGGATCCTCTGAAATCATCTTACAGCCAAACACTGGTGTACAACCAACTCTTGGAGGGAGTTTAAACATTTCAGGGCATCTCCGACAAAATGTAGACCATGCAGAGGGTCATACCGTGGAAAGCACAATTTCAAGGAAATCCGAATCAAATAATGAAGGACATTATACAGATGATGAACCAAAGACAGTAGACATTTCAGGTATTGTTGGACATAAAAAACCAAACACCGATGATGTCTCAAAACAGCAGGAAGATCATCAACCAGATAAAGAAAGTGTACATTTTCCAGAAATTCTGCAAAAAAGTATTGATGATGATTCAAAGACTGAAACAGGATCATCTCCAAAAGTAGCAGAGAACTTATTACCTCATTCAAAAGAAATTATAAATAATTGCTTAATAGGTGATATACAAGCAAATACTAACAGTTCCCAAAAATTTGAGACATTTTCAGTAATGGATAATTTATGTTCGTCAAAATTTTCAACAGAAGGCGAAGATACATTCGTGAGAACAGAAGAATTAGAAGACACAAAGGTTCTAGTTGGTTTGGAAAACTGTGCAGCAGACAAAATGCAAAGTGCCTTACAACAATCCCATCTAGAGATTGGAGATTCAGGGGAATGGCCAAATAGTCAGCAAGTGGTTGAAGAGAACTTGCATGTTAAAGAAAAAACACATGAGGATCTCTCTGATAATTTGCACCTAACTACACACAGTGTATCAGGCCTGTCAAGTGACAAAAATTATGAAGACTTCAACTCACCAGTTTCTTATTTGAAACCAGAAATAGAGAGGCCAGACATAATAGATCTCCATCCAAACGCACAGTTAATCTCCAGCAGTACAATAGATGTGGAACCAAGTACCATGGGCAATTCAGTAATAAAAGAACAAATGCAATTACATGAAGATGAATACCTTAACCAACCAAATCCAGACTTGAACATTACATTTTTAAATAAAAGTGTATCAGAGTCAGAACCCATGCCAAATTCACATCTACAACTGAATTGCATGTCTGTAACTTCCGAAGATCTGCAACAAATTGAAAGTGTAGGAGATCTACCAGCAAATGCTGACATTATTCCAGAAAATGATCTACAAAATGATGAAGAATTGCTAAAGACTGAGCAGCAGCCAAATACCAACATATTCTTCCAGTTGAAAGAGTTAAACGATACAATTTTAGAAAAAACCCTGTCAGGGTCAGAAGACATCTCAAATTTAGATCTACAACTTAATAAGACCAGAAGTTCCAAACCTCTGGATCAAACTGTAAATACGGAAAATTTACAGACAAATGCTAATATTATGCCAGAAAATGGTCCACAAAAAGATGGAGAATTGTTGCAGTCAAATACCAAAGTAAACTCTCAGTTGAAGGAAGGTTCAGATGAATCTCTTTTAAAGTCCAGAATAATTTCAAAGATGATAGAAAACCAGAAACCAAATATACACATTGAGTCAAATGTATCAGATAGTACACAAGCAGAAGTAGACGAACCATTAAAGGTCAATTTGTGTCAAGAGACAAATTCCAAAATTCATGTTCCTGAAGTTAACAATGACTATTTAATTGACAGATTATCACAAAAGCATGAATTTGTGAGTGAGGAGGGGCTAGCAGAGACCAAAGATAATAATAGATTGGTCGATGAGGACAATATTCATGTTGACAAACCTGATGGAACAGTAGAGGAGCCAGACATAGAAAATGCTATTTTTGATGATAATCACGAAAGCGTAACTGTACCAGAAAGCTGTGTGGATTATATTTCATCACTTAATACGGACCAGGAATCCATAACTTGCAGGAATATTTCATTTGATAATGGCATTGAGTGTCGTTCCCCTTCTCCCATCACAATATCTGACTCTTCATCATATGCCGATTGCAACGATGTTCAATTTGACAGTCCAAATGATTCAGGCATTGTGTCATCACAAGCTTATACACCAGATGAACACATCCTGGTTACGACCTTTCCCTCTGAAATATTCATTAAAACTGTTACTGAACCATTTGCAGTTGACCATAAGAGTGAAGAGTTTTCTGGGCCAAAACATGACAGTATTGTCAATGTACAAACTGTCCCAAAGATGCAAACTAAGGAACCAGTGATAGACATAAATAAATCATTTGAAGACGAGCATGCATCTCATGGAAATGGAAGTACATCTAACTCAGCTAGTGATATTTCCTTTAAAATTTCAACCCCAGATAAAGTGGTCAAATTGAATTCTGATATTTATATTGCTAAGGTGTCCATGAAAACTGTGAACATTGAAGAAGTCAAAATATCACCCCATGGTTTGTATTCAGACATTATATCTGTAGCTAAGGTAGAAAGCCCAACCTTCGCAAAAGAAGTAATTTGTCTACCACAGTCTTCGCCTCCACCGACAGAAAATACATTCCAGGTTTTTCCTGGTGTTGAAGAGCATAAAGACTTTGTTACACACAAGAAGTTACTCAACCATAGTGGAGAGTATCTTAGTGTGAATAATTGTGATAAACATCCGAAAAACAAACTGGACACTGATGAAATGCTGCTATATAAGGACAGTGATGTGACTGTGAATCTCATTAGTGATTTGCCTAATAATGAAAGTGACAGTATTCCACAATATAACTGTATTGAAGAATCGCCAAAAATCACAGATAAATCATCAAGCATGCTAATAGAAAATCTAAGGAATAACAATGTAAATGTATGCACTAGTGACATCATAAATGCTCCCTTCCAGGCACATATATCTGATAGGGAAATGATAAATGAGACCTTGATGTCCAGTGATTCATTGAAGGATCTAAAACTTGGTGAATCACTTTCAGAATTAAATCCAGATTCAACAATGAATCATAGAGAAAAGTTGAGTGATTTACTGTTACATTCAGCATTACTCCAAAATGCTGCTGACACAAACGGAATCACTTCTTTACCTTCTGCAAATGCAAAAAATATCCTTCTAGGCAAAGACTTTTCTGAGCCATCTAATGAATTGTTTGAGCAAAAAGCTAATGAGATTATTTTCAGTGTCTTGCATTCTGCCATTGATGAACTTCAAAATATACACCAACGGCGTATAAATATAATGCCTGGTAATAATCACACCCTGACAGATATAAAACATGTGAAAGAGAATGTAAGTGAGAAACTAAAGGACCATCCTGATGAAGTACTTGTCAAGTGTCCCGGAAAACCTTCTGACCATATACTCACTGAAGACACAGATCTGATTATGTCCATGGCAGTAGGAATAGTAAATGATGTTATATCTTCTTCGAAACAGCTTGTGGTTTCCAATATCTACCCAGATGTGCTAAGTAAAGACTTTACCACCGATAAATGCACTCAACAAAAACGACCAAGCGTGTTTAATGGCTTATCCATGGACAATCAGCATGACCTAGTTGAGGACACAACAAATTCAAACCATGTCATTTCTTCATTTGACTATGATAATGAAGCCCATCCTCCTTCTTGTGAAGTCAATTCTAATGATCTTGAAGTGACAACAGAAGTGTCTCCGAAAGTTGAGTCTAGACAGGCCACAAAACCCAGATCTGATGATTTGGGGTCAAAAGTCACAGAAGACATGAATGAAAAAAATGCGGATAAGACCATAGAAACCAATATTTTAACAAAAACAGAAGTTGAAGAACATCTTACCTTTTCTAAAAGCTCACCCAAAGCAGATACATACAGCTTAATTAATGAACCTTATATCAATGGAGATCTTATGCTGGATGACATTCATTGTGACAGACAAATGGGATCTTTATCTCTTGGGACTGAAGGATCAATGGAAGACTTCAATTATATTAATATATGTGAAGAAAGCAGCAACAGATCAGACTTCTCTGACTTCTTACAGTTTTCTGTACATAATAGTAAATATGTTGAAATAAGTGGAAGTGATGATGAGTCAACAGATGAGGAAAAAGATTGTGGCAGTGAACAGGCCTCTGGCAATGATTCTTATGTCCCTGTGCAATCAAGACGTGTCAGGATTTATCCTTTAGCTCTGTCACCGATATATGAAGATGATAGTGCTTGTGAGGACAGCTTGTCCAACAACAGTTCACCAAAATATAATGAGGGTGCAAGTAATAGTAGTCGTGACCACACATCAATCTTATCTCTTTTGCAATCTGTGTCAGATCGCCTCAAAGAGGCTGACTTGGAAGAGACGTCTGATGAAGAAAGATTTTTAGCACTCAGTAATGAAGTATCTTTTGTCAATGACAGGTGTAATGAGGAAGAACCAGGGGAACTAGAGGACATCAGCTCGATATCTAAGACTATCTCCAATGTACCAACCCTTGAAGATAAAAAAACATCTTTAGGTACAAGGTCTGGTTTGTTCATAACAAGGTCCTTTGCAGAAAACAAACCTAATCTAGTTTCAGGCCGTCAATCTCTTCTTCTTAATTTGACATCAAACTCTAACATCTACGGGTCAAAATCCAGCCTTGAAAGCAGCTCTGTTCCATCTTTGAGGAGTGAAACATCTGTGTCACCAACAGTTGAAAGTACGGATCTTTCCCCAAGTACAGCTGTTGTGAATTCACTTTCTTCAGAACCTGTACTACCCATTCAAAGCTCACCTGTAGATCAGAAGCCACATATGTCTCCTAAAAGTGTTTATTATCAGTATTTCCATGCTGCCCAAAACTACTTATCCAATATTGATGATAATGGAAGTCCTGCTCAGGAAAAACTGGAAGAACCAAAGAAAACAGCTGAACCTTATATGGTAAGAAATGTTGTTTCTTATGTATGTGGATGTGTCCAAACCACTCTATATATATATGAGCAGTACATGTATTAAGTTATTTTATTGTATCAATATATATAAGATTATTCACTTTCTATACTATGTGTTAATGCTTGTTCAATAGATTGTCCATAAAGGTAAAGAAATAGAAGCTTGCTGTTGAGTGCCTTTTCTTTTTAGTTATACCAAATAACAGATACCATACTGGGGGAGATTTATCTAACTGGTGTAAAGTAGAAATGGCTTAGTTTCCCATAGCAACCAATCAAATTCCAGATTTCATTTTCCAAAGGAGCTCTAAAAAATGTAAGGTGGAATCTGATTGGTTGCTATGGCCAGTTCTACTTTACACCAGTTTTGATAAATCTCCCACAATGTTCTTATGCACAAAATATTGGCTGCTGAAGTAAAGAACTGTTGGCCCAAGGGGTTTTATATTGATGACCTATCATCAGGCTAGGTCATCAATATCTAATCGGCGGCGGTCTGACACCTGGCACACATGCCGATCAGCTGTTTGAGGAGGTGGCGGCGATCCATCCAAGCACAGCTTCCTCTTCATTACGCAATCGTCTTCTCCTGTGGAGCGGTGGTGTAGTGTAAATAAGTGAATGGAAAAAGTACTTGTCATTGCACTGCACCGCCGTAGCTTCCGAGACAACGGGCGGTGTAATGAAGAGGAAGTGGCACTCGCATGGAGCACTGCCTCCTCTTCAATGAGCTGATTGGCAGGGCTGCCGTGTGTCGGACCCCCACTGATCAGATATTGATGACCATCCTGAGGATAGGTCATCAATAAATAAAAACTGCATCATACACATAAGATAAGTATCATCTGAAATGCAGATGATCAGTCATCCATGGGATTGTGCATATGAATTATTCCACCAACAACATGGCAGACTGAACTTTTTCAGCAGATGTGGTCTGCCGTTCTGACCATCTCATCAAACCATAAGATGTCATCAGATTTCTGGCCATCTGTGGCTAGCTTAGCAAAATGTTAAGCTAAACCTTGCAAAATCTTCCTCCCTTAAACTGCCCATACATATGATATCCAGCATAGCCCAAAAATCTGATGTGAATGGAGGCAGCCCGATAGTCCCTCAGCAACTGTTGCCATAGGAAAACTTTGAGCATATCTGAACTTTATTCCACTTGGTGGTAAACCATGGCCAAAAGGGACTGGAAGTGCTTTCTTCCCCTTTCAACCAAGTGTTCATGTTTATGGGGAGGTTGGATAGATGTAATGTGTATATCTACACTTTTAATCTCTCTTCTGACATCATACAGCGAATAAATTTGAATGCGATACCTACCACAAAGAATTATGGTTTGGAAAACAAGAAAAATGGGAGAATTTACAATAGTGTAGGATCAAAAGTGATAATTTTTACTAAAAAGCCCATAATCCTATATTTATACAGGGAGTGCAGAATTATTAGGCAAGTTGTATTTTTGAGGATTCATTTTATTATTGAACAACAACCATGTTCTCAATGAACCCAAAAAACTCATTAATATCAAAGCTGAATATTTTTGGAAGTAGTTTTTAGTTTGTTTTTAGTTTTAGCTATTTTAGGGGGATATCTGTGTGTGCAGGTGACTATTACTGTGCATAATTATTAGGCAAATTAACAAAAAACAAATATATACCCATTTCAATTATTTATTTTTACCAGTGAAACCAATATAACATCTCAACATTCACAAATATACATTTCTGACATTCAAAAACAAAACAAAAACAAATCAGTGACCAATATAGCCACCTTTCTTTGCAAGGACACTCAAAAGCCTGCCATCCATGGATTCTGTCAGTGTTTTGATCTGTTCACCATCAACATTGCGTGCAGCAGCAACCACAGCCTCCCAGACACTGTTCAGAGAGGTGTACTGTTTTCCCTCCTTGTAAATCTCACATTTGATGATGGACCACAGGTTCTCAATGGGGTTCAGATCAGGTGAACAAGGAGGCCATGTCATTAGATTTTCTTCTTTTATACCCTTTCTTGCCAGCCACGCTGTGGAGTACTTGGACGCGTGTGATGGAGCATTGTCCTGCATGAAAATCATGTTTTTCTTGAAGGATGCAGACTTCTTCCTGTACCACTGCTTGAAGAAGGTGTCTTCCAGAAACTGGCAGTAGGACTGGGAGTTGAGCTTGACTCCATCCTCAACCCGAAAAGGCCCCACAAGCTCATCTTTGATGATACCAGCCCAAACCAGTACTCCACCTCCACCTTGCTGGCGTCTGAGTCGGACTGGAGCTCTCTGCCCTTTACCAATCCAGCCACGGGCCCATCCATCTGGCCCATCAAGACTCACTCTCATTTCATCAGTCCATAAAACCTTAGAAAAATCAGTCTTGAGATATTTCTTGGCCCAGTCTTGACGTTTCAGCTTGTGTGTCTTGTTCAGTGGTGGTCGTCTTTCAGCCTTTCTTACCTTGGCCATGTCTCTGAGTATTGCACACCTTGTGCTTTTGGGCACTCCAGTGATGTTGCAGCTCTGAAATATGGCCAAACTGGTGGCAAGTGGCATCTTGGCAGCTGCACGCTGGACTTTTCTCAGTTCATGGGCAGTTATTTTGCGCCTTGGTTTTTCCACACGCTTCTTGCGACCCTGTTGACTATTTTGAATGAAACGCTTGATTGTTCGATGATCACGCTTCAGAAGCTTTGCAATTTTAAGAGTGCTGCATCCCTCTGCAAGATATCTCACTATTTTAGACTTTTCTGAGCCTGTCAAGTCCTTCTTTTGACCCATTTTGCCAAAGGAAAGGAAGTTGCCTAATAATTATGCACACCTAATATAGGGTGTTGATGTCATTAGACCACACCCCTTCTCATTACAGAGATGCACATCACCTAATATGCTTAATTGGTAGTAGGCTTTCGAGCCTATACAGCTTGGAGTAAGACAACATGCATAAAGAGGATGATGTGGTCAAAATACTCATTTGCCTAATAATTCTGCACGCAGTGTATATAGATTCCAGGGGGTAAATGGTTGTATGCTGCTCTTGCCAGCAAAGGAGCAATCATCATTTGGCGCTTCTCCCATACTGTCAAAGTGCTGTAAAAAAACTCGAGGAAACAAAATACGAAAAACTGAAAAAATACTCCCTAAGTGACATAATAATAATAATAGTATAATGCAAGGGAAAACTGTTGTGCATGGATATATAAAAACCACCTCAGATATATATTAACCCTGCCGGAGTCTTATTAACGTCCTGCACAGGGATATTTATTTCTACACCTATTTTTACATATATCGAATCAATACATACCAATTGTTCTGGTAAATACTTTTTTCTTTCATGATTTCAGGATTTCGATAATTCAGAATCTTTAAAGTTCAACCCAAGGCCCGGAAAGGTTTGTTTTGCATTGTTTTATACTCATTATTACACTTACTTAGGTGGTACTAAATATAACCAAATTTTAAGTGTACCTATATACTATTAATGGCTCTAAAATTCTGTACTGATTAATTTCATAATTAATTTCATAATACAGTATATCTCATTGAACTCAATAATACATCTGTCTTCATTTAGGTATTATGCTCCCCCTAGTGGAGACTAGAGGTAGAAAAAAACTTTATGTTATGTAAAGTTAAAGGCTATATACACCTTTGGGAGCATTTTTTTTTATTATTATTGCATTGTACTCATTTGAGCTAAAAATCTTTTTTCAAATTGGTCTTTATTTAAAATAGGTAGTCCTTGTTTCTGTTCAGGGCTGAGATGCTCTAATAGAGGGATCTGTATTTTCTCTCTGCTCCATCAGCCAGCTAATCTGAGGGCTCCTTAACCCTGCTCTCTGACATCATTAACACTCATTATAGCTCAGTTCTTATCTTACTGATAAGAATGTGGCTTAAATAAGTGTTTATGAACACTTAGTAAATTAGAGATAAGCACAAGGTGAAAGTAAAAAGTACCATTCACACAGCTAGACAAAAATGTAACCCTTTGTGACAGAAAGGCTCAATAATTGTAATAAAGACCGATTGAAAAATGATTTTAGCCCAAAATTAGTAAAATGCAATCATAAAAAAAATTTGCCTCCGAAAGTGTACATAGCTTTTAAGGTCTAATTCAGATTATGCTAATTTCCATCTGTGCACTATCCAGAGTGCACCTGCATAGCACATTAAAATAAATGGTGCAATTCACGCATCCGTTTATGCGCACGTTTTCCGTTTTCAGTGAATGGGTCCAGGACACCATAGTGTGCACACACGTCAGTGTTTTGTGGCTGGTAATCAGAATGGCCATCAGAATCTGGTCTAAATTCCCATGTTGAGAACTTTACATGGATCCCCTCTGAAATCCACATCAAGTCCACGCTCAACCTGCCTGCCATGCAAATAAATCAGGTCTCCACAATGGATTTTTGTCCGTGTCTGTGCCACCGTTCACCAGAATAATGTAGATGTTCTTTATTTTTGTGAATTCTGCACAGAAGAGCCATATATTAGCCTCACTGAATGACAATGAGACTAATCTGCATGAGTCCAAATGTCTGCCTCGGATTTCTGCCACGGATCCTCTAGTAAAAATACGGGTTGTATTTCCCATAGGCAAATCTTCAGAAACTGAGCATCGTCTCGTATCAAAATATATTATGAAATGAATTAGCACTGAATTGGATAGATATACTTTTCTATGTTTTGTCATTGGCCTACAACTGATGTGAAATTTCATCTTATAGTGTTTTTGGGCTCTGGGAAGCAGTGGTTGTCCCTGTTTACTACTTTAGTGTCGAACGTCAAAAGAAAGTTGCACAAGACTGGCCAACTACTTGAAAGGGCAACTCTAACATCTGACATTTCTTAGGCTAGTTCAAAGTTGTTTTTTTAAATACTTATGAATGTCGTGTGTTGTCATTGAGTTTCTTATGTTAGGGGTTGAGTACCTCTTTAAAACGGTTATCCAAGAAACATCCGGTGTCGGGGGGGAGCAGCCAATGGCAGGCGGTGATGGGGACAAGCCTCCCTAGCATCGCAGGTGACGCTAGGGAGTCTCGTCCCCGTCACCGCCAGCCATTGGCTGCTCATCCACGCAGGGGAGAGAAGCTGTGGTGACCTGGATCGGCGCGGGGAGCCAGGTAAGTATATTGAATGTGAGGGGCCCGGCATATGGGGAGGCATTTAATAGTCTTGGATAACCCCTTTAACTGGACTATCAAACAAGCCTGAAGTCTTACTCTACAGTAATGTACCATGTACAAAAGTTCATTTATTTCCAGAAGAATGGATAGTAACCCTAAATCTAGTGAATTTTACTTAATTCTATAAATATGTCCTCTTCCTATTTCATGACATATTATAAATATGTCAACCTCCTCCAAATATATCATCTTCCATAGGGACACTGCCTGGTGTCCTTATGGTTCCATGTTACGGACCTTCTGTTTGCCAGAGGATTTGGCCTGTATAAGGCTTCATGTACGTTCTCTCCTAAAAACAATGCTTCTAGGGAACATCATCTCCTTAGTATAGCTGGACATGCCAAGGAGCCGTATAGACCCATAGAATTTTTTCTATGGGTGCCAAATTTTGATCCATACAGCACTGATACATAATACAGCCATGTCGAGTACATGTGTGTATTTATTACTTACATAACTTCTGATATGTTACAGTAGTGTTTATATCAGTGAAGGTTCTGCTGCTGAGAACCCCACCGTTTGCAAGAACTGGAGAAGAAGAGCGACATGACCTTTAGCTTCCATTAGCATTTTCCGTGGTTCCTTAGGCTACCAAATAAAATTTATAAATTTTTTATTTGTACAAAAGTGTGTCATAAAGAAGAGGTATGTATTATGTACCAGATACGTTACAGCATGAAGGTTTCTACAGCCGGCCTCACTGTTGTCATTTGTGCTCATTCTATATTCAATTCATACTGTCCTATGAAATTACTTACCACGCCATCCATGGGGTAGAACGCCGGTGCCCAGACATTACTGTGACTGACAGAAGGACCCTGCGGCACAATAGTTAGTATTGCCCATTAGCAGAAGTAGAGCAGACTAATTCATCATGCAGGTAAAGTGTCCTCATTTACCTAATCTTACATTATCGATCGACTTTTTCTTTAGAATTTGTCTTTAACTAATTTAAAAGCTGATTGTTTCATCACTGGCACACTGCATACTAATGGAGCCTTTTCAATGTCAGGGGCGCTAGAGGTTCATTACGAAACACCAGCATAATTAACTTGTTCTGTTAAACACTCATCATTACTTTGCAAAACAAGCGAAGCTCATCTGAAGGTTCAAAAAGTCGCCTCTGTGATCTTAACACAACATGCCAAATTAACATTTTATTAGTAAACTACAAAGGAGCCGTACTAATGTGCCACCGGCTGCTAATAAATAATCCTAATTGATTCCAGGCTGATTTATCTGTTTGTAGCGCACAAGGAAGGGATGGAAGGGGGTCTGTGAAGTCTCTAAGTGAAGTCCTTAATTATATCATCAAGGAAGGATTCTCAATAAAGGGGTTGTCCAGTTTAGAAAAACGATTTTCATATACCCGATTAGGGAATTTTGAGTTATGGTAGTTTCACACAGCTCAATTTTCAAGCAGATTATGAAGGACACATTTTTTGGGGGTTTTGGCCAGAAAAAAATGTTGCATACAATGGTTTTTGTCCAGCCGAAAACCAGCCCTTATGCTAGAAAGCAGCCGGATCCCCGCAGAATCTATAGTCAATAGGGTCTAGCGGTGAATGGCTTATTCAGCTCGGCCAGATCCGGTGAACTCCAGCAGGTTATTTTCTGCCAGAACAGCCTACTAGATCCATTAAACTCAAATGTGAACCTACCCTTAATAGAGAAAGGTATGCAAATGAGCTCTTAACAAGCTCTGCCTCTAATGCTGCCAGATGAGCTATCCTATAAGTCAATGTTCGATCTTTTAAAAGGTCTTGAGATATGACTTGGATAATAAGTAAGCCAGGATCTCATCTGCAGACAGCTGTTTCGAGGTGATTGCCCCTCATCAGTGCAGAGCAGAGAGTACTGGCTTAACTGGGTGAGAGGCCTAGGTCAGGATTTGGGGAATACAATATCTCTTTATGGGGAACGCCTTAGCAATTACCCCAAAAAAGCTGTCTGGAGATGAGGTGCTGGCTTAATTATTATCCATGTCATGTCTCAAGGCCATTTAAAAGGTCAAACATTGACCTATAGGATAGCTATTCTACATCTGATGGCATTAGAGGCAGAGCTTTTTAAGAGCTTGTTTATTAAGAGCTTCTTCCCAGAATTCCAAACAAGAGATGCCTAGTCTATAAAACTCCTCCTCCTAAGGGGGTCTCCATAAGGAGATATTGTATTCCCCAAATCGTACCCTTAATAGAAGGGTATCCTACATTCAAGATCGTCATCTCTTGGCCAGAGTTGAGAGCAGTTACAAATAGCGCCTGGAGGACCTGTCTTGTCCTGAATTACACAGACAGCTGTGTAATGCTTAATTGCACCCGTGGGGGTGCTGCAGAGAAATTGAACACATGCCAGGTCTTCCAGGAGTTTGCAGTGGATTGCAGGAGATCCCAGCAGGAAGCACATTGCAATCAGTTTATTTTTAATTTAATCATCAGGATCAACCCAACCAACTTTAATAGGGTGGATCCTGCTGGTGGGTGCTTTTTAAATTTAAAACAATAAATTAGTATCTTTGAACAGCCCCCTGATCTCGCTTTCAGGGTACTGTAAAAGACGCCCTCGTTAACGATATCTGTTGCTCTTTGAGTTAAGGTTGAGAAACTGAATGATAACAATAAAAGGATAAAGAATATGTTTTTATACGAGGTGTAGAAAATTAAGTGATTACAAATGCATGGAAAATTACATTTCATGTAGTTCTTCTGCTAGAATATACACCAAGTACCAAATCATGATGTGTTCTTCACTAAATACAGGTGATTCTTTCCGACATAGTAGATCAGGAGAACAAGATTGAGCTCAAAGCTGACGTCCTGGACGCAACATCTTGGGAGTATCCTAATGGAGTAAATATCCGGGTCATCAGGGGATGGTAAGGAACAACACATATTATTATTAATACATCTGGTACCATTATTCTTTTGTACAGACAGCATGTTAAGCTGTTCACATTTCTCTCTGCCAAACCACCAGATGAACATGCCAAACCAAAGTGGCCAGTTTATGAATCAAACCAAATTCCCATGGGCATAACTATAAATTAATTTATTTATTTAAACTTGGGACCTATGTCTGTCTGCCCCTGTGAAATGTAGAGGTCAAAATTCTACTGCCTGGTTTCAGTTCTCACTACCAATCATTCTGCAGTTTGGCAAGTGACACTGGTACATCGAGACCCATTATTGTCCCACCATTATTGTCCCACCATGAGGTGCCTGTTGGTGTTCAGTACATTGGAATTACATATTCAACAGATCTACTGAAAAGATGATTAAAAATATTGTAATACTTGTCTGGCTGATCCCATGCTACAGCCTCAGAGGCAAATCTTGATGTTCCTGGTTCCAATGCAAAATCTGTAACCAGTCTTCCCAACTATCACCATTTGGGCGCCCTTAAACTCCATGGCACAGGTACAGATGCAGCCTCTTTACCGCCTATAGTTCCACCCCTATAAAACCTGTATTATAGTCCAGAGATTGATTCCAATTCTTCTGGCTTCCGAGATGAAATCTCTCAGTATTATGGGATATGTCGCTATATATATATATTTGAAGTCACTCCATGTATTCTACTTCCTGTCTTGGCTCTTTAACTTCTTAGTTTTTAGCACAGCAGACAGTCTCGCTTAGATCTCTCAGTCAAGCTTTCACTACAGCCAGAGAAAGCCCCCTGTAGTAACTCATTTAGAACATCACACATCACATTACATTCATCAATGCAATGCTCTTATGTAGGCGTCTTTATCTAGACCTATCAAAGAAAAAAGGAGCTGTCATAGTGTTATTCCAATTCTACACCTACTGTTATCATGAGGATTACCCTTCAGATAACATCTTCCCCTCACAGCAGCAGTAAACTGACAGTGGAATACCTATGTACTTAGGAGGTCTTATCATTTATGTTGACTTCTACAGAAGGACAATACTGTGTATTTAATTTTCAATGGCATACTACTGCCGAAATGAAAAATGTGTCCCTTTAAGTCTGAACAATGACCTGCCCCATGGGATTTAAGGGACTATATTTAAGGGAGTGCGGAAGTGCAGGAAATGGCCATCGCCTAAATTCCCATCTCTTATATACTTGCAACTGAAATAAAAGGAATTTAACCGTATGGTGAGTGCCATGTCTTTCAGTTATTCTGGGACTGCTAGTTACAGTTTTTGTGACATGAGGCACCACCTCTGATCAGTTGCATTGACTCCTTATGAGCATCTGCAACGAGTGACTATAGGAAGCCTTAAGTGGTGCTAGTCCACTATAATTTTTTGGACTAGGTTAAAGGGGTTCTCTGGGTATTTTTCCTAATTTGTGTTTGTTGGAGGGAAAATGTTTTACATAGTACTTATGTAGGTACTGACACTGCTGCCTCCCCTGTGCTCGCGCACAATGTGAGTCTTCAGCCTGGGTCCCAACTGGAGGTGGCCACTTCTTTTCCTGGTCAGCTGCATTATGGTTATGGCAGCTGAACAGGAAAAGAAGCAACCACATCTGGTTGGGATACAGACTGAAGACTAGCATTGTGCGCAATTACAGGGGAGACGGTGGTGTGGGAGGAGAGTAAGTGCTATGTAAAATATCTTCACTGCCTGGCCCTGTCAATCAAAGTGGAGTGGGCATGGCAGTTGCAGAGAGATCTGAGCCTTTAGGTGTAATGGCAACGCCCCTGTTGCTCCTAGAGGCTCATTTGCATATATTAAAACACAATTTTTCTCAGCAATGCGGGCACATATGAACATGGAACCAACACAGATGCCTTCAGCTGCCAAGCGCACATGTAACAGGTCAGCCAGTGTGATAGGGACAAATCTGCTGACAGATGCCCTTTAAACTGTTGAGGTGCATCTGTTGACAACTGTGCATACTTATTCCAGTAGTAATCATTATAAATGATAACGTGCGATTTCTGAAATCTGAAATTCAGCGTTAAAAATGATATCATTTCTGTTGAAAAACAAAGCCTTCATGGTGCACATATTCCTAGTGCTATCAGTGGTTGTCAGGTGGGACATATCTGACATTCTCACCGTACTTAATGAGGGCGTTAAACGTCAGTATTTATCGCTGGTAGTTTGGCTGACCACTCCATCTTTTTCTAATATTGTCTGGAATGTGTTTATTACATGCAAGTATTCTAGGGAATTTATGGCTTTGCTTTTGAGAGGAAATTGCTTATTTTCAGTTCTGGCTCAAGTTTACAAAAGAGAAAAATTACAGCTTAGAAAATGAAGAGAGAAACACAGATATACGCGAAGACAGACTGTCTGCCCTTGTGTGCAAAGAAACACAAATACGGGTCATTAATCTAGGTTCTCGAGCCAGAGTAAACTACTAGTGTCATCCAGAATATATAATCTTATGTCTAATATACAGCGCCACCACAGGCTAGAAGATGAATTACAGAATGAAAATGCCATTGGGTTTTAGGGCCCATATGGTAGAGGAAACCCAACCCAAGTTATTCCCTGCCCATGACATGAACATACAACATATGCAATGGGTCTGTTCTCCGAGTACAAGACCTACTCAAAAATGAAGATTGAATAAATGACAGGGATTGTTTTGTAAATTATTGCTTTTTGCTGATTGGAAAGCTATATAAGAACATGTGGAACCACACTTTACTGTGGAGCATAAAACATTAATAAGAAAGGCAATATTTAGAAATTTTGGACAACATCATCTTGGGGTTTTCCTCAAGATTACAGTTACTTGCTGTTAGGCAGTGAGGTGGAAAGTGAAATCCAAATATACAACACCCATTAAAATCATGCTTCTACAAATCTTGTTCCTTTAGCACAACACCGCCAGGTAAGTGTAATACCATTTACTTGGTTGTCCTTGTGGCAGCGATGATGGTGACCAATCTGCTGTTGATGACACAGTACCTTCTCCAGGTGGTGCAGTCCCCAACAATATGGACTATATGCAAGAGGAGCAATCTCTGTTCCCGCAACCACCATGCATGCCCTGCGACCGGACCCCAGGGGCAATATGTGAGCTACGGTGGGCCCATGGGGGTAGTAGTAGTTTTACTCACTGTTCTGTAGAGCTCCCTGGGCTGGTGTGCAGTGATTGGAAGGACAGCACCAGTTCCTTCAGGGCACACTCTGTTGTCCAGGGGACTCCCGCCAGATGGTGGTTGAGGTGCCCTTGGTGGAACGATTTAAGGTGCCGTGGAGGCAGGGTCCCTGGTGTTCGTGACGCCAGCACCGTTAGGTGCAAAGGAAGGTGGTAGAAAGGATGAGGAGTCAATAGTTGTGAACAACGGAACTTTTACTTGATTGCCTCAGGGTAGTTTGTACAGTTCATCTATACAGCAAAAGTAATAATCCAAATATTGGCTCAGCTGTAATCCTTGTAACAGGCTTGTCAATAGGTTCAATGAGATTTTTTTTCAGCAGGTAGGAGAGATTCCTTCTTATTTCTACCTACACTATGTCCACACTCTAGCACTCAGATACTGGATATAATAACTTCTTACTTGTAATTAGCCAACCACAGGACGGTCTCCCTAACGGCAGGCAAAATCCTCTGCTCCATTATTTGTACAGGATGCTTTCATTAACTCTGGTCCACAATGTCCATAGAGGAATGTGGTAATGGACAACCACGCGCATAGTCAGCCAATTGTGTCCAGGTGCTTTTAGGCTTCTCCCAGTCACTGGTGCTGTGGAGTCCGTAAGCTAATGCTGCTTTCTCTATATCCATGAATTCACTCTGGTCTGTGCTAGGTAGCTGTAAGGATGCTCTCCCTACTCCCTCAGCTTGGCCATGGCCAAGGGGCTAAGATAGCAGCTACATATTGAACTTATTCTGTTCTGCTCCTCACTCCTTCACTAACTTCCTCCCTTCTCCTTTTGCCTTAGCACACCCTGAGATATGTATATGTGGTGCCAGCACCACCTAGGGGTGAATGGATGTAATGCCATGCTCAAATAAAACTGCCTGTTATAGGGAATTACAGATATATCAGAAATACATTGACATGCAGGAATCTGCACCATCTTACAGTTCGCATGCAGAACTGTGTTTCACATCTGCTTATTCCCTGTGGGGAAAGTACCAACTTGCTCGGAGAGCACTGGCAGAGTTACCCCAACACTGACCTTTGGCCCATCCATTGCCATATTACCTGACAGTTACCAGTTCACTGTCACTAATAGGGTTAATCATTAAACCTTGCCGACCATCTATAGTGCCCCTCAACACCCTGTCCATGGTGTATATCTTCCCCAAGGTTTCATAGACCGCCTGTGGCATCACTAATATATGTTCCCACCATGGTCTCAATACATAAAGGGCATTTCACCAACATTAGTCCAAATCATATTTATCAATCTCGCTGGCATATCTCAGTGGCATAAGGAACATCTTAGGTAGACTACATGGCATATGACATCCTATCACCATATGGCATATTATACCTGGGTGTAAATTACATGGCACAGCCATAGTTGCCAACAGTCCCCAATTTGACATGATTATCCTGAGACAATCCTGCTAAATTTGACTTGTCTTGGACCAGAAATGGGTGGACTTAAAAAACCTCACCCAGAAATGGAGGTCCAGGTTAACGCCTCAAATTTACCAATGCAAATATTGGTAAATATGCACACGTGTGAGAAGATATTATTTTCTTGTAAGAGAGACCAAGGCTGTTTTTAACCTTCTCTCCAAAACTTGGTGTCCAAGGGTCTAGTTATTGTTGTTTTATCTATTCTTAGAAGAGAAGGCATAAACATTTACAATGATGCACTCATCCAGGAAGGTAGAAGAAGTATTGTCTAGATAAATACAGCTCTTGCCATACAGGTGGTTAAATATATGATATATATATCTTCTTATCCTCTTGAGCCTAGCAGGCAGATGACTTCATTTAGGCCTGGCCATCGATCAGCTCTAGGTTAGAGTCATTTTTAATAGCATTGTTGTGGGACATTTTCCGGATGAAAAGGTATATCGGAAATGGATTTGTCTATTTGCCAAGACAAGTATAAAAATCCTTTATAATATAGGTACGGGTTCTATAATACCAATTCTCCTGAGATAGGCTAATCTTATATTCATATTAACACATTCTTAAAAGGACCTAATCCGTCCCACAATTCCCTGGGGCATTCCCATAATTAGGTTCTTATTAAAGTGTTCTGCAAAAATCCCCTTAGTATTTATGTTGAAAGTAATTTAGTAATGGGGCCAGATTCTCTGCCGTTTTCTTTCTGTTACCTGTATTTGTTATATTACTAATATGAATTCCATTCCCTCCCCTTTATATGTTTTATCCATTGAAATATCTGTGCACTTTAAAACACCCAAACACATAGATATTTCTGTTTATATAGGATATGTCTTTTAATAACGAGGTAAAAATAATTTTGAGATGGTCGTAATGATACCGTAGTAAATTTACTTCTGCAGTATGTCTGTGTTTCTCAGCCTACGTTTTCTTTCTCGATCACAGCTGGATCCTGTATGAGAAACCACATTTTGAAGGTCAAGCACATGTCCTTGAGGAGGGGGAAGCTGTGTTACGGCACCTTTGGGACCAGCAAAGAGCCAACGCTAAGCCAGATAAAATCATTATAGGCTCAGTGAAGAGAGTAGTGAAGGTATGTACAGTAATTGTGTGATGTCACACCTCTCGAATAATGCTAAACCCATGGTATGAAGGCTACCGCAGTCGGGTGCGTAAGGTTTGTCAGAGCAGCAGTAAGGCTATGGCTAGTAAAACTTTTTATAAAATAATTGTTTGCTGGGCAGTGGCCGAAATATTTTTAGCCTTTAGGCCTCGTGCGCACGACTGTATTTTGTATCCCCGTCCGATTAGCATTTTTTGTGGATTTCACACAGACCCACTAATTTGTATGGGTCAGCAAAAGAAAACAAAAACGGACAGCATACAGATACATCCGTGTGTCTGTTCTGCAAATTATAGAACATGACCTATTTTTGTCAAGGAATAGTCACTTCTACTCATGGGAGTGAGAAAAATGCAGATTGCACATGGAAGGTGTACGTATTTTGCAGATCCGTGGTTTATGAACCACAGTATGGACATGGACGTGGGCATGAGGCCTTAGTTAGCAGCAGATACTGCAACCGGCAAGTGGCTACTATGGACACCAGTGGAGTCACTATCTAGCCAACTAATGAAAGGCGACCCTTAACTTCCCCCCGGAGGTGAATCCACCCTTTAGAAATACAATCTCTTGTGGCAAGTAATCAAAATGGGATTGTCTTCTGTTGGATCCTTGGGGCCCTGTTGTATTAGAGGCCTGGACCAACTGGAGAATTCTCTGGTACCCTCAGTCATATTCGTAAGGCAATCCTTAGATTTATTTTAAGGATAGATACGTGGAGTGGTGCAGCATATTCCTCAGCAGAGGTCGCACTACATTTTTTGCAGAAGAGTAAAAATACTCCTCTGACCATTTTTGAGGAGTATTTTTACCTGAGGATGAGTACGTTGCGTTAATTCAAATACATCATACGTAGGCCTACACTTGTTCAAATCTGCGTTTGGAGGCTGCGGTTGGAGCCTCTGTTGCAGATTCTGTCGAAAGACCAGACAAAAAAGCCTTGTATGCAGCACTTTTGTGTCCAGTAAAAAGACAGGATCCTGAACAGAACCTGAACGGATCCCGTAATAGTCATGGAGTCTGTTCAGCTTCTTCCCTGTTGGGTGACAGAAGGAGGGGGGAGCAGGTTCACTAGTGGGGTGACAGGAGAAGGGGGGAGCAGGGTCACTAGTGGGGTGACAGGAAGAGGGGGGAGCAGGGTCACTAGTGGGGTGACAGGAGGAGGGGGGAGCAGGGTCACTAGTGGGGTGACAGGAGGAGGGGGGAGCAGGGTCACTAGTGGGGTGACAGGAGGAGGGGGAAGCAGGGTCACTAGTGGGGTGACAGGAGGAGGGGGGAGCAGGGTCACTAGTGGGGTGACAGGAGGAGGGGGAGCAGGGTCACTAGTGGGGTGACAGGAGGAGGGGGAGCAGGGTCACTATTGGGGTGACAGGAGGAGGGGGGAGCAGGATCACTAGTGGGGTGACAGGAGGAGGGGGAGCAGGGTCACTATTGGGGTGACAGGAGGAGGGGGAGCAGGGTCACTATTGGGGTGACAGGAGGAGAGGGGAGCAGGGTCACCAGGGACCAGTCACGCAAGTCCGTGGCTCCTTACCTCTCCAGCGGCCCTGTCATGTTTCCTGGGGTCCTCAGGCCGCGCGCTCCACTCTCCTTACAACAGCCAACCCGGGATCCGGCCCCTCCTCCTTACAGCTCCCCTGGTGCAGGACCTGTACCAACCAATAACAAAGCTCCTTGCTGTAAGGAGCTTTGCTATTGGTTATTTCAGGCACAGACAGCATTGCTGCGCTGCCCGCGCCGTTCACAGCGCTCACTGCACTGATGAATGGGGGGGAAAAGTCTAAGGCGTATTGGTTCGCCTTAGACTTAGTAAAATGGCCTGAACAAGCGTCTATGATGCTTATACAGGCGTTATTGCGACCTCTGTTCCTCAGGTTCTGGGTTCTAAGAAAGGAGGGAATGCCAAGATGCCCAGGGTATTCAGAAACAGGGCTAGGGCTGTAAACGGAGTCTTTTCACCAATGTCACTTTTCACCGTGTTATTACCTGAAAAGAAATAGCTAGAAATGTAAACAGCACGTCTTTTAATATTTTTTTAGAATCATAATTTTTTTTAAGATAACCTAAATTATATATATGCAAATGAGATTATAATAAACGTTATAGCCACTAAACTAACGTGTGAAAAACGGTATCTGGTCCTGAAGACCATTACCCTGGACCTGTATCAGCAAAATAAGAAGTAAACTAAATTAATCTTCTTTCATGATACCTACCTTTTGTGTTCAGAGGATTAGTACACACTTACATCTTCCAAACATTTGTAAATTAAATCCTACTTTTCTCACAGTAGGGGAGATTTATCAAACTGGTGGAAAACTGGCTTAGTTGCCCATAGTAACCAATCAGATTGATCATTCCATTTTCCAAAGGAGCTCTGAAAAATGAAAGGTGGAATCTGATTAGTTACTTCGGGCAACTAAGCCAGTTCTACTTTACACCAGTTTGATAACTTCTTCTTTGAATCATTTGAATGTACTGTAATCAATGACAAATGCAACAAAACTGTAAAAGAGGGAGATTTATCAAAACTGGTGTAAAGTAGAACTGGCTTAGATGCCCATAGCAACCAATCAGATTCCACCTTTCATTTCTAAGAGCTCCGTTGGAAAATGAAAGGTGGAATCTGATTGGTTGCTATGGGCTACTAAGCCAGTTTTCTTTTATACCGGTTTTGATAAATCTCCCTCATTATATTTATTATGTCTCTAGTGACATAGGCTGCCCAGGCCGCTCTAAGGACACGCTAAGCCATTGGCAGTGCTATATTAGAGGTTAATCTAGAGCCACGTGTACAGTAGGTTATGATTTTCCTCTGAATAAAATTCTGCCTTCAGCTTCCCCTCCGGCGGTGTGATCTCCCATCTCCTCGCATTCTTCCTCCATGAGATGCACAGCTCCGGCATTTGCCTTCAGACATAATACCGTAGCACATGTATTAATAAAAGTAACATAAAACTACAGAAAAGAGCAGTCTGTGAAGGATTCCAGTATAAGGTCAGGGCCAAACCCTATAGGGCCATCCGAGAGCCGGACCCAACACAAGTCAGAAATGGATGACGTTCAGTTCTGTCGTCAGCCGTCTAGATAAATCACCGGGCAGTGCTCCAAAAGAAATGATATGTGTGTGGTAATACTCACCTCATGCTGCAGTGTGAAACGGCCATTACTATTATACTATGATTAGTCTAATAATTATGGGGTGGATTTACCTGGGCAGAATGAATCAGTCAGGGCCTTCTATTCCACTAACTTAGAGTATGCTTAAAGGGGTTGTCTCACTTCACCAAATAGCATTCATCATGTAGAGAAAATGAATACAAGACACTTACTATGTATCGTGATTGTCCATATTGCTTCCTTTACCGGCTGGATTCATTTTTCCATTGCATTATACACTGCTCATTTCCAGGGGTTACGACCACCCTGTAGTCCAGCAGTGGTGGTCGTGCTTGCACACTATAGTTTAAAAACAGAGAGAGGTCAGCACCTTTTCGTATAGCGTGCACGACCACCACTGCTGAATTTCAGGTAGTCGTAACCTCTGGGTACAAGCAGTGTATAATGTGATGGTAAAAATATATCAAGCCAGCAAAGTAGGCAATATGGACAATCACAATACATTAGTAAGTGCCTTGTATTAACTTTGTCTACATGATAAATGCCATGTGCTGAAGAGAGACAACCCCTTTAATGTAACTGGGCCAGCTGGACACACGGCAAGGCTATGAGGTACAGTATGGTCCAATGGATTTATATGGATCGGTACAACACGCACCAGTAATACCGTGTGCAAGAACCATTAGGGCTAATGGAGTGCAGAGCATCTGTACAGCCTCCATGCACTGTTATACAGGCTTTGTTGGACTCCATGTGTATGGAGACATTCTCCACAGCAAGCAGTGCTTTTAGAAAAAATACCCCTGTGTATACAGAGTTGGACGGAGCATGGCATTATCTGTTTTCTGCTGGATTTGTACGGTATGAAATTGTGGGCATATGGAGGTACCGTAAACCACTTCTGTGGAAGCCCTGAAGAAAACGAAGACATAATACATCCATGTGCATTTCTGGTGTTGTTAAAGGGGTTTTCTGATACTTTTAGGGCTCATTCAGACGACCATTCATTTCAATGGGGCCGCAAAAGATGCAGAAAGCACACCGCATGCTTTCCACATCCGTAGTTCCGTTCCGCGGCCCGCAAAAAAGATACAGCATGTCCTATTTCTGTCCGCAATTGCGGACAAGAATAAGCATTTCTATCATAGTGCCGGCCATGTGCGCTCCGCAAAACACTATGGCTGTCTGAATGAGCCCTTATACTGATGACCTATCCATTTCATAGATCATTAGTATCTGATCGGTGGGGGTCTGACACTTGAGACCCCTGCCAATCAGCTGTTTGAAAAAAGGCACCAGTGCTAGGCCATGCCACGTCACGTTCACCGGTCACAGGGCCTAGGCGCAGCTCAGCACATTGAAGTGAATAGGGCTTAGCTGCAATACCAGCCGCAGCTGCTGTAAAATGCATGGCGCCGAGAGAAACAGGTGATCGCCAGGGGTCCCAAGTGTTGGACCCCGGCCGAATAGATTTTAAAGTGGTTATCCTATGATTAATGTAAAAAATTATCAGACATCATACAGTACAGGACAAAGCTAGGACCAGCCCTGTACCTCACATGGATCCAGAGATCTCCCCATGTATTGCTCCAATTGTGCTGCTAGACTTTCTTCATGCTGGCAGGGCAGGGAGCGTGTCCTTTCTGTTGCAGGTCTCTCCCTGTCACACAGCTCAGGGCGGTGGGAGTTGAAGGATGTATAATCATGCCCATTCAGCTCAATAGAAGGACGTGCACATTACTGTACAGACTGGACATTATACTGAAGTAAAGATACTATTTCTTCACAATTGTAGTACTTTGTAACAGAAAGTAAATCACAAAAGTAATTAACTAACATGTAATGGGACACCCCTTTAAGTGAATAGGAGGTAGAACAGGTCTGGGATGTTTTAGTGCATACAGTACCAAGACATTTCAATAAATGAGTGGGATCAGTAAAGTCCGGCTGGTGCAGGGCCCGATGGGAGAGGTCAGTCCACGGCTTGCCTATAATACATGTACATAGCCCCTTTCCATTGCTCCCTATGCCGTAGTAACCTGATAAATCAGACACATATCAATGTCAAAGATCCCCAGCCATTACCATGCTCAGAGTTAGGTTGTCACCTTGAAAGTTTGGTCCTTAAGAGAATTCCCCCTAGGAACCGCCATGGTTTGCATGCTCTGAGGTTCTGCTCAATGTCACTGTGCAAATCTGCCCAATTTATCATCGCCATCAGAGGTCTTGAGCCTGGAAATGAATAGAATACCCTTGCGGTGCAGGTCAATCGCCCCACCACATTAACCCTCCCCCAGACAGAGCTCTCCAGACTCACTAATGATTCATCGGCCTGTGTTGTCACCCAGCATCGGCTTCATCACTCCATTTATGTATATATTGAGGTAGTGTAACGTGTCACCTGTCATAGTCTAATACCGGCAATCGATATCCATTTTCTATAGGATTATCTCCCGGAGGTGGTGATATCCTCCCTGCAGGACGTGTCCGACTCTCCTATTTACATACGCGCAGGCGTTCCTTCGCTGGAAAATCTGGTTGGCAATCACCCCCGTTCTTTAGTAGTTAATTCAGGAGTGTAAGTACCGCATCTTCCTAAATTGTACTTCTTTTTTTTCTTTTTTTAGCATCTAGTTATCATTTTATTTTTATCATTTTATCACTTTATTGCCCATTATTTCTATAGTAGTAATATAGTTTGTAGCAATATTTCATGTAGAAATTATTGGGGTCGTTTATTAAGACCGGCGTTTTAGACGCCAGCCTTGAAAACCCCTATATCTGGCAGCGGATCTGCCAAAGTAATGAAGAGGCGCCAGCTTCTTTGTTGTCTTACATTTAGACCATTTTCTACACTTAAAACAGGTGTAGAAAATGATGATTGAGACGGGCCAGCCCGCCGGTCGCCGCCACACCCACTTTTTTAGACCTGGCGTGAGTGTGGAAAAGTCGCAGATTGCGGTGCAAATAACCATTGAGCCGCAATCTGCACCTGAAATACTCCTAATATAGGCGTATTTCTGGATAATAATTGACCCCCTATATCCATTCACTATTGTCTTATGTCCTCAGGACCTGTCAGTTCACTTGGCGCCTCTGTTTTAGTACTTGCATCCCTATGAAATAACAGTGCAGAATTATCTTTTCTTAGAGCTCTAGGTTGTGCTGTTCCTCTTTTATTCCTCCTGGAAAGTTTACAGTGTCTAAATCTTAGGCAGGATTAGTAAACTTGCCCTGTTATATTCATGCAGAGCTGTAAGGTGCTTTCTTATAAGATTTACAGATACATCTTGTCTCTACAGCTGGCTGGCATACACAGAACCCCAGTATAACGGCACAGTCGCCGTACTGGAAGAAGACAGTGAGCTGCCCCAAATTCAGGACAGCGGCTTCCGATCTATTCGGCCCTTGAAAATGGTGAGACGTTCATCTTTTCTGTTATGGTTTTCCCAGCAGAGCCAAATGCATGGACTGTCTTGATATGTATACTGGGTAAAAAAAATATCCCTTAATGGACAAGGAGATAAGCGTAGTCTGAGGTATCATCTGTGTTTGACCAGCAGATTTCTTCTAGTGTAGTCCACTAGTACTTTTATATATGTGGAGGTACACATGAATTAATCTCAGATCTCCTTGTCTTGCTGCTCGTGGTGGAGGCCTCTGGGCAGTTTCTCCTTTTGGCTGCCCCATAATCCCGGCACGTCATGTGCTCTTTTGATTATACCCCATGCATCAGGTAATTCTTCTTATCATCCCAGAGAGTCTGCTAATAGTCGTCATTAAAATACCCTTCCGTTGTGTACATACAGCTGATATGCAGACCTATGTGTTTCTATGGTAACAAGCAAACTTACCTCTTATATTCATTTGAAACGGCAATTATACACACTCATTGACAAAATATAACGCACCCAGATAGAAATGTCAGATTGCTGCAAAACTCGGCATGCAGGCAGATATATAAATGATTAAAGGTGTTGTCTTGTTAGACACTGGGTCTGGCCACAAGAGGGCGTAAAAGTGCTTCCTCTGCTTCCCTATATAAAGGCTCTTAGAGGCTACTTTAGGGTAGTGTACCTTATGGGGAGAGATTGTTGATTGCTATACATGACTACGATGCATTTGAAGACATTTTACCAGTTGACCGACTTTAAAAGGGGGCACATCATTGAATTGAGAGGAGGATAGTTGTTTAGATGAATTGCCTGCCATCTAAGGTCATTCTTACCTAGCTGTTAGGAGGTGTTAGAGTGCTGTTGTCTGATTCTATATTGAGGCTGGGAAGCCACAACAACACGCACCTGAACATTAGCAGACAGGAGTGCCACGCCATTCTTACCTAGCTGTTAGGAGGTGTTAGAGTGCCACGCCGTTTGATCCACCGACATGAGCAGCTCCCACAGTTTCGTTGTCCGCCATCCAGACACAGGTAGCACCTTCATTACACACCCCTGTCTCAGCCCGGATCCTTTCCAGGCGATTAGCAGAAGGAAATTGGTGTCTTGATGTCCTAAGTGTCCTGCCATTGACAGCCAGCCCCCATCACTTTTGCAGTGATGTCGTGAACGAGAAACCTGGGCTGCTACGGACTGGAACCGTATCGCCTTTAGCCACAAATCTATTTGGGATCAGATGACGGTCTGGTTTGAGTGTGGAGGCCTCTTATTGAGCATGTCATTCCTGCCTTTGCAGTGGGCACACGGTGTGATGTGATGATGTGGGGAGCCCTCACATATGACAGCCGGTCACTCCTAGCAGTGATATGAGGGACGCTAACAGGACATCCTGCCGCCACATGTGTGGTCTCTCATGGCAGGGCTTACAACTGAAATTTTCAGCAGGATAAGGGTGCATTCACACGACCATATGTATTTTGCAGTCCGCAACATGTGGATCCGCAAAAAAAATACGGGTGACTTCTGTGTTGCATCTGTTTTTTTGGGACCCATTGTGGCAATTCCTATTCCTATCTGCAAAACAAACAAGAATAGGACATGTTCTATCTTTTTTGTGGAGATGCAGAGACATTTCAAAGAATGGGTCTGCATCTGTTCAGCAAAAAATGCAGATCACATGCGGAGCAAAAGTATGATCGTGTAAATGGGACCTAATGCTGTCCCAGACACAACAAGTCTCCTCCAGATTACAACACTTCCTTGGCTGCCCGGTCACCAGATTTATCCCCAATCCAGCATTTATGGGACCGGCTGGGATGACAACTTTGTCAAACTACGAGTGTGCAGAGTCTACAGGCCAAGCTGTAACGTCTGTGGGCAAATGTGCTGCAGGATTTGCAGACTTCCTCTGGATCAACTTGCAGGATGACAGGCCGAACTGGATGGACAAATGTCTTTTTTCGGCCTTATATACTATGTTACTATGTTAGGATACCGTACTGAGCCTGTATGCCTCCATTCTCAACCGTATCTCATCTTGTATCCAGACTAGAGGTGACCCAACAGGGTCCTAGAGCCTCCTTTCAATTGTACAGTTTTCCCCATAAACGTATAATTTTGCTCTAATATTGTCACTTACATCTATCATCATTACATTCACATATATGTATTCCTTTCCAACAACTCCTTCTTGGTGCATTATGTTTTTGTCAATGAGTGTAGTTATATATAAATATAATAAAGATGAGTTTTTTTGAAATGTGACAAGAGTGAAGTTAAAATGACTGAACACACTCAGCACTGCTACATCTGTGCGTAAGTCGTTTTATATTTTACTTCTGAATGAGGGCTAATGGACAGTGCTCTTCAGGGGCACTCTGGATTGATCTCCCTTATTATCATGTTGAGTAGAGGCTAAAATATCAATTCTTTAGGAATTAGTTACATCATTGAAATTGTAAAAGACAGTGATGTCATCGATCCGTCGCCATTATTGGATTACCGCCTAAAATGACTGCCTCAATTACGGCTTTGGTTCCTGGTGTACTCTATGTGCGGGCATTAGTGAGAACTGCTTTTAAGCTATATTATTTGATGCTCAGCAGTTTGAATCTCGCTTAGGATGATGGGAGTTGCAGTCAGTACAGCTGGGTGACTGCTTTCCCCAGCTTGCAGTGGCAGCACTTTACTTGATAATGTAAAGCCTAATTGTGTGGAAGGAACAAATGTCGACTTAATTTTTTCCATTTGTTTCAGGGAGGATTAAAAGTACAGCTGCCCAGCGATCCGAAGGTAAGTGATTAGATTGCCATAGTTACTACTTTTTGTTTCCGCAGAGCACCTCATTGTACGCCTGAAATCTACCTGAAATCGTCTCTTTTACAGATAATTATATATGAGAAGCCGCACTTTCAGGGGCGGTGGAGAGAGATCACGGAGCATGTCTGTAGCATCGGGACGCTCACCCATGACGGAGAGGATAGCAGCTGTCAAGATATTGGCTCCATACAGGTTCTTGGTGGAATGTAAGGGCGCAGTCTGCTTTATTGTGTCCTAGATGGGACTTAGCAGGTCCCAAAGCGTAGTATTTGTAGGAATAGTCCTTAATTGTGCTTACACTGATACTACAGGGAGTGCAGAATTATTAGGCAAGTTGTATTTTTGAGGATTAATTTTATTATTGAACAACAACCATGTTCTCAATGAACCCAAAAAACTCATTAATATCAAAGCTGAATATTTTTGGAAGTAGTTTTTAGTTTGTTTTTAGTTTTAGCTATTTTAGGGGGATATCTGTGTGTGCAGGTGACTATTACTGTGTATAATTATTAGGCAATTTAACAAAAAACAAATATATACCCATTTCAATTATTTATTTTTACCAGTGAAACCAATATGACATCTCAACATTCACAAATATACATTTCTGACATTCAAAAACAAAACAAAAACAAATCAGTGACCAATATAGCCACCTTTCTTTGCAAGGACACTCAAAAGCCTGCCATCCATGGATTCTGTCAGTGTTTTGATCTGTTCACCATCAACATTGCGTGCAGCAGCAACCACAGCCTCCCAGACACTGTTCAGAGAGGTGTACTGTTTTCCCTCCTTGTAAATCTCACATTTGATGATGGACCACAGGTTCTCAATGGGGTTCAGATCAGGTGAACAAGGAGGCCATGTCATTAGATTTTCTTCTTTTATACCCTTTCTTGCCAGCCACGCTGTGGAGTACTTGGACGCGTGTGATGGAGCATTGTCCTGCATGAAAATCATGTTTTTCTTGAAGGATGCAGACTTCTTCCTGTACCACTGCTTGAAGAAGGTGTCTTCCAGAAACTGGCAGTAGGACTGGGAGTTGAGCTTGACTCCATCCTCAACCCGAAAAGGCCCCACAAGCTCATCTTTGATGATACCAGCCCAAACCAGTACTCCACCTCCACCTTGCTGGCGTCTGAGTCGGACTGGAGCTCTCTGCCCTTTACCAATCCAGCCACGGGCCCATCCATCTGGCCCATCAAGACTCACTCTCATTTCATCAGTCCATAAAACCTTAGAAAAATCAGTCTTGAGATATTTCTTGGCCCAGTCTTGACGTTTCAGCTTGTGTGTCTTGTTCAGTGGTGGTCGTCTTTCAGCCTTTCTTACCTTGGCCATGTCTCTGAGTATTGCACACCTTGTGCTTTTGGGCACTCCAGTGATGTTGCAGCTCTGAAATATGGCCAAACTGGTGGCAAGTGGCATCTTGGCATCTGCACGCTTGACTTTTCTCAGTTCATGGGCAGTTATTTTGCGCCTTGGTTTTTCCACACGCTTCTTGCGACCCTGTTGACTATTTTGAATGAAACGCTTGATTGTTCGATGATCACGCTTCAGAAGCTTTGCAATTTTAAGAGTGCTGCATCCCTCTGCAAGATATCTCACTATTTTTGACTTTTCTGAGCCTGTCAAGTCCTTCTTTTGACCCATTTTGCCAAAGGAAAGGAAGTTGCCTAATAATTATGCACACCTGATATAGGGTGTTGATGTCATTAGACCACACCCCTTCTCATTACAGAGATGCACATCACCTAATATGCTTAATTGGTAGTAGGCTTTCAAACCTATACAGCTTGGAGTAAGACAACATGCATAAAGAGGATGATGTGGTCAAAATACTCATTTGCCTAATAATTCTGCACGCAGTGTATAGACTAAGGGCTCATGCACAGTACCATATCCCGCTCCGCACAACCTCTCACATGAAGCATAGACGTTTATGCGGCCCTACCTACCGTTTCACTTCTGCCGGACTGAAGTGGTGGGAGCTGAGCTGTAGTACACCTTGACAGTTGCTACACAGTGGATGGAGCCTTCTGCTTCTGGTTCCATCCACTGTTGTGTTTCCAGCAAACAGCTGATCCGTGGGGGGTGCAGGGTGTCAGCCCTCCCACCGATTCGATATTGATGACCTATCCCGAGCATAAAATATCAATGTCTAAAAGTTGAAATTTGCACCCAAAAAATGGTGTATGGTACATGGTTTCTACCACATTTATGTGTTTTAGACAAGGGCATCTTAATACGCATCAATCTGTACTCCACCCGCGCGACTGTCCCTACCAACTTGCACAGTCTGCTCTGAATAGCGGCCCACAACCTGTCGAAGGTCCCTGAATTGACTAAGTGCAGGGGCCTAAACCTAATGGGGTAAAAGAACAGTCAGGCAGAAAGAGGACAAAACCAGAACCAGATCAGAATCGAAAAGCTAAGTCAAAATCAGGCCAGAATCCAAACCAGAGAGATACATCAGAACCGACACAAGATACAAACACAGAGTAAAATACCAGATAGGGTCAGCGCCAGGAGATAATGTAAGTGGCATAATCGGTTGTCAGGAGCAAGATCAGGGAAAATCCAAAAATCAGGATACCAGGGATCCAAACAATACCAGGGGCCAGTGGCGTACCGTCAATAGTGGCAGACCGCGCAGTTGCTATGGGGCCCGTGAGCTAAGGGGGCCCGGCCAGGTTTAATTGCCCCGTCCCCCTTTCCGACCTGAATACACGCCACATACAGATGCTGGACAGATAAATGCCAGCCCTCCTAAGTACTCCTCCTGAAGCCCGCTGCTACTTGCCACTGCTGCCGGCATTAGCTTCTACCTGTGAGAACAGTCAGCTGGCCAATAAGCAGGGAGATGCTCTGACTGGTCAGCTGACTTGCAGGTAGCGCCACCTAGCCTCCACACTTTGCCTGCGGATGTGCCTCAGTCCAGTGTCATTACAGGAGCAATGAGAGCACCGTGGCTCCAGAGTGGCCCTCAGCTCTGTGTAACTGATTAAATCCAAGGATCCAACACCCTGAACCAACCTGCTGGTGAGGCTGAACTGTAGCTGCAGCATTCATCACACTGTGTAAAAAGACACATAGTACTGCAATGTGGAGGGGAGAGGGCACAGGTTGGTGTATGTGCTGGAGTTTAGACATAAAACTATACACAACCCCCCCCCCCCCCCTTCCCATAGACATGTTCTTCAAGTTCTGAGACAGGGTCAGTCCCTGGCCCTTATTGCTCTATTATTTCTGGACCCCCCTCAGAACTTGTAGTCTTGTAGTGTCTTCTGCTACCGCCATGTACATGCACATACATGGTGCAGACACAGGAGTTGAGCTTGCACCATTACCTGTTGGTGTCCGTTATAACATGCAGGTGACACATTGCTGCAGCTGGCAGGATCGGAGCTAGTTCCAGTTCTGCCATTGTAACACTTTAGATGCTGCGTGCTGACATAACAAACATAATACACTTACAATTTTATTAAAAGTTAAAAAAAGAAGACACACAAAAAACACTTCACAAGCAAGATCAAACCCCACACATGTCACGGATGGTGTACAGGAAACAATATGATACAAATAACAAACGATGACTAACTGGATCCACAACTAAGGAACAAAAAGGGAGACCCCTGCAATCGACCTGCCGCTCTCCCTTATTGCTCAGCCTATGCGACCACTCTAAAGGTGAATGGGCGCATATCCACGTACCTCGGCTATCTTAACCTGAAGGCCCTACAATAGTGAGGGGACACGACCACCGGCTCCCTACACAGACACGGAGGGAGTCAGGGTCACCTGGATCCAGACAACAGAAAATCATAAATACTAAAACAGCACTTATCTGCAGACGACTGTGAACTGCGAACTGGTAGCTGGAAGCTGGGAGCTGATCTGCAGACGACTGTGAACTGAGAACTGGTAGCTGGGAGCAAAAGACAGCATGCACACTCAATCCAGGAAGTTGTATCAGCCACACCCAACTACCTTATGGGGGAGAATATAAAGGGAGGTAATGAGTCTGACTGCATGACAGCTGAGATAGCCTAACAAGGTGAGAAACAGAAACCAAAACAAAGAAACTCAAAGGGGAGGATCTGAACGACTCCTGTCAGAGCTTCTCAGCTGTCTGGTTGTGACAGTACCCCTCCCTCTAGGAGTGGACTCCGGACACTCAGGGCCCACCTTCTCAGGATGGGACCTATGGAAAGCCCTGATGAGGCGAGAGGCCTTAATGTCCGTCACTGGGAGCCACATCCTCTCCTCAGGACCATAACCCTCCCAATGAACGAGGTACTGGAGGGAACCGCGGACAAGACGAGAATCCACAATCCTAGAGACCTGAAATTCAAGATTCCCATCAACCATAATCGGAGGAGGAGGCAAAGGTGAGGGTACAATAGGTTGAACATAAGGTTTCAATAAGGACTTATGGAAAACATTATGGATCTTCCAAGTCTGAGGAAGATCAAGACGGTAGGCAACAGGATTGATGACAGACAGGATCTTATAAGGCCCAATAAACCTAGGACCCAACTTCCAGGAGGGAACCTTCAATTTGATATTCTTGGTAGACAGCCACACCAAATCACCAACATTCAGGTCCGGACCAGGCATACGTCTCTTATCCGCCACACGCTTATATCTCTCACTCATATTCTTTAGATTATCCTGAATCTTTTGCCAAATAGATGACAAAGACGAGGAGAATCTGTCCTCATCAGGCAAACCAGAAGAGCCCTCTCCAGAGAAAGTCCCAAACTGCGGATGAAACCCATATGCACCAAAAAATGGTGACTTATCAGAGGACTCCTGACGACGGTTATTTAAAGCAAACTCAGCAAGGGACAAAAAAGAACACCAATCCTCCTGATTCTCCGCCACAAAACAGCGCAGATATGTCTCCAGGTTCTGATTGACACGCTCTGTCTGGCCATTCGACTGCGGATGGAAAGCAGAAGAGAATGACAAGCGGACCCCCAAGCGAGAACAGAAAGCCTTCCAGAATCTGGAAACAAACTGCGTGCCCCTATCAGAGACTATGTCTGAAGGAATCCCATGCAATTTGACAATGTGGTCAACAAATGCCTGCGCCAGCGTCTTAGCATTGGGCAAACCGGGAAAAGGGATAAAGTGCACCATTTTGCTAAAACGGTCCACCACCACCAGAATCACAGACTTCCCCGAGGAACGAGGCAAGTCCGTTATGAAATCCATGGACAAATGTGTCCAAGGACGGGAAGGAATGGGCAAAGGAAGGAGAGGACCTGATGGCCGTGAGTGAGGGACCTTGGCACGAGCGCAAGTCTCGCAAGCTGCCACAAAACCCTCAACCGACTTACGAAGCGCAGGCCACCAGAATCTCCGAGCAATGAGATCCAGTGTGGCTCTTGTCCCCGGGTGCCCAGCAAGGACCGTATCATGGTGTTCTTTAAAAATCTTGTGTCTCAAAGCGAGAGGCACAAACAACCTCCCAGGAGGACAAAGATCAGGAGCTTCTGACTGGGCTGCCTGCACCTCTGCCTCCAATTCAGGAAAAAGAGCAGAGACCACCACACCTTCAGCTAAAATGGGACCCGGGTCTTCAAAATTCCCACCTCCCGGAAAACAACGTGACAGGGCATCTGCCTTCACATTCTTAACCCCAGGGCGGAACGTAACAACAAAGTTAAACCTTGAAAAGAACAAAGACCATCTGGCCTGTCTCGGGTTCAGACGCTTGGCTGACTCCAAGTAGGCCAGATTTTTATGGTCAGTAAACACGGTAATAGGGTGTCTGGCTCCCTCTAGCCAATGGCGCCATTCCTCAAAAGCCAACTTGATGGCCAACAATTCTCTATCTCCCACATCATAATTTCTCTCTGCGGAGGAGAGCTTCTTTGAGAAAAAGGCACACGGTTGCCACTTGGCAGGAGAGGAACCCTGAGACAAGACCGCACCCACCCCTACCTCAGAAGCATCAACCTCAACTATGAAGGGTAAGGAAACATCAGGTTGTACTAGGATGGGAGCGGAAGCAAAACTCTCCTTGATATTAGAAAAGGCCTTACGCGCCTCTACCGACCAGGATGAAAAATCTACCCCCTTTCTGGTCATATCCGTGAGTGGTTTAACAACAGAGGAATAATTCAAAATAAATTTCCTGTAATAATTAGCAAAGCCCAAAAAACGCATCAGCGCCTTCTGATTCTCAGGAAGCTCCCACTCAAGCACAGCGCGGACCTTCTCGGGGTCCATGCGAAAACCAGAAGCGGAGACAAGAAACCCCAGAAATTGGATCTCTGGAACCGCAAACACACATTTTTCCAGTTTCGCGTATAATTTATTCTCCCGCAGGATGAGTAAGACCTGACATAAGTGTTCCTTATAAGTCTTGAAATCAGGAGAAAAAATCAAAATGTCATCCAAATACACTAATACAAATTTTCCCATTAAATGATAAAAAATGCTGTTGACGAAATGTTGAAAAACGGCTGGGGCATTCATCAAACCAAAAGGCATAACTAAATTCTCAAAATGGCCCTCAGGGGTATTGAAAGCCGTCTTCCATTCGTCTCCTTCTCTGACCCTAACCAGGTTGTATGCCCCTCTTAGGTCTAATTTGGAAAAGACTTTCGCCCCAACAACCTGGTTAAACAAATCTGGGATTAAAGGAAGCGGATACGGATCACGAATAGTGATACTGTTCAGCTCCCTGAAATCCAGACAAGGTCTTAAAGAACCATCTTTTTTCTTAACAAAGAAAAAACCAGCGGCAACAGGTGACTTTGAGGGTCGTATGTGTCCTTTTCTCAGACTCTCAGAGATATAAGCACGCATCGCGACCCTCTCAGGTTGGGAAAGATTGTATAAACGAGATTTAGGCAGCTTGGCACCTGGGATGAGATCAATAGGGCAATCATACTCCCTGTGCGGAGGTAAATCCTGAACTCCACTCTCAGAGAAAACATCCAAAAATTCAGAGAGGAAAGGTGGTACGGTTTTAGTAGAAACCTCAGAAATAGATGTTATGAGGCAATTCTCTCTGCAAAAGTCACTCCAACCATTTATTTGCCTCGCTGGCCAATCAATGGTGGGGTTATGTTTAGTGAGCCAGGGTAGCCCCAACACTAGAGGAGTAGGCAAACCGCTAAGGACGAAACATGACACATCCTCAACATGAGTATCATTCACAATTAAACGGATATTGTGAACTATGCCCTTTAATGATTTCTGAGAAAGTGGAGCTGAATCAATAGAAAAAACAGGAATATTTTTTCGCAAAGTGCATACCTGGAAACCATGAGTTATTGCAAATTGGTTATCAATGAGGTTGACAGCTGCTCCACTATCCACAAAAATCTCACAAAAAATGCTCTTGCTCTCTAGCGCCACCCTAGCAGGCAGGACAAAACGGGAACTACAAGCAAAAGACAATTCTTCAATTTCCGCCTCAACCCTGCCAATAGTAACAGACGGAATATTCTTAAAAGATTTCTTCCTTTTTGTCTCTTTATTACTCCCAGAAAACTGCCTGAATCTCCTAGAGGGACAAACATTTGCCAGATGATTTATACCTCCACAACAAAAGCAAACCCTGCCCTGCGGGCTGAATCCTCTATTATCAGAGGCAATCAACCCCAGCTGCATGGGCTCCTGCTCAGAAGGGGCTGACAGCGACTGAGACCCCTGTGCACAGAATGACACCGGTGCACTGTCCCGGGACTGAGCATGACAAGGAGAAATCTCTCCTCTTTCTCTAAGACGCCTGTCAATACGAACAGCCTGAGACATAGCAGAATTCAAGGAGGTAGGTCTTTCATGAAAGGCAAATGCATCTTTTAATCCCTCAGAAAGACCATAGCAGAATTGACTTCGGAGTGCAGCATCATTCCAACCCGTATCTGCTGCCCATCTCCGAAATTCTGAGCAGTATATCTCTGCGGATTGTTTACCCTGGCATAACAGACGTAGTCTAGACTCAGCCAGAGCAATACGATCCGGATCATCATATATCTGACCCAGGGCTAAAAAGAATTCATCCACTGAACGGAGGGGTTGTGCCCCCTCCGGCAGCGAAAAGGCCCAGGACTGAGCATTACCCCTGAGCAGCGATATAATGATGCCCACCCTTCGTTCTTCATCACCGGAAGAATGGGGAAGAAGGCGAAAATGGAGTTTGCAAGCCTCCCTAAAACGTACAAAATTCTCACTACCCCCGGAAAACGTATCCGGGAGCGAAATCTTAGGCTCAGCACAAACTCCATGAACGCAAGCTGAACCGGTCACTTGAAACTGAGAAAAAGTCTTACGGAGATCAGCTACCTCCAATGAAAGACCCTGGAAGCGTTCAGCCAAAAGTGTAACCGGATCCATGCTTGAGACGGTTTTGGTGGCTGATAATGTCACGGATGGTGTACAGGAAACAATATGATACAAATAACAAACGATGACTAACTGGATCCACAACTAAGGAACAAAAAGGGAGACCCCTGCAATCGACCTGCCGCTCTCCCTTATTGCTCAGCCTATGCGACCACTCTAAAGGTGAATGGGCGCATATCCACGTACCTCGGCTATCTTAACCTGAAGGCCCTACAATAGTGAGGGGACACGACCACCGGCTCCCTACACAGACACGGAGGGAGTCAGGGTCACCTGGATCCAGACAACAGAAAATCATAAATACTAAAACAGCACTTATCTGCAGACGACTGTGAACTGCGAACTGGTAGCTGGAAGCTGGGAGCTGATCTGCAGACGACTGTGAACTGAGAACTGGTAGCTGGGAGCAAAAGACAGCATGCACACTCAATCCAGGAAGTTGTATCAGCCACACCCAACTACCTTATGGGGGAGAATATAAAGGGAGGTAATGAGTCTGACTGCATGACAGCTGAGATAGCCTAACAAGGTGAGAAACAGAAACCAAAACAAAGAAACTCAAAGGGGAGGATCTGAACGACTCCTGTCAGAGCTTCTCAGCTGTCTGGTTGTGACAACACCTCAACCGATCAGCTACAATAATTCTATTTTTTATTGCAAGGAGGAGAGGGGGGCCCAATTCTGAGTCCCTGCCAGGGGCTAAGACCAATCACAGGCAACTGTGGTCAGCATCTGCCTGTTTAAATAGCCCGCAGGAACCATATGACGCAGGCCTTGCTCCCACCATAGAGTGGCCGGACTCAAGGCGGGAGGACAGGTGGTTAAGTACGTGACAATTACATTCAAATTAACACCAAAAATACACCCAAAGTAGGTCAACCAATCAACGATGAATTAGGTGCCTACACAGACAATTTAATTACCCGATGAGCAAATAATCAGCGGCACAGTCAGATAATCGCTAACAATCATTCCTATCAACACTCGTTAGTGATTATCTGGCGGATTCTTGGCTCGTGTAAAGTTCCCTTAAAGGGGTTGTCCGGGTTCAGAGCTGAACCCGGACATACCCTTTTTTTCACCCAGACAGCCCCCCTGAGGCTAGCATCGGAGCATCTCATGCTCCGATGTGCTCCCGTGCCCTGCGCTAAATCGCGCAGGGCACGGGCTCTTTTGTTTTTAATAACACACTGCCGGGCGGTAACTTCCGCCCGGCAGTGTGTTCGGTGACGTCACCGGCTCTGAGGGGCGGGCTTTAGCTCTTCCCTAGCCGTTTTACTGGCTAGGGCAGAGCTAAATCCCGCCCATCAGTGCCAGTGACATCACCGGGGTTCCTGTCAGCCCCATGGAGAGCCCGGTACGTCACCGGAACTCCTAAAAATGCCTTTGCCCTGTGCAATTTAGCGCAGGGTAAAGGAGAGCATCGGAGCATGAACTGCTCCGATGCTCATGTCAGGGGGGCTGTCGGGGTGAAAATGGAGGGATGTCCAGGTTCAGCTCTGAACCTGGACAACCCCTTTAAGGATTTTGGCTGTTTTGTTGGTGGAGTAGGCATTTGTGCCAAATATATGATATATTTGCACCATTCTTGCATTTTGCGGAACAGAACGGCCAACCCTATGATTAAAATGCCTATTGTCTGCAAAAACGGACAAGATTAGGACATGTCCTATCTGTTTTGGGGGCCGCGGAACGGAAGTCCCTATTGAAATGAACAGATGTGGACACAAATATACGTCTTCCGAATGAGCCCTCAGTCAGATTTATCTTTGCGCAAAACAGTGCAAAAAGTCCCAAGTGTACTTCAGCCCCCTAGTGGCGTACAAACTGACGGAACCTTTCTAATAAATAAGATTAGACTTCAGACAGAAAAATCCACAGGTAGGAAGTGGTGTGGGACATTTCGTAAAACCCATGACAGACACTCCAAAAATATGAGAGCAAAAAGTCACATGTTAATACATTACTCCCTAAGTTCTCAAGGTCTAATAGACAGGACTAGTAAACCTGCCCTGGAGCGTGGTCCAATTCAGACATTCAAAATCCAAAAGTTGCCATTGTTAGCTGCATTCCAGTGTACGCTAAATTACCTTCTATTGGAATGTGACTCAAGAAATAGCTGAATCAGGCTGAGCTCGGTGTCATATAGCTGCAGACCCTACTATCTGTCCGGTTCTTCTTCCTGTTATAACATGTGGAAGAGTTTGGTCACTATCAGTTGGACTAAGGAACTATAGTCTTGAAGTCTATAGACATAATTTTTTTTTTATGATTTTACTAAATTTGGGCTAAAAATCATTCTTTCAGTTAGTCTTTATTAAAAATGTTCAGTTTTTGAGATACAAAGGTAAAAGAAATCAGTCTTTGCAGAGTGTTACTTCCCAGCTGATAGATCATATGAAACCTTATCTCCAATCTCCTGACCTCAGAAACACTCATATATGCAAATTATCTTAAGGCTTTACATGAGCCGTCAGCTGACGTAACTCAGGAGCGACAGTCTTTAAATAGACTCATGTTTACAAGGGGTATCTCAAGTATGGCCAAATATTTCTAATAAAGACTGATTAAGGCCTCATACACACGACCGTTGTTGTTCCGTGTCCGTTGTTCCGTTTTCCGTGATTTTCTGCGGACCCATTGACTTTCAATGGGTCCGTTGAAAACTCGCATAATGCACCGTTTGTCATCCGCGTCCGTGATCCGTGTTTCCAGTCCGTCCAAAAAGTAGGACCTGTCCTATTTTTATCACGGACAACGGTTCGCAGACCCATTCAAGTCAATGGGTCCGTGAAAAAACTTGGAGGCACACAAGATTGTCATCCGCGTCCGTGATCCGTGTCCGTTTTTTTTCCTATCATTTGCAAGACAAACTTGACTTAGATTTTTTTTTTCACTTTTCATGTCTGGTGATCCTCCAAATATCAAGGAAGACACGGAAACAAAAACGGAAACGGATCACGGAACAACGGAACCCCGTTTTGCGGACCGTGAAAAAATACTGTCGTGTGCATGAGGCCTTAAAAAAATGATTTTTAGCCCCAAATGAGTACAATGCAATAAAAAAAATATGGCAGTTGTCCAGGTTGGCAAAATTGGCACAGCTCCTTCTGCTGTGTAGGGTCCATGCCGGGTTACTGCAGCTGGTGACCCCTACTAATCTGATATTGATGACCTATCCTAAGGATACAGTAGGTCATCAATATCTAGAACTCAGACGAGCTCTTTAATATTTTCTACATATATTTATACTACTTTTTTTTTTATTATAGATGGGTTGGGTATGAAAATGAGAAATTTAAAGGACAGCAGTATCTCCTGGAAGAGGGCGATTATGAAGACTGGCATGCCTGGGGTGGTTATAACAATGCTTTGCAGTCAATACGATATCTCCAGGCGGTAAGTACTTGCATCTGAGGGTTAGATATGCTTGTACTGTATATATGTGTCAGTGATGAAGGTTACCCATTCCCACCAGTATATATCTTACAGTATATCAGTGGGCATATAATATTTACAGGCTGTTTTCATGTAGAACTTGCTAACATAGATATCTGAACCAAATGTAGCAAGGACCTTGTCCATCTAGAGGTCTAGGATGATCCACTCCTATGGTCTACATATTAGAGGACAGTTGGCCTACTGATTTCAACAGGATTGGCCAACCCTTTATTGTGCAGGGGTGTACGGGGTGTCAACAGATGTCAGGGAAAGAAGGGTTGGGCATGCTCTGGATTTCAACATGCCTGATCCTTTGACCTTACAGTCCCTAAGCCGCTGAGTCAGGAAGTTTTTAGGACTCTGTTCACCCTATGTTAGTAATAGTACCCCCTTAATCTATTGCAGAATGGCAAATACAAGCTTACTATTTACACAGAAAATATCATCTTTGCACATGGTTACACAGCAATTCAAAGGAAAATTAGGATCCTGTGTAGATAAAGTGTTACTGAATGAAATTGGACATAAGACATGGAGCCTGTATGGAAATAGGCTCCGCTAGAGGCATTAGATAGCTATGTACGTATGGAATCTGATGCAGCTGCTTATGTCTCTGTATGATGGCGGAGGCTATCTGTCAGCAGATTTGTACCTATGAAACTGGCTGACCTATTGGTGTCGGTCCCATGTTCATATGTGCCTGCACTGTGGAAAAAATTATGTTTTTATATATGCAAATGAGCCTCTAGGTGTAATGGCAACGCCCCCGTTGCACCTAGAGGCTCATTTGCATATATTAAAACATATTTTTTCTCAGTAATGCGGGCACATATGAACATGGGACCAACACAGATGCCTTCTGCTGCCAAGCGCACATGTAACAGGTCAGCCAGTGTCATAGGTACAAAACTGCTGACAGATGCCCTTTAAGATATAGGGACCTCTTGTGTGGAAATGTCTTATGTTTTTATATAAAATAAGTCGCCGATCCAGTTCTAGTAGTAAAGCACACTAATGAGAACTTAAAGGGGTTGTCTCATCTCACCGTTACTAAGACGGCCGGGACCGCAAAATGAGACAACCCCTTTAACCTGCTCTTCAGACTAAGGTTCCTTGTGAACTCAGTAATACAGGACATAACACTTCACAGCGGTCTTCTCATAATGGTCGGACAGCTTTGTGCTCCTCACCATGTTAGAAAAGAACAAAGACGCCATTCACAAGGCAGAAGATGCTGGTGGCCTTTCGCTGTACATATTCTCAGATCGGGCGTAATGTTTAACAGCCCGTCCACTTCATGTCTCATTAATTAGGCCAGATTATACTTGATGCGTCTCCGGTATGTTAAGTTTAATAGTCAAAACTAAAGTCTTGTTTATCTTGGTTCTCGCAAGGTCTTTTCCTTCAATCCCCCAAGTCTTCTCCTCTCAGATGGGCGAGAGATAAGAACGCTGCACATTATAGGTTCAGCTTATGGTGGTGAAGAGTCTTTACAGTCTACAGATTATTTATGGGAGTAACTGTAATATGTTATTAATTCATATTAAAGGGATATTATTGGATACTAAAATATGCCAGTAAAAGGTTTTTTCCATGATTTTTTTTTTTTTAAATCCCCCCACCAAGCGGAACTTGTAAAGGGATCTATACTTACCCACTCCCCACTGCTCATTTTCGGCTCCTCGGGTCCGTGGCTTTCTTCAGTTCATGTCCAGTCCCTGTATGTAAACTTCTGGCATGGGCGGGGTCATGTGCTCCATTGCAGCCAATGACAGGCTTCAGCAGTGACGTGTCCTTATGTGGTACGTCACTGCAGGGTTATGTGCCATTTGTGGACACATCACCACTGAGACCAGTCATTGACTGCAGCAGTGCACATGACCCCGTCACAAGGCTGGGACTCGCAGATCAGATGCCAAGAGGTGAGTGACAACATCATCGTCAATCAGAGTGCAGAGGGCGCGGCAGTGGCAGAGAAAGTGGAGCCTCTAGGTGTAACGACAACGCCCACGTTGCTCCTAGAGGCTCATTTTCATATATGAAAAAATCATTCTTCCCAGCAATGCAGGCACATGGGAACATGGGACCAACACAGATGTCTTCAGCTGCGAAGCGCACATGTAACAGGTCAGGCAGTGTCATAGGTACAAATCTGCTGACAGATGCCCTTTGATTAGTTAAGGCTACATTCAGACAGCGATAAGTGTTTTGCAGCCCACAAACTGCGTATCTGCAAAACACGGATACAAGCCGTGTGCGTTCCACAAGAATAGGGCATGCTCTATATTTTTTGCGGGGCTGCGGAACGGAACTACGGATGCAGCAGCACACGATGTGCTGTCCTCATGTTTTTGCGGCCCCATAGAAATCAATGGGTTCGCACCAATTCCACAAAATTGCGGAACGGATGCAGATCCATTCATACGGTCATCTGAAGTCGTAGGGACCCTATGTTCTTCCAAACAGGCTTTGTGCAGGCGCTGTCATGTGTAATGGTGGTCATGTGTTAGAGTGCATTCAGACGACCGTATGAATGGCTCTGCATCCATTCCACTATACGGCTCCTTTGTAAATCCCCATATTACAGAGGTATTCTCTAGAAGCAGTGGTTTTGAAAATGCTCCAGTTTTTGGCCTGTTTGATTTAGTATGAATAAGGGAGCGTTCACATCTCATTTCGCCAGTAAAGACCCCAGCATATATGCTAAACATTGACCTAGTGTATGCCGAAAGAATGTTCTTTTGGCATATGCCAGGCCCGTCTGTGTCCTGTACTTCACACTGTTGCAGAGTTTAAGAGTTTGTCTCACTTCAGCAAGTGGCATTTATCAGGTAGATACATTTAATACAAGGCACTTACTAATGTATTGTGATTGTCCATATTGCTTCCTTCATTTTTTCATCTCATTATACACTGCTCGTTTCCATGGTTACGACCACCTCGCAATTCATCAGCGGTGGCCTTCATTGTACACTATAGTGTTTCTATAGTGTGCAAACACGGCCACTGCTGATGGATTGCAGGATGGTCATAACCATGGAAACGAGCAGTGTATAATGAGATGAAAAAATTAAGGAAGCAATATGGACAATCACAATACATTAGTAAGTGCCTCATATTAACTTTCTAGTAACATAGTAACATAGTTTATACGTCTGAAAAAGACATTTGTCCATCCAGTTCGGCCTGTTATTCTGCAAGTTGATCCAGAGGAAGGCAAAAAGAAACCCTGTGAGGTAGAAGCCAATTTTCCTCACTTTAGGGGAATAAAAAATTCCTTCCCGACTCCAATCAGGCAATCAGAATAACTCCCAGGATCAACGACCCCTCTCTAGTAGCTATAGCCTGTAATGTTATTACACTCCAGAAATACATCCAGGCCCCTCTTGAACTCCTTTATTGTACTCACTATCAGTGATGACCAGTTCGCATTGTTCGCCCGCGAACATATGCGGGCTGCTATCTTTTTTCACAAGTCCGGCGAGGCACAGGTAAGCCCTTACCTGTGCCTGTGCGCGAGCCGGTCTGAAAACAAGTGCGGTCAGCGGGATCAGGCAGTTCTGAGAACAGCCACCGGGGGCCTTCATCGGGCTGTTCTCGGAACTGCCTGCTCTTGATGACCGCATTTGTTTTCAGACCGGCTCGCGGCACAGGCACAGGTAAGGGCTTACCTGTGCCTCGCCGGACTTGTGAAAAAAGATGGCAGCCCGCATATGTTCGCGGGCGAACAATGCGAACTGGCCATCACTGCTGACCATCACCACCTCCTCAGGCAGAGAGTTCCATAGTCTCACTGCTCTTACCGTAAAGATTCCTCTTCTATGTTTGTGTACAAACCTTCTTTCCTCCAGACGCAGAGGATGTCCCCTCATCACAGTCCTGGGGATAAGTAGATGATGGGAGAGATCTCTGTACTGACCCCTGATATATTTATACATAGTTATTAGATCTCCCCTCAGTCGTCTTTTTTCTAAAGTAAATAACCCTAATTTTGATAATCTTTCAGGGTACTGGAGTCCACCCATTCCAGTTATTACTTTAGTTGCCCTCCTCTGAACACTTTCCAGCTTTCCAGCTCTGCTATGTCTGCCTTGTTCACAGGAGCCCAGAACTGTACACATTACTCCATGTGTGGTCTGACTAGCATCACATGCATCTATGCCGCTTTTGATGCAACCAATTATCTTATTGGCCTTGGCATCAGCTGCCTGACACATGGATCTGCATAGATGGATCCGTTCAGATAATACAACCGTCTGCATACGTTCAGAATGGATTCGTTTGTATTATCTTTAACATAGCCAAGACGGATCCGTCTTGAACACCACTGAAAGTCAATGGAGGACAGATCCGTTTTCTATTGTGCCAGATTGTGTCATAGAAAACTGATCTGTCCCCATTGACTTACATTGTGTGCCAGGACCGTTTGGCTCAGTTTTGTCAGACGGACACCAAAGCGCTGCTTGCAGCATTTTGGTGTCCGCCTCCAAAGCGGCATGGAGACGGAACGGAGGCAAACTGATGCATTCTGAGCGGATCCTTTTCCATTCAGAATGCATTAGGGAAAAACTGATCCGTTTTGGACCGCTTGTGAGAGCCCTGAACGGATCTCACAAACGGAAAGCCAAAACACCAGTGTGGAAGTAGCCTTAGTTTGCTGTTCACTAAAATTCCTAGGTCCTTTTCCATGTCAGTGTTACCCAGTGTTTTACCATGTAGTATGTACTGGTGACTTGCATTATTCCTTCCCATGTGCATAACCTTACATTTGTCAGTGTTAAACCTCATCTGCCACTTCTCTGCCCAAGCCTCCAATGTATCCAGATCCATCTGTAGCTGTATATTGTCCTCTTCCATGTTAATTACTTTACACAGTTTGGTGTCATCTGCAAAAATTTGTATTTTACTGTGCAAGCCTTCTACAAGATCATTAATAAATATATTGAAGAGAATAGGGCCCAATACTGACCCCTGTGGTACCACACTAGTGACAGTGACCCAATCTGAGTGTGTACTATTAATAACCACCCTCTGTTATCTATTACTGAGCCAGTTACTTACCCACATACAGACATTTTCCCCCAGTCCAAGCATTCACATTTTATATACTAACCTTTTATGTGGTACAGTGTCAAATGCTTTGGAGAAGTCCAGATACACGACATCCATTGATTCGCTGCGGTCAAGTCTAGAAATGACCTCCTCATAGAAACTGATTCAATTAGTTTGACATGCCCGATCCCTCATGAAGCCATGCTGATATGGCGTTATTTGCTTATTTTCATTGAGGTGCTCTAAGATAGCATCTCTTAGAAAACCTTCAAACAGTTTACCCACGACAGATGTTAAACTTACCGGCCTATAGTTTCCAGGCTCTGTTTTTTGGCCCTTTTTGAATATTGGCACCATATTTGCTATGCGCCAATCCTGTGGAACATCCCCTGTTAGTATAGACTCCTTAAATATCAGAAATAAGAGTCTGGCTATGACATTACTTAATTCTCTTAGAATACTGGGTGTATGTCATCTGGTTCCGGCGATTTGTCTATTTAAATCTTTTTAAGAAGCCGTTGTAATTCTTCCTGGGTCAGACAGGACACTTTTAATGGGTAATTTACTTTTACATTCTGCATTTCATCTGACAGTTTCTTTTTTTAAGTGAATACAGTGGAGAAAAAAATGTTTAATAGCTTTGCTTTCTCCTCATCGCTCTCTGTGACTCCCCCCTCATTACTCTGTAGAGGGCAGACACCTTCGAGATTTATACTTTTTACCATTTATATAATTGAAGAACATTTTACGGTTAGTTTTACTCTCTTTGGCAATTAATCTCTTGGTCTCTAGTTTGGCTGCTTTTATTTGTCTTTTACATATTCTATTTTTTTCCTTATAGTTTTTCAATGCTTCCTCGCTACTCTCCTGTTTTAGTGATTTACAGTGCCTTGCAAAAGTATTCACCCCCCTTGACTTTTTTGTATTTTGGTGCCTAACAACCAGCAATTAACATGGATTGTTTGAGGATTTGCATCATTTAATTTACAGAACATGCCCACAACTTTGAAGATGTTTTTATTTATTTATTATGAAGCAACCAACAAATATGACAAAATAACAGAAAAAGTCAATGTGCATAACTATTCACCCCCCTAAAGTCAATACTTTGTAGAGCCACCTTTTGCGGCAATCACAGCTCCAAGTCGCTTTGGATAAGTCTCTATGAGCTTGCCACATCTTACCACTGGGATTTTTGCCCATTCCTCCTTGCAAAACTGCTCCAGCTCCTTCAAGTTGGATGGTTTGCGCTTGTGAAGAGCAATCTTTAAGTCTGACCACAGATTTTCTGTTGGATTGAGATCTGGGCTTTGACTAGGCCATTCCAACACAATTACATGTTTCCACTTAAACCACTCAAGTGTTGCTTTAACAGTGTGTTTGGGGTCATAGTCCTGTTGGAAGGTGAACCTCCATCCTAGCCTCAAATCACGCACAGAGTGGGACAGGTTTTGCTCAAGAATATCCCTGTATTTAGCACCATCCATCTTTCCCTCAACTCTGACCAGTTTCCCAGTCCTGGCTGCTGAAAAACATCCCCACAGCAGGATGCTGCCACCACCACATTCACTGTGGGGATGGTGTTCTTTAGGTGATGTGATGTGTTGGGTTTGAGCCAGACATAGTGTTTTCTTTGATGGCCGAAAAGTTCAATTTTAGTCTCATCAGACTAGAGCACCTTCCTCCATACATTTTGGGAGTCTCCCACATGCCTTTTCGCAAACTCACAACGTGCCTTTTTGTTTTTAGCTGAAAGTAATGGCTTTCTTCTAGCCACTCTGCCATAAAGCCCAGCTCTATGGAGCGTACGGCTTATAGTTGTCCTATGTACAGATACTCCAGTCTCTGCTGTGGAACTCTGCAGCTTCTCTAGGGTTAGCCGCTGCTAATAAATGTGTTATCAAAGAGCGATTGGATGGTCGATAGTGTCGTGTGGGTTGGGCCATTAGCACCAGGCCTGCTGTGAGGGTTAAATTTGATGGGCCGAGTGCCCGCATGTGCTTTTGGATTTCTGTCCAGAAGGAGCTAACCACCGGGCACGACCACCAGATGTGGCTCAAGGTCCCAACCTGCAATTGACATCCCCAACATGTTTTTGTGACTGATAATCACATTTTATAAAGCAAGTCAGGGGTTTTGCACCACCTGGATAAAAGCTTATAATGATTTTCTTGTATTCTAACACATGTCGAGAAGCCATGTGAATGCAATAGGATGAACTTTGTGACCTCTTCTGATAGCACTATGTCTAATTCTTTTCCCCACGACTTCAAAAAAAGGGGGGGGGGGGGATCTACTGACGAATTGAGCAGAAGATGGGAGTATAGAGAGGATCATTTTTGTTTCTTGCTTTTGTGGAGGAGAATTAATTGTTCAAACCAGGACAATGGTCTGCTGGCTGGATTGTGGTATATAACTAATGTGCATATGGCTTTGAAGTGTTCAAATTGCAGGAAATTGACCTCTGATGGTGTGATAAATGATTGTAGCTTAGAAATATCCGGTATTTTGTTAGCAGATAGGAAGGTAGCTACATTAATATCTTGTAGTTGTAACCAGAATGATCTCATAATTACTTTCTTTCTTTACTACATATGGGATTAGGTGTGCCGGCAAGAGTGGTGAAGTACCTTTGAAAGTTATGTTGGAGTGTTGAAGGGATTTCCATATTTTAACTGTGCCTTGTACCAATGTATTAGAAAGGGCCTGGATATCTTTCTGATCTGGTAGCCACAGGATTTTTGAATGGGCAGGTCCCAAGACCATTAAATCTGATCTGTGGCATGGGTCTGTGTAGAAAAAGGTCTAGTAGCCTGGGCAGCGCAGTGTTTTTTTTTTTTTTTAAATCAAATCGTTTTTATTGAATCAATAAATGCAGGATATTACAAAAACAATACATTGTCTTTTCTTACTTTATCCACCTTGTGGAATCGGTGTACAGCAATATCCGTAGAAATATCAACATACAGTTATATCATGTATCCAAACATAACAAGTACACATGTAGAAACAAATATTGAGACAAAGAATTGCATATGTCCTAACAATCTCAAATCCCCTCCCCTCCCCACCCTGTAACCTGGTCTTGAACCTACCTGAGCCTATATAACCACATGAGTATGAGATAACCAATCACTCCACATTTTATCAAACTTCTGAGGACACCCTCTCTTCACATACACCCCTTTTTCCAATATCAGCATGTCATGCACCTTCCGTTCAAACTCACCCAGTGTAGGCGGACTTCCCTGGATCCACCTCATAGCCACCAGCTTCCTGGCCACATACAACAACCTCCCCACAGCAACCTTAACCGATTCAGTCCCTCCAATCTCAGACACATACCCCAATACACACACCTTGGGATCTTTTTGAATTTTCAACGTCATTTTACTATTAATCATATTCCTTACATCCTCCCAATAATTACCAATTACTGGACAAGACCAAAGCATATGTAACAAATCCGCACCATCTTTCATACACTTTGGGCACTTGTCATCAATTCTTGGGCAGCGCAGTGTTTGGGTTGGAAATCAGTAATAGTAGATCGTCTGCGAAAGCAGATATGAGATGTGTATCTGAATTCTGGATAAAGCCTTTTATGACATCATCCTGCCTGAGCTTTTGTAGTAATGCTTCCATAGTTAATATAAATAGGGTGGGAGATAAAGGACAGCCCTGCCTCGTGCCATTTGTTATGTTGAAAGACAGAGACAGGGTGCCGTTAACCTTAATTCGTGCAGATGGTGTAGAGTATAATGTGAAGATTGCTTCTATGAATTGGAATGGAATGTTAAACTGTTGCAGTGGGTGGTGCATAAAGTCCCAGGCGACCCTATCGAACGCCTTTTCGGCATCGGTGCCTACAAGTACAAGTGGTATTTTTTTCGATCGCGCCAAAAATATCGAGTTAAGCAGACGTATAACATTAAATCTGCCCTCTCTTCCCTTAACAAATCCCATCTGATCAGGTTTCACTATGGCAGGCAGAATGTCACTCAGGCACCTAGCTAATAGCTTGGCCCAGATTTTGTTATCAATATTTAAAAATGAGATGGGTCTGTAGCTGGAACAGAGGCCAGGGTCCTTACCCTCTTTGGGATATGCGCTTCCAGCGCTTGTCGTGGGAGGTGGCCCCCCGAGCAGAGTTGGTTGCATAATAGGGTAAGGCGAGGCAGGAGAATGTCTTGAAATTTTTTATAGTATTTTTATAGTATCTTTAATCCATCAGGACCTGGACTTTTTCCTAGAGGGAAGGAGAGCATCGTGTCTTTCACTTCCTGCATTGTGATTGGTTGAGTTAGTGTTTGTTTGTCTGTTTCTGAGACTTTAGATTCAGACCATCAAAGAAGGATGAAATATTTGCTTGTTTGTTGGAGAGGTTTGAGGGAGTATCTAGGCTGACTAAATTATATAGAGAGGAGTAGTAGTCCTTGAATGCTGCTGCTGTTTCGGAAGTACGGGTGACTCTGCTACCTGTCTGGGTGGTTATTGAAGATATAAAGGATTTCTCCTGCATTTCTTGATTAAAGCTGACATCAATTTGCCTCCTTTATCCCCATGTGCGTATACGGTACTTTTTGTTGGTAATAGAGTACATTTTTGGCTAGTTTTGTGTTTAACAATAAATTTAATTGTTTACGCATTCTAGACAATTCTTCAAGTAAAGTAGAAGCGGGGGTTCTTTTTTGCAGTTTTTCTTGGTCCCTAATCTGCGATAGGAGATCCAGTATCGTTTTTTCCCGTCGCTTTTTTACCTGGGTGCCAAGTGCTATGAAGAGCCCTCTTATACTGTATATGTTTTATGGGTTTCCGAGATTATGGGTTCCGCCATGTCTGGCGTTGTGTTTGATTAAAAAAAGAACTGGAGTTGGTTCATAAGAAGGTCTACTTCTTATTTATCATCTAATGTTTTGTTAAGACGCCAGGTCCAGTCCCTCTTAGGTAGGTCTTTAATTGTTAGTTGTATTAATACAGGTGCATGGTCTGAGAAAGTGGATGGTCCTATGTCAGATTTTTTGAGGGCTGGTAAGGTGCTGTCATGGGTAAAAAGGTAATCGATTGGCTGGTGTGTTTTATGTGTGCTGGAGAAGAACGTGTAATCTAGGTCGGTCAGGTGCAATGTTTTCTATGCATCCGAGAGACCCAATAATTGCAGACGGTTATTTAGTCTATTGAGGCTGTTTTTACACTGTGCAGTGTTATTGATGAAGAGTCTGTTCTAGGATTTAGTGCCAGATTGAAATCACCTCCAAGTATGATGGGGCCCTCTGCAAACGCTTGCAATTCTTCTATTCTTCCCATAATCCAGGAAATCTGTAAGGTATTTGAGGTATATACAGTATGTTAGCGAAGGTGAAAGAGCCAATATTGCCTTTCAAGAAAAGGGCCCTGCCATCCGAGTCTTGGTGTTTTGATGTTAGTACGAAGGGGATATCTCTGTGAAATGCGATAGATACCCCCCTGGAAGCTGAGGTGTCATTGGTGTGGTCAAACCAGGACGCCAAGTAGGTAGTGGGTAGTTTTGGAATTTTATGTGTTTTGAAATGTGTCTCCTGCAACATGCACAGATACTTTATCTCTTTTTAGCAACGTCATTAGGTCACTAAGTTTCGTGGGAGCATTAAACCCTCTAACATTGTATGTGCAAATTATAAGGTCTGCCATTTATCAAAGTGGTGGAGCGAGAGATCCACTATGTCAATGGGAATCACCGGCAAGAATCAAACAAGAGCAATACAACACCCCCTAGATAGATAAGTAATGGTACAAATATATGCATATTCATAGGTGAGAGTTGCATGATATAATCTTTTTAATGCAGTGTGTAACCATAACACCCAGAAGGGTTTAGGAGAGATGGGGAGGAAAGCATCCTGAGCCGAGACACTTCGCGTTTACCCCTTGGATAGTGATAACTCCTGATGTTGTTGGAGCCCATGTGTAAAAGGGTTTCCCTCTGGATCCTGCAAAGGATCTGTGCCCCCCCCCATTAGCCAAGAAAGCCGTCCCCTGTTATTTACTTAATTGTGTGAAAATGCAGCACTGAGAAGACATATGCTTCCAATTCATCATTGCATGGTAGAGATAAGAGAAACAAGGGGAGAAAAGGGAGGCAGGAGAGGGAAGAGAGAAGGGGGGGGGAAGCATCGGCAAAGCGGCGCGAATTCGGTACGGTAAAAGAGCCGAGAGATGGTGAGCAGCCAGACAGGGTGACACATCCACTCCCCAAGACAGCACTAGTGCAAACAGACACGTAAAATCTGTTAATGTCTACATATCCCAATGATGCCAAGGTCAGAGACAGGTCACCCCCGTGCCCAAACCATCAAACCCTCCACACATCACATTACCGCAGTCCCAGGACGTGAATCTGGTAGAAGAGAGCCAAGGCAGAAGAGTACATGGGTCCTGTAGATTTCAGGCTGGTGCCTTTCTTGGGTTCTTAAGAGTTCACCCCTTCTTCTTAGGAGAGCGTGCATGTGACACCTCCATCCAGGGCTCCATGTGAGGCAGATCCGGCAGGGTGACCTCCGCCGGGATCGGCATCCAAGATGGTATCCTCATGGGGGGAATCCCCAGTCGGCTCCAGGCATCTGAGAGATCTTCTGGAGTGTGGATGGTGATCCGGTGGCCATCTTTGTGTATCGCCAGGCCGAACGGGTACAGCCATGTGTATGGTATCTGTAGATCCCATAGCTTCTGAAGAAAGGGGCGGAGTGTGCGCCTTATCGATAGTGTGGTAGGCGAGACATCCTGGTAAAGGTGGATCTGATGCTCTTGATGTCGCAGTGCAGGTTTGTCTCTGCTTGCTTTTAAAATGGCGGCAGTGTCCACAAAGCTAAGGAGTCCGCAGATGATGTCTCTGGCTTGTTCTCCCTCTTTGGGTGAGGGGCGCAGAGCTCTGTGTATACACTCCATGACAATTTTGGCGGCTCTTTCTGGGCCCAGGAGCGAGACAAATATCTGCTGCGCCACAGCCTTTGATACGGATGTTCTTGCGGCGGCTTCTATTCTCCATGTCTTCTATCAGTGTGAAGGCTCTGTTAAGCTGAGTTTCCTGGGCTTTGATCATGTGCCCTGCCATGTGGCAAAACTTCTGAGAGTCAGAGACCACTTTTTCCACTTCGTCTACTCTGTGGCCTATTGACTGGATCTCTTTTTTAATCTCTGAAAGCTCTTGTAACATCGGATTCATAGCATGGAGTATAGTTTTCTTTAAGAATGCCTTAGTGATAGGCTCTTAATCACTTGCCTGTGGAGCTAGACTGTCCGCATCAGTGTCGGAGTCTCCCTCTGCGTCCGAGGCGGGAAGCTGCACCATATTGGAGGCGCGCTTTGAATTTGGCGCTGTCGCTTTGTGCAGAAATTTGTCCATATCTGCTTGCTGTTTGGCGGTCCCTAGTATTGCTGCAGGGTCTCTTGACTTGTCTTTACCAATTTTGACCATTTTACCAATTTTGACCATTTTGGGTAAGCTGTAGTTGCTTCTGAAAGGGGTAAGACAGTGTCTGTGCGGAGCTACTAAATCTTGCAGCCCCCCAGAAACACTCTTTTGAATGACAATTGGAAGGTTATTACTTTATGGTCATTATTTCCCGTTATTTCCCAGGTCCCCCAACCTGCACATCTACATAATAAATGCAATTTGCTAAAGTGACACAACCCTTTTAAGGTTTTATGCAACCTGCTACTGAATGGCTGACCAGCAAGCCAAGGACAGGGCACTTTAACAGTATTTGAAGGGATTATATGTCATTCTATAATTTTTATTATAACTTTTCATTGGGCTCAAGTTGAAGTTCTTTCTTATAACAAAAAACTATAAAGTTTGGAGTGAATGTAGATACATAATTAGCCTCCGTTTTTTTGCGGAGCCATAATAAAACTCCCTTCAGTGTACCTCCAATTCAGTACAGCAGCATATAGAGATTTTTTTCTGTCTGATTCCACATAACTTCGACAGAAAAAAAATCATATTTCATATTCCATTGCAGGCCATATGTACAAAGGTATTCTCCCAAGAAACAGCGATTCTAGAGGATAATAGCTCCTCACATATTGCTGCGGTCTATAACACTTTATTTTTAAGTTCAATATTTCTAAACTTTGAAACAAAAATGTCATTTATTACTCTGATATTGCTTAGTGAGTTATATTTTAACCTCAGTTGGTAGAGTTAAGATAAGAGGCGCCCGCTGGCATGATTGATATCTGCATGTGCATTCCACATGGATTAATCAGTGCTTAGTGATGCCAGTTAGGAACTACACATGACTGGTAGCGTGGTTTATTTTCCAACTCCACCTGGTTTACAAACAGCCAAACCACAGCTAAGTGCACGAAGCCAGGATGCTGTACACATGCCCATGTCTTACAGGCAGGGAAAGGTTGACACAAGACTGGTAAAATGTACTACATGGCCTGCAGTATTATAGTTAACTACTTATGTGTATTGTCAGGCATTGCTTTTAGGTCCTGCGGTATTATACAAAGCTCTGAGTGTTGCCTTCAAGCACAGAAAGGTGTCCTCTTCTCTTGCTCCAGTGACATTGCAGAAGGTTCAATACTGATAATACTGTACTTCTTCCACATGATTGTCTACTCTAAAAATGGCCACCAAACCACATGCAGGAACAAAGCTTCAAATTACCAGGCGTGACTTTGACTATCCTGTATAATAAATACCAACAGGTTAGAATTGGGTAGTGTCGAGCCGGTTCCATGCAGTGGAACTAGCCTCTACTCAGATTTGATACCAGGTAGTTTGTTTTCCACTCTGGACATAGTACCCCTTCAATGTAGATAGTAGCAGTGTTGTGAAGAGTGTCTCGGACCAATCACTAGTCAGCAGTCTTTTCATGGTACTGGCTTGTCTCACTTGGGACCTTCTCAGATCAGGTACCAAAAAAGTGCCAGGTACTATTTTCAATTTTGGCCTAGTGTAAATTTTTTTTTTTTTAAACGTAGAATTGGGTTAAAGTTGAGTCGGTTCTATTCAGTGGAAAAGGAGAGTATGTAACTGGTGAACACTGACCCCTGTAGTCTGAAGCATATAGGTCTCCTACCAAAGCCAGTATGGGGACACATTTCAGGATACAGGATCTATGCTTGTTTGTACCCTTTACTATGCCACGTAGGAAAAAAGGTTGGGTTGCTTTTGGGCATGTTCCCCTATAATGTCGCAGAACCTGTTTAGAGTTTAAGTCAAGAAAGGTGCCATATGGTCTCCTTCTATGGTACACATACCATTGTCTACGTCTATTGCCCCATGCCACGATGTGTCTTTAGAAATAGATTTCTGTCTTCTTTTCCATCAAGGTACATTCTACTTAATGTATATTGACATACAAACAAATTCTTCAAATTCTTCTGTACCGTAGGACTTTTTAGAGTCATCTGTCACCTTGTATGAAACGGATGAAGAAGATGGAAAGCAAATAAATCTTTTCAATCAAGCGGTTCCTGATCTGGAGCTGGCAGGATATAACACAAGAACGCAGTGTATACACGTGACAAAGGGAATGTGAGTAGATTTTCTGCTACCAGTGTATAGATACTGTAGATAGATGGATAGATATATAGATTTTGTAAAGAAGACATACATATTACATACATATATATTAACCTCAGATTATAGCATTTTAATATACAATGGTCCAATGAAACCATATTTTGACTAAAGGTTCCAGCCTACCAGCATGGACATTGTACTGGTAAAATGCCTGTATTACTGGAGTACATGCACTGAGTAGTATTGTTCTCTATAGTATAGTGTGGTACTACATGTCATATTTATGTGAGCTGCTGACACCAGTTGAGGACGGCTCTATGATATTTTTATGGTACTCAGTGTACTGTCCAGGTCCCTGAAGCCTTCTGTCCTCTACATAAGCAGTGATTTCCATCTTCTGACTTGAATATGTAGGGATTTGCTGTTTCAGACTTTGAGGGTGACATTTTGGGGCTTCAAACCAATGATTAATTTTCCAAAGAGTCATGGTCTCAGGTTACATTGTCCTCAGGTCTTATCACAACAGCCTTTGTAAGGCTGGGGGTCCCAGCTTATGAACCTCTGTTAGATATTGTCTGACATCTATCAGTGAAGTTAGAAGAAGATGACTTCAGCACAGTCCAGTACAGAAGGACTTTCACTATTGGTACTTGTGGTCAAGCAGGACATGGTTCACTGGTCACTGAGTAATATCTACATAGCTTATTGGAGAGTAATGGAAATGCATCAGTTGTACAGTTCTGTACTGCCGCCATAGCAGGTTAGTGATGTCAGTTAGGAGCTGGTATCTAGACCTTATAAAATGCTCTAAATCAATCATAACTATTTTCCAGCATTTCTAAAGAAATATACTAGATAACTCACATTTCTTGGTTTTAGAAAGCCTATAGTGTTGTAGATTGTTATTCCCAGTTGATGGAGGTGTCGTTGAGTTTTATAGGGTATTCCCTATTAATGATGCTTGGCTAATCAGCGCTAGTAAAATTAACGGGACTTAATTGGAAAAGGAGATGCACATACTGTGAGGCTGCAACAATTAAACACAAGTTCTTAGTAAACCAATATGTTATCTGTGTGCTGTGGTTTCGAAGCCATGTTTAGACTCACTGTTTTCTACAATTTAGCTTTTTTCCACCAAATTTATAAAATTATTAAAGGCTTCTTTACCATAAATTATGAAATGGTAACTATTGTATAAATCCTCATGTACACTGTAAACCCTGGAATCCGTGCATCACTATAAGATTCCTCCACAAATTACTGCATTGTACCCTAGAAGCTATGATCTATCCATGATACAGCATGTGATGGGATATATCAAGTCATGCTATACAGAATCTGTGGAAGAAAAGGCTTGTTCAGGCTCTACCATTCCAAAATATGCATGCATAGGACTCCACAGACCTTGTGTACTTGAGGCAATCTATAACCCCAACATGTTCTGCATGCTATACAGAGGCCTCTGTCACACTTTAGAGCCAACTACCTGTCAGCATCTGATTTGTACTGGGGATTCTCTGATATTAAATGGAGATACTATTTATGTTGCTATTCTTATATATTATGCTGTCTTACTTCATAGGTGGGTTGCGTACCAGGAGAAGCATTTTTGTGGAGAACAATATGTACTGGAAAAAGGCAGATACAAGTCATATGTGCACTGGGGAGGCAGCAACAACACAATCTTGTCTATTAGACCGGTTCTTCTGGTGAGTTGCCTTGGATTATGAGGAGTTTATACCGAAAAACCACCAGAATTGGATAAAAGTTATCCAAAACACAGAGAGACATCCATTGGTGGTCTGAAGTGTGCTACAGTACATACACAATTTAAGAGGGGATCAAAGCCCTAGCATTAGTAGAACGCCGTTTAAGGGTTCGAAAGTCAAGGTGACATAAGATATCAAATTTATTTAGCTAACCTCTAGTGAGATATAGCAACTTAGCAATCATCTATATCAACCATAGTTACAAGAAGTAGTAGACTTCCAATTTTCCAAGCATACAACAACTGTAGTCTGTGTTTCTTAGTGTTTCTCAGTTGAGTCCCCCCTATTCAATTATATTGCCTCAAAGTAACTGCAAGACGGTGATCATATTCTGTGTTACACACAGTATAAAGACAAAATGAGCAACCTGTGGCCTGCTGTGCCATTCTCTAACCATCTGGTCACAGACATGCCTCTATGGAGGTTACCACATGTAGAGTCCATGTCAGAGAGAATAGATATGAGACACAGCTCAAGAGCAGGGATGGGCAATTACTAATGGTGCATTGCATATCCATATAGCCAACAAGATGACTTCCGTGTGGCACTTCAGAAAGAAGTAGATTAGCTGGAAAGGAGGCCATGTATGTGTGCGGCTATCATCTTTATAGTTTGTGGGAGTAGTAAAACACTTGCGTAAACCACAGTTTCTGGAGTTCCAATGGAGACGGGGTCCCCATTCTTTTGATAGGTGGGAGTCCTGGTAGTGACGCAGAAAATATTTGTGTCATGCACTTTTTATATATCTCAGTTGGTAATACCCCTTTCAGTTTTATTGCGGCCGTTGGGATCTTACAATGTGGACCTTGGACTGAAAAGGGTTCTGCATCCCTGCTCTAGAGACTTATGGTGTATACACCCTGACGTAGACTTACCAAAGGTTGAGAACCTAGGGTCTAAATTCTAATGAGTCTAAAGGAAAAAAAAGAACTCTGTTTGCCATAGGTTATAACCGTCCAGGTAGGGGAAGTTAGAGAACACTATGCCCTGGGGTCAGAATATAATTATACTTCATGTTAGACTTCTATTAATGCAGATTTTTGTAATCACATGCTGCATGGCTACTAAATTTAGAGTAGCGCTGACTTGTTGAAAAAAATTATATATATATATATATATATATATATATATATATATACCTGCTGAAATAAGGTTCATTTCATTTTCAGGAACCACTTGGACGGAACGACGTGAAACACTTGGTAAGTTCATATTTTCATATTAATGGAAACACTAAGCGATAAATGATGAAGAACACTTTGTTCTGTGCCTACATCAGCGTTAATCCCACATATTACCGATTGGCAGTCATTCTTGGACCGTTCTTCCAATCCAGTGCTTGATATATAGAATAATCCATGAGACATTATGGTAAATGAACAGCAGGATTTTGTAATATGAGTTATTGAAGGAGGGCATGAAGTAAGAAAGCTTGATGAACTTTTCAGACCTCTGCATCATTATTCTTTTAAAGGTCGGTGTTTCTGGCCATGCTCTACATACAGTGCTTTGTAAATTACATAGAACTGTTCCCATTCTGGTAGAAACAATGCAGGATGAAGTGAATTTTATTATTACTGGAATATAAAAGGGTTGCTCACCAAGGGCATCTACCTTTAATGATCCATATCAACTCAACAGTGAGCTGGTCACTAGGGATAAAAAATATTGTAACCCCTGGAGATCATCTGTTTTTGCTGGGAGGGAAGGGAGTACTTCCACCATTTTACTTCAGTAGTACAAAACAAACAAGGACAACCAGGTATTAGCAAATTCTGCATAGCGAGAGAAGCTATTTTCAGAAGATCTCTGCTGTAACAAATAGCAGGATGTCTCCTCTCTACGATGTCCAAGTGCCCTAATAGAGATGTCTTTCATTAGGGTTTTTAAGGACATACTGTATTTAAAGGGGTTCTTCAGGATTGATTTAAAATTGCTGTCATAGAAAGTGAGAAGTACTGGTTGCCTCCACTTGCAGAGGTGTCGGGGGGAGGGGGGGGGGGAGGGGACATACTACGGTCTGGCACTTGCATATATTACACATAGGTGAGCTTTCCTGTCAGGCTGCTCAGCCATGATGGCATATTGTAGGCAGGATTACATCATTACAATCTATTGAGAATTATCTTTGTAGATGTGCATGAGCAATATTGTATGCATTACTAATAATTTTTATTCCATGTTTGTCCAGACAATTCCATATTGGGGTTCTCACAAAATGTTTTGCCCATTGGCCTGCTCCCTAACAAATGTGGATAAGGTAGTGTCCAGAGGACAGGTCATCAGTTAGAAGAGTCCGAACATGTTGGGATTTGATGCCCTTTATTAGTAAATTTTCTATATGGATGTTGATATAGAACTAGGTAGACTTCCATAATATATGCTTATCATGTTCCCAGTTACTGAACATAGCATAACTGGTTGGTAAGTGAGTGTTCATACACAGGAACTATGGATCAGATGTTAGAGTCTGTAAGGTTTTTTGAAAACTTCTCTGTATATCAAGTATTTTTTGTGTAGACCTTAGCTTTTGGATATAAGAACCTATTTATGATGAATGTTGTACCAGGAAGTTAATTCAGGATTTTTGCTTTTGAAGCTCAGACCATAGCAAATATCCAACTAGATGGACTGTAAATAAAAAGATCAAAAATAGTCTGAAAACCTGCATTTTGTCTGGGTGTGATAGCACAACGGATGTACATAAAAATAGAGCCTTTCAAATCACCAGAAATTATTTGGCAGGAAAAGAAAAATGGAAAAGATTTATGAAAACAGGTGACAAAGAAAGCACTTGGCCTCGGCAGTCAGTCATATTTCTGCTTTTATTTTCCAAAAATAATTCTTAAAAATTAGAGCTTGAATATGATTAGTTACTATGCGTGCTTATTAATTGTGGTGCCCTGCCCCAATGTCTCTTGCCACCATCACATGCACCCTCTTCTACACTGTACCAAATGCAAACTAAGTATACTTACCTTTCTTTGCAAGTACTAGCTGACATATTCCCTGGAGCAGGGGCGTCGTTAGGTCAAAACATTCAGGGCTTGAGCCCCGGATGTTTTGTCCAGTGCCCCGAATGTTATGCTGACCTGGTAGCATTTTCTTTTTATTATTTGGCTTTTCCAGGGCCCTTTAATATTGATTGGACCTGGGAAACCCATCACAGATCATCCCCCCACCCCCCTTGTACTTGTTCCGCTGATCCGCTACTTGTGGGCTGCGCGGGCATGAGTTCAGTCACTTTGGTGCGCAATCCCGTCCTGCGGCGCGTTATCCCACGAGACCCGCCGCGGGAGGTCACGGGTCTCGCGGGATTACACACTGCAGGACGGGATTGCACACCGAAGTGACTGAACTTATGCCCCCGCAGCCCACAATTAGCGGATCAGCAGAACAAATACAAGGGAAGTGGGGGGATGATCAGTGGGGTTGCCCAGGGTCCACTCCCATCAATATTTAAGGGCCCAAGCAAAGATTTCTGCAGTGGTGAGGAAATGAAACATAACAGATATTGGAAAGTTACCGAATGTTGTATTATATAATGACTGCAGTCTGCAGTACTGCACTTCATTTGCGTAAACCAGAACACCCCTTTAAGGCTAGTTTCACACTTGCGGCAGGACGGATCCGACATGCTGTTTACCATGTCGGATCCGTCCTGTGGCTGTTCGCCGTGCCCCCGCTCCGTCCCCATTGACTATAATGGGGATGGGGGCGGAGCTCCGGCGCAGCACGGCGGTGCACGGAGAAAGCCGCCGGACTAAAAAACCTGACATGCAGTAATTTTAGTCCGGCGGCTTTAAGCCGTGCACCGCCGTGCTGCGCCGGAGCTCCGCCCCCATCCCCATTATAGTCAATGGGGACGGAGCGGCGGCCCGGGGGCACGGCGAAACAGCCGCAGGACGGATCCGACATGGTGAACAGCCTGTCGGATCCGTCCTGCCGCAAGTGTGAAAATACCCTAAGCATGCCTTAAATGTGCAATTTTAACACAGTGGGCTTGTGCCCCGGATATTTTCAGACCCTAGCAATGCCCCTGCCCTGGAGTTATCTAAGTGTCTCGTCTTTAATACCTGCCACCCTAGCCCCCCGCTGTGATAGCACAGACCCTGGTAACCCACTAGCCTAGGAAACTGCCTAAAGGCTATGGACACATTCTTAGCATTTTTTTGTTATTGTGGTTTACTCATCTTGGGCTAAAATCATTTTTTCAATTTTTTTTAATTAAAAATGTTAAGCCGTTTCTGAGTTACAAGGGTTTAAAATCAGTCTGTTTGTAAGCTGTCGCAGTCTGTTTTCCTACAATTCCTTCATCTGACAGCTCATGTGTAGCTCTTATCCTGATGTCTTGTCCTTATAAACACGCTTAAATATGTGTTTATGAGGTCAGGAGATCAGAGATAAGAGCTGCACGAGTTGTCAGATGATAGGATTCAAAGAAAACACAAAGTGACAGCTTGCAAACAGACTGATTTTTTAAATAATGATTTGCCCAAAAAGAGTAAAATGCAATCATTAAAAAAAATGCATACAAAGGTGTCCATAGCCTTTAATTATGTTCACATTCTTCTTTGAAAATGGAGTGAATTGAATAATGAACAATTTTCACAGACTGTCCCGGGACAAAAAAGAATTAGCAGGTGGTCCCTATAGGTTTGTCGGTATTCCTGGGGCAGAACCTACATGCTCCGAATTTACCAACTGCAATGTTGGTAAGGATGCATTCAATGACATGGCACTGTAGATTGCTAAGGAGTTTCCGTGTGGAATCCACATGGAAAATCATCATCATATCCAGTGTAAACATGGGCTATGATTAGGTAGCCCAAAAAAATAGATTTTAGGAGTGGTCTAATTGGCTCCTACAATGTGACCACTCCTGAAGTCTACATTATAATGCATTATAAGAAAGTAAGAAAAGTTTTTTTACAAAAACAGGGCAACGGCAGAATCAGAACCAGTCAATTTCAACTATTACCTTCGAACAAGTGCTCATTGTGGAAGTCTGTATTCTGTTGCATCAGGACACCCCTTTGGCAAGCTGCCATCAATGGGGCATATATTCCATTATAATGGTGATTACATTGTGTTGATGGTGCCTGCAAGAAAGTAGCGGAATAAATGATTTAATATTGACTGAATCCATAATTGGAATTCTTTCCACTCATAAAGGTAGAGATTACAGTAATAGTATTATATGAGTGTGCATAATGCATTTTCCTAACAAAATCAATACAACGGCTCCAAATCAGGGGACATCTGATTTGGACAGCTTGTTTTTGTTAGAAGGATCTACCAGTAATAAGCTTATTACAGGTTGTCTGACTGCTGAGACTCCCTGTGATCGGCTGTTATCTATAGGGGAAAGTGGCAGCAAGTGTTTTTTTGCCTTGCAGCGCCACCACAGGATATATAGAGTATTACATAGGTTTTTTTTTATAGTTACATAGTTAATAAGGTTGAAAGAAGACATAATTCTATCAAGTTCAACCAAGGGATAGGTGGGGATACGGATCACTGAGTTGTCCAGAGTCGTCGTTCTTCACTCTAATATATGATGGTCCTGAATGAGGGACACCCTTCTATAATCACTCAAATCTTCACTACTTATATATTTGAATTATTGCAGATTAAAGCCTACTCAGGGGCCGAGTTCCAAGGAGAATCCATGGATTTCACACAGGGTGTATCCTGCTTTACATCCTTTATGCCCATGTCTTTCAAGATCTTAAGAGGATGGTAAGCAGCCCATGAATTGCTGAACACTATATCTATGGCATGAAACTGTCACAATGTAGGGGGATGGGAGGTACATAGAATGACAACAGAAGGAAAATGACCAGAAACTAGGCCTCACGGCTAGGGAAAGGGAAAAGGTCACCACCTAGGAAACCCTAAACCTAGCCCTGACTCCTGTCAGTATGAATAAACCCTGAAGGTAGGAATATACATACACCGTAAACCTAGGCCCTAGTAATCCTGAATAGCCCTAGGAGTAGTGACTGGGTCTGAGACCACTGGTTCCTTCCCAGATGAACAAACCAGAGTCTCCCTGAGGCCTAGTAAACAACGAGCAAATGGGAACAACAAAATACAAAGGGAAGTACACTTATCTTCAATAGAAAATCTATGCCCAGGAATTTAGATGAGGACAACACACCAGCTCTTCCAACTCCAGGCAGATAATATCAACCGCATGGTATGAAGTGTGAGTCCAGACTAAAACAGAGGAGCAGTAATGACCACAAGTTACACCTGAGACAAGAGGTGTGGTCATTACCAACAACAACACTGGAAGAAGTGATAACAGATAGGCTGTCAGATGACCTAACGTGCATCCAGTCTCTCAGATCTTCTAACCTCTGTCACAGGAGGGACCATGACAGAAACAGCCTGTGCCCTCTGTCTGTATCCAGGTATGGCGCTAGGAAGGTGACATCCCGAACTCTGCTTATATGTAATGGAATACTTCTAGAGCTAAATGCAGGGGATTCCTATAATAATATTACAGAGTTTTCCTCTTGTTAGATACTGATGACCTATCCTCCAGATAGATTATCAATATCAGATCGGTGAAGGTCCTACACCCAGAACTCCCACCTAGCAATTGCTTTGGGCAGTTGCTAGTGGTGAAAACACAATGGTTGTGCCCGGGTACTGTAGCTGAGCTCCCATTCACTTGAATAGAGTGGTGCTGTGGTTCCTTGCAAAGCTATTGTGCAGGGGAAATGTCAAAAGGACCTCTGACCTTTCATTTTTGGGGATCTGCCAGCGTTAGAGAGGTCATACCCCACTGATTATAATGTTATATTACACCCTGTAGTATTCCAGAGCAATCTTTAATGGGAAATCACCTTAAATCTTGATTCATATAAATGGAGAGTTATTCAGTGAAAATATGGATGGGACTGGGAACGCCATGTTCTCGAGGTTGGTAAGGTGGCATCTTTCAGACCCCCATTATCTGGCACTATGACATGTTTAATAGCTGTCACATTATATTATATCTACATAGTTCTTTTTCTCTCTGCCTCTATAGTGACCAATTATGATATATTTGCCCAATTCACTGTCTCTTCCAGCTGGCTGCTGTGTTATGAAGCAGACTCAAGTGACAATCTGTGTGTATTGGAAGAGGGGCATTTTCCAGACTTGGCTTTGTGCGGATGCCCTACAGCTGAGATCAAATACATCAAGCCAATAGATTACGTAAGATATTTGTAGCATCTGTTTCCCATTTTGCAAAGTTTAGTACAAAATATCATTTTCCTAATGTCTGTAGTCAGTCAGGCTTTTGGATAGCCTACCAGTGTTTTGTCCTATTTAGTAGTACAAATCACAATATGAATACGTGTATTAAGGAAGCAAGTGATTTTCCATTTGCTTTCTCAACCACAAATAGTGTCTATAGATGCATTCATATTTCATACCATTATCTTCTCGAAGAGGACCAGCCTTCTAGAAAAGGAGTGGTCCCTCAACAAGGTTTCACCATATATATCTGATCATGATTGTAAATTTACATGGCAGCACCATAAGGCCTCTTGCACACGAACGTTGTGTATCCGTTCCGTGCATTGGGGACCGCAATTTGGGGTCCCCAATGCATGGGCAACGTCCGTGTGGTGGCCGGGATGGATCGTGACCCATTCAACTTGAATGGGTCCGTGATCCGTCCGCACCGCAAAAAAATAGAACAAATGAATTTTTTGGGCGGTGCGGAGGCACGGACAGAGTCCGTATTGCTTCCGTTCCGCATCTCCGTGATAACGGACCCATTCAAGTGTATGGGTCCGCATCCATGATGCGGAGTGCACACTGGCCGGTGCCCGTGTATTGCGGATCCGCCGTGGCCGCAATACGGCCACGGGTACACAACGTTCATGTGCAAGAGGCCTAAGTTTGTGCTTTTCTTACTCATTCTAGGTCTTTGCTGAACCTTCTATAAGTCTCTTTGCCCTGGACTCTTGTGAAGGGAGAGAGTTGCACTTTGAGGATGCTGTGACCTCAGTCCTTAGCAAGGACCTTCACTTTTATGCCCAGTCTGTGTGGGTCAGAAGAGGGCTGTAAGTATCAGTAATCATAATTTGTAATAATGTTGGAATTGCCAGATTGTATTATTCAGAAATCTTTGATTTATAGAGCCTATGGGACATGCTCCTTGTAAAATGAGGATTAATGGTTACTGGACAGCTGGCACATGGTCGTTTTTAGAACCAATTGAAGTTAACGGGGCCATTGAATAGTAGCCACCAAAAAATAGGACATGTCCTATTTTTGGTCCTTTTTACGTCCAGACGGACCCCATTAAAATCAATCGGACAGTTTTAAATGGCCGTTTAGACAGGAGTGCACCTGTCTAAAAATGGGTAGACCAAAAGCCATTCAAGGGTTAAAAATTGTCACCTCATTCACTTTTATGTGTTGACTCCATATGATGTGACATCCTCATGCTAGGAGCACAGGTCCTGCCTCCAGTCATGAGCGAGTGTATCGACGCGTGCAAGTGGGTGAGGGTATTTGTTATTTTATTTATTTATTTTTATTTATTTTAATGGATCTGTTGACACTACCAGGGCTGGGGGTAGGTGAGGCCATTGTATATACTGGGAGCTCAATAGAGCACAAAGATATATAATGAGGGGCCCTAAGGGGCCATTATTTATACTGAGGAGGCTAAGGGTGGACTGGCATTAGACCCTACAGAGAAATTTCCCAGTGGGCCGATGCCCATAGAGCCGTCCGAACCCTCCTGATGTCCGCGAGCAGGGTACATAACAAGCTGATGCTCTCAACAATGAATTAATGCTAGGAGTATTAGTATCTTATGCACCTGGCCGGCCACCATAGGTGCCCTCCTGAATTTAATTGTATGGGGCTGCAGTATTTTGTGTTGCACTGTGTTATTTGGTTCTGCTGGGGCGGTATTTTGTTCTGCACTGAAGTATTGCAGGCCCCGTCTACTTATGTTGTCTCTGCCTACATGTTTTGCCCCACCTTCTGTCAGCTTGAATTCTCCTACAACATGGGGCTACTTTTAGGATTTTTCCAGGGCCACTTTGAGTTCTCAGTCCAGCTCTGGAGGAGGCACAATGTGGGCAATTATTAATAATGGGGGCACTATGGGGACATTACTTATACTGAGGGGGCACTATGGGATCATTATTCATACTGGGGGACACTATGGGGCCAATATTCATACTGGGGGTACTATAGGGGGCCATTTGATGTCCAAGCGGTACTGTGGGGGAGGGGCATAAAATATGCTGAGGACACTGCAGAGGTTGGGATGCAAAAAAAAGCCAATGAACTACATCCATTTTTAAAGGCCGGTTTAGAAAATGGATGCACACGCTGATACAAAATGTCTCTTTTTAATTTCAATATTTTTTTTTTCACCGTTGTGTTCTTACTCTGCAAACATCTGATTCCTCCTTGTCCATAATACATCAGAATCACATTATCTTATTGGTGTGGATGAAGCCTACATGCAGTAAAACTGCCATGTTTTTGAGTGGTTTCAGAAATATAGGACATGGATGATGCTGAGAGTTAGGGCTCATGCACACGGCAGTTGTTCGTCTGTTCCGTGCATTGGGGACCGCAATTTGCGGTCCCCAATGCACGGGCAACATCCGTGCGGATTACACAGACTGATCCGGACCCATTCAACTTGAATGGGTCCATGATCCGTCTGCACTGCAAAAAAAAATAGAACATGTTCTATTTTTTTGCAGTGCGGAGGCACGGAGAGAAACCCCGCGGAAGCACTCCGTAGTGCTTCCGTGGGGTTCCGTGCCTCTGTTCCACACTGGACCTTCTGGATTGGGGACCCATTCAAGTGAACGGGTCTGCATCGGTGATGCAGTGCAAAACTGGCCGTGGCCTGTATATTTTGGACCTGCTGTTTGCGGGCCACAATATGGGCACAGCCGGCACATGTTCGTGTGCATGAGCCCTTACCAGTAGGCTTCAGAGTGGGCACCAGTAGATCTTGATGTAAGGCTACATTCACACAACCGTATGTGTTTTGCGTCCGTTTTTTTTTTTTTTTAAGATCCAAGGTAACAATGCCTATCCTTGTCTACAAAACGGACAAGAATAGGACATGTTCTATCTTTTTTGTGGGGCTACAGAACGGACTTACGGATGCGGACAGCACACAGTGTGCTGTCCGCATTTTTTTCGGACCCATGGAAATGGATGCTTCGCATCCTATCCGCAAGAAAAACGGAACGGACACAGAAACAAAATAAGTTTGTGTGCATGAGGCCTAAGGCAAATCGTATAGTGAGTCCTATTAGTTCTGTGGGTCTGACAGGTAATAGACACAGAGTAGAGGGCAACTCGGTCATGTGTGAATGGGGCTAGTGCAGAAACTAACTGTGTCTGCATTTACTAATGTGGGGGCACCTGAAAAGTGGGCCCAGGTGTGCCTGTGCTTGGTCCTCTGCAAGATTACCTAACTCATTAGCCGCAAAAAGTAAATCCTAAACTGAGAAGGTTGGACCGTTCATGCCCCATAGTATCATTGCAGCAGAACTGCAGAGCGTAACGTCTTCCTGTAGATAAGGCTCTGCATTCTTCTGGTTTTGCTGCGGGTGTAAATGTTGAAGGAAGATGGAGTATTTTTCATTTTCTGATCTGTCGGCCATGTCCATATGGCTTAGTCCTATAGAAGGTTTTTACATTCATAGTGATAGTTCAGTGCTGTGTTCACTTAAAGGGCTTTTCCCATTACGACAAAAAAAGAAATAAGTGTCTGAGCGGTGGCGATCCGACGGCTGGAGGTGCCCTATGCGCCCTGTTTGAGTAGAGCAGCAGGTAGCATGTGTGTCCGTCACTTCAGTTTACCCTGTAGGACATAGCTGAGTACAAGTGCCCGGCTATCTATGGCAGCCCTGCAGAGCTGAAAGGAGTGGCACCGTGATGGATGTCTGTCACTCCATTCAAACGCGGGAGGAGCGCCGGCTCCTGTCCTCCTAATCAGTAGGGGCCGATCAGACCCTTGTACCCTATCCTGTGGTAATGGGACAGTTCACACTTGTGTTATGGCTTCTGTGCATAACGAACCCCAGCGCTCTGCTGACTGTGTCATATGGTGGATTCCTGTGGCACCTGAAACTGGTTATTGACATAATGGCGTCTATCATGTGCGGGCATGGGATTTGTTGTTTTGAACTACTTGCATCCCCCATGTAATAAGAACTTTGGAGCATCTATTCTTATGAGCCTTTGTTATGCCATCCATTATTATTACTGCTAGAAGTTATGAATGAATTGCTAGCAGTTTGCAGTGAAGGTCCAGATGGGTGTTACCAGTTGGGGTATGGCACTGGCAGCACGGACTGGATAATGTTAGACCGTGCAGGGACATTAACCATCTGGACCGTCCAACTTCTAGTAGGAATAATAAAGGAATGGCACAACATAGAGTCATAGGAATAGATTCTCTAGAATTGTTATTACATGGGGAATTCAAGGAGTTACTATCAGATAGAAAATTGAAGAGAAATATGGTGATGTGAATAACCACTCCTGCGACTCGTGCTTGTATAGCAGGAAACTGCAGGTATTGAGCGTGACTGCACATACAGTAATAATCTTTATTTACATAGCACCAGCATGTCAGAGGGCTCAATCATGCATTGCATAGCAACTAAAGTCAACCTTGCTCACAAGAGCTTACGATCTATGAGGAAGTACTTTGAGGGTGGCACATAAAGTGCTTGTTTTGATGGTAGTGGTATTGACATTTTTCATGGTCTCTTGGACATACTGTTTTTTTTCTTTACATTATTCTTTGTATGGTGCCAATTACAGGGCACTGAGAGGGGGGTTTGTTAAATTGAATAGGGTCCTGGTCTTTTCGGGATTTCATACTTGATTAGTTACCATTCCTATGCTTGTTGTTTCATGTATGACTCCTATGTTTCAGTGGCACGTGCCTTGGCAGACCCAATAAGAAAAGTTTCAGAAAAAAGGTGCTTGATTTGTACAACGGTCCGGCCATCTTAACAAAATAGGGGAGTAGATATAATACTGCAAGAGCCAGTCACCGGCCAAGCGTTAGATTACGGAATATGATAGGCCTGCCCCAAAACATGTGTTTCTAGGGACAGCCTAAAACTGTGGGCGTTGGAAGTTACCCTGATTGCCTGGAGTAGGGCATTCCAGAGAACTGGTGCAGCTCAGGAGAAGTCTTGCAGATGGGAGTCAGAGGTTTGGATTGTGGAGGATGTTCATAGTAAGTCATTGCTAAGTCAAGAGTACGGGAAGGCTGGTAGACAGAGATTGGTGAGGAGATGTAGGAGGGTTTCGCAATGTGAAAAACTTTGTGGGTGGGATTGAGAAATAAATCCTATACCGTATGGACAACCAGTGCAATGACTGGCACAGGGTGGAGGCATCGGAGTAGATAGATGAGCCTGACTGCTGTATTCAGGATACACTGGAGAGGGGAGAGTCTGGTGAGGGGAAGACGAATTAGTAATTAGTTATAGTAGTCAAGATGGGAACGGATCAGGGCGACAATGATAGTTTTTGTTGTTTACACAGTAAGAAAAGGGTGGAATCTGGAGATTTTTTTGAGGTACAATATAATAATAGCAAAGACAGGTGCACTCTGCGATGTTTTTGAGGTGCAGGTGGCATGAGCGGAAAAGTGAAAGACTAGAGCGAGTGAAGGAAAGATCAGTATCAAACATAACACCAAGACGTGCTGCCTAGGCATGATGGTAGTACCACACACTGAGATGGATTTAGGTAAAACTATGTGAAATATTCAGTTTAAGATAGAGAGAGGACATGATGTCAGAGACAATGGACAGACTGGTGTTCTGTAGCAGAGCAGTGGAGATGGCCTTCATGGATGGGAGCAGTCTGATGACGGCACGATGCCGTAGTGCTTCCTGGCTGTTGATCTCTCTACATTTATCTGTGGAGCATTAGAACTAGTCTATGCTAGGGCTGGCTCAGACATGTGACTGGAAGCTCCTGGACCTCAGGCCACAGTTCCACCATGTCTGATGTCTTTATGTGGCAGAGGGGTCAGACCAGGGCCCTGTGCGGCTATATGCAACATTGTCACATATTGTTTCGAGTTTATTTAAGGGGAAATTCAAGTCTTGCCCTGGAGGACAGTCCTACCTGAATTCTCCTGACAAGGTGCAGCCATTGCAGAACTATGTGTCGTATTTGCGGACACTTGTTCCACTGACACTCAGTCACATGTTACTTTCCACCTTCAAATTAAACAATTTGTGAAAGGAAATGTTAAGCGTCTCTAGTGCTGGTATTTGAACACGCCTGTTTGCACATTCCTGTATGTGTCACTTGCTGGGATTATTCTTGTGTCATCTTGTGAACGTTACTGAATTGTTACATGGCCGCCTCTTCTCCATAGGAGACTTGGGTGTCATGAAAAACTCCAACTATAAAAATACCTGAAAGATTTGTAAAACCAACATCAACAGAATACAACGTGAATTCTTCTCCTCTCCCCCACATACATCGTCTTAGACCACCCCTTTTAAGAATCAAGATGAAGATTGCTACATCTGTCCATGCAGAAATGACCCCCTCTATATGGGGATGAATGATCGCTACTGTGATTTTCATTGTTTGTCAGCAGCACATCCTGTGCTGCTGACAAAGTGATTTTCTATGCCGCATAAACAACGGATCAACCAACAAACAAGTATTTTGATCATTTGTCGGGTGATCGGTGGCACCTTTTCACGGGGCAATTATTGGGAATTCACCTGAACATTCATTCTCGATTGCCCTGATAATCTGTAAATAATCATTGTACGTGTGCGACTATTTTACATTATTTCTTACTGTGCCTTTATGTCTGCCTTATACCGATCTGTGACATCACTATTTTCTTTTATACTGTGCTGTGATGTCACATTGTACCTAGTAACCCTTTTGTGTTATGCTATCAGGGAGTGCATGGTATAATTCCTCTGCTGCAGAATATCCATGTACTGTGACATCACTGTGAGCAATACTCCATTGTCATGATGACATTACTACTGTATATCCCTGTACTGTGATATCACTTTAGGTGCTATCCCACATCACCATGTGATATATGGCTGTACTATGACATCATTTTAGGTACTATCACTGTGTGCATGATTCCTTTGCTTAATTATGTTAATCACTTTATTATTATTGCTAATATTATTATTATGTATTATCTATATGCTGTCACAACACTTATGGATATTATCCCTGCACTATGACATCACAGTGTCCATTATCCCTGCACTGTGACATCACGGTGTGCATAATCCCTATATATATCAGGGAGCCCAGAATAATCATAAGCTTTTCACAAAGGCGGTCATTGGTGGACATAGACTCCATACCATGTTTTGCTATGTTACCCCATGGTTACTTGTTGTCCCTCAGTAGTCCCTATATTAATCCTCTATATAAAATGTTTATAATGGTGTTTGGCGAGAACTTTAGTGAGTAGGCCTATGCAGTTTGCAAACCTCATGTCACTAATATCATATGCGATAGTAATGCAAAGTTCACACATGGCATTTTCTGCAGACTTGCAAACTGCAAATCTGTAGCAATTTGGAGGAAATTATCTGCCGTGTGTGAACTTAGTCTAAGGAATGAGGAACATTGGTGGTTATGTGTACGAAGTGTCAATTCTGCTTATAAACACTGGTGATTTGGCAGGAATCTTAAGGCTTACGTCTGTGGTTTGGCATATATGACTGTGTACTGTGGCCTACTTGTGCACATTGGTCATGTAACATATTGTTTTAAACCATCAACCTAATACAACAAAGGATCACTCTGCTGCTGCTGTGCGGGTGGCTGCACCTGTCCCACCGGCGCCGCTCATCATACTTGCAGCCACCAAACATAGAATGCGGTTGCACTCGTTTTTTGGAAGGTAAATTGCTGGGAGCCTTTGTAGGGTTCTGCTTTTTTATCTTCGATATCTAAGCAAAGTACAAGCTTGTTTTTTTAACGACAATTTGTCAATGTCATAGAAAATCTATATATTTGTACAGAGTCTGTATTTTAATCTCTGTGGTATTTATCAAGCTGGCATAAGGGAGGACTGAGGGAGCTGACGGCATACTCTGGAGAGGCGGGATACAGGTGACCTAGAGCACACAAGCCAGGGACGGAGTCAACAGAGAAGATCGGCAATGCCAACAGCTTCAGGGAACTGGATGCTGGAGGACCCAAAGTGGACAATTGTTCCTTATTCTCTACCTGTAATTCGGCCCAGTATCGACAGAAACATAGGCTGGCCATACACATTCAAAAGCTGACAGCTGAAGGTTCAGCTAATTAATGTCTCTCCCACATACACATTCGGTTTGGCCGAGTTTGTATGTATTGTTAATGGGGAGAGAGGAGAAAGCTGCTGCCGGACACTTCTAATGGCGGCTTGTCTCCTAGACGAACAAAAGCATTGGGCGAAAATATTTACTTTGTCCGATCCTTCTCTTTACCGACATCATCTGTCGGGGAGGAGTCAGAAGCTTAGACATTAGACTGTCAGCCAAACCCAACACACACACACGAGGTATGGTATCGACTAGCTGTGGACATAAAAATTGTTCATCGAATTATACAAAGCCAGTTTAATCTTCCCAATACGGTCTCAGTATTGGTGGGTTAGGACAGATCCTTATTTATTTCAGACACGCATAAAGCAGCACGGTTAAAGACCACCTGTCACCTCTGTGGCCAGTTCCTCCCTCGCTGCTTTGCCACTTCCTGTCCCTGTCAATCGAAGCAGCAAGACAGGGGCTGGTCACAGGGAGGAGTGGATCTTGGGTGCAACAAGAGCAATGGTGATGCCCTCATTGCACCAAAGGCCTAGATTATATATTAAGAAAAATAAACGTAACCTTGGATCTATAAAACAAAAACAGCGTTTTAATCAGGTGAAGCACAGCTATGTGTACATGATAGGAAGGTCACTGGTTACAGATTCCCTTTAAAAAAAACACTTCCGTAAAAATAAAAAAATCACATATTTACAGCCTCTATGTGAATATTCTGTGTATTTTTTTAATGGGTGCATAGTTTTCTGGATATCAAATTTTGAAGTTACGTCATTTTTTTTTGCTTCCTGTCCTGGCTCTTTAACTTCTTTGTTTTGACTTTTAGCACGGCAAACAGGCGCGCTTAACTCACTCTCTGTCAGACCATCACTGAGACCAGAGAGAGCCCACCTCTCACACATTATACTGCAATACTCTTCTGTGGGCATCTTTATCTAGACAGCTGCCATTCAGTTATCCTACTCTACAGCTACTACGATCAGGAGGATTACCCTTCAGATCACATCTTCCCTCACAGCAGCAGTAAACCAAAAATGGATTATCTGTCTATATAGGAGAACTTATAATTTGCGCTGACTGCTACCAAAGGACAATATTGTGTATTGTGTACGGTATTTAATTTTCAGTGGCATAGTATTGCCCAAAAGAAAAACTGAAAAATAAAAAATAAAAATTCAGTTTTCTATAAATATTGAATTTAAACAAAATACCCCTTTCTTCTGATGGAAATGTCCCTTTAATTAATCCTAAGAAGAAGCCATGCCTCTTGGTGGTGCATTTTTACGAGCGCTGTCTGATATCAGCATTTGTAACTTGTTGGTACATGATAATCTGACAGCAAAATTGAAGCCATCAAATTCTGTGGCCTTAATTTACTTGTACAGGGAAAAATAATTGAAATTAGACGTCTCGTAACAGTGTGTCAGGATGTATTTATGTATGACAGCAGATTAAATGCATTACTGGAATTTACGGCTAATGGAAAGCAAACTATAGTGAAGACGAGCTCGTGAGATTTTATGTCAGTCAGAGGGGGACTGAAATTAAACAAATTATCTCTCAATTTGCTTAAAATCTCAAACTTTTCTTTAGTTATGATTACGGTTGTGTTCTAGTACCAGTCATGCACCGTCCTGTAGACAAATATTCCTGCAAACCAGTATAAAAGCTGGATGGTCCAACATCAATGTCATCATTGCCAGCAGGCACACAGTGATATTGCTGAAGGGCTATGAAGATAACAACATCTACACTACTGTGGGGCGTCAGGGGGGGGGGGGGGGGGGGGGGCAATCTCCTATATTCAGGGGGTGTCAAACTATGAAATTATCCAGGTCCTCTGTCTCCAGGAGCATTGGATTGGAGAGATGTGCCTGACAATAGAAAGAACTGTGCCCTGGGCTATGGTATCCGGCACTATTATGTGGGCTGTATAGCAGCATTATTTAGGCATTGTATGAAAGCCTAAGGCTACATGCACACGACGGACATGTGATGTACATTTTTTTAACTGCCATCACACGTCCATTTTAAGACCAACGGTAGTCTATGGCTTATTCACACTGCAGTTTTTTTGACTTCTCAGTGAAAAACAGACATCAAAACATGTTCTATCATGTCCTGTTTTCACTGACAGACAGCCCCCATGCATTGGGTCCGTTTTTAATGTCCGTTTCTCAGAAAGGCATCAGTGAAAACAGTTTAGCCTAATATATGTCAATTTTAGGAGAGCTCTATGTAGCAGTATTAGGCCTCATGCACATAACGGTGTCTGTTTTATGGTCCGCAAACCGCGGATCCGTAAAATACGAATGTGGTCTTTGTGCCGTCCACATTTTTTTTGCAGATCTAATGACTTCCCCGCGGAACGGACATACGGATGCAGAAAGCACACGGATGATCTGTGTGCTTTCTACATCTTTATGTCCATTCTGCAAAAATAGAACATGTCCTATACTTGGCCGCAAAATGCGGAACACAAACCCACTGAAGTCAATGAGGGACATTTATCAAGGCCTTTACACCACAATTGTTGCGTAAAAAAGTCGCACATTATGGCGTACAGCATCTGTGCACCATAATGTGTGACTTTTTGAGCTTCTCCGCACTTTTCTGAAGTGCTGAGAAAGGGGCGTGGCTTAGCAGAAGGGGTGTGGCTTTGCGACGCCCCCCACATTTACTATAACTAGTAAGTTATAGCGGAAGAGTTAATAATCTTGGCGCCATAACAAAACTATTCATGTTACACTACTGATCAGGATGTCTGTGTCTCCCGAACCCTAGCTAATTCAGGAGTAGTAAGGGTGGCTATTTTTTGGTGTCACCCAGCTTCTCCAAAAACATATAAAAATGCAACAGCTGAATAAATTCTTATACAATGTCACGAACCAACGGATGTGAACCCACTGTGCCACGTGTCCCACCTCCTCTAAGGGCGTTGTCTAAGTGTACCCCTCGATTCTTCACAATACCTCTGATGGTGGGGATAGACTTTCCCGAGGGGAACACCAGGTCGCTACCTCTTGAGTAGGGAAAACACACTAGGCAGCTGGTCCAGGCAGTCCAGGAGGTAACTGAGTAGGTACCAGAAATACAAATGTAGTCAGGCAGGCGCAACAGTGCAGGACCGAAGGATGAGGCAGAGGCGTAGACAGACAGGCAAAAGGTCAGGGGAGGCGGCACAGGAACAGTTTAGGAAATCCAGGTCGGCAACAGGAGTCAAGACAAGCAGGCAGGGATCAGACGAGTTGCAGAATCCACGAGGTATAAGTCAGGAGCACACATGAGTATCAGGAGCTTAGCAAACACAAGCACCTTGATACTGAGGCATCTGGGAAGGGCCTGAGCCACTTTAGTACCTGCAGGAGAGCCTGGGTTGGTCATAAAGGTTACATGACCCAACCCATGCAGCCCAAGGAGCGATGCGCGCCGCCCCTAGGGCAGTGTAACAAGAAAGCAGCAGCAAGCATGCTGTGGCCAGGGCTGAGTGGAACCTGTGGAACGCAATCCTCAGCACCACAGCACGCACAGCGACAGAGCCCAGGACTGCAGCAGTGGACGGAATGATCACCGCTAAGCACGGCGTCCAGGACCACGGCAGTAAGCGGGGGAACAGCGGCGTACAGCAGCCGCTGTTACAAACAACTTCACAGGAGAGGAGAACTCGAGAAGCCGCATTCCTATATAAAATATACTGATTATTTGTCTTAAAAGAGTTGTGCCACGAAAAATGTTCTACATTTTTTAAACCAGCGCCTCGATCTGAATACTTTTGCAATTTCATGTAATTAAAGGGGTTGGCCACTTGTGACCAATGTGTGTGTAAGATGACTATATCACAATTACTAATATAGCCTTTGTTGATATTCGGTGCCGTTTTCTATATTTCATGAGCCATGCCCCCTTGGTAGGCAAATCTTCTGTGCTGTCCACCTATAGGTCCTGTCCATAAGATGGCCTCTGATGGAGGGTCCTGTGACCGGAGATCACTCAGCCTCCTCCACTGAAACACACTGCAAGTGTAGATGGAAGGTGCAGTGTATTTTAACAGAAGAGAGGTGATTTGTCTGGTCACCTGACCCTCCATCAGCGGCCATCTTATGGACAGGACCTATAGGTGGACAGCACAGAAGATTTGCCTACCAAGGGGGCATGGCTCATGAAATATAGAAAACGGCACCGAATATCAACAAAGGCTATATTAGTAATTGTGATATAGTCATCTTACACACACATTGGTCACAAGTGGCCAACCCCTTTAATTACCTCTGTGGCCAGCACAAAAGACTTTGCAAAACAAGAGGGAAAACCTGGACTTCCGGCGCCGGCATGATAGGAGGTGAGTGAGCAGCGCTCCGTCACCCACCACTCACAATCTATGCACATCCTCATCACACCAGAGTAATAGCCGGGAAAATCAAACCACAGCTGGAACTAGAGGTCCTATGGATCGCTTCCTCACTAACACGGGGAGTAAAACCAAAGCGAAACCACAAACAAAAGGGGGGAAAGCTGACACCACTACATCCAAGATGGCGGACCTAGCAGAAAAGTTGTCGGGAGAAGAGTCATCCCAGATATTGGACAACCAAGACCAGTCACCGACAGAAGTAGGTGAAGATCTCACTTACATTGATTACAAAAAAGCTAGCCCTGGAGGTAGCTAACCGCATACTCCCGAACTTACAACAGTCCCTGTCCACAACGATGACAGCTTCTTTTGCGGTGCTGCAGGGAGAAGTGGCACACAACACAGAGCGCATAGACAGTGTGGAAAACTCAGTACAATTGCTGCAAATAGATTTCAACACTTCACACACCCAGCTGCAAGAAGCAATTACATAAAATAAAAAACTGTGGGAAAAAATAGACGATCTGGAAAATTGCTTGCGGAGGCACAACCTGAGAATAGTTGGCCTCCCAGAAAATATTGCAGCGAAAGATCTTCACCAGATATACGAGCATGAATTACCTAAAGTACTGGGACTCACTACCCTCTGTAAAGTAGAACTCGCGCATAAAGTAGGCCCGCTGTGAGAGAGTACAGATCTATCTATTACCGCAGGCAACACGCGAGGGCTACTGAGAACTATACAAATCATTGTCAGATATTTGTACTACTCTGAAAAAGCTGAAATATTACGTTTATACAGTCAGGTCCATAAATATTGGGTCATCAACACAATTCTAACATTTTTGGCTCTACACACCACCACAATGGATTTGAAATTAACTAGTTCTATTGTATTTATTGATGATGTGACTGCTGACAAAAGCAGCAGGATGAATTCTGAAGTGTTTCGCGCAATATTATCACATTCAGCCAAATGCTTCAGAACTCATTGGATATCGCTTCACAGGGCAGATGGACAATGACCCAAAGCATACTGCAAAAGCAACCAAAGAGTTTTTTATGGGAAAGAAGTGGAATGTTATGCAATAGCCAAGTCAATCTGACCTGAATCCGATTGAGCATGCATTTCACTTGCTGAAGACAAAACTGAAGGGAAAATGCCCCAAGAACAAGCAGGAACTGAAGACAGTTGCAGTAGAGGCCTGGCAGAGCATCACCAGGGATGAAACCCAGCGTCTGGTGATGTCTATGCGTTCCAGACTTCAGGCTGTAATTGACTGCAAAGGATTTGCAACCAAGCATTAAACATTGAAAGTTTGATTTACGATTATTATTCCGTCTCATTACTTTTGGTCCCTTAACAAGTGGAAGGCACGTATGCAAACTGTTGTAATTCCTACACCGTTCACCTGATTTGGATGTAAATACCCTCAAATTAAAGCTGACAGTCTGCAGTTAAAGCACATCTTGTTCGTTTCATTTCAAATCCATTGTGGTGGTGTATATAGCCAAAAATGTTAGAATTGTGTCGATGTCCCAATATTTATGGACCTGACTGTACATGAACAAGACCAGAAAGCTCGATATAAGAGGGCCTCGTGTTTTACTATTCAGTGACTTTTCTGCAGAAGTCACCAGGCGACGCAGGCATTCTCACAAGTCTGCTCAGCGTTGTTCAAACAAAAGAGGAAGTTTGCCCTTCTCTATCCGGCGACACTGAAGATTTTCCACGCGGATGGGAACTATGACATATCCTCAAGCCCTGAAAAAGCTAAAGTCCTCCAGGCGACACTAGAACGGGAAGAGAGAAAAAAAGCCTGGGATGCCGAGAAAGCCCGCCAAAATGGAGCGTACCAACGGAGGAGTTCTCCAATTGAGAACAACCCAGAGACCAGCGTCAGAGATTGTCTACGCGACGAGTTACATGAACTGTAGAGGTCCCAGATGTGGCAAATGACACAACATAACATGAGTGTAACATGTCAATATATTATGTTCGGGACTGGTGGTGTAATATATTGAGCACTTGGGTCTAGCCAGTGACCCCCTTGTAGAATGCGTAAAGAGATAATGGATATGGTGACGAGGTGGGATATATGGTTAAGGTTTTAATAGTTCATTATTGTAAAATGCACAAAATCATTCCTATTATGTCAGGAAGAAGTGAAGTTCAGGGAAATATGTTCTGGCGGCTACAAAAGGATACAGCCATAAGTGGGTTATGTTGTATTGATGTTTTGTTAGCTCTAAGTTTACTTTTAAGTTGGGATGGGAAGGACAGAAAAGTAGAGAGAAGGGAAGATGAGAACAATAGGCTCCATTCACCAGGCAATTGTCCTAGGGAAAGGTTATATCTGATCATACATCACCATGGTAATAATAGTATCTTGGAATGTTAAGGGGCTCCGCTCTCCACAGAAACGATTGATGGTACTACGCCACCTTAACAGATTACACGCTGATATCGCTCTCCTTCAGGAGACACACCTGGAGGAGAACGACTTTGTCCGCATGAGGAGACTATGGGTGGGGGAGGTATACGGGTCAAAGTCAGTAGCTCGGAAGGCAGGGGTTCCTTTGTTATTAAGGAAAAATCTGAACTATATTGTGACATCACAGTCAAATTATGATGAAGGGAGGGTAGTACAAGTCAGCTTAAAATCCACATCAAGGACATTAAGTATATACAACATATATGGCCCCAATGAAGCTAGTGAACTTTTCTTCCAAAAAATAGCCAGAAAGCTTTTGTCCGACCGGATAGAGGACAAGGTGGTTGCGGGAGATATGAATGTGGTAGCCAATTGAGATGAGGATAGGAGATCAGACAGAAGGAATAGCCTACCAATAAAACGCAAAACTGCAGTCCTGAAAAACCTGATGTCCTCGTCAGATCTAGTAGACACTTGAAGAACATTAAACCCGGAAGGGTGTGACTACACCCACTACTCATCAGCACACTCATCATGGTCCCGCATTGATTATATAATGGTGTCGCAGAACATTTTTGGTAGATGTAGGTCATCCACTATAGAAGACATGGTGATATCAGATTAAACCCCTATGTCACTGTCATTACAAGATTCATTACCGAGAGGCCTAGATTTCATGTGGCGTTTTCCTTCTGATTTGTATGAGAAAGAGGAGTTCCACAAGCTTCTAATGGGGTGGTGGGACGAATATATAGAAAAAAAATGAGATTTCTGGAAATGCTAAGTTAACGTGGGACGCAGGTTATGTTATGTTACTAAGTCCTTGTATAGCGCTCTAGAGGAACTCAATCCGATCGAAGCGCTTGTGGACGGCTATATTTGTGAGCCCCTACGTCATCCTACACAAATAGCCAGGTCTTAACCAGCTTCCTAAATTCCAGGTTATCTGATGTTGTTCTGATATGTTCTGGGAGGGAGTTCCAGATCTTGGGGGCTAATGCTGAGAAACGTCTGTCCCACCTTGTCTTGAGGCGGGTTCTTGGCACCGACAAAAGGGAGGCTGAGGTGGATCTCAGTTCTCTAGGAGGATGATAACGTGTTATCTTTTTTTGCAGATAGATGGGGCCTGTTTTGTGGAGGGCTTTGTGTGTTAAGCAGCACAGCTTAAACTGCACTCTCTCTTTCACTGGGAGCCAGTGGAGTTCCCTGCGTGCTTTTGTAACAGAGTCTGTCCAGTCTAGTTTCTTGATGAGCCGGATGGCTCTGTTTTGACAGAGTTGCAGAGCTCTCAGATCTTTCTCTGGTAGCCCCGCATACATTGCATTGCCGTAGTCCAGGTGGGAGTTGACTAGCGCTCCCACCACGACCTGTCTGCATGTGTTGGGGAGAAACGGTAGGGCTTTTTTTTAGAAGGAATAGGGCGAAGTTTGCTTTCCGTATTACTTCTTTAATCTGGGGACGGAGGCTCATTTCTTGATCCAAAATTATCCCCAGACTCTTTCCTTGTGTGGCGATGGCAACGTTTTCCCCAAAGATAGACGGGGCGGCAGCCTCAGGTGTTTTATGTAGTGCAATAAGCTCAGTCTTGGTCGGGTTGAGTTTGAGGTGGTTATGTGCTAGCCAGTTCCTGGCCTTATTTAGTCCTTCTTGCATGAGTTTATAGTCATCAGCGGATTTCGATACTCTCAAAAGGATCTGTGTATCGTCCGCATAAGACTCATAGCTGATGTTATACTCCTTCAGAATGGAGAGCAGAGGTCGGACATAAATGTTGAAGAGTAATGGCGAGAGGGGAGATCCCTGAGGGACTCCCCACTCCACCTTCTCGACTGGGGAAAAGAATGAGCCCAGTTTGACTCTCTGAGCTCTGTTTTTCAGGAAAGAGTCAAACCAGGCAAGTCCGTGGTTATCTACTCCAATGTCAGCTTTTAATCTATTTAGGAGGATGGAATGGCTGATAGTGTCGAAGGCTGCCGACATGTCTAGGAGAACCAGCCAGGTCCCCCCTCCCTCGTCAGCGACCCCTAGGGCTTCATCCCAAAGGCTGACCAGGGCTGATTCCGTGCTGTGTGTTGGCCTGAAGCCCGACTGATGTTCATCTAGAAGTCGATGCTGTTCTACGTGCAGCTGGAGTTGGCTTGCCACTGCTATCTCCATGATTTTAGCTATTAGGTGGATGTTGATAATCGGTCTGAAATTGGCCATCATATTTATGTTTGCTCCTGGTTTCTTTAGGAGGGGAGTTATGATTCCTAACTTGAGAGTCTCAGGGACGTTACCACTGAGAAAGGAGTCATTTATAATTCTTAGAATTAACGGGGCAATGGTGGTCGTGCATTCAATAACAGATTTAGTTTGGATATTGGAGAGGGGATAAGTTGCTTTGGACATATTTTTCATGCTTTTAGTTAGGTCTTCAAGTTTTAATGGGCATAGAGTAAAGGTGTGGGTGGGGTTTATCACGTTGTTCTCTATGGGGGGAACAGTTGCCTGTTGAGCTAGCAAGATGTCGTTTTGGATGTCATCAACTTTTTGTTTAAAAAATTTCGAGATGTCGTTACAGAGGTCTTGGGATTCGGGGATAGTGGTTTTGAGCAGTGTTAAGAGGCAGACTAATATCATATGTATCAGGGTTAAAGAAAAACATAGAAGGGCATCTAGAAGTACATAGTAAGGCATTGAGAACAGCATACACGACATTCACAACACGCCCTTCAACAGAGACAGAACAGGCCTGGAAGAGGGAGAAACAAGAATACGAAACCTGGCTCCAAAGATAGGAGCAAGTGTTTCAATCGCTTACAAATGCCCAGCTTTACAAATTTGGGAATAAATCGGGTAAATTACTGGCCAAATTAGCGAAGGGTTACAGACCTTCTACCCCTATCTTGGCTTTGAGAGATAGGATGGGCACTTTAAAAAACAACCCCAAAGACAAACACAATCCTGAGAGACTTCTATAGAGACCTATACAAAGTAGGAGATGAAAATGTTGAAATTGGGGAAAGATGGCTTGAAAATATTCACATGCCCCAAATCTCGCCTGAAGAGCTAAATACATTGAATGACCCGGTCTCAGGATAGGAAATACAGAAAGTTATATGTAATTTATCCCTGGGAAAGGCACCGGGGTTGGATGGATATTCAGGAGAATTCTATAAAATTCTAGGGGAGAGGATATCACCGCTTCTAGCAACGCTATATAATAGCTATATGGATGGGACCGCCATCCCCCGAAAGCAAATACAGCATACATAAAATTACTATCAAAGCCAGGCAGAGACCCCAAATTGGCTTCCTCATACAGGCCAGTCTCCCTAATTAATACTGATATCAAGATACTTTCAAAGATCATGACAGATAGGCTGGCGGACATAGTCCCCAGACTGGTCTTAGCCACACAGGTGGGCTTTGTAAAAGGAAGGCCCAGACTGGTCTTAGCCACACAGGTGGGCTTTGTAAAAGGAAGGCCCAGACTGGTCTTAGCCACACAGGTGGGCTTTGTAAAAGGAAGGTCGGCTGTTACTAATATAAGATGGGTATTGGCAGTTTTAGATGAAGTGAAACTGAGACCGGCAGCACATCCACCCTCAGCCCTACTGACAGTTGACGTTTGATAATGGATGGGAAGAGTACTAGATAAAATTGGAATAAAAGGCCACTTCAGAAACTATTTAACCGCATTATACGCAAACCCTAAAACCAGAATTAATACACCAGGCTTTTTATCTCCTAACTTTACAATATTTAAGGGGACAAGACAGGGTTGCCCCTTATCGCCATTACTATTCAATCTAGCCCTAGAGTCTCTCTCACGTTTTCTGTAGGCAACGCGAGATTTGGAGGGGATAAAGGTAGGATTGAAAGAAATAAAACATGCCCTTTTCGCAGATGATCTTTTAGTCTTCCGCAAAAACCCACAGAGAGATCTGTTTAACCTCTTGCAACACCTTGTAGAATTTGGCCAGGCATCAGGCTTTAAAGTTAACGCTACTAAAAGTGAACTATTATTCCTAACACAGGGACAAAACGTCTTAGATATGGACTTACGAAATTTACCAGTTAAAATAGCCAAATCAAACATAAAAAACTTAGGCATTAACATACTAAAGACCCCAGAATCTATATATAACCTCAATTACCCTCCGCTGATTCAAAAAATACAACAGGATGTAGAGAAATGGCTACACCTCCCATTGTCATTTATGGGACGGAGCCACCTGCTAAGAATGACCAATTTTGCCAGATTACTATATCCCATGCAGACAATTCTATTGCTGCTCAAACACTCAGACATCAAAACATTAGAAACAATATTTAGATACTTCCTATGGAAAGGACGACGTCCAAGGATATCCTTACAGAAATTACAACTAGGAAGGGAGGAAGGAGGGATAAATTTCCCCGACATTCGGAGATACAATTTAGCAAGCAACCTTCGTAATTGTATAGACTGGTTATCTCATTCGAGCCATTATTCTAACTATGATATAGAATCTCAATTACCCCCCCCCCCCCCCCCCCCCCCCCGCCCGGGGTCACTAACGGCCTTATTACACACAAAATATGCACATTTACACCCATTGATGAAGAAAAGCTTACTAATAAAAGACACAGAGGCTACTTGGAAGGCAGTCGGAAAAAAATACGGTCTTCCCTTTTCCTTATCCAAAAACATGCCTATATGGGAACACCCAGAATTTTTAGAAGGGAATCGAAACAAACAATTCACTGAATGGAGAAATAAGGGGATAAAAACAGTAGGTGATATGTGGCATGAATCAGAAAACAGTTATCTCCTCTTCCGAGAGGTGTGTTCTAAATATGGACTTGCATCCAATCACTTTCTGGCATATTTACAAGTACTGAACTTTCTAAAAGTGCGATTGAGGGATTTCTCGCAAGAATTCCCGTCAAACCAATTTGATTTATTAAAACAATCAAACAATTCCCCCCTATCACTCTTGGATATCGCGTTTAGGATATGGAAAGCCCAATCAGAAAAGTCCCCATCCAGACCCTTTAAATCCTGGGAAAAAGATCTGAAAGTTCCCAATTTACAGGACAAAATTATTCGGGAATGGCTAGCGATCAAGTAACCCCAAATGAAATCTGGCGTGAATCACAGTTCAGAATCAATCACAGGGCGATTTATGGCTTCTATGCAACCCAGAATAATCTACAGCAAGGTAGAATAACACACTGTCCAAAATGCAACACTAGTAATACAAACCTATACCATGGACAATGGGTATACCCGCAGTCCGTCTCTTACTGGAAAACGTTCATAAAATGGTCAGAGGACGTACTGAAGACCAAGATTCCATTATCACCGGAATTAATATTATTTTACTATCATCCAGAAAATGCACATAACACGCAAATAACACATATAAGCATATTAGCAGCAAAAAGATGTTTATTGCAAAATTGGTTGAAACCGTCAACACCACATTTAACAGACATAATAAACCAAGTCAAATGGTGCATGAGAATGGAATTACTAGCGGCAGAACATGCGAAAGATAACTTAGTAAAAGGGCTCATGAAAAAGTGGAGGAGCTTTATAACAAAAGTACGCGACAAAGAAGAAATCCAAGTGGTAATAAACCCGTATAGATCAACAACATGGTATTTGACAGAACAGTTGTGGGGTACATTGGGAAAGTTGGAGCAATATCATGAAACACTATCAGATTAATACATTAATAAGCAAACAAGGATACATGATCTGTTATTACACAAGAACTATGATTGGAGGGACTTGGTGACTGGATTGGTCAGAAGGGAAAGGGAGGGGTATGTTTGTTGTTATTAATACCTCTGTTGATTCATTCTACTATGATGTGATTCGCTTTCAAGTAGATTTTTATGTAGCATATTATATAAATTACTTTACCAAGGGATCAAATGTATACACTATTATATGATAAGATAAAACAATAAAACTTTGTTTACAAAAAAAGAGGGAAAACCTTATGAAATATAAGCAAATAGTGCAGAATTTCTAAAAAAGCTAGATTAGTGTCATATAACCATCTTACAAAGACATTGGCCATATGTAATCAGAATGTGGCCAACCCCCTTTAAAAATTTTGTATAGTCATTTAGCTTTTCAATAAAAATATCTGTAGCACCACCTGCTGTTCTTTTGCTTATTTCTTGTCCAGCTCACTGAGGTGGTCGCACACGCTCAGTTTAAATGTTCAACTGCCACCAGCCATGTCTTCTGTTAAACGATGCGCCAGTTACAGGGGAAGAGCTGCAGCAGAAAGGACTCAATCCCTGAGCAACAGCAGAACGGACATATTCCTTGAGCCTGAAGAAAATCTAACAGAACAATTGTAGCAATGAATGGGGAGATCTCTGGACCCATGTGAGGTACATGGCTGGTTCTAGCTTTGCTCGAAAGATATTGTCATGTGCTATACGGAGTCTTATTTTAATTTTTACATCAATCATGGCATAACCCCTTTAAGGTGAATGCACACGCCAAGCTAACCGCTATACAGTAAGGTAGCGTGATCTCTGGATGATATCCAGGCATGCTGTGCCATGGGGATAGCTGATTCATTTTGAAGTCTTCATAGAGATTTTACCTTGAAGCCAATGGTCATGAACTCCTGAGCACATTTCCACTATACTTGATAATTGCTTCCCAGAACATACCTGTTAGTACAGCATTGCAATAGACAGCCCAGAGTGTGACATTGACCATTCTATATATTTTTTTATTAATGGTAGCATTATATCTGCCATATGGTTTGGTAACAGAGAAGCTTAACCTGCAGCCCCGTGTAAAACCACAAAAAAAAAAAAAAACACTGGAATAGCTCTGCTACATCTGTATAATGCATATAAAACCCTCCAGATGTATATATGAGTTGTTACAGTGTGGATAGGAACATATGTACCTGTCAAGCAGTGAGGAGAAAGCGCTGACTGTTACGTATATATTTCTGCCTGCTTCCCTAGAGATTATATACCCTAGCAGGAGAAATGAGGGAGAGACCAATGACAAACATAGGCTTTAAAGTATAAGCGATCAGGCAGAATGCATAATAAATAATTTAGGTTTCTGCTCTTCTCAAAGGCACTTTTCCTAAAGTTTCTCCGCATGCTTGTAATGTAAACTTCTCCTTATACTGATATTAGGTAGGGCACCTTGTCCAGAGCTGCGGGGATAATATTACATTGGAAGAACTTGCATAGAATTATGACGAGACTAGAATTAGTACTACTGCTCCCATCCCATTAAGTGATGGCTCCTGGGAACTTCCACTGTGGTGGACAACATGTCATCTGGCTTCATTCCTGCACTTAAGGGGCACTTCTGGGAGTTGGAACTGCATCCACTACTATGTCAAAGGGGTTTCTATAAATCACCATTGAAGACTTGCTAGGATTGTGCCATCAGTGTGTGAGTGATGGAACCCCTCAATGATGCTTCTCTCTGACTCCTGACTTAGGTGCAGTATTTCAATACAGTCCTACTCAAGTGAGGTTGACTGTGTTTTAATTTATATTCAGCATCAGGTTGGGAGCATGGGCATATCCAGGTGCAGAGGTATTAGTCGTACCCAGGCCTTGAGGGGACCAAAAGGTCCTTGTTCCACATAAAACACCAGTATTATAAATGACACATGGTAGATGCGGGTTCCTGTTATGTATTTTCCATCAGGGATGAAAGGATGAAAAGCAGACCTTTCATACTACGGATAGTCCTAGATGTTAGACCCCGACCTGTCAGTTTCGCCCGGACCTGGCATCATTTTCTGGGGCATAGGTTTATGAATTATTTGGGTTTTCTACATAAGTAATACATAGGAACATAGCTGTGGCAGCCTTGGATCCTTCAAAGGGATCGAGCCTGCCACAGGAAATAAACGGCTTCCCCGATCGCCGCTAGGAGAAGCCGTTCCACCCCTAGGAGCACAGCATTCTCGAGTTTTCAGCGCTAAGATACCATGGTCACATTTGAACATGCCACCTGAGAGAGTTAAATGTCTGCAACCGGCATTATTGCCGATCACAGATATTACTCCTAGATGTCTGCTGTGTGACCCAGCCACTACGGTGCACATTCTCCTCCAGTGTGGGTACCATCTTTAAAGAGGCCACGTCTCACATACATGTATGGCGGATGTCATCAGGGAGTTAAAGTTGCTCGTACACATTAGTCTGAAGTTGATGAAAATGGACGATTTCAACAAAAACAAACATTTATTGGTTGAAATTTAACAAAGAAAAATCGATTTAACTGACCAATGACAGATTGTTATCATCTTAAAAGTAGTCAGCCGTGTTTAATATCTTTCATCTGATTGATGAAAGATCTTTTGTTTCGAAGAAAGATCATTCATGGACGAAAGATCTTTCATCCATTGCCCGGTAAATCTGAAATTATGTATTTTAAAGCAACTGACATGGAGTCTGCTTTCTGCTAACGTTTCCAGTGTTAGTCCTTTCATTTCTTCTCCGCTTCAATTAACCACTGCAACTTACTAACCTAAACTCATTTTTTTATGTTCTGTACTTTTTTTCAGATGGATTGCATTTGAAGGTGCCAATTTCCTTGGAAGACAAATGCTGCTGGATCCTCAGCAAATTCTAAACTGGTCACAGTTCAGCGGCTGGAAAGCTGTTGGGTCCCTACGTCCTGTAAAACAGGTAACACAAGCTGTAAACTGCGCTCATAGATCATCCCTCGTTGACAGTCCATCAATAAACAAGTCATAAAGATAAAAAGGCAAACAGGCTGAAAAGTTTGGTTCCCTGAGGTAACCCGAAGGCCACAGCAATTAGCGCCTGTACATTACATTATCTGATTTTCTAGAAACATAAGGACAGTAGGCGTCATTGACATTGGAAATACCATTCTCCCCTCCGGCCCAACATTAAAAGGCTTGTCTAAAATTAGCACAGATTGGGGCACAGGCAGAGGATGACGTAAAATAACAAAATGACCATTATTGTACCTCAAACGTACAGGGCCAGATTTATCATTACACTTACATCTTACTCCACTTTTACATATGTCCAAAGTCACTTTTGGCTAAGTCAGATTTATTAATGGTCCTCTAATACTGTGATAAATGTGGTTTGACGGTAGCAGTTTATCCTTCAGTAAGCGGCTTTACAAAAGTCGCACGTCTTTACGTAAAAGTCGCATGTTCTATTAAAAAGTCGCATAAGATAAGCATGGTCCTCACTGGAGTGAAATTGCACAATTTTTTGCGACTTTTTTAAATTTTCGCAATAGTAAATCTGTCTAGAGATTAATTTACATAAGAAAACACGCCCACTTTCAGAAAACTGGCGAGCATAGCGCAGAGCCAAAAAAGTCGCTAATTTTTGCGCAGTTTTAGCAGTTGCGCAAAAATTTGTGACTTTTTCACTCCATTATTTTGACTTGAGCTAATGATAAATCTGGCCCACAGTGTTGAGGCCATTGACTGACTGCAGTCGTCACGTGTTGTTGATGTGACATCAGGGCTGCTTGTAGGTTGCTTTGCTTTCATCCTTCTGTCCAATTCATCCTATACAAACTCAATGGGGTTTAAGTCTGGAGACTGTGCAGGCCATTCTGTTCTTTGACGCCTATCACCTTGTTTTTGTCTTCTGAGGCAGTCCTGACATAACCTAGAAGTATGTTTTGGGTCATTGTCTTGTAATATGAACCCCTGAACTAGGTGAAGTTTCAAAATGCAGTGGTGGACCTTTTTGTCCAGTGTTCCACTCATCCTGCCCAAGTTGCCAACTCTGGACCCATCAAAAGAGCCCCAGACCATAAGGTTTCATCCTCCATGTTTGACAGTTGGTTTCACACACTGAGAAACCATCCTTTCACCTACTCGACGACATACAAAAACCCTACGTGATGTACCAAATATGTTACATTTTAATTCATCAGTCCATAAGACCTTCTTCCAGTCTTCAGTAGTCCACGGAGAGGCTGTTTTCACACACAAGCATATTTTCTTTTTTTTTTGCAATCTTAGCAGTGACTTTCACACTTGACCTGTCAAATTGTCTTTACAGTTGAAATGAAAGCTTGCTTATTTCAACCTGCATTAAGCTGTGCTTGAAGATGTTGTGCTGTGTGCTGCAGCTGCAGACTTTCAAAAACTTGTCTTCTGATTTTGTTGTGGCCTTTGGGCTGCGAGACCTCTTCCTGTCAGAGTTTCTCCAGTTTCCAAGTGCCTTTTGATGGTATAGGAAACTGTACAAACTAACACCTGGACTTTCTTTGTAATTTTGCTGTAGGACAGACCTACTCTCCTAAGGGTTATAATTGTCTATTTGTCTTCTGTCACTTGCCTTTTTCTTGCCATTATGATAGCAATGTGCTGTGTCCTTCAGTGCAATACTGTCCAAATGCTGCCCTAGAGATTTTCTGTAATACAGTCTCTTCCATCGCTGCTTATGTAGAATTAGAGGGCATGTAAGTAATCAATAGTGTTGAGCAAAGCGAGCTTCGAATGTTACATCCAAAGTCACTTCATTCAAAACTTCAGAATAATACTGTATGGCAGGGGTGCACAACCTTTTCTGTTTGGGGGCCACATTTTCAGACTGAAGGGATCTCAAGGGCCGAAAATTAAAGTTAAAGGGGTATTACCAACTGAAATACTGTATTTATGGCGTATTGTAGATAGAGTATATAATATAAATGTCTGGTTAGAACTCCAGGATTGCCATCTAATGGAAGAATAGATGAAAACTTGAAACCAAACTCGGGTTCGGTTCCGACTGTACTCATACAAGCATGTGTCTAGCAGTCACAGGCCGGGCTCCCACAGCAGCTATGACAGTAGCTCTGCTTCCTCATCAATTTTTATAAGAAGCTTCTGCTAATATCTAGCAGTGACCTCTTCATCTATAGGATGATGTCATTGAGAACATTTCATATAGGCAATGTCATCATGACATGAGGCAGTTGAATCTATTCCTATATGGAGAAGAGTGATGTAAGGCACCTCTCCATCCAGGGCACATTTATAGGGGTGCAGAATGTCTGGTCATCCCAATTCCATGGAGTCTAATGCTGCCTAAAAGCCTATATGCAACAGTTGTAGTGTAGAGCCTAAGAGCTTCATGTTACACCTATGTATCTGATTGGGATGCACATCTAAAAGCATTTTCTTATATCCATCTTGTTTCTTCCTGCAGCCTTCAGTATATTTCATGGTCAAAAACAGAGACAATGACAAGTACCTGACAATCACTGGGAAACTAGCAGATGCAAGAGGGACATTTGTCAGTGTCGCTCCAAGGAACGGGCAGACTACTCAGATCTGGTATTTCAGCAGAGGATTCCTAAAGTCCAAGGTACACTTTAACATAATCCACCAAAGAGATTATAAAATACTTACCATTATACTTACTATTACCATTATAGTCACCTTTACCTATTGGAAAAAAACTGTCTCAGATACTTTGGTTATAATACCTAATTTTTGTATATTTTATATCTAAGGCCTCATTGAGCTTGATGAAACAAGGTGGTGTACTTCATAGTCCATGTACGATCTTCACCCCCAAACAATATGTAAATCGATGGGTATGGTTATTAAAGTGCGTTCCCATGATTTACATTTATGACCCATCAGATTGCTGTGGGTCTGGCAAGTAGGACCATTCCTATGAACCAATGGATCTCTGCACCTCATAATAGTGAAAGGATAAACGTATGGTCACTTTTAATTGAAGATCATGAATGTTATGGAAACCAGTGGAGTCAAGTTGGTCTCATGACATTGTATAAGATCTGTCTTCTCTTTGGCTCCTCAAGTTCTTAATGGCAATTCATGATTTAGGTGATAGACGTATGCATCCATACATCTGGTTGTCCACCAAAAATGCAATGGTTTAAATTGCAAAAGGGAGCAAGAACTGTTGCTGGATTACAGTAAAGTCAGTCCTCTACATTTCTAGGATTACCATGTTATTGCTATCTCTTATTTCTTCATCACTTCCAGGTAAATGGTTCATGTTTGGATGTCATCGGAGGCAAAAATATCCAGGGGTCAAAGGTGTCGCTGTGGGCAGAGCACGGGAAAACACGACAGAAGTGGAAGATCAATAAAGATGGGACCATTTCTTCATATCTAAGTGATGACTTGGTTCTTGATCTTAAAGGTATGAGATATGAGAAGTATTTTAGGCGTCCTCTGTCAAAGTGTGTATTCAGCCTTCATCTGCTGCCTGTAGAAACAGGTTGGGTAAAATAACCTAGATCCATATTATTAGAGGTGGTCACATGCAGAAAAAATAATCTGTACAGATTCTATCATACTGTGGATTTTCAAATACACAGAAAGCTTTATACAGTATATAGCTTCACCCTTTACAATGCAAAGAATTAGGCAGTGTACTGGTTCTCTTTAAAAGGACCAGTCATATATGGAGAGTTATTAGAGGTATCTTCCAAGAAAGAGAACCATCTCGCCATTGCAACTTATCGGAAGTGGCTCCCTATGACTCAAGATCGAGTTCTTGACTCATAGGGGGCCTATTTGACTAGGTGGCAATGCAAAGGATGAAATCCACTGCAAGTCTATGGCAAAATCTACTGCAAAATCCATATGTAACACGTGAAGATTTTGCAGCATCTAAACATGCTTGTAGATTCTCCTCTTTGGAATTCACCAACTTCATTAGCATCCCAGAAGGTTTTTGTTGGAAGCTTTCCATGCATAATTGTATCCTTATAGATATATATACAGTGGATATAAAAAGTCTACACGCCCCTGTTAAAATGTCAGGTTTCTGTGATGTAAAAAAATGAGACAAAGATAAATCATTTCACAACTTTTTCCTCCTTTAATGTGACCTATAAACTGAAAAACAAACTGAAATCTTTTAGGCAGAGGGAAGGAAAAATATAAAAATAAAATAATATGGTTGCATAAAGTGTGCACACCCTTAAACTAATACTTTGTTGAAGCACCTTTTGATTTTATTACAGCACTCAGTCTTTTTGGGTATGAGTCTATCAGCATGGCACATTTTGACTTGGCAAGATTTGCCCACTCGTCTTTGAAAAAACACTCCAAATCTTTCAGTTTGCGAGGGCATCTCCTGTGCACAGCCCTCTTCAGATCACCCCACAGATTATCAATCGGATTCAGGTCTGGGCCATTCCAAAACTTTAATCTTCTTCTGGTGAAGCCATTGCTTTGTTGATTTGGATGTATGCTTTGGGTCGTTGTCATGCTGAAAGATGAAGTTCCTCTTCATGTTCAGCTTTCTAGCAGAAGCCTGAAGGTTTTGTGCCAATATTGACTGGTATTTGGAACTGTTCATAATTCCCTCTAGTTTAACTAAGGCCCCAGTTCCAGCTGAAGAAAAACAGCCCCTTGGCATGATGCTGCCACCACCATGCTTCACTGTGGGTATGGTGTTCTTTTGGTGATGTGCAGTGTTGTTTTTGCGCCAAACATATCTTTTGGAATTATGGCCAAAAAGTTCAACCTTGGTTTCATCAGACCGTAACACCTTTTCCCACATGCTTTTGGGAGACTTCAGATGTTTTTTTGCAAAATGTAGCCTGGCTTGGATGTTTTTCTTTGGAAGAAAAGGCTTTCGTCTTGCCACTCTACCCCATAGCCCAGACATATGAAGAATACGGGATATTGTTGTCACAAGTACCACACAGCCAGTACTTGCCAGATATTCCTGCAGCTCCTTTAAGGTCTCGATAGCCTCCCAGACCAGTTTTTTTCTCGTCTTTTCATAAATTTTGGAGGGACGTCCAGTTCTTAGTAATGTCACTGTTGTGCCATATTTTCTCCACTTGATGATGACTGTCTTCACTGTGTTCCATGGTATATCTAATGCCTTGAATTCTTATGTACCCTTCTCCTGACTGATACCTTTTAACAATGAGATCCCTCTGATGCTTTGGAAGCAGGGCCGGCGCAACCATATAGGCGAACTAGGCGTTCGCCTAGGGTGCCAGTCTGCTGGGGGCACCCTGGTGGGCTCCCCCTGACTGGGGCTGCAGCCCTGGGCGAGCGGCTCTTGAGCCGCCCCCAGCGCCGTTACAGGGGGGCCAGGAGGTGGAGGTCCTTCTTAAATATGGCAGAGCAGGCATCTGCTTACCCTGATGGCAGGTGCCTGCTCTGCCAGTAAATTACCGGAGGAGAGGAGGCGGGCGGCAAGGGAGGCTGTTCTAGCAGCTCCCCGCTACTCCCTCGTGCGCCCTCTGTGAGGCCGGAATATGACGTCATTCCGGCTCCGGCATACTAAACGGCGCGCTGGAGGACTGAGGAGCTGCACCACACTCGTCCCCAGGGAGGTGAGTGTTTAAGTGTTTGACTGAGTGAGTGTCTGCCTGTGTATTTATGTCAGTGAGTGAGTGTATGTATGTCTGTCTTCCTGTCAGTAAATGTGTGTGTGTGTGTGTGTCATTGAGTGTCTGTGTGTGTGTATGTCAGTAAGTATGGATGTCTGTTGGTCAATAAGTGTCTGTGTGTTTGTCAGTGAGTATGTGTATGTTTGTGAGTATGTGTGTGTTTGTCTGTCAGTGAGTGAGTGTCCGTCAGTGAGTTTCTGTGTGTGTGTTTCAGTGGGCAAGTGTATGTCTGTCAGTGAGTGTCTGTCAGTGAGTGTGTCTGTCTGTCAGTGAGTGTATGTGTGTCTGTCAGTGAGTTTCTGTGTACGTCATTCAGTGCGTGTCTGTCTGTCTGGCTTTTGCTGTGGGATGCGTCTAAGAACATTTCGGGAAAGACCAACTAGAGCAGCAGAACTTTATTTGGGGTTAATCAGAGGCACTTTAAATGATGGCAGGTGTATGCTGACTCCTATTTAACATGATTTTGAATGTGATTGCTTAATTCTGAACACAGCTACATCCCCATTTATAATAGGGTGTGCACACTTATGCAACCACATTATTTTAGTTTTTTTTGTTTTCTTCTCTCCACCTAAAAGATTTCAGTCTGTTTTTCAATTGAGTTGTACAGTTTATAGGTCACATTAAAGGTGGAAAAAGTTCGGAAATTATTTATCTTTGTCTCATTTTTTTACATCACAGAAACCTGACATTTTAACAGGGGTGTGTAGACTTTTTTATATCCACTGTGTATATATATATATATATATATATATATATATATATATATATATATATATACACACACATACATTAAGCTTTATAGAATAGTGTAGTCTACTGTGTGATTCCATACAGGCATACAGATGTTTTAACATGGGAGCCTATGGGCAACATTTGCCACTATATGCCTGTACAGTGGCATACGTTGGGGGGCATCCGTCAGAAGTACACATTGGAAAATCATCTTGGTATATACCTCCAAAACTTGCTGTGTGAATAGACCCTAACACATATGTAGGACCTGCCTGACAACCTTTTATTTTACATAGGTGGAAATTACTATGATCAAAACTACTTAGTGGTCAACAAGGTCCAAGAAAATGCTCCGACACAGAAGTGGGACATTGAGATACTATGATGTCTCCAAGATGGACGCTCAAAATGGCATCTGGGATATATCAGACAGGATCTTTCCAGTCATGCTGTGGAATTTGGAAAATACTAAAATTAAACGTCACTGGATTGCTGCTCTGCAAATATGCCTGGCAGATGGCCACAAAAGCATGGCTCATGGTCTTCAGAAGATAGGCTTCCATCTGCCTTAGGCCGAACTAAGCTTGGTGGCATCCGGAAAGAATTCAGAACACTGGATCCAGAACACATGAATGTTTTCATGTGAGAAATGTCTCCATTACCTCTTTCAATCTGGACTGAAATATCGCCATGTTTATATATAGGGTGGTAGAAGAATACAGGACAACGCCGTCTCCTGTGCCTCAACCTTTATAAGCTGTCTATGCACATTCATAGCTGGAATCTATGGACACTGAGCCTGATTTACCCTCGATGCTGTATAACACGTAATTGGCATGCGTCATAGTATGTATGTGTTACATAGAACACGCATCTGGTGATCACGATGTATACAGTGCATTTAAAGGGGTTGTATAGGATTAGAAAAAGATGGCTGCTTGCATGTAGATAGAGCCCTAAACCCGTCCATGACTTGTGTCTGGTATTGTACCTCAGCCCCAAAGAAGGGAAATTTTTGTTGAGGTTGACTATAAACATTTTAGGGGACATTTATGACTCTGTCTGTAAGTAAAGCTGTATTTGTTGCCCATAGCAACCAATCAGCCCAGCTTTCATTGCTTATAGTGCGCTTCAAAAATTAAAGCTGCATTCTGATTGGTTGATATGGATAATAAAGGAAGTCTTTCTTTTTGGACAGTGTTTATAAATCTTCCCCTTTGTGCCTCACTTAGCAAAACTGTCTATCGGTAAAGCAGCCTTTGTTGCCCATAGCAACCGATCACAGTGGAGCTTTCATTTTTGGAGAGCACTATATGCGATTGGTTACTACGGGCAACAAAGGCAGTTTTACCGTTACACAGTTTTGATAAATCAGGTCCTTTATCATACTTACCAAAATGTAAACAGTAAAAATCGTGACATTTAGCCCCCACCCCTTTGAACACCCAGGAACGCCCTTAAAACATTTGGGGGCAGGGATTGCATAAACCCCATCCCTTTTGAGGGCCAATTCTTGGATGGTCCCAGCAAAGTCGAGCACATATATCTTTATATATATCCATTCAGACATGTCCTGATGATGTTTTACATACGGGTATAAACTTGTAATGGCAACAAGCTGGGCTAAATGGAGTTCTCTCTACTATATGGTGGAGTACTACAGAGACACAGGGCCAGATTTATCATGACTCTGACAGCTCACTCCACTTTAACATATGGCTAAAGTCAGTTTTAGCCAAGTCAGATTTATGATCGGCCCTTTAAGACTGTAATAAATGTGGTTTGACGGTAGCAGTTTATCCGTCAGTAAGCAGCTTTACAAAAGTCGCACGTTTTTATGAAAAAGTCGCATGTTCTATTAAAAAGTCTCATAAGATAAGCATGGTCCTCCCTCACTGGAGTGAAATTGGGACTTTTTTGCGACTTTTTTAAATAGTCTCAATAGTAAATCTGTCTAGAGATTTATTTACATAAGAAAACACGCCCACTTTCAGAAAACTGGCGAGCATAGTGCAGAGCAGAAAAAAGTCGCAAATTTGTGCGCAGTTTTAGCGTTTGGGACTTTTTCACTCCATTATTCTGACCTGAGCTAATGATAAATCTGGCCCATAGTTATGTAGAGGCGCCGTCCGCTACACAACTTCGGCGGATCCACAGCCGGTCCTAAATGTAAGACATATTCCTAGCTGTCTTAGATTTAGACCATTTACCCCGCCCACACCATGCCCACTTTTTTAGACCTGGCGTGGAAAAGTCCTTTGTGCCGCAATCTGCTCCAGAAATATGCCTAATTTAGCCGTATTTCTATTTAATAAATGACCCCCTTAATGTAGTGCTGTACATGTTCTGTGAGCACCTTAGGATGGTGTCATACATATTGTTCTTAGGAAAAAATGCATTTTTTTTTGTTTTTACCAGTATTTTTTTAGCAAACAAAACTCTGCAGCCATGTTTGCTGTAACTCAATAGGGAAATATGAAAAGCACTACAAACTTATTCGGAATTTTTTTTTCCCTTTTGGTGCATTTTCTCGGGGTCCATGTTTTTTTTTTTTTTTTTCAAAACACAGCATACTCAACATATGGTGTTTTTCACAGGCATTTCCCATAGACTTCTCTACAGGAAATGAAAAATGCCAGAAAAACACCATTACCAAAAAAAAGCTCTTAAAATAAAAACAAACTTGAAATTCATGGGGGCAGATTTATGAAAACTGTCTTAAAGACAAATTGTCTTTGTGGCCTGTAGCAACCAATCGCCACACAGCTTTCATTTTTCCAAAGCAGAATGTAAAATGAAAGCTGTGCTATGATTGGTTGCTTCTCTTTTAGGCTGTTTCATAAATCTGCCTCACGGTGTGTTTTATAAGGCCAGTAAACTGCCACGTCAGACTTCTTTTTCTCTAATTTATTTGTATTTTCTGATTACAGATTTTTTTCATTTCTATTTTCTGAACATGATTATGGCGGCTGCCATCTTGCTTGAGCTGTTAGAAATGCCATTATAAGATGCAATAATTTTAAATGTATCTTAGGCTTTTCATGCAGTTTTTTTTAGCCAAAGCCAGAAATGGATTCAAGAGGAATGAGAAATATGAAGGAAGGACTGAGGCCTCTTTCACACGAGCGAGTTTTCCGCTCGGATGCGATGCGTGTTGTGAACTCAATCCTGACCTTTTCATTTCAATGGGTCTGTGTACATGACCGTCGTTTATCACTCATCATCTCTACATTCAGGGGAAAAAAATCACAGCATGTTCTATATTGTGCGGTTTTCATGCAGCTCCAGTTCCATAAAAGTAAATGGAGCTTGCGGGAAAAACGGAAGGCATCCGGATGCAATGCTTTTCTTTTACTGATGGCTGCTAGGAGATGTAGATGTTATTCTTAAGTTTTTCTTCACATGCGTAAAAAAACACATGCAGTCCGGATACAATCTGGACAGAAAAAAACGCAATTGCAGAAAAAACTGATTGACCTCGCATCCGTTTTTTTCCTAGACAGACCCTGACACCATCCGTATCGCTCATGTGAAAGAAGCCTTATACTTTTCCTTCCTATTGGATCCTCATCTGGGTCTGGCTCAAAAAACTGCAGTGCCATTTTCCCAAAAACCGCTGTGTGTGAACTTGCCCTTCTGCAGTCAGTTCTGCCGCCCTTCTGCCATTTCCAAGCCCAATTTTAGTTCGCTCATGCCTGTGACTGCCAAAGATTTTTCACTATAGTATTTAATCTTATCCAATTGCTCCAACAGAATATTCTCCTTGAAAATACAATTTTTGTAAATGTTGGTACACATATATGCAAATGACAGGATAGACGCCAATTGCTCAGCTATACGGACGGTATGTCCGATGTAAAAGTGCTTGTATTCTCCCAGATATATGATGTACATACATATAGGAACTCATGTACTGTATATGCCCTGCTGGAGGATGCAGGAAGTTGTATATTTGAACTGTTCAGGAACTATGTAGAGTAAGATATTTATATACGGCTGTAAGTAATGTTGTGTATATGTGTAAATCCAGATCAGATGAATCTATGGAATGTATATTGTATATAGTATTATACAGCTACATGGGAAGAGGGGATGTAAATCGGGTTTGAATAGTCATGTGGAAGATGAACCGTGCCTTTATTTGTAATATCATGTCAATACTGATGTTGATTTCTTTATATTCAGAATAAAATTTCAGTGATCTAAACAGCGATTACATAAAGTTTGGTTCCATATAGAAAAAATTAGCGGGATATATATATGTGCTGCCTGAGGACAATGAAGAAAGAGAAAATTTGTCTTACCTGTAATTTTGCTTTACTCGAGTCCAAAGGCAGCACAGAGCGGGATAGAAGCATTTTATGGCCTGCATTCCCTGAATAATTCCCTGCTGCTTAGTGGACAACCAGGTCAGAAAAGGCACAAAAAAAAAAAAAAACCTATGACACACTTTTGCTCTTTCAGTAACCAGATAAGTGCCCCAGTTGAGGGGTGATGTATAAGGGTATGTATGGTGTGTATGTGGAATTTATCCACTTATATATTATGTTGTGGCGTATTATTATATACTTTCCAATATGACAAAATCTATTTAACCACACTGATTATTCAAATTTTAAAAAATCATATTTAAAGAGGCCCTGTCCCCTCTCCTGATATGTCTATTTTAGTAACTGCTTGCATTCCCCATGAAATAACTATTTTGGAACATCTATTCTTATGACTATGTTGTTCCATTCCTCTATTATTTCTGCTAGAAGTTATAAATGAATTGCCAACAGTCTGAAATGAAGATCCAGATGGGTGTTACCAGTTGGAGGGGGTGTGTCTGCATTCTGAAAATATCCAATCAGTGCTGCCAGTGTCAGACTGTGCAGGGACATCCCCCTCCCTCAACTGGTAACACCCATCTGGACCCTCATTTCAAATTGCTAGCAACTGATTCATAACTTCTAGAAGGAATAATAAAGGAATGGCATAACATAGAATTATAAGAATAGATGCCCCAGAAGTGTTATTACATGGGGAATACAAGTGGTTACTAAAATTGACATGTCAGGTGAGGTGGCCGCTCCTCTTTAAGGCCATGTTCACATCACGTTATGCATCCATACGTTTGATTCTTTGGACATGTTTTGTGGTAATAGCTTAGTAGACCCTGCTATTCCATATGAAGCTTTATAGGAAAAAGTATACCATGTGATATGTTTTATTTAACAACGGAGGCCTATTAGTGATGTATCCCGATATTTACCTATATAGTGGGATAGGTTGTAGCCTTACTATGGAGGTGTATATCAAAAGCAGTGGGTTCGGATCCGACCTCTGCCAGATCTCAAAACCGGAAAGGAAAACGTAGATGTGAAAGTAGCCTGACCTGAATGAAGCCAAATAGATCCCATTGGCTGTAATGGGTTCTGTTCCGTCTCCATTCAGGATCCCACTTCTTTACCATAAAAAGATTTCCTGCATAAAGGAGATTTCTCTCTGCCATTTGTGTTGGAATCTGCAACGGGGCCCCGAACATTCCCTGCTAGCAATACGGTTTTTGACTCTGGCATCAAGTTCTAGTAATATTTTGACCGCTCTGGTGGCACTTGTGCTCAATAGTATCTGCAGCTGCCAACACATGCTGAGGACCTGAGGGTCTCGTGTGGCTCCCAAGGCACTGGTTGCGGTACATGGCTCTAGAAGTATGTTATTGTATTGCCACAGAACTCTTCTTAATCCTTTCTTATTTATCTCTGCTGGTGAACTATCCATAGACACAAGATTAAAGTCGATCAAAAGGGACAATCTGAACATTTTTCACAAACTTCTGATCTGCCAGATTGAAAAGCTATGGCCATGGTCAGCTGACACTACACCTTTGGCATGATCTGCCACCCCCTGATGAGCTAGTTTTGTCTGTCATGTTGCTGGTGGGATCATTCCTATCAGCGATCCCACGGATGATTTATAGGCCACCTTCTGGCCGATGCTTATCGCATGTGTGTGGCTGGAGTAAGGTGAAAACGTTCATGGCATGTATTATATGGGCTCTGATGTATTTTCGAAAAAGGGCATGTCATGGATTTTATTGCTATTTCAGCTATGGCAAGTCAAGCAGATGCCTCAGCCTAAGGGGAACCCCGCCTGGTGACATTCTATAATCCTTGGTTTTTTACAGCCACTGTACAGGCCCATAATAGTAGATTGCTCAATAACCTGAGAAATCCGCAGAAGAACTCCCAGCAAAATACCTGCCTGGTAAAGGTTCTCTGAGGACTGTTACTAATTCATTCCGTCTCGAACACCACCCACCTTATCTGAAGGCTGAAGCACTAGAGGTCATGAATACATTGCATTTCACCGGTATTCACAGATGTAGCAGAGTTGGGTGTGTTTATGGCATGAAGCTCACGGATACCATATAACAATTTATTATATAGATCCCTCATCGGACCACAGACAGTTCCTCACATAGGAATGGTAAAGGTGCTTTATAAATTGGGGTATCTTTGTACGACCACATACCCAAACTGAAAACTGTTCCACATGCCTTTCAGCTCCATATTTATGGCAAGAAGCAGTACAGTTTAGTGGGTTTTTTTTTTATAGTGGGTCACAGATTTGTTTTCATCAATGGTGTACAATCTAAAATTTTCTAAAACGGAATGGGTATAATGAAGTGATTCTAATAATACAGCAAGCAGCTGCCATTTATAAGGACTGTCCAGGACTTTGAAAACAAAAAAAAAACTGAGGATGACCAGGCATGATGTGTGAGAAAAAAATAACTCCCCTGCTCTGAACGTCCCAGGTCCTGCAGCACGTCTCCTTCCCCGTCACATCCGGTCCCAACCTGGCCAGAATTGCGATGTGCCGACTCCCCTCATCAATGATGGGTCATGTTATGCACATGTCACCACCAAGGGCCCTAACTGGCTGGCAGCGGTGACATGCAGGGAGTTGGCATATCACACTTATAGCGAGAGAGGGAATACTGTATAAAGGAAATAGACAAAAAGACAGACAGATATGAGATAGATAGATATGGTGTCCTCCTGTCGTGCGGCAGCACACCTTAGAGATCTAGCCATCACTAAGGCCTCTTTCACACGGGCGTCATGTTTTTTGCCCGGATAAGATGCGGGTGCGTTGCGGGAACATGCAAGATTTTTCCGCGCGAGTGCAAAACATTGTAACGCGTTTTGCACGCGCGTGAGAAAAATCTGCATGTTTGGTACCCAAACCCGAACTTCTTCACAGAAGTTCGGGTTTGGGTTAGGTGTTCTGTAGATTGTATTATTTTCCCTTATAACATGGTTATAAGGGAAAATAATAGCATTCATAATACAGAATGCATAGTACAATAAGGCTGGAGGGGTTAAAAATTTTTTTTAACTCGCCTTAATCCACTTGCTCGCGCAACCCGGCTTCTCTTCTGTCTTCTTCTTTGCTGTGCAAAGGAATAGGACCTTTGATGACGTCACTGTGCTCATCACATGGTTCATCACCATGGTGGGGGACCATGTGATTGGATCGTGTGATGTGACATCACCACAGGTCCTTAGCCGGCAGCTCAACATTACAGAAGAAGACAGAGATCCGCAACTATGCGATCAAGTGGACTCGGTGAGTTATTTTTTTAAAATTTTTAACCCCTCCAGCCCTATTGTACTATGCATTCTGTATCCAGAATGCTATTATTTTCCCTTATAACCATGTTATAAGGGAAAATAATACAGATCAGGTCACCAGCCTGATTGTCACCTAGCAACCATGCGTGAAAAACGCAGAATATAGAGCATGCTGCGATTTTCACGCACCGCACAAGTGATGCGTGAAAATCACTGCTCGTGTGCACAGCCCCATAGAAATAAATAGGTCCGGATTCAGTGCGGGTGCAATGCGTTCAACTCACGCATTGCACCCGCGCGGAATACTCGCCCGTGTGAAAGGGGCCTTACTCAACGCCTTCAAACCTTCTTACAGAGCGGCACCAGTTTGAAAAAAGCCTTGTAGGCCGGAACGTCACGTCTTAGCCACATAACTAATAAAATTCACTAATCAAGAATACCTATTAATGTCACTGGAGATTGTGATCTACATTTAATGGGGTAGGAACCCTACTTCAAGGGACGAGGCTCAACAACTGCAGCTTGCACCCAAGCTACTGTTTACATAGATAGATATGAGATAGATAGATAGATAGATAGATAGATAGATCACAACTGCCACAAAACCTGCATGTGATTACAGCTTAAAGGGCAATGACTATACATTTAGGGCTCAAGCACATGAACAACCAAAAGTGAAACCCCTTAAGGACCGGGCCCATTTTTGTTTTTTCCTTTCCACATTCTAATAGCCATAAATTTCTACATTTTCCGTTCATATAGCCATATGAGGATTTAATTTTGTTTTTGTTGTTAGACATGTGCACCCTCTGTCTAAGCAGCAGTTAAAAACTGTTCCATTGATTTCAAAGGGGGGCTCCTATTCACTATTCACTGTCCGTTAAAAACGGTTATATAAATAGACCCTTTTCTTTTCCAATTGGTTCTAAGAGCGTCCGTCACACATCGTGTGAATGTAGCAGCTTTTAACAGATCACAGAAAACAACGAAGCAAACTGAGCATCAGCAACCACAGCACTTGTAGAGCGATCTAGCTGATCTCTTTACATATATTTTCCACAAAGTTGCAAAGAACTATGGGAGAATTTTGTCTTACCCCTCAGGGCAAGTGCCGCTATGTGATTAGGAAATTTTGCATTTGTAACATTACACGGCTGTTTTTCTCAGGACTGTTTGTAGTTTCAAAGTACACCTTCTTCAAATTCTTTAGTTTTACGTATCTGGACTTAAGAAAAAAAACATCCGGTCCTTAGGTCTTGAAATTAAATACCATCTCAGGTGAATACCACACGACAGATTCCACCACGCCATTATTATTCATTCTACAAAAATGAAAAAGCCATGTGTGAAAAACTAAGTCTACCTCATGAATCAGTAGTTTGTAGAACCACCTTTAGCAGTAATAACTTCAAGTAATCGTTCTCTGTATGACTTTATCAGTCTTTCACATCTGGAGGAATGTTGTCTCACTCTTCCTTACAACTTTCCTTTAGTTCCTTGAGGTTCGTGGTACATTCATTTATGGACAGCTCTCTTAAGGTCCCACCACAGCATTTCAATTGGGTTGAAGTCTGGATTTTAACTGGGCGATTGCAACACCTTGATTCTTTTCTTTTTCAGCCATTCTGTTGTAGATTTGCTGGTGGGCTTTGTAGAGATCCTGCCAATGTACTATGGAAGGCTTTAGCAGAGCAGAGTGAGCGGGCACAGGCAGGGGCTCTACATACCACATCACTGCTCCTGCCTGTGCTATGGCAGGCTTTAGCACAGCGGTGCTGCCACAGGCAGGAGCACTGCATTACAGATGTGGCGTGGATGTATCATATGGGAGAAAATAGGGGAATATTGGACATAAACTGAATAGTTTACTTGGACACCATTCCCCCCCCCCCCCCCCCCGGTATAAGCGGGTGGTGAATTGCCTATAATGGAAGTGATCAGTTTATGTATACAGTGCAGCTTGAAAGTATGTGAACCCTTACAAATTTTCTATATTTCTGCATGAATTTGACATAAAACTACATCTCATTTCAACCAAATCCTAAAAGGAACCAAAAAAACATTACCGAATCAAACAAATAGGTCAGAAATATATGGCAAAAGTATGTGAACCATTGCTTTCAGTATCTGGTGTGACCCCCCGTGCAGCAATAACTGAATTGGTGATTAGTCCTGCACATCGGTTTGGAGGAATTTTAGCCCATTCCACTGTACAAAATAGATTCAGCTCTGTTAAAGGGGTTCTCCGCGAATTAAGAAAATGAAAATACTTAAATATTACTTCATTATAAATATATTCCCAAATACCTTACATTAGTTATAATGGCTCATTTTGTCTAAGGATCAATCATTAGGAAAAACAAAGTGGCCGTCGTCCTATTAGTACACACAAAACCTGTCCTAATCACACAGCAGGACAAGTTACTTCACAACACTGAGGTAAAGAGCAGCCTTAGCCTCCTCTCTGCTCTGCTTGTCAGAGATTATGATCCTGAATACAGATGATAAGATCTTCAGCTGAATCTCTGTAGGAATGAAGTTCATGAGCAGATGTGGCTAATAAGCAGCAGCACTTGTCTGCAGTCTCCATTACCACAGTCTGTCCTGTTCTCCTCTCTGTACTTCATGTCTCCTGATGAACTCTATTCCCACACAGATTCAGCTAAATATCATATTAAACTGTATTCAGGATCATAATATCTGACAAGCAGAGCAGAGAGGAGGATGAGGCAGCTTTTTAGCTCAGTGGTGTAAAGTAACTTGTCCTGCTGTGTGATTAGGACAGGTTTTGTGTGCACTAACAGGGCAGCAGCCATTTTGTTTCTCCTAACCATAGCTCCCTAGACAAAGCGAGTCAGTAATGAAAGGTATTTGGGAATATATTTATAATAAAGTAATATTTGTGTATTTTCATTTTCTTAATTCCCGGAGAACCCCTTTAAGTTGGTGGTTTCCTCCCATGAACTCCTCACTTCAGGTCCTTCAACAGCATTTCTGTTGGATTAAGGTCAGAACCTTCACTTAGTCATTACAAAACTTAAACTTTATTTTTCTTTAGGCTACATTCATATGACTGTATGTACCGTATTTAGCATTTTTGCAAAACTCAGATCCGCAAAATACAGATGACGTCCATATGACATTCGTGCTATACCCATTTTTTTACCTGACACGTTGACTTCAATGGATCTGTGGTCTACATATGCGGACAAGAATAGGAAATAAAGTACATGCTTTTAGCATTTTCCCTATTATTAATCACTTAAAAAAGACCCCCCTTCTTTTTTAAGTACCCCCCGTAGTTGTGTCAAAAATCCACAAACTGCTGTTAATCCATTCAGGGCTGGGAGTATCAAGGAAAGAGCGCTAAAAAGAATCACGTCCTTCCCAAGATGCACTTGATCAAGTGTCCCAGCCAGTGAATGTGTAATAGAGTCCACAAATAAATCAAACAGCCCATAGGTGACAAATGTCACCACAAAAATGAGAGAGACTATGTGGTCACTAAAAACAGGCAAAAATGGGGGGGAGGGGGGGGGGGATAGTGTATGTCAGGGATACTCAACCTGTGGCCCTCCAGATGTTGAAAAACTACAACTCCCAGCATGCCCTAATAGCTGTATGCTATCCAGGCATGCTGGGAGTTGTCGTTTTGCAACAGTTGGAGGGCCGCAGGTTGGGCATGCCTGGTGTATGTAGTCTGGAAAATGCTGGTCATTGTATGCCTCTAGCTGCAGTATAACCAGCTTACGTAGGGCTAAACAGACTTGTTCTGGGTTAGTCATATGTAGCTTGTGACCACCCAGATATCAAGCGCTTTCCACAGACCTAACTCCCTCCCCCAAACTAAGCTATAATTCCCATACAGCGTCTCAAATGATGCTCGACGCGTTTCTTCTATCAAGAGTCATCAGGAGCAAGATAAAGTGCACGTGGAGTACAATAGCAAGGACGCCGCCACACTGGTGGTGTGTGGCAGCGTAACCGGCGCTGTGACGGCCGTGAACGGACGCTCCAAGAGCTGCCTTATATAGGGGAAAGAACACACCCCCAGGAGGCTGGGCAGGCATGGGACCAATGAAAACTTAGCAGGCGGGAACGTTCGTCCGCCTGCATATCACGGTCCCACAAGGATGAGAACGCCCACCCGCCTTACATAGATAGAGGGGGATATAATAGGCAGGACACGTCCCAATGCCGGGATATATGTAGGTATCTGAATTAATAGTACAAGCAGGCTGGTGCAAGCATAGGTGTATACAAATATGGCGCTCCAGATCGGAGCGCAAACAATATTGTACAGACCTACAGGGACAGCACAACAAAGTGTCAATATTATTCCATTCAATTGATGTAGCTGTTATTGTTAAAAAGTAACAATATCAGAAAACCCACAAAGTATGTAAATGAGCCATGAGCAGAGGTCGCACCGTATTCTGCCTAAAAGTCCACTGGGCTTCTTTCTGGAGGACGCGTTGGTCAAAATTGCTTCCTCTCGGGGATGGTCTTAAGATCTCAATCCCTTGAAATAGGATCGATCGTACATCTCCAGAATGATGTAAATTGATATGGCGTGCGATAGGAGTATCTGCGTTTTTCTTAATATCATTTAGATATTCGCCAATCATCCGGCGAAATTCACGGATCGTTTTTCCAACCGCGTTTTGGTGTCCGCCTCCAAAGCAGAATGGAGACGGAACGGAGGCAAACTAATGCATTCTGAGCGGATCCTTTTCCATTCAGAATGCATTAGGGCAAAACTGATCAGTTTTGGACCGCTTGTGACAGCCCTGAACAGATCTCACAAACGGAAAGCCAAAACGGCAATGTGAAAGTAGCCTAAGGCGGGTGGGCGTTCTCATCCTTGTGGGACCGTGATATGCAGGCGGACGAACGTTCCCGCCTGCTAAGTTTTTATTGGTCCCATGCCTGCTCAGCCTCCTGGGGGTGTGTTCTTTCCCCTATATAAGGCAGCTCTTGGAGCGGCCGTTCACGGCCGTCACAGCGCCGGTTACGCTGCCACACACCACCAGTGTGGCGGCGTCCTTGCTATTGTACTCCACGTGCACTTTATCTTGCTCCTGATATAAGAAACACATTGAGCATCATTTGAGACGCTGTATGGGAGTTATAGCTTAGTTTGGGGGAGGGAGTTAGGTCTGTGGAAAGCGCTTGATATCTGGGTGGTCACAAGCTACATATGACTAACCCAGAACAAACTGGTCTGTTTAGCCCTACATAAGCTGGTTATACTGCAGGTAGAGGCATACAATGACCAGCGTTTTATACATACACTATTCCCCATCCCCCACATTTTTGCTTGTTTTATAGTGACCACATAGTCTCTTTCATTTTTGTGGTGACATTTGTCATTTGTCACCTATGGGCTGTTTGATTTATTTGTGGCACTCTATTACACATTCACTGCTTGGCTGCATCTTGGGAAGGACGTGATTCTTTTTAGCGCTCTTTCCTTGATGCTCCTAGCCCTGAACGGGTTAACAACAATTTGTGGATTTTTGGCACAACTACCCCCCTTCCTTTTTAAGTGATTAATAATAAAGCACATGCTTTGAGCGTTTTTCCTTCCATGACAAATCTTATTAATAAAAATGCACACCTTTTTGATACTGGTTTAAATAGTGAGACAAGAATAGGACATATTCTATAGTTTGCGGAACATATGGATGTGAAAAACACATGGATGCCTTCCACGTGCTTTCCTCCCTGTATGTCCGTTCGGCATAAGATAGAACATGTCCTATACCTGGCTGCAAAATGCAGCTAGCGGACCCACTGAAACATTGTTCAGAAACTGCAAAATGCAGATGTGCAGCAATGTTCTTTTTGGAGAACCGCAGCTTTTTCCTTGCAATCCTGCCATGCACACCACTGTTGTTCAGTGTCCTCCTGGTGGTGGACTCATGAACATTAAAGGGGTTGTCAAAGTTATTTTTATTGATGACCTATCCTCAGGTCATCAATATCAGATCCACGTTACATATGACATGACAATGCTGGAAGTAGATGTGGTCCGTCCTTCAGTAAAGGCTCTGATGTCATTTATTTAGTTTCCTCCTTCCTGGAAAATGTGATGAATGAAGTTAGGAAATGCTGAGGGAATGAAGCTGAAGACATAAGACGAGGGCTGAAAGCTGCACTGAAAGCCATGCAGAATAAAAGGAAGGAAGCTGCCTGCTGGATGATCTGTGAAGGCACAGCATTTTTCAGCCTAGAAAATTGGCTGCAGTGTGGCTACTATGTCCTTGAACCACACAATATTACTTTACCCTGGAGGAGGTCATTTTGTTTTATGCAACATTGGTTCATAACTATATAACATTTTTCTTGACTACAAGGGGTTGTTTTTGGTAGGATATTCAATGGTTAAACCAGAGCAGCTTGTGTCTTTGTGTTACAAGGTGACTTCTTTTACAAAGGTTCTCCAATAAGATGGGGATGGCATGTCTTAAATGTTGGCAAGATTCCCACATCGCATATTTATTGCCTATCCACGGAAAGAACAAGGATCTTCTGTCCTTCATTCAGCAATCCAAGGTGGCCAAAGGAGGCCGGTGGGATCTCCATCTATTCCTAAGAGATAGCAATACCACCGACGGTAGGAATATGAATCACGGCAAGATACTGACTCATAAAACTGACTATATATAACTGATAGAAGGACGTTCGGGAAACCATCTGACAATATCCGATTACAGGTGAGTACGGGTAATATAATCTCCCATAATAACAATATTACTGGAGGTGTCAGGTGTACTGGTGTCAAGGTCTGAGAGGTCATGTTCCAGGGCTTTTCAAGCAAAACATTATGAAAAACCGCCCTCTAAATCTTGTAAAATTGACCCCTACGCTTGTGAGAGAGGTTGAGACAAGGAAATTATACGAGGAGATATTTGGCTACAATGTACAGTCCCATGCACAGGTCCATATTACAGCTCCATACAAGCGCCAAGTTATGGCACCTATAAAAGTGCACAATGCTATACTGTACCTTCGCATGCCTCTGAATTCATGAGAAGGCAACATATTTTTTGTCAGATTCATACAGCAGTGGCCTGTTTTCTTGGATGCCCTTTTACAAAGATTTTTTCCTATGACCAAAGATTTAGAAGCAAATGTTAGTACAATACCACAAAAAGTCAAAAACTTCTCCTTCCATCCTAAAGCCAGTGCTCAAGTTTAGGAATATTTTCCTCTAAGTTATTATGTTCCTCAATACGGTTTCAACAGCATCTCAGAAGAACATTACTGTCAAGATCTCTATTCTTCTCACCAATGTGACGGTCAACATACTGAAGAAAACATTTCAACAAGTGATGCAAATGATATGACAACTTGGGTATTGCACTGGACTATAGTCTCCCCTAATCACATACACCATGAATGAGAGGGAAATGGTGGTATTGTTCATGGGTGATGCTCAATCACTAGCATTTAAAACAGGTCAAATATTTATTAAAAATAGATTTCAAACAAATGATTACAATAAAGAAAAATGGCATAATGTGACTATACATATCAGAAAATGGAATGATGGATGGACGAACAGGGGGAAGATGAAAAAGGAAGAAGAGGGGGAGGAGAGAGGGAAAGGAAGAAGAGGGGGAGGAGAGAGGGAAAGGAAGAAGAGGGGGAGGAGAGAGGGAAAGGAAGAAGAGGGGGAGGAGAGAGGGAAAGGAAGAAGGAGAAGAAGAAGAAGGGGAGGGGAGAGGCAAAAAGGAGAGAGGAAAGGGAGGGAGAAGAGAGGGGGAAGAAATAGTGGAAAAAGAGAGAGAAGGGAGAGGGAAAAGGAAGGAAGAATAGACAGAGAGTGAGGGTAGAGTCAAACAGAAGAGAGGCAAGTGAGAAGATAGAATGAGGAGGGAGGGTGGAGAAAAACAGTGAGAAAAGAGTAAAGAATGAGATATAACAGAAAAAGAGAGAGAGATAAGCATATCATTAGCAAAGCCTTATGGCGCAGAGCTGAAAAGCAGAAAGTATTTTGCCTGGCCTGCTGGGGAAAAAAAATCATACTCACTTGCTGCTTGCCTCTCCGTTTCAGGTCCCCGTTCTGGATCACGTGCCACTTGGGGTCACGCCACTGCTGAGGCAAGTCATTGGCTGCAGCAGCACACATGACTCCATCTGTCCAGAAGTTTACGGGAGGTGGACCACAAGACCACACATGGGCGCCAGGGAGCCGGAAGGAAGGGTTTTTGGTTTTGTGTGGTTTTTTTTTTACAACTGGCTGGGCTTCAGCCTTAAAAAACAACAACTTTTAAACTTCATTTAGGTGTTGTACCTGTATTCCATAGATTGTATTCCAGACATAAAACCAGACCCTCAGTTCTACTGAACCGAACTTACGGCACCAGATACCAGTCCAGGTATTACATCTGGAATATGGTCAACACATAGGGGATCATTTATTAAGACCAGCGTTTTAGATGCTGGTCTTAAGCCCAGTCCAGGTACGCCTAATATAGGAGTATTTCTGATAGTAAATGACCCCCATAGTCTACATTAGACTCGACTAGCAGGAGGTAAGCAGCACTCAGATGTACTGTCTTGCAGATTTGCATATGTTTTTGCTTATTTTAATTAGCAGACCATTTAGCTACATAGGTTGTGCAATCCACACTGATCAGTGTCATTGCATGTCTGCAGGCTAGAACCGGTTTTGGATATACTGTTCTGTGCTTTTTTTAGCTTGTTATTCAGTCTAAATCTACAAGTGTGGGTCTTTTTTTTTTTTTTACTTTTCTATTACTATAATTTTCTTCCTAAACAAATTTTTTGCAAATGTGACCCGATTGATTGTTTTCCTCCCTTTTTCCATTTCTCCTGCGTATTTAATATAACTAATGTTTGTGTAAACCAAGTAAGGATTAGACAATTTTTACAAAATAGTTAAATGGGCTGAACGTCTCCAGTCATTAATTATATGCATTCAAAGAAAAAGAAAACACGAAAGCAAACAGCCTGTAGCATCTTTCCAGTACGGGCTAGCTGCAGCAGGCGTTCATAACACCACAGGGCGATAGTCACATCTCTCCACTACTGATTCATAGCAAGAAGGCCCTGTTTACAGCATACAGTATGTCTGGAAGGTAAAACATCCCCATATATATGTCTATGGGTCAAATCAAAAGTTTACTTCTGAAAACCAGCAAAGTACAGGTCTTCTACACTTTACAGCACTATAGCATACCATACTGAAAACTAACAGGTCCAAAACGCTGCTTTGAACAGATGTTCATAGTGGTTAGATCTCCGGTTTTCTGACACAGAGCACCAAATCCCCAGTATAAACAGTTTAAAGGGGTTCTCTTACCTGAAACATCATCAGATAAATGTGGGTCCCACTCCTGGGTCCAGCACCTATCCATAGAACACGGCTCCCTAAGTGAATGAGGGCACACCACGCATGTGCTTCTGTGGGAGTGCCAAGAATAGCCAAGAGCTGGCTTGGCCATTTCTGGCAGTTCAGTAGAAGTAAATGTAGAGGAGGCTGCGCTTGCGCTGTCTATTCATTTATATTTGGGGGCGTATGAAAATAGCAGAGCATGGCGCTCGGCTGTTTTCGGCAGTTCCATAGAAATGAGTGGAAGACAGCTGAGCATGTGCCCCTATCCGACTTTGTTGGCATATCCTAGCGATAGGCCACCAATGTTCCATTTGAGACAACCACTTTAAATAATACATTCTGGTGGTATGCAGCCTCCACTAGAGGGCGCTTACTGCAAACTGTTAAATACTGAACTCAATGATAACACTGTATGCAGTAAACTCCTAAGTTCCCTCTAATGGTGGCTGCAGGCAACCCGAAAATTGGGGGAAATTTATTAAAATTGATGTTTATAGATCAGTCTTCATAAAAATCACGCAGGCGTAACATCAGATACTGAAATGTACTGTAGGGGGGAGATGGCGGATACTTCAGGTGTCATTTATGCCAGTTTTCTAACAGCCAAAAACCACTTACTCAGGAAGCCGAGCCAAACAGGAAGAAAGGAGTAAAGCAATCAGATAAGCACTTCTAGCCCCTCGTTTTACAGATTGGTGGGGCTCACAGCACCCGGACCCCACCGATCATAACTTCTCACTAGGGCTGCAGCTACCGATTATTTTAGTAATCAAGTATTCTACCGATTAATCTTGTACTCTAATAAGAAAAACCTAATTAAAAGAACGTTTTCCTTTATAAAAACTCATCAGCCCCTCCATGCTATCATCAGACCTCCCTGCCATCAGTCTCCCCCAGTGCCAGTGAAATCAAGTACTTACCTTTCCTGCTAGGGGCACGGCCGACACTCCACAGCTCTTCCATCCTCTTCTTGACGCGCTGCACTGTCCTCACATGTCACACAGTGTCAGGTCATAGCGCACGCTTTCGTGCACTACATCCTGATGAGGTGTGTACGTCAGGAGTGCAGTGCTGCCAGCGGGAGACCAGGGAGCGTTGAGCAATACCAATCGCTTCACTCATGCTCCATGGTCACATGGTACAAACTAATCCTTAATGCAAAAAATAATAATTTAGTGTCGAATTACTCGATTGATTCGAGTAATCGTTTCAGCCCCACTTCTCACATCTGAAGTTAGTGAAAATGATCCTCAGGATAGGTCATCAATATCAGATCAGTGTGGGTCCGACACCCGATCAACTGTACGAGGAGACGGCGCGTGCAGTGCGCACGTGCCGTCTCCCGTCTCTGCTCCTGTTCACCACTGCTGTCTATGGAAAAGACAGGAAGAGAGAAGGGAGATGGCACGTGCGCACGCCGTCTCCTCGTATAGCTGATCCGACACCCCCGCCGATCTGATTTTGATGACCTATTCTCAGGTTAGGTCATCAGTATTAAAGGCCCGGGCAACCCCTTTAACAACATATTAAAAGGTTGTGCTAAGTTAGAAAATTACCCCCTATTCACAGGATAGGGTATAACTAACTGATCAGTGGGGGTCCAAACACTGATCCAGAGAACGGGGGTCTATTGTTCCTGTCCTGATGAAGCAGTAGGCCAAGCATGCACCATACAACTCCATTCATTATCTATAGGACCGCGGAACACACAGAGTACAGCACTCAGCTATTTACAGGGAACAATTTTCTTTTATACTTGGAACAACCCCTTTAAGAGGACTTGATATGTAAGATCTCAATGCTTCCCAGTTGGTCACATCTCTAGAATCAGGATAAGGGTAACAATTTAAAGGAGTTCCCTAACCAATGAAAATGTTTACCTTACCAGTCCTGACCTGCTCCTCTGCTGATGCCTTCACGGTCTCAATCACTGGCTGCAGCAGTGACCTCAGGGGTGTCGACATGACATGCCATTACTGGAGCCCAGCGGGGTAACAGGGAAGCAGTGGCACCGGAGCGACAGAAGGCTGGTAAGGTATTACTCCTTTTGTTATATTAGACCACTGTAAGTGGCTTGTAGAATATTACAAGGGGTTGCACAACTCCTGTAAAGGCCCATGTACATAGCATTGGCAGGACGGAGAGAAGTGGATCAGTTCCCCAATCAGGTTACAAACACCAAATCTCAGTCTTTCTAAAAGCAGCATGAAATAATCAGAAGTCACTTTATGCATTTATTGAGCATGTACAGGATTAGAACATCAGCCACTGAAGTTATTCCCAGTTACAAATATTCACACTAGTTTCAATAAAAGCAGCAATATTAAAAAATCCCAGTAATGGAAAACCATGGTGTCACAAGTAGCAGTATACAACTAACAGGATGGTCCTAATGTAAGATCTGAATAGAGACTGTATAGCAAGCATTAGCCCTCACATATTCCAAGGCACAAAGCGTAAGATAACACCATGCCCACTTGTAAGAACTTAAAGTGCAGACATATGCATAGAAAATGTAAGGCACAATGGCTCTACAATGTGTGAATAAGGCCTTACAGCAGCCCATACTCTGTCTATGGCACCCCAACCACATGCTGCGGTCATACAGTCATTGTCCGTTTCCATTCTCTATTATCACTCCTACACATAAAGTAAAGGCGGATTTACACCGCACAATTGTCGGGGCCGATTATCAGGAATAGACGTGTTGTGTGAAGAATAAACGGGGATCTGCTGCCCAGAAACAATGAATGTGTATGAGGACAAGCGATAGCAGTAGTCATCATTCATCCCCATACAGTGGAGGGGATCGCCACAAGTAAATGCAGCTCTTTCCTCCACTGATCAGGCAATTATCTGGAAGGAACGGTCCCTTCCTGAAAATTGGCTGCATATAAATCTGCCTTAAGCAATTCCTATAACAGGTATCCACTGGGGAATTACCACAGCTCACAGATGTGCCAGTCTACGTTCATCAAAGACAAGCCTACAATTTAAAGGTGTTGTCCTGCTCAGAAAATGGGCAGAATGGATTTTTTTTTTTAAAACAGCCCCACTGGTCTATGCTCCCTGGTTCCTCTTGACACAGTGGAGGTCACCGCTGTAGCTAGTGAATGGCTGCATGTCGAGAGGGATCATGAAATACAGACCAGGGGACTTTATAGAATCCACATGAAGTAATCCATAACAATTAGGTCCAAGACAATGACAACCAAATTCCCTCTCGATGCCTAAAATAGCATTATTTCCAAGTCAAGGAAATAATAATAAAACAAACTTGCACCCTGTACCCACGAAAAGCACATAAAGCTCCCATTTACGGAACCACTCTACTTGTGCTCCTGAAATTTCCTATTCAACTGGCTAACCTGCTTCTGGGGGGATAACACAATCCCCTTCATTATCATTGCCCAGGTCATTAGTTTTAAGACAGGCCATCTTGGTGCAAAGGCATGATAAGTGATCAGTCCCAGGTTTCGTTCTTCACAGAGTCATATTATCCCACATAAAAATGAAAAAAACATTTCCTTCCTATTTTTTGTACCACATATTACTAACGATGGTGACAGCGTAGGTACAACGTAGTGATGACAAGCTCAGGGCTTAACCTTCAGCTGGGACAATTTCCAATAAACCCTCAGCCCACAGAGAAATAGCCAGGTTCTCCTTGTCACTGTCGTTCTCGAGAGGTAGATCCTTAACACACACCGACTTATCCTCCCACAAGCCTTTCAGTGCGTCCATGTAGGAAAGTGGGAAACGTATACCGCTCACCTGTAACAGAGAAGACAGGATTACAAAATGCAGAGTCCTGTGCACACCCCACCAGAGATCCTCAGCTATGTCCACAGCCACCTAGAATGGCAGACTTACAGGGGAGATGTTGATATGGTTATAATTAATACATATTAGGGCAGGGTCTATGGTCATGTAGGTTTTCCAGGTGAGGTCTCTGGGGTTCTGCGTTGATTATTAGTAACAGCAACCTGCATACACTGGTACCTATCTAAGGAAATAGGCTGGAGAAAGATGTGGGACTTCATGTGTACTTCAGCAGTCAGTGCCCTCTCTTCGTCCAGTATGTGCAAGCAAGTAAAGATCTATATTGGGGCATCAGGGGTAAATACATTATTAATTTTTTTTACTCTGGGGTTAATTTTGTGGTCTAGGATTTGAATCAAATTTTGGGACCAGTTTCACTTCACAGGGGTGTGTATATGTCCATGAAAAGATCAGGTCATCCATGATGTCTGGCTCACTGTTGAGGTGTCATCCATAATGGTGACATCACCTTGCCACAAAGTCCCTTGTGGCCTGCAGATATGATATCGTCATGGGTGACACAACTGTCATGTTCTTGTGATACAAATATCTGAAAGAGAATGGCTTCAGCCGTGGGGTCTCTTGCTGGTTTATGGGTCGGTGGTCTGAAGTGATTTGGCAACCACTGTATTACAGAATTTCAGACCATCTACATCAGATTAAAAAGTCAGCTTCAGCAGGACCAGCCAACCATCTGAAGTGTATGGTGACCCACCAACGGCAAATGTCAGGGGAACGAAGGATCAGGCAGATGAATTTTAACATTCCCAATTGTAATTCTCAGGGGAGATAAATTGCTATTCATAGCACACGAACCCTCAGCCAAATCGACCATGCAGATGTACCCATGGGTCAAAAGGGATAGCGGCCGATCAAGCCAGCTTTACACTTTAATCCCACCAGGAGAATGCAATAAAGTGTTCATCTACAGAGAAAACGCATCCTGTAGTTCATATAAAATAAAATGATGGCATTTAGTGCCAACTTGACCCTTTAAAGGGATTTCCCAGGAAGAATTTTTAAGTTCAGAAGGAATTAAAAAGGGATGTACTGTGGGTTTATATTGGTGTCCAATCCTCAGCATCCTTAATATCAGACTGGCAAGGGTCCGACTACCAGCCCCCCTGCTGTTTGAAGAGGTAGCGGAGCTCTTGTTCTTCCAAATTATCTGTGTGTCATCTCGTGCAGTGTAATGAAGACTACAAGGGAGACAACGCACAGGTAGTTCCGGAAAGGAGGTATCGTTCACGAGTGCCGCTACCTCTTGTAACAGCTAATCGGCTAGGGTGTTGGTGTTCTCTCTTTAAAATGCTGGTCATAACATATTTTATTAAATTCAGAAAGAAATTGATATTACACTTTTATTACTATATCAAAGTCAGCATATTTTAATCTCCTATCTGAATGTATCTGATTATTAACACGAAGAGTATATACTTCGAGAAAAAGCCAGATTATAAAACAGACTAGTTACAGAAGCTACTGAACGCTACAAAGTGTCCGATCGCATGCAAGACGTGAAACGACAGCGCCACCCGCTGGATAATCCTCCAAAGTACTACTTCCTCCAGCTACACAGATCACGCAAAGCCAGTTTTTCTTTAAAGGCAGAAGAGGAAGCCTAACCCATAAAACACCAATATTTCCCCCATGGGAGAGATATTTTTCTCACTTTTACTCGCACTTAGGGAATTTTGCAAACATATATTAGCTGACTACCATAAAACAATATCAACAGGAGAAGAGATGTTGTATTTCTGCTGACGGCTTTTAAAGTTGTAGTCTCCTGTCAAAAACAACTTTGTAGAAACACAACTGGTCCCACTAGATTTTCCTTCCATCAGTGAGGCTAGCAGTGCTAGGTTAGGACTTGGACATTTTACATGTAGCTCTACTTATTTTGCTTAAAAAATATTTTAAAAAATACAGACAGAAGATTATGTCCAAGTTCTCAAAGAAATGTAAAAAAAATGTAGGGTGAAAGGGGGCACAGCCAAAATACCATGATAGATAGAATCTATATCACAGTAACCAGCTTATAACCCACCTGGTCCTCTCATGAACATTCACGTTTGACTTGAGTGAACCTACATTTTATCAATCTGGAGGTTGGGTAGCTATGTGTCTGAGCTGCTTATATCTCCGGACTACAGCGACTACACAAATATCCAGTGAGGCTAAAAGATCTTATCTGTCTGTGCTCCATACATGAGCAAGAACATGCGCTCCAATGGAAAATCAAATAAAGTGTAACTGTGCTTTCATAAAACTTCTGATACGTCATAGTGACATATCAAAGGTTTTGATCGGTGGGGATCTGCCGACCACTAAAACGAGAAGATAGAAGCGCTCAGACAGCGGGTCTCCTAGCTGATGAACACGAGCTCCGCAGAAAGTCTATGGCCCTGGTTTATCATGTCTTCACTCCAAAATTCTGGCTTCAAAAAGTCACAAAATTAGGCTATTGCAACTTTTTTATGTCACTTGTGCAAAAATTTAGCAACATTTTGCATTTTTACACCACTCACTCCAGTTTTGAAATATGGGTTGGAAAGTGAGTTTGGTTAGCTTTCTTAGGCTAGTTTCACACCTCCAGTGTGAGTTACGTTGGGACAATGCTGGGAGTCGTCCGCCACAAACCGCAGGTTGTAGCGGTTTGTGTCCGGCCGATTCTCCTCATTGTCTGCGGGAATGCAGCCGGATCTCCGCCCGACCTCATTATAGTTAATGAGGGAGGTGGGCATTATGTTAGCATTGCCGGATCCGGTGAATTCTGGCAGGCTGTTCTCTGCCGGAGGTGTGAAACTAGCCGTAATGCGTTTTCCTCCAGATTTATCATTCAGATTTTTTTTTTAAGTCGCAAAAAGGTCACAATCCCACTCCAGGAGCAGGGTGGAGTAGAAAAACTTGAGGAGCTTTTCTAGACAGGCTACTTTCACACTAGAGTTTTTGCTGGATTCGGCAGTGTTCAACAAAACCGCTTCCGTTACTGATGATACAACCGTCTGCATCCGTTATGAATGGATCCGGTTGTATTATCTTTAACATAGCCAAGACGGATCCGTCATGAACTCCATTGAAAGTCAATGGGGGACGGATCTGTTTTCTATTGTGTCAGAAAAAACGGATCCGCCCCCATTGACATGCATTGTGGGTCCATCTTGCTCCGCATCCCAGGACGGGAACTGAACAGAATGCATTTTGGAGCATTCCGTTCAGTTCCGTTATGTTTTGTCCCCATTGACAATGAATGGGGACAAAATAGAAGCGTTTTTTTCCGATATTGAGACCCTATGACGGATCTCAATACCAGAAAATATTAACGCTAGTGTGAAAGTAACCTTAGGTTTAAGGATGAGACAAATTTATCAAAAAACATGAGACATTTGATAAATATGGCATAAAGTACTACAACGCAGATTACAGCAAAACTGACTTCAAATATTCCCTTTGTGATAAATTCCTCCTGAATGTGGCTCCAGTAAATCTTCAGCAGAAAGGAGAGAGATTGGTATGTCTGAGAACTTCTATCTCATTTCAGTAGTCAGTGTGGATCTCACCTCATGGACCACCTACTACCAAAGTCTTTGATATCAGAAAGTACAGGTACACCTTAACCCCTTAGGGACCGGGCTCATTTTCACCTTAAAGTATTTCTATCACTTCGTTTCACATAATTAGCTGTCAGACACTAGCGATCCGCTAGTGTCTGCTCTGCCAAACCATCCTAATATAATAGGTTTTGGGGCAGCCGTTTTGCTAAAAAAAGAACTTTTATTAATATGCTAATGAGCCTCTAGGTGCTATGGGGGCGTCATTAGCACCTAGAGGCTCGGTCTACCTTCACAAACTGCCGCCGCCCAGCGCGTCCCTCCAGCCCGCCCATCTCCTCCTGAATGCGATCCTCCCTGTGAGCGTATGTATTCGGCGCATGCGCAGTGAATGTCTGACCGCTTCCCTGCTCAGACATCTCCACTGCGCCTGCGCGATGACGTCATAGTGCTTCGAGGAACAGGCGCAGTGGAGATGTCTGAGCAGGGAAGCGGTCAGACATTCACTGCGCATGCGCCGAATACATACGCTCACAGGGAGGATCGCATTCAGGAGGAGATGGGCGGGCTGGAGGGACGCGCTGGGCGGCGGCAGTTTGTGAAGGTAGACCGAGCCTCTAGGTGCTAATGACGCCCCCATAGCACCTAGAGGCTCATTAGCATATTAATAAAAGTTCTTTTTTTAGCAAAACGGCTGCCCCAAAACCTATTATATTAGGATGGTTTGGCAGAGCAGACACTAGCGGATCGCTAGTGTCTGACAGCTAATTATGTGAAACGAAGTGATAGAAACCCTTTAAGGACCAGGCCATTTTTTGCAAATCTGCCCAGTGTCACTTTAAAGTGGTGATAACTTTAAAACGCTTTGACTTATACAGGCCATTTTGAGATTGTTTTTTCGTCACATAGTGTACTTCATGACACTGGTAAAATGAAGTAAAAATTTTTTATTTCTATTTATGAAAAAATACCAAATTTGCCAAAAATGTGGAAAAATTTGCAAATTTCCAAGTTTCAATTTCTCTACTTCTATAATACATAGTAATACCTACAAAAATAGTTCTTACTTTACATTCCCCATATGTCTACTTCATGTTTGGATCATATTGGGAATGACATTTTATTTTTGGGGGACGTTACAAGGCTTAGAAGTTTAGAAGTAAATCTTGAAATTTCCCACAATTTTTCAAAAACCAACTTTTTAAGGACCAGTTCAGGTCTGAAGTCACTTTGTGAGGCTTACATAATAGAAACCACCCAAAAATGACCCCATTCTAGAAATTACACCCCTTAAGGTATTCAAAACTGATTTTTACAAACGTTGTTAACCCTTTAGGTGTTCCACAAGAATTAATGGAAAATAGAGATACAATTTAAAAATTTCACTTTTTTGGCAGATTTTCCATTTTAATATTTTTTTCCAGTTACAAAGCAAGGGTTAACAGCCAAACAAAACTCAATATTTATGGCCCTGATTCTGTAGTTTACAGAAACACCCCATATGTGGTCGTAAACTGCTGTACGGGCACACAGCAGGGCGCAGAAGGAAAGGAATGCCATACGGTTTTTGGAAGGCAGATTTTGCTGGACTGGTTTTTTGACACCATGTCCCATTTGAAGCCCTCCTGATGCACCCCTAGAGTATAAACTCCAAAAAAGTGATCCCATTTTAGAAACTATGTGATAGGGTGGAAGTTTTATTGGTACTAGTTTAGGGTACATATGATTTTTGGTTGCTCTATATTACACTTTTTGTGAGGCAAGGTAACAAGAAATAGCTGTTTTGACACCGTTTTTTTTTTTTTGTTATTTACAACATTCATCTGACAGGTTAGATCATGTGATATTTTTATAGAGCAGGTTGTCACGGACTCGGCGATACCTAATATGTATAATTTTTTTTTTATTTATGTAAGTTTTACACAATGATTTCATTTCTGAAACAAAAAAAAATCATGTTTTAGTGTCTAGTCCGAGAGCCATATTTTTTTCAGTTTTTGGGCGATTATCTTAGGTAGGGTCTTTTTTTTTGCGGGATGAGATAACGGTTTGATTGGCACTATTTTGGGGTGCATATGACTTTTTGATCGCTTGCCATTACACTTTTTGTGATGTAAGATGACAAAAAATTGCTTTTTTTACACCGTTTTTTTTTTTTTTACGGTGTCCATCTGAGGGGTTAGGTCATGATATATTTTTTAGAGCTGGTCGATACCTAATATGTATACTTTTTTTTTATTTATGTAAGTTTTACACAACGATTTCATTTTTGAAAGAAAAAAAATAAATCATGTTTTAGTGTCTCCATAGTCTGAGAGCCATATTTTTTTTAGTTTTTGGGCGATTATCTTGGGTAGGGCATGATTTTTTCGGGATGAGATGATGGTTTGATTGGCACTATTTTGGGGTGCATATGACTTTTTGATCGCTTGCTATTACACTTTTTGTGATGTAAGTTGACAAAAAAATGGCTTTTTTTACACCCTTTTTTTTTTTTTACGGTGTTCATCTGAGGGGTTAGGTCATGATATATTTTTTAGAGCTGGTCGATACGGACGCGCCGATACCTATTATGTATACTTTTTTTTATTACTTAAGTTTTACAAAATAACAGCTTTTTTAAAACAAAAAAAACTGATGTTTTAGTGTCTCCATAGTTTTTTTATTTTTTGGGCGATTGTCTTAGGAAGGGTCTCATTTTTTGCGGGATGAGGTGACGGTTAGATTGGTACTATTAAATGTCGTACTTTTTGTGATGTAAGGTGACAAAAAAATGGTATATTTAGAACAATTTTTATATTTTATGGAGTTCATGTGAGGGGTTAGGTCATGTGATATGTTTATAGAGCCGGTCGATCCGGACGCGGCGATACCTAATATGTCAACTTTTTTTTCCCCCCCTATTTTTTACCAATTTTTTTTTTACTTTATTTGGGGAAACTGAAGTTTTTGTTTATTTTTATAAAACTTTACATTTTTGGGGGGAAAACTTTATTTTTTGTCCCACTTTGGGACTTGAACTTTTGGGGGTCTAATCCCTTTTACAATGCATTCCAATACTTCTGTATTGGAATGCATTGGCTATATGAGTAATCCAGTGTGTATTACTCATACAGCTTCGGGCCTGTGAGATCCAGGGGGCTGGATCTCACAGGCATGTCACAAAAAGGCATCGCGCTGCCTTCCATGCCATCGGGTCCCCCCTACAGCCCCACGGGGACCCGATGGAACAGCTGCCCGCAACATGAAAAGCCGCAAACCGCAGGCACCTTGTTCTGAACACCGCCCGCCGCGATCGGAAATACACAGGGCGTACAGGTACGCCCTGTGTCCTTAAGTACCAGGACATCAGGGCGTACCTGTACGCCCTGTGTCCTTAAGAGGTTAAAGCATCCCAGGGGTGGATTGGCCATAGACCTTACAGGGAAATTTCCCGGTGGGCCGATGCCCAGGGGGCTGCCTAAGCCCTCCTCACGGCCGGCCAGTGGAAGTTTTTGGGGATGTATTTTGTGCTGCTGGCAGTATTTTGTGATGGACTGTGGTATCTGGCTCTGTTGGGGTGGTATAATGTGCCACAATATGGTATTGCTGGACCCAACTACAAAACGGGGCCACTTTTCATATTTTTTCCAGGGCCACTTTAAGTTCCCAGTCCTGAGAAGCATCCTGTGAGTGTTTTAAAGGAGTTTTTGGGGATCACTATAGTTTTTAACAGACAAGCTCATGTAGTTGCTTACCTCATGTACATCCTTTTTTCAATTTGCACTCCTGACCCATTTTCACCATATTCTGTTTCCCTTCTGTATGTCCCACCCAGTCACATAGACACTGCCCTATCACTGCCCCGCCCATGGACATAACATCACAGGAAGTAAGGAAGAGCTGCATGGACATGGTCATGTGACCACAGCCCAGAACGGTATTTAAAGGAAGAGAAAAACATGACAAAATTACAGCTACCTTCAAATATGATTATTTTAAAGGATGGTGATGCAAACTGGTAAACCTCTTTAAGGACAAGTTTTCCAGTGTTTTCTCCCAATAAACCTGAACAGTTACAATACTCACAGGAGGGCTTTCTTCATTGTCCGACACCATGTGCGTTTTCCGCTCATTCTTCACGGCATGGAAGACGTAAATCATTAACTCTTCTGAGGGCTTCTGTGGTAATAAACAGAACAAAAAATGACTCTTACACGGCTCAGTGGCTAAAACACACCCCATACTGTGGACAATAGTGCAGTAGTGTTAGCACCTGTATGAACCTTCCAAGGCAAAGGTGCAGAATTTAATTCTCCCATAGAAACACCCTGTAACCACAAGAGGGCGTCTTCTGTGTCTGGAGGAAAGAAGGTTTCTCCATCAACACAGAAGGAGATTCTTTACTGTAAGAGCAGTAGGCGCTCTCTGCCAGAGGACGTTACTAATTCCTTTCTTCATGTAAAAATATTTTATGTTATGGCTACTGGGTATCTGGAGATGGGATGCTGATCCAGGGATTCGTTCTGATTGTTAGATTTAGGGTACCTACACACGGGTGCAGGGTGTGTAACAGAATTTCCGTGTGGACTTCCGGGCATATCCGCTCCAAAAACTGCACGTTAGGGCTGTATTACACCAACAGATTATCCGACAGATTTTCTGACAATCATTGGTCGGATGGCCGTTTACACACACAGATCTTTTGTTATACACACCATCTTTTGGTCTGATTGGACAGATAATCTGCTGGTGTAATACAGCCCTTACTTGCAGTTTTTGGTGCAGATTTGCTGCAGATGTCACACTGTGCACTGCAAAGGGTGAAATCTGCACAAACAATTGACAATATCATTTCTAAAGTCGCACAGCAGGTCAATTTCTGCACGGAAGAATAAAGCAAAGTCTACATGACATTTGTCAAATGTCATATACTTTGCTGGTACTGTAGGATGCTGTGGTTTCTCCGCAAAGAAAAAAAACGCACATAATCCGAATAGTGTGCAGTTACCCTTAGGGTGCAGGTTGAGAAACAGAATAATTTTTGTGAGGATTTTCTCCATGTTTCCGCATAAAAAAATGCATTTGTTACTTGCGACTTTTCTTGTGGATTTACCGCAGATTTCCCACTTTAGGGTGAAATCCGCACAAAAAAACTAAACTAAACAATTGACATGCTGCGGATTTCTAAACCTACCCAGCAGGTCAATTTCCTCACAGATACAAAAAAAAGCAAATCGTAGGAAAAATGCACGTAATCCGCAACATGTGCAGGCGCCTTACTGTAGAGTTGAGAAGGAATTTTAGGTTGGACTTAATGGGCCTGTTTAACCTTGCCAACTACATAACTATGAAAGGGTTGTACTGACTGGACAGTCCCATCACACCCTGCAATCAGCAGATCACCTCCGCTCCAGACTAATTAACCCTTGTTGATCGGCTGACTTCACCGGAGAATCTTATATGGTGCCCGTTCAAGTGAACAGGTGACAATGCTCTACTGTACATGGCTATCTGAAGCCCAGCGGAGCAGGACCCAATCTTTTAGCTGCTCTCGATACTGACTCAAACAGGGAAGGACGTATGGAAGAACCACCATACTGCGCTTCTACCACACCATGCTATTACTCCTGCTGGTTACAGTTCATATACCACCAAACCCGTGTCCCATGTGTCCATCTCATGACCAGGACAGACAATGATGATGGTTCACCAAGTGACAGCAAGCAGAGCTCTAATAATTGGACAGTAATGAGCCAGGACAGATTTTTATCCACTGGAAGTAAACAATGAAAGCAAGCAGAGATCTTTAAAAATCATGAGAAACTGATAACGAAAGGATTTTGGAAAATTTCATAACTAAAAATTAAAATCTTTATTTGCTGAAATGGTAATTCACCTTTATTGTCAATGTGAAGGCGGGTTTACAGGGGCGGCGCTAAAGCCAATTGTTGGGAAGGAAGCGCTCCTTCCCAATCAGTGGAGGCGAAGAACTGCATTTACATGCAGCGACCTCCTCGACAGTATGAAGACGAGGGATTGCTACTGCGATCACGCGTCCTCATACAGCTGTACTCTTTCTGGGCAGCAGATCGCAGGTTAGACCTGCCCAGAAGCCATGATCAGTGGTGCCTGCACGAACGACAGGATCACCCGATGAATGAGCGTTTCATCGGTGGCACATTTAGACGGGCAGAGTGTCAGGAACGAGCATTCGCAGGAACGTTCGTTCTCGATAATCTGCCCGAATATCAAGCCGTGTAAATCCACCTTAAGAGCGCTACAAGAAATGGCTGCACGTGAAAATATCCAATATTACAGAGGACCAGGGGCGTAGCTATAGGGGTGAAGAGGAGCCTGAGGAGGCCCAAAGACCCTTATGCCACATAAGAAGACACCGGTATTATAGAAAGTGCATGCTGGTTAAGTCACACCTCTGGCTGGAGGGAAGGGGTTAGGTTAAGAATTCGGCATGGGGGGGGATGGGGGCGCCGTTTCAATGTTTGCCTTAGGCAGCACGAAGGCTATGTGCTTCCCTGCCCCTGGCCACAAAGCAGTGAGGGAAGGGGGGCCCAAGCTGAACTCTTGCACCAGGGCCCATGAGCCTTTAGCTACGTCCCTGCAGAGGATGATACTTTACACTGAATTCCTATGGCGGCTGCCTGAAATCCATAAGATGTCATTAAGGTACTTACCAGCGTTTCTGGAACGTAGTCTACAGTCATGGCTGCATAATCTTTGTACTGAAGTTTGATTGTGCTGTTGAGGTTTGGCGGGCCATCTACAGATACAACAAAATAAGCCTGGTAGTGTTAAAGACAAAGGACAGGTCATAATAGACTAAAAAGATCACATTATAGAAAGCTCAAAAAACAAAATGGCTGCACACCGTTATATATACAAACAATAGAGCTAAGAAATGGGGGTCATTCTAGATAAAAGTGGTACAATACCGACTATAAACGACACATACGTGTCGGGCCTAGGGTTGGACGATATCAAAAATATTCCCACGATAACTATATTAAGAAATTAATCGCGATAACGATATATATCGCGATAAATGCCCATTTAGAAGAAAAAAACACTTGGGGCCACAAGGAGACGTTATACTGTATGGGGGCAGCCACAAGGAGACGTTACACTGTATGGGGGCAGCCACAAGGAGACGTTATACTGTATGGGGCGGCCACAAGGAGACGTTATACTGTATGGGGGCAGCCACAAGGAGACATTATACTGTATGGGGGCAGCCACAAGGAGACGTTATACTGTATGGGGGCAGCCACAAGGAGACGTTATACTGTATGGGGGCAGCCACAAGGAGACGTTATACTGTATGGGGGCAGCCACAAGGAGACGTTATACTGTATGGGGGCAGCCACAAGGAGACGTTATACTGTATGGGGGCAGCCACAAGGGGACGTTATACTGTATGGGGCAGCCACAAGGAGACGTTACACTGTATGGGGGCAGCCACAAGGAGACGTTATACTGTATGGGGCGGCCACAAGGAGACGTTATACTGTATGGGGGCAGCCACAAGGAGACATTATACTGTATGGGGGCGGCCACAAGGAGACGTTATACTGTATGGGGGCAGCCACAAGGAGACGTTATACTGTATGGGGGCAGCCACAAGGAGACGTTATACTGTATGGGGGCAGCCACAAGGAGACGTTATACTGTATGGGGGCAGCCACAAGGAGACGTTATACTGTATGGGGGCAGCCAGAAGGAGACGTTATACTGTATGGGGGCAGCCAGAAGGAGACGTTATACTGTATGGGGGCAGCCACAAGGAGACGTTACACTGTATGGGGGCAGCCACAAGGAGACGTTACACTGTATGGGGGCAGCCACAAGGAGACGTTATACTGTATGGGGGCAGCCACAAGGAGACGTTACACTGTATGGGGGCAGCCACAAGGAGACATTACACTGTATGGGGGCAGACGGGCAGTTCCCCAGCCTCTGATCAGCCCCCCCAGCCTCTCCCTCTTATCAGCCCCCTCTGGTAACCCCCCCCCCCCCCCCTAGTATTAATCATTGGTGGCAGTGGCCACAGGGTCCCCCTCCCCATCATTGGTGTCAGTGCCCCTTCCCCCCAGTATTAATCATTGCTGGCAGTGGCCACAGGGTCCCCCTCCCATCATTGGTGGCAGTGGGCCCCCCTCCCCAGTATTAATCATTGGAGGCCACAGGGTCATCCCCCCCATCATTGGTGGCAGTGGGCCCCCCTCCTCTCTCCCTCCCCAGTATTAATCATTGGAGGCCACAGGGTCGTCGTCGTCCTCCTCCTCCCCCCATCATTGGTGGCAGTTTGCAGTTCCGATCGGAATCCCAGCAGTGTAATGCTGGGGCTCCGATCGGTTACCATGGTAGCCAGGACGCTACTGGAGCCCTGGCTGCCATGGTATGTTAGTGAGCAGCATTATACTCACGTGCGTCGTGGCCGCCGGGCGCTCCTTCTTCTGTCTGTGCGGCGCATTGCTAATGCTTATAGCATTAGCAATGCGCCGCACAGACCTATGAGAAGAAGGAGCGCCCGGCGGCCACGACGCACGTGAGTATAATGCTGCTCACTAACATACCATGGCAGCCAGGGCTCCAGTAGCGTCCTGGCTACCATGGTAACCGATCGGAGCCCCAGCATTACACTGCTGGGACTCCGATCGGAACTGAAAACTGCCACCAATGATGGGGGGAGGAGGAGGACGACGACCCTGTGGCCTCCAATGATTAATACTGGGGAGGGAGGGAGGAGGGGGGCACTGCCCACATTCCCGGCACCCGACCTCTGAGAGGACGCTGTGATCACCTGAGGGGTTAATTGCGCAGATCACAGCGTCCTATCAGAGGTCGGGTGCAGGAAATGCGAGTCACAGAATTTCTTCCCTCCCCCACGCCGGCCGAACTGCTGAGAGAGCCACCGCAAGCGGCCAGCAGGTATCGGGGGCATTTGCACGAGTAGAAGTACTCTGCAAATGTCCCGTATCGGTTCATGCTGGGGCGGGCGGCCGCAGATTTAGAAGCGGTCAGCGCACATGACCGCTTCTATGACGTCACGAAATACCGCGGTATTTACGAAACGGCGATATCGCCATTTTTTTAATACCGCGGTATATCGTGATACCGGTATATCGCTCAACCCTAGTCGGGCCCATCTACCAGGCGTCAAGGTGGCTTCCGCAGATGGGTCCCTAACACTAATATACTGCCTCACTTTGGACTTACTTAAGCCTACAATAGTCAGGGCAGTGTAGGAACCAGCTACAAACGTACTCTGCTCAGAAGTCCCAGGTCCAAAGTGAGGCAGTATATTTAGTGTTAGGGACCCATCTGCGGAAGCCACCTTGACGCCTGGTAGATGGGCCCGACACGTATGTGCGCTAAGAGCTTCCATTACTCATTTATAGTCGGTATTGTACCACTTTTATCCAGAATGACCCCCAATTTCTTAGCTCTATTGTTTGTATATATAACGGTGTGCAGCCATTTTGTTTTTTGTAATTATGTTTGCTTCATGGATATGCCCCTGTGACTCTGAAGGTTCTAGTCTAAATTCTCTCGCATCTATAGAAAGCTCGCCATAGAAATATTATTCTATCCGTGTATTATGATGACTGGTGCTTGCGGACATGTGCATATCAAGGAGTCAAAGAGTCTGCAAAGACTTGGTTTTGGTAACTACTTCTATTACCCCATAATATAACCATTCTGGAGCATCTTTGTTCTATTCCTCTGTAATTCCTCCTAGAAAATGTGAGGGTTGCCGTTTGGGTGTGTATCCTGACACACTGTGACATGGTCCAATCACTGGTGACCGTGCCAGATTGTGTGGAGTTTGACAAGGAAATGCCAACACCCAGTGTTTAATGCTTTGACACGTTAGTAGGAGTAACAGAGGAACGTCATAGAGTATTAGTTCAACGAATATATAATTCAGAATTGCTATTTTATGGGGAATACAAGTATTTACTAAAACAAGTCAGAAGAGCAGAAAAAAATAACAGGCAGGTACAAAGCAGAAACCTTAGCTTAAGACAATAGAAGACATTTTGCTCGGCGGACCTGGATTCCTATTTGTTCCGTTCTTCTCCTGATTTGAGGAATCCTCATCCAGATAAGGTGGCAATCTGTTCCCCATGAAGTCCCGCAGCATTTCACATGAGCGCAGTTGGCACTTGCCCTCTATCCTCTTGGCTAAATTCGACACGAGACCACTGAGGGTGCCAGCTGCTCCGCTTGGGTCCAGGCACTGGAGGAGTCAGGGGAGACAGATTCATTGATAAAACAAGGAAAATCTGTTTAACCCCTTCCTGCTGAGTGCAGTGAGTTACACTCAGTGCTGTAGTAGTACATCACAGTGATAGAGAGGGTTCAATAGCCGGGCCTGTGCCATCTCATGCAGGTGCCAGCTGTATTATATGGCTAAGACCCTGCTCTCACTGCCAGGATTGAGCAGTGGTCTGAAGGGCCCCGGTCCTGCCATGTTTCAGCTGTTATTACACCTTGCCTGTAACAATCCCTATACGCTGTATTACAGAAGCATTAGAGTGAATAGTACAAGTTCCCTAAGGGGAACCAGAAAAATGTGAAAAAGTTGAATTAAGTTTAAAAAAATAAAAAATAAAAGTGCTGCCAGTGTCAGACAGTGCAGGGTCACAGCCTCAACTGGTAACCCCCGGCTGGACCTTTATTGCAGACTTCTGGCAGTTCATTCATAAACTTCTAGTAGTAATAATGCAGGAACGGCACAACATAGAGTCATAACAATAGATGATTCAGAATTATTATTACATGGGGAAAGAAAGTAGTTAAAAACAGACATGTCCGGAGAGGCGACAGATGGCAGCTAACAGCCCGTATTCTGCCCTTCTGCAGAAACTGAAAAAAGAAGGCCAACACAAGAAATGCACATTTTGTTTTGTTTGTTTTATGTTTTGTTTTTACTGTACTTTTTAAGGGCAAGTGATTTGCGCTCCTATGGTATTTCTGTGCCCGCCACCAGATCGATAACCTAGAAGCATATAAGTAAATTGCCAGATACATGTAAAAGCTTTAATGAAGTAACGTAGGAAAAACTAAAAAAGGTGAATCCAGAGTTAAACCTATCTGAGACAATGACCCAAAACTGCAATGAAAAGTGGTCTTCTGGGGGGTCTTCTCAAAGAAGATGGTCCGTATGCACAATATGTAGGGGAACTAAAAATCTGTCTATTCCATTCTAGGAAATTTGGTCTGGATAAGAGGGTGTTCTCCTTTTTGCCTCAATGTTTTAAATATCATGATATCAATTTTTTTGTTCTTCTGGAGCGCCCTTTTTCAGGGCAGTACATGCAGGTCTCTTAAGTCTCTGTCGCATGCGCTATTAATCCAGGCGTGGGCTACAGAGAGCCACACGTGCTGCACTGATTCAACGCTGCAGATTCCAGTCTCGTTCTCCCTACTGCCTCTTCATGGGTGTGCCGGGGGGAGAGAGCTGCAGCATAGCCCTGCACATGGCCAAGAACCAGGGCATCTAATACTGAAGGAGGGTATGCCTCCCCCGACACACTGCTGATGGAGCACTGCTGTGTGCTCCTGCACCTCCGGCTCCTACTCACAGCTCTATCTCCCCTGTGAAAGCTCCGGGCCAGGAGAGCCTAAAAGCAGCTGATACCCTCCTCCATTCCTCTCTCTCTATATATTATACACCCTCCTCCAGTCCTCCATCCATACACATTGTATACCCTCCTCCATTCCTCTCTCATATATATATATATATATATATATATATATATATATATTTTTTTTATACACCCTCCTCCATCCATATACATTGTATACCCTCCTCCATCTCTATATATATATTATACACCCCCCTCCAGTCCTCCATCCATATACATTGTATATGCTCCTCTATTCCTTTCTCTGTCTATATTATATACCCTCCTCCATCCATATACATTGTATACCCTCCTCCATCTCTATATATTATACACCCCCCTCCAGTCCTCCATCCATATACATTGTATACCCTTCTCTCTATATATTATACACCCCCCTCCAGTCCTCCATCCATATACATTGTATATGCTCCTCCATTCCTCTCTCTATATATATTATACACCCTCCCTCAGTCCTCCATCTCTATATATTATACACCCCCTCCAGTCCTCCATCCATATACATTGTATATGCTCCTCTATTCCTTTCTGTCTATATTATATACCCTCCTCCATCCATATACATTGTATACCCTCCTCCATCTCTATATATTATATACCCTCCTCCATCTCTATATATTATATACCCTCCTCCATCCATATACATTGTATACCCTCCTCCATCTCTATATATTATATACCCTCCTCCATCTCTATATATTATACACCCTCCTCCATCCATATACATTGTATATGCTCCTCCATTCCTTTCTCTCTATATATTATACACCCTCCTCCAGTCCTCCATCCATATACATTGCATACCCTTCTCCATTCCTTTCTCTCTATATATTATATACCCCCCTTCAGTCCTCCATCCATATACATTGTATACGCTCCTCTAGTCCTGCCTCTAATGTATATTTGCACCCCTCAATACACAGTGCACTTCTGACAAAAATAAATAAAATCAAAAAGTTATTGCCAGAAAAAAAGCAAAAACAATAATTGAGATTATAATCAATAATCGTCCATAAAGTTGAAACAGCTGAGATTATTTTTTTGCCATAATCACCCAGTGAGATATATAAAAGCAGGTAAAACTATGTGAAAAGGATGATTACCAGTAACTGTTGACGGGGGATGCCTTTCCGCAGCTCCACATTTTCCTTTGCAGCATCTTGCAGTAAAGCAGGCATCAGGTCCTGCAGGTAATCTACCCAGGAGCTATAAAGACAGAAGTTGAAAGAACATAAGCTACAAAAAAATGATGGCGAAGACCAAAAAACAAAACAAAACAGAAAATACACAAAATACAGTGAAACCCTTTAATCCAACTGCAAAATCTCATCATTCGGCATTTCTTTTCACCTAGAAATGCAATATAACGTGGAAATTCACACAACACTGAGCAGAAAGGACTAAAGCATTAAGCTACTGCTTTAAAAAAAAATGTAAAAAATTGAATTTGATAATGTGGCGCCATCTGTTGGAGGAAGAGGCCAAAAGACTCAGAAGTCCAATGTTGTGCTCCTGCTCTTGAATATAGGTTTATTGCACCTTCATCCTGGTGGGGAGTAACTTATTACCAACCAAACTGCAGCGCCCTCTGTCTGTCTGAAATTCTTTTCATCCCAACTATTAATACTTCAGAGAAAAAAAGTGTTCTAAACAGCTGTCCCTGTACCGCAAAAAGCACCACTGCGATCACTATGATAGGTGATACACATCACAAAGTCAGGGCAATCTCATCTCATGTACTATGGAGGCTATCCGTAGATCCATCCTGTGGGCTTCCTTTCAAGCTGCCTCCTGCGTCTATTGGCTATGGACACTTTCGGGCAATTTTTTTATGACCGCATTTTACTAATTTTGGGCTAAACAGTTTTTTCATTTGGTCTTTATAAAAAATGTTCAGCCGTTTCTGAGATACAAGGATTAAAAATCAGTCTGTTTGCAAGCTGTCACTTAGTGCTTTCTTTGAATCCTGTCATCCCACGGCTCATGTGTAGCTCTCCTCTCTGGTCTCCTGACCTCATAAACACTCATTATAGCTCAATTCTTACCAAACATATATGTGTTTATGAGGTCAGGAGATCAAAGATAAGAATTACACATGAGCCTCAGGTGACGGGATTCAAAGAAAGCACAAAGTGACAGCTTGTAAACAGACTGATTTTTAACTCTTGTATCTCAGGAATGGCTGAACATTTTTAACAAAGACCAAATGAAAAAATCATGTGTAGCCCAAAATGAGCAGAAAGCATTCATGATATGATAAAAAATGCTTTTAAGAAACTTTAATTAGTTTGTAGCTATTGCAAAAGGGGATGGAGGGGGGGGGGGGGGGGGTAAAGAGGTTCTGCAGCAGTCGAGACAATGAATGGAGAGCTTCATACACATAGCATGGCACAACGATTTAAATGAGGTGTGGGATGGGCGAGGCTGATGAAGGCAAGAAGGCTAAAGTGGGCGAAGGAAGGTGGGGGGGGGCGTACGACGCAGACCAGTGCAGTAATGGAGACGGCCTATCCTGATATGTATTATACACAATGCATAAACTGCAAGTCACTAGCAGAAAAATAAAGCACAGACGTGCCTCCCGCTGGCAGGAGACCATATTTACTTGTTCTGGTAGGTGCTGATGGTCACATGTGTGGAGTGCGAGGAGCTGGCAGGGGTGTCCGCTTGATGAATCGTTCCTCTGGGAAAATACAGCATTTCACCTTCCTACGACAAAAAGGAAACACGCTGCCTGAAGTCTGAGCACGTTCCTCTGGACTGTGGAGGAACCCAAGAGAGAGGTTACCTTTAATAGGATGTCATGAGTGGGAGTAGTGACCTTGTCCGCCGGCGACACGTCGTATTCTCTCGCTAGCTGGGAGACAGGCTCGTACAGGCGCCAGTGCTTCTCTCCCTCGACTTGAAGGATAAAAACCTGAAAGACAATTATTATTTAACCGCTCTCTGACAGATCCATTTTAACGTTTACTTTTCCTGTGCCAGTCTACATTTCCATGCACTCTTCCATTTGGGAGTAACATACAGCATTGTCCATCCTGAGCCTCCTGGTACAGGGTTACATACAGCAACAGGTCATTTATGGTCTAGGTGGCAATAGCTAATGTGGTCACGGACCTTAGTATTCACTGGCAGAGCCCACTTCCCATCCAATGTGTGTAGAGGGGGGATATACGTATACATATTCTGTTGTATTCCCTTATAACAGTTAAAGGGGTTGTGCAGACTGTTTATATTGATGGCCAATCCTCAGGACAGGTCATCAATATCTGATCAGCGGGGAACCCCTTTAATAGAAGACATAGCTGACAATTCATTTAGCTAAACAAGAATTGAAAAAGAAAGTTCCATTATCCAAAATGTCTAAAATCCTATTCTATCTGATAGTTAGTGAAGATGATGAGAGATGGCACTGTACATGGCTCACTGAAGTACAGACGCTGTATTATACCGCCATCTGCTGTAACTACAATCACCATAGAAAAGAACTATAAATGACATCACCATCCAGAAATAAAACAAACAGTCACAATGATGCTTACGTCCACTGGGTGAAACAAGCACCCGTGGCGGGTCCAGCCGTGCAGAATCCACACCTGAACCCCAACAATGTATTGTATACGGATAAGGTTTCACAAAATCCCATTCACAGGCCTGAGGTATCCTATGAATCTTCAAGTTCACAGCATGTCCGATCTACAATATTTCTGAAGAAAATTGAAGGCAAAATCTGCATATCACACACGCAGATTTTGCTGTGGATTTCAGACTTTCTCCACAAAGGAAAATATCCACTGCACAGACGGACGACCTGAAAGCTTAAAGGCTACGGATCAGTTTTGGGGCAATTTTTTTTTTCTGATCGCATTTTATTCATTTTGGAATAAAGATAATTTTTTCAGTTGGTCTTTATTAAAAATTTTCAGCAGTTTTTATGATACATGGGGTTCCAAAAATAAGTCTATTTGCAGACTGATGGCTCATGTAAGGCCTTATCTCTGATCTCCTGACCTGTGCGGCGCATTGCTTATAGCACAGACCTGTCACTTACCAGTAGGAGGAGCACCCGGCCGGTCACAGACAGCGCAGGTAAGTATAATGCTTCTAAAATTGCTAAGTAACCATGGCAGCCAGAACTGCAGTAGCGTCCTGGTTTCCATGGTAACCGATCGGAGCCCCAGCGATTAAACTGGGACTCCGATCGGAACTCTCCGCTGCCACCAATGATGGGGGGGTGATTTGAATTAGGAGGGGGGAGAGGGGAGGCCGCACTGGCCACCAATGAATTTAATACAGGGGAGGCTGCACTGGCCACCAATGAAGTTAATACAGGGGAGGGAGGGAGGGGAGGCCGCACTGGCCACCAATGAATTTAATACTGGGGAGGGAGGGAGTGGGGGCCGCACTGGCCACCAATGAATTTAAAACAGGGGAGGGAGGGGAGTCTGCCCCCTGCTGCCTGGCAGCACCTGATCTCTTACAGGGGGCTATGATACGCACAATTAACCCCTCAGGTGGTTAATTGTGCTGATCACAGCCCCCTGTAAGAGATCGGGTGCTGCCAGGCAGCAGGGGGCAGTCATGTACACAGTTCTTCGTATATTCTAACTTGAAGCGTCCCCATCACTATGGGAACGCCTCTGTGTTAGAATATACTGTCGGATCTGAGTTTTGACGATCTAACTCAAATCCGATGGTATATTCTAACATAGAGGCGTTCCCATGGTGATGGGGACGCTTCAAGTTAAAATATACCATCGGATTGGAGAAAACTCCGATCCGATGGTATATTAATAGGGACTCCTGACTTTACATTGAAAGTCAATGGGGGACGGATCCATTTGCAATTGCACCATATTGTGTCAACGTCAAACGGATCCATCCCCATTGACTTGCATTGTAAGTCAGGACTGATCCGTTTGGCTCCGCACGGCCAGGCGGACACCAAAACGACTTTTTCCTTCATGTCCGTGGATCCTCCAAAAATCAAGGAAGACCCACGTAAGAAAAAACGGACACGGAACCCGTTTTTGCGGTCGTGTGCATGAGGCCTAAGGGGGCAGCAGATACATCCCTGCCATATGGGTGCGGCCATGCCTCGTACCGCAGATCAGCCCTGTTCACCTGAATGTCTAGTACACAGCGTACAGTCAGGTCCATAAATATTGGGACATCGACACAAATCTAACATTTTTGGCTCTATACACCACCACAATGGATTTGAAATGAAACAAACTAGATGTGCTTTAACTGCAGACTGTCAGCTTTAATTTGAGGGTATCTACATACAAATCAGGTGAACGGTGTAGGAATTACAACAGTTTGCATATGTGCCTCCCACTTGTTAAGGGACCAAAAGTGATGGGACAGAATAATAATCATAAATCAAACTTTCACTTTTTAATACTTGGTTGCAAATCCTTTGCAGTCAATTACAGCCTGAAGTCTGGAACGCATAGACATCACCAGACGTTGGGTTTCGTCCCTGGTGATGCCCTGCCAGGCCTCTACTGCAACTGTCTTCAGTTCCTGCTTGTTCTTGGGGCATTTTCCCTTCAGTTTTGTCTTCAGCAAGTGAAATGCATGATCAATCGGATTCAGTTCAGGTGATTGACTTGGCCATTGCATAACATTCCACTTCTTTCCCTTAAAAAACTCTGGTTTCTTTTGCAGTATGCTTTGGGTCATCGTCCATCTGCACTGTAAAGCGCTGTCCAGTGAGTTCTGAAGCATTTGGCTGAATATGAGCAGATAATATTGCCGAAACACTTCAGAATTCATCCTGCTGCTTTTGTCAGCAGTCACATCATCAATAAATACAAGAGAACCAGTTCCATTGGCAGCCATACATGCCCACGCCATGACACTACCACCACCATGCTTCACTGATGAGGTGGTATGCTTAGGATCATGAGCAGTTCCTTTCCTTCTCCATACTCTTCTCTTCCCATCACTCTGGTACAAGTTGATCTTGGTCTCATCTGTCCATAGGATGTTGTTCCAGAACTGTGAAGGCTTTTTTAGATGTCGTTTGGCAAACTCTAATCTGGCCTTCCTGTTTTTGAGGCTCACCAATGGTTTACATCTTGTGGTGAACCCTCTGTATTCACTCTGGTGAAGTCTTCTCTTGATTGTTGACTTTGACACACATACACCTACCTCCTGGAGAGTGTTCACCAGGGAAAGAATTATTTGGTCATTCACCACAGTTGTTTTCCGTGGTCTTCCGGGTCTTTTGGTGTTGCTGAGCTCACCGGTGCGTTCTTTCTTTTTAAGAATGTTCCAAACAGTTGTTTTGGCCATGCCTAATGTTTTTGCTATCTCTATGATGGGTTTGTTGTGTTTTTTCAGCCTAATGATGATTTGCTTCACTGATAGTGACAGCTCTTTGGATCTCATCTTGAGAGTTGACAGCAACAGATTCCAAATGCAAATAGCACACTTGTAATGAACTCTTATCTGCTCATTGTAATTGGGATAATGAGGGAATAACACACACCTGGCCATGGAGCAGCTGAGAAGCCAATTGTCCCATTACTTTTGGCCCCTTAACAAGTGGGAGGCACATATGCAAACTGTTGTAATTCCTACACCGTTCACCTGATTTGGATGTAAATAGCCTCAAATTAAAGCTGACAGTCTGCAGTTAAAGCCCATCTTGTTTGTTTCATTTCAAATCCCTTGTGGTGGTGTATAGAGCCAAACATGTTAGAATTGTGTAGATGTCCCAATATTTATGGACCTAACTGGATATGGAGGACACTGCTATGCCAGGTACTGCAGGGAAGGTCCACAATAACTACAGCAAGCTCGGCTGCCCCTTCATTCTGCTGATCAGAGGGGAACCTGGCAGGAGAGACCTCCAATGATCATACATTAATTGCTTGTTCTTAGGAAAGCCCATAAATGTATAAATATCCTGGAAAACCCATTTAGGCTCCATTCACACGTCCGCAACGTGTTTTGCGGATCCATGGAGCCGCAAAACACGGAAAGCGGCAATGTGCGTTCCACATTTTGCGGACCGCACATTGCCAGCACTAATAGAATATGCCTGTTCTTGTCCGCAATTGCGGACAAGAATAGGACATGTTCTATTTTTTTGCGGAACGGAAGTGCGGACCCGGAAGTGCGGATCCGCAATTCCGTGTCCGGGCAGCACATCGTGCTGCCTCATAGGAATGAATGAGTCCGGAACGAAATTGCGGACGTGTGAATGGAACCTTAAAGTGTTTGTACAAAGGATAGGGGGATCAGCATCTGATTGTGGGGTCTAACCGCTGGGACTCCAACCAATCACGAGAATGAGGTTCCCAGTTCTCCTGAATGAATGAAGCAGCAGTTGACTATGCTGAACATGACCGTCGCTCCATTCAGCAGGGGGACTCAAGAATCCCGTTCTCATGATCAGTAGGGGTCTTAGCAGTTTAACCACCACCATTGATATGCTTATCATGTATCGTGTGGATAAGGGATAGGTTTATATCTTTGAACATACCCTTTAAGACAAGTAGTGAATATCAGGATTAAGGGTACAGTCACACTAGCGTTAGAAGAATCCCGCAGGCAGGTCCTTTGCCGGAACTTTTGCATTGAAATACCGGATCCGTCTTTCGGATCCGATATTTTTTTTTTTCACATCTAGTAAGCACTGCCCATGCGCAGACCGGAAAACCGGATCCGACGATGCAGTAATTTCTGGAACACTTGGTACCGGATCAGGCGTCAATACATTTTAATGGAAATTAATGCCGGATCTGGCAAATGCGGTAGTGTTCCGGGATTTTGGACGGAAAAAAAACGCAGCATGCTGCGGTATTTTCTCCTGTCAAATACCGTAAAAGGGACGGAACAGAAGACATCCTGATGCATATTGAACGGATTGCTTTCTATTCAGAAAGCATTAGGACAAACCGGATGCGTTCTTTTGCGGTATTGAGACCCTTCACCAGATTTCTATACCGGAAAAGAATAACGCTAGTGTGAAAGTACCCTTACTATAATATATCTTATGGACCTGGGAAAGCTGTCCAGTATGTTCACCATTACAACTCACACATGGACTAGCTCTCAACCTTCCAAGAAACAGAAGGAGCCGAGGCCCATTTACAAAAGAAAGGCTAATTCCCACACGACCAACGCTCTGATCAGAGAACCAGTGGAATTGCTGTCTGTGCACGCGCTGAGCTTTGTTTTGCTAAGATGGGAACAAAAAGAATCACAAAGGGTCTTCTCTGTGCAGAAATGGCTTTTTTGGCCAGTATTTAGATCCCATGCACACAACCATATTTTTGGTGCGGATCAGATGCGGACCCATTCATTTCAATGCACTGTTTGCTGTCCATGTCCATTCCGCAAAAAGGATCCAGGAAAATGCGGAGGGCACGTGGCCTTTATCCATGAATGGTATGAAAAGCTTGTCTGAGGCTGTCATACATATAATAGACTGCCCATTTACCTCAACATCGTCATGGTGTGGTGGCAGGCCCTGAGAGCTAGATGGTGTG